>NW_024096970.1:15395000-16645000 GCF_016545835.1 Crotalus tigris
TTTTTTTTCTGCTATAATCATCTGTATGTTGAATAACAATACGACAGATGTCTCTGACTATGGATGGCTGCTCCTCCATTGTCCCTACATTGATTGCAACCCTCTTCAATGCTCCACTGCAGCAGGCCATGGCCTCTTGCTGTAATTCATTTTGTTCAACCTGAGGCACTCATCCCTTCATTCTGATGAAGGGATCCTTCTTAGATCCTTTCTTAGAGGAACCCTTCTTATTTTCCTTCGTTTCATTCTCTTTTCATTTAGGTGAAGCAATAAATAATGCAATCAACAGCATTTGGTGTCTCTGAAGTGTACAGATGAATATGTACAGTAGCTCTTCCTAGACCTGAGTTTAAACAGTAAGTCAGAACCAACACTGAAGGTTTTTAAGAAGAAATTGGACAACCATTTGATACTGAGATTGGACAGCCATTTGTCTGAAATGATATAGGGTCTCCTGCTTGAGCAAAGAGTTGAATTAAAAGATCTCCAAGGTCCCTTCCAACTCTGTTATTCTGTTAAAACAAATAAATTAATCCCAATGGAGACCACTTTCTATGTATTGCCAAAGAATGCAAAGAAACGCATAAATATGCATTAATATGTAATATTAAAGTAACTTAGAAAAGAGATGTTTGTTGGCAATTGGTTAGATCTCTTTGTGAAGTCCTTGCATTGCATGCAGAAAGATTTTGGCTCAACTCTCAGGGATGAGAGAAATCTCTGCCTTGTGCATTAGAAAGCTGTGAGCTGCCAGAGAAAGCAATTGTTGTAACAAGGGTAAGATTGCCAATGGCTATACTTGACAGACTCTTAGAACATGGAAAGTGTTGATCCATTTGCCCAGCATTCTGGCAAAATTCACTGGAAACCCACAACTATTATTATCTCTTTTAAAATTGTAGAAATTAACTTGAGGAAAATAGATCAGAACTGAACCACAGGGTAAGGAGTAGTGAGAAGCATATTTCCAGGATGTCAGTAACAGAAAGTTTATATGTGTGTGTGTGTGTGTGTGTGTGTGTGTGTGTCTTTGGTTATTCGGGTTTTCTCCCACGTCAAATTGGAAGTGTCTTGGCGACGTTTCGACGAAGTCTCATTCGTCATCTTCAGGCTGGTGCTTTCGGCTTCGTGCTTCCAAGAGCACGAAGCCGAAAACACCAGCCTGAAGATGACGAATGAGACTTCGTTGAAACGTCACCAAGACACTTCCAATTTGACGTGGGAGAAAACCTGAATAACCAAAGACCTACATACAAACACCGGCGAAAACCTCAGAAAACAAATATATATATATATATATATATATATATATATATATATATATATATATATATATATATGTGTGTGTGTGTGTGTGTGTGTGTGTGTGTGTGTGTGTGTGTGTGTATGTGTATGTAGGTCTTTGGTTATTCGGGTTTTCTCCCACATCAAATTGGAAGTGTCTTCATCCCGAGAAACAGATGGCATTGGTGTTCCTGGACGCTCAGAAGGCATTCGACAATGTGAACTGGCAATTCATGATAAGCCAATTACAGCCTATGGATTGCGGGGAGAAATTTATAAACATAATCAGAACAATTTATAATAAGCAATCAGCCAAAGTAATGATAAATGGAGATATGACTGAGAAGATCAACATTATGAAGGGAACAAGACAGGGCTGTCCCCTATCTCCACTGTTGTTTGTTCTGACATTAGAAGTATTAAATAGACGTATAAGACAGAATAATGATATAAAAGGGATGAAAATTAAAAGGGAAGAATATAAGCTACAAGCATTCGCAGACGATTTAGTATTTATTTTGGAGGAACCATTAGAGACAGGACCTGTATTAATAGAACAAATAGAAAAATATGGTGAGGTAGCTGGGTTGAAAATTAATAAAGATAAAACCAAAATGTTAGTGAAAAATATTACTGAAAAACAAAAAAAAAAGAACTGGTGGGAAAATTAGATATACAGATTGTAAAGAAGGTAAAATATTTAGGGATCCACCTGACAGCAATATACACAACAATCATAAATTGAAAAGACAAATTGAAGTAGACTTGGATAAATGGAAAAATGTACAACTATCATTAATGGGAAGGATTGCGATAATCAAAATGAATATATTACCACGATTATTGTTCTTGTTTACAACAATACCAATAAGATTAGAAAAGAAATATTTTGAAGGGCTTAATAAAATAATCTTGAAATATATTTGGCAGGGAAAAAAGGCAAGAATTAAACTAAAAATGTTACAAGATACAAGATTGAGAGGTGGGTTTGGTCTACCTAATTGGGAATTGTACTATCAGGCTGCAGCATTATCATGGATGAGAGAATGAATCTTACTGAGGAATACAAGATTATTGGCATTAGAGGGACATGATTTACAGTTGGGATGGCATGCTTTCATATGGTATGGAAAAAACAGAATACATAACTATTTCCAAAGACACTATATAAGGAATTCTTTATTTGTTATCTGGGAGAAAGTAAAGATAAATTATTATTTGAAGATTCCAAATTGGCTCTCAACTATGGAGGCGTTAATACACCCCAATATGTTTAACATGGGAAACATTATAAGATATAAAGACTTATTAACAGATATGGGGGAGTTGAAAACCAAACAACAATTAGAGGAACAAGGAATAAAGATGGATTGGTACATGAGAACGCAAATACAATCTAGATATGAAAAAGATGTTAAAATAGATGGTGTTGTTAATTTGGGGACAACAGAGTTAGATGAAATACTCACAGGAACAGAAGAAAAATGGATTAAAAAAATGTACAGTTATCTACTACATATGGAGTTAGAGAAGGAACAAGTGAAAGAGACAATGATAAAATGGACAAGGAATTTTGGATACACAATTGAATTAGATAGATGGCAGCAATTATGGGAAAGAAACTATAAATTGAATGGTGACTACGTATAAAGAAAATATGTACAAAATGTTTTACAGATGGCACATGTCTCCTGAAAGATTAGCTAAAATGTTTAAGGACAGGTCTATGAAATGTTGGAAATGTCATCAGATACCAGGTTCCTTCTACCATATGTGGTGGACGTGTGTAGAAGCTAAAACTTATTGGAATATAATTAGAACATGGATAGAAAAGATGATACAACAACGGATAGAACTAAGACCAGAAATATTCCTATTGGGTATTCTACCAGAGAAATACAATAAAGAAAAAACATATTTAATTATTCATGTAATTACGGCAGCCAGGATTGTGTTTGCACAAAATTGGAAAGCACTGAAAGCACCCCCAGAGGGAGAGGTGATTGGGAAAATATTGGAATGTGCAGAAATGAATAGACTAACAATGACAATTAAAGATAAGACAGAGTCAGACTACTATGAAATTTTGGGAACTTTTTATGATTGGCTGAAAAGAGAATACAGTTAAAAGATAGTTAACATCAATTTAGATGGAAGAAGAAGGAGCAGATAAGGAGGGAGACCCAGGCGACACAGTATTGAATAACTGCAGGCTGTATAAATGTTTATAGAAGTATATACCAAGAAGTTTAGATCAATAGAAGTATTAATCTTATTGTATATAATACAGATAGGGAAATTTGGAGAGAGGAGTTGCTCGGACATTACCCCTGAATTGTATCTGAAGAGGGATGAAGAAAGGAGAGGAGAGGGAAAAGAGTAAAGGAGGGTAGAAGGAAGTAGGAAGGCTGGAGGAAGAGGAAAGGGGAGGAGAGTGGTGAAGGAGAGGAGAGGAAGAAGAGGGAAGTAGGGAAGAGAAGAAAGGGAGAAAGAAGGTAAAGAAGAAGGAGTGTGGATATGGTGAAAGGGGAAATGGGTGAGCAACACCAAAGTTATGTGTATGTATTTATTTCATTTTGTTAAAAGTATCTGTATGTGAGTGTGGAGGTAATGTATGTTAATATCTGATAAGTATTACGATATATGTATGGGGGAGAGTTTGGAAAAATAAAAAAATTATTAAAAAAAAAATTGGAAGTGTCTTGGTGACATTTCAACGAAGTCCCATTCGTCATCTTCAGGCTGGTGGTGTTTTCGGCTTCGTGCTTCTAGGAGCACGAAGCCAAAAACACCACCTGAAGATGACGAATGGTAATTTGTCGAAACGTCACCAAGACACTTCCAATTTTACGTGGGAGAAAACCCGAATAACCAAAGACATATATATATATATATATATATATATATATATATATATATATATATATACACACATTCATGCTAAAATCCAAAAATAATAAAAGAGTTTTTAATAACCGAGCTTTCGTTGGGATTCATCCAACATCGTCAGGGTTCTAAAAGGTAGGTGCTGGGGGATGTGCTTTTATAAGATATTAATAGCCTGCATGCGGCTTCTAGAACTTGTTAATGGGCCCAGCTGGTTGTGCTGTGCCTTTGATGTTTCACATATGTCACCATGTCTCATTTCCTTTATTCGACCGTAAGTATTTTCCCCATTAGTCTTGAGGCTGAGAGGGATTCCCTTCCCCTCACATGCTGATTGTCTCTTTCCTCCCTTGCCTCGCTGTATATGGGCTGAGGGGGAGGTTCTCCCTTCCCCCCATTGTTGATGTTGACCATTATTAATCGGGGTCTATCACCATCCTTCTTATTTTCCACTTCGCTAACCTCTTCAATAGTTGCCAGTCCCATATCATTATAACTATCTTTCTTCCTTCTCATATGGGAAATGGCAAAATGTTGTTTCATGCATCGTGGATCCACCCTCCGTCTATCTCCACTCATTGGGAAAGCCCCCCGTTCTAACTGGCTAGCCATCAATACGATGTTCGTATTTTGTCTGGGGATGTTAGAGTTTGTGCTAATGGTGTCATGAGTGAGCATCTGCACTACACTTCCCCCCCTCGTCCTCCCCGTCGAACTCGCAGTCCATGTCCGCTCCGGCATTCAAGTTGGTTCTTCTGATCTCCCATCGTCGTCATCTTGATGAGTTCATTCTCGACAGTATGCCAGCTGCAGGGGTTGTCTTGATCTAACCCCCGAGCCTCATTCACCTCCCTACGACAGGGGCGGGCCACAATGCTCTGTTCCCTCACCCTGTCGTTCAGGAGAGCTCTGCAACATTGACGATCACACATGGGGCAGGTAGGCAGAGGCCATGGGAGGGTGTCCAGCTCAATGGCAGCCTGATCATGCTGGGTGTTGTAATCCATGGTCTGGAGGTCCATTCTCCTCCGACGAGATTGAGTTATCATGCCACATTCATTCATTTTACTACCCCATGGAGTTCCATGAGGTTGTTGGAACATTGTGGTGCAATCAACTGTGGTCTGTGGAAGTTTTTCGGGCTCTCTGTTGATCTGGTCACCCTGCGCAACGGTGGTAGCACTCTTCTCTCGATTGGGGGCTGGACTTTTCCAATGATTGTGAGTTTGCTTGGCATGCCAAGTCCTTAATGACAGCTGTGCTGGGCACATATCTATGTGCTGGTTGGTGGAACTTTCCTCCGAGAACCAGGCTTCATTTAACAGTTGGCGCCCTTTGGTGGCATCACTTGCTAGAATTTCCACATGGTCAAAGTCAAAACGATGGTTGTTCTCGGCCATGTGCGACCAGATCTGCGAATACTGTTCGCCCCTCTTGATCGCCAATTTATGCTCGTGTATTCGAGTCTTTAGCCTTTTGGATGTTTCGCCCACATAGCTGCATGGGCAGTCCATACAGCTGATCTTATATACCACCGCTGATCTTTCTGGGGTGGGTAGCGAATCTTTGGGGCACATGATCTTCGAGCACAGGGTCTGGTCAGGTTTGTGAGCCACCTTTATATTATAGGGGTCCAAAAGTCTGGCCGTGGCCTCGGAGATGTTGTTAATATATGGTAGAGTAACACGCACAGTCCGTGTTTGGGGTGCTTCCTCGTGATGGTCGTGATGGGGTTCAAATACCTTGCTATGCCATCTTATGAACCCAACTGGGTATCCATTCAATTGAAAGACGTGGAATAAATATCTCCTTTCCTTGTTGTTCTGTATCAGGTTCAACAGCTGATGGTCAGGGCTATTCTGTTGTTGGTCAGGCATTGGGGAGGTATTCCTAGTGCACAGGGAGTGGATTGGGGCTCTTTTAGTTCAATCATGTGAGGAATTAGAGGGAATACCTTTTCCTCGATCCCACAGTTTATGGTTCGGTTCCCTCCAGTGATTGGGATGATGATTCCTACACCATGGTCTTAAAGCTTGTTGCGCTGAAGAGAGGTCTATGTGGCGATTGATTGAGTATTTTCCCAAGAACCAGGCTTCTTT
Organism: Crotalus tigris; assembly: GCF_016545835.1. Classification (NCBI taxonomy): domain Eukaryota; kingdom Metazoa; phylum Chordata; class Lepidosauria; order Squamata; family Viperidae; genus Crotalus; species Crotalus tigris. Next base: position 15,401,270 of record NW_024096970.1, read on the forward strand.
TAACAGCCGGTCCCTTTTTGTGGCGTCACTGGACAGAATTTGTGCATTGTCAAAATCGAATTTATGGTCTTGTTCAGCCATATGTGTCCAGACTTGCGAGTATTGTTCGCCCCTCTTAATCGCCAGTTTATGTTCATGTAGGTGGGTCTTTAACCTTTTTGAAGTTTCACCCACATAGTTACTCTGGCAGTTCATACAGTTAATTCTATACACCCCCAACAACATAAAGGTGGCTCACAAGCCTAGCCAGACATTGTGATCAAAAGTTATACACCCCAAAGATACACTCCCCAATGCAGAGAGGTCTGCGGTGGTGTATAGAATTAATTGTATGAACTGCCAGAGTAACTATGTGGGCAAAATTTCAAAAAGGTTAAAGACCCACCACACCGAAGATGAGGCATGACCACAAACCAGAAGCCAGACCACAGCTGCATCATTAGCCACTTTAAACCGCTCCAATCCATACATGAAGCAAACTGACACCCACCATGAAGATGAGGCATGACCACGAACGCGAAGCATTTTGTCCGTTATAGATGAAGTATGTGTTGGATAGGCAGTGGTTGGTCAGATCTAACATGTGTTTGGGGGGGTTATATTTGTTTTGGATAGCTGTCAAGGCTTCTTTGATAGGCACTTGGGTGAAGAGGGATATGACATCGAAGCTCACAAGTAGGTCGCTGGGCTGTAAGTTTTGTTTCTTTATGATCTCTATAAACTGGAATGAGTTTTTTACATATGAGGTGATAGATTCTGCATAGGTGGTGGGATCTGCGTTTAGGGGTTTGTATGTGGAGTCTTGGAGTAGGTTGGTTAATTTGGTTTGGTAGTCAGATGTGTTCATAACCACCGTGGCGTGGTTATGAAGAAACAGAAAGAGCACCCATGGGATCACCCCTCTCACCTGTCATTGCACTCAGACCTATAGTCAGCTCCATAGGCTCACCTCTACAAAACCTAGCCAAATTTCTCGCCAAACAACTACAGCCCTATGCAGAATCCATCACTTCACACGTAAAAAACTCATTCCAGTTTATAGAGATCATAAAGAAACAAAACTTACAGCCCAGTGACCTACTAGTGAGCTTCGATGTCATATCCCTCTTCACCCAAGTGCTTATCAAAGAAGCCTTGACAGATATTAAAAACAAATATAACCCCCCCAAACATATCTTAGATCTGACCAACCACTGCCTATCCAACACATACTTCATCTATAATGGACAAAAATACAAACAAACAGAAGGAGCACCCATGGGATCACCCCTCTCACCTGTCATTGCAAACCTCTACATGGAACACTTTGAAACCCAAGCTCTAGAAAAATCAGATCACAAACCCAAACTCTGGCTCAGATACATAGACGACACCTTCATAATCTGGCAACATGGGAAAGAAAAACTGGACAACTCCCTCACACACCTCAACAGCCTACACCCCAAAATATAGGTCACCATGGAAACAGAAGCTAACAACCAACTTCCCTTCCTGGATGTCTTAGTCTACAAGAAATCCAATGGCTCCCTAGGACACATCATCTACCAGAAGAAAACACACACAAACCGCTATCTGCATGCTCTCTCACACCACCACCCAGCACAGATCAACTCTGTAGCCAAGACACTCATCTCCAGAACAAAACGCTTAGCTGACGAACAACACCTAAAACCCGAACTACACACTCTCACCAATGTACTAACATCCAATGGATTCCATAGAAATAAGATTACAAACCTAATCAAAAAAGAAACCCCCACCAAAATCCAAGACAAAGAACAAGAAAACGGCAAAGCCCTCCTCCAATACATAAAAGGCACCACAGACAGAATCAGTAAGATCCTCCATAAACACAACATCAAAACAGCATTCTGCACAAACAGAAAAATATCCACCATCCTTAGAAACCCCAAAGATAAAATTGACTTAGAAAATCAAGGAGTATACGAAATCCCATGCACCACTTGTCCCACCACATACATCGGACAAACCAACAGACGAATAAGTGCACGCATTGAAGAACATAAGAACTCAGTCAAAAAAGAGGAACCAACATCTTCCCTGGTCCAACACCTTAAAGCCACAGGACACGAAATTGACTTTAAAAATACAAGAACCATTGCCAAAAGTGAACATTTTAATAACAGAATAATCAGAGAAGCCATCGAGATAGAAAAATGCCCACACAGCAAGAACAAGCGAGATGATACCTCCCGCCTACCAGCCATTTGGAAACCCGCCCTTATTGACAAACGACTCCCTAACACAAAAAATGATATCAGACCCACACTCACAAAAAACAAACCCAAAGCCACACCGATGACGAGGCACGACCACAAACCAGAAGCCAGACCACAGCTGCATCATTAGCCACTTTAAACCCCTCCAATCCATACATGAAGCAAACTGACACCCTCCATGAAGAGGAGGCACGACGACAAACACGAAGCCAGAAAATAGCAAGGCAGCCCAAAATCTTAAACCCCTCTGCAACTCAGACTAACCTGAGCACAACCAAACAGAACACTCCCCCAGCCAATCAGAGAACAGCCAAGCCCCTAACCATTCAGAACACACCTCCAACCAATCAGAACACAGCCAAGCTCCCACCCAATCAGTTCATACCCCCACTGGCAGTTAAAAGGAATAAACAGCTAAGACCACACATTGCTGCTCAAAGCATGAAGCTGAAAGCACCAGCCTGAAGATGACGAATGGGACTTCGTCAAAACGTCGCCAAGACACTTCCAATTTTACGTGGGAGAAAACACGAACAACCAAAGACCTACATACAAATACCCGCGAAAATCTCAGAAAACAAACAAATATATATATATATATTTAACCTATTAAAAACTTCCTTAGTTTTTATTACCCTAGTGTTCATTTTTATATTTTATTATATATATATATATATATATATATATATATATATATATATATATATATATATATATATAAATTAACATAAAAATTGAGGAACGTAGTCTCCTGGGTGTATACATATTCAAAAGATAAAAACGAGCACCAGGAGGTAAAACAATTAAATGTTTAATAATATATATATGTTAATATATATGTTTTCTGAGGTTTTCCCGGGTGTTCGTCGAAACGTCACCAAGACACTTCCAATTTTACGTGGGAGAAAACCCGAATAACCAAAGACCTATATATATATATATATATATATATGTATGTATGTATGTATGTATGTATGTATGTATGTATGTATATGTATATGTATATGTATATGTATATGTATATGTATAAAATTTCAAGAAGTAGAACATGGGGAATAGCTACAAAACTGGTAGACTCTTTCATTTCTTCATTATCATTCAAGTTTGATTTTCTATTATTCCATTTCAGTGTTCTACAATGCTTTTACAAGCACAGTATGAGGAAGAAAGATTAGATAAATCACACACAGATCACAGCTTCTCTTATTACCAAGTTTTAGGGCTAAAAAAGGCCTGTTTTCCTCCTTTGGGAAAGAGTTTAAGTGCTTTTTGCACACAGCTTTCTAACCTCTCTGTGGCTATATTCACTTCTAGCCAAGACTGCTGAGAGTTAGAGAAAAATGCAAGTCACAAGTCTCAGGGGTATCAGGTAGGATCTCTTTATCTGCCTCTTTTGATGTCAAGAAAATAGTAAAATAATAAGTAATAGGCCAGAATAGGAATAGTTACCACATATTATTTCTTGCACAGGGATATACAAAGTGTACATGTGTCACATTAAATAATGAATGAAAGGGAATGTAACACACATAAAATATTTATGTGTTGTCATTCAATCAAATTGGAAATAAGACAGCAGCTGGGTTTTGCCAGGAGTATGCTGGTACAAAGTGAAAAAAATACATTCTTTAAGCTTGGAAATTTGGCATAGCAACCAACAGATAAAGAAAATAAGGCCTTTAGTTTTTTGGGGGGAGACTGGGGTGTGGGAGGAAGAGAAAGAGATGCATGCATAGTTATAAATGGGAAAAACAATTGCTCATCCTTTCCACATACAAGTAAGATATACTTGTTTACATATGCCTGGCAGAATACAGAATGTCATAAATTAGAATCTTCATCATTTACCACATGAGGAGTGCATGAAGCTTTATATAAACTGCTAGGCAATACTTTGAACAACTATATTCTGAGGAAAAATGATAATGTCACTACTTAGACATTCCAGGACTGCAAAATGCTCTACTGCAGTGGTTCTCAACCTGTGGGTCGGGACCCCATTTGGGATCAAACGACCATTTCACGGGGGTCGCCAAACAACGCAGTCCGCCATTTTTTCCCCTTTTCCTTAGCTGTGCTACTCCCTTTTATTCTATTGGCTTTTGAAAGCCAATAGAATAGACTCTCTTGAATAGAGTCCAATTCTATTGGCTTTCAAAAGCCAATAGGAATTGTCCAGGCTGTCTCTGCCCTGCTGAGCCCACCAAAAGTCCTATTTTGCAAATGGTGCTGCACCAGTTGAGTAGTCCTCAACTTACAACCGGTTGGGGGTCGCGGTATTAAAAAGGTTGAGAACCACTGCTCTACTGAAAGCATCCGTGATCCCAGATACACATATGTGATGACATTCTTGAGAGGGACACTTGAAATAACAAGCATCAGCTCTATTCAGCTTTGAATTGTCAACAGATGTTTAGTTTCAATGAAGTAATAAATTGTGAATTAGAACATGTATAAAAAACTGAAACAAAGTTTTTATTTAGTTAAAAATAATATTTTTTCAAGAACATATATTGTGATACTGAACAGAACAGAGCAGGGAATATTCATTTCAGACATAGCTTTTATATTTCCCTGTGTCACATTTTTATACAGGGCTAAGAAACAGCAGTAATGATTGATTCAGGAAAAATAAAGAAGGGAAATGAAATGAAAATTGTCATCTGGTTGTTTTTTTTCTTTTGTTTTTTTAGGACAAGAAGAACACAAAGGTAGACATTTCCTACTTGATCATATATATCTGGAAATTCACAGCTGATTCAAAGGACTCCATGGCTGCTCATATTTTACCATTTCAAAATGGATTGACTATTTCTAGTTGAATACGGTTACCAGGACATATGCCAAATCAGTGACATTCTTGATATACATAGTTAGTATAAGAAGTACAAAGAAATATCTACTCAATATCTGGGAATCCTTTAGGCAAAACAACTTGGTTACAGAGAGAAAAAGAGAAATAGAGATTTTTTAAAATATAGAATTAAAATTAAATAGGTGAGACCTGGCTCAAAAACAGTAATTGTGAGAGCGACCTTGGAGTCCTAGTGGATGATCACTTGAATATGAGCCAGAAGTGTGCAGTAGCAGCCAAAACAGCTAATACAATCCTGGGTTGTATAAACAGAGGCATAGAATCAAGATCATATGAAGTATTAGTACCACTTTATAAAACTCTAGTAAGACCACACCTGGAATACTGCAATCAGTTTTGGTCACCATACTACCAAAAAGAAGTTGAGACTTTGGAAAAAAATCAACAGAAGAACAACTAAGATGATCAAAGGCCTGGAGACTAAAACATACAAAGAACGGCTGCAGGATTTGGGTTTGGCTAGTCTAAAGTAAAGAAGAAATAGGAGTGACTTGATAGCAGTATTCCAGTATTTTAGGGGCTGTCACAAAGAAGAGGGGGTCAAATTATTCTCCATAGCACCAAAGGGAAGGACAAGAAACGACTGTTGGAAACTGATCAAAGAGAGAAGCAACCTGGAATAAAGTAGAAATTTCCTAACAGTGAGGACAATTAACCAGTGGAACAGCTTACCCCCAGAAATTGTGGGCACTCCAACACTGGAAATTTTTAAGAAGAGACTAGACAGTCACTTGTCTGAAATTGTATAGGTTCTCCTGCTTGAGCAGGGGGCTGGACTGGAAGACCTCCAAGGTCCCTTCCAGCTCTATTCTATTTTATACTAAGGATTAAAATATTACATTACAATAAAGGGCTTAATAAACAAAGAGAAAGTTAATGGGATTTGGGGAAAGCTGGAAGGATTCAGTCTTTATCCAGCCATACTATGTACTGGTTCCTGTTCCTATTGCACATCAGAGTTACTCCATATTTGTCAGTGATACCTCTTGCTGTGCAACAAGAAATGCCAGGCTCTGGCCAGATGGGGCCAATTCCCAAGAATGGTGCATCCCAGGCAAAAGGCAATGCTATTCACAGGTTTTCCATGCAGAACACTCATGCTGACAACACTCTCACTACTAAATGAGGGGATATCACAAAGACATCTGCTCCAGCACAGAACATTTCCTGTGAGCTCTGCTTGAGATGGTGCTCATTTATCTGAGTCTGCCAAGAACAGCAGATACTCCCTTGCCAATCCACAAGATGCATGGGCAATGATTTCCATGAGAACATTGAGAGATCCATCTGACACAGCTTGCATAGAACAGAATCAGCTCTTTGAGCATTAAAACTTAGCCATCCTTGAACTAGTACATGAGGCACTCAACACATTTTTTTGGCAAGTGATTGTTGGCCATATTTGATAAACCAGAATTTTGAAAAGTGATAATGTCACCACTTAGACATTCCAGGACTGCAAAATGCTCTACTGGAAGCATCCGTGATCCTAGATACACATATGTGATGACATTCTTGAGAGGGACACTTGAAATAACAAGCATCAGCTCTATTCAACTTCGAATTGTCAGCAGATGTTTAGCTTCAATAAAGTAATAAATTGTGAATTAGAACATGTATAAAAAACTGAAACAAAGTTTTTATTTAGTTAAAAATAATATTGTGATACTGAACAGCACAGAGCAGAGAATATTCATTTCAGAAATAGCTTTTATATTTCCCTGTGTCACATTTTAAATTCTAAGCAGGGAACAGCCTTCTGCTTTTCTGAAAAGCAGGGGCTGAATTTAGTTTCCACCTTGACATGGAGAACTTCAGGAGGCAAGACTTTTAGGTTGGAAAGCCTCTTCCCTTCACAAAATCCCATCTCTTGATCATCATCCAGTATGAAACAAGAGGCATTACTCACTACTTTTTTTCCAGACAATTTCAGTTCAGCCTGGGCAAAGGAGAGAACTATAATTTCCCATGTTGACCTTCATGGCAAAAGGCTATCAGTGCAGGTTAGAAAATATCTACACAAAAAATATACACAATTTTACATCTTTACTCTTTGGGGAGTGAGCTCTCACAGTCATTCAACCTGAAGTACTTTCACTTATTCACTGGAAAAAATACAAGTCTGTCAAAGCATCTAATGTCAGTGGGAAGGAGAAAGAGCCCCACCTAAAGCTGTCATGTAGGCCAGATAAGGCCTATGGACTAGAGTTTCCTGACCCCTGCTACAGAGTGCCACAACATATACTGATGACAGAGGTATTATAACTGGTGGCAGTCCGTGAAATTTTGCCAATTTTAAGTAAAAGATTTCCTGATGGTCTCCATCAAAGAATTAAAATCCCAGGAAACCTCTTCTGAAGTGACAAAATGAACATGTCCTTCTAATTCAAAAGGAATTGTCCTTAAATAATTAATGCCTTTTCCCCAAACAATATCTGTTTGGGAAGACTCTACACATAACAAACTGTTGGTATTTTTCTCGGGGAAACAGCATTTTTATTTTAAACATTTGCAGAAGGGCTCCACTTACTATTTTCACTTTTGACACTGGCATATCCAACTGATACACAATTTTGAGATTCAAAAATGGTAACAAAGTCTCCTGAATTTATGATTTAATGAAAATAGTCCTCAGCAAGTGATAGCAGGTATCAGGGCTTGAAGGTCAACAGGGTCAATTCTAGTTACTACTTGTATTTGAGATAGCAGTAAACATCAGGACTAGACTTGAAGGCTAAAAACATCCCTCAAGAATGTAATTATGAACCACTCCTTATTGCTGTCAAGAAAATAACTTGGGCATTTCTCTAAGTTTTGTTCTCAACTAAATAAAACAGTGGAGGTTGTCATAATGGAGAAAACTTGACCAAAGAAACTGCCTTTTTACTCAACCTGCTTTCCTGCAGTTGACTGATGATGGGCAACTTCAAAGCCCTTCTCTCTTTTCTTACAGTTTATCCATAAACATTTCTGGATAGTGCCTCCAATATGAAACACTTCCAAATACAAATCTGTCCCCTACCAGACTTTCCTCCTTCAGGGAAAAAAAGAATTGTTTACTATGAAATAGAACACAAGGCCCTTCTGGAATTCCTTTGTGCAGCCTAAAAAGAAAAAGCTGAGTGTTTAGTGTTACCTCAGCACCAAATGAACTAAGAATGTAATTGTAGGCACCCTTAGTAGAGAGACAATCCAGTTCACTTATCAGTAAACATACTTTGAATTATTGTGTTCCCACTGGAATGGAGGAGGTTGGGCCTATTGTTTTTAAGAACAGTCAAATCTGAGAGGAAAAAAATGATGCAAGTAATTAGAGTTTCCTGGCCATGAGGCTGATTTCCTCAACCATTGTTTGTAATCAGACAGGAAACCTCTTGGCACAAGTTCCGCAGAAGCCCACCAGGTAATTGTGTCAGCTTTATCACTTCCTGAGCAAATGTGTATAGGATGTAGCTATACAAACAATCAGATTTTTCAACTAAGCTCCCTTTCAGAGTAGAAGATGAGTGAGAATTTAACATTTTGATGACTGCTTCAATATAATCAACTGGCTGGAAATCAGCCAGAAGACTAATGGGCAACACAATGGACAGACTGGTGAGGCTGTTGTTTAGTTTGTAATGAGGGGGAAAAAAAAGAAGGCAGGAAAGTGTATGCCAACTGGCATTTCCAGCGTATAGTCTCATTAATAAGGACTGAGCATTGTGACAGAACTTGAAAAGACTGGGTGTTTACTTTTTTCTTTAAAAAATGGTTCTGGCTTTTTAAAAGAATCTTTTTATAAACAGCACAATGATCTGGATTTGGATTTAAGCCATTTCCATCCAGCAAATTAAATACCTATATCTAATTTCCAATGTCCTGTGATGCAGATATGGCAGGGTATATTAAATGTACAACATACAATTGTGAGGGCATCAGCCCTGTGTTGCTGCAGGCATGAACTGGTGATCTGCAGTCTTTAGACTAATTATATGTGGCTCTTGGACTAATTTCAAAAACACTTTGTAAGCAATCAATTCAGATCTCTGTCAGAAACAATCTATCCCTTCTGCATGAGGAAGAAGAGAGAAAACAATGGGGTACGGGATGCTGGAAAATGGGAAAGGAAAAAAGAAGAAAAGAAAATAGTGCCTTTTTGTTATTATTCTAACCTAGACATTAAGTGCTTGAACCAGCACTTAATGGTATGCAATGCAACCCCAACAGATTACTTCTTTAGAATGTGTGCTGCCTCCAACATTTTAAAAATAAAATGAATAAAATGAAGATTACATCTGCCTTATTGGAGTGGACTAATGATCTAGTGTAACTTTGTGTATCATGACAGAATAAGTCAAACTTCCAAGTTTATAAAAATGGTGGCCAAATCTGTAAATAGCATTGTGGAATAGTATCTGATATGAAAAAACAAAGCAAAGGGGAAAAAAAACATAGTTGATGATAGAACGATGAAATCCTTTTTTTGGGTACCAAAATTGTGTAATGTTTTATATATTGCTGCTGATAACAGTATCAATACTGATACACTACACAATTTTGGTACCATAGTATGAATGACTGCTTCCTATTGTTATAATCTATATTTTAAATTATGATCCTTAAAGAAGATCCTGTATATGCCAGCCCTAACAGCTAGAATTTAGCCTAGGATCACAAAGAAAGTACCTTCATTATACTGACACTCAGCTATAACATTCATTGATCAGATGCAGCAATGAGCCAATATGAATATATTCTTCAGGTATCAGATTGCTCTCCTTATCTATTTTTAACATGGTTTAAACTTTTATTTCTCTTCTAATCATTTATAATTATTTAATTTTTATCTTTATTATTTAATACATTATTTACTTATTTATTTAGTATTTATATTTAACCTTTTAGTTTCTATCCATTTATGGATGTTTTCCCCTCTCCCAATATTTTCAGATAACTGTTTACTTTGTATTTTTGCTTTTGTGCTTATTGGGAAATATAATGCCAAAGTTGGAAACAGTAAAGAGGAAATTGTGGGTGGATTGGATGCCTAGGAAATTGAAATGAAGTAGAAGAATGACTTACCAAAATCATGTAAGTATGAAATGGTTTCCCCTATGATTCTCTATGGAAAAGAAAAACTGAAGATTGAAGAAGTAGGATAGAAAGAGTATTGATGCTTTCAAACACTGGTTTTGAGTGTCATGCATAGTCAAGAAAACAAACAAATTGATCATAGAATAAATCAAATCAGAGGCAAAAATAACCAACTGAATTATCATACTTAGGACCTAATATGCAAATTCTTAGCTCTCTGAGAAGATGGATCAAAAGAGAAAAGTGTGATTAGCAACAAGATAGATGGACTCAATTATGGCAGCAATGGGAGTTTCATTCAGATTTTTTCTGAAGAAAATCTATCTATGTGGTTGTTAAAACTTGATACCAAACTTGATGGATTACCACCACCACCACCACCACCACCACCATCATCATATCATCTACATATTAAGAAATGAAATAATTTAACAAATTATTCTGGACCAAACTAGATATAATATATCATAGGATACATTTTCTTTGTAACAAGTCACCGCCATATGATGACTGTCTTGAATAGGACTGTGTCAAATAAACTTTAAGGTTTTATTTCTGGTCATCAAAACTAGATCAGTTTTGTACCTGATATTCACAATGGAAAGAATCTGTCTGTGTATATGTGTGTGTAAAATCAAATCCACGGGGCAGCTATTTGTTTTCTTAAAAAGGAAACAAAAAAAGAATCCAAATTCTAAAGAAATGAACAATGTCACATATAATTTGGCCCAAGGGTGATCATAAACAGAAAACCATCCTTTTGCTTCTCTGAACCTGTTCACAAAGGACTTAACTTTCCTCCTGATCAATTCCTTAATGTAATTCAATTATCAAAACCACATTCACCACCGGGGGACCTGCCCTATTTGGCCACAAGGTGTTTTTATTCCTTTGAGAGCAAAATTGGAATGCTGCTTATAATTGAGATCTATTACTTTAGTCTGCCCAGAGAACCTGAGGCACATGTAATGTTATCCTCCTTGAAATGGGCACAAATGTTATCAAAATAAACCTGTCAAACAGTCACTCATTCTCTCATTACCCTCTGCTGCCATTCCTAACAATTAGCCCAACTGAAAGAGTAGACTGGTTCTGATTGAAGAAAGAGGAGGGGGTGACAGGATGAATGGAAAAGCCCTCAATTAAGCTGAACAAGATTGAGATGGAGTTTTATATTTAGATGGCATTTTAAGTTCTGTGTTGTTATTGAATCCTGCATTCAATTACACTTCAGCTGTGCTGTTAATGATCTTTTACATAAATACACTGTATCCAGGGACAAGTGTAAGGAGGTTCTCAAGAGGTCATTCTGTTTGCAAAAAGAGATAAGATGCAATGTTGGCTCAAGCATTCTGGTTAACTCAACTTTAAAAAAACACAGTTTGGTTAACCTTTTTCTTTGCACAATATAATTTGTTACAATGCAATGTACTTTGCATTGTATTTTGTGTGTGTATGTATATGTATATGTATACTGTATATGTATGTATGTATGTATGTATGTATGTATGTATTGCTAGGGAATGTGTGTGTGTTTGTGTGTGTGTGAAGAATTTCATGCCAGCAGGTTCAATTGCTAAGCTGGTTTGGAATTTTAGAAGATGCAGTCCTAACCCAGCTGGGGGGGGGTCTTCAGATATGGACGATTGTTAAAATGGTATATGGGCTTTAAATTGTCACACATCCTAGAATGTTTTCTTGTTTAGCCCCAGATATCAAGACATATTAGTGGATTATTCCAATGGAAGTCAAATATATTAGTGCTCATGATTAATGATTTTATTTTAGAGCAAAGTTTCTCAACTAACTGCAATTTTAAGTTGTGAGTACTTCAACTCCAATTCTGGGAATTTAATTCTCAAAGTTATTGAGATTGAGAAATACTGTTGTAGAACTGTGAACTTTATTGTTCATAAAGATACAAAGGGTGTGAACTTACTAGATCAGGGGGTGTCAAACTGCTGGTCTGTGGGCCAGTTGCATCCTATGGATACCGTGCCCACCCCAGCTCCAGCAATGCAAAAAAAGTCATGATATGTCATGTCATGTCACGTGATGTGATGAGTTTGACACCTGTGTATTAGATGGTTTACTGATCATAGTGTTCTGTCCCAGCCTACATCCGTCCTTGTTGTGTCACAAGAACAAATCCCTCTTTAACAGTAGACTGGGAAAACCAACCCTTTTTATTTAATTTACAGTTCAGGTAATTTTCCCTCAAAACAAAAACAACAGAATACTTTTCCAGCAGATAGTTAATTCAAAAGCAAAACAGAGCAAGAGTTTAAACAAGAAATAATTTACCAGTAACACAAACAGACCAAGATCCCTTGACACTGAAGTTCTTTGCAAACGATTGCCTTCAGCAATCAGCCCTGCCCACACATTCCCTTTTTGTTATGCAGCCCCCAAAGCGTGGTTTCTCACTGCTTCCTCCTCTTCCCCTGGAGTTGACCCATCACCTCCCTCTGATTTACTCATGTGGCCTGCCTACGTTTACGAGAGTCTCTGAGCTCTTCCAGGTTCCTCCAAGTCTGACTCATCCTCCCAGCACAGCTGGCTTTCAGCTTGATCATGAGTGGAGGGGCCAGGTTCTTCCTCACTTTGTAAGTCTTGTAACTCATCAGAGCTCTCCTCCGACTCTGATGGCTCCCCAGGCCCTTCCTCCTCCTCCTCTGATTCCCCCGACTCAGCTGCCAGGATCACAGGCTGGCATAGAATCACAACACATAACATATGAATTGTAAATGCTGCTAAATGTGTTTTATGGTTAATATTGTTTTATGATTTGTTTTTGTTTGTTAAATTTTACTCTGGTTTTTAATTTTTGTGAGCTGCCTAGAGCAGGGGTAGGCAACCTTGGCTCTTTTATGACTCGTGGACTTCAACTCCCAGAATTCCTGAGCCATTATGGCTCAGCTTGGAAACCTCTCCCTTTCCCCTCAGCATGGCTGGCTCAGGAATTCTGGGAGTCGAAGTCCACGAGTCATAAAAGAGCCAAGGTTGCTTACCCCTGGCCTAGAGTTACTGTTAGCCCTGTGAGGTAATCCAGACAAAAACCAAAAACAGGACTACTGCTTTCATCTTTATTGTACAATTATGGTAACAGAATCTTACAAGACTAAATTTATTATTTATTTTATTTTTATCCCACCATAATTATTTTTATAAATTGTTATTTATATTTTATTTTTATAAAATAAATTTATTTTTATAAAATAAATTTATAAAATTATTTTTATGAATAAACCAATATTCCTTCCTTCTCCTATTTTCTACACAACAATCCTATGAGATGGGTTGGGCTGAGAAAGAGTGATTGCCCAAAGTCAACCAGCTGACTTTTGTGCCTAAAACAGGATTAGAACTCAGTTTTTCTTCCCTCTTTTCCTTTTACTCTCTGGAAAATTAAGGAGGGTCTCTTCTGAAATGTGTCCCATGCCCTTTTTCATTCTGCGGACTGAAATATATTTTACAACATCAGTTGTCCAGCCTCCTCTTTCCTCAGGTCATTTGCACAAACCATTACTGTATAGTCAATTATGGGTAATGGGAAGCTATACAAAATGACTGAATGAATGAATGAATGCATTCATGAAAATTAATAATGAATATGAAAAATATGGTGATTCTCCCTTCTAATTGTTCATTTAAGTAGGACAATTATGGAAGCTTTTTGCAAAGGATATTTGGGTGTACTATATATCAGTTCATACAGATTCAGTGGGCTCTTTCACAAAAGGCAATGTTTCTTATGCAATCATACCATTAGCCATACCTTATGAAACATTAGTTTGGTCATCATCTTCAAGTACGTTACCCAGTTCTCTCTACATGTTTTTAGGCAAAATCCAGTAAACATCTCCCCACTGCAACTTGTGGATATGAAAATCCCACATGAAATCAAATAGATGTTGCCTAACTTTAATATTTTGTTATTTCTTGTCTGTATATGGAGGTGACATACTCTGAGTGATATTTTGATGACAGCAATATAATAAATGCTTTATAATGAACCTAGCTTTCTACTATACAATTGAAGAAACTGTTTTTTTTTTAAATGAGGGAAAGACATACAAAATAGGCATTGTCCTTCCATTAAGGAGAAGACATGGCCGATAATAGAATGTGGTGCATATATATTCTTTCCTGATATGTCACAAACTATTTTATCATTTTCAGTTGTAGTGAAGAATGTGTCACATTGACTGGATCGAAGAAAAAATTTCAGAAGCAATAGCAATAACTTAGACTTATATACTGTACCGCTTCATAGTGCTTTACAGCCCTCTCTAAACTGTTTATAGAGTCAACATATTGCCCCCACCAATCTGGGTCCTCATTTTACTGATCTTGGAAAGAATGGAAGGTTGAATCAACCTTGAGCTGGTGAGACTCCAACTGCCAAACTGCTGGCAGCCAGGAGTCAGGAGAAATAGCCTGCAGTACTGCATTCTAATCACTGAGCCACAATCTAACTAGCTTTTGTATGTTGAACAAGAGAGGTTGAGTTTCACTCAGAGAGTCAAATCTCTCAGGCAAGCTCCAATAGATGTTGGTCATTTATTAATTAATAAATTAAGTGACTTTAGGTGGCAGACAATAAAAACAATCATAAAATCAAAGTATTAAAACAAGCACAATTGAAAGTGATCAAAATATTAATAAGTTAAGAAAATTGTATTTATTTATTAAATGGTATATGGGCTATTATATAAACATGTCGATCACTAGCTTGAGGGCATCCTCAGATTTTGTGTTCTTTATGCCTAATGCCTGGGGCAGAACAGTGAAAATACAATTCAGTTATTTAAAACTTTCTTCTTGAGGAAGTGTTTTATGTGAGAGCAAGATACAGAAAACCATTATTATTCAGTACTATTCAAGATTATTTGTATTGTATATTGTCAGCTATCCCAGTAGGTTCAAAGTGACTCTATTTATCAGATATCTGTCAGTTAATTGACCATGATTTCTTCAATAAATGGAACTCACAAAAACAAGTATAAAAATTACATCAAATGTAAACATTCCAGTTCATTTTAATTTTAAATATCCTAAAAATATCAGATTATTAATGGTGCAGAAAAGATAGCTCACTCCTAGATTTTTCTAATATTCCCATTCGAAGAATTGTAAGCAGGAAAAATCATCCCAATTTCCAAATAGATCAATAACTTATTTGCTATTGTGCTTTATCAACTGGGCTGATTTTTTTAAATATTTTCTTTCTATTATCTTTTATAAATTGATCCCCCCCCCTCTCTCTCCTTTGAATTAGTTGTTGATTCTTGGTGAATGCCTGAGCTAGTTCCTGTAGTTTTTTGGGGGGCAAGATTTTAGAAGTGCTTTGCCATTGCCTTTTCCTAGGATTGATTAATTGATTGGCCCAAGGTCACCTGGCCAGCTTTGTGTCTAAAGCGGCACCAGTGCTCAAATCCAGTTTCTAGCCTGATATGGTGGCCCTATGGGAGCTGGTTCAGATAATAAAGATCAGCCTGAACCAGGGCCATCAGACAAGGGTGGCATGAATCCCCACGAGCACCCAAAAAGCCTGAGGGCTGAAGAAGCTGAGGTCCCATATATATCTGGCATTGGGAGAAGCGATTGATTGGATGGTCAGCTGCCTGCAGTAGCAGAAGAAGAATATCAGTTGCCATTGGTTAGCATTGGTGGCAACAATCACCTCTGATGAGGAACATCTGCCTCAACCACCCAATCCATGGATGTGAAGATAGGAGCATAGGAAGGTATAGAGGAGGTTGGCAAGGTTACTCATGAGGAAGCAGCCTGGTCCCTGCTAATGAGAAACACCAAGGTGGAGTGATTTAGCCAGGTGGAGGGGAAGGTGCATTTGTCAGAGGCAACTGATTGTTTCTTCAATGCACTCTCTTCAATTTTGTGAAATTTGGACCCTGCTTCACAGATGTCTGATCTTGCTTTGGCTTTGTGGTCTTTGGACCTTGTTTTGTGGACTTCAGACTTTGTTCTTATCTTGTCAATTATAGACCCTGCTTTGTGGAGTTTGGACTTTCCTCTTGCCTTGTGGATTTCAGACTTTATCTTGTCTTGTGGATTTTGGAATCTGCTCTGTGGACTTCAGACTTTGCTGTTGCCTTGTGGAATTGCAGACTTTGCTCTCATGGATATTGGACCTTGTCCTTGGAATTGTGTTTTCATAGCTTGTGGGGAATTGCTCTTAGAGAAATTGGGGCTCAAATTAACCAGCAAACGATGAAAAGTTTTAGGGGCTGTCAGGTTGTTTTGGGGAACTGCTTAGTTCATGTACAGTTGTGTAATAAAATTATATTAGCACCTGCTACCTTTTGTGTGACTTCGGTCAGAACACCTGATGCCTTAAACACTATACCTAACTATTTCTCTCATAGACGACTACTCATTTAAAAAATGTACCTATTCCCAAATCCAAATCTTCAAGAGGTTCGATACAAAACTCAAAAGATTATTCTTCCTTGGACAGATACCCACTTGTCTTTAGAGCAGCTTATTAGTATTTATGCCCTTTCAGTCAGTTCATTTTTATCCAGGGCAACTGTTATTTATTGTGAAATAAGCTGGCCTTGCTCCTGTTGAAGGGAACAATGCAACAAATCACAAATTGAATGACAAAGAAAATGTGGGATAGGATCTTAGTGACTCTCAAAATAATATATTTGGCATTCCTGTGAATGGATGAGAGATAAACAAAGTACTACTTTGAAGACTTTCACTGAAAGCAATTGCACTAAAATGATTTGGCGCGCAGAGGACATATTTTAAAGCTGAAAATAAAGATATATGAGCAAAATCTATTCCAGAAATTGTATTAATTCAATAAAATATTGATTTTAATTTGCTAAAGAAGTTCTCTTTAACTTCCTTCAATCCTTATAAATTTATAACAGGAAAGCAAAGGGTTAAATCAGTACTAAAATGAATTCCTAATCATAGGTAATTATTAATAATTGGTGTACATTGCTCAGAGTTATTTTGTGTCAAATTGGGAGTCATATAAATATGTGAGATGGGCGGCCATATAAATGTGTATAATAGATAAATAAATGAAAAGTCTCTGGATGAAGAGGAAGAACTTTCCACCAATTTGAAAAAAGAAAAAGATGGAGGAGGGAGGAGGGCTAATTTTTAAGGGACTGTGCTCTGTAGCTTGAAGGCAACTTAAGGGAAGGCCTTTGTCTTTGTGTTCTACAATTGGACCTCAGAAAGTGAGTATATCTTCAACAGAGTGTAATAATAGTAGTAAAGTTGGAAGGGACCTTGGAGGTCATCTAGTCCAACCCCCTGCTCAGGCAAGAAACCCTGGTACCTGGATCTTCCCAGGTATTGAGGTCAGCTGATAGGTCTGTAATTTCCTGGATCCATTTTTTTTCCTTTTTTGAGCATGGGAACTACATCAGCTCTTTTCCGGTCCTCTGGTAGTTCCCCTGTGTTCCAGGATCTTTGAAAAATATAGTTCAGTGGCTCCGATATCACATCTGCCAGTTCCTTGAGAACTCTGGGATGTAATCCATCTAGTCCTGGACAGGTGCTCACTTACCATTTTCTTGCCTATCTTAACTTGTGTTTCTGTTTTGTTTTTTATGGCACTATTTTTGATAGGTTTATGGATAGGTCTTTTCTAATGTCTTTAATGTCTACATATGTTCAATTCAATTGTATTTATTCTAGGATTTGTCTAATTCTAGACTGAAACTGGACAGCTCACAATAAAACAAGACAAAGAAAGAAATACAATAAAGATAGAAAAGGGGAAAAGATATCAAATGCAGCCACTCAACCATGATAGAAAAGGCAGAGAACTAAAAGAGACTACTTCCCAAATGTAAAGAGCAAAGAAGACACTCCTCAGCACTCATGGATAGTTGTCTCTCAGGTAGCTCTTGAACCAACAAAATATTCTGTGGATGAAATCTCTTGTTGGGTTCTATCAACAAGAGCTGGAGAAGATGCCTCACAACAAACACAGCAACAAGAACCTCCCACCAATCAAGAACTAGAACATTACCCACTAGTTTACTGGTCTCTTTACAGAGCATTCCCCCCCCCCCCCAGAACTAGATTAGTCCAAGGGATCTGAGCCAGCTACACCCCTACAAGCCCAATGTTCAGACTAGTGGCAAGGAATGAGAGGCTACATGTAGTTGCCTCATATGTCTGCCATGTAGCAATAGGTTCCCCAAACCCTATAATCTACCACACCATCTTCCACCAATGAGACAATTCTTTGAATACTGCTGTCTTCAAACATCCTGTTAGCCCTGGCAGATCCACTGGACTCACCTCACCAGTTCAGGGCTGCCCAGGCTCATTAATGGATGATCATCTCAGACCTCCAGCTTCTGAAATTAGCATCACCAGCTCCCAGGGCACTTGGGCTACCTAAATCTCCAAAGCTTCTTCAATTATTACTGGCTCCAGTGATAGCTGTGCAGCTTGCAGCCTACACCCAGCACACACACAAAAAAACACATTTTCCCTACAGTAGACAATGCTCCAGATGTTCCAAGAGCTTTGTGTCATAGCAGGGTGCTGGTAAGTTATATGAAAACCTATCATTTCCTCTCTCACTGGCTAAAGGGTAACTTCCACATCCACAGTGATTGTGGGACATATAAAGCAAACAAACATAATAATAATAAAAAAACCAGAAAAACACTGCACCAAACCCTTAACTAAACCACAATCCTTCCAGTCATTATCTTTATTCAGTATCAGGTTATCCTGAGACAGATAACCAAATCCAATCCAGACTAATTTAGAAATTTGAAGATTAAACCAACACCTTAAATATTGCAGCAAGTTTTTTTCCCACACAGGCATAATATCCTTCATGTTTTCTGTACCCTTTATGGGCTGAGCTTCCACATTATCTACCAATTTTCAAACACTTTTCAAACGTGACTCTATTTAAAGTGCACTTTACTAATCGAGTCCCATGTAGCTAGAGAACAAATAACTGTTGCCTAAAATGGTTCTTGCAGCTGATGTGATGGGGTCTCCAACAGCGGCATGGATTTTATTACTTCATTTAAATCAGAGCTCTTCTAGAGCAGCAATAATAACACTGCATTGAATATCATTTACTTTTTAATACACCATTTCTTTAATAAGATCACCATAACTTGCTTTTATAATGATGATGATGATGATGATGATGATGATGATAAAGTTGGAAGGGATCTTGGAGGCCATCTAGTCCAATCCCCTGCTCAGGTAGGAAACCCTACACCATTTCAGACAAATGGCTGTCCAGTCTCTTCTTAAAAACTTCCAGTGTTGGAGCATTCACCACTTCTGGAGGCAGGTTGTTCCACTGGTTAATTTTTCTAACTGTCAGGAAGTTTCTCCTTAGTTCTAGGTTGCTTCTCTCCTTGATTAGTTTCCATCCGTTACTTCTTGTCCTGCCTTCAGGTGCTTTGGAAAATAGCTTGATTCCCTCTTCTTTGTGGCAGCCCCAAGATATTGGAATACTGCTATTATGTCACCCCTCGTCCTTCTCTTCATTAAACTAGACATACCCAATTCCAGCAGCCTTTCCTTATATGCTTTAGCTTCCAATCCCCTAATCATCTTTGTTGCTCTTCTCTGTGCTCTTTCTAGAGTCTCAACATCTTTTTTACATTGTGGTGACCAAAACTGGATGCAGTATTCCAAGTGTGGCCTTACCAAGGCATTGTAAAGTGGTATTAACACTTCACATGATCTTGAGTCTATCCCTCTGTTAATGCAGCCTAGAACTGTTTTGGCTTTTTTGGCAGCTGCAGCACACTGCTGGCTCATATTTAGGTGATTGTCCACTAGGACTCCGAGATCCCTCTCACAGTTGCTACTATTGAGCAAGGTACCACCTATACTATACCTGTACATTTGGTTTTTCTTGCCTAAATGTAGAACCTTACTTTTTTTCACCATTGAATTTCATTTTGTTAGATAGCGCCCAGTGTTCAAGTCTGTCCAACCAGTAGGTTGTGATCTACTTTATCAAATGCCTTACTGAAGTCCAAGTAAATTATATCCACAGCATTACTCTGATCCCCTAATTCTGTCATTTGGTCAAAGAATGCAATAAGGTTTATCTGGCATGATCTGTTTTTGACAAACCCATGTTGGCTTTTAGTAATGACTTTGTTTGCTTCTAGGTGTTCACTGATTCATTGTTTGATTATCTTTTCCAGAATCTTCCCAGGTATTGAGGTCAGGCTGATAGGTCTGTAATTCCCTCGGTCCATTTTTTTTCCTTTTTTGAAGATAGGAACTACATCAGTTCTTTTCCAGTCCTCTGGTAGTTCCCCAGTGCTCCAGGATCTTTAAAAAATATAGTTCTATGGTTCTGAGATCACATCTGCCAGTTCCTTGAGAACCCTGGGGTGTAATCCATCCTGGACAGGTGCTCACTTACCATTTTCTTGCCTATCTTAACGTGTGTTTCTATTCTGATTTTTATGGCACTATTTTTAGTAGGTTGGTCTGTTTTTTCCCTTTGTGTAAAGACAGATGCAAAAAAACCAAGTTAAATAGTTCTGCTTTCTCCATGTTGACTCCCTAATTAAAAGAGAATTAACAGGAATACACAATAATTATGTAAGCAATTCCTGCTGCTGCTGAGCATGTTTCCAGTGGGTCCCAAATTTTCCAAAATGGTTTACCAATATATCTACCATGGCCAAATCTCCAGTGATTCAAGGCAGCAAAGCATATCATCCCAGTAGTCAGGTTTAATGTCTTACCAAGTGTGATATCCCAGAAATAGAATAATAATTTCAAGGTGCATGTGCTGTTCTTTCATTTTCTTTGGTTTAGTCTTCCAAGCTTTTGGATTTGTGTTGGAACTCAGTCTCAGAGGACTGATAGCATGAGGAAACAGCAGCAGATGACTTAATAACCAGCCATCAACGTCCACAACATCCATCTTAGACCTGTACTCTTGAATATCTTCATAAATGACTTAGATGAGGGAAGAGAAAAGGAACACATCAAATTTGCAGAGGACGCTAAGCTGACAGGAATAGCCAACTTCCGAGAGGACAAGCTCAGTATCCAAAAAGATCTTGACAGACTTGAACAAGGGGCCTGATCCAACAACATGACATTTTATGTGGAGAAAAGCAAGGTTTTACAGCTAGACAGGAGAATCCAAAGATACAAGTACAGATTAGGCAAAACCTGGCTCAAAAACAGTAACTGTGAGAGGGAGCTTGATGTCCTAGTGGATGATCATTTAAACATGAGCCAGCAGTTTGTGGCAGCAGCCAAAAAAGCTAATAGAATCCTTGGTTGTATAAAGAGAGGCATATAATCAAAATCACACGATGTATTATTACTGCTTATAAATTCTTAGTAAGACCATCCTGGAATATTGCATCCAGTTTTGGTCACCATATTACAAAAAAGATGTTGAGACTTTGGAAAAAGTGCAAATAAGTGTAGCTAAGATGGAGACAAAAACATATGAAGAATGTTTGCAGGAATTGGGAATGGCCAGTATAGAGAAAAGAAGGACTAAGGGTGACATGATAGCAGTTTTCCAGTATTTGAGGGACTGCCACAAAGACGAAGGGGTCAAATTATTCTCCATAGCACCAGAAGACAAGACAAGATACAATGGATGGAAACTAATCAAGGAGAGAAGCAACCTGGAATTAAAGAGAAACTTCCTAACAGTGAGGACAATTAACCAGTCGAACAGTTTGTCTTCAGAAGTTGTAGTGCTTCAATACTGGAGGTTTTTAAGAAAAGACTGGACAGTCTGAAATGGTATAGAGTCTCCTGCTTGAGTAGGGGGTTGGACTAGAACATATCCAAGGTCCCTTCCAGCTATATTCGGATTAATTGATTGATCCTGATCAACAAATAAAAAGCCACACACAACCAGGCATCATATAAATACTAGATATAGAATAGCCCAAAGCACACATTCTGGTAGAGAAACATTCCTGAGGATGGGCTCCAGCATATGTTCGAAAGCTTGGAGGACTAAACCTCTGGTCCCAGTGACCAACCAGATTGGATCCAGTAGAGTTCTGCTGAAGAAAATGTGGGATGAAAAAGTTCCTACTCAAGGCAAATAACTACCTCTGCCAAGTTCAAACTTGTCCCTAAGTAATATTTTCAGGCAAAGATTCACCATATTCATACATTCTTATTTTTTATTGCTAAAATGATGCTGCTTTTTAAATGAAATCCTTAGACACAATCATACCTGTATTACAAAATCACATAACATTTCAAGTGAAGAGACTTAGTTTTTTTTAAAAAAAAAAAACTTTAAATATTTGCATATTGTCCAGCAAAGAGACAGTTCCTTTTGTTGCTTCTCTATACACATAGATTTGCTAGGAGCATCAGTGCTTTAACATATCTGTTTTAAACACTGCTCTGTTTATCAAATCCAAGAATGTTTCCACCTCGCCTCAATGTGGCAGACTGCCACATAGTTGGTGATTGGCGCCCACAATTCTGAAAGTGTGAGAGAGAAATCAACAAGAGCCTAAGAAACAAGGCCAGCATTGATCTGACTGGACAAAACCACAAGTGTATGAAATATCTCTGTCTCACTCACTCACTTATTCACTCTCTCACACACGCACAAACACACAAATCAATAACCTCTCCTGCACACAGCTGCCCAACTCCCAGTCATCAACACAGCAGACCAGACATTCTTTGTTTATTTTTCTGATAGATTCCCCCATAATCTGTTTCATATTACCTTTACTTACAAAAATATTGAGACAAAGCATAAAGGCCACCATAGATGCCCACAGAAGCATACAGATGCACATTAGGGAAGTAGGGTACTTTCTGGGTATGTGTGCAAGAATCATATATTGCTATGTGTGCTTCCCTTTTTGCATGGTAATCTCCAAAATAAATCTTTCTTGAAATTGCTTTGGGCAATTTGGGCAAAATTAGGGCATCATTTTGACTGCTTTATGAAAAGTTCATACTGTTCAGGGCATCTGTCTCTCCCCCCCCCCTTAATAAGTAGGGCTCTTAATTAAATTTTCCTTAAAATAAGTGGGAAACACCTGGAAGTATATGTGGACAAAAAAAATCAGAAGGCTTCTTCCCAAAATGTTGAGTATAAACCCTCATAATAATTAGACAGATTGGAATCTGATGAAATTAGTTAGGCTGAATAAGACTGACTCATTACTACACCATTGCCTTTATATTTATTTCTCTATATTAAACATATATTTAACATAACAGGCTGCTTTATGTGTGTGCAAACTATTTGATGCTTAGTCATTTAAGCTGAGATATGTTTTATAGGTCTAACATACAGTATATGATCCTGGGGTTCTGTTTCAATCGCTGTATCAATAAGATAAAAGTGCCTTTCAAACACAAACAGGGCACTAATAATTTAAAATGTGAAGGTAAAATCATAAACTTCCTTTTGTTCTTTAAACTTCTCAATTCCTGGCTTTGGAGGATCTTGTCAGTTCTACTCAATTATAATTTTCTTCCACTCTGTGTAGCCATTCTTCTTTATGTATTTGTTTTGCAATTCAATCTTCATTCCCTCTCTCTTTATAATCAAACCTCCTCAACATACTTCTTTTGTCCTGGTCATTCATACTCACACCTATTTCATTCCTTATTTTAAAACCTGTTTTCCACTTCTTAACTATCCTACTCTCAATATTATGTTTCTACTGCTATAGCAATTTTCACTTCCATATAACTAGGAAGGGAATATCCATTTTCCATATTTTGACAGTTGTTTATTTATTTATTATTTATTAAATTTAAATGCCACTCATGTCACAGTTGGACAAGTCTTGGCAGCTTACAAAAGATGAAAGGCTCAAATATTTTCTCTGCTTGCAAGTCACTTTGTTTCCTTTCCTTTTTTCCCCCCTTTAGGCCCAGTCTTGATTCTGCCAAATAATCTTCTTCCCTAGATTCTTTCAGTCTTTCATCAGAAGCAAAAAAAATATCAGTCATAGTTTTAGATCCATATTCATTCATTTATTATGTGTGTGCATGTATGAATAAACCTATGTCTATATCACATATTCATAAAAAGTCACAATGGACTTGATCCTAGTAACATTTCTAATTCTTTCTTGGGTTTTTGAATAGTCTAATACTTTTTATGTAGTTTCTTATCTCATTCTACCCATTTATCCATTATTTGTTTATCGATTTGCTTTTAAAATAGTAACAGAAAAAGACCAAAACCAAGTGATAATTACAATGCAAATGAGTACATTCTCAAAGAAAGAAAAGCATAAAATGTGCTTTAAAAAGTAAAAATGCAACAAGAGTAAAAATATAAAAAGAGAAAAAGTATAATATATCACTATAGCAGTTAACAGTTACACTTCTATGTATATTTATATAATGTAAATATTATTCAACTGCATATATATATTTCTAATACACTTATATGACTATCATTCTTTTTAGCTTACTGTATTTTGTACAAATAAGTAGCACTTTTCATTATTTTGGTACATACAAATTTTATGTCTATAAGAAATCCACTCATATGGCTGAAAAAACAGGATAGAAAGTAAGAACTTAACTTGTATTACTAAGCAAAACAAATCAACTCAGACAACATGTTGTTCATTAAGTACTAATGAATTGTAATAACAGAAAATTAATAAAATACTACAAAAAAGAAGAAAAAGAAATCTACTCATTGATGGAAAGTATAATTAAGTCTTCATTCCATTAATTTCAGTAAATGTGTCCATACATTTATCTTTTGAATGCTGCACTATTAGTCTTTTGGCCTTAGTAAGGACATGTAAAATCCACTTATGTTGTCCAGCTGCCAGATACCATGTAATTGGTATGTAATTCAAGAGAATATTATCCTCTAAATTTTTTTAGCTTTTGTCACACAATCATATTTATATAGTCCATTACTTTCCTTCCTTCCTTCCTTCCTTCCTTCCTTCCTTCCTTCCTTCCTTCCTTCCTTCCTTCCTTCCTTCCCCTCCTTCACTCGCTCCCATCCTCCCTCCCTCTCTCTTTCCCTCCCTCCCTCACTTCCATTCTTTACCATTTACTCTTTTACATTTCAGTTCACAAACTTTCATATGTTATGGTTGTTATCAAGTAAGTTAATAATTTATCTTCCACGCCCACTAAGATTTTGATCAACAGATGTTTTCACATATTTTTTAGTAAAATAAAAAAGGTATAAACCACAAATGGTAAGAACATTAATATTTAATAGTGCAAGTTTGGGTAATTTGTGGGTTTGGACCCACAAACTGCTATCTACTTCAGCCTGGAGGCAGATACAATGTACTGACACACAACCAAGATATACTTTTGATTTTCCCCCTAAAATTTACTCTGGTGTACTCAATTCCAGAGAAAAATCTGAAGTGGATTTAAGAAGAATATTATGATGTGAATTGAATTGAAATTAATTATACTTTTGTTCATTGCTATTTAGTTAAGTTATGCAAAACATATTATATTTATGACATTTTTTGTAAAATAGCGGAAGAAAAGAAAATGAAAGGAGAGAGAGAGAGAAAGAGAAAGAGAGAGAATCAGTTTATAAAAGAAGTGCTCCATGCCAACAGGAGAGTAACAATTTTCAAATCTTAACCTAATTGAATAATAGATGATATCCCGTATAAAGAAGGGGGTTTGGTTTATACTATTACCCACTGAATTCATATAACTAGAGAGAAAGCACTGTTGCAGAAGACACGCTAATCTGAAAGCTGGCAATAGACAATATTAATTCTCTTAAAAAGAACAGAAAAGCCATAGGAAATTCCTGCCTCCAAGCAAATACAGTTAAGTCCAAAGCTACCAGTTCATTAAATTATAATATGTTGGTATTATCTGTGTAGGGTCTTGTTTATTTGTCTTTCAAAGACCCTTAGAGTTTATTAGCTGAAATTGTTTGATTGATATAATGATTTAAATGGAAGGTTTGTTCTGTTCAATCAAGCGATTGTGTTCAGGTTGAGAGCTGTGCTTCCCTTTTAAATATCAAAAAGTAGGCACACTCCGACAAAGTGGCAGGCCAGGGCAAAACTAATCTGATTCAATTTAAAGTTAAACATTAAATTAATGAAACGCCAAACAGAATGAAAGCAGTCAAGGAGTGTAATTGGATACTTTTTCATTCTTATATCTCCTTATCTGGATTTTAGAGCACCATTGAAGAGTTAGCTTTTCTAAATGGCTATGCTATTGTAGAAGAATTGGATATGGAATTCGGTGGGGGGGAAAGCACCTGAATTTAATCTTAACTCATCCAGCACAGTTCCTCTTATAGTTTTACAATCTAGAGAATATCTGTATTGGGTTTTTAGGTGATGAAAAGCCGTCTATAGTACACTCTAGCATATAGCTAAGTTGACAGCACCTGTTGCCTTTTATACCAAGAAGAGTAAGATGAAAGTAACTTCTCCGACAGTCTGTGCAATTCACAAATTCAAAAGTATACAGCACCAAATGATTACAGAAACATGATGGCTAATTAGTTCAAATTACAGTGAACTTCATGTTTATAGCTTCAGGAAATCATTACCAGTTTATCAGCTTGCACTGCCGCAACCATTAATAGATATCACTTCTCATAGTCATAGTGCTTTTTTTTTTAGAAAAGGTGGAGGATGCTTGCTTAAATATAACATTCCAATAATACATTGAGATGAATCACTATGGTGGCAACTTAGGAAGCTGCTTTTAATTTTATTTACTAACCTCTGCAATTAATGACAAATTCACCCACAGCTTCAACTGCACTTTTAACTAATTATATTCCACTTCTTCAATGGCTCTGTGTTAGTAGTGGGTAGATCAGAGATATAAATGACTTTGTTCTGGCTGTCTCAAAGGTCTCGGACTATAATGTGTTGATAAGATGTAAGATAATATACAAATAAAGGGCCATTAAACAAAAGAATTAGGTGTGTGGGTGTGTAGGCAGGTGTTAGCATAATAGAGAGGATGTTCCCTGTAGGCAGGTTATCAGAATAGAGACAATATTCTCTATATCTACCATTATGCAAGATGATGATTTTTCAGTTACATTAAGAACCTGTGTTTAAGTAAGTATATAATTACATGACACACATAAATGCATACAGCAAATACATCTGTAGTACACATTGACTCACAATGCTTTTTCATTCTCTTCTTGGACATCACACAGGCTACACAAAGGCAGCATTTTCCTTAGGTTTTTGGATCAAGTCAGATTATTGGTCCTTTTAAATAAAAAGCTCAAAAGCATCAACACTGATTAAAAACAACTCTCCAGAGTCTGACAGATATAAAGATATCAGGAATTGATCAAGATTTTTTTCTTATTCAAAGTACGCATACATTCTATTGTTGAACTGTTGCTTTCCATATATAGATGTCTTATTACCCATATTATCCTGTCAGTTTGCTAAAGAAGAAACTGAAAAAAAGTAACAGGATACAGAGTTTAGAAAACTTCCAGTTCAGCAGATAACCCAAGAATTCCACGATCTGCCAGAAGCTACTTTGACATTTTTACCACTATACCATACAATTCTGCATTCATCATACTCACCTCTTAAAAACAAACAAAATTGACCCTTTATTTCCTTTGTTGGGAGCATTGCTTTAGAAATTCTACTTGAGTTAATAATCAAAGCAACATTTTCCCTCAAAAGTCATGGTGAGTAATAAGTTTAGTAATTTTAAACAATGATCAAGATGACAATCTGCAAATTAAAACAAACAAATACATATAATAAAAGACTACTTAACAATCTAGTGACCTTAATAGCACCCAAAATCTGTTTCCTAGCCATACTGCTAGTGTGGGTAGGCATATAATAAACATAGCAAGATGCTTTGCAACAAAATTATTCAACATGAAATCATCTAAGCATCATTTACTAGTCATTTTTATAAAACAATAGTTTTAAGCTATTCCACATGACAAACTCAAATAAAAGGGAAACAACTATTTTAATGTCTAGTCCTGACAACTCTCGACTATTATCCTGAAAACATACTAAGAATAGGCTTGTATTTATTTCTAACCTATCATTGTACACATCATTTCACAGAGCTAAAGTTTTACAATTCAGCCTATGGTAACATATGTACAGCTTACGAACAGCAATAAACTCATGGTGTTCCCCAAAACAAAATTCTACACTGATCAATAATTTTATTGGGCTCCAGCCTCACTCTTCTGCATGTGGATATTTGTTTCGGTAAGGAACCAATACATAAAAAAAATCATTCAATTGTTGGCGGGAATTCACAGAGTTAAGATTCAGATAACAGTATATAATTACTAAAAACAAATGGTAGTAGGGGTACATTTTGCAAAAATGATATGATTTTATTTGCAGGTGAGTACTTTTCAAAGCAGCCTAAAGATGCAAATATCAAAGCAATGGTGGTAGAGGAGGAATCTTCATATTCCTGAAAACTACAAAGAAAAATTAATAGATTTAGTTTCTATGCTGGAAGAGAAAGGGAGATGGAGATGGAAATAGATGATAGATTTTATCAAAGCTTTAGAAAGGAGAATTCGAACTTAAAATAAGGAAGAATTTCCTGATGATGAAAAATAGCAAAGAGTGGAATAGCCTGCCTTTTGGACCTGTATGAGCTTCAGCACCGGAGGTTTTCAAACAAAGATTGAACATTCATTTGTCTGGGGTAGTATGAATATCTGGGAAGAGAAGATCTCCAAGATCCATTCCAATGCTACGTTTATGTGATTCTAAGTCTCTGCTTCCTGAACTTTCAAATTATGGGCTAAGAATGTTAGCCCTGGCTATTCTGGATAGGTTCTGGAAGTGATTTTGCAGTGCAAAATTACCAGAAGCACTCCAAAGTCTCGGGCAACAGTTGCCCAATTGTATCTGGAAATGTGTGAGACTGAATCTTGAAGGATTTTGCATATGCTCTTTTCCTACAATTTACCACATTCTCATTCCTAACCACAACAAAGAAAGATTAAGCCTGGTTGCCACTTTCCATGTTCTGCATTCTCCTTTACAATTGCTATTTATTTATTTATTTTGGTTTTAAGTCATGCACCCTAATTGCATAGACATAAGCCTCCTCTCTAATTTTGGCCCTCTTAAAAGCTCTGACTCTGGTTCTGAAGAGTGCTTAAGCAATTTAAAGGAGTGCATAGGTGACCTTGTGTATGAATCATTATAATATTGTCTACAAATGTATTTGTTCAGGCAGTTGATTCTCTTTTTCCTTCACCCTGTTATTTTCCCCCTTCAGCTGTTAATGCCAAGCCCCCGTAAGTGTCCTATTAGAAAGTTATTTTAAAATATACAATTGAGAAGCTATAGGAAAGAAGGGTAAAAATGTGCTACTTGACCTCCCTCCCCCTCCCCTTCCCAAAACAAAAGCAAAATACTTTCAGAGAAATTAGTTTAATCAGAAGAGCAGCAAAATCCTTGGCTTCTTTGTAGTCCTCCCTCTATATCCTTGCTTTCCAGTGGTGTAAGGTTTTGTTTGTAGGTTTTTTTTGTTTGTTTGTTTTTTTTAAAGGCTGAGAAAATAAAAGAGAATTGCTGATGCAGAAAGTACAAACAAAAATCAAAGTGTTAGCCAGTACAAGAGTAGAATGTACTTTTTTTTTCTCTCTTTTTTAAGCAGTAGCCTGCGGCCACTTTCAAAAAGGAGCACATATCATTACACAACATGTAATTACTTTGCTTGCCAATTAAATGGAGGCCAGGCAGTAGGCCCAATTTGTCTGAATGAAAAGTTACTAGGAAACATTCTCCTTACCAGTCTGCTTGCAGAAAAAAAATATTAGTGGATAACAATCACTCCCTAAAAATATTGTTTTAGAAAAAAAAATGTTTGCCTTTTCCTGATTAACATCAGCAGAAAGAATCCAATGGTATCAATAAAAGAATAAAAATTATAGGTTTTACTTTTTTCAAATAAAGAGATCTAGTAACTTTGTAATTGATAAACTGAAGTTGGAATTCAACCCTGTGCATAATTATTTATAAGCAGAGAAAGCAGGACCAGATTGGATTTCTGTGTATTTGTGTTTATCTATCTATCTATCTATCTATCTATCTATCTGTCTGTCTGTCTGTCTGTCTGTCTGTCTGTCTGTCTGTCTGTCTGTCATCACCATCATCATCATCATCATCATCATCATCATCATCATCATCATCTATAATTTATCTATCACAATGTAGCTAGCTAGCTAAGTAGTTATGTCAATTGAAATCTTCAGGGACTAACAGGGCAAGAAATTCAATTATTTGCCCTCCCCCCATATTTTCATGTAGCCATGTTTAAAAACTTGCAGTCTATATCAGGATTCACTAAATGAGAAAAGGATTCCAGTCATGGCGTTAAAATCTCATACCGATATCTTTTGTTCTCCTGGATTCATTAACACAAATTACTGAGAAGAAAATAAGAAGGTGTTGAAATAAGGAATGAATCTGTTCTTGTTCTCCTTTGAAGTCAACAAGTCCTGCATTTTTATATGTAAAGCATACAATTTTAGTTAGAAG
Organism: Crotalus tigris; assembly: GCF_016545835.1. Taxonomy (NCBI): domain Eukaryota; kingdom Metazoa; phylum Chordata; class Lepidosauria; order Squamata; family Viperidae; genus Crotalus; species Crotalus tigris. Next base: position 15,431,968 of record NW_024096970.1, read on the forward strand.
AGAAATAAAAATTCATTAAAATAAAGCTATAAATATATGTTTAGAAAAGAAGAGAAAGCTGAATCTTCCAGGGCATTACCAGAACACAATAAAGAAGGTAATTAATAATTAGTTTTACTGAACTATAGTTACATCAGAGAATGATATCTAACATGGAGTTAAGAGTATGTGATCTATGTTGGTTCAAGGACCACAGCACGTTTTATATGGCATATTTAATGTCATATGCCAAAAGTGGGCATAACGAGGTTAAGTAACTCTTTGGAGAAGGAATTTCAAGAGTATCAGAGTACTCATGACTTATTGCCCATTTTGTGCTTCAAAGCCCCAAAACAAAAGATTAGTCATGTTATTAGTCACCAACTCAAAGGAGCTCAGGAGAATATGAGAAGAACACTGGTGGACCCCTGGTTTCCACCATTTACACCTTCGAACTAGAGGAACACATTCTCCTTTAGTAAAGTGAGTTTCAGTATAAAGATTGTGACACTCAAAATGCTTATAAAAATGCACCCCCTAGTTACTGATTTAACTAGTGTTCATCATTTCATCAGATTTACAATTGTCTCAGTTATCAGACTGACCTGGATCAAGAATCAAACAGACTAAATTACCAGATAGTTAATGAAGGGAAAATCAAGGATTGTGCTGCTATACTGATTGACCTGGATTTTTCACTGGTCTAGTCTAGATTGCATGGTCTGAGAATTGAAAAAAATGTGGTTCCATGCTTATTTGTAAGGATTATTTCCAGAAGGATACATGTGTTGTGGAATCCAAAATGATTTAATTGTTTCCCTTTACTGTTCAATTCCTATGTGAAATCATTGGACACATTCATCCAAAGACTTAAAGTATAATAAGCAAGTGGATGAGAAGAATGTAGGGTAATTTTGGATTTTAGTCATTGCTATTGATTCTTTTTCTAATGAGAAAACATTTTTGCATACCAGAAAAAAGAATAGAAAAATAAATTTATGTTATTGTGGATTTACATCATAGAAGAAACCAATTAGGCAGAAATCAACTGCATCCATGCCAGCCAATGCCAGGACAACTGTTGCACTGTATTTCTTTCTGAGACTGAGAAAGTCTTCTGTAATCTCCTAGCCTTTTGTTAAAGAAATATTGTTAGAAAATTAAATTTATATCAAGACCCAAATAATACTATATTTCTCCAAACTATGTCTTTCAGTCAGTTTTTTTTAATGGCAGCTTGATTTGGAGTTCTGATTTAATTGTTTTACTGAAGATGCTGGGGACCAAAAAGGATTCAGGAAGATAGCTAAATATTTCTTGCCTACATAATTTAGGAGAATCTCATTCACTCTTAGCTCTTTTCAACCATGTGTAAAATAATTCTAAACTTGTTACACATTTAGAGAATAACATCTGGATACATGGATAAACACTCACAAGTGTCTTGTGTGATTTATGGTTCCATTTTTCTGCCTATGCCCAGGGCCAATTTTCTTTCCTATTGTATCTCCCCATGTCAAACCACTCCACTCCTCATTTGTTCAACTTTGTCATTTTAAGTATTTTAAGGTAGCTTTAGCTTTCTTCCCATTCTTATAAATCCAGTCTAAATGCTTTATGCTGGTAGCTGTACTATCTGCTTGATTAATAGATTTATTGCTGCTTGGAGAAGTTTCAAAATAGCAGAACTTCAAAATAACTATCTTAATGTGGCTCTGAGAAAATAAAGTGAAATAGCAATTTAATATTTATATATTTAAATATTACTATTCTGAAAAAGAAGCACTATCTCTAGCTGTTCAAATGTTTCCACTGTTTTAAATATTTGTGAATTTCCCAAAAAGCAGTTTTACTAAAAGGAAGAAACAGAAGCTTCTTCCTTGTGTTTGACACCTTCTATTTCACCATTGGCTTCTTATAATCACATATTTACTATGCTCTCTATAAATGCAAATTTTATGTTCTTAGCCAGGTATCATTCCATTGGCCCTAGAGATCATACCCATTACTGTGGAAAGTTAAATCTTTTGTTCAGATAACGGGAACTTGGCAAGTAGTCAAACTGATGTATGACCAATACCAGACTTCAGATATTGTTATACTAAAAGTCTGAGAAGTGTCATCCCGGAATCTGCCAAATGTGGATACAGGAAAAGTGGCCATCAACACATGAAAGACTATTGATTTTATTTATACTCCAACTTTCTTATACTAAACCACTTGAGGTATGTAACAATCAAAAATAAAAATATAAATTATTAAAATTGTTTAAAATAATTAAAACTAATTATTGAAACAAAAGGAGTGGCTGAAGAGGAAATTCATAACTCCTTTGCTAAAATAGGAAAATGGGAGTTTAGAGGTACTTTTGAAGCCTCAGTTGAGGCTAGAATTGACAATTTAGAAGTTGAGATCTTCTAGGTGCCTCCAAACATCTTTATAGGCAATGCATCCAGACAGCCTTGTTCTTTTAATGTGCACTTTTTTGAGTGGGCATATGTGACACCTGTATTTTTTGGAACCCAACAGAGTTTTAGATTCATCATCTGAAACAGCTGTAAGATACTACTTATCTCAGCAATATGATCACTATTAGTCCTTAAGATACTTGTGGCTTTTGGCTTTGTCTGCCCCCAGGGGATTTACAAAAAGAAGAAAAAGTGAGGGCAAAACATAACTCTCCATTTTCTATGGCAAGGGTTTTGTTTATTTGTTTGTTTGTTTGTTTGAATGGCTGAAAGAGACTAACCTTAAATACAAAAATAACTTTGCTAGCAACATGAAATATGCTCTCATACACATAAAAACAACTACTCTTATTTATATTGATTTTGAAAACTAGTTTATTTCAAAAATAGATATTTTGAACATCAAATGATTCAGTGTTGAATGTCATCACATATTCTTAGAGTCAATCAGTGGAATATTCAATAAGTTAGTATGTAATGAATGATGTTCCTGCACACACAATCCAGAAGTTCTTGTTCACAAATATCACTGCTACCTATTGAACCCTACATAAGAATCAGTGGTGGGATTCAAATATGTGAACAACTGATTCTCTATGTGGATGATGCTTCCGGAAGTCCATTCTGTGCCTGGGCAACAAAAAATTAGCTACCGGTTCTGCTGAAGTGGTGCGAATGGGCTGAATCCCACCACTGATAAGAATGGTTTGGCCCCTTTTCTTTTGCATTTCTAAAGGATATTGAATAGGAGGCTCAGGCTTTTAACCATCATCCATCTCCAACTCACTGAGAAACTTTCTAGGTTTCCAATGTTGTGGTAAAATTGGAATAATATGGGATTAGAGTAATATAAGAATACATTCAAATACATCCACAACTACACTCACTCATTCACATACACTCACACAAAATCAGGTGGCTGTGTCAGTCCTTTTGATGTAGAGATCCAGATCAGACATATTTAAATTTCATAAAATTATTGCATCATATTACCAATTTGCATCCAGAACAATCTAGAAAATCCACTTTTTAAGTTTCTTACCCAATTTTTTTTTAAAAAAGAAAAGAACAGAAATATACTTAAGAGTGTAGCATGAATCACCCCAGTCTATGTATCTACATTAGCTCCATTGACAGATCTGGAAATAGCCATTTGGCACACACTTTTACGATTCTTGATGTATTTGTCTGGACAGGTCTCGATCACAATGATGGCATAACTAGTTTGTTATTCAGTTTTATCTGCACCAACTGTGATGGAAAGACCTTTTAGATATTATAAATAAAATAGCCACATGATTCTGGCACATATATCTATTTTGACCTTGAAGTCTAGTAAAGAGCCATTTGTGCCTCATGAATACTTGCAATAGGACAAATGATGTCTTATTACACTCCTGTCTGACTGAATGCAGTGTGAGGCCACATTGTCATCTGGTGTAAATCAATATAGCTCATGTAAAATGAATGGAACGCTGCCAGTCTAAACTAGTTTGCCCCCCCTCTCCAGCTTGTGTTTTTCTTTGCACTATCTAATCTTTCTCTCTTCCATTTTATATAGCACAACGGCAAAGACAAGAAACAACAATGTCACATTGTCTCTTTATGTAACTCTGTCGTAAAAAAAAGCTGATAAACAGATTTTCAAAATAAGCACAAGGGAAAGAAATGAGCACTGATGATATCTGACATGATTTCTTTATGTGATCTTTGCTTGGATTGACTTTCCATTTAAAATGCCAGGATAAGCACTTTCAGGCACTGACTGAAGCTCAAAAGTTTCCCCACAGGAAATGGTATGAATGTTCCGTAAGTAGTCATTGGAAATGTTAAAACACACGCTGCTCATACCATATAAAAACATTTGGACTGTAATGGTATAAAAAGGAATTTTAAAGAAAACATATATGCACACTACATATTTAAAAATGGTTTTCCTTCAGAATTGTGCACACTATCTATTGCAGTGCTGAAATCTGCATGGGAGCAATAGAAATACTTAAGATTAGAAATTCATATATTTCAGACAATTACACTCCTGTCTGTTATGAGCAAACATCCCATCTAGAGTCAAAGTGCTGGGCCAGTAACTTGGTCACAGTCTGTATAACAACGGATATATTTTCAGCCTGTTATCTTTGGTTGATTGCTTCCAAAACCAGCAAAAGAGGCATAGATGAACAAGGTCCCTGTCATCTGGCTGACAAATCAGGAGCCTATTGAAAAGCAGTCACTATAGATTGTGGTTTTTCTATTGCTGTTAAAGATGTGTAAAAGATCAGGCATGGTCATATAAAGGAGTTGTTAAATAAAGCATAGACCTCTTTTCAGAAAGTTGAGAAGGCAGGGCAAAAGGTGTGCTAAATTATATGAGGCCAATGTCAAAATGAAACAAACAAACAAAACAAAAGCAGATGCAATAGTAACCTCCACAAAATCCCCCTGTATTTCGATACATAGTGTGTAGAACTATTATTATTCTATTATATATAGAGTGAGCATATGTTCTTTATTACAAAAGAACATATTATTTATTTTAGAAACCTGTCCTTTTTGATGGTTAACTACATTTTATTGAATAAATTAATAATTTAATTATACATTTATTTCAGGTTACATTTTTAGCAACATCTTTTTTCTTCTTTCTTTCTTTCTTTCTTTCTTTCTTTCTTTCTTTCTTTCTTTCTTTCTTTCTTTCTTTCTTTCCCACCTCTATTATTTTTACAAATAAATCATGGTGGAAAATATATCCAACACATCTCCTGCCTACTGTTCTACACTTCTGATGCTTACAGGATGTCTAGAATCTGGATCCCCTTAGTTCCTAAGTCAACAGAAAACAAGTTTAGAACCTAGTTGCATGTTTGCACAATTAGCACATTTGGTTTAGCAAGGTCTAATTATAAGTCTGTGTAGGGCATTTGAAAGGTAAAACAGCCTCATACTTCAAAAGTCACAAGTTTCAAAAATCAAAAATTCAAAAATGTATACAGAACTATTTCACTAGCAATCCTAGGGGTGTTAATTTGTAGATACATTTCTCACATAACTAGGGACAACTAGATCCAACTTCTCCTGAAATAGTTGTACAGCCTTCCAGAAGACACAGCTGCTTTAACCGTTTAAGAAAGCCTTTTTTGCTCAGGAAGCTTGTTTTGCAAAGTACTCATTTCTATTGCTTTGCACACTCCTCCAAGTGCATAACTTTTTCAGGACGAGTTGCTAATTGATGCTTCTAGATAATATAATGAAGATCAACTGACCTTTTCTTTAAAAAGTATAAATCCAATTAATAGAAGAATAGCCTCAAGGTAGAGAATCGACACTGAACAGATGGAAATTTGATATGAAAACTTGATCCCCAAACATGAAGCAGATCTGAATAAAAGTATCTTTAAAAGTATAAAAATGTAAGCTGGGATTATATTTATGAAGGATTAGATCAACCAACAGAGGGCTTTGCACTCCAATATTCAGAAGATGAAATCAAATCATATGGGAAAACATTGAGAGTTCAGAGAATACCTTCCTTCCTTCCTTCCTTCCTTCCTTCCTTCCTTCCTTCCTTCCTTCCTTCCTTCCTTCCTTCCTTCCTCCCTCCCTCCCTCCCTTCCTCCCTCCCTTCCTTCTTCCTTCTCACACAAGTAATTCTGTATGGCTTGCAAAGATTAAAACATGGAGAAACCCACAACATACACCCCTAGTACCCAAAGATAAAGAATAACTCCACTCACAAAACAGCATATTTATAACAGCAGTGTTTCTCTATCCACCTGGCCCAAATGCCTGGCAAAATAGCCATTACTTTAATGCTTTATTAAAGGCAAACAAGTCTGGGATCATCCACATCTCTGGGGAAACACTATTCCACAATATTGGCAGCCTCTACTGTGAGAGGGCACACTCCAGGTCCAACAAGATTGCACTGTTTGATAGAAGGGACCTGAAACATGTCCTCTATACCATATATGCTTGAACAAGCAGAAACAATAGGAGGAAGGAAGTGTTATTAGTAGCCTAATTCATGCTATAGAGGGATTTATAGGTACTCAGAAGCCTAATGGGAGCCAGTGCAGCTTGCATAGAAGTTGTGTTATAAGGGTGTAAGGATGAATGGCAGAAAGTGCCCATGTCACTGTATTATGTACCAGCTTGTGTTTTCTGAGTGCTTTAAATGGCAGCCTCGGGTAGAGCATGTTAAGTAATCCACATATAGTAATAGTAGTAAAGTTGGAAGGGATCTTGGAGGTCATCTAGTCCAACCCCCTGCTCGGGCAGGAAACCCTACACCATTTCGGACAAATGGCTGTCCAGTCTCTTCTTAAAAACTTCCAGTGTTGGAGCATTTCCTGCTTCTGGAGGCAAGCTGTTCCACTGATTAATTGTTCTCACTGTCAGGAAGTTTCTCCTTAGTTCTAGGTTGCTTCTCTCCTTGATGAGTTTCCACCCGTTGCTTCTTGTCCTGCCTTCAGGTGCGTTGGAAAATAGCTTAATTCCCTCTTCTTTATGGCAGCCCCTGAGATATTGGAATACTGCTATCATGTCCCCCCTTGTCCTTCTCTTCATTAAACTAGACATACCCAATTCTAGCAACCGTTCCTTATATGTTTTAGCCTCCAGTCACCTAATCATCTTTGTTGCTCTTCTCTGTACTCTTTCTAGAGTCTCAACATCTTTTTTACATCGTGTTGACCAAAACTGGATGCAGTATTCCAAGTGTGGCCTTACCAAGGCATTGAAGAGTGGTATTAATACTTCACGTGATCTTGATTCTATCCCTCTGTTAATGCAGCCTAGCACTGTGTTGGCCTTTTTGGCAGCTGCAGTACACTGCTGGCTCATATTTAGGTGATTGTCTACTAGGACTCCGAGGTCCCTCTCACACTTACTACTATTGAGCATGGTGCCACCTATGCTGTACTTGTGCATTTGGTTTTTCTTGCCTAAATGTAGAACCTTGCTTTTTTCACCATTTGAGGTGACTAAGGCAAGAATCACCATCATCAAGTGTGATGCATATAGATGATACCTTTGAAGGACATAGGGAAGCTCCATTGTCATTGCAGCCATCAGATAAACAAGCCATTACCAAGAAAGTGGGGTATTAAAATGACCCACAGAACTCCATCCCAAATTCACATGAACAGGGAGGAAAGGAAGTACATTCAGACCTGCAAGTTTCAGTAACTATAGCTGTCCTAAAAGAAGTAGTTTTAGATTTACATGACTCTAGGTCTGTCTCTTAGTCTGGTTTATCTTATAGGACTGACAGCAAGGCCTTCCAACCTAGGAATGGGTGCAATTAGTGCACAAGATAAACTTGTGTAAAAGCCCCATTGGCTATGGCAGCCTACCTGCTCTTTGAGCAGGAGTCAAAAGTCCAGGTGGACCTCCACATTATTCATCAACTCTGACTGGGGAAGTGCACCCTCATGCAGAAAGATGTAAAAGCCTGTTTCACCGGAGTTGAGCTAAACCTATTCTTCTCATCCAGACCCCAGGCATAAGGAAAGGACTTTGACAGCATTGCTTGGTCAGCCTAGGTTAGATATATGTAACATTATATATATATATATATATATATATATATATATATATATATATATATATATATATATATATTTGTTTTCTGAGGTTTTCGCGTGGTATTTGTATGTCTTTGGTTTGGTTGTTCGGGTTTTCTCCCACGTAAAATTTTAAAATTTAAAAACGTAAAATCCCACTTCCAATTTTACGCTGGGAGAAAACCCGAACAACCAAAGACCTACATATATATATATATATATATATATATATATATATATATATATATATATATATATATGTAGCATTATTAAGTATTGATGATATTGTACCTCATGCCAAAGCATGTCCTCACACAGCAGCTTCGTGTACATGTTAAATAGAAATGAAGAAAGGGACCTCAGGCTCGGCCTCTCCCCCACTAATAACACCCAGAAATGGTCCTGAAAAAAGGAGAAGCACCTTAACATGGTACTTCCTACTCCCAACCCCTTAAACTGCCCAGAAGGATATTATCATCAATGATACAAAAAGCTGCTGAGAAACCTGGCATCCTGAGTCCAATGAATACAGTCTCAATTCTATAACCAGACCTGAAGCCTAATTGAAAAATGTCCAGATAATTTGTTTCTCTTGGCTATAAGCCAACCATCTTGTCAACAAACATCTCTAAAAAAGGAGTATGGAAGGAGTAGACAGCTATGTCTTTCAACATGCATAGAACCATTCTCTACTATGGAGAAGCATTAACCTCTGTAAATGTATCATTGTATCCTGTAAAAGCCAGAGATTTTAAATCATTTCTCCTGATGTAGCATTCCACTTGACAATCTTTCAGCTTTTTCCCTTATTCAGTAATTTCTACCAATCACCAAGGCATCACTGAATAAAAAGTGTATTACAATTGGCTTAATTTACTTCATTTCTGAACTTGCCTTTAGCTTTTAATGTTCTTTTCCCAGTAGGAAGCTTTTCTAGAAATTGCTTTACTCACAAATTCTGTTCATGATCCTACAAAGAAATCCATTTCAGAAATTATCTCCAAAGGTATCAAAATCTCACTGACAATACTATTTATAAACCAAGAGTTATCTGAACATTTTGCGACAGCTCTACCTAATTCCTACTCACTTAAAAGGGTCCTGCTTCTGAAAAATAATATTGTGAACAGCCAGATGAAATAAAATATTGTAAGAGAGAACTCAGGTAATGAGTGCTAACAGGATTGGGCAAAACCTTGCAGACTAAGAAGCTACTAGGAGATATGACCAATTTCCCCCAAGATTTGCAGAAGTACAACATATGTAATATATAGTTACAAACCTTGATGCATTTGACTTGTTTCATCAGGTCTCAATTACAGCAAATCTTTGGCTAAATAACATTTAAGTTCTATTTACACAAATAAGGATATTAGCAACTTACATGTCCTTCTTTGGCCAGCACACTACACCAGTAGGGTATCTGATTGCTGGCAGGGCCTATGTGTTGATGGCATGGATATTGTTCTTTCCATTGCGCTGGATCTTCAGAACCTATCTCATTCCTTGAGGTATTTGGATGTTGCTGTCTTCCATGCCTCCTCCTCCTGGTTCTCATCTGACTGTGTTATACTAAGTTACCAAATAACTGCTTTGTGTATCTGCTACATGTTCTGCTGGTAGTTCCGCCCCATCAGTATTAACTACTTCTCCTCTCTTGACTATCACCTGGCCACATTTCTCCAGTATGAATGATTGCACAGTAGATTCATGTCAAGTAGATTAGTGAGTCGGTGATTTTTTCACTTGATGTCATTTATGTAGAGGAAGTGGCTGATGGTAATTCCACTCTTGAAGTTATATCCATATCCAGTCTTTGTGATTATCTGAATGAGGAGGTTCAAATCTAGGCAGAACAGCAGCAGGGACAGTACCTCACCTTGGTATAAATTATTATGCAAAATCACATATGACCACTACATTAAAGAGATGTAATTTTAAATGTTGGTAGATTTTCTCTTGATTGTTCTCTCTAGATTTTTAAATGGGATGGCCAGTTTGATGTAGTGGTTAAAGCACAAGGTGTTAGACTGTGATTTCTAGTCCTTCCTTGGGCAGAAAGGCATCTGTGTGACTCTCTCAGCCTAAGATAAAGGGTTACAGCAAACTACTTGCAAAATCTTGCTGAGAAAACTGTATGGTCCAGGTAGTTACTGGGAGTCAAAAACTGACTTAAAGGCTGTATGAATCTTTATATCACTTATATCTATTTGCTGCCCAGATCTGATAGCCCTGTGGGAAAGGATTAATGAGAATACATGTACTGACATCTTGATAAACAATAATCAGTACCCACCATTACCATAAAACTGCATGCAAGATTATCTTCACACTCTCCATCTTACTGGAATGGAAAGAAAGCAATGTGAACTATCTGCATGCTGAAAAGGTTAATGTCTAGACCAGGGGTTCTCAACCTTGGCAACTTTAAGACTTGTGGACTTCAACTCCCAGAATTCCTCAGCCAGCAAAGTCTTAAAGTTGCCAAGGTTGAGAACCCCTGGTCTAGACTAAATGCCTTCTATTAGAAAGTGACTTTTACATGTTTTACTCAAATAAGCAGTTAGATGTTTTGTTTTTGCTGGAAGGAGGTAGCCATATCATGAACCTCTTCTTTATGTTATACTCCATAGAGGGTATAAACAATGGTGGGATTCAAATATGTGAACAACCTGTTCTCTCTGTGGATGCCGCCTCTGGAAGTCCATCCTGGGCCTGGGCAATAAAGAAGTAGCTACCAGTTCTGCCAAAGTGATGTGAACCGGCTGAATCCCACCACTGGGTATAAATCTTCCTTTGTAAAACCCATCAGTTTATTGGGGTTTTGGTCTGGACAATGTAATTAGCTTCTTCTGCAGAAGGCAGGGATCCAGCTTCTCCTGAACTCCCAGAAACAATGAGCATGGAAAAGTTGGTATGTTTATATTATTTAAAGTAGACAACAGTAACTGGGCAGTTTCCAGTCCTTCAATATGTCACCATCAGTATCTCTGAGGAGGAATCATAGATTGTTTGCAATGAAAAACTTGAAAGAATGTCTTCTTTCAAATATTTATTGAGGTAAATAGTTTTTGTTTAATGGAAATGCAATTAGGTTAGCAACAAATGAATATAGTCTTTTGCTAATGCCACAGCTGAGAAATGTCTGAGAAATTCTAGTGCAATTTAAACATATGGCTGGGTTGTAAAACTCTTGATAACCATAAGATTGAAGCAAGATATAATAGTCTGTCCTTGAGAGGTAGAATGATGAGAAGCAGCAACAAATTAGGCAATGTTCAGATAAGAGGCAACTTAGCTCACAAAAGAAAAGGGGGCTATGGCAAGCATCACAGAAAGGACCCCTCCTAGTTTCCTGGGTTGTAAAAGTAAAAGGGGAAAGAGGTACATTTTCAGACTTTCATTATATTGTTATTGTAATCTTATTAGAAAGTTAGTATTGGTGCTTCTTGCTTGAATTACTTCAACACAAAGTTAGTGATGGGGTTTTTTCCATCATTTTGGACAACTGAATGGTTGCCTAGAATTCTGCATCTCAGGTATAGTATGTCCAGAATAGTGGAATTTTAAATAGAAAGAAAGAAACCAGAGTCCAAATTACTCTGACTGTGTGTGGTATATGTGTATTGTGCTGTTTAATGGAAATGCAATTAGGAAAAATTAGCTATAATCCTCATGTCAGTGTTTCTTTCTTTTTTGAATTCTAATTCATCATTCCTTGTAGAAACATAAGGGGAGCAAGATTTTACTTCTGCTATGGGTGAGAAAGCCTCCAGGTGCAATCAATCAAATCATGCCTGCCTTGCATTCCACTCTCATTTTGGACCATGTGAGCATCAAAAGAGTGTATCAGTTAACATTTTGGAACAAATGGTTGATCATTTCTAATTCCATTTGTAGTTCTTTGTATAGTGATAGTGTTAATCACAATGACCTATTTCGGTGTTACATGTAGGATTGTTTAGAGTATAGAAGAAAAATTCCAGCATCTACATGCTAGTATCTTTAGGACAAAGTTGTAGAATTAGCTGTTACAACTCCTCAGAATTACGAAATAATACTTTATATATAGAACTGCTTGAAGAAATCAGTTCTTCCCTTCCCTCCCCCAACAGGCAGGTAAGTTACTTCTGCTGGGTGGGGAGGAAGTGAGTAATTGTAAACCTGGCTGGGAAACTGTCATGAAACATTGAAAATGAAAATCTCATGACTTAGGAGCAGCCCAGCAGTGCAGCAGCTGCCAGAAGCACTGAACAGCCACAACTTCCCCAAATTTCATTCCCTTGGCAGTCGTGGGTCCCAGATTTTGTGCACACACAGTAAGTTAGCCCATTTGAACTACCTTGGTTAAAAAAATGTTGCTCTGTGATGCACTGTTTCACCCAGTTAAATATCATGAGAACAAAGGTTTTAGTAGTATATATTGTAAATAGATAATGTACAATTCATACAATCATCCTTCAGCACTCAACTGCTTTAAAACATATTGAATTTGGTATGCAACACATTTTGAAGCAGAAATCTTGTCGCGGTACTTGTCTTCCTCCCATAATTGACATGCAATTGACATACTTGTCTTCCTCCCATAATTGACATGATGTCAGCTGCCTCGTGATTTGCTATTTCTTCTGGCTGAAATAGCAGTTCACATGGTAAGTCATGTTGTTTTTTTGGTATCTGGTATTAGTATTTGTTGTGTCTTCTGGAATGAATTACTGATGAGTAGACCAAATGAAGAACAGAATGGAGGCATGGGAAGATAAAGACAATGGCCAGTACATTAAAAAAAAAAATAGCAGGGAAAGCAGATAATAACAAGACCTGACAATGGCTAAGAGCAGGAAAATTGAAGAAAGAGACTGAGGACTAATGCTGGCTGCACAAGACCAAGCCTTAAGGACAAATGCATACAAAGCCAGAATTGAGAAGACAACAGCAGACAGTAAGTGCCGCCTATGCAAAGAAGCTGAAGAAACATTGGACCACCTGGTGAGCTGCTGCAAGAAGATTGTACAGATAACTACAAGCAGTGGCACGACAAAGTAGCAATAATGGTGCATTGGAAGATCTGCAAGAAATATCATTTGCCTGCAAGCAAGAACTGGTGAGACCATGAAATAGAGAAAGTGATAGAAAATGAAAAAGTTAAATTGTTCTGGGATTTTAGAATTCAAACAAACAAACAAACATAACACCCCAGACTTAACAATTGTCTATAAGAAAGACAAAAAAGTCTGGATAGTGGATGTGGCAGTACCTGGAGATAGCAGAAGAAAAGAGAACGAACTGGAGAAGATAACAAAATACAAAGACCTACAAATAAAAATAGAATAACTGTGTCAAACGCAAGCAAGGGTAGTACCAATAGTAATAGGTGCCTTGGGTGCAATCCCAAAACAACTGGAGCACCACTTGAACACTATTGGCATTGACAAATTTGCCATCAGTCAATTGCAAAATACGGCCTTACTAGGAACAGCTTCCATTCTGCTATGATACCTCTAATACCATCAAACATCCACATCTGCCTGGCCCAGGACCTTGGTAAGGACTTGATAGGTAGACAAAAATGCCAAACCCAGTCTGAATATGTGGTTGACTGTGTGATGATGATGATGATGATAACAACAACAACAATAATACAGGTAATCCCTGAGTTATGAGCATTCACTTAATCCTCTCTCGAAGTTACGCGATAAACGCCCCTACTGCTTACAAGCAAGTCTCGAAACTACAAATATTGCAGCACCATGACAGTTGTTCGCCCTTATGAGTGATCGCACAGGCTCTGCAACATTCACCCAACATTCTCTCCCCACCACTGTCACAGGTCTCCCTAGGTACCAGGACTTCAATCCTATCTGGGCGGCAGTGACTTGGAAAAGGCCTTGCTGCCTGGATCGGGCCACCAGAGGGCTGCAGAAGCATCCCCCGGCCTCAGATCCAGGTGGCGGCAGACTGGAAATGGCCTCTGGCACCTGGATCAGGCCACTGGAGGGCTGTGGAAGTGTCCCCTGGCCTCAAATCCAGCAGGAACTGCAGCAGAGATGAGATGGATCTTTTCAAGGTGTCTGGCATGGCAGGAAGGGAGGGGGAAGCATGAGGTATCTTAGTGGGTCAGAGAGGCCTTGTGGGCCTGTTCCATCACTAGGCCCTCCATGGCCTCCCCCCCGAGATACCTCATATTCACTTAATGAGCTGCATGTGTCTTAACGAGCAAGGGAGTGATCTTGTTCGAAATACGAGATTCACTCCCTGAATTTTTGAGTTATGAGTGGAATGGGCAGGCTCCGTTATACTCGTAACGAGAACTACCTGTATAATAATAATAATAATAATAATAATAATAATAATAATAATAATAATAATGTTTTATTACCAGTCCCAGACTGTGAATTGAACTGAAGATTAACCATAATAATAATAATGCAACAACTTTGTTAGTTTACCTTATGTAAATTTAATATTTTTTCTCAAAAGTTCTATCTACTTGTGGAAAATTCATTCTATATCAGTTCCCCCTTAAATACCAATTTTCATAAAAAAAGTCTTAACTTCTTTCATTTCTTCTTTCCTTTATATAATTTCTTCCATTCTTTCTTCGAAGGTGCTAAATTTCTGCCCAATTTCTCAAGCAATTTCTCCAATACATCTAGTGTAATTCTTCTTTCTGCAGGCTGCTCTAATGATCCTCTACTCCTTTCTTCCACATTGGTCCCTTTTCTATTATTATTCTAATATTATAATCTAAAAGTGAAAGTGTCTCAATTATGAGGTGAAAAGTAAAAGGCAGAGTTACTTTTTTCTGTTTTGCTTTTGTATCCTTAATACCTTAGTGTCATTTGGCAGACTATAGTTATAATCAGCCATAGCCTTCCTCATATTACTTTATTCTTTGTAAAATTCACCAATTTTCTACATTCTTTAATACTAAACAATATTCCCACAAAAATACAGCCCATTTTTCCATTTAGTTCCAATATTTTTAAAGCACTTTCACCCAAAATTAATCTTTCAAAAATACTGTCTGCTTTATCTGTTTAAATTTTCTTTCATCAGTACTTGTTAAGCTTTTTGCTGTAAAAAAGCAAATTTTTTAAAACTTTTTTCCTTCCTTCTTTAATCCTGAAAGAATGTTGTTTCATCAAGAGGTTTTGTCTTATCCTGCCAAACAGAGGATCTCTCTCTAACTGCAAATTGTTTATATCTGAGATTAAGAAAGTGAGACTTTTGTGAATCTTATGTCCATTACAGGTTGCATTGTGGTTGTGTGCCTGATTGAAATCTCTAAACACCCAGCCTCTCAACTGATAAGCTGAGTACCTCAATTCTTCTGGTCTCCTCATGGGCTCTAGGACAATTCACCATGGCCAACTTGCTGCAAGACAACTTGCCACGGCCAACTTGCCATAGGATAACTTGTTGCTGGATAGACGTTACATTAATAAGAAAGAAATGATGGAATAGAATTATTAAATAAAGGATGCAAAAGAAGGGACAGTATAAAATGTGATCAACAAAAATTAAAATATTTTTTATTTATTTTAAATAATTACATAGAATTGTTAAATTGTTCAGCAGTGAGTTGTCCCATGGCAAGTTGGCTGTGGCAATTATCCCATGGTAAGTTTTCCCTAGTGAGTTGGCTGTGGCAAGTTGGCCATGGTGAGTTGGCTGTGGCAAGTTGTCTCATTCCCCTTCTCATGAGAAGCAGTACAAGTGGATGGACTCATTATCTCTCCTAGTCCGGAGAGACTCTGATGACCAAAATTCACTATCTGGCCACCTATCTCAACCACAATGCTTTCCATGCTCCTCTAGTTTGCCATGGAACTTCACTCAAAAACCCTTCTGCTTATAGCTTTGGAGCCGATAACATATTAGCCAACCAATTATCTGGGACTGAAAAAGTCAGTGCTTGGCAAATATTCTATGTCCCCCTTTCAAACTTTACCAATTACTGAATGTTTTCAGTAGTCTATGAACTAATCAACACTGTTTCTCATTTTTCTCAAAAAAAGAGAGAAGAAAATAGCTTTCCTTCCTTTGAACACATGAATATAGTCAATTTGTTTGGCCATTTCTATTTATATGGTATTTGTCAATTTGTCAATCGTATTTGATTGGCAAAATATTCTTCGTGATTGGTTTGATGATGCTGGGGAAATGCAATGTAGCCTTGATTTTAGACAGAACTAATGCCCTGAAAATCCTCAAATCCTCATCTCTCCATGGTCTTTAGTGAGCTTTTCTGGTGAAGTGAGTTTTCCCAGAAAATCCTGAATGTGTGATAGGAATATACATTTGTACAACAGCAGAACTACATTAAAGATTTTTTTTTCTTGAATTGTCCTGGGTGAACCATGAACTGGCAGCTATGAAGCATGACAGGCAAACTCTTCAATAACAAATCTTATATCCCAAAATGCTGAATAAATTGTTGCAATGCAGGATGTATCTGTCTCTGAAGTGATGGAAGAAATAAAAGCTGAGTATCCAAGAGATAATGAACAAGTAAAGTATTAATGCATCAATACTGGTTTACAGTCCATGTTGTACAATTGACAGGGGGATGTAAAACAGCAAAGCAAGGAAAAACATTGTGTTAGGACTTATTATATCTCTCCTAAAGATAAATGTGAGCTTTGAGCATACACATCATTGAAAGACATAATATTAATGCTGGGTGCCTTGCACTGTGTTTGTAAATAGCTGCATGGTGGAAGCTTGGTTATTGTTTACCTATTAAAAAGAAAGGGGTATTTGTGCATGATATCTCCATAGTATTGGATATGAAGTTTGTTGCAAGCCATTATTGTGCAGGAAAACAAACCTCTCCAATTCTTTTTGATAAAAGAGAATATTTCCATAAGTGAAATCCACATGCTAATAGTTTTCTATTTATGTAATTACAAGGTGATTGGGGAGAATGTCTTTCCTTGCAAATCCTTTCCTTTGACTTTTGCTATTTGCAGTTTTTCTGAAGTCACTCAAAAACTTCATCAAGAGAAATTTGAACGAAATTTGCAAAAATATAGGCAAACAGACAGAGAAACAGAAACAATATCTTATTTCTGCACATTATTATAGCCATTTAAAGTTGGTGGGAAAAAGGAAAGTATTTAATGAATCTTCAGAAATCATATGATTTCTTTGTAAACTAAGTCAGTTCAGGCCGGCAGGCCAATCGTCAGCATTTTGTGTGAGAAAATGTCTGGAATTCTTCGAACTAGATTTCTGAAATGTAACATCTAAAAATGACACATTTTGATGGTTTTAAACTGTAAAGCAAAACAGTTTTCTTTTGTTTGTTTTTGTTTCCCTATTTTAGCCAAACTAAAATGGTCAAAAGATCCTTCCAAAATTGGGGCTTATTTTTTAAAAAGTAACTGGACAACATGCAAAAAAAAATGGCAGTGAATGTAAATATAACTAATGTTGAATTAATTGAATGCATTAATATTACTACAAGTTGTCTTAGAAATTATCCTTTTGCTGTCTTACTAATTATAATTTGACACAAGAATTTTTCAGAGGGATTCTAGCATAGTACTAGAAGTCCTGGTACTTCCAGTACTCCTTGACTTCCAACCATAATTGAGGCCAGATTTATGGACCTAAGTCAGGGGTTTTCAAACTTGGCCCTTTTATGACTTGTGGACTTCAACTCCCAGAATTCCTCAGCCAGCGTGCCTGGCTATTAAGCAGGTCATCATATGAACATACCCAATGTTACAACATTTTTTGGGCTGTCTTTAGACAAATACCATGGTTATTAATAGAAATCTGCAATCATTAAGGAATTAATGCAGTCATTAAGCAAACTTATTTTCACCAATGAGTGTTTTTGCTGGAAATCAGAAGTAAACCTTAGTTTCTGGTTCCTGTGAGTGCAGAATGTGGCAAACAGACATAAATGCAAACTGGTTGTGCTGAGGGTACAAAATGCAATCAAGTGACCATGGTGTGTGGGTGTGTGTGTGTGTGTGAGAGAGAGAGAGAGAGAGAGAGAGAGAGAGAGAGAGAGAGAGAGAGAGAGAGAGAGACAGACAGACAGACAGACAGACAGACAGACAGACAGACAGACAGACAGACAGACACTGTTGGAATTTCTAATCGGGGTTGTACATACCTCTTTGGGGTCTGCTGTAACTCTGAACTGTCTCAAAGTGTTCATAAATTGAGAATTACCTGTATACAGCTCTATTATATTGTACACCATTGCTATAAAACAACATTTTGAGGCAACTATATTGTACACCATTGCTACATTTTGAGGCAACTATAGTAGAGTAATTGCTATTCTTAAAGTTTCTCTGCTTCATTCTAATATATATATATATATATATATATATATATATATGTCTTTGGTTGTTCGGGTTTTCTCCCGCGTAAAATTGGAAGTGTCTTGGCAACATTTCGACGAAGACACTTCCAATTTTACACACACAAAGACCTATATACACAAAACCTCACATATATACACACACACATATATATATATATATATATATATATATATATATATATATATATATATATATGAGAGTTTTGGATATTGTAAGGGTTTTTGGATTGTAGAGGTCCACCAAGTAAACTGCTGCCTGACATTTTGCCAAGTATATCCTGATTTCAAAGGTAAGGCTAATTGAGACCTTCAAGACTGGACCATTTAAGTCTTGACAATGGACCATAGAACAGTTTTCATGAAGCCAGAAAATGTTTGTGTGTGCATGTTAAAAGTCAAGAAAGTAGCTGCAACTATGTAACTAGAGAGAGAAAGGGGGGGGGATAGATAGATAGATAGATAGATAGATAATAGATTTGTCATTTTTACTGTGAGCACAATGGCATACATTAAAATGAAATTTAGTTGCTTGCTCTCAAAGTGTACACATATATACACACATTTAAATATACTATATACAACATATGAAAGACCCACCCCCTTTTAAGTCCTATGCTTAGATTGCAAGTTTGCATCTGTCTTTTATGATTTTCCCTGCAAATACCACTGCATGAAGTTTAGCTTAATGTCATTCTGCTGTCTTTGCAATAACAGGTGATTTAGTTAATCTTGCCATATCTTTTGATCTGCCACTTCCTTTTTTTTCATTTTGTAGATCCCTTGGCATTTCGGTTTTACACAAAGCTAGTATTATAAACAGATTTTGAAAGTTTGCCTCTACTGAATGACCTTGAAGTTGGGGAAGTTTATTTTACTTCCCCTGCCTCACTGTGTATACAGTTGACTTGTGGTACATCTTTTGATCAACCAAACAACTGTAGTGAAGGCTTAAAATTTATTTTTTTTCAGTGCTTCTTCATTATCCTGTTTCTTGTAGGTTCTACTTTAGTTCATTTTCATAAAATGCTGAGCAGAGAAAATAGTCATACATATATGAGATTAAGCCAGGTCTCCCAATTTGTGATTTACGCTTCTGTGGTAAACTCCATTTGATTTAATTTGTTCCATGTGCTGCAGAAATAGAGTGCTATTCAAAGCAAATAAATCGTACCTAGGTATAACTACTTGGAGTAAGTGTGTTTTCATTCCACGTTTACTGGAGTCTGAATTCAGCAGTGCAGGTTCATGTTGCTATTTCACCCTCATTGAATATCATCTGCATTGCTAGAAAGAACGAAAGAATCTCTATCGCTAGATATGTGTCTTGTCCTTTCCATTTTCATTTGTAATTTTTAAACCCATGCAATCTAATTTTCACATTAATAATTATTGATTTAAGCAGCATTTTATTTAAATATGCCATTCAAAATATATTTTTGTTGAATGTCTTTTATTTCCAAACTTGCACTATAAATTCTATTTTCTAGTGCAGAGCTCCATCACAAACATTTGGAGAAATGCAAAACAGAAAGATATTTACCTTTTGCTATGGAATAATGATGATGATGATGATGATGATGAATGAGATCTTGGAGGTCTTCTAGTCTAACCCCCTGCTTAGGCAGGAAACCCTATACCATTTCAGACAGATGGTTGTCCTGTCTCTTCTTAAAACTTCCAGTGTGTTGGAGCATTCACAACTTCTGGAGGCAGGTTATTCCACTGATTAATTGTTCTAACTGTCAGGAAATTTCTCTTTGGTTCTAGGTTGCTTCTCTCTTTGATTAGTTTCCATCCATTGCTTCTTGTCCTGCCTTCAGGTGCTTTGGAGAATAGTTGACTCCATCTTCTTTGTGGCAACCCCTGAGATATTGGAATACTGTTACCATGTCCCCCCTCGTCCTTCTCTTCATCAAACTAGACATACCCAATTCCAGCAACTGTTCCTTATATGTTTTAGCCCCCAGTCCCCTAATCATCTTTGTTGCTCTTCTCTGCACTCTTTCTAGATTCTCAACATCTTTTTTACATCGCAGGGACCAAAACTGGATGCAGTATTCCAAGTGTGGCCTTATGAAGGCATTGTAAAGTGGTTTTAACACTTCCCATGATCTTGATTCTATCCCTCTGTTAATACAGCCTAGAACCGTGTTGCCTTTTTTGGCAGCTGTAGCACAGTTTTGGCTCATATTTAAGTGATTGTCCACTAGGACTCTGAGATCCCTTTCACAATTACTACTATTGAGCAAGGTACTATCTATACTATACCTGTGCGTTTGGGGTTTTTTTTTGACTAAATGTAGAAGTGTAATGTGCAACTCAGGCTATTTTGTGTGAGAATTCAGACAGATCAGAGTATTTGAATTAAACATCTCAAGTAACTCTACTTAACTTCAACATTCCTTCAGTTACTACTTAGTGTCATGGATATATACAGTGCTTTTTTTGTAAAAAAAAAAAAAAAAAAAAAGGTGCCAGAACTCACAAACATCATACAATCTGCCTTGCCTATCCTACAAGGTTTACCTTTGTAGTTGAAAAAAAAAGTTCAATTTTTACTGTATCTAAAAGACTAGGATTTTGATCAAGGTAACTTAATACTATTAATGTTACCATGCACTGTGTGGCTTTAAATTACAAGAAGGCATTTTATTAATCTTTTAGGACATTTACCACGGCATACCCATTTAGTTTAATGAGTGGAAGTGTCAGCTTTCTATGTGGAATGAAATTGGCCCAATAAAACAAAATTTGGTTGCTTGTAAAAGACTGAATTATTTTTAAGAAGTTGTCCAACAAGGTGGAAAAAAATTATATTTGGAGTTTAATATGGATATTGACTTGAAACAAATTAAAGTTGTAACTTTGTTAGTGAACAGATTACTTTTAATTTACCTTTAAGTTAAACCCAATTTAATAAATAGATCTGATTAAACCTCATACTATAGGTCTACCTTTACATCTGACCAATACATAATTAATATTTATTATTAATAATAATACCTCAAAATCACAAGACATTGGCTTTATTCTTATTCTTCCCCTCTGCAGTTTGAATATAAAGTATAAAAGATTAAAAAGAGATTTTCGTAGACATCCCAGCCTTTGAACTACCCAAGGAACTGAAACAGCAAAGTTTTGCTGTCGAGCAAGCTCCCATGCCAGCCGCCTTTCTTTCCTCTCGCTTCACCTCTCTTTAACCTCACACCCCACCTTCTGTAAGGGAAGGTAAAAGGCTCACTCACCCTCTCATGAAAGATGACCTCCATGTTTATGTGTCTCTCACTGCCACCATCTGCTTCCACCATCTGCACATGCTCCAACCCAGCCAATCAAGCCACACTCTGGCTGTGGTGCCTCCTAGAGGAGACAGACAGCACCGGAGGGGACCCCACTCATACCATACCACCAGCGGAGCATTTTCAAAAGCAAACATGGATAGGAATGGCAACAATAGGAAAAGAACGCAACTCTGGAAAATTCATCGAAAAAAGGTGCTGGAACTCCATTCTGGTGCATTCTATGACAAAAAAAAAAAAAAAAAGCCCTGGATATTTAGGCTCCACATTTTGTGTTTCTGTTTCAGAGGTGAGGATGAGTGATTAAGTAGTTGGCAGCTGCACACAGGGATTGTGCAACTATGTGTAAGACTTTTCAAGGAGCTGGGATCAAGCACATGCTGGAAGTGTGCTGAGGTCAGAGGTGAAAGCAAAGAAACAAGAGCAGGAAACATGAATGGCTGTATATGCAGAAGAGCTGAGGAACAAGGAAACAGGAATAGGGTTACTGGGAAAGTGTGTATTTACCATGCAAAAGTCAAGTAATCAAGATCAGGGGGCATTGTGATGCTATAGAATTCTGAAGAGCATGCCAAAGTTGAGGTCAGGAAGAAGCCAAAATTAGAAACAATCCCAGTAATTAGAGTCCTGGAGCACAGAGTACAGAACACGGGGCCAGATTCCAATGTTGCTTCCAGAAATTGAGAGATGGCAGTCCTGTAGCCTTTTCAATTTGTGTGTGATGATGATCAGGTAGCCAATCTATTAGGTTACTCACCTACTTGCAAGTTACCCACTTTTGCAAAGCATAGAGACTTGCTGATGTGAACTGGATGGTCTGCCATGCCACCTGACATTTATGTTGGTTGTGAAGTCTCTGTGCTGGTTAGGAGAGGCTTTGCAGCATTAATCTAGGAAAATAGAAAGCTTCAGCTTACTCTGAGGACTTCTCTTAGCTTGTTCTTTGGGTGATGACAATGCTGATCTTGTTAGCTTTGTACTCATCATCCTACTAGGGATATTAGGAATCTATTGTATTGTTGAATGAGAACGCAAGTCAGGGGACTTATGATGCATTACAGCCCAGAATTACTACACCCCATGGCTGCTTGGCTCAATAACTTATAAATTATTCAGGATTGCCTTGTGCTTCCTTCCTTTTCTTATCTTTTGTCACAGCCAACAGTAACATATAAAGTGCAGTGTGAAAAAACATTGGTTATAAGCACCATGCATTTATGAGAATGAAAAGAGCCTACATCTGTTGTAGAACAGCGTGCTTGTCAGATTACTGTGGGAATTATAAAATGTTGATGCTTCAGGGCAAAGACTTTTACCAACAATGGGGTTATAGAGTACATGTGCTTACAAGAATATAGTTATCTGCAGCTATTTGCATTGCTAAGATCAGTAATTTGGATGAGCTCTCTGGCACTGGCCACCTAACCATGTAAGTCTTGGGCATTTTGGTTCCAGACATATACTGGGATTTGTATCTTCATTATGAATTTCTATTTTAGGAGGCTGGAAAGAGATCCTAACATTTGGAGGACAAAAATTGCTCATACCAAATGGCATCAAAGTTGAAAAGGAAATCTGTTTGATAGAACTGACGCTAACCTTGTATGCACTGGACTGGAGCAAGAACTCTGCTTCAAAGTCTTCTCTCCTCAGCTTTGTGTCAAAAGATTTTCATTTAAAAATAGATGGGGCATGTGGGATCCATCTCTATTCAGGACAACCAATTATCAAAATGTCTGCTTTTTTTCTCCACACAACTGCATGCATTATTACATAGGCAAAGCATAGCGGAAATTCCCGTGTAACTCTAAACTATGGTTTGTTTTTAATTTTATATATTTTTTATTGTTATTGCCAAAACATATCAGTGTTTTTTTTAAATATAGGTACTATTTCTTTCACATCTCTTAAAAAAGTTTAATTTAAAAATCCTCTTCTTTAATTTTGTTTCTGTATAATTCTTAGATAATTTATTAATAATACTATAAATATTACTATTGTATTATGCTATTGTATAATAAAACATAATAATATTATTCATATTAATAGTATATAATAAAATAATCAGTGAATTAACCCTTACGTTTGCACATTATTTTCTACCATCCTCCTCATTTCACACTGTGGACTGCAAATCTTGTTTGGGAAGAGAAGCCACAGTTGACAGATTCAGATAAAGCTGATGAAAGCAAAGAAGAAAAAAGGAAATAATGCAATTTATTTTAATCAAAGATCAACACTATCCAGACCAGTCAAGATAAAAAATGGCATTTAAATACCAACAATGTAAAAAAAAAACATCTGAAGAAACTCATATGGAGATATTATTCAAAAGAACCCAAAGTCATTTATTTGTAGATATTGGCAGCTGCTATACAAAGCTTTGTCATATTGTGGGTAACAAAAGCTTTATAGTCTGAAAAAAAATAAGCATATATTTTGTCAGTTTAAACTGGAACATGTAAGTAACTAAGAGGGGCATTCCTATGTGGGTGAGTTTTCAAAATAATGAAGATGGCAGATTGGATTCTGCAACTAAAATGTTACCCTTTTAAAAAAAACCCACAAGTGTTTCATACACATAGAAAATGAGTAGGGTTGTGATCATCTTGATTTTTTTGATCCACACCTCTCCCTATGGATGCCTCTGACAGTCATTATATAAGGAGCAAGGTAACAATGCACGAAAGATGGATTCAACAGCACTGGAGCCAAAAGGACAGTTCCAAAAGTGAAGGGACTTCATTAAATTTCCTTTATAACAAACATGTCAAATACCAGGCTGGCGGGCCTCATCTGGCCCACCATGTAGTTCCATCTGGCCAAGAGACCTGCTCTTGAAACAGCAAAGGACTAGCCCATGGCAGCTCGTCCCGGCCCAGGCTGACCAGGCACTGATCTGCAACCTAGTGCCAACCATCAAAGCCAGGATGCGCTCAGCCTTAGAACCAGCAATGGATGCCCCACCCTGCCCTCTGGGTGCACATGCAAGAGGCAGAGAGCAGGTGGAGTCTGGTGTCCCTTCTGGCTGTCGTGCCCCACAGGCTGACTTCATCCAGGACACCAGTGGGGCAGCCCTGGTCTCGCCTTCCTCAGCTGGAGACAATGGATCCTCCCCAGCCCTGCCAGGGTCACCACAGGTATCCCCTGACATGAGCACCATTGAGCTGGCCATGCCCACTCTGGCCACGCCCACCCCAGCCATGCCACCCTGGCCCCCTAAAGTCAACCACAACCCTGCTGCGGCCCTCAATGAAATCGAGTTTGACACCCCAGCTTTATAAATTTTGGAACTTCATTCTGAAAAAAGAAGCTTTCTTGGAATGGCAAATTAAGTAATGATATATAATTAGCCAGTTATTATGTGTTATGTTCTAGTTCTTCTTTGATAGGCTCCTAGATCAGACCAATATCATTTTGGAGAAGAGAAACCAATTCTTGTCTTAAAATATTGGTCATCAGAAAACCTATGTACAAAATTCCAATTAAAAAAAAGTTTTTGGATCCCCATAATATATCTGATTTCTTGTCATAGTAATGTTATTGGAATTTTCTATACCAGCAAGTAGGAGGACTATAAATCATATTTGGATTTGATTATTCTATCTTGTAGGTATACATACAATATATATTGGTTCCTAGTTGTAAACTGCCCAAAGTCATATGGGAATTAGGTGGCAAATTAAATTAAATTACATTAAATTAATAACACTGTCTCCATGCTTATGAATAAGAATTTAGGCTAATGTATCTTCCATTGGCAATAATGACTGGGAATGATGGAAAGTGTAATGAAACATTGCATGGAATATGTTGATGAAAACTGTGCCAACAAATAAGTCCCACTGACCACAGATGATTCATTCCAAATAAGCAATCATGCAAACTTAGTTTTTCCTTACTTTGAAAATA
Source organism: Crotalus tigris (assembly GCF_016545835.1). NCBI lineage: Eukaryota > Metazoa > Chordata > Lepidosauria > Squamata > Viperidae > Crotalus > Crotalus tigris. The sequence goes on from NW_024096970.1 coordinate 15,457,538, forward strand.
TTAGTACCAGTATAATTCTATGGCACTTTCATTTGAATAGTTCTGCTTTCCTCCAAATCATTTCTATAGATATATATGTACTAAAGATCTGATCTTTAGATTTAATTAATGCAGCTTTTCCTCACTGAATGTAGAAATTGTTTCACCCTTCAGACATCAAAAGTAATAGGTATTGAGGGTCTGATTGACCTTTTTCTCAAGATATAAATTACACTTGGAATTAATCTGAATTTCAAAGGAGAGACATTCTCTACTTCTGTACATAATCTTTAGAATACATGGACTATGTTTTGTATATGCAATCAATTGTTTAGAAAGGGGCCTAGCACATTTCACATTAAATGAATCAGAAAGCTAATTTGAAAATTTGAATATACTGTATATATAAGCTTGGCATTAATACTATATATATGTTCTATATCATCTTTTATTTTTGGGAACAAGAAGAATTTGTAATCCTTTATCTAACAGATCAATGTGCTAATAAAGATATTGTTATGAGCGGTTTATTCTAATTTAATTTTCCTTTATTCTTTTTTGCATAGTACTATCAAATGATACTGGATTAGACTGAGTTAGATCAAGCAAGCTGACAAATGTTTTATACTATATCAATGGTAAAATACCAATTATCAAGATTACTTATATGTTTTGATTGCTCTAAGGTAGATAAAAATGAGATTAAAAAAAAAAAATCAAGCTCAGCCAAGATTTTGTTTAGTGCATAAAGTATCTATTTGCTTAGATTAAAAAAATGTTCTCTTTATACAGTATAATTAGAATTAACCCACATGCAAATATATTTTAGCTACAGGTAATCCTTGATTTACAACAAAATAATAATAGTAATATTAATAGTAGTAATAATAATAGTAATAATAGAGTTGAAAGGGACTTTGGAGGTCATCTAGTCCAACCCCCTGCTCAAGCAGGAAACTCTATACCATTTCAGACAAATGGTTGTCCAGTCTCTTCTTAAAAACTTCCAGTGTTGGAGTTATAAGGACTCATCTCAATCAATCCTCCCAAAAAAGCAAAACTCTTGAAATGTCATCATTTCAAAAGGAACTTTTATTGGAAGATGTTGACAACAGGAATAGAAGGATCGGAGGGTTTCCCATGCAAATCAAGTGGTCAATAGTGTCCAGAGTAACCCCACCCCAACTGTCCATCTGGACAGTTCAAACAGGCCAACCCGCCGGTGTGAAAGCACCATGGAACAGAATGATAAGGCGCTGCTTCCAAGGTTGTCAGGTGTCTGCGCTGTTCCTTCCAGGGCCAGTGATAAGACAGATGATTGCAGGTACATTCCATTCTCAGCCCATTAGAGAAACATCAAAGAGGATAGAGCAGGAAATAAAGGAAAGGAAATACACATCAGCACCCCAAGCTTCCCCCTCCCTACCCAGAGTATGGCAGAACCCAAAAAGGATAAGAAAACCCATGCCCATAGAAAGATAGGTTCTGACAGGAGCATTCACAACTTCTGGAGGCAGATTCCACTGATTAATTGTTCTGTTAGGAAATTTCTCCTTAGTTTTAGGCTGCTATTTTAATTCTAGTTCTAGTGACTATTTGGAGTTACAACAGCCCTGAAAAAAATGACTTATGACCATTTTTCTCACTTACGACAGTTTCAGCATCCCCATAGTCACATTATCAAAATATACCGTACTTGGCAGCTGACTCATATTTATGACAGTTGTAGTGTTCTGGGGTCATGTAATCTTCTTTTGCAACCTTCTGACAAGCAAAGCCAATGTGTTAGCCAGATTCACTTAGCAACCATGTTATTAACTTAATGCAGTGATTCACTTAACTATGGCAAGAAAGGTCGTAAAATGGGACAAAACTCACTTAACAACTTTCTCACTTAGTAACAGAAATTTTGGGCTCAATTGTAATAAATTGAGGACTACCTGTATTCAGTCTATTGTAATCTTAGATACTGCATCTCCTTTCACTTCTATGGGAAATTCCATTGTGGGTGAACATTATTTTTCATCTTTAGCAGTTACAATGTTTATGACCATTGCATAGCATCACCCAAAGGATTTTAGGTCCTAAACCTTTATTGCACTTATTGAATTACAGATAGTTTGAAATACATTTACATTTTTAAAGCAATATGTAGAAACATTAATTGCATTAGAAGTATTTTTAGATTTTAAGCTTTGGAAAACACAGAACATTTTACAATATTGATGGATTGCCAACTTTATTATTTTTCTTTTCATGTATTTCTCATTTTTACTTTATCCAGAGGCAAGATATGAACATTCTGACATGCAATCAGATGTATAATATTTTCATAGTGCCAGTTATAATACTGGAATAGTGCCAGAAAAATGCCACCAAGTAACTCCTTTCAATGAAAAATTTATTTCCTGTTAAATGAGTTATGAAGTGGGAGTAAAAGAAGAAATCCTTTCCCTATGGCACTCCTTGAGGAGGAAAAATACATAACGCTAAATGATATATCATCAAACATTCATGCAAATGCCAAATGCAACCATTATATCACAGGCACAGCAATATAATATATTATCACTCAGTTGTCTCTTTGGAAAATAGGAACACATGGTTCATTTTACTCTAGAAGTCCCCTTAGCACAATAAATTGTTCATACTAGATGAGCTGGGACTGCATGTCAGGCGTAAATAATTAAGGGGTAGGAAATACCTAATGAAAAATGCTGAGGGACATATTATGGGAAAAAATCAGAAATCTAAACAGATTGGCATTAAAAAATGTCAACAGTAAGACACTTGTTCATAATATTCAGTCCATACAGATGATCCAAGATATAGATTTTCATTTTTTGGTGCCTAACTTAACAGTCTTGGATGGGTCCAAGGACCCACAATGGCAAAAAATAGGACAATATGATACCATTGGGCAAGTCCTATGGAAGGAAGAAAAAATAACTGAGCCTTAAGGAAGAAGTTTCAGAAAAGATTATTAAGTCATGAAAAAAGGAAACTGTTGAGAAATGAACTCAAAATAACTGTGCTTTGTTTCAGTTTTGTGCTGTTTACAATGAAATAGAGAGAAACACTAGCACATTTTTTAGATTCGGTTGTTCTACCTAACATCAATAAAGAGCATTTCTGGAACATCTGTGATGCCTGCTTGATCTTACCTACCTTAAAGACTGAACAGGTCTATGTCAAAGGTATGAACATCTTGGATTTTTGTGCTTTTTCTGGGGTATAACATTTTTCTTCATTGCTATTTTAAATGTCAAACCAGTTTTAGGGCATATATGACAGTTTTGAGTGTTTTCTCTTTCAGAATGGTAGAAAGCTGTGACATAAAACATTAGGATTATACATATAAAGCAACTTGAGGGTGATAAAACCTGGTACAGAAGCTATGTTTGGCTACAAAGTGGAAGGTTGCTGAAGTACTGAATGGGCAAATGCTTCCATATCTCCCGTATCTGCCCCGCCAGTCCTAGTTGGCTAAGTGGGTGGACTCAGGTTTCTTCAATTAAACAATGCCATCTAATGGGTCCTTAGAATAATCACTTGTCTATAGCAATGTCTGCCCTCTGATTGAGATTCCTCTTGAGATTCAAATACCCCCCCATCTTATTGGTACTTTGAAGGGCCCTAAAAATGTGGCTCTTTGCCCAGGTCTTTATTGAGCTTATTCATGCCCCTTTTCTTCTTTCTTTGTTCCCATTTGGCTTTACTTGCTCCAGTGACAAAATTTTCAGTGTTATGAAGGTTTACCCCTGCCCAGAGGTATTTGTTTTGCTTTATTTTCATAACATATATGATAATGTTCTTGTAACAGATATTCACTAGAAGATAAAAATTTCTATTCTATTCTATTCTATTCTATTCTATTCTATTCTATTCTCAGATTGTTAATTACCTACAGATTCAATTTTGATCTATTATAGATACTATAGCACTGAATTATTTATCCTGAGCAATTCATTGAATTAATTTAAATGGCTTATATTTCCCTTTCCTTCCTTCCTTTCTTCCTTCCTTCCTTCCTTGCTTCCTTCCTTCCTTCTTTCTTTCTTTCTTTCTTTCTTTCTTTCTTTCTTTCTTTCTTTCTTTCTTTCTTTCTTTTATATCTATCTATCTATCTATCTATCTATCTATCTATCTATCTATCTATCTATCTATCTATCTATCTATCTCTACCTATCTTGTCATGGGGCTACTCCAAGCAGCTTATAAAAATAAAAAGGAAGAAAAAGAGATGAGTGTAAACAGAAGAGAAGTAAAATAATATAATCATAAAAATGCAAAAGGAACACAACAAAAATACATCAATATTAGCAAAAAGATGGATGAGAGCAGAGAGCAAGGATGGGGGGAGGTGGAATCTGCCATCAGTCCAACAGCCATCTCCACTGTGGAACTGAAATTATATAGTTCTATTGATAATCATTGTTTGATCTTCCCTAAATTACTTAAATCCTTCTTTTGGAAGCTTTGATTTCATAATGAAGATTCATTTTTCCAGTTGAATTAGATAGTCATTTGTCTGGGATGGTATGAGGATTCCATAAAAAGGGGTTTGGACTAGAAGGTGTCAAAGATCCCTTCCTAACCTATAATTCTATGAGGAGTACTTACTGCATAGTATTATATAAGGGAAAGAAAATATTAAGAAATGGAAGTGCTTATCAAAGGCAACACAAGGAAAGCCTGACTACTACTTCACTGTTCTTAGTGGTCGGGTTCCAACTATTCAGAGATAAGAAATACATTTAAAATTGTAGAGGCTGATTATTTTTTCCAAAGTCCTGATGAGTTACCTACTGCATAACTATTGGAAATTGACTTGAAAAGCAAGAAGGACAGCTCTTTTAAGCTAATTAAAGCTATCAGGGATGAATGTGGCATATTACAAGTAAACCTTGATTTATGACCACAATTGGGACTGGAATTTCCATATAGGTCAGGACAGTCATAAAGTGAGTCATCATGTGACCTATTCCAATTTTAATACCATTTTTACTTTGATTATTAAGCAACTCACAGTAAAAATGGTAGCAAAATGTTAAACAAATCATGCAGTCATTCATTGAATCCAGTTTTCCCAATGGATATTTTCTACCATTTTTTTCTGTAAACCACCAAAAAATGTTGACAATCATGATCATATGACTACACAACACTGCAACCAGTCATAATTTTGAGCCAGTTGCCAAACACCCGAATTGCTATCATATTACAGGAAGGGTGGTATGAGGAATACAAGTTGTAAATCACGTTTTCCGAAGCCATTGTAACTTGGAACTATTATTAAATGAACTGTTGTTAAACTGAGGACTGTCTGTAATTGAGAAATGTGTATGCAGTGAAGAAAAAGTTGTTCAATTGTCCTAGGGAAGGCTTCTCCAAATTTTGGAACTTGAGAGATCTCTACATTAAGGAGAGTTATCCAACAACTTGCTGGATCAATATTTTTCCTTGGGGATCCACAGCTTGCTGGTCAGTTCTAAAATGAATTAAGTCCTAGCCTTAAACAGTTTCACAGAAACCACTTTGGCAAGATCTAGGAGTTGCTGCAAAACTAAGTAGTAAAGCAGGGATCGTCAAACGGACCTTTTATGACTTGTGGACTTCAACTCCCAGAATTCCTCAGCCAGCATGCCTGGCTGAGGAATTCTGGCAGTTGAAGTCCACAAGTCATAAAAGGGCCAAGTTTGAAGACCCCTGTAGTAAAGGAAACAACTTCATGGACTTGAAAGAGCTTTCTTCATTTGAAGAATCTCTCCCTGCCCCAAGCCTCTTTCTCTCAATTGCAAGATTCCAATTCTCTTACCTCCCCTCCCTCACACTCTCTTACAAGCTTTCTGAGATCACAGTCTGATAAAACATTTTATGAATTCAATAAAACTCTGGATCAATCTTGATTTGACTGGTGAGTATCATCCAAATGATAGACGAAGAAGACACTTAATATTCTGAGAGTAATTTCCATTTTTCAGATAAAAGAATCAAAAGACAAGTTGAGTATTTAGGTGATATAGTGATTATTGTGGATGTCTCTTAACCTTGGGTGAACAACATATTTGAATGGGCATTGAAACCAGCAATAATTATATTTATAATTTTATATATATAGGCAGACTTCCATTTGACTGGGTTCTTTTACTATTCTTTTGATTCTATTATTATTGGTGGTGGCATTAGCATAATCAGCCAGATGTTTAGACTGGATTTGTCATTTTTCTCCACCTATTGAATCATTTCCAAGAACCTAAGAGAAGCAGATGTTGTTTGATTATGTTAATAGTATCAGATCAGACTACAAGTTGTTCCAAGTAAAGCTGCCTTTTTGAATTGACGGTGATGTTGTCAGTACAAATGGTGTTCAAGTGATGCTTCAGATGTTAAATTATTATAGTTACCAAGTGTTTAGGTTGAATTTAGCATTTTTATCCACCTTTCCAAGAATCCGGAATAGGCAGATGTTGTTTAATAATATTAAAGGTATTTTTTCAGGATGTAAGCTGTTCCAAGAAAAGTTGCCTTTTGCAACTAACTCATGCTGATTTTGTTAATGCCAATGGTGTCAAAGGAGTACTCCAAATATTTTGGGATTGCACCCAAAAACATCCATTACTATTGGTATTATCTTTGCTTTCTTTTGCCACAATTGTTCTACTTATATTTGCAGGTCTTTGCATTTTATTATTTTCTCCAGTTCTTTCCCTTCTATTCCACTGTCTCCAGATACTGCCATGTACACTATCCACTAATAATTAAATCTCAGGTATTATAGGCAAGATGCTTCTTTGTTTGACCATGCAATACTTGTTTTGTGATGTATCTTTTTTTATTCTTCATTGGTGTCTTTTGTAGACCAGTTTGTTCTTTACAGTATTCAGTAAGCCTTTATGGTATACTAACTTCAATCTTCTTCATTGTCCTTTAAATATTCTTCTTTTTTTCTGTTTTCAGTTTTTATTATTTCATAATATAAAATACAATAATACAAAAGCAAATAGTATGAAAAATAGGGGGAGGGGAAGGAAAAGGGAGAAGTGTAGAGAAGAGGGGGGGGGAGAAAAAAAAGGCATTGACTTCCGACTCCCTCTGGTGCAGTAGAATAAGACAGTATCTTCAAATCTCAACTTTTTACTTTTACATAATAGTATAAACTAGCCATTTCTATAAAAAAACAAATCTATCTAATCAGTAAAGCCCAAAATCAAAGTTTCATTTTTTTTCCATCTCAAGCACAAAGTCCAGAAGTGGTTTCCAATTACAAAGGTACTTGTGTTTTCTTCTTTGATCAAAGCAGTCAATTTGGCCATCTCTGCTAACTCCATCAACGTTTGCAACCATTCATCCATTGTAGAGATCAAAATGTCTTTTCATTTTTGTGCATAAAGTAGTCTTGCTGCCGTCAACATATATAACATCAAAGTTTCAATTTTTTTCCAAGTCTTTTTCCATTAAACCTAAAAGAAAAGTTTCTGGTTTTATCTTTATATGTACTTTAAGAATTTTCTGTATTAGAATATGAATCCTATTCCAATATTTCTTTGCTTTATCACATGTCCACCATAAATGATAAAAGGTCCCTTCTTTACATTTACATTTCTAACAATCATTTGAAATACCTTTATATTTTCTTGATAACTTGTCTGATGTTAAATATCACTGATACGGCATCTTACAGAAATTTTCTTTTAAATTTCCTTCAAATATTCTTCCAATGCACTTTTTTCTTCATCAGTCATCTGATGTATTTGCAACATTCCACGCCCACCTATTTTCTCTGGTAAATAACATCTGTCAAATGTCCCTGCTAAAGGGTATGATTCATTGTCATTATTTTTCTAGTTTTCTTATACAGAGCTTTTATTATTATTTCAGAATGCTAAGTATGCTAACTTGTGATATCTCTGCTCCTTATTTGCTAATTTGCTAGGAGGAAACACTTTCTCTGAGTATCTCTGGTATTCTGAACAATGTCTTTTTAAATTCCAAATACAGCGTGACATCATGTACCTTGTTTGCTTTCTCAGAATTAAAACAGAATAAAACATTCATTTTAAATTGAAACTTCTGCTTTAGGTTAACTACTGAAGGATTATTTAGATGTATCTGCACATCCTTAATGTTAGACATAAGAAGAACCATCAGTCTTAGTGTTTGATTAATAGTTGTCTATTTTTATTGGATCATACTTTATGTAATGTGCTCTTAATGTAGAACATTAATATATGCACAGTACAAACTGTATAGAACAATTACATTAGCTCCTCATATGGTGAGCTTAATCTATTTTGTTCTAACATTCTCCTTCTGCCTTTTATTTTCATGTATCATTATCAGCACGATGATTCAAGCTACTGTTATAGGGGTTAAACAAATGCTAAATAACAGTGCTGCCTGCAGAAGCTTAGCTTTAAAGGGCCAATGTCTAACTTAACTTAAATTAAACAGAAATAATGGGAAATTCTTTGGAGAAATAGTATAGACCCAGAATACAAATCTTGCAAACGCCAATCATAAAATAAGCTGAATGTCTTATTGATTTAATATTTAGCTAACAGAAGGAAAATTGGGAAAATTGGATCCAGTTGCCTTTGTATAAAGATAAAAAATGCCCAAAACATTGAAATAGATTTGAACTTTTACCAGAACATGATAACTCATAATTTATAATGATCCACAAATATTTATGATTTTTTTTTAAAAAAAGAGTTGAGGAATAAAAGATATATACCACAAATCCTATCTATAAATTTATCATTTTAAAACATAAAGTACATCTCAAAATATCCTGTTGCCTGAACTTCAGATTTCCAAAGTTGATCAAGACGGGTGTCCTGTGATAGATTTTTTTCTGTAAAATCTCAATATTTTATACTCAATATAAAATTTGTCTCTTGTAATAATAATCATTGTTCTTTATTTTTAAGTTTCAGTTTATTTCACAATGACAGGTTCTTGATGGAGAATGTGAATAGGTTAAAAAAAATATGCTAGTTGGTAATACTGTACATTGATGTTTAGGGTTGCAACAATTTACAAATTAAGAGAATATTTACAAATTAAGAGAATAGTTTAAGGTTGAACTGTCATTGGTGCTCTTTAACAGCTCTTCACCAGCAATTAATAATCATATGAGAAGAGATAACACCAAGATTAGCACTAGACCAACTATGAAGTAAACAATAGCCCAATCAAGGAACTACCAATGCTGATAAACAAGGTAACAATAAACAACATCCTAATCAAGGAACCACCAAGAACAGTCCAGCAACAATGACAAGAGAAACTATTAGTGCACAAGAATAAAAGCAAATCTCACTCTCTTCTTGCAATGTGTTGTTATTATCTAGTTTGGTAGTGAAACATTTGCAAGAAAACCACCAAGCTCAGAGAGCACCAAAGTAACCACAATTTACAAATTGCATTTGCATTCTGTGAATAAGATCTTTGAGGCACCCCCCTCCTCCCCAAGCCCCCTCATCCCAAAAAATTACTGCACAGTATTTTCATGCGCAATTCTCCCTTATATAGTATCAAAGAAAAGAAAAATAATCCACACAGTTGCAACCATAAAATATCTTATAAAAATAAATAACTAAAATCTGTTAGACATCAAGTAACAATAGGATGCTACTTCTTAATTACAATTTCATAGTTATAAAACTACTTTTAATATGCTCTTTTAAAAAAAATACATAAAAATGCAGATATTTAAAGGCTGATCAATTTTATTTTCATGATGAATATTCAAATTTCATTACTCTATACCAGGGTCTTCAAATGTGGCTGCTTTAAGAGTTATGGACTTCAATTCCCAGAATTCCTCAGCCAACCATGCTGGAAATTGAAGTCCACAAGTCTTAAAGCAGCCAACTTTGAAGATCCCTGCTCTATATCATAAATATGTATTTGTTTTAAAGCAGAACATACTTGCAGCACCACTATGTACAATAAGAACTCAATCTATTGTATGTCAAGAAATTCCCTTATCAAGACAACTTCAACTCAGACACATGACTTGGAATTTCCTTATTGGCTAATGAAGTGTTTGTGGGAAAGATTAAGAAAAAAATGGCAGAATGGCATTAATTATGACCGATCAGATCATGAAAACTACACTTTGTCAATTTCTATGTAGTAGAAACATATTGTACAGAAGAAAATGTTTCTTTTATGATGCTATAGCAGTGCCAGTTCTATGGAAGTACATTATGTGCTAAACGAAGAATTGCCTTCATATCAGAAAGTGTGAGCACGCATGCATGTGACTCCATTAGTACTCTACTAATAAATCATCACTGATTCATCTTTTTTGAAGCTGGGCTACTATTCTAAATAAAATTCCCACTAAAAAAGAGAAGTAAGACAGTTAGTATGGGCTATTTAAATCATTGTTTAATGGATTTGTTATGTCAGTACACGTTGCCCTGACTTATGACTGCAATCGGGACCAGAATTTCTGTCATACAATCTGACTGTCATACACCGAGGCACCATGTGACCAAGACCCAAATTTACAACCATTTTTATGGTAGTCCTTAAGTGAATCACACAGTTGTAAGTCCAAACCCATTCTTTCAGATGAGCACTTTTTGCTGAAAACTGGCAAAAAAGAGCAGAAAGTAGGGGGGGAAGTACCAAATTGCAGTCCTGTGACTATGAGATACTGCATCCAGTTGTAAATGTGAGCCAGTTGCCAAGTGCTGAAATGCAATCAAGTGACCATTGGTGTGTGTGTGTGTGTGTGTGTGTGTGTGGTGTTTATGTGTGTGTGTAAAGATCACCTTTTATGATGGCCAGAAGTGCTTTTGGACTGTGCTTTTAGGACTCTTTTCCAAGGCTATTATAAATCTGATTGATTGTTAAATGATCAGTCATAAGTTAAGGATAACTAATAATGTAAATGGAGTTATTCAGTCTCATAGCTTCCTTATCATCTTGATCTGAAATGTAAGTTACCCAGGAGTTGCTATAACTACATATACAAGAATTATTTTCCCATAACTTAACACTGAGTGGCTCCTCTCAATTGGTATGTCAATCTTCATATGGTGCTCATGCTTATATTAATTCAGTGTTTCTCAAACTCAGCAATTTTAGGATGAGTGGACTTCAATTCCCAGAATTCCCCAATCAGCATTTTCAAATAGTTCCACACTGTATGTCAGTGTGATTATTAATATGGAACTCGTACAAGTCTGCTGACATGACAGCCCAACTATTTTTTTTTCTCTGTCAATCATTCAAAACTGGAATGCACATTGAAGTTCCCATCTCTGTAGGTGCTATGCAATGACTTGTTTATGTAAAGCAGCTCAGTGCATGGATGAAACAATTTACTTTTTATACTGGCAGCAAGATTTCTTTTAGATAGCTAATATTATTTATAAACTATATTACATTTAAGCTTTTCTAGTTTTTCCCTGAGATTAGAAACAATTACACTCACAAGTCCAAAATAAATATTGAATCTTGTCAGTCATTTATATGTATTAATGCTATAGATATGCTATATGATAATAGAACTTCTTTCATTTTCTGAAAATATAACTTTTTGATTGTCAGATAAAACAGGCTTTCTCTGCTTCATGGGATTAAAAAAGACTTGTTAGGATTTCCCCATCCACAACTCCTCCCGAGACAGATAAAAATACTTATGGGGTTTTTTTTTCAGATTTTTGTTTTTTTTTTCTGTAACTTATCTTAAAAATACATTGAGAGCAAGGCACAGTCTGTCCATTTATTATCAAGTTACTTTCTTGCTTATATTGCCTTTCATTTCATTTTCTGCTAGCTAGGTGGATAACAAACTATAGTAAAACACTCTAGTAAAAATAAACCATTGAAATCATAAACCTCTTCAAAATAGTTCAACAAACCTACTTTATAATGGCAATGTTAACAGGACTTTCTTGGGAAGGATGTTCTGCAATGGGTATGTCACAGCCTATAGTACCTTAATGGTCCAAAACCTTAGATGGAAGGAAGCCTCATTCTCATTATGAAGCTATGGGCAATGTGGAAAGAAGTCTTATAATCATTACAAAGTTATGGGTAATATGATATTAGCAGAGGCCACTTTTTAAAATATTTCTGTACCAGGTCATCTCAGGTTTTATCTTGAACTGGTCTTGTCAATAAATAAGCAATCAGTTATACTTCATTAATATTTAGTATAAAGGAATTCCAGCAGGCTATAGGAGTTATAATTCAGCATGAATGACTATTTTTGAAGACAAGTTGAAGGATAAGGTATGTTTTAAGGGCACATTTTCTCTATCCTTCATCATATTATTGGTGTCATTCCTTGTAGCTGAACACATGCTGTGCACTACCTTTTTACCATTATTTGTACATCTTATACATTCTCAATTTTCCTATCTATATAAATAAAAATGTAAATGTTCGTTTATTCAAAATCTTAAATCTCTGAATGTTCTTCACCGATTGCTTTGAAATTTTGACACACCTTTGCATTTGAATACGCGCATGTTTTTATATATCTATATTATATAGATGTCACACCTGTGACAGGTAAAAACATGCTTTTTATCTGTCACAGGTAAAACATGTTTTTTTTTAAAAAAAAACCAGTGCCATCTGTTGGACGTAATCTCTATATCTGCACACACAATGGAAAAACAAAAAATATTGTATACCCACAAGCATTATGAAATTAAACATATTACAAATGTGCGCTTTCTCTTTTCTTTCTTTTCCATTTAACCACACTGAGCCACAGCAATGTGTGGCTGGATACAGATAGTTTTAAATAAAAATTCTTCCAGGGCACACATATATATGTGCTCTATTTTTTTGTCCAATACAATTTCCTTGATCTCTGATGTGTTAAATTGCGGATATATATTCCTACAGATGTACAGCTCTGGTGTAATTAACTACAAAAGAAGAAGGGAAGAAAAGTTTATTAAAAAGGAAGGTTAAGAAAATGATTTTGGAATGAGAACTATGAAAATATGTTGGTGGTGGCATTGGAAACTTGATTATTGTTATCTGCCCTCATATGTTTGACAAATTGAAACTTAGAATGCAGGAGAGCGGGAAATAATATAGTCCTTTTTTGTAATCACTTTATGTAGAAACTTGCTATGGATGCTCAGAGTGTAGTTGATTTCTATAGTAAAAGGTAATGATGGGTGAACTGAACTCATTTGACATTTGGGAGTAAAAAGAAAATAAAAATTGCATTTCCTTAAGACAAACCTGACTTAAATCTCTTTATTTCATTTTTATATAATTTTATTTTTAATATATAAAATTATATATAATTTTAATTATTGTAAGTTTTGGGAAACAAAACTAAAATACAGCAAGAAGGGGGAAATGAAGTAAAAGAAAAAGCTAAAGTGTAAAAGAAGAAGAAAAAGAGATAGAAGAAAAATAGACAAGAAAGAAAAAAGTTATAAAGAACTGCCTTCTGATCTTTACAGCAGTTACAGGTATAATCGTAGATTTATCTATTTCTTTAAAGTTACATCTAATTTCTTTGTATAATCTATCATAATTGTCAAAATCATAGATCATACATTCATTTTTATATTTTTTGCTCAAAAAGTCCATAAGATGTTTTCAGCTGCAATAAACATAGTTATTGTCTTTAATCAAACAGGTCAATATGAAATATCTTGGTCCTCCTACATCAATTTTTCAGATCCATACATCTATTTGCATCATGCAATGTATATATTTATCCTTTCTAAAATTAGAATATATAGATGTGAAGATGAACTTCTAGTGTTCCTTGATCATCATGGCCATTGTTGAGATTCCTGGGAATTAGTCTAGGGATCTGGAAGGCCTCCAGATTGAAGAAGGTTGCCATGTAGGAAGTCCTTGTAGTTTTTCTTTTCTAGGAATACCCAATAGAAAACTTTGGTAAATGCTTCAAGTCCATAATCTATAACTATATCATTATACAAGATTTTTCAAAACCATTACAAACAGCAGCTTTGCAAAGACCTTTTAGTTCTCATTCTATCCTAAGTGTTTCTTGACAACAAGAAATATGTCTTTGTTTAGCTGTAAATGCCTCAGTTCTTCCATGCTCATAGCTATCTCCAGAGATTATCTACCATTTTCCTGAAGCTAATGAGAGAAAATAAACCTTCATATTCAACCTTGCTCAGAGGGGAGACCACTCATTATAATTTCAATTTTGTAATGAACATTCTTCCAGATGCTAAGATACAAAGTGCTTCTTTATCCTTCGTTTTATTGGTCTATTTATTTCCCCTTTAAATCTGACTCCTGCTCTACTAAAGACAAGTCGAAATTAGGTTTGCTGCTCACTCCTCCACTGCCAGAAAGTAAAGTTCATATACCAACGCATCAAAAAAGCCATCTCCCCATCCTCTGAATTCACAGTGATTGAATCAAAAATTGTACAAAGATTGTTATTGAGTTATTGAATTATTGTATTTAAATGTGGATAACCTATTTCTGAGGAGAGCCAAAATTAACATATCCTGGAGCCATACCATTTAATACAGCTGATTGGCAACCTTGCACATTGGTATATTTTACTAAGCAGTGTGACGTTAGGATAAAAATTACAAGACTGCAGTTCCCACTTATATATCAGCTTGCTCACCTTCAATTTAAGTGAGCTAAATTGCAACATCCTCTCTTTTTTACTTCCCAGTCATTTCCCTTTCCCTCCCTTCACCAGTTCACTCAACCTTCTTTGACCTGCTTCATTCTTGTAATAACATATATCTCTGAGCCCTCTTTTCCTCCCAGCTGAACTGATTTCTTGGTTCTGTCAAACCCAGTGCCTTCTTGTCTCATATTTTTTTTTTTTTTTTTTGGCTGACACTTCAAGTCAGAGAAAAAGGGAGAAAAATCTTTCAACTGAGCAGTTACAATTATTATATGACAGGCAAACACAAGTGTCAAGTTGAACTAGTGGTAAGCAAAAGAGGAGGGTTGAACAGTCAAAATATATGTGAGATCTGGAAGAAGATAAATGAAAATATACAGTGTGAGGTGGCATTGTGTAAAAAGAAGTAGCTTTTTAACATGAAACACTTATCAAGGAACTAAACAGCTAATAATAAAGAAATAATGGTGAAGGCATAAATAAATAACTGAATGGATGGGGTGTGTCTTGCGAGGGTATTTCATATTTTAAACTATTGATGTTTCAATGGTTACACTAAGCTCTAGAAGGCAGAGGTTGTTCCTGGTGTCTCCAGGAATATTAAACTACATCTCTAAAAATATATTCTCAGTATGGAGATGTGTCATGTCATGTGACATTGCTAGTTTGACACCCCTGTCCTAGAAAAAGTTTTCAAAAACACATGAATTTCATTGAAGCAGTTGTTTTAAGCAGAATGAACTATTTTACAGAATTACACCCTTGTAGCAATTGTGGAATTTCAGATCTGTTGGCTTCCAACTCTATTTATCCAAGTCATTATACATACTGTATGTAACACTAAATATAACATCCTGGTACTCATAGGAATGTGCAAAAGAATGAATTTAGCATATGCTTATGAAGTGCACACATAACTTTAGTTACAGGTCAGTATAAAAATAATCAGGGCTGATTGAAAACCAATTCATTTAAGGAAAAAAATATGGGTTGGTTTAACAACATTTTCTATTGGATTTGTTCATGGGAGTTGTAATTAAGTTGTAGCTCAATTAATCCTAGATGGAAAAATACCTGCTGCTTTTTTCTTCTGTTTTGAAAGGAATATAAGAAGAAAAAAGTAATTCTCTCTCTTGAGAGAAAGGTACTATCAAATTCACTACAAATGGAGTTTCCTGTCTGTTCTCCTACCCTAATCTCCGAAGAAAGCCTTTCCTCTCAAGCTACCAATAGAAGTTGGCTGATAGTAAGTTTTATGAGCCCAACTGAGGCAGTTATCCTACTGAATTTAACTCTAGCCAATTCTCCATGCAAAAACCAGTCTTATTCAAATTCTCAAATTATTGTTAAATAAGTCATATTTATTTATTAAATGTATTTATTAAATTTCCATTTCAATACAATTAACTCCAGGTGGCAAACAATATCACAATAATTAACACCATAAAAACACAAAAACAGTTACAAATTTGCATACTTAAAATTAAAAGCTAAATAGAAATAATGAAATGCTTATCAGAACTCCACTAACCTTCTAAGCTTTCTTTGGAATTCCCCAAGATTTATTTTAAAGTTTCCACAGAATAAAAATAGTCAGCAATCTTTATACATAATAGCAATGGTGGATCCAGGAGTATTTACAAATTCTGGATTGGACCCTACAATGTGCCTTTAGAGATATGAAATAATATTAACTTTATTGTCAAACATGTGCTTATTTCATTCTATCTTCATTTTAAAAATGTTTCTAATTACATTTTCCCCATTTTTCTATCCTATCTTCTGCTACTCTTAATTTATAGCATTTTTCATCCTAATAATATTGCTGTTGTGTTTTCCATATCACACCTAAGTATGTCATTGTTTGAGCAGCAAATAAAATAGAGATTCCCACAACTTCCCAATTCCCTTTATCTGAATGCTTTGTAACTTTAGTATTTTTATCCCAACAACTCACATTTTCTTCTACAACTTTCTTGCCAGGGGTAGGGAAAAAATGTCTCTATCTCTGCAACAATTCAAACAGATTGGATGAAGAGTCTAACAAGTTGAAACAAGTTGAAAATGAAAACAAGTATCAAACATGAAAATGAATGCACTAGATTCAATTTGTTTTTACAGTTCACATTCAATTTGTTTTTACAATTGCTTTAATGTAAAAAAAATGGGGATTGGATTTTATTATTCAGAAGGAGCTTTTCATTCATTTTGAAAGCAAATACACATTCTAATTTATTAGTGGATTCTTCCCCCAACTTCCCAGGTACATATAGTGTCAAGTATCTAGAAGACAATCGTGAGATTCTAATAACTACTATGAAAGAGAATAAAATGGACAACGGGTATTTTCAAACTTTTCTCTTTAAGAGAGACATTCTATCAAGAAATAGCCAAAGAACAACCCAATTAAGAAATTCCAATAAAATTTTCAGTGTGTTGCTAATAATACATGGAACCTCTTTGGGAAATTCCTCTCTGGGAAATTTCCAAAATCTAATTAGATTTGCCTTGGCCCCTGATGAATGTTCTTTGATATTTGACTCTAGAAGAAACTTGAGTGCTCTTATCCAATGTAATAATAATAATAATAATAATAATAATAATAATAATAATAATAATAATAATAATAATGCAAAAGGCGGCCTTATTAGGAACTGCTTCCATCCTGCGACGATACCTGTAATACCATCAAACATCCACATTTGCCTATCCCAGGTCCTGGGTAAGGACTCGATAGGTAGACAAAATGCCAAATCCAGTCTGAACATCTGGCTGACTGTGCGATGATCCATAATAGTAATAATACAAATTCGGTATTAGTCAATTGCAAAAGACAGCCTTACTAGGAACTGCTTCCATCCTGCGATGATACCTGTAATACCATCAAACATCCACATCTGCCTATCCCAGGTCCTGGGTAAGAACTCGATAGGTAGACAAAATGCCAAATCCAGACTGAACATCTGGCTGACTGTGCGATGATCCATAGTAATAATAATGTTGGAAGGGACCCTGGAGGTCATCTAGTCCAATCCCCTGCTCAGGCAGGAAACCCTATACCATTTTGGACAAATGGCTGTCCAGTCTCTTCTTAAAAACTTCCAGTGTTGGAGCATTCACCGCTTCTGGAGGCAGGCTGTTTCACTGGTTAATTGTTCTAACTGTCAAGAAGTTTCTCCATCAGAATGGTAAAAATAAAGAGTTAATTTGATGGTAGATTTCCAGATTAGTTAGTTAGTTAGTTAGTTAGTTAGTTAGTTAGTTAGTTAGTTAGTTAGTAAGTTGTATCTCACCTTAGTTAGATTGAAATTGTAGCTTTCTGCTGGACTTTGACAGACTTTGGAGCACTTTTGAAGTCAGAGCATTCTGACAATCTGTTGGGCAAAAGGTAGATGTCTGCATCTGTATGCTATTCCATTTTACAAATTGTTATGAATATAACTGGCTGCTTGTAATGGGAGAGAAAGTGCTTAAATGTCACTTCAATTAAAGATGAGGAGAGAAGCTGGAGATTAAGTTTCCCTCATCCATATAATCACTCAACCTATCTAATTCTAAGCCCTTATTCATTCTTGTTTGTTTATTGTACTTTTACCTTTTCACTGGTTGTTAGCACTGGTTAAGATGGGTGGCCAAATATATCTCTATAATAATAAGGAGGTTTTCTCATTTGGTGTTGAGGCATCCTCACAATTAGATGTTGTTAATTAAGGTTGTTGAAATCTCTAGCATTCTAGAGCTATTTCTATTTATTTACCCTTTTTCAAATGTAATTGTATATCAATATTACTATAGATAATGATTTCCACATGGCTAATGCTATTTATATTAGTCTGTGGCATAGATTTTATGATATTTGGTAACGTTAGACAATCCTTAATTGTTA
Organism: Crotalus tigris; assembly: GCF_016545835.1. Classification (NCBI taxonomy): domain Eukaryota; kingdom Metazoa; phylum Chordata; class Lepidosauria; order Squamata; family Viperidae; genus Crotalus; species Crotalus tigris. Next base: position 15,476,029 of record NW_024096970.1, read on the forward strand.
TTTTTTTCTGTGAGGTAGATTTAGAAATTTGTTTCATTTCTGAGTGATATACGTCATATATTAATAGTTTTTCCCCTTTTCTTTTTGTTCATTTTCTTCTTGTACTTTTGCATAGGTTTTTTGTATCTTGTAATGTTTATATTTCTTTCTATAAAATTTGCTAAGAAATAAATGGTAATTTAGAGCAGAAAGGCTAAATTTATTTATTTACCAAATTAAATTGGAAAGTAGCACCCAGAGTGAGCAATTTTCTCATCCTTTAAATATTTGTTTCTGGATGTTTCATACACAATGAACACTCAAGTAGATTCCCATTGGAGATGGTATCTCAATTTTCCATACTAGATCCAGATCTTGCTCAATACTGAATGAGGAAAAAATAATTCAGAAGCAAATGCAAATGGTTCCAGTGAGAGAATGCAGCAATCACATATATCATCATCTAATATAGGCATTAAATTTTGGCAAAAGAGACTCATATACTCCACAGATAATATGCTAGCATTTGTAAATTACATACAATTTCATTGACCTTTACTAGTGTATTTTTTTCTCATTTTTCTATCAGAACAATGATATTTTCTTCAAGCTTCTTTCAATTCTTGCAGCACTATATATATGTTATATTTTATGTAATACAGATGAACTGTATTACATTATTCCTGGTCTGAAAATGTTGAAGCACAACAAATGCAATAGAGAAGACACAGTTGGAAAATGGATAGATGCCATCAGTTGCAAAAATGGATGATTTTAGTATTACTGGATTCATCAGAAAGGTGCTTTTTCAAAAGGCAACTGGACTTTCTTTGTTTTTCCTTGAAGACATTTTGCTTCTCATCCAAGAAGCTTCTTCAGTTTGGACTGAATAGTGGTGAATGGACAGATTTATATTCCTTGCAGTCATCTGGTCATTAGCATCCTTTCTAAGAGTCATTGAGTCCACTTGGAGGTTTATCTGTCCCTTCGGATACAGATCTGAACATCAGAGAAACAAAACAACCACTTCATAAGCACAGGGTACAACCTAGGAGAGAAAACCACCAGGACAAGATAAACCTCCAAGTGCCCTTAATGATTCTCAGAAAGAGTGCTAACAATCAGAGGACTGCAAGGAATATAAATCATTCGCCATTGTCCGCCATTCAGTCTGAACTGAAAAAGCTTCTTGGATAAGAAGCAAAATGGTTTCAAGGAAAAACAAAATCCAGCTACCTTTTGAAAAAAAAAAAACATCTTTGGGACAACCATGATCTGGATGATTGAGAATCTCCATAGACTGGATTCTATTCCAGTTATTTACTTTTCAAAGCATCTTAGAAATGTATGGATCAAGTAAGTGCTTTAATTTAAAAATATTCTACTAAATTCTGCAAACTCTAAAAAATCTTAGCAGAGTTTATTAAAGTAACAGTAGACATCTAAAATGTCTTTTAATTTTGTGGTCATAATTTCACAATCTAAATAAAATGTTACATTTCTTTTCCTTCCAGAACAGTTCATAATATTGCCATGAAGATAACAGAAATTACTGAAACTGCCTTCAGAAGGATATTTGCCAGACATATTTTAGCATTATGGAATCAGTGTAGACTTAAAAGACATCTTCTTTCCTCTGTGAATTTCCAGCTTGCTAATTTCTATTGATTGTGGATGTATGTACATTTAAATTTTCCATATAAAACTTGCATTTAAGAAAACAGCTAAATTTCAAATATATAATCTTAAGAGACAAAGACATTCATGGAATTACAGATATTCATAGCATTAATAATTATGAAATGATGTTATTCTCTCCTAAAACTTTTAAAAAGCTTGTCACTGACAGACGTTGTAAATCAGGATCTTTTATATAGGACAATAAAATTAAACAGCTTGTCTCTTCATTTATGTTAAGGGGACTAAAGCTACTACTGAATAACTAATCCTGTTTAATTTGAATCTGAGGGAACTAATGTAGAAATATGATATGAGTATTCTTTCTTATCTCACTATATTTGAAGAGCCAATTTTTCATGAAAAACAACATATTATTGTCAGGAGGGGCAGGCATTCTGTGAGATGACTTGTTTAATAAATATTCAGTTAAAAACAAATAAATTAGTCACAAGAAATTCTTCTTTCTTGCATAAGGACATGGCCTAGTTACCACTTCAGAGACAAGGATGAAGCCAGCAATATATTTTTTTAAAAAAATCTTTCAAATAGAAAATCCAACTATACACAGAATAACTTTAATAATATGGTTCCCTTGCAAGTCCAGCCTGTTGCCTTGTTTCATAGGCTATGAGTGGTGCACAGTGTTTTTTTCTTAATTAAAAAAATCAGAAAAAGAACATCCTAAGCAACATGCCAGACAATTTCAGATATTTTTTTCTCCCCAGCCATCAGAATCTCTGCAGAAGGTTTGCATTTTCAGTTTTGCTAAATAGATTTATTTCTCAAGTTGATAGAATATATTGTATCTAATTTCACTGAGTTTCTCTACATCTTTCTTATTATCTTATTCCATTCTACTTCCACATCAATTTGTATTTTTTTTTTTAAAAAAGGAATCTCATCTTTTAGTTATGAATTCTGCTATAAAATACTGAAAATATGGATCAATGGGCTTTGTCTCGTGTTTAGGTTTAAACATTACAAATTGACTAAATAAATATTAAACTTATTGCTTATATAGAAAAAAATATTCTAATCACTGCAGGTCACACTGATGATAAATAAAGGCAAGTCTTTTCACTACATGTGCTTTCAATATAGAGCTATATTATTTCTGTTTTTTTCTATATTTAAATTGAACATGGCATAATGTTGAAATGCTCTGGGCAGGGTTTGTATCATTTCTCTTATATTAATTCAGATTTATCTTGCAAGAAATGCAAGATAAATCTATCATAGGTATGTTTTCAGGGAAAATGGCACAATCCATCAAAATGCAACCTGTTGACATACAAATATATAGATGATTCATGGAATCTACTAGTATCTATCTTGAAATATTTGTTATCTCAATAATTCATACAATAATAGTGGGCAAGATTTAGATGCATGCACATTATATTTTCATCTTTTAATCAACTGGATGATTGCATAATGTCGTCTAAGTACCTTATAATATCAAGATGGAGCAGATGGACAGCCTTCTGAAAGTAAAAATTTAGAATGGAATGTAGACATATCTGGAGGATAAACAATTCTCACTTAGATATTTAGAGTTCCCAATTTCCCCAACAGAAAATCATGGTACAAATTGAAAATTGTTGGATATCAAGAAAGTATTTGGCCAAGGACATTTTTGGTGATAGCCTTCCCCAGAATAAATATTTTTTTAAAAGTAATTGTTGAATAGTTTCTGTTATGCAAATTTCACATGTATGCTTAGTTTCCATGCACCATTTCTAGATATGCATGTATTATTGCATGCCAGAGTAAAAATCCATGACCATGAGAAGCATGGAACAGCCCAAGACTAAGTGTCATTTTTCTTTAAAAGGAAGGGGGAGAGCTGGGAACAAAAGTTGAAGGCCTCTGGAATCAAACAGCTCCTATTTTGATCCTGAAAATCTCCTCAAACCTGAATAAGAAAGAACATATTACTGCAGGTCATACCTAATAAATTTATAGAATAGTTTGAGCAATGAGGGGGTATGCCATTACAATTTTTTTGATGATATATATAAATGTGTGTATTGCAATAATGCTAGAAAGGCATGATTTTGAACAACTTTTTTTAGTCTGCATTTAATATTGTGTAAAAATCAAAAGGCAGCCATTAGTTAGGGATATACTGTGAATATTATTCTACTAGAAAAAACAATGCCAGGAAAAAGTGAACTGATGTCAGGGTACAAAATATACAATGCCCAGCATTCAAAACTATTGACCTAACATCTCACAATGACCTTGCAGTGATAAAACTAGAATTTTCCAACTTGAAATTTGGATTTTTTAAAAAAATCTTTGTGATGTCTTTATTTTTCAAGGAAAAGAAATTGCCCTATGCAGGAGAACAGCAACATTGAAATCAAGCGGGTTATTCTGAACTTCTGATCTTGTGGTTTTAGGAAAACATTGTACTAAAATTCCTTTTTGAAAGAGGACCTATTATATTCATTCCAAATATAATTTGGCAGAGATGTACTTTAAAGCATAATCACTGATTATTAAGAAGATCCATTAATACATAGTATAGAACTTCAAAAATACAAAATAATATTGTTCACAGTTTAGGTAGATTCACAATATTATTCTATTATTCCATGCTCTGTTAAACTCTTCTATCATGAAATATTTTATTTATTTTTTGGATGTATAACCCAACTTTATTTTGTACAACATACGCAGCATACATAATGCTCTCACTGTCAGGCATAAAGGAAAATGACCATTCCTTAAGTTGCAGTACAAAAGATTTATTCAAGTCCATACACAAGAATTTACTCAATTAAAATTCAATATTACATTGGTGCTAGATAAAGTCAATGGAATTCAAGTGGGATTGGATTTAGAATGTTTGTGGCAATATAAGGACTCTAAGCTGTTGACATATTTATCTCTGCTCCCCAGGTCTGCCTGCTTTTCTCCTATACTCACCTTCTATTTTATTAACAAGAACTTTTGAGATGAATGAGTGAATCCAAAGTCACCCAGGTGGCTTCTGAGGACTAAAGACTAGAACTCAGTCTCTTTGTTTATAGTCCAGCTCTAAAACTACTACAACAAATGTATCCATAAAGCAACTTTAGAGATTATTTTTATAATCTGCTTGGAGGTGCTGTGGAAGATCAGAAGTGTGACATAGTTCAACAGTTATTTCTTGCTCTGGATATCAGACAACCGGATACTGTTCCTACTTACCAAAGAGAACAGGACAGTTACAAGCAAAAAAAGAAGATACGATGTTATCATATCCCAAGGTTCCAGCTATACTATTATTTCTAGATATCAGCACTACTGTTTCTTAAATGGACTTAATTACAGCTGGGGTATACATTAAATTTAACTGTTTTATTGTAAGATCAATATAACTGACACACAAATAAATATTGTTCATTATCATGCAGTACTTTACTGTATGTCACATTAATAGCAGACAAGCCTTATTATGCTCTATTAACTAAATCTTAGCCCAAGGCATATTTAGATTTCTCTATGATTTTTTCCCATTTGCAGTAGAAATTACAGATACCAAAGCTCATTTTGAGTAAATATCTATGTTTATCATTGATACAAGATAGTGATCAAGAGTCATTATTTGATTCTGTAGTGTTAGAGTATGTGAAAGTAATCCAATAATATCAAATAATGTACTATGTAAAGACAAGACTAATACTAGGCAGTATTACATTGTTAGAAATAATGTATTTTTTCAGTAAGACTGCCAATATTTCCCATTAACCCACTTCAAAATGAATCTAACATAAAAAGTAGAAATTACTCCATTGGATCTATAGCCATGCATGATTTGCTGAAACAGAACGCCAATGTAAGTTCCATATACATTACAGCTGTAGCTGGATGTGTGAATTCAGATACATTAGATGCAGCTTTTCAATGGGTTTTCTTTGTAGGACTACATCCCCTCTTTCCTTCATAAATATACTGTAATGTGCCATATTTAGTATCCCATCTTCCTTTTTTCCTTTTACTGACACCAGCCACACTGTATTAGGCACAAAGTCTCAACTTCTGTAAGAAACCTGGCTGAAGCCATCTTGTTCATTCTGAGTTGCCACATAGATGGGGAGAGAAGGGGAGAAGTAGTATTGCTATTTGTATCGCTAGACAAAATACCGAGCAGTCCCATGGGAACCAGGAAGGTGCAGGAAGGAGGAGCAAAGACAATTTGAAAAGCCCGCCAATTGCTTTCATTGGGTAGCATGATTTATAGCATAGTAGAGAGAAGAGGAGTGTTACTTTTAGTTACTTTGAATCTCTAGGGAAATTTCAGAGTTGGTTTCACTTTTGACTGTGCCGATATCATGTATCCAATAAACATGTGCTTTGAGGAAACTTCAAACCTCGGAGTTCTGCTTTATGTGGTTTCATTAGTCGGAATCCTGACACAAAGAGTATTTGACTCAAGGTCAAGTAGTGAATTTGCATAGCTGATTTTGAATTTGATTTTGGGTGTTCCTGGTCCTGCTCAGATATCTTAACTGCTATAGCCATACTGATTTTGAGGAACCAATACATCCAAATAGCACACATACAGTATAATTTTAGCAGTTCTAAAATAAACTGTAGTTGTATTACAGTTTCATATATAGAATGTTTTACTAGGCTCATTCTAGAACTGCTGAAAGGATTGTGTTGTAAACAGGAGATAGGTGTTGTTGTATTCTTCTCCTTCTGTTGAGAGAGGATTGTTCAACCTTAATGGCCTCTTATCTACACCCATCTTCTGTTTGCAACAGTTTCAAGTGGCCTCAGTGACTCTCATAAAAGGTGCTAAGGACCAGATGACTGCAAGGAATATAAATCCTTCCATTCTCCACCATTCAGTCAAAGCTGAAGAAGCTTCTTGGATGACCAGCAAAACATCTTCAAGGAAAAATAAAGAAAATCCAGTTGCCTTTTGAAAAAGCACCTTTGGGACAACCATGAGTTGGATGATTGAGAATCTCCATAGTCAAGTCTATGTAGCATTTATTTTTCCCTTGAGGTTGGAGATGGGTAACTAGAAATAAACTGGGGGGTGGGGAGATGTTTTTCCTTTTCAGACAGCAAATCAATGATTTTTTTTTAAAAAAAGTTTATATGTATTTCATATAATTTATCACGATCTCTTAATTCGTCTTCCCACACTCACATATTGAATCTGGCAAATTTTCTAACATACTTATGCTAAACAGTCAAAATGAGAATGGACCGGATTGTAAAGATGTCTCAAAAAGTAAGAGCAAAATAAATAGGTATGAAATATGTAAACCTCAAATACCCATCCCAATTCCTCATCTTCAGGTCAAATCATCCTGAACTGGTCATCTGTATCTGGTCATCCTCCTGTTGGTGAATTGCCTTTCTTTGTTCTTGCAATATCAATTCCATGTGCACCAAGCTTCAGACTTTCCTTACAAACCCTGCTATGTCTCTTTTTTTTCTTTTCTTTTTCACTGTAAATTATTGTAGTATTATTTAATAATTTTCTTCTTTTTCCCATGATCTTTCATATACATCTTCCACTCTGCAGCAATCCTACACCTCAAGTTTCTGTTTCTCAGGTTTGGATGTCCCTTTTTCCCCCCTCCATTATATTTCTTCTCTTTTTGTTCCCATCTGTCCTTTAGAATTCCGCATCTTGCTAAACTGTATGCAATTTCCCTTGGTCAAATTAAACTTTAATTTCCCTTCCAGAAATACATGGAAGCTTTCAAAATTATCTAGCTCAAAGCTGCTCTGCTTGGCAGGAAACTGATGCATGGCTGTTTTGCCTCATGGATCCTTGTTACAGCTCTGTCATGGTTTTCTGTGTTCAGATTGCCAGGAGGCCCTAAGTGTGCCAAGGTACTGAGAGCTCTGGTACTTCAGAAAATATGGAAGAAATATTGGCAACTCACTGAACATAATATTGGGTTGGAAGCCTTCTAACTAGCAGAATTAAGGTTTTGTTCTTTGTTTTGTTTTTGCTATAGAAGCCTGACAGTATCTTCTGCCAATATGTAATGGTCAAGGCTTGGTGCTTTCTTTGCTTTGGTCCTGGTTCATTTCCTATTTCTCAGGGTGTAACTCAGCAGTATAACACTGGCATATAGCAGAATACAGCTCTTTAAAATAGAAAATTGAGGAAGTCCTGTTTTTTTTTTTGCCTCCCATCCTGGTCAGTCACTTTGCTATTTCTCTACCACAGTCCCTTCTACCCAGTTGCTCCATTTTCCTTCTTTCCTTCCTTCCTTCCTTCCTTCCTTCCTTCCTTCCTTCCTTCCTTCCTTCCTTCCTTCCTTCCTTCCTTCCTTCCTTCCTTCCTTTCTTCCACCTACCCACCCACCCACCCACCCACCCATAATTAGGAGCAATGTAAGGTATGTATGGTCTGATTCTTCAACTGCCATTTTTCTTTTAAAGGTGGTAGAGATTCATAGCTTTAGCTTCATTCTTTCTTTTTATTTTCTTTAAAAATGTTCAAAATGAACAGGGAGCAGAAAGCTTGTGGGCTTTGCAACTAACAACTGTTGTATCAAAGAACAATACCATATGCAGTTTCTGTCTAATAGAACATGCAGTTTTAACTTAGATGAAAAGGTGTACCACAGGTATACCATACTATCCACAATGTATGGAAGCATATAAACAAGCAGAGGTTCAATTAAACCAGCATTACTGCCACCTTTTTATCATTCCCTGTAGGCACCACTGTGCCTTCAGGGACTGGGATGAGATATAAAGGCAACATTCTAAAGGAGGATAAGACTAGAAACAAAGTTTGGATGCAATTTAAATCTTATTATATTTAATGTTTTATGACATTGATAACTGAATATTATATATCCTCATTCAATTGGATAGCTATTTTAGAGAGGGTCAGGAAGTTTTATAGGTCGGGTGGTATGGCTTCCCAGATTGTGAATTATGAGACCTATATATAGCACAAGTTTAACTAGGAAAAAAAATCCAGCTAAATTTTCACATATTCTTCAGTTTTATCACTTTCCTGCATACTGATAAAATTGACTTCAAGGTTGTTATCGCTGCCTTGCAGAAAGCAGCTGAGTGCCCACCCAACAACTGGTTGATTTATGTATCAGATATACCAATTTATTTCTGAATGAAGCTTTTAATTTCTTTCCATCACAGCCTTTGTTGTTCACACATGTCCAATTGATTTGTAAGAGAATTAAGCAGCCATTACCAAGCAGAGGGTTGCCACAAACAAAGTTTTTAGGCGAATGCTTTATATCATGGCAGTGTTTGGAATTGTTTTATATTATGTTTTCAATTTTTCTTCACAGCTTGTTGCTAGTCCCTTTATGAATTTTCCATAAATATTGGAGAAAGAAAGCAATAACATCGATATTTTGACTGAACATGTGCATAAAACAAAGAGCAGCTGGAAAGCACTTCAATGTATTTCTTTCCCTTCATTTTTTTAAAATAAAATGGGTGACATTTCAGATATTTGGAACAATGAATCTAATCCTTTTTTTCTGATAACAGACATTACTCATAGTTTTTCACCTTGCTTCTTTACACAATAGCAGCATCATATAATCTCACATTCTCAGATTTGTACATAATTTATGTGCCAGAAGAAACTTCAGCTTAGTGTATATGAGTGTTAATGTACACACACATATGGGCAAATATTCATGCATGTATTATACACATGAGTATGCAGTCACGGAGATATATATGCATACAATCATCTGTGCCAAGAGCTAAACTTATGCAATATGACTAGTGATATACTGGACAGGAAAGGAAGGGAATTCAACTCTGGGACCTTTTTCACCCAACACAGAGTGAAGGGGATCTTCATCTGAAATGTCATTATAACTGGTGAATATCTCCTTAATGCAGGCAAATGAATGAATTGATAACATAGCTTTATATTTTTTTATTTTGTCTTAGTCATGTTGTCTCATGAGAACAACAAACTTCTGAAATAAAAATCAAGAGGGGACATAAAGTGAAAATTAGGTGGAGATATATATATATATATAGATATATATATCTATATCTATCTATATATATAGATATATATCAGTATCCTCTTCATATTAACCATTTAGACCAGCGGTTCTCAACCTATGGGTCGCGACCCCATTTGGGGTCGAATGACCATTTTACGGGGGTCGCCAAACAATGCGATCCGTCATTTTTCCCCCTCAGGGGGCGGCCCCGTGCATGCGCGGCGCGCATGGGGGCGGCCCAGCGCATGCGCAGTGCGCATGCACGGCACGTCTGTGTGACGGGGTCGCCGTCACACAAAGGTTGAGAACCGCTGATTTAGACAATAAAATTGCTTTGCAAGATTATATTTGTAATTTAAAACTAAAGGTGCATGTTCAAGATTTCTGAACTTCTTTGCTTAAAATGTTTGTTAAAGCTGCTACATTTTACAAATTAAAACTACACAATCAAAATTAAATGCAAATGTGGGAAGTTATTTTAAAGTATATTTGAATTCAATCCAAGCATTCTTTTGAAAGGAAACCCAGGATCAAAACACAAATGACTTCAAAGCATCCCTTGAGAGATATAAAACCATTGGGCTGGATGCTAAAAGGGCTTAATTTACTTCCAAAAGAAAAACAACTAACCAGATCATACTGACCTGCTTTGACATATTGACTTAAGAAGGGTCAGAGTGAAGCAGTGTGCTTTTTCAGGTGAACATTGCTACAGTTCAGACAGCAGTTGCAATCCCAGACAAGATGAAGCCTTAAGGTACAACAGAGCTGCTCTACAAAAGCCTGGTAAAAGTACACTCTTTTGAGATCCTATTCAGCATTGCAAACAAGCCCAGATACTTATTTGAATGTCTCCTTTTTTTTAGTACCAAAAAAAAACCCCATGTGAACCTGCAAATATGCACATATTGGGAATTGATTGATTGATTGATTGATTGATTGATTGATTGGATGAATGAATGTCACATAGATTTTTTTCCATGATAGTCTATTCCTAAACTGTTATTTCAAGTCTTCTGTGGTGTGGTCATTGCCACTGTAAATGAGTTCATGCACTTTGTTTCCGTCTGTCCTCTTCTGTTTCTTTCTACCTTTCTCAGCATTAGAGTTATTTCCAGAGAGCTGGATCTTCTCGTGTCCTAAATGTGATAATCTGAGTCTGATCAGTTGTGCTTCAATGATCTATTGGTTTGTTTTCTTGACTGTCCTTGGTATTCTCAGGAGCCTTCTCTAACATCAAAGTTCAAAGGCACAAGATTCTTCCTATTCTGCTTTTTTAAAGTGCATCTTTTGCTTCCATAGAGTGTCACAAGGAATACCATGACATGCACAATTCTGATTGTTGTAGGTATACTGTAGGAATATCTCAGCATTTGAATATCTTTTTCCAAGGCTTTCATGGTTGCTCTACAAGGGCTAGTATTTGGCATAATTTTAAATATCATGAATATGGACTCCCTTTTATATTGTAATTATAAGGTCACTCTCAGACCCGCCCATCTGTTTACCACTGGTGGAAAGGATACTTTTTGAGTTAGACCTAGAAACAAGTGGGGAACAATGAAATTATTACAGCTTTTTCAGCAAGCAAACACATTCCAAGTATCTTTCTCCAGTAAATAGCTGCCACTGCATTGAAATTTCCCAACACTTTTAGAATGTTAACACCAGGGCTTTTTTTTTCTCATAGAACGCCCAGAACGGAGTTCTGGCACCTTTTTTGGATGGAACCTTGTAGGGTAGCATGGCGGGTTGTATGAGGTGTGTGAGTTCCGGCACCTTTTTTTTTTTTTTTTAGAAAAGCACTGGTTAACACTTTAACACTTTTAACACTTGTAGAAGGCACTGCAGTAGTCCTAACATCCAGACTTATACAAGTGTTAATAGCCATTGAGATTTTCCACAAAATGGAGTCAGGGATCCTGAGCTTCACAACAATTACTAGTATTATGCTCTAGAAAGAGTACAGAGAAGAGCAACAAAGATGATTAGAGGACTGGAGGCTAAAACATATAAGGAACGGTTGCTGGAGTTGGGTATGTCTAATTTAATGAAGAGAAGGAGGAGGGGGGGACATGATAAGAGTGTTTCAATATCTCAGGGGCTGCCACAAAGAAGAGGAGTCAAGCTATTCTCCAAAGTGCCTGAAGGCAGGACAAGAAGCAACAGATGGAAACTAATCAAGGAGAAAAGCAACCTAGAATTAAGGAGAAACTTCCTGACAGTTAGAACAATTAACCAGTTGGATAACCTGCCTCCAGAAGCGGTGAATGCTCCAATACTGGAAGTTTTTAAGAAGAGACTGGACAGCCATTTGTCTGAAATAGTGTAGGGTTTCCTGCCTGAGCAGGAGGTTGGACTAGATGACCTCCAAGGTCCCTTCCAACTTTATTATTATTATAACCTAAGCACATAAACACTGACTTTAACACAGCCCTCTAAACCATTTTCAGCATAGACTCTCCCATTTCTCTTTAGTTCAGGTAGCTAGATACAGTGACTAAGCAACATTTTTATTATCACATGAGTTTCTATGCAGCCTCCCACTGTTCAATATTGTAAAGGGATATACACAACTGAAAAATATGCAAACCAAAAATGGTTGTTATGAGTGTTCCAAATATGAAACAATACATATGCGGGTTTTTTTCTTCCAAATTTGATACAGAAAATGGTGTTCCATTCAAAAAGAGAAACAAAACTTAGCTGTTGAAATAACATTATTTTGTATGTTTTAACTGTTTCAAGCATTGATATAGCACTGTTGTTTTGTCTCTTGGCCTGCTCTATTTTTCAATTTGTCCCCTCCCCCCCAGTCTAGGGATTACAGCAGCAGGCACCAATTATGACCTGGGAAAAGCATATTCAATATGTTGCTTGATCTTGTGACAGTGTTAGTGCCCCAAGATGGATGGGTGGAGAAACATGAAACTTTCTTCTAAAATACAATTTGCATCTCTTGTGTGACATAATTATTTTCAGTGTTAAAAAGAGTAATCTTTCTCTTGTAGTTTGTTACTCCAACAATTAGAAGACTTATATTAAAAAAAAAGAACCTTGGGGTGGGGGGATGTTTGATGCTGATCAGTAAGAAAAAAAAGGTAACAATTGCAGTGTTATTTTTAATATAGATATAAAGATAGAGATAGATAGATAGATAGATAGATAGATAGATAGATAGATAGATAGATAGATAGATAGATCTAAATGCTAATTTTCATAAAGCTCTCAAAATTGATGAGTGCAGTTCCATGGTATTGTGGACAGAGATGAAGATGAGAACTGCCACATACTGTACATATATAAGGCAGGCTGAAATTTAAGAAACAAGCAAAACACTGATCTCTAAAGAATTCCCATCAGCATTCATGTTGTTGAAAGTTATATCATCCTTAAGGTTAATTGAAACTTAAGTTTGTTTTCTTTTTTCAAAAAAGAAATTATCATATGAAACATATTTTAATTATGAGAATGAATGAATGAATGAGCTATTTAATTTTGATATAATTTTTTGAAAGGAAGAACCCCTTTTGGGGGATGATTATTATAAAGCTGGAATATAGATGGACAATGATAAAGATAATTGACTGTTAAATTTTTAAAACCTCTAGCTGTCAGTTCTAAAACTGTAAATAAATCAAACTAAATAAGTAATTAAATATTGATGGATTAATTAATGTATTGTGTTTTGTGTATATTTTATTACACACACAATATCTTTATTTCATATACAGCATAATGATTTTTTTCTGAAAGCTGTTAGAGTCCTCATAGTAGCCCCCACATATGCTCATACATATTAGAAGTGCAAGGAGTTACATGAAGAGTTCAGATGGGGCCAAATGGACCAGCATATATAGAAGCTTCATTTGTCAGTTTGATAGCATCAATGTAATCTGATCAAACTCTAATAAGGCACTTTGAATGTGTGTTTAAATGAAAGCTTTGTCAAAATGATATGTCCCTACAAAGTTCTCTACAGGTTTAACATGTATGGACTCAAAGTATCCTGGAGGCAGGGGATACATAGTCAGTATCCTCCTAACTAAAACAAGTGCCAGATACTTACCATGTTTTTTTTTTCTCTGAGGAAGAGTTCAGTGGATCTGTGTGACTGCAAGCTACACATCCTGGTAAAGATATTATCATTATAATTTTAAGAAGAAACTGCTAACTAGATGCAGTCTTGTGTTTCTATCTCTTAATTTAGCTTTTTCTCCAATAATTTCTTGACCTTTTTGAGCCTGCCAATAAATGTTGCATATTTGTGAGAAATTGTATTATGTTTCATATTCAGGAAATCCTCCCAGCAGTGTCTAATAGCTATGGAAACATCACTTTTTCCTGAGAGGATTCAAAAGTCTCAGGTACTAAAGATAATTTAAAGTAGACTTTGGCTTCTAAGTTCAAACCAAGAGGATGGCAGAACATTTTTTTTATTTTCATTAGTAGGCCAATACCCTCTGCCTCTTTTAGGGATTTCATATTTCAATCCATTGATGTTGTAGTCAAAGCAAAAGAGTTGCTGACTAAAGTTACTAAAATATTCACCAAAAATGATGATAGAGGCAGAAAAAAGGATTCAAAGACTGCCCTTCTCTATTATTCTCTATTGTTGCTAGATGTTGGAATGACAATTACTCCTTCACTAGTTGTAAATCTTCCTTTAACTATGTTTCAAAATATCTTCAAAATGTGAAAGGTTAGTATACTCAGGTATTATCAGTTCACCTGATTGAAAAGAAGAATGGTAATTTCTGTTTTCATTTTTTCATAATGGTGAAAGATATGGAACCTTGAAATGGTTTCATGAAATGCCCTGAAGACATTATTTGACTTCTTTTCTACTTGACTTGACAGTGATTAGAGAACATAATTAAACTTTTAAGGAGTATTCTGCTTTTATTAGTAAATGCTGAGCTATAGTCCTATTTAATTCACATGTATTGTAACATGGAAAGTCTTTCCTCATAATTACAGATGCCCATAAGTTGCCTGTGGTTATTCCAAATATAATAAAGTATGTGCAGAAATGCTCCCATCTTTATTATCATGTGTTAAAATATCTTATGGGTTAGGCTTTCATATAACGAACACCAGACTATATATTCTCCAAGACTGAGAAAATAAATTTCCAAACTGAGAGACAATTGCAAGAAATCAATCCATTATGTTATTAATCCTTCTGTGAGCTGACAGACCATAAAGTTTTCCTACAATATGATAAACTCTTCAGGTCTTACTTTCTCAGATAGCCTTTTCTAGAATTGTATAGTTCTGGTTCATTCAATATGTTCATTTCTCAATTTTAAAAAAGCAGCAAAACACTGGTTCATAACTGGAAAAGGTAATTATCATATTTAAGAGAATCTTTCCATGAGTTGTTTTTCTAGAGATCACTAGAAATGAGGTAGAAGCAGAGCTTGTGATGACCCACATCCTAAGTTTAGCAGAGGCATACAAACTTTGCCACAGATGTTATTGGAATCAAGTGTAGCTATATTTACTTCAACAGGTCCCCAGGTGACTGGATACAAATATGAATATATAGCTGCATGACCATTCCAGGAAATATTCCCCAGAGGAAATATCTTTAGTGTAAGAATGTGGGAACATTTAAAAGGGGTAAAGAAAAGTATACCATCAATTTTATTTATTTGGTCTAGTGGTTCAGACACCAGGCTAGAAATCAAGAAAGTATGAGTTCATTCCATCTTAGATGTGAAAGCGAACTCACTTCACAGGATTGTTGTTGTGGGGAAAATAGGAGGAGGAAAGAGTGTTATGTATGTTGCTTTGAATTATTTATAAAAGTAATAAAGGCAGGACAAAAAAATCTTCAAAACCAAAGTCTGTTACCTTCTCAGGAAGAACAATTTCTCTTTGCCCCTAAATGGACTGGTAACAGATTTTTCTCCAATCCTTTTAATTACAATCCAGAAGAGAAATTGCTATACTAATAATCTGCTCAGCCAACTAGATTGGAAAAGAGACTGAATTTACACTGATGACTACATTCCTAATGCCCATAACCTGGAATACAGGATGACTTAGCAGAAGAAAATGACAGGCCAAGACATTTTTGTTGCTGGAAGTGAAGGACCAGCACTCCTATAGCTCCCAAGATGCTCCCATCACACTCGATGGTGTGAAAGAAACTACGTGGGATCCAAAGCTTTAGAGAAGGGGTGTCCAACTGGTGGCCCACAGGCCAGATGCATCACATGCAGGCCAGGCCCACCCCAGCTCCGCAAAGGCAAAAAATGTCATGATATGTCACAATATGTCATGTGATGCAATCGAGTTTGACCCCCATCCTTTATAGCAGTGTTTCTCAAACTTGATAACTTTAACTTTTAAGTTCCCTCATTCATTACACCTTAAAGTTACAAGTTTGAGAAACACCGATCTAGATGTACAATTTAGAACCAGAGCTGGTTATAAGATGGGGCTATGTAATCAATCAATCAATCAATCAATCAATCAACCATTATTGCAAGCAATTTTTGACTCTTTACTTTCCTTAATATTTTAATTAATTGTTTTTAGGAAATGAAATGACTAATTACTAGTATAGTGGCCTGCATATTTCAGAACTGAATCAGCAAGACTCAGAGTGTTCAAGAGACTTTAAAAAGCCATTCCAAATATAAATTCCACTGATTAGACTACATGCTGTTTTATGATGTACTCCTGTTTGTTTTATTTTTATTCATCTTTCTGAAATGGTAGGATATATGACATTTTTATTACTATTATCTGCAACATAGGAGGACTACAAAGAAGAATAAAGTTTGCTTACTGTACTACTCATAGCATGGAGTACAGGTTTTAATTAATTGCTCTTCTGCCCCTTCCCAGCATGCATTTTATCTCTCTCTCAAGACCCAAAGGAAGAGATCCAAATAAGACATTGGTAAGTGGGGTTGAAGCAGTGTTTCCTACTGGGAACAATTTTTTGGGAAACCCAGGCCAAAAAATACATGCAAAGAATACATGAAACTGTAATCCATTGCAAGGGGTAAACTGTGCAGCATAAATAAAATAAAAACACTACTTTACTACTCTGTCTTTCATCAGGTTTCATAGATTGGGGCAAGAGCTTATTAACATCCATGAAGATTTTAAGGTTTTTTTTTTTTTTACTTTATGCATTTGTCCTTTGCTTGACAGTGCCTTAACAAATGAGTGGGAAAGAACCATCTGATGACAGGTTATGACTAAATGATTCCATTCAAATTCACTTCTTTAAATTCAGAAACTTTTCATATAAATGTGTATTTGGTTGTGTATGTAGACTGTTTACAGATGTGATCATAAGTAGAAGCCAAACACCATGTTATTAAAATAATACTCTTAAGTAAAAATATTTAAATCAGGTCGCTTATGACAATAAATACAAAGATTGTTAATTTTATATTGCTTGGAATTCCCAGTGGTGATCTGTAGGAGGATCGTGTCCACAAATATTGTTTAGGTCCTTTTTTCCCCCTTCTCTTTATATTTCTGCTGATAATGAAGTATGTCCTACTATTGATGATCTGTGTTCATTAGCTGGAACAGGAAAACCATGAAGAGGAAGGAAACGTCTTAAGGAAAAAGGAATTCACAAATTTACTGACAGTGAAATCTTTCAGCTATGATTTCCATGACACCATGGAACTTTGAAGACCACCCAAAAGCTTTAGGTCATCCAGAATATGCAGCTCATTGTGACCATCTGATATTTCTACTCTGTGACTCCCCTGGTTCTCAATGTGATGATGGTTATCACCTTTAAAGCCCTACATGGCCTAGGATCAGGCCACTTTCAGGATCACCCCAAAATGTCTGCCTGCCCCACATGCTTCCATTGGAAAGGCATACTACAAGTTCCCTTATTTAAACATTGTCATTAAGGGATCTAGGAAACATGTTTTTTTCTATGATTACTTCTGTGATCTGAAACAATCATAATAAGTAATTTATTATGAAAAAATCTCATGAAAACATTTGTACAAATACTTGTAGTTTGTGATTTATTTCTTTAAGGACACAACATCAGGATGAAACAAGGTTAAAACTGTAAAATAAGAACTGGGAAAAAAGAAAAGAAAAATAGAATATTGATAGAAGAAGCTGAAGAAGCTTCTTGGATGAGAAACGAAACATATTCAAAGAAAAACAAGAAAGTCCCGATGCCTCGTGAAAAAGCACCTTTGGGATAACTATGACCTGGATGATTGAGAATCTCCATAGAATATTGATATATACTGTATATCTATAATCATGAAACACTTAATGACTGGGGATTCCCCTCTCCAAGGAAATTGAATGGATTGCTGCATTGGGCAAAGAATTGCATTAGATGTTCTTTGAAGTATATTTCACCTCATCCATTTTGTAATTTTACATTTTTTAAAAGAAAACAATAGTCTGCAAACAAAACCAATTATGCTGCCAGAAAATAATTTATTTCCAGACTAATTTCAGACTCTTTGTATGCTCAGTGGTGCCATATAAATCACTTCTACAGAATTTGATGATCTCCTATCCATAGATTTTTTTTTTTTTTTGATTACTCCTGCAACTATACTCTCATGGGTTTCTCTGACAACACCGAATGGAAACAATTCTGAAAGGTGTAAACTATTTGACATACATAATACAGTATATAATGTAGAAATATCTTGGGATACCTACTAACTTTTATACTTTGCCCAAACTCAGATATTTAATTTCAGTTAGGAGGGTAGGATCAGTTTTGTATGATCTTCATTGTAAGGATTTTTCCCCGAATACATTATTCCAGAATAGGATGGATCGAAAATCATTAAGATGAAATTCAACCATGAAAGAAAAAAAACTTCATAGAAATGTCAAAACCCACAGAGAAAGGTCAGCTTTAGGTTAAAACATGACCAGCAACTGCTGGATTAGTTTCCATTCATCTTGAAATGCTTACCTCCATTTCTAAATTTCTTTTGTGACATTTAGTAAGACCATCTTATCTGTAGAAAAGAGAACAAAATAAGACTTCATTTGTTCAAATTGGCAATGTGGGCAGGCCAACCAAATTAAGAGGGGGGGGGGACCCAATGATTTTTACATGAAACAATATAAACAATGGCCCATGGAGAACATACAATTCATCTATTTGAACATACAACAGTTAATCAACTATGAAATGACTACTTCATGCACTGGTTTACATTAATACATATAATTTGTTTTGCAACTTAAATTTACTCAAATCAGTTCTAGTGGAGTTGGGGAAGTACATATTGTGTACACAATATATACTTGATCATGATTGTTATGCACTCTTTGAGCAGGAGTCTTGAGTCCAGGAGGATGCCCTGGACAGGTCTATTGGGGTCAGTATCACACTATCTTGCCCTAAAGAGGGTGTAGTCCTAGGACCCAAGGGCCCCAAGACCCAAAGCCTTATCAGGATTAATTTGAAGCCTGTTGTTCCCCATCCAGACCCTTACAGCCTCCAGAAGCTGAAATAGGACGTTCACAACACTGTTTATTTTACTAGGAGTAGATACTGTACGTACAATTGGGTATTATCAGCATAATGATGGATTATCATGCTATGGAGACAGATGAGCTCATCTAGAAATCTCATGTTGGTAAACTAGACAGGAAACGTGACAATGAACTGTTTCTACTTTATTGTGGATAAACAGAATATTGAAAATCTGAAGTCACAAACTTCCCAGCTCCACTTTTAACTACTTGATCCATTAGAACAAGTTTTGCTAAGTTTCTTTCTCTGATCACTTCTTTTCCATTAAGTAATTGTGGATTCCAGCCTTTCTTGTCTGATTGTTTCCTAGGCATCATTTTCCCCTTTCTTTCCCCAAAGTCATTCATATGTTCTATTACATATCTAAATGTTGAGTAGGAAAGGGAACAGGATCAACCCTTGAAGTACCCTAAAATGGAGGGCTGAGGGTGGAATCACTCTTCCTCAATTACCAATAATTGGAATTGATCCTGGAGAAAGGAGGTGAACCAGCACAACACCATGTTGCATGCCTCAAATCCTCTGAATTGATCCAGAAGAATGAAAATATTGGATCCTGCCTGTCATGGATTCCACTACTCTCAATGGTTTGTGCAGTTTCTGAGGGAGATGAAATGGAAAAAAGATATTGACAGCACGATTGGTGCTCAACTAAGGATTAACTTGACTGAACATGGGTTAAAGCCACTATTAAGCATTATTTTTTGGTAGTAAGGGCAGTGAAACAGCAGTAATTCTCTGCCTTATTGAATCTGCAGATTGCCTTCAATTATGTTGATCATGACAAGCTGTGGAGAGCCCTAGAGGTCTTGGGTATGCCAACACATTTTGTCAAGCTGGCACTCTGTACAAAAATCAGGAAGCCACTATGCAAACACCATTTGGTGACACTGATTGGTTCAACAAAGGGAAAGGAGTGCAGCCTATCTTATTCAGCCTGGATGCTAAAGTGACCATGACAAAACTTGAAGAATTAAAAATTGAAGAAAAGATTGGAAGAAGGAGCATCAACAATATTCAATATGCTGACAACATAACTCTC
Organism: Crotalus tigris; assembly: GCF_016545835.1. Taxonomy (NCBI): domain Eukaryota; kingdom Metazoa; phylum Chordata; class Lepidosauria; order Squamata; family Viperidae; genus Crotalus; species Crotalus tigris. The sequence goes on from NW_024096970.1 coordinate 15,496,214, forward strand.
CTCTCAGAAACCAAATATAGGCGTAAAACATCTGATCAAAAGTATTAAAGAACAAAATGAGAAATCTGACCTTTTCCTAAACATCAAAAAGACCAAGCTCATGAGAAATGAAATGGAAATGTCAAAATAACAATTGATGGTGAAGAAATCAAATGCATGCAAGATTTTATTTTCCTAGGATTGCAGATTGATCAAAGCAGTGAATACAATCCAGAGATAAATTGTTGAATCACACAAGGTCACACCCCAATGATGAATGTGAATCGAGTATGGAAAAGCAAGGATATCAGCCTGACAACTAAATATAGATTAGTCTACAATATGTTTCTCATAGTACCTACAATTGCACAAACATGAACAAACTAGACAGGAGAAAAGTTGACTCATTCATGTAGGGTATTGAAGAAAGCTCCTATGCATTCCTTGGACAGCAAAGGTGACAAGCAAGCAAGCACTGGAGCATATAGAAAATCAGGCATATTGCTTTAAGGCAAAATCAAAACGTTCTTTCTTACTTATTTTGGCCATATCATGGAATAAAACTCACTGGAAAAGGCAGTCATGCTCAGAATGATCAGCAATAAAAGGAAATAAGTCCACCAAAAAGCAAAATGGTTAGACTCCATCCAGAGCACATGACAACTAAAAGCAGCCATATAAGATTCAAAAATATGGACAGAGCTGGTGTATAGAATTGCTGAGAATCAGACACAATTGAATAGATAGCACCATCATCATCATTATCATCATCATCATCATCCTCATCATATACGTAAAATGGAGAAAAAAATAAGTTTTTATTTCTTTTTTTACAGTTGGAACTCAAGGTCATCCATTGAAACAAATGCAGGAAAAATCAGAATCAACAAATTAAAATGCTTACATAAGCTTTTATCTCAATACATAAATAGTCTTGTCCAGATCTTTCCCTAAAAGGATCTGGGTCAAGCTAAACAGGGTTACTAGCCTGGAATCTGAGGACAGAGCAAGCATAAAGAAGGATGCTTTATTATATTTATTCCACCATGCAGGCTTGAATGTGAGCTAGTAGTCATTCTCACTCTATTCACTTTTAGCCTCCAGTTTTCTTTTCAGTTACTTCATCTCTTTGGCTCCTTGGGAACAGGTCAAGATTGGACTGGGGGAAGAAGACTCAAAGGAGAAGCTCATACAGTGTTCTGGAAGCTATGAATTCAAGAGGCCCGCTTTGCATGAGATGGAACTACCTATGAAATTGGCAGAAAAGATCCTATAGAAATAGTTCAGATCCATCCAGGACCTGAATATTTAATAGATTGGCATGATAGAAGTCCATGACATGTAATTGATCTAGAAAGTGATTGATTATTTTTATGTTTGCAGGGTTGAGGCATTAGCGGAGACACATTGTGTAAACAAGCTTCCTTTATTACTCTCTTCTTACTACCTCCAACAACCAAAATGGCATGCAGGCTTTTTATAATATCCCAGACCCAGACAATGTCAACCAATGATTGCAGAGGCTGTCTCCCACCTTGCGCATGTGCGCAAGGTGGGAGGCAGCCAGTCTGGTCCCGGGCAGCTTTGGGTCTGCCCGGGACCCTTTGCAACATTTCTAAGCCTGCTGAAAGCCTCCAGTGCAATTGGTCTATGTGTTGTCAGATGACACGCCCATCATCCAAGGCCACTTCGTATGACAGTGGCCCAGAGACCTTGCATGCTACTGCAGTGACCCAGAGATGTCCAGGACCATAGTTCCTTGCCCAGACTGGATTGCCCACAAGTAGTCTCCTAGGTGCCCATGGCTGTCACACCTGTGATGCCACCCGGTCTGGGTGCAACCTGTCCAGTTTCGTAATGAGGCGGCGATCCCAGTGGAGTTCTGCTGGGCTCTTCCCTATGGCTGTGCAAGGTGTGGTGCTGTGTGCAAGAAGGAAATCAGCTAACCTGTGATGCCAGCTGACATAAGTTAGTCTTTTGAGGGCATCTTTAGTAGTGCGCACCATCCTCTCTGCCTGGCCATTGGAAGATGGGTGGAATGGAGCAGAAATCGCATGCCAGATCAAGTTGGCCTGAAGAAAAGCCTGGAACTCAAAAGAGGTAAATTGGGGGCCATTATCTGAAACCAGGACATCTGGAAGTCCATGTGAGGCAAAGATCCCTCTCAACATCTGGATGGTCCTGGCAGTAGTAGTGGAGGAAACAGGAACAACCTCTAGCTACTTGGAATGGCTGTCAATGATGAGAAGGAAGAATTGCCCCTGGAAGGGTCCAGCGTGATCTATATGTACCTTTGATCAAGGGGCTTGTGTTTCCTCCCACCTATGTCCTGGGGCCTGAGGCATTTCAGGCCTTGACTGCTGGCACACTTGGCACCCGTGCCTCTGGGCCTCGATGGCTTTATCGAGCCCAGGCCACCAGAGATGGCTGCGCACAAGCGCTTTCATCCGTACTATGCCTGGATGTTCCTCATGCAGAGAGAGCAAGATTCTAGACCTCAATGAGGCTAGGATGACTACCCTACTATCCCATAACAGGCACCCTTTGAATGTGGAAAGTTTGTGCCAGAAGCTTTGAAACTCAGTATCTGGACATGTGTCAGGCTATTCTGACAACACCCATGTCAGCACACGTGTAAGCGTGTGATCAGTTTCTGCAACCACATCCCTAGCACTGAGGGGAGATTCAGGTAACTCCTGAATGGAGAAAATGTTAATAGCAGGAGCAGGATCTGCCTTTATCTGTTTTAGAGGTAATCTGGTGAGGCCATCTGCATGGCCCATTTCTTTCCAGGTTTGTGAATTAAAGTGTAGTCATTTGCTGACAGGAAAATAGACCATCTCAGCATATGTGGGGAAATAATCTGTGGTGTTTGTTTGTTTGTGGTAAACAAACCCAGAAAAGCCTTATGGTCTGTGTAGACTGTGAAGTGGCAGCCATATAAGAAATCATGAAATTTCTTTATGCCAGCTACTATGCCATGGCTTCTCTGTCAATCCGAGTGTAATTACACTCTGCAGATGACAGAGTCCTTGAATAGTAGGCCACAGGAACTTGGGTCCCATCAGTCTTCAGGTGGCTAAATACTGCTCCCACCCCATAAGGGGATGCATCACATGCGATGCATATAGGCAATTTAATATGTGCTAATACATTTGAGGATTAACCTCATTGAAACTCCTTTCATGGACCTTAGTCCACTGCCATGGAGCCTGCTTATCCAAGAGCCGGTATAACGGCTCAGCCACTGCAGCCTTGTGAGGTAGGAATTCGTGATAGAAATTTAGATGTCCCAGGAAAGCCTGAAGTTCGCTTTTGGACTTGGGGCCTGCTGAATCGCTTGAAGCTTGGATTCAGCAGGATGGATGCCTTGAGCATCAATTCTGAAACCTAAGAATTCAGTGGAAGTAACTCCAATTTTGCATTTATCTTGCTTCAGTTTCAGACCTGCTTGGCAGAAACGAAGCAAGACAGCCCTTACTCTTTCAGCTAAGTTTAGAGATGACTCTCCAGCAATGAGGGCGTCATCGAAGTAAGGACAGACCCCAGGAATACCACGAAGTGTGCGCTCCATGACACTTTGGAATATGCCAGGGGCTACATTAACCCCAAACTGCAGCCTTTTGAACTTAAAGGCTCCTCTCTGTGTTACGATTGTTTGAGCCTCAGCTGTTTCCTCATCAACAGGTAGCTGTTGGTAGGCCTGTACCAAATCAAGCTTTGCAAAAATTTGCGCCTCCCCCCCTTGAGGGAGGCCAGAATGTGGCTTACCACAGGCACTGGATATGCATGCTGTTGCAGCACTTTGTTCAATGTACATTTATAGTCCGCGCAAATTCGGACTTCTCTATTAGCCTTTGGAGATGTTACAATGGGGGTTTTCCATGGGTTAGAGTCCACAGGTTCTAAGATGCCCTGCTAGAGCAGCTTGTCCAGTTCGGCATCAATTTTGCTTTTGAGAGCAAAAGGCACCCTCCTAGGCTTAATCCTAATAGGTGTGATAGCTAGGTTTATACGTAGGGCAATGGGAGGCCCCTTGTATGAACCAAGCTCTGTGCTAAATACATCAGCAAACTCCTTTCAGACTTCTGCAAGGCCTAACGTTTGCAAGTTGTGAAGCCCAGTTACTTGGATTCCAAGGGCCTCGAACCAATTGAGTCCAATGAGACTCATATGATCAGCCCCGACTACCACCATGTCTAGTAGGCCTTCAAAAGCCCTACGCTACTCTTTGAGCATAGCCCCCCCCCTCACACTGACGGTGGAAGTCAGTGAGAATTAAGTTTGATGGCCTGAGTTTGACTCGAAGGCCACTACAGCTACAAATTCTTTTTGAAGGTATCATGTGAAATGATTGATAGAGTGGACCCTGTGTCCAATTCCATTGACAAGAGAACCCCTTGCAACTTCACATCAATGCGAAGCTTTTTCTTAAGGGGCTTGTGTGTCCCTGTCCTCAGAATACTCCTGCACGATGCGCAGAAACCTACCCTGTGTTGGCTGGGGACCCTGGTACTTTTCTGAAGCAATTCTTCCCAAGGTTGGACCTTCTGGCGACCCAAACAGATGGAGGCAATGTGGCCTTGCCTGCCAGATGCCTGGCAAATGGCGGAGCTGACCACGCACATAAGAGCTTTACAAGATCATCAGCATTATGAATTGAGTCAGGAAATTTATTGGCAACTGAAAGAAGAGCACCTTGAAAACAGATCTTATTCCATTGAATTAGCTAATGCTATCAGCTGGCATTCTGTGCCAACTTCAGCTTCTGAGTCATCTTCTAGGGCAGAACCAGGAATTAGTGTTAGACTTCAATTTAGAAGGAACAATTAAATTTTCACTACATATCATTAACTTCATTTTCCTGATCACTAATTCATTCTGATGGACTAATGTGTATTATAAGTATCATGTGAAAAAAGTGGTTTACCTTAACTTGTTTGTTGAGCTAAAAGTACAAAATACTTTTATTATTCTCACAAAATCAAGACACACTGTATATAGATCTAGATCTAGATCTAAATTCTCTTCTCACCCCAAAGGATGGTCTGTGTCTGGGACCACTTTGGCCTTTATATAAAAGAAATCTTCCCTATTTCATCCAAGTTGCTTTCTTAAATAGTCGAAGTATTTCTTGATTTCTTCTTTCCCTCTTCTCTTTGATCTTAAGCAAAGAGTTAAAAGGGCACAATTGATTGACACACAACAAAATCATTGGCTTCTCTCTCTCCTTCTCTCTTTGATAACCTTATAATCAAAGATACTATGTTATCCTGTTTTACAACTTACAAAAGGAATATGATTTCATGTTGAGCTACTTGAAGTTTGATAGGCTTTCAGGCTAAAGGACTTATTTATTAAAGAATAGAAAGTTATTGTTTGTTCATGAAAGGGAGCATTTCCTGAGTTCTGACAAAATATTTCCTTTTCTGTTCAACTTCTTTTCCCTCAAGCTAAGGTAGAAGTATAGTTATTATAAATAGGCTGTGGAATTCTGATGGATGTAAAAGTATGCCCCCCAAAAGCATATTCATGAAAAGTTCTGTAATTTAAAAATAAATACTTTCATAGGCAATCACCTCACTTTTGGACTGCATATACCTCTGCCAATTGGGAGACATTGAATCTGTCATGTGCATTCTACTGTGCTGTTCTTTTTATGTGGCTGGCTTTCAAACTTAATAAATTCTCATATTGTTAAATTGTTTTGATGATCAGATGAGGAGAAGGTGCTATTCCTTTGAGTGGATGTCCATGCAGAGACCTCTGGAAACGTAGCCAAATTCTGTGCTATTGCTATTGCTATTGCTATTGCTATTGCTGTCCAGGGACTTTCAATATAGGCTTCCAACTGCCCTGATTTTCCAGGTGTTCTGCCTGAATTATGGAAAGCACCAGTGAGCTAAATGCATTATTATACTTTTTTTGCTAAGTATATCCTTTCTAGATATGCATATTGCTTTTGAAGAAAGCTATAATAAATAAAACATAATGATGCTTATCACCAATGGTTCACTTTCCATGAAGCACAGGCAAGCCCTAACTTGGCTATTATCATACTAATGGTTGCTGTTTTAAATTTAATAACTGACTTAAATTCAATGAATAAGGACCTAATGAGAAAATTGTTCATTGGTAGTGCATAGTTCCTAATGACTGTGGAGTAAATGACTCCAGAACAGATTTTCTACAACGGTCTATATACAGTAATGCAGTGATCATCATGATAGCTTTAGAGTCATACCTATAAAGGGAATTCATTCAAATATTCCAAGAAGGCATATACCGTGTTTCCCCAAAAGTAAGACCCTGTCTTACTTTCTTTTGGGCTCTGAAATAAGCACAAGGTTTTACTTTCAGGGAGGGCTTACTTTTTGCTGGTACCGGCGCCAGTAGGCCGCGAGCACAGAGGGGTGGGGTGGGGCTAGTGCTTGGGATGAAGAAGCAGTAAGAGTGTGGTGGCGGACCAATTGCTTCCCTCCTCCTGCCAGACACCTGCCAAAACCTCACAGGGTAAGATTGCTGTGGGAGGAGGTGGAGTTGCTTCCCTCCCCCTGCCAGACACCTGCCAAACTGTGCAGGGTAAGGTTGCCCCATCCACCCCCATCCAGATGCCCTCGCCTCCCCCAAGCATTTTTTTAACTAACATGCTTTTCAGCTGCATTGTGTTTCTCTGATCGCTCCTCAGCCTTCGCTGCATGTTTGTGGGACTATCATTTTTTTTTAAAAAAAGTTCAACCAGACTTTCTAACTTCTTGAGATCTTGAGAGAAGTTAGAAAGTCTGATTGAACTTTTTTTTTTCCAGAAGTCCCAAAAACATGCGGCGATGGCTGAGAAGCGAACAGAGAAACACAATGCAGATGAGAGGCAGGTTAGTAAAAAAATGATTGGGGGAGGCAAGGACATCTGGATGGGGGGCGGGTGTGGCAAACGTACCCTGCGCAGTGGCAGGAGGGTGGGACACATGCCCTTCCCATGCCAGGCCAGCCCCTGCAGCCCCAGGGTGGCCACGCTGGGTGGCAGTGGGCAGGGTGTCAAGGTGGGGGCCACCAGGCCGATCAAAGCAGCAGGTGGAGGGCCAGAGGCTCAGGGAGGGAGGGAGGGCAGGCAGGCCATTGGTGAGCACAAAGTGGCTTGGCCAAAAGCAGCCTCAGAACAAATGGGGCATGTAAAGAAATAAATCCTTGCTCCCCCCAGGAATTGCCTTTCTTTGCTTACCTGACTCCCAGGCCCGTGCCATTTCTCCTTTGCAATCCGACACTGCCATATGCAGGGAAACAAAGGAAGGTTTTTTGGGGAGGAAAAAAAGATCAGTCAATCAATTCCAGCCTCATGAGATTGTTCGCCCCACTTGTTCTGCGGCTGCTTTCTGCTGAGCTGCATTGCACTTGCCAATGGCGTGGCCATGAGGCCTGGCAGATTCCCCCAATCTGAGCCATGCAAGGCCATATCCAGGCCTACTGTATGTTAACTCTAATCCCCACTGCCCCAACCCTATTGGGAGATGGGAAGCCCTGGGGGGAAAAATGGAAAAACTTGGGTGGGGAAAAAAAACAGTTTGGAAACAAATGGGAAAAATCATTTTTTTTCCACCCAAGTTTTTCTGTTTTTTCCCCCGAGGCTTCCCATCTCCTGTTAGGGTAGGGGCATTGGGGGTTAGAGTTAACATGTGGTAGGCCTGGCAGCAGCATTGGGCACAACACGCAAGGTAGCAAACAGCTGCATTGCACTGAAAACAGCTGTTTGCCACCTCCTGCCCAATGCTGCTGCCATGAGGCCACGGAACAAGCTGAGCGATGGTAAAGAACCGGTATACTAGTACTGTGGGTCAGATGCCCTCTCCTCATCAGCTTCACTTCATCACAGGCAGGCTGTCTGTGCAGGCCCTTAAGTAAGGCTTACTTTTGGGGGAAGGGCTTATATTAGGCCCACCCCCAAAAATCATCTGGGGATTACTTTCAGAGGTGGGTTTACTTTCGGGAAAACATGGTATGTATTCAATACATATGATTGAATCCTGAATTTTTATTTTTTATAGTGCAGAAGATAACTATCTGGCTGGAATAAAATTCATCTTAAATAATACTTTTATAGGCCATTATTGCAATCCTATGCATGGTTAAATATGAAACTCAGCACTGCAAGTATTATATCTCAGTAGCTGATGGTATATTACTTCCACAAGTTAATTACAAACTATATGTGTGTTCTTCTATTCAACTTCATTGGATAAATTTACATTCTAGCGTTTTGAAAGAGGGCCAGTCTCATCCAATTAACCTACTTCATGACATGCATGATTGAAGTGATGCCTGCTCCATCATCATTTTTCCAAGTTAGAGTTCCAAAGATATTTTTCTCATCATGTTTTCTAACCATTTAATTTGTGTTCTTCTCCATTTTCCAGTTCTATTATATCACTTTTAAATATGGCAAACAGTATTACAAATCTTTCAACCAGAATAGGTGATGTTATAAAACAGAATGAAAGCATTTTATATTGGAATGGTACATAATGATTATGGGTATTTGGGCTTCCTGACTCTGGGATCTTTCCATCTTTAGTCCTGTACAGTATTCCCTATTATTAGAGACTGGTGAGCAATTGGGGGGGGGGTGTTCTTGGATTCAGTCCTCTTCAAAGACCAAGTGGCAGCTGTAGCCAGGAAGGTCTTTGTACATATTCATCTTGAATGTCAGTTGTCTCTGTTCCAGACCAGGAAGTCCTCCAGAAAATCACTTATGCCCTACTTATCTGACAAATGGACTGTTACAATGCACTCTGTATGAGTTGCCAATAAAAAATTACTTAGAAGCTATAGCTGGTCCAGAATACAGTATCCCACAAATGCTCCATGACTATCAGTTATCGTCTCAACCACTAGAACTTTCTGATAGCCTGTTCCTGCTCTCAACTCCTTTGTCTGGTGTGTCAAAGGTAAATTTGGGGAATAATTAATTTAGAGGTTTTGGGGTTTTGGAGAATAATCAATAATCCCCATATAGCAACATATTTGTGAGTTAGGAATATCCACAACAGGTTTCTCAGATTCTCAAAGTGATGACTCTTTCAAAATAGGTTGGAAATCTCTTTTTAGATAGTAGCTTTTTATTTTATAGTTTTATGTAAGAACTATAAAGATGCTTCTTAAAAAAAACTGGAGGAAAGTCTCTACTTCAGACATAGTATCTAGTTGTTTCTGATCTCAGATAACTCCTGATTTTTAAAAAGGATTACTACTCTGTCTGAGACAATGCTGTTTTAAATTTGATTTAGTTCTTATATATAATGCATATAAAGAAAAGAAACTTCAGTAAAAAAGCATTATATGAAATACTCTGTGACAAAAGAAAATGTGTTGAAAAGCAGTCTACTGAGCTGGTTAAAATAAATTAGGATCTGTGCTTTGCCAAGGCAATGCTTGAGTGGGTAGTTTGGTTGCCTTAAGAGTGGAAACTCTACATTCCCCCCAAAAAACTTGGAGATATAATCATAAATGGTAAAAAGCTTTCTGGGGTGTATTCTAAATCATTTAGCACCCCCTAATGCTTATATGGAATGAGCAAATAAAGAGTAGACAATGGGCAGATTGTGTTTATTTTTATGGATTAGATTTCTGACTCAAACTGTCTGCTGCTTTTAACAACAACTCCATAATTTATTTGCTTCTCACCAAGTGAGAACAAACTGCAAAAACAGTGTCACCAAGTGGCCAAGTGAGTTTGTTATGTCTGTAATTTTGGCAAGATGGGCAGTTAGAATGAGTAAAATATTTATCACTTTGGAATGGATGGATGAAACAATCATGGACCAAATCTGATCATAAGGTGTTTTTTTTTCCTAATTCAGTAATGATTTAAATATTTTTCTGCATGAAAACAATGTCTTCCACTACTAGTACCTTGATTGGGATTTTTTTTTTCTCTTCATTTGCCTATTAACACAAGATATTTTTTTTTGGGGGGGGTCACTTGGTTGAGAACATAGCTAATTATTGATGTCATTTAGTTTTCAGTTTAAAAATAAGTAACCTGGTTCAAATTTCTGGTATTATTGCATGGATTGGAATAATGTTAACATTTGGTTTTTGCCTTTTTTCTCAAATTCTGAGATATAAAAGCTTACCTAATACAAATAGCAATAATGCATTTACTTCCCTGAAGTTTTTCATCAATTTTATGATTTAATTCTTTTTATTTATTCCATTTCTGCATCATATTAAAAAAACAATTTAAATATACATCCATATAAGTGATTTTCATTTTTTTATAACTGTTTCAAACTTTGTCATCTTTTTCAAAGTCCTTCCTTTTTTCTTGAAATTACTTTCATTCTTTCAGAAATGCATAAATAGGTGAACCATGGTAAATTCCTTTAGCTATTCAGCAGATATTTTTGTGTCTTTAACTTAAATTCCTTTAGCTATTCAGCAGATATTTTTGTGTCTGTTTCCTGAGTCTGGATGTACCAGATTGGCATATGTGACTACAACTTTCTTACTAAAGTTATCCCTCAAGTTAAAAAAAAAAGAGAGAGATAAAACTAATGGTGAAGTCTTATTCTTTTTTTAAAAAAATGTTTCATATTTTTATTAAACTTTTTTTTATAAATGCCCTTTCAAATTCTTTTCCTCCCTTTTTGGTTCCTTATACTATAAAGTACCCCTGGAGACCATTGGTTCAACTAAATCCTAATCTCCTATTTGAGGATTTTATCTATTTTTTAGAGCTAAGAAATGAAAGGCCAGCTCTTTCTTTTGTAATTTGCAAAATTTTAAATCTTATTCTCATTTTTTCCACCTTGTATTAATCAGCTTACTGTTCTTTGCAAATCCTTCTTGATTTTGCCTGAGATTGAAATGAGTGACATTTGAAGTGAAAAGGTCATGCTTGATAATACATTCTAGCCAAGTCCTAGCCAAGAAAGTTCTAGATTTTTCCACCTTTTAAGATAGCTGATTAGGCTAGCTGATGAGAGGTAAGTAGCTCAAAATAGTTGTACTAGTCTCCCCTTTAATTCTTTGTTGGTAAAATTTAAATTTAACACCTTTTAAAACCTTTATTTCCCCCCCCATTATTTATTATAATTGTTTTTAAGTATATTATTATAACATGCTGTCGAATAAAGTCTCAAATATTGCACTGTGGTTTGTTGTTTTTTTTTTTTTTTGTCATCTCATATCCAGAATCTTTTTTCACAAAGTCATATTCTTGGGCTAAATATCTTGTTAATATCTTTGTTTTCTTTTCAGTGACTTATGTCCATAGGATTCACCAAAGACTTTCACTGGTTTTATCTACTGTCTTATAACATTCTGTTGTTGCATATAGTAATGGTTACTAATACATTGTTTGTGCAGCATTTCAACTTATACTCCTTTTAATCACAAATATGTGTTTGTCTCTCCAAATTTTTGTTTATCAAGACATCTAAAACAATTTGTTGTTGTTGTTGTTGTTAATTGTGAAGTTGTGTCCGACCCATCGCGACCCCATGGACAACGTTCCTCCAGGTCCTCCTGTCCTCTACCATCTTCTGGAGTCCATTTAAGTTCACACCTACTGCTTCAGTGACTCCATCCAGCCATCTCCTTCTCTGTTGTCCCCTTCTTCTATTGCCTCAATCTTTCCCAGCATTAGGCCCTTCTCCAGTGAGTCCTTCCTTCTCATTAGGTGGCCAAAGTATTTGAGTTTCAACTTCAGGATCTGGCCTTCTAAAGAGCAGTCAGGATTGATCTCTTCTAGGACTGACCGGTTTGAACACCTTGCAGTCCAAGGGACTCGCAGGAGTCTTCTCTAAAACAATTACAAATGATAAAAGGGGAAATGAGCATCCTTCCTTATTGCCTTTGCATATTAGAAAGCATGTGAAAAGTCTTCTATTTGCCATGATCTTTGCTGTATGCTGTTCATACAGTATATGTTTTCCACCTAAGTTTAATATTCTTCTGGATTCATATTGTTTAAAATTGCTAGTAAGAAAGGCCACTTCAAGTTGTCAAAGGCTTTTTCTGCCTCTCAAAATATTAGTGGATTCTTCTTTTTGATTATTGTAGATATATTCTAGTGAATTTGTTAAAAAATGTCCTTCAATTTTCCTCTAGGGGATATAACCTGTTTGGTTTGTATATATTGTATTAGAAATATACTTCCTCAAATGTTCAATTATTATTGTAGTGAATAGTTTGTAACTGATATTCAGTAAAGAAATTGATTTATATGGCTAAGGTTTCTTCAGATTGTTCCTTTCTCTATAGCTAAAAGTTATATATTCTTTTTTCTATGTCTTTGGCAATTTTTGTCTATGTAATTTCATTTATTGTCCTTACCAATTGTCCCCACATTTCTCCTTTTAATTTTTTTGTACTATTGGGCTGTCAGACCATCTGAGCCTGGAACCATGTCAGTTTTAAAGTATATGTGTGTGTGTGTGTGTGTGTGTGTGTGTGTGTTTTCTGAGGTTTTCGCAGGTGTTTGTATGTAGGTCTTTGGTTATTCGGGTTTTCTCCCACGTAAAATTGGAAGTGTCTTGCTCCTCAAAGCACGAAGCTGAAAACACCAGCCTGAAGATGACGAATGGGACTTTGTCGAAACGTCGCCAAGACACTTCCACTTTTACGTGGGAGAAAACCCGAATAACCAAAGACCTACATACAAACACCCGCAAAAACCTCAGAAAACAACTAGTTATGGGTTTGCTGAGCCACCAATATATATATTCAAATCTTATGAATATTGTGCTAGAAATATAAACATTTGAAAAGTTTGTATGGGTTTTGGACATAACAGTTTGTTGCCTTTCTGTATTGCTGTTACTGTCCTTAACTTCTTTTTGCCTTTTTTTACTGGTCTATTTTCAATTATTTGGTTAATTTATTTTATCCTCTTTTAGAGATATTTTTGTTTCTTGTTTTTTTTTATTTCATTGAATTCTCTGAGTACTTGTCTTTCTAGAATAGTTTTATGAATTTTATGTTTTTTTTCTTCCAATGGTGATTTATATCTGTTATACTATTTCTTCTGAATTGTTGCAAATCTCATGAGAATTTATCTCATACAAATTTTATTTGTCTCCCATATGGTTGTCTCCGACATACCCATTCAAACAGAGAAACAAAATAGATCGATAGTTCTTTATTTTCTGTACTATAATATAACTTCTTGGAATTTCAACCTTTTATTTATACTTCATTTAAAGAATGGTTTCAGTCCTTGAAACCATGTTATTAAAATTGGATTATGTTCAGCATATATCATTGGTGTTTCCTTACTGCTTGCTGTAAAAGCCTTGGAAACCCAACATACGTCAATTCTGGAATATGCTTGGCATGTCTGGCTAAGTAAAACATGTAGTCTTCTTCTTTTTGAATTTTATAATCTCTAGGCACCTGTCAAAGTCAATATCTCCATATATTGAAATATTATTTTTGGCTGGGAGAGCTTTCCTCTTTCTTTTTTGAAGTGGTTTGTCCAGATTTTGGACTAATACTCCATACATGCCTCTAACAAATAAAAATATTTTTACAAAGTATCAAGAAAAATGGTCCAATGTGGATGTAGTCACAAAGGGGTTGGGTATAGTTCCATGGCAAGAAATTCCTCCTTTCGACAGCTGTTTCCCTAGTCAACCATCAGTGTACCGCTCAATTGGATTCTGTTATATAATTTATAGCTATGTAGTCCTTCATGTTATCACTGTTTTTTCACGAGTCAGATAATCAATAAGGTGCTAGATAATATTGTTTATTATGGATAGAAAAAAATAAGTGTGTGCATTTCAACAGATGCATCTAGAGATGGAAAGTATAACTTGAATAATACATTTATATTCTACTTAATTGGCAGTTCCAAAGTATTATGTTGGTCACTTTGGGAACTTGCATAATGCATTAGGTAGACACCAGTCTGATGCAGCAAAACTCAAAAGTCTTATGTAATCTGGCAAAACCTACCCTGGTTTTGAACTTGTTTCCTTATACTGTAGAAACTTCATAGTTGACCAGATTTTTGGGGTGATTACTTCTGTGTTGTGTAAGAAGTTAGATTATTATTTGGGACTCATCTTTTGAATCTGAAGAAGGTGACTGTGTCACAAGGTCAGACTGAGATATTGGTTGAGAATGTGCTGAGCTTCCTCCTCCCCATATTAAAGGAGGATTTTTTGCTATCTTTTGGATAAAATGAAGGAGTTTTGACTTGATGACAAAAATAAGAAATATTGATGCTTTTAAAATGATAATATACTTTGCAGTATAGGCATTCTTGCCTCCATTGAAGATGCCAAAATTATTACCTTGGTTCCAGATGAATTATTCTGTACAGGAAAAGAGCAGAAGGAATCATCTTCAAATTGCTTTGCTTATAAAGTTGTTTTCCCTGTGGGAGCATCTGCACAGGCTATTTCCTTGTTAAAAATGATAAGTGTTATAATTTATCAGTTATTACAATAGACTGTGCGGTGTCTGAAAGGATTATATCTAGTGCTACCTCAGGACACTTACTGTGTTTTAACAGCTGGAACTGATAACCACCAAAATGAGCATATTGCTAGTGACACCATTCAAGCTTCTTTTCTCAAAGAGATTCTCTCTAGAGATGCTGATGAGTTTCACCTTAAATATCTCCTCCCTGTCTCTTTCTTATTGTCAGCAATCTGGTTTATAATTTTCTGTTCAGAAAATTAATCTGGATTGAAGATTAAAAGTTCTTTTAGCAATATAGATATTTTTCTTCTTCTATGGCCACCAGCATTCTCTCCGGTGCTGTAACAATCTGCGATGTATATTATCAGTTCCATTATCTGTACAGAATGATGAAGTTTTTAATGTTACTAATACCATCTTCTACTTCTTCATTGTAGCATCTGGAATAATGCTGTTAGTTATGATGCCTCCATCCTTATCCTTCATACACTTTCCCTCATTGAAGTTTGACATGTGCCTGTTTCATTTAATGCCACAAATGAGACAATGTGCTACAAATGTCTATAAACCTATACCAGTTCCATGTCAATTTCTTCAAATTGTAAACACATTAGAATGAATCAATCCACAATAGGATGAAGGCCTTCATTGAAGAAAATGAAGGTTATAAACTAATACTTTAGTTAACTGTGAATTGATAGATAGATATGTTTTGAGTTTCTGGATCAGGACTGAAAGAGAGCTACTGACCCAAAGCTGGCAACTCTGTTTAAAGGAGCAATAGAACCTCAATTTCCCCTCTTGTAGTTCAAACTACTACTGCATTATACTGTAGATGGAGCACATACAGATAGACAGACAGACTCCCTATCTGCAGTTTAAAGCAGTAAGCCCTGGCTAACCAATTCCCAATTATTTTGCTATTCTGCTTATGTTGATCCAAATGAAATAGCAACCATAAACAATTCCACCTGCTGAAAGCTTTGCAATTACACATTACAGGAAAAAATATGTCCTGAGGAATATTTTTACTGCTTGTATATCATGGATTGAAACACAATATTTCAAAAGCCTTTTACTTTTCAGATTGGTAAGCATTAAGGAAATGGATTTGACAATAATCTGCTGGGTATGCGTATTCAGAGAATTCCAATTAGTGGCCCAAACAGTATTATTCTTGGTGGAGGATGACAAAGTTTGGGGGAAAATAAGATTAAAGCTAGATATGAGGATGATAGATTACATTAAATATACATTATGTTTATATAATAAAAAGTTCAGGAAAATTTACTAGCTTACTATTTCAGTAAAAACAACAACAAGCCAGGAACATATTTGCACAAGTATTTAAGAAGAAGAAGTTAGCCAAGGGTGAAAAAGAGACTCTTCTAATTTCCAATTCTATGCTATCAATAAGGTGTATTCTATAAACATAAAGAATTTTAAAATCAAATCATATCTGCCTGTGTTTGCGTTATTTTCAGCATCTCAATAAATACTTTATATGAGTGTGACTGTTTCTTGGAGATCTTTGAAACAGCAAACAGAACAAAATGAAAGCTCTAAGGGATGCTGTAATGTGCAGCCTGCAGCACTGTTATGTAAACCTTATTTTGACACTTTGGAAAAAAATGACCTCTTTATGGCTCCCTCAACAGTGCAATAGAGTACTGCAGATCTTAAATGTTGCTGTTATTCCTTAGAAGAGGGGGCCACAATATTTTGCAAGATGGAGCCATACTTCTGACTCTGTCACATCAAGGACTATAGTCAAATGAGATTTTTAAAAGTAAAAACAAAGCCATAGTTAATTACAGCAATTGATTATGTACTATCAAGTTGTGATAATTCTGTCTTTCTGTCTTTAGCTCTCTTAATTTGAAGGCCATTTTTGGAATATGGTGATTGAGATCACTGACAGCATAGAGATTTCAGATTGTGAATCTCTTCCTAAAAACCCTTTTTTTAAATATAGCCACTGAATGCTGTCTCATTCTCCATTGCTGACAAGGAACAGCCTCCTGATACTTATAGAGTCAGAGTGTTGAGCTTAGAGGCATCCCTGGAGTATCTCGAGAAGAATCATACTGATTAATGATAGTGGGCCTAACCATGTGATTGAAACCTTGCACCTTTTTATGTTTGTTTTGATGTATACAAAAAAGGTTTGGGCTTTAATTACCTGGTTAGGGCCACTAAATTAACTCTTCTGGGATATTTATATATTTTGGTGGCGACATTACTTTTTGTTGGAAAGATCAGCTTTGGATCATCTTATTCCCTTTTGTTGTCAAAATTTGCTAAGCCAATATACATGGAGGGATAGAAGATATCCCTCAATGCACTCTGCTTCTCTATTGGAGAAGAGTCCTCTAAGAGCCAACCAAACATATTGCCTGCCTTCCTCTAGCATATAAAAATACCAGTTTTGAACTTGACAAATTTATTTATTTACTAAATTTATGTGCTGTCCATCTCACTGACTAAGTGACTCTTAGAGTATTTCTATTTTACCTAAAGGAAGGGTAGGATAGGGAAGAGAAGGAGGAAAAGGGATCCCACTCAGTGACATAATGAGAGTTAATGTTGCTATATTTTTATCTCTCAAAATGCTATGCTAAATAATAGAGCATAACTAAAAGCAGATTTTCTAGAAAGGGAAGCTGTTGATAAAAAATATTATATATGTCTTTCATTTTCAACAGAGTAATTGTGATTAAAAAAAATGTTGACAGCCAGAAACCAGAATAAAAATAGAGGTGATAAGCTTTAACAAGGCAGCACCAAATGAGAGTTAGAAATGGTAAAGAGGAGTATCTTTGGATTACTGAATGCATTGTAAGGAAACCTATTTTTTCTAAGCAGGAATAATATGTACAAAACATTTTCCTGTATCATAGACAGTAAATGGATAATTTAATGCTAGCAAGGTGAAGAAGGTCATCTAAGAAACTAAAAGCCTCACAAACAAAGCCCTATATACCTCTGTCATCTTTATGTTTATAGCTTAATTGACTACCATGTAGTGAAAATTGTGGGCTGGATAGATCACATCAAAATGTATATCAGACTGTAGTTGATTAATTGGGCCATCCATAACTTACACGTGAAGTATGCTACTTCTTGTTTTTTAAAGATTATAGCTGCCAGTGTGTTAACCGTAGCCATAGAGTTTGTATGAATTATGTGTATGTTGTGAGCTTGTTTCCAGATGATGAGTTTTCTGAAACACTTGATTACAAATAAGGAAATAAAAACCTTTAATATATGATTATTATAAAGCTGCCTTCTTTATAATCCATTAGCCCAATATTTTCAATTCAGAGAGGCCATGTCAAATATTAGACCTACATTATTTTTTATCCTTTGAGATTGTCAAATATTATGACGTGGTACTGCTTTCTCATGTATAACCTCAAGAGTTGTTGGCATTTTCCCTTAAAATCTTGTGAGTTTTCTTAATTCTCATCTGAAATTTTCTTAGAGGTTTCAATTGCTCTCTGTTTTAATTCTGCCATGACTTTTGCAATTGTTTTGTTGTCCAGATTGTATTGCTTTTTCAAACTTGGCTTTATTTGTTCATTTTCAGTTGCTCTTATAAATTTTATAGGTTGCTAATGCCTTTTTAAAATTTGTTTATTTTATTTTCTAATGCACTTTTTCCACTTTAACATTTGAATGTTACTTTTAATTTCTAAGCTGCTTTTCATTAGTTATTTTTGTTTTTCAAAAAAAATCCAATTCATTAAATTCTTTCTGAAAAGACATTATTTTTGAGTATGAAAAAATGAAAAAAAAAACTATATATAGCAAATTAGGGAGGAAAAGTTCTGGTTCTTTTTTCTCATATTCTTTCAATGTAAAGGGAAGGATGCTTGTTTCTTTGGTAAAAGAGTGGCTAATTGCACCTGATGTTTGTTTTGAAAACAACCACTGCTTTTTTTTCAGTTTCTAGTTTTTTATTAATTTTACAATATTACATTTACATATTTGAAAAGTAGTGTGATGGCTGAGCACAGTAATTCCATTACATTTGAATATCATCAGTACAAATCTCAAATTATTATAACAAACTAATTCCCTCTCTTTCCCCCATGATATCTACTGTCATGTTCAAACCAATACAGTTCTTATTCTATTAATCAAACAAAAAATAACTTTCTTATATTCATCAATAATCTTCAGTCTATACATATCTTAATTAATTTGACATTCCACCTTTTAGACAATAACCTAGTAAGTTTTTCTTAACTTTAATTTGCCATTGATATTTAAGTTTAACTTTTAATCTTTATCATTTCCAGGTTTTAAATGATCCCAATGTCTAAGTCTCCTATCTCACATTTGGAGCTAATATTTTTTTTTTCTTTTCTTCCTTTCACTTCTTTCCTTTCTTCCTTTCCAGACAACTGCATCAAACTGGAAAAATAAAGAGAGTACTGGCTAAATCAAGTCCTCTTAAGAAAACATCAACTGGACATTCTTATCAACATCAAACAATAGCCACAACAATACAAGGAGATTTTTTTGATGATTTAAAGGCAAAAATATGAAAAATGACCTGGCAGAGGAAAAAAGCTTGAATAAGATTGAAAAAGATTGGGGTTCTAATCTATATATGAGATCTAAAATAGAATATATCTAAATAGATAGAATATGTATTCTGAACACAAGACATTGTAACGATTTGAGATAAAGATAATTTTGGTCATATAAAATCTAGAAATATGTTGAAATAAGAATATTATATTGTCATTAGATGGGTAAGATAGAGAGTAGAAGTTATATATAAGGTGTGTATTTTAAATATTAGAATATATGAGCAATTGGGATAAAGGAATTGTGTTTAATTAAAATTTGGAAAAATTAAATATTAAATGTAATCTGAACGTCTACAAATAATTAAGATTTGAATTTAAGATATTGTTATGAGTTGAGACAAAGGTTAATAAAACTTAAAAGTATAAGTACTAATAATTAAATTTGTATATGGGTTTGTGGTATAAATGTTGGTGGTTTATTTTCATTTTTTTTTTTCTCTTTCTGGAAAGGATGGAAGGAAGGAAGTGAAAGGATGAAAACAACCACTGTTTTTTATTCATCTGCAAAATAGCTCTTACTTCAGAACTAAGGTGGTAGAACTCTGCCAGTTACTTCTGATCAGAAGTGGTTACTGAGACTACAAAATCAGCTATCAATTGTTCATCCCTGAGCTGTACTCAAGGTTGCACCTTCTGTATCAAGGATCTTCAAACTTGGCCCTTTTATGACTTGTGGACTTCAACTTCCAGAATTCCTCAGCCAGCGTGCCTGGCTGAGGAATTCTGGGAGTTGAAGTCCACAAGTCATAAAAGGGCCAAGTCTGAAGACCCCTGTTCTGTATATATAATATTTGTTGCATTCATTTCTCTTTCAAGAATTTTAGAGAAAGAAGCATTGAGAAAGTCAGCAAAATGATACATAAACCTGAAATTTCTTGCCTCATGTCATAGATCTATTTTTGGCTATATCATTGTATTACATCCCAAGAACTGTGCCTTACTGTTTAAGGTTAGTTTATTCTTTTTTTCATGTGATTGAAACCATCTGGCCATCCATCACGGTGTTATCTGAAGTCTTTACTCAGCTGGTGACTATTTTCTTGCTGAGCAAAGGCTGTATTGACTGATCCTTGTCTGGTGTTATAGAGAAGACTTTCTTGGCATTTCAAAAGTCTCTCCCTATGATGAAAATACTCAGCATTTAAATTTTGGATGTCTAAACCAGAAATCAGGAAATAGGTTTTATTTTAGTTCAAAGAGTTATCGTTTTCTATGCTTAATTCATTTAAAGATTTTTGCATATATATATATATATATATATATATATATATATATATATATATATATATATATATGATTAAGATCTTTTAGTGTTATCAGTAATTCAAGATTAAATAATCTCTCATGGAAGATAAACAAAAGTTGCCATCAATTTCAAGTGGAAAGAGACAATTTCTAAAGTAAACATGTGGTCTGAAGTAAAGTACAGATCTTTTCTCTGCACTATGCACAAGTCAAATGATTTATTACAATGATGAATGTAGTGCAGTTGCAGACTTGGCTTATTTAATACTACTTTAAAGAAATATTACTAAAATATTCTCCAATTACTTCTAATATTATTCAAATTTATGGAAAGTTCCAAGGAGTTAACAGAAAGCTGTAATCATTGGAGTAAATCTCATTGAACCCAATAAAACTTCCTTCTAAGTAACACAATAGTTCAGGATGTCGAACTCCCTATCATATTGTTACTGTGAATACAATGGCTAAGAACTTTTTTAACAAGATAGTTTAGCTGTAGTCATATTTATAATGCCATATATTTTGTTTCTTGACTGATTTTTTTATATTGATTAGAAATTATTTAGAAATAGAACCGTAAATCTTTCTTAAACTACTTTGTGTTACACAACTTAGAATTATATTCATTAGAAAGTCTATCTCTTTTATTTTTTTATAAAAGGAAGGCTTTTTGAAATCTTGAAAATTTGCACTGGTACTGATTAGGAAAGGACCAGGGGAACTAACATAGAAAACTATGTTATTGTCACCAGACTAGTAGCTACAGAAACAAAAGAACAAAATTCAGTAATACAAAGAGATGAATATACAAAATACAAGAAATGTAAACTCATCTATCTTCCTTCCATTTTCAAGTTATTACTACAGTCACACTGTAGAAGAGATGAATAACTCACTGAATAATTTCAGAAAACTAGAAAAATCTCCTTGCATTTTTATGGTGGTTTATGACCCACTGAGAGCTGGCTGTAATAACACTAGTTTGTTACAATCAAACTAGTTAAACTAGTTTTCCCTTTCACTTTTCTACATCCAGAACTAAGCAGGAAAGTATAGTTGTGGCCTTCAGATGTTGTTTTGGAAGTCTAGAAATGAAACAATAGAATTATCCCTATAATTCCCCCTTTAAAACCAATATAAATAAGCTATGTTTCACAATGATTTCTGCTGCTGTTTTTATCTTCTACTATCTTATGGATAGCACTGGGTGCTATGGTGAAAAAAGTAAGGTTCTACATTTAGGCAAGAAAAACCAAATGCACAGGTATAGTATAGGGGGTAGCTTGCTCAATAGTAGTAACTGTGAGAGGGACCTCAGAGTCCTAGTGGACAATCACCTAAATATGAGCCATCAGTGTGCTGCAGCTGCCAAAAAGGCCAACACAGTGCTAGGCTGCATTAACAGAGGGATAGAATCAAGATCACGTGAAGTGTTAATACCACTTTACAATGCCTTGGTAAGGCCACACTTGGAATACTGCATCCAGTTTTGGTCACCGCAATGTAAAAAAGATGTTGAGACTCTAGAAAGAGTACAGAGAAGAGCAACAAAGATGATTAGGGGACTGGAGGCTAAAGCATATAAAGAACGGTTGCTGGAATTGGATATGTCTACTTTAATGAAGAGAAGGACGAGGGGGGACATGATAGCAGTGTTCCAATATCTCAGAGGCTGCCACAAAGAAGAGGGTTTCAAGCTATTTTCCAAGGCGCCTGAAGGCAGGACAAGACACAATGTGTGAAAACTAAGCAAGAAGAGAAGCAACCTAGAACTAAGGAGAAACTTCCTGACAGTTAGAACAATTAACCAGTTGGATAACCTGCCTCCAGAAGCGGTGAATGCTCCAACACTGGAAGTTTTTAAGAAGAGACTGGACAGCCATTTGTCTGAAATGGTGTAGGGTTTCCTGCCTGAGCAGGGGGCTGGACTAAATGACCTCCAAAGTACCTTCCAACTTTACTACTACTACTACTATTATTATTATTATTATTATTATTATTATTATTATTATTATTATTATTATTATTATTATTATTAAAGAGTATTCTTCTGAGTCAGGCAAGGCCCATCTTAGTCCAGCATTTGATTTTTCATTGTAATCACCTAGGTATCTCAGGAGAATTTGAAAGAAGCTCTATGTCCCCCTGACTCCAGAATTAAGAACAAGCCTTCAAGATTCACAGTATAAATCTCATTTATTGTGTGTGAACAAGAGTCTCCTTTGGGGGAGATGGTCAGCATATAAATTTGATTTATAAAAGCGTGGATAATTCATGAGGCAATACCATGGGACAATAGAATAGAAGATAAAGAATTGGAGTCAATCATAAAGTATCAAGATCTGAAAACTGAACTTGAAAGATTATGGCATAAAATGGTTATGATGGTCCCAGTGATTATTGGCACACTGGATGCCACATCAAAAAATAGCTAGGAAATATGTACATTTGACAAAATGTACATCTGTCACTTGCAAAAGCCACACTTGGACCAGCATGTACAGTATGCTGATTACTTCATAACATCCTAGATTCTTAGAAAGAACTCAATGCACATGAAGGCTAACACCAGCTGAAGAATTGGCAGCTGTGACTTCACATTGTGGTGAACAGACAATAATTATTTGGAACAGCTTACATTCTGCAATTACATGATTAACATCATCATACAACAACATCTACCTATCTCCGGTCCTTGGGAAGGATTTGATAGATAAATAAAAATGGAAAACTCAGTCTAAATATCTGCCTAACTGTGTGACAAAGCATCATTATCATCAAGCTACCTGTGTAGCTTTCACCTACTTTTTAAAATCTCCCAAAAGATTTTGGCTATTACTATTTTCTTTTCCTGGAATAGATCTGCTAAAATCACCTGTTACCAGTTATTGGTTTTCATACTTTAAGGATTAAATTTTGCTGTGTCAGTTATAATTTAAGAAGTCCAATGTGATGGTCATTCCATATTTTTCTATTGAATGACACCATATTATTTAATAGGGTCAAGTCAACCCTAGCAAGATTAAATGGTTCTGGATTCTGGATCTCCTGTAACTTACTATCTTTACTTTTGGGTCATGGTATTCAAATGTCTGAGTCAATACAAAGACATTTGCCTAGCATTAAAAATTAGATTAATGCAGCTGCTAGGCAACTTTCTCTAGTGAATATTTTCTAATCTATACATTATGACAGAAAAATCTGTTGCATAGTAATCCTGTGTTATATTTGTTACAGTGAAAGTTGCTGAAAAATAGCAGGAAAGTTGTTAGTATTGTTTATGTATTCATAAACATCATAGAACGAATTTCATTTGAAGGAAAAATCCAATCAAGTAAGGAACACTGCTGCATGTTGAAATTTTATTAGAATAATGAAAGATTCATTGTGACAAGAATAAAAAGGGGTGAAACTTGTATGCATTTCATCATTTGCTCCTTCACACTAAACCCTGGTCATCCATTGATCCAATACATTTCCTGAATCCAAGATTTCAAAATAAGTATCAACTATTTGATTGGGACCAAAAATTATGTGGAAGCCAGTATATGCATTCAACTCATAGTAAGCACTTTTGAAATAATGTTTGCACTCATTGTATTATTTTTATAAAGTATGTTATATTATAAGAGTGTAATCTGGAGATTAAAAGAAAAAAAGACTACCTCGGGAGAGATATTAATCTAACAAAACAACCATATATCCTTATGATTCAAATCCAACATAAATAATAGCTATGGTGTTTCAAAAGAAGCTGTACATATAATAATAATAATAATAATAATAATAATAATAATAATAATAATAATAATAATAATGTTGGAAGGGACCTTGGAGGTCATCTAGTCCAATCCCCTGCTCAGTCAGGAAACCCTATACCATTTCAGACAAATGGCTGTCCACTCTCTTCTTAAAAACTTCCAGTGTTGGAGCATTCACCACTTCTGGAGGCAGGTTGTTCCACTGGTTAATTGTTTTAACTGTCAGAAAGTTTCTCCTTAGTTCTAGGCTGCTTCTCTCCTTCATTAGGAGAGAAGCTGCCAAACGGTTCAGCAAACAGATTGTCTTAGAATAAGGTATGAAATGTGAACTTTCTATTAAAAATACAATTGCCATTGTTTGGGGGAAAATCAGGATAATGCAAAAGGAATAATGAAATTCAAGATATACTTGAATCAATGTGCAAACTCTCTTATTATTATTGTCTATGACATTTCTCCTTCAGGAAAGAGGAGAAAAATAAGATAAGTAGTGCAGCTTAAAATCATTATTTGTAAGTGCCTTCTAGCATAGTTAGGACATTTAATAAGAGGTCAGTTTTTCTTGCAATGTTAAAGCTTTGTGGAATGGCCCTTTGTTCATTTACATAACTTTTTTTCCCCTACACAATCAATGGATTTGTTTTTAAATGAAGAGACAAATAAAAAATTGTCATTTGCATTGTGTTTTCCTTTAATGAGTGGCCTTGAGCAATTGTGTGCTAGTCCTACTTTTTTTTTCTAAGTCAGCTTGTAATATTTAGAAATATAATTTGAAGTTTCTGCATTGTGACAGGAAGTGTAACCAAAAGCTTGAGTTCTAAAAGCAAAATAAACAGTGCCTGGATGATTACATTTTGGAGGCTTTCATGTAGATTTTCATTCACATGAACTCACACACTCAAACTACTGTTAAAAAGAGAGAAAGGGAGAGAGAAAATCCTTGTATTACTAGACATTTTCAATCATTTTAACTTGGGAAATTAAATCAAGACTTAAAACCACCCAATTCTCACCAGTTTGCATCATTTCTCATGGCCTTATTTTGAGAATTAATTCAACCCAGATTGTTGCTCCATACAAAGCAAATGCACATAAAGTGATAGTTAAAGCCAGTCAGTGGTGTTTAGAGTAAATACATTGAAATCAATGGAAATTAACCTAATATGATTACATGAAGCTGTTTTAGTTCAATTGGTCTGTAATGAGTATGGATGAGAGGCAAAATAGACAACAGTAAATTGTGAACTATTTTGTTCCCAGGTTTGAGAACCACTTAAGGTAGAAACTACACATGGGATAGAAAAATAAAAAGCTTTGCTTCTTTCTAGCCCTAATAATTTTGTTACTACCTTTACTGATACTATTACTATTTCTTTGGGGAACAAAACTTCTCACACATATGTATTTCTATGGCTATATAGTTTTTGTTTTCTTGCTTGTTTTTAAGCACTTTCAAAGAAATTAAGACAAGAATTAGACTCCTGGAACACAGGCTGCCCACTCCTGGATTGAGGTCACTACTTTATATAATTAAGTAAATAAATTCTTAAGTGAAGCAGAATGATATATGATTTATGCATCATTTAGTTTGCCTCTCAGTCAAAATCTATTCATCTATATAGCCTTTTTTTGAAATTCTGGACCTTTTGTTTTTTATTTATTTTTCTCAGTTTCTTAGAATCATGCTGAATGTGCAGGTGGGTAGAAAGCTGAAGGTCACAGCATGCAAGAGAGTGGCATCATATCACCATGGTTCCATGGAAGCACAATATGAAATTATTTAAAACTATTTTTAATTTTTATGTGTTTTGTCCTTAATCAACAGTGTAATTTCTATGCATTCTGTGGCTACAGAAAAATGGTCCAGAAGCTGCATTTAGCAGTCAGGATGCCTATCATCAATTTAAATGAAGGTCCCTTAAAAATATGAAGAGTTGACTATATGGATTTGCTAATCTGATAACTATTCATTGTAATGTCCTGACTATACAAGAAGATCAGAAATAATCCTCAGAGACTATTTTGTATACATGATAACCAAGCATGTATTGTTCTCTATCATAAGACATCCAAGACATGTTTCCCACAGAGTGGCAGGGATCATTGATTTTCAGAGTAAGTCAGTGAATAAAAAGAATATATCTGGAAGGGATGTGAGTATATGCCAAGAAACAATTTTAAAGAAAAAGTTAACGAAAACAATTAAAGTTCACTCTGTTTAA
This sequence comes from Crotalus tigris, assembly GCF_016545835.1. NCBI lineage: Eukaryota > Metazoa > Chordata > Lepidosauria > Squamata > Viperidae > Crotalus > Crotalus tigris. Next base: position 15,522,446 of record NW_024096970.1, read on the forward strand.
GACTATTTTAAAACAAATAGCTCAAAAATAGACATCTTATTAAGATTCACAGGAAACAATGGGATACATTTTCCCATAACTTTTATTGCGGTTTACAAATTCAAATATATATAAAAAAAACAAATACAAACTAAGAAAAGTATGAGCTGTAAAGGAGAAGAAAAGTGAAGAATAATAAAAAAAGAAAAGGAAAACAGAAAAGAGAGGATAGTGCCCTGGCCCTCAGATGTCTTAAACTTGTTGGAAAATGTTCTCTTGCCATTTCTTTGCAAAAAAAAATCTGTATGAAGCCAAACATGGATGATCCTTGTCTTCTTCATAGAGCAGTTTCAAGTAGCCGATAATATCCCTAACTCTTATTTCAGCCACATTCAACAGCTTTGCCAAAACTAGAGTCATTCTCAGTCTGCTATGCTGCCCCAGGTGACCTACATACAAAATAGTGTCAATAGCTATTTTTGATCCCAATAACTTAAAACAGAATATTATTCATCAGTTTCATTAATTATACAGTATATGGAGAGAAAAGATAATAAAAATATAGAATAGATCCATAGCTCAGTGCTAGAGTTTATAATGTATTCCAACTTTTATCCTCTCAAGAAAAGAACAAGCTATTTTTTTTATTTTTAAAAGGTAGCATTTTGAAAGTGTGTTTTAATTTTTTGGAATAATGAAATAAACTGGTGTAAAGCTATAAATAACTTATGGAGAACATTATTTGATGTTGATAAACCCCCAAGGGAAATAGTCAAATAGTATCAAGCACACACTTTAAGCATGACACAAGTAGAAAGGTCTCTTTCAAAAGCTATTTTTAACAATATTATCAGACATTTCTAATGTACCATGGACCATTTCATACTACTGTGTAAAGTTCAAGTTGACACACCTTCAAAAAGCATGGGTAGAGTGATGAGAAAATAGCTGTTATGCACGAAGTTGAGAAAGTAAATAAAGAGGCATTTTCTTTTTCCTTTTATAACAAGAGGGATATGTAGGTCATACAAAGAAACTGATTGGTTATGGCTAGCAAATCTGTGCAAACTTTTGGATGATCAGCAAACATGACAGCAAAACTGTGCCTAAAATTCTAGATTTTATTGCTATCTTTTTGGCATATGGATCTTTTGAGGCAGGTATGGTACACTTATCTCTGGAAGTTAATTAAGACCAGAGAAAATATAGTGTTTCTTTTCATAGTATGTAAGCAATATCCCTAAAGTGCTTCTGCATGAATTGTGATTTTTACTAGCTTAGGGACCAAGACAAATTCAAAGTGGAGATATTTGTGAGTTATTGATCATGATAATCAAGACTTCCATAATAGAGAGTATATGTCTTACTGAATACATTTGGGTTAGATTCAGACTTAGCCCACATTCCTATGTATGTTTATTGGGAATTAGTACTGTATAAAATAAAGGTACTTACTTTTAAGTAAACTTGTGTGGGACTAAATAGTTAGCCAAGGATGATTAATGCCAGATGAAATGTATTCATTTCAACTATAAGTATTTTTTTAAAAAAACTGCATTGCCTGCCAGGCCTGCATTTAAGAGAGAGAAGTATTTCAAAGAAATAAATACCCAGTCCTCAGAGGCAGCATATCTTTAAATACATTTTGCAGAAAATGTGCTATTGCATTTCAGTTTTTTTTTTTACTGGTTTTCTTGATTGATCTGTCCAAACAATATGGGAAATGGGAACATGAATTAGATAGACCTTTGGTATCTGATCTAGCAGGAACAGGATGAATTGTTCTAAAAATCAATCAAAGTTTGCATGGATTTGTAAACAAGTTCTTTAAATCAATCTTAAGTTATTTTGGGCTGAGTTAACATTTAGTAGGGTGTGAGTCTAGTAGAAATATATCTTGGTTTCAGTAAAGGTTTTGAAAATTATTCCAGGATTTCTGATTTGCAAGCTAGATCAATGTGGACCAAATTTTATATCTATGAAATGGATCAAAAATATATCATATAATGTTTTCTAGGATTTTTTTCATCAAAGTAGATTTTAGTGTCAAGTGGGGTAGATACATGGTTTAGTCCTAGAACAAGTTCTTTCCCTATTTCCATTTGTGATGTAGATTAAAAAAATAAAAACGTAATAATTACATTTAAGACATGCAAAATTAGATGAAAGCTAAGAGTATAGTAGCTCAAAAACAAAGTTTCAAGTAATTTTGATAGCATAGAAAAATGGACTAAAGAGGTAAAATGGATGTTAAGATTCCCCTAGGTTGGTAGATTTTCCATTTCAGTTCTTAAGGAGGTTGCATGCCCTAAACAAAACCAGTATGCAGTTTGGAAGAGCTCCTGGCTTGTTTTCTGTTCAAGGAACAGGTGACAATTATGTCCAGGAAGGCCTTTTCACAGATTAGTCTTATGTGAAAATTATGCCCTTTCCTGGATTGTAAGGCACTACTCATAATCATTCATTTCTTGCTCATCTGCCAAATGGATTACAGCTGTGCATGGTATATGGGACTACCCACTAGCAAGCTGTGATAGGTCCCCATTTCTGCAGCATGAGTAGTTGCTGATGCATCTCAGTATTGCAATAATATACTATTACTTTGCAGGCTGCCACACTCCCAATGGGCTCCATGGTGCTGGTTGTCAGCTATCGAGTCCTTCATTGAATGGGCTAGCTTACCTCAGGGACAGCCTTTGTCCAATTGTTTCTGCCTATGTCTTTAATCAAGTAGAACAGACACACTTCTAGGCCATTTATTAGACATGCCATTTGAAGAAATCCAATGCTTTCCACATTGCAGTACTTATTTCAGAACACCATGTCTCCTCATATTTACTTGATCCCAACTCTGATGGTATTTAAAGACTTGGATTTTCCCTCAGGCATGAGGCCTTGAAGTTAGGTAAGACTATTACTGGGATTGTTTTTTGTTTGTTTGTTTGTTTTTACTGTGCTTGCTATTATATGAGATGAGTTAGATTGTCCTATTTATTTAATTTATATATTAAATTTATTTGCCATCCATCTCACTATCCAAAGAGATTCTGGGTGGCTTGTAATATAATAAAAACACACAAATATTAAAAAAATAAAGTTAACAAGGATTAGATAAAACTAGGAACCATGTACACAAGCAGTATGGAGGTAGGATCTTCTCTTTTACTCCACCCATCGCCTCCAATGCAAAGTGCCCCCAATGGGGTTCCAAGCCAGTAGTAGAGCCAAGTCCATAAGGCCAAGAGGGTGGGTGTGGCTATCACCCTGCCAACAAGATGTTCCAAAAGGTAGCAACCACAGCAGAAAAAGCTATTCTTTTTAACACTGCCAGCCAGAATTCCTTAACTGACGGGGTTCTTCTGCCAGAGAGACTTGAGGAGAGATGATTCCTTAGGTGACCTGTTGGTTGTCATTGTTTTCTTCTTTTTGCTATTGTGTTGCTTTTCTGAAATCCTGTGTTTACCACCCAAAGTTACCAATTATAAAATGATCTGCTGTATAAATCAATACAATGAAATAAAAAAAATCTGATATAATTTTAGATTATTTGCATGCATAATATCATTGATTGGTGTTGCTGCCAAAAAGACAATGTGATTTTGGATGGCAGCAATAGATTTACAGATTTCAAATAATGGAAGGAATGATTTCATTCTTTTCTGACTATAATTGCATTGGCCACAATGCTAACCAAGTATATAAAACTCCAAAGAAGAAACTGGAAAAGGAAAAAAAAGAAAAAGGCAATGAAGGTACTGAAAAGTAAATTATATGAAGAGATATTGAGGGAATGAGAAATTATTAGTGAAGCATGTTCCAGCTTAATGCTTGGCTTCCTATGGTGGTTCACTGTATTTCATGAAGCATCAAAGTAAGGTTAGTCAAGCGGTATCTACTTAAGTGCATCCCCCTCTATTCATGGACTGCACTTGCAGCAAAATCACATTCTATGAGCAAACTGGTGCAATCTCTTCCTTCTCTCAGAAGCTGGGAGATCCTGTTCCTTCACTCAGAGACTAGACAATTGGAGATACTTAATATCTAGGGCTGTGTGAAACTTTGAAAGGATAATTTGCCTCAATGAAGTTTCAGATGAAGTACTCCCTTCAAGCTGCTTCTTTAAGCAATTGGTTCCTGTCTTCTAAGAAGGAAATGAAACAACCACACTGCTCAACCTTGCTTATGTTCAGAATTCCTCTAAGCTGCCTTCTGCAGAGCTTATGCTATATGAGAAAGAAAAAAAAATGCTTCCATTAGTGACTAATTCTGTGAAATATTATATTATAAAGAGAATGGATATTTTATTAAAATATAAAAAGAATATAGAAAATGACCTTATTTGAAGTCAAACCACTGGTTTATTTAATTCAGTCTACACTGGCTGAAACTCTCCATGTTTTAAGAGCGGGGATCTCCAAACCTGTCAACTTTAGGACTTGTGGACTTCCAGAACTCCTCAGCCAGCCATGCTGGTTGGGGAATTCTGGGAGATGAAGTCCACAAGTCTTAAAGTTGACAAGTTTTGAGACCCCTGTTTTAGAGTTTACCTATTTGGAACTAATTAATATTGAACTAGGACATTCTCCTTGCTCTTAATGACCTCTCCCAGTGGAAATATGTTAACTCCCAGAATGTGGTAACTCTTTTCTTCCACTGCATTTAAAGGTGATTACACTTTACAAAGATTCCTTCTCCAGAAAGTCTCATCTTATGTCTATATTGGGATCTTTTCAGTACAAGTTGAAAATCACTTTTATTGTCAGGATGATCCTGGTAAAAGGGCTCCAAGAGCTTCCAGTTGGATATTATGCAGATTTCTTTTTTCTTTTCCCTTCCTTGATAGATTCTTGGAAAGAAAAATGATGAAAGGAGTGACACAAATGTAAGACCCTATCATATGGATCTCTTATAAAATCCTGTGAATAAAGCAGATTGGCTGTGAAATAAAATCATCACCAGGAAACACCAAATATCTTGTAGTGTTACTTGTACATGTTTCAAGATCTTTGCAGTGCTGTTGCTTCTATAGTACTCTTCTGCAAATGATTACATTTGCTTTAGATTTTGCAATTTAAACAATTCTCTCTCATCTTCCTCTTTCTTAGCCTGTTTGCTATTCTGTAATACCACCATGCAGAAATAAATTAATAAAGGGCCAACTAAAAACAGCGATAGCATCATCTCAGATAACTTTCTCCCAAGTTCAGTAAACTAGCACCTTGGTAAATAATCATCATTTTAGGCTTCAGAGAGACTTTTTCCCCTAGGTTTAGAGAAAATGTTTTGCATGATTCATTGTTGATTGAATGAACAGTAGATTTTTTTGTTTTAATTTTATAGTCTATAATAGCTTCACATTCTCTACCAAATGGGTCGTATGTTTTAAGGAGGCAGGGGGACAGAAAACATTACATATCTAAAAAGCTTCTAGCTCCATTTACACAATCTGTACTCTTGCCTTCATTATCAAACTTAAGTTTTGCACACCAGAATTCGATTCAGCCTTTGGTTCTCCCATTTTTGGGCAAAGTGCCTACTTTTATGCACACTTAATAAATCCAGACAGAGAGAACTTTGGGCATAAAAGGCTTAGAAAGAGGGTGGGGATTACTCATGGAAAGAATAACACAAGATTGTTATTCTAAAGAAAGCTCACATTTGTTTTCAATATGGACTTTGAATATAGCATGGAAAATTGAAAAGGTAGCTTTCTTCTAAGGCAGCAAAAGGTGATCCTGTTCAAATAGTATCCAGCATTTGGAACTGAGTAATTTCCAAGACATTACTCAACTTGCTTTGGTTGCATTTTTTTTCGAAGGTAAAATAAACCCAACTAATAATTGCTGCAGTAAGGTTACAAATCTTCCATTCCCTCCCCAAGCACAAACAATTTATTTGTATATTCTGTTTCCTAAATGAAAGCTTTAAAAATGCTGCAGGTAGTGCCACTGTTATTTTACCAGTGCCTGTTCTTAATGTAAACCAAAGCATACAGTAAAGTCTCTGCAGAAATGCCAGGAAATAAGTGGAAAGTATGGGGCTTTTAAAAAGGGAAGAAAAAAAAAGTCATGACATGTCATGACACATCACGTGATACGCTGAGTTTGAGTTTTATTTTTCAGGTTACTGAAAAAAGGCAAGACAGTGGCTTTGACAGTATAGATCTGTTTCTTTTTTACATGCATTACATGCACAATACACATAAAAAGGGTTGGAGCTTCAATCACATGTTTGGAGCAACTATCTTTACTTAAACCCTCCTTGCCTTGGGAGGAGAATTCATTTTTATATAGGACCCATGTTTTATAACATTCCTGCCTTACTGTTAAATTAAAAATGCCACTTGAGACAGGTATGCTGAACTGTTTATTATTGTTAAACATAAACATTCATTATGCTTGAAAATGTACTAAATGAGGAGATTCCCCCCCCCCAGATAATAGGACAGTGACATAGAAAAAGATAGTAGTTGGGAGAGGGAAGACCAAGAGGTATTGAAAAGGGCCATTGATTTAATTGTTGAAATGTGATTCGCTTTTGATACACCTGGTTTATGGGGAAGGGATATGCACATTTCCAGTGGCCATGACATTATGTTTAATGTACCCTCCCCTCATTTTTTTGGTTTCTGAGAGGACAGATAATACTTTCTGAAGGAATTTGAGAATGAAGCCTTTGCCCTCTCCCCTCTTTAAAATAAAATTTATTTTGGTGTTTTACTGCAAGATGTCTAGAATGTTTGGGAGTAGAAACAGTATGCCATTAAATAACTAAATGGCCAATGTGGGAGTCAGAAGCTGGAGTTTGGTAATTCCTTATTTCCTTAACATGCTGCAGCTTCTTGAGTTACATTAATTGAATGGATTCAATGACATGAGTATCCATTAATATGGGGAATATTCTGATGTGTATATAAATAAATAAACAAATAAAAATGGGGAAAAATAAGAATAAAAACATGGACAAAACACAATATCCATGAGCAAAAATAGAGAACTAGCATAGTTTTAAACAGCCAATTAAATTAATCAGAGTATTCTTCTATTAATAATTACTTCATAATGCAGCTTTCCTGTGAAAGGATTTTTCCACTGTCCTAAATTGGTTCTTCTTGAAAATTAATTATGACTGTTGCCTACAATTAAAAATTAATTTTAAAAAGAGAGATACATTGTGCATTTAGATACACTTCAGAGATGATTTATTCTATTGAATTTGATTGAAACTGAAAATTTGAATGAAAATGTTCTCTATGTAAGAATTTATTATATCACTAGTGCAAGGACTTTTTCCTGAAATCAAAAAAGGTCCCAGGGTAGCTGAGAAACTTTGGCTGAAAATGCTGTTTCATTTTCATGAACAAATAATGAGCCTCTGATCTTGAGGTGCTTTTTCAGCTGCAACTTTGATTACAACCACATCCTGAATAATGTTATTTTGGAAATTGTGAGCAGAGAAAGTGGTAATCAGTTTTTCTCTACTTTTTCATAAAAAGGGGAGAAAAAAGTCCTCTAAGGAGTTTTCAAGAGTAGGACTTCAAATTAAAAATTATAATGTCTTCTTCTAAACTTCTAAAACAAATCCCCCTATATCAAATTTATTGAGATGATGGAATGGGGGTGAGAATGGACAAGTAAGGAAGAAAATGATCTTGTCTAGCATTGCCTTTAGACATAATTTGTCAATTGCTGTGGGCTATGCTGGAATCTTTGTTCTTCTGTTTGGCATCAACAGTTTACTTTTTACTTTCAAAAATAGTAAAGGAAATTGTGCTTTGGCTTTGTTTTATTTTGTTTTAATTTCAATGTCTAACATGCCAAAATGATTAGCATATCCATTGGACGGGCATTTTTTTTTTAAAGCTGTTCTTTATCAAAATTAACTGCCCTAACTGTCCAGGTTAGTTAAGTTCAATAATGGAAGTTCAGTTTGTAAAACAAATTTTCTTTCTTTTTTTTAAAACCATCAGGTTGTTTATTAATCCATTCTGAGATCTAGATAAAGCTGTTTGTGTAGTTCAATGACAAAGTAATCTTGTCCTTTGAATTTGTTGTCCACAAGGATGTAATTATTTAGCTCTCCAACACTGATGTGGAATTTTGTTAGAGCTCTGTAATCCTTTTTCTAGAAACTTACCAGAGAGACTATATAATATAATTGACCTATTTAGTACTTCCATAAAGAGAAAGAGAGAGAATTGTGATTCCCAATGACAGAGATGTTGGTTAAGGAAGCTACCAGTGATTCATGCTTCTTACACGGTTTCTTCAGTAGAATTTAGCTGGAAATCACTGTTTATTTCACTTCATTTTTTACTGTTATAATGCTTAATAACAGTAGACTAATTGTATATGCTAGAGATAGGCTTGTTAACCGTGCTATTCTTCCCATATGTAACTGAATATAAATTGTTCCATAAGTGTAAAAGAGTGAGTTCGTGTACTATTCCCTTTTAGAATTAGCTAAAACCCCAGGGAAATCAATGGAATACTTTGATTCTTGTATGTTTCTATTCAGAAACTAATTGGCCTATTAAAAATACATTTTATGTATGAAATACAGTATTGACATTTTAAAAAAATGTTTACATGTATGCTGGAATGTTATTAAATTCAATCATGTATATGAAGAACAGCTGTGTTAACAGCATGTTTGCAATATTTTTTAACATTCTTGTTCTTGTACCAGACCCTTTTTTGTTCTTCTAAGTTAAGACATAATTCCTAAACTGGCCATTTAAGATCATTGCTAGGTTCAATACTAGTCCCAAGTTACAAACTTGATTTTTCAGAAGAAACAGCATTAAAAAGAACCCATAAATTCAATGGTTTTCCACTTGTATGCACACCAATAAAGTCTTATTTTATTTGAAATTAGTTTAAACTTAGTTTCTTATATCTAATTTTTGAGTTTAGAGTCCTGATAAAGTTCAAGGTTATAGGTAGTCTTGATATTAATTGAAATGAATTATAAAGTTGAGATCAAAGTTTGCACTTTGGACCACATTCAAAAATTTTTAAACATTTCAAGTGCTCACTAGAATAAAAAGGTAAGTTATATATTGATTAAGTGAATAAATTAAATTCAGTTAATATGGCTACTCCACATATATTTGATGATTATTCACTTCTGCCATATGAAAAATTACAATTTGGCAGTAATATTTGCAGAAGTTCTGGGAAAATGCAGTGAAGGTTCAGAATCTATACTATTCTGCTAAGCAGTAGCCTGCTTAGTAGTAGAAACATCTCAGGAAAAAAAATACCATGAGTCTTGAGGCTGGACACAGTGGAGAAACACAACAGAAATATCAATATTTCTCCTTGACAGGTCTGAACTTGGCTGAAGCTTCCCAGACTCTCAATAAGATTAATAATTAATCTTTATTGTACACTTTAACTAAAACCATTTCAGACAGTTGATTGCCTCCTGACAATTAAGAATGCTGTCCACATCATGTGTCATCTTAATTTTCAACCTGGAGTCTTTTTCTCTTGCTGTTTGCACAGCTTGATGGAAATACTATTTTACACTCAACATACACTGTGGTGGGTGGTAGTTGATTATTGACATTTTAACATTCCTGCTCTGGGACACTGTAACTCTCAACATATGTCCCACTCTGAGATAATACAGTTGCTTACATAATACTTTATGCATACTGCCTTCTTTCTAGTCAACTCTGTCAAAGCCAGGTATGACCTGCATATATTATGGACAATATTTATTTTACCCTATCTCTGCGTCTTCTGTGGCCATTCCAATACCAATTGTTGGACTGTCAGGTTTCTCAAGGGAGATAACTACCTTTTCATACTTCCTAAACTACAATGTAAACTCATAGACCTGTGTACATAACAGAGATTGAAACAACAAAAGACATTATTATTTTACAGGTAAAATTTACAGGTAAAATGGGTAAATGTACCTACCACTGCAATGATAATTATTTAAGAAGCTCTTGTCTTAACTCACTAGTAACAGTTGCTATATTTCCTCAGAATGTATGAGGGATAAATAGGATAGGAGAGCAGTATAAATATGACTGGGGGAAAACAGGATCCAGATTTAAGCCACCCAGAGTTGCCTTAAACATGCAAGATGGGCAGCATGCAAACTAAATAAATAAATATATGTAAGTTACATATGAAGTAAGCAGAAGTTCTCATTTGAAAATAATAGTTTTTTTTTTTAAAGAACTGATGCCTTGCTATAGTAATGGTATCACTGAAACAGGCAAATTATGAACATTTTTGAAAGAACTGAATTGGAGGCAGATGGTCTCATTGGATATCCCAGCAATCTGATTATTCACTTTCCTCAGTCTTCATCAGCCTAATGAGCACAGTGGTGAACTAACAATATGTGACTTCTAACATGCAGGCAAGCAGTGCAACCATTTTCACAGCCTTATTAGACTCTGCTAGGGTTAAATAGAGGGACCCCGTAAACCAATTCACTTATTACTAAAACAAATCAGAAAATATAAGTCAGTCTGAAGCCTCTCTTTAGTGCTGAAAGAGTCAGCCAAAAGCAGTGTCCAGGGTTCCAATCCAATCTAAAGTCAGGGCTTTAAGGGGCAAGGCATAGATAGCAAGCAAAGCCAGTCCAGAGATCCAGGAATCACATATGAAATAAGAGCTCCTCACCACTAAAATTGGGTGTCATCAAAATTCCTCCAGCAAAGCTTTAGCCTTCTGGACAACTTCATATACCATAGACTTCTGCATTCCTTACCCAGCCTTTTGTTTTTGCTAGACTCCAATCTTGCAATTCTTCATCTCCCATCAGCAGCTTTTTTCTGTAAGTAGATATACTCACTTTCTGCATTTTTGGGACACTTAGGGATCTTGTCTCTACATTCAGATGTGTATGTTAACCATCAGAAAAGTTGGATTATGGAACCTACATTGAGACTTTCTATATTTACACGGGAACTTATCTATTATGTATCTCTAATACCAGATTTTCTAGCATGGTCCTGCAATAAGGATTAACTTGTTCCTTTTCTTTTTTAATAAACATTTTATTAATGTTCTATTTTTACAATCAAGTGCCTTGATGACTGAGTCCATTAGTAATTCCATGGTACATATAAGCTTCTTCAAACTAAATCCGATATTACACCCTCCAGTACATCATCACTTCTTCTGGTAATAGACATTTTTCCTATTACCAGAAGAAGCAAATACAATTCTTATTGTTATTAGAAAATATACAATTGCCTATCAACATTTGTTACATTTTTCTAATAGTGTCAATAAGATCATTTTAGAATATCTTTTCTAACCAAAGCATATCTTAATTGCATTTGCATTAAATGTCCATTTATTCACTCCATATCCTATTTTTGTCTTTTTCAATTTTAATTGCCCATCCATGTTTTTACCTATCCTTATGAAATAGCTTGCCATTATTATCAGCTTTTAGAAAAGCAGTGAATACTGAACTGTTCCAGAAATCATTAATTTATAATGTTCCTAGAAGGGGATGCCAAGGGAATATTGTTGATAATTTTAATGAAGATTTTACCATTTTATATTTTATGGCCAAATGCAATCCATGAAGAAATCATGTGGAGCTGATGGTATCCAAATAATGTTACAAACAAGCCCTCTTAATTTGGGAAGAGCTATTGCTTTCTATTAGTGTTGTTTCCATATATACTGTACATGGTTTAAAATATGACTGGGTTTTTTTTCCCCTCTAGTCTTTTTTCTAATGCCAGGATTAGAACACTTTATTTCATACATAGTGCAGGTTTTAGCATTCAACTATATCTAAGTATGCCTATCTGCTAGGCTGTTGTATAAATGCTGAACCATTTAGGGGATTGTGTGAGAACTGTAAAATTAGCTTTAAAGGGAGGCAATCTTTTTAACAAGTTTAAGAAAAATTGTGGTTGGCTATATTATATCTGAAATGGAAAATTACTGATATAAATCAGCAAATGTCTTGATATCTATATGTCAGCAAGACAATGTCCCTTTAGAATCTCTTGACTTCATCTTCGGACAATTGAAGGAAATTCTCAAATCCTTATGCTGACTTCACAGGCAGAATATAGGCAGACAGAAGCTTTTAAAAGGTGTTCCCCCATCCTGTAACTTTCTATTTCTATGGAAAAGATGCCACTGCTAAGCGTAGGCCAAGCCTCAATGAAAGAAAGTTGGTGTGTGCTGGCAAGATGAGTGTATATTTTATCTACATAGACAGCATGTCTGCCAGGCTGGTCATTGTGCTGGCTTGTATCCAGAAAGGATATCTGCTTTAATTCCCTATCTCAAAACACACAATGGACATAGAAATACTGAGAAGAGAGAATAGACAAGAATGTGTCTGAAGCCGGAATCCACAGATGGTGACTTAATTTTCTGGCTTGCTCAATAGAAACAGACTGTTATGCAGATCATCTTTGGGTCTCATCAAACACTAACAGTGGTGGCTACTGAAAGTATCTTTTTCTAGTTGGGATTCCATTTCATTTAGCTGCTTTAGTCTATACTATTCTTCTCTCTTTCTCCCAATGTTTTCCACACCCTTGAAAGGAACACTGGAAATTACTTTTAGTGGCAAGATCTATATTACTAGCCTTTTCTGTTCTGTGATCATGAGGGAGAAGGTGTTGGTTCTTTTGGTCCTCATTGTTAAAGAGATGGGAAAATGATTGGATTTATTCTTACCCTTAATTTCAGTCCACAAAATGAATAACTGTTTATCAAAAGTGGTGATTCTTCACTTCTATTTTATGAGAATCAACAGCAAAAAGATATGAAGAATGGTCTAGAGAAAAGAACTATGGGTCACATGATAGCAGTTTTCCAGTATTTGAGGGGCTGTCACAAAGAAAAGAGGGTCAACTTATTTTCCAAAGCACCAGAAAGCAAGACAAGAAACAATGGATAGAAACTAATCAAGGAGAGAAGCAAGATAGAATTAAGGAGAAACTTCCTAACACAGAACAGCTTCAGAGAAAGATTAACCATTATCACTCCAAGTGAGTTGCCTGTGAGAAACTGAGCACCATCACCCCATGTGAACTGCTGTTGTTAGAGATTGACTACCATTACCTCCTGCAAGCTGCTGCTGTCAGAAACCAATAACTATTACCTCACATGAGCTGCTGCTGCCAGAGACTGACCACCATCATCTCACGCAAGCTGCTGTTGCTAGAGATTGACCACCATCATCTCATGAAAGCTGACCACCATCACCTCATGCAAGCTGCTGTTGCCAGAGACTGACCACCATCATCGAATGTGAACTGCTGTTCCCAAAGATTAACTACCATCTCACGCAAGCTGCTGTTGCTAGAGATTGACCACCATCATCTCATGAAAGCTGACCACCATCACCTCATGCAAGCTGCTGTTGCCAGAGACTGACCACCATCATCTAATGTGAACTGCTGTTCCCAAAGATTAACTACTTTCTCACAGAAGCTGCTATTGCCAGAAACTGACCATTATCATCTTGTGCAAGCTGCTGCTGCCAGAGATTGACCACTGTTAAATCCGTGGGTTAAAAGCATTGCGAGGAAACAAATGGTGTAGCAGAACTGTCGCTACGTGAGTAATGGCCAACGTATCCCATACGTATCCCAACGTATCCCGGAGCTGGAAGACCAGCAGAAAGGAGAGCCCCGGAGACGGAGCCAGCCAGTCGCCATTGCCGCATCGGCACTGCCCAGCTGGAACCTTGCGGGAAGACTGCCGCCACCAGAGGACGACTATAGAGGGAGGAGGAGAAACACTAAGCCCTTCTCTCCCCGTGACCTCTGGCGGGCTACACCCTTTCATCGTGTGGCCATGTTTGTCGGTCCGGCCTTGCGAGACCAGTGGGGCTGCCACGTTGTCATTGCTGCCACTGCTGCCGGGGGGGGGCTGGCTCTTTGTGACTCTTCACCTTGATTCTCAGAATCTTTTAGCTAGTGTATGCTGATTGTATGATCGTTTTTTAACCTTTTTAGTTTATTGTATTAGGGTGTGTATGGGTGTAAGTGATGGAGCTGGGAACAAGAACTGGTGCCCCCTCTGCTGAGTGTGTAAACAGAAGTGGAGGGGGGGGCCGGATGTACTTCCCGGCTCAATTTTAATGTGAGATGTGGCCTGCCGGGAGGGGGGGTGGTGGGAGGGAGACCTGCGGGGTGGGTGGGGAGTTTTCGGGGGTGGAGGTGGGTTGGAACATCCCGGTTATCGTAGGGAGAGGTAGATATGGCGGGAGCCAAGGGGTGGGCCATCTTCGGGGAACAAGAACTCGCTGCATTAGAGCGATTACCTGTTCCGACCCCTTGGACTCTTCTCCAATACCTGGAGAGGGGGGCATTCAGGACCCTGGCCTCAGGCTTCTGCTTTTTAATGTCAGGTCGGATATTAATAAAGGCCCCCTCATCCGGGATTTGATACTGGATGAGGAGGCCGACCTGGCATGTATTACTGAGACCTGGCTGGGCCAAGAGGGAGGTGTTCCTCTCTCAGAGATGTGCCCAGACGTGTTTCAGATAATGCACCAACCGCGACTCCAGGGAAGGGGTGGGGGAGTGGCGATTCTTGTCCGAGAATCCCTGAGACCTCGCAGGATCCCAGCCCCAGAGGTTGTTGGGTGTGAGTCCCTTCTCTTGAGGTTGGATTCAAGGGTTCAGTCGGGTTTGTTGTTGACATACCTGCCTCCCAGCTGTGTGACAACAGCCCTGCCTGAGCTGCTGGAGGGGGTAGCCGGGTTGGCGGTGGAATCCCCCAGGCTTATGGTGCTGGGGGATTTCAATTTGCCGTCACTCAGCAAATCCTCTGGTGTGGCTCAGGAGTTCATGGCTTCCATGACAACCATGGACCTGACCCAGATAATTCAGGATCCGACCCATAGGGGAGGACACACGCTCGACTTGGTATTCCTCTCGGGACAGTGGAGACGTGATTTCGATTTAAGGGGTATAGTCACTTCTCCCTTGTCATGGTCAGATCACTTCCTGTTGAGGTTAGATTTCTCGGTCCTACTCCCCCACCGCATGGAGGCGGAACCGATTAGGTGGTTCCGCCCCAGGCGTTTAATGGACCCGGAGGGGTTCCAAATAGCGCTTGGGGGTTTTCCTGATTCCCTCCTCCACGAACCGGCTGAGTCCTTGGTCGCTGCTTGGAATAAGGCAGCATCAGAGGCGTTAGACCGGATCACGCTTTTGCGACCTCTCCGTGATTGTGGATCCCGGAGGGCACCTTGGTTTACTGAGGAACTACGGGAGATAAAGCGTCAGAGGAGACGTCTAGAGTGACGCTGGAGGGCTAGTAACTCCGAATCCGACCGGACACTTCTAAGAGCCTATATTAGGACTTATTTAGTGGCGATACGAGCGGCAAAATGTTCGTATTTTTCCGCACTTATTGCGTCTGCAGAATCTCACCCCGCCACCCTGTTTAGGGTGACCCGTTCCCTACTTAATGTTTGGGAAGCTGGGGAGCCCTTACAGGGTAGAGCGGAGGAATTTGTGCAATTCTTATCAGACAAAATTGCTCGGATTCGGGCAGACCTAGACTCCGATTGGGCAGGGCCTTTCGAGATGACTGGGGCAGGTCTTAGCTCAGTTTTATGGGATGAATTTGAGTCTGTGACCACTGAGGATGTTGACAGAGCGGTGGGAGCAATGAGTGCCTCCACTTGTTTATTGGACCCGTGTCCTTCCTGGTTGGTCTCGGCTGCCAAGGAGGTGACACGAAGCTGGCTCCAGGTGTTGATCAACGCTTCATTGAGGGAGGGGTCTTTTCCACAATCCCTGAAGGAGGCAGTTGTGAGGCCCCTGCTCAAGAAGCCTACCCTGGACCCGGCTGATTTAAATAACTTCCGTCCAGTCTCCAATCTCCCCTTTGTGGGGAAGGTTGTACAGAGAGTGGTGGCGCTCCAGCTCCGACGGTCTCTGGATGAAGTGGATTATCTAGACCCTTTTCAATCTGGCTTCAGGCCTGGCTTCAGCACAGAAACCGCTTTGGTCGCGCTGATGGATGATCTCTGGTGGGCCCGAGACAGAGGTTATTCCTCTGTCTTGGTGCTACTTGACCTCTCAGCGGCCTTCGATACCATTGATCATGGTATTCTTTTGCGACGACTCGAAGGGGTGGGAGTGAGAGGCACCGTTTTACGGTGGTTCTCCTCCTACCTCTCTGGCTGGTCGCAATCGGTATTGGTGGGACGGCAGAGGTCAACCCCGAGGCCCCTTGAATGTGGCGTGCCACAGGGGTCGGTCCTCTCTCCCCTATTTAACATTTATATGAAGCCGCTGGGTGAGATCATCAGACAGCACGGGGTGAGGTTTCATCAGTATGCTGATGATACCCAGTTATATATCTCCTCCCCGAGCTCTCTCAGTGAAGCGGCCGATGTGATGGGCCGTTGCCTTGAAGCCGTGAGGGTCTGGATGGGGGTTAACAGACTCAGGCTCAATCCTGACAAGACCGAGTGGCTTTGGATGTTGCCTCCCAACGATCATGTCGACTGTCCAGTGTTGACTCTTGCGGGGGAAAATATACCCCCTTCAGAGTGGGTTCGCAACTTGGGTGTCCTCCTTGATCCACAGCTGATTTTGGAACATCAATTGACGGCTGTGGCTGGCAGGACCTTTGCACAAGTTCGCCTGTTGCACCAGTTGCGACCCTACCTGGACCAGGAGGCTCTCCTTACAGTCACTCACACCCTTGTCACCTCACGTTTGGACTACTGCAATGCGCTCTACATGGGGCTACCTTTGAAAAGTATTCGGAGACTACAGTTGGTCCAGAATGCAGCCGCATGAGTGATAGTGGGTGCTCCTCGATACACCCACGTTACACCTATCCTCCGTGAGCTGCACTGGTTGCCTATTGGTCTCCGAGTCCAATTCAAGGTGTTGGTCATTACCTTTAAAGCCCTATATGGCTCAGGGCCAGGCTATTTGCAAGACCGCCTACTACCTCATAGTTCCCTATGTCCGGTTAGATCCCACAGGCTGGGCCTCCTTCGGGCCCCGTCGGCCAAGCAGTGCCATTTGGCGGGGCCGCG
Organism: Crotalus tigris; assembly: GCF_016545835.1. NCBI lineage: Eukaryota > Metazoa > Chordata > Lepidosauria > Squamata > Viperidae > Crotalus > Crotalus tigris. The sequence goes on from NW_024096970.1 coordinate 15,539,447, forward strand.
GAGGAGTGCCTTCTCTATGACGGCGCCCACGCTTTGGAATCAGCTCCCCCTGGAGATTAGGACCGCTCCCACCCTACTGGTCTTCCGTAAGCTACTTAAGACCTGGCTTTTCCGGCAGGCCTGGGGTTTATAAAACCTTACCCCTGGATGATTGTTTTTGTATTGTTGTTTGTTATGTTTTATGTGTTTTTTATTGTTAGCCGCCCAGAGTCCTTCGGGAGTGGGGCGGCTTATAAATTTTAAAAATAAAATAAAAATAAATTAATCAGTGGACCAGAAGCTGTAGGTACTTCATCACTGGAGGTTTTTAAGAAAAGACTGTATCAGTACCTTCTGAAATGGTATAGGATCTCTTGCTTGAGCAGGGGGTTGGACTAGAAGACCTCCAAGGTTTTCTTCCAGCTGCATTCTGATTTATTGAAAGATGCATTTTAGTGGCCCTTGGTAGCTCAGTTTTTGCCATCTTACTGCAAGAAACAAACGAACTAATGAAAAGCATGAGTGCCATTATAACTGAATATACTGGATACAAAATCAACAAACCAGGAAAAAAATCCAGATAGTGCACCATCAAGATGCAAACATTATCTTTCATTACATGAGGACTAAGCAAAATAAAGAATAGATAGAATAGAATAGAGCTGGAAGGGAACTTGGAGGTCTTCTAATCCAGCCCCCTGCTCAAGCAGGAGAACCTATACCATCTCAGACAAGTGACTGTCTAACCTCTTCTTGAAAATGTCCAGTGATGGAGCACTCACAATTTCTGGAGGCAATCTGTTCCACTGGTTAATTGTCTTCACTGTCAGGAAGTTTCTCCTTAATTCCAGGTTGCTTCTCTCTTTGATCAGTTTCCAACATTGTTTCTTGTTCTGCCCTCTGGTGTTTTGGTGAACAACGTGACGCCCCCTTCTTTGTGACAGCCCCTCAAATACTAGAATACTGCTATTATATCTTCCCTGTTTCTTCTTTTCTTTAGACTAGCCAAGCCCAAGTCCTGCAGCCATTCTTTGTATGCTTTAGTCTCCAGGCATTTGATCATCTTAGTTGCTCTTCTCTGATTTTTTTCCAGACTCTGAAGATATTTTTTTGGATATGGTGACCAAAATTGGCTTGCAGTATTCTAGATGTGGTCTTACTAGGGTTTTATAAAGCAGCACTAGTACTTTGCGTGATCTTGATTCTAAGCCTCTGTTTATACAACCCAGGATTATATTAGCTTTTTTGGCGGCGGCTGCACACTGCTGGTTTATTGTCAAGTGATTGTCCACTAGGACTCCAAGGTCTCTCTCTCACAGTTATTGTTTTTAAGCCATATCTCACCTAATCTGTACTTGTACGTTTGATTTTTTCTCCCTAAATGTAAGACTTTGCTTTTCTCAATATTGAAACTCATTTTGTTGGATAGAGCCCATTGTTCAAGTTTGTCAAGATCTTTTTGGATCCTGTCTTCTGGGGTGTTGGCTATTCCTGCCAGTTTGGTGTCATCTGCAAATCTGATGAGTTCTCCTTAAATTCCCTCATCTAAGTCATTGATGAAGATATTGAAGAGTACTGGGCCTACAATGGAATCTTGGGGTACCCCACTGCTTATTTCTCTCCATGTGAGTATAGTGCCATTGAGGACTACTTCTTGAGTACAGTTTGTCAGCCAGCTACAGATCCATCTGATGGTGATGTTGTCTATTCCACCTTTTTCTACCTTACCAAAGAGTAGGTTGTGGTCTACTTTATCAAATGCCTTACTGAAGTCTAAGTATACTAGATATAGTCTATCAGTAGGACAGTGACAAATCTTCATTGAAGTACTCAGCAAGTCATAGTACAGAAGAAAAAAAAAACCACTCTGAACCAGTGATTCTTGGTCTAATTGGTCAGGAATTTAACAGAGAATAAGTACAGCATGCCTACTTAAAGGGTATTAGTGTGCAGTTATGGCTATATAGTTTAACACATTAGTGGATTGGAGATATTTAATTAAAACATAAACAGAAGGAAAGATTTGCAAAAACTAAAGTTAATGCAACACCCTCCTCCCATTATTCTAGGAAGATTTTATTGCATTTGATGCAATAAAAAATATTTTCACACTTACAGATATAGGTAATTTTTATGTTGTCACTGGATGATGTTTTGGTGCAGGGCAGAAATATATATTGAATAAAATTTGAACCAACCAATCCAAAACTGAAGAATATAGATGGGAGGAGCAGAAGGGGAAGGAGGAGGGCATAAATATTTTGCATTATGAATGTTAGGAATCTGTGACTTTATTTCGTTAATGCAGTGAGCATAGAATTATTGTATTATGTTTTAATACAATCATTATTTATTACCAATTAGAAATGGCTTTAAATATAAAAGTATATTGAAACTAAACATGACAATATTAAATTGATATCCTTCTTGAAAAAATACTGGGAGAAAGTAGTATTCTCAATAGTGGCAAATATCTGTAGCTTGGATGTAGGAGAACAAACCTTCACTTTCAAAGAAGTGTTCTTTCTGAAAAAAAAAAATAGCCTCAAAATAAAACGCTCTTTCAGTTGTTTTCTTTCCGTCCAGGCCATCTGTGGCCTGATCGTGGCAGTGAAATCATTGTCTTTTTGTGGGTTGAACTTTGTCATTCTGTCAGCCTGGGAGTGTGACCATTTGCAGGGCAAGACTAGGTCACAGCACCTGGAACATATTTATATAAACAGGCTTTTCCTGCTGTCTATCTATGCTTTGTGTCCTTGATTCCACCTATGATCACTTTGAAATCAAGGGTAGCAATTCTGGAGGCAAAATAATCTTAAAGGAGAAAGTATTCATGGCTTTTTTTTCTGTACGCCAACCTAGAAATGCTTACCTCTTCATCAATATATTGCAGTCCCCTCTGTGTACTCATCAGTACATTGTCTCCTCCTCTGTAAATTCAACAATAGCTGTCATTTTGGCTCAAAAAAAGAAAAAGAGAGAAAGAAAAGAAAGATAAGTATGGATTGTTCATATAAGTATTTTCTCATACATGCTATTTGTTTATTGATTAATTGATGGTTTATTGATTGATTTAGAGATCGCCCATCTCCCTCACAGAATGACTCTGGGAAGTGTACAAATAGACATAAGGATATAGAAACGTTCTATAAAATGTATTCTAATAGTATCTAGAACTCACTTCTCATTTTTCTCTTCTTATTTATGAGCTAACATAAATAATCTTTTACATAAGTCTTCAGAACTGATTTTAGGAAAGATAACAATACTTCCTCCTCAGGGTGACCATGGAATGCTAGGACAGTGAATAACATGCCTTCATTTGTCTTTGTTGTGTGTAATGCTTCTCTCCTTGAATATTTCCATCTTGACTGGATTTGTCTCAGGAAAACATATCTGGTGCATTATACAGGTTCCCTGCCTAGACAGCAAAGTGTAAATGTTGATCATTCATTGAATTGTTATTTAGCCTTGGGATTTTCCTTAGTGCTTGCCTATTCAAAAACATCTCTGGTTTATTCTGCTGTGCACATGTCCTTGAGCATAATCAAGAACCAGTGTGGTATGTTCGTGGGTGCTTAGTTTCCAAGGGTTGTAGGACTGGATACGACAAATAAATTCCAGACAAAATAGACACAGAGTTCAGTCTGAAATCAATATTGTAATAATATTATGGGGTCATGGGAAGGAAGACATTAAAGGAAATATGAAATCATTTTCTTTAGTTTTATATCCCTCAGACTTGTAAAATCTACACCCTGCAGAGTCACTGTTGGTGTTTAATTGAATTCCTGTAAGCAAACCATTACAATGCTATTATTCCATCAAGTCAAGGAAAAGCACAGTGGGTAAAACCAAGTTGTAAGCAAAGTTGTCATACTCTAGTTTGACAGTCACTTCTTACAAAGTCTCTTGTGCAGACCTCACCCCTTATCTATTTAATCATCACAGCAACCACAGCATGCCAGACTTGAGCAACTGAGCCTTATGATTAGGAAGTAGTTCAGCCATAAAGTAAATGTTCACCATTTACAAGATAACTAGAAATTTTACTGGAAGAAAATGTCCAGGAAGGGGTCTATTATGTTTTTTTAAAAATAAAGAAATGGTGGCAATGGGGGAAACACTATTTTTCTATTATAGTTTTTGTTATGGATGTTGTTGCTTCCATAATAATAATAACATTTGGAAGAAGATTACTATGAATACCTGGGCATCCTTCAGGCTGACATAGTCAAACACATTGAAGTCAAAAAGGTTAAAAGTGAATACATCGTAAGAATGAAAATCATTCTAAGGTCCAAATTAGGCTGAGGAAATGCCTACAAAGCAATTAACACTAGGACAATTTTAAATAGGAAAAAATATCTACCATTGTTGCCTCTTTGTCATGTTGTTGTTTGTAGTCAGTTTGTGTGATCTTCTTGTGGCAGCTAACTAGGTGGTCCACTGTTTCTTCAGCTTCTTTGCAGAGGCATTATTTGCTGTCTGTTGTTATCTTTTGAGTTCTGGTTTTGTATGCATTTGTTCTTATGGTTTGGATTTGTGAAGTCAGGATTAGACCTCTGTCACTTTCTTCAACTTTCCTGCTCTTAGCCATTATCAGGTCTTGTTATTATCTGCTTTGCTGATAGTTTTTTTTTTTTGGGGGGGGGTGGGGGGGGAGCAGGTATTGGCTATGTAATACTTTGCCTTGCCATGTTTTTTTTCTATTCTTCATTTGTATTCTGGTAGGCCAGTATGGTCTCTCCTGTCCTTAGTAAATCTTGCTGGTATACTAATTTTAGTGCATCTTCTTCATTGTCCAACAGATTCTGCCAATGTTCTTTTTCCTTCTTCAACATTATACACCCACCCATTTTCATTGGTGAGCAGAGACCATCAATACTGATTCATGGATAAAGGATATGATTCACTGGCATTATTTTTCTAGTTTTCCTATCCTTGTAGTTCTGCTTAAGTCCAGCTCACTATTCCAGCTGAGTAGCTAATGACTTTTTCTTAGGTTCTCTATAAAGCAGGTAAGGGGAAAATCCAATATTCATATCCAATCAGAAGTCTTCCAAGTATGCTGGCTAAAAGGGAATAGTCATACTTCAGAAAGGTGTATAGTATAAGTCAGGGGTTCCCAACTGGAGGTCCTCACATCACCTGGGGGTACGAGATAATATTTCAGGGGGTGCAAAAACTTGGCTTTTCAAAATTATAGTATATATGCATAATTCATTGCCGTTATTTTGAACTTTTGTAAAGGGTGCAATAATATATCAGAAGCGTTCTAGGGGTGTGGGGTATAGAAAAGGTTGAGAACCTCTGTTATAGGTGGTACCTTGCTCAAAAGTAGTAACTGTGAAAGGGATCTCAGAGTCCTGTTGGACAATCACTTAAATATTAGCTAACAGTGTGCTGCAGCTGCCAAAAAAAGTCAACACTGTGCTAGGCTGCATTAGCAGAGGGATAGAATTAAAATCACATGAAATTTTAATATAATTTTACAATGCCTTGGTAAGGCCACACTTGGAGTACTACATCATTTTGGTCATTACCTTTAAAGCTCTATATGGCTCAGGGCCAGGCTATTTGCGAGACTGCCTACTACCTCATAGTTCCCTTCGTCCAGTTAGATCCCACAGGCTGGGCCTCCTTCGGGTCCCGTCGGCCAAGCAATGCCATCTGGCAGGGCCACGGGGGAGGGCTTTCTCTGTGATGGCACCCACATCTTGGAACCAGCTCCCCCCGGAGATTAGGACTGCTCCCACCCTGTTGGTTTTCCGCAAGCTGCTTTTAGACCTGGCTTTTCCGGCAGGCCTGGGGTTTATAAAATCTGACCCCTGGATGAAAGTTACTGTATTGTTTGTCTTGTTAAGTTATTTTGTGTTTTTATTGTTAGCCGCCCGGAGTCCTGCGGGAGTGGGGCGGTCTATAAATTTTAATAAAATAAATAAAAAAAATCCCAATGTAAAAAAGATGTTGAGACTCTAGAAAGAGTGCAAAGAAGAGCAACAAAGATGATTAGTGGACTGGAAGCTAAAACATATAAAGAAGATTGCTGAAATTGGGTATGTCTAGTTAATGAAGGGGGGGGCATAATAGCAGTGTTCCAATATCTCAGGGGTTGCTACAAAGAAGAGGGAGTTAAGCTATTCTCCAAAGCACCTGAAGGCAAAACGAGAAGCAATGGATGGAAACTGATCAAACAGAGAAGCAACCTAGAGAAATAGAACAATTAATCAGTGGAACAACTTGCCAGCAGAAGTTGTGAATGCTCCAACACTGGAAGTGTTTAAGAAGAGACTGGATGGTGTAGGGTTTCCTGCCTGAGCAGGGGCTTGGACTATATGACCTCCAAGGTACCATCCCATATTATTATTATTATTATTATTATTATTATTATTATTATTATTATTATTATTATTATTATTATTATCATTCATCGCACAGTCAGCCAGATGTTCAGACTGGATTTGGCATTTTGTCTACCTATCGAGTCCTTACCCAGGACCTGGGATAGGCAGATGTGGATGTTTGATGGTATTACAGGTATCGTCGCAGGATGGAAGCAGTTCCTAATAAGGCCGCCTTTTGCAATTGACTAATAGCAAATTTGTCAATGCCAATGGTGTTCAAGTGGTGCTCCAGTTGTTTTGGGATTGCGCCCAAGGAGCCTATGACTATTGGTACTACCCTTGCTTGCTTTTGCCACAGTCTTTCTATTTCTATTTGTAGGTCTTTGTATTTTGTTATCTTCTCCAGTTCTTTCTCTTCTATTCTGCTGTCTCCAGGCACTGCCACGTCCACTATCCAGACTTTTTTGTCTTTCTTATCGACAATTGTTAAGTCTGGGGTGTTATGTTGCAGGTGCTTGTCTGTTTGAATTCTGAAGTCCCAGAGCAGTTTAATTTTATCATTTTCTATGACTTTCTCTATTTTATGATCCACCAGTTTTTGCTTACAGGCAAATGATATTTTTTGCAGATCTTCCAATGCACCATTGTTGCTACTTTGTCATGCCGCTGCTTGTAGTCAGTCTGTGCAATCTTCTTGCAACAGCTTACCAGGTGGTCCACTGTTTCTTTAGCTTCTTTGCATAGGCGGCACTTACTGTCTGTTGCTGTTTTCTCAATTTTGACTTTATACGCATTTGTCCTTAAGGCTTGGTCTTGTGCGGCCAGAATTAGTCCCTCAGTCTCTTTCTTCAATTTTCCTGCTCTTAGCCATTGCCAGGTCTTGTTATTATCTGCTTCCCAGCTATTTTTTCATGTATTGGCCATGTAGTGCTTTGTCTTCCCATGCCTCTATTCTTTTCTTCATTTGGTCTTTCTTGTAGGCCAGTTTGGTCTCTCCAGTAGTTAGTAAGCCTTCCTGATATACTAATTTCAGTGCATCTTCATCATTGTTCTTCAGATATTCTTCCAAAGTCATTTTTTCTTCTTCAACCATCTGATGTACTTGTAGCATTCCACGTCCACCTATTTGCCTTGGTAGATAAAGTCTATCAATGTCACTGCGTGGATGAAGGGTGTGATTCATTGTCATTATTTTTCTGGTCTGCCTATCCATTGCTTTTAGTTCTGCTTGAGTCCAGTCCACTATTCCAGCTGTGTACCTAATGACTGGGATTGCCCAGGTGTGGATTGCCTTTATGGTATTTCCTCCATTGAGTTTGGATTTTAAGATCTTCTTCACTCTCTTGATGTATTCACCTCTAATCTTTTTCTGGACTTCAGTGTGCTTGATGTTGTCAGCTTGAAGGATACCCAAGTATTTGTAGTATTCTTCCTCGTCCAGACTCTTAATGTTATTTTCGTGGGGCATCTTGATTCCTTCATTTTTCACTATTTTTCCTTGTTTGATAGTAAGTGTGGCACATTTGTCCAAGCCAAAATCCATTACAATATCTTGGCTATATATACGGACAGTGTTGAGCAGCGATTCTATTTCAGATGATGTTTTTCCATACAGCTTCAGATCATCCATGTAAAGGAGGTGGGATAGTCTAGGAGATGTTTTTGATGTTTGATAACCATGTCCTGGGAGTTATTCAGTATTGTGACAGAGGAAACGTGCAATTAACAAATAGTAATGGTGATTAATGAACTTCCTTGAAATATTCCTCTCTTGATTTAACCTCTCCCAGCTTATTCAACCATTGATCTGGACTGTGTCTTCATTGTGCATCGAATTTTGTGCAGAATTTTCTGATGTTTCTACTACTCTGTTATTTTCTAGGCACTTTATTATCCAATCATGTGGCAGAGAGTCAAATGTCTTTTTGTAGTCAATCCATGCCACATTCAGGTTGGTCTTCCTTCTCTTGCAGTTTTCCAAGATCATTTTGTCTATTAGGAGTTGATCTTTTGTTCCTTTGCTATTGGGGCGGTTTCCTTTCTGCTCAGGTGGAAAGAGATTGTTTTCAACTAGATGCTGTTGTACTGCATCAGCTACCACAACAGTTAGTAATTTGAATGTTGTTGGCAAGCAGGTAATTGGCCTGTAGTTACCTGGTGTTGCCCCTTTTGCTGGATTTTTCATTATTAGGTAGGTTTTCCCAGTTGTTAGCCACTTTTCACTTTCTCCTCCTTGTAGTATATTGTTGAACTGTTTGGCAATGAGTGGGTGTATAACAGTTAGATGTTTCAACCAAAACCCATGCAGTTCATCTTCACCTGGTGCTGACCAATTTTTTATTTTCTCTTTGCTCTTCTTTCTACCATTTTTGTTGTTATTACTAGTTCTTTCATTTCAACTTCTGTTTTATTTGCATCCACCTCTTTTAACCAAGCCGCATCCTTGTTGTATTTCTTTGGGTTATCCCATATCTGCTTCCAGAACTGCACTGTTTCTTCCTTGTCAGGTACTGACTGATCCTTGCAGTTTCTCCATTGATGGATTGGTAGAAACGTTTCTGATTGGATTGAAATTGGAGGTTCTGCCTATAGTTTGCAATTCGAGCTTCATATATACTGATTTTCCTGGCTATATCTGTTATTTGTTGCTTTATTATTTCCAGTGCTTCCTTGATCTTCCTTGTTTCTAAGTGGTATTTCTTGATTAGGTATTCTTTGGTCTTATTGTTCTTCAGCTTCTTTTCTTTCATCTGTTCTAGCTTGCTTGCATGTGATCTTAACTTGCTGATCTTATTTTCTAGTTTAACCTTCCATTTTTGTGGTGCACTGTTTGTTTGTTTTTCTTTTTTGTTGCTTACATCCAAGGTATTCTGTTAAACTGCAGCTGTGCGTGTACAAAGTGGTTTTTTTCTGCAGTGAATTGGTGCTATACTTGGCTATTGCAGGATTGCATCTTTTAATGCTTCTGGCTAGCTGATTGCTTTGGAACAAGCTCAATGCAGGCAGCCTATTCTGTTGTTTTTGTGCGTCTAGATGCTCCAATTATTCTTTGTTTCAATCTTTTATCTTTAGTTAGAGGTTTTGTCTTCCTGAGGAAGAGGATGCCTGGTTTCCAAATGAGAAACAGTTGTATATCTCTACTGGATTCTTTCACTGCCAACTCCCCCTGGTTTGCCTCTACATTCTGAATTACTTCTTGTAAGGCTTTGATTTCTTTGCCCTGGGTAAACCTTTGCAGTTCGTCCAATATTATTATTATTATTATCATTATCATTATTATTATCATTATCATTATTATTCAGCTAAAACAAACAATAAAACCAAAAACACGTACAAAGTATTTCTTCAGTGAATAAAAAGTTTTCTTCCTAATGTGAGTAATATGGCAAGAAAATTTCTGTTAAGAAAGATTGAGTGGGATCATTTGATATTATAAACAGGGGAGCCCCTCAGAAGATCACCATTCTCTTAAAATCCCCAGGCCTGTGGACATAGCCAGGTTTTGAGGGATTTCCAGAAGATGGGAACTATAAAGCCCTGTAAAAGCTACCATTTTCTTTGCTATCTTGTTAGGTTAGCTTTTTTTATCCACAGAGAGCCTCTTAACATAAAGAGAAAATTCTCTATTGGAGATCATTGCTATTTACATGTACAGAATTGGGGGAATGTAGGAACACTTTTTCTCTTTAAAAAAGTGAGTCAGCTCCATTTCTAGTGATAAGGCCTTATCACAAATTGCCTTAGAAACCAAATTTTCTTGACATATTACTGACATTAGGAAGAAAATGTTTTATTCACTGAATATATTCTATGTGTGTTGCATGGCTACAATTACACACTATGAGCAGTTAAAGAAGTAAGACATTAAAACTCCGATATTATTTTCTGAATATTTTCAGATTAAAGAAAACAATTGCCATTAAGAAAATTAGGGGCAAAGATAAACTTTATGAGGAACTAGTTGTTACTTTTCATATGGAACAATCAGCAACTGTGACTGTATTTTATTATCTGATCATATAATACTAAAACTCCTAATTAATATAAACATTAAAGAACAATAAAATTAAAGTCCACTTTTACCTCTTGTCAAGGGAAGAATGGAACAAAATAATTCAGCTCTTATTTTGAAATCAATATGTGATGTAGGATATGTTGTCTTTGATAATTGCCCTTTGCAAAAAAAATTCTATAATGCAATTTTTGAACATGTCCATATATTGTGTGGCAAAGTGAATCTAATGTATACCTATGTACAATCTTTAAAACAAGTTGAAATAAATGAAAAAATATATCTACATCTTTAATTGAGAGGGGGAAGAAGATTACTTTTTGCTAAGATGGATAAGATAAATCATGCTATCCTACTAAGGAAATCAACCCTGACTGTTCTTTGAAAGGACTGATACTGAAGCTGAAGCTCAAGTACTTTGGCCACCACATAAGAAGAGAGGATTCATTAGAAAAGACCCTGATATTGAGAAAAAATGAAGAAGACGGAGGAGGAGGAGGAGGAGGAGGAGATGGCAAAGAATAAAATAGTTAGATAGTGTCATCAATGCAATGAACATGAATTTGTGCAAAGTCTGGGAGAAAGTGAGGGACAGGGGTTACAAAAGCCACATCAGACTTTTTGGGTTACAAAAAGTCTGATTTAGCTTAGTGACTGAACAATAACAATTCTACTGGAATCTATTTACTTCCTTTTCTTACTCAGTATTTGCTGTATTACCCCAGTTTTATCTTCTGTCTATTGGGAAGAAATATAATGGTGCCATCCACCAAAGCAGAGAGCAGAATAGCTGCCTCTTTTCAAGCAAGATGCCAGGCAAACATCTCAACAAGCTTCTGGAATCCTCCTTTTGAATTCTTAGCACTTCATAATCACTGTCATACTAAATATGGCCTTCACAGTATTTAAGGATGCCCTGCTGTACTAAGTAGCAAGAATGTAAGCCAAATTTTCCTTTTTCATTGCAGTCTGAATCCTCATCCACTATTATAGCAAACATACAATTAAGTACAAAAATACATTCCAAGTCCAAGTCACGAACACATTCAGACTATCAAAACTGAAATAAATACATCAATCAGTCTTTTTACTGTATTTCTCCCCTTCTGGTCCTCAGATAGATCAAGCTGTGACAGAGATCCAAGGCCGATGCAATCCCTCTGAGATAGCCATTTGTTGATATCAAGGCTGGAACACAAGTGTCTTGTTCATGATGGGAAGAGAGACTAGGTATGTTTTTGTAACCTTTTGCGCAGGAGGCTTTTTTTCTTGTTGTTGTCATTTCATTCTTGTACACAGCCAGCCACTGTGTATTCTGGCAGAATCAAGTCTGTTCCTGAAGGAAGAGAACTATTTCTGTCCTTTAATAAGTCATTCCAAGTTTCCTGTGATGTTATAAATAAGTGGGGCAAGCAGCCAGCTTTATTTTGTTTAATGTGATATGACAGAGGAAGAAAGCAGTCAAAAACCCCATCAATCTCTACATAATATCTGGTGCTAGACTCTGAGATTGCTTGCTCCCTTTCACAAGATAAAGTTTATCCTAAGCTCTGCCTATCAGCACAGCTGATAGGAGACCTTGCCTTCACAGGTCTGTTTATTCAGGAGTCCTGTTCAAAGTCACACCCAGCATGTTCTGTGCATGAAGTCATGCTATGCTAAATTTGTAATAGTAATAGTAATAGTAGTAAAGTTGGAAGGGACCTTGGAGGTCATCTAGTCCAACCCCCTGCTCGGGCAGGAAACCCTACGCTATTTCGGACAAATGGCTGTCCAGTCTCTTCTTAAAAACTTCCAGTGTTTGAGCATTTACTGCTTCTGGAGGCAAGCTGTTCCACTGATTAATTGTTCTCACTGTCAGGAAGTTTCTCCTTAGTTCTAGGTTGCTTCTCTCCTTGATTAGTTTCCACCCATTGCTTCTTGTCCTGCCTTCAGGTGCTTTGGAAAATAGCTTGATTCCCTCTTCTTTATGGCAGCCCCTGAGATATTGGAATACTGCTATCATGTCCCCCTTGTCCTTCTCTTCGTTAAACTAGACATACCCAATTCTAGCAACCGTTCCTTATATGTTTTAGCCTCCAGTCCCCTAATCATCTTTGTTGCTCTTCTCTGTACTCTTTCTAGAGTCTCAACATCTTTTTTACATCGTGGTGACCAAACCTGGATGCAGTATTCCAAGTGTGGCCTTACCAAGGCATTGAAGAGTGGTATTAATACTTCACGTGATCTTGATTCTCTCCCTCTGTTAATGCAGCCTAGCACTGTGTTGGCCTTTTTGGCAGCTGCAGCACACTGCTGGCTCATATTTAAGGGATTGTCTACTAGGACTCCGAGGTCCCTCTCACAGTTACGACTATTGAGCATGGTGCCACCTATGCTGTACTTGTGCATTTGGTTTTTCTTGCCTAAATGTAGAACCTTGCTTTTTTCACCATTGAATTTCATTGTGTTAGTTAGTGCCCAGTGTTCAAGTCTGTCCAGATCCTTCTGTATCTGAAGCCTGTCTTCTGTAGTGTTGGCTATTCCTGCCAGCTTGGTGTCGTCTGCAAATTTGATGAGTTCCCCATCTATCCCTTCATCCAAATCGTTGATGAAGATGTTGAAGAGTACTGGGCCCAGAACAGAGCCCTGGTGCACCCCACTACACACTTCCCTCCATATAGATGCAGTTCCATTGAGGACCACTCGCTGAGTACGGCCGGTCAGCCAGCTACGGATCCATCTGGTGGTGGTTCTGTCTACCCCACATTTTTCTATCTTGTCAAGTAGTAGGTTGTGATCTACTTTATCACAAGCTCTGCCTATCAGCACAGCTGATAGGAGACCTTGCCTTCACAGGTCTGTTTATTCAGGAGTCCTGTTCAAAGTCACACCCAGCATGTTCTGTGCATGAAGTCATGCTATGCTAAATTTGCTTCTGGAAGCTGGCAACTCCTCAGACAAACATGAACAAATGAACTTGTCCTTCAGGAAAAAAGAAAGAAAAGTACTTGTGACAGAAAGCTGAATAACTCCACCAATTTGTCACGTGTCAAAGGCATCATATTTGGGCAAGACAGAGCAAAAGACACTCTTTCAAAGCAATAGTTCTCTAGAATAAAGGAATCATTTTTAAAAAATTGATAAAATACAGTGAAAAAATGTGCATTTTTAGAAGAAGCTGAACTATTCAATGCTATATTCGCAGAACATCAATACCCTGGTTTCCAACATAATGCACATATATGTTTGTGTTCAGCAGCAAATCCCTTGGTATCTACCAGTTTCCCTTTCCAACCAGGGTATTATTTTGGATTCCTTAATGTTATTGGTTTGCTGCTCCATAAACAATATTGTGTCCCAAGACTAATAATGGCCTCTATTAGTTTATCTAATCCCATTTTAAAATAAGTTATAACCATCACTATTGTAGCAATGAATTCCACAGGTTAATTAACTTTATTTATACAATAGTACTTTATATGAAAAATTCCTGACTGTAAAGATCTTCTTGATGTTTTTTGTTTCTACTTCTTATAACAGAAATAACATACACCTAAGATAGCTTCTGGAAAGAAATAAATGGGAAATGCTCCTGTTAATTGTCTGGTGATGTTTTCTGGTTGTTGATCAACTCCCAAATGTTTGTAACTGTTTTTTAGATACTTCTTGACTTATGATCACAGTCTTAAGCACTGAGGCAAAAGGTCATCAAAGAAGATTCCTACATGACTGCCCCATGTGACTGCCCCGCCCAGCACTCCAGCTTGTGACCATGAAGTGATCACATGTTTGTCTTTTAGCAGACTAAGTGTCATGATGGTACAGCAGTTAGAATGCAGTATTGCAGGGTAATTTTGCCCACTGCCAGCAGTTCAGTCCTGACCGGCTAAAGGTTGACTCAGCCTTCCATCCCACCTGTATACATTTTCTTGCTTGAAAAGAAGTCTTGTATGGTATTAATTAGCTAGACATCCAGGAAAATGTCATATTTTAATCTCATTAGTTATTCAGAATCTCTAGTCAATTATTATGAATACTTTGCCACTTTCCTGAATTTTACTGTTGCTTTGTCTCATAACATTCTGAAATAAGTATTTTTTATTTATTTTGGAATCATAATATTCTGCCCATAAGCTGACAATAAATGTCCAAGACATCATACTGAATAAACAGGATGGAATGTAAACAGAAGCTCTTACTCGCAACTGATTCCCTTGTCTTGTTCAAGAGTATGGCATTGATGAAAGGTTCTATCAGGTTTTGTTAATGTTTCATTCTGTTTATTATTGTTTTCTGTTCCTATTGTTTGCTTTATTCATATATTTTCAGCATTTTTCTAGTTTTACTATGTCCAACTCAAAAATGTCTACCCTCATTAATCCACCAAAATAGCTTCTGCTAGCCATGGCTTTTGCTATAACTAGCATTCCTATGTACCAATTGCACATGTAAGAATGTAATTCACACAAGCATATAAAGTATTGCTCCTAATTCATAGAATATTAGTTCACTACCAGAATTTATTCTCAAAAGTTCTGGACATTTGGACAAACACTATCATTTTTCCTGCTAGCCAAAGGGATGCCCTGAAGGTATGTTCAGAACAAGATATTTTTCTTTGAAATGTTTCTGGATATATCTGAAGATCAAAGTCATTTGTAAAACACTATCCAGATGTATCTCTATTGGGATGTCGTTGTTACTATGTTAAAGTTTATCAGAAACATACTTAGAAAATTAGCTGGCTTGATAAGTCATAACACATAATAATTTCCTTTTAAAACTTAAAACTTCTATTTATTTCATTATTTTTCTCTGGTATTATTTCCAAGGTGAAAATATAATCAAGGTTGGAAGGATTGAACTTCCCATCTGATTCTGCAATATGATTATTCAGGGATTCTCTTCAACAAAATTTTTCTTTAATTTCAGAATGTTTAGTTTTAGAATCCTGGAAAGAATGAGATTAAGATGAGCTTAGGTTAATTATGAAGTGTTTGCATTTGACTTTACCAGGGGACAAATCATGACAACATTGGGGGATCAGAAATCATATTTTATCTATTCTGACAACCAAAAATAAAGAGCATAATGCAAGAAGGGTCCTCATTGTTCATACAAAAAGCCAACCTAATCCAAGAGTTTGATTTCCATAATAACAAAAATCAAAACTATTGCCAAGAATAAAACTTTATTTTGTTCAAAATCTTCTTCTAGAGATGATTCTTTCACCTCATTATTCCTCACTTTCCATTTCTTTCTCTCCTCACAACAAATCCATATCTGTGTTTGTGGAAGGAGAAAGAGACAGAAAAAATAGAGAAAGAGAGAGGGGGAGAGAGAAGGGGGAGAGAGAGAGAAAGAAAGAGAGAGAGAGAGAGAAGGGGGCTGGATAATATCAGAAAGTAGACTGCAATTCTAGTTTATTCCCTTTTGTTCTCATGCATGCATTTGTTCAAGTGGACTAATACTCATCTTGCTTGTTGAAGTTGTCTTAGAACTGAAATTATACTTCAAACACTAAATTGACTTAATCAGTATTTTTAATGTATGCCTTCCTTGTTTCTGGTCTACCACCTAAAGCATTTGTGTACATAGTTTTAGCCAGTAAATATTATGAGGCAGAAGCAAGTAGATTCTCTCTATATATATATCCATTTGGGCCATTTTGACAGATCATTGCACTGAATTTGAAAAGCACAGCTATCTTTGGCATCCTTTTTAACCTGGGCTTTAAATGGGAGAATCAAGCTGAATTCCAATTCATTGCAAGATGTTAGTTTCAATAAAGGTGAGTTGGCATCTGAACATCAGCAACGTAAAATAGCCAAAGGTTTTTGAATCAGAATAGAGCTGGAAGGGACCATGGAAGTCTTCTAGTCCATCCCCATGCGCAAGCAGGAGACCTTATACCATTTCAGACAAGTGGGTGTCCAGTGTGTTCTTAAAAATCTCTAAGAAGTGTTGAAGCTCCAACAAAATCTGAAGGCAAGCTGTTCCACTGGTTAATTTTCCTCACTGTTAAGAAGTTTCTCCTTAATTCCAGATTGCTTCTCTCCTTGATTAATTTCCATCTATTGTTTCTTGCCTTGCCTTCTAGTGCTTTGAAAATTAAGTTGACCCCTCCTTCTTATGGCAGCCTCTCAAATATTGAAGGTGTGCTATCTCAACATCTTTTTTGTAAACTGGATGCAGTATTCCAGGTGTGGCCTTACTAAGGCTTTATAAAGAGATACTGATACTTCATGTGATTTTGATTCTGTTTATACAACCAAGAATTATATTAGTTTTTTTGGCTGCTGTCACACACTACTGGCTCATGTTTAAGGGATCGTCCATTAAGACTCCAAGGTCCCTCTCACAGTTACTGTTTTTGACCCAGGTTTTGCCTAATCTGTACTTGTATCTTTGGTTTTTCCAGCCTAGATGTAAAACCTTGCTTTTCTCCACATTAAATTTTATTTTGTTTAGATCCTAAGTTTGTCTTCTGGGGTGTTGGCTATTTCTGCCAGCTTAGTGTCATCTGCATATCTGATGAATTCCCCTTTTATTCCCTCATCTAAGTCATTTATGAAGATATTGAAATGTACTGGACCTAAGACAGAACCTTTTGGTACCCCACTGCTTCCTTCCTTCCATGTAGATATAGTACTATTAAGGACTGCTTGTTGAGTGTGGTTTGTCAGCCACTTACAAATCCATCTGGTGGTGTTGCTGTCTATCCCATATTTTTCTAGCTTGCCAAGAAGTAGGTTGTGGTTTACTTTGTCAAATGCCTTGCTGAAGTCTAAATATGCTATATCTATAGCATTTCACTGGTCTACTAATTAGTCACTCTGTCAAAGATTGAAATAAGATTGGTTTGGCATGATCTGTTTTTAATAAGCCCATGGTGGCTACTAGTTATAACTTTATTTGTGTCTAGATGTTCACAGATTTGTTTTTTGATTATTTTTTTCTAGTATCTTCCCAAGTATTGATGTTAGTCTGAATGGTCTATAGTTTCCTGGGTCTATTCCCCCCCACCCTTTTTTTTTTTGAAGATAGTAACCACATCAGCTCTTTTTCCAATCCTCTGGTAGTTTCCCAGTGCTCCAAGAGTTTTTAAAGATATGATACAATGGTTCTAAGATAACATAGGCTAGCTCCTTCAGAACTCTGGGATGTAATCCATCAAGTCCCAGTGTTTTATATTCACCAAGATCAGACAAGGCTTCTCTTACCATTTTCTTTCATATTTTAATTTTTATTTCTAGTTCATCTTTTACAGTTATATTTTTGGTAGGTTGGCCTATAGTTTCTTTTTGTGGAAAGACTGATGCAAAGTATGAGTTAAGTAGCTCTGCTTTCTCTCTACTGCCTGTTTCTTCTTTACCATCTTCTCTCTTTAGTGGACTGGCTGTTTCCTTGACTTTTTTTTTTGTTATTTATGTGTTGAAAGAAACTTTTTTTTAAATTATCTTTGCCTTTTGTCGTAAGTATTTGTTCATTCTGAGTCTTTGCTTTCTTGACTTCATCATTGCTTTCGGGCTATCTGTTGATATTCTGCCTTAGTTATGTATCCCTCTTTCTATTTTTTGTACTTATACTTTTTATCTTTCAGTTTATTAGAGAGATCTTTGTGAAACCATGCTGGTTTTTTCTTGGATTTGTTTTTCTTTTTTAGTGGTATTGTGTTGGACTGGGCTTTTATGATTACATTTTTCAGTGTTTCCCTTGCTTCTTGAGTTGCTTTCCCCTTTAAGATTTTTATTCATGAAATTTTGTTTAGGGTCTCTCTGAGTTTGTTAAAATCAGCTTGTTTAAGCTTAAGACATTGATTGGATTATATTCTATTGCTTGTGTTTGCATTACATTGAATTGCAATATGATTTGGTCACTCTCGCTCAAGGTTCCAGCAATTTCAACTCCCTCTATCACTTCTTCTCTATTAGTAAGAATTAGGTCCAGTATAGCTTTTCTTCTCTCCTCTACCTTTTGGATGACAAAATTGTCAGCTAAGTTGAATAGGAATCTGTTTGATCTCACACTTACTGCAGTGTTTGTCTCCCATTTGATATCAGGTTTGTTAAAGACTCCCATTACTACTGTGGTATGTTTCCTACATACATTTGTTAATTGATTATTAATTAATTGATTTTTGTTTTAAATATGATTAATAATACTTCTATTGATTCTATAAGCAAAAAATTCACAAACAACAGTTTATTGTATCAAGGAGATGAAACTCCTATTGCATTAGGAGTGCAAACACACTCACTAATCTAGGCTAGCAACTAATTTACTGACAATCATTGATACTAGAAAATATATTAATCATGGGGCATGTGACTCTTGGGAAAATTCAGAAGAACTGAAATAATTTGTATTATTTGTTATAAATTTGTTATAAATTACTTCTTGGCCTCCTGAGCACATTGTATAACATGTTTTTAATTTAGCAGCCCTCAGTGCATTTAATTCCCCTAGGAAAAGTTTTGAGTATAAGAAATTTCATATTTTAAGCATTAGTAGTTTTAAGAAATGTGTGGACATCATGGTCCATAGTAATAGTAAATTTCATCTAATAACCGTCAGATCTTATTGACTCTGCATAGCAACTTGAAATGAAGCATGTGATGGGAAGGCATTATTATAGGCACACCAAGCAATCATGCACTTAGTTATTTTCCTGGGTCATTAGTCAGGGTACTAACTTTTCTTAGCAGTTGCATTTGATAGTATTTGATGACTTACTTTCATAGCTGATTTAAAGAACAATTATTTATATATTGTTAAATTTGGAAGCTACCAAATTGCCAGATGACTTTGGGAAGCTTTCCTCTCATTTTTGACACTGCTCTACCAAGTTATTATCATCTCCAAATACTGATATTACCATCTATTTTATGTCGCTATAGATGTTATATCAGTCATAAAATAATATAGTTATCTTATTCATTTAGAAAATGGTATAAGTGGACCATTTGGTTCTGATCACTTGGCCAGAGTGGAATGCAAAGGACAAATTGTTGTAATAATTCTTAAGAATGACCCCTGCACAGACATTTGGGCTCAGATTCCAGAACAGTTGGTCTTGGTAACTCTATATTTAATCCTAATTAATTAGTATAATCAAGTGTACAGTTGTTGTGAGATTATAAGTGAGCTTAATGGTATTAAAATTAGTATAGTGTAATGCAAATAGGAAACTTCCTGAGGGGTCCGAAACAGTCATATTTTATTGCAAAAGAGGAAAGTTCTCAAAGAATGACAGAGGTAGAGAAAAAGAAAGAGAAAGAGAAAGGAAAAGTTAAAGAGCAAATTTATTCACAGTGCTTGGAAGTTATAATTACAATAATTAATGTTAATTTGAGTGAATTTTACAATGTAAGAAAGGATACATCAAAGCCAGAAGAAGGCCACCCTGACTTAGTCTAGTGGTGACCAGCAAATTGTAAAAGTTAAGATAGTTTCTTTTATGGTAGGAGAAGCTGTCCCAACAAGAAAAACCAAAAAGCACATAATTTCTGGTATAAAAAAGGAAGGAAGGAAGGAAGGAAGGAAGGAAGGAAGGAAGGAAGGAAGGAAGGAAGGAAGGAAGGACCTTGAATGTATAGATGATGACTGAAAATGGATAGTCATTTGCTTTCTTGAAACTGATACAAAATTAGGTACAACTCTAACCTTATATTAACTTTAAAATGCAAGGAAACAAGTCATATCCATCTTTTTACAAGTATTTACAATTGCTTATATCAGTGGTTCTCAACCTTTTTAATGCTGCGACCCTCAACCGGTCGTAAGTCGAGAACTACTCAACCGGTCATAAGTCGAGGACTACTCAACTGGTGCAGCACTGTTTGCAGAATGGGACTTTTGGCGAGCTCAGCAGGGCAGAGACAGGCTGGACAATTCCTATTGGCTTTTGAAAGCCAATAGAATTAGACTCTATTCAAGAGAGTCTATTCTATTGGCTTTCAAAAGCCAATAGAATAAAAGGGAGTAGCACAGCTAAGGAAAAGGGGGAAAAAATGGCGGACTGCGTTGTTTGGTGACCCCCATGAAATGGTTGTTTGACCCCAAATGGGGTCCCGACCCACAGGTTGAGAACCACTGGCTTATATGAATGTATGGAATTATCACAATAGTCTTTAAGAAGATGCAACTGAGAATAGAGTAAATTTTGTCCAGTGATGGATTTTGATAGGTCCAGAGGTTAGCTGCCTCTGCTCAATCATTCACTCAGACTGCTGCCTGGAAGTCTTGGACCAGATCAGTAAATCAACCTGTTACATAGATAAGAATAATTCCACGAGTCCACATGACCAAGTCAAAATGGGCTTTTAAGGTCAAAAATCATTGTTTTCCAAAGTCACAAGATTGATTCCTCAGTTTGCATCAATTCTCACTTATTTTCTATACAGCACTATTATTTTTCTCTCCTGCACAAGATCCATGACAATATGCATAATAACAATAAACAGCCCTTGTCTATTAATGATCTAAAGTCTATATTAATAAACATTCTAGTCTCTCAGTTGATACTCTGCATTCTAAATCCTAAAATACTGGTGCATGGTGGGACAATTTCCCACACCCCAGCCATTGTATCCAAAGATTTTCCCACCTACTATAGTCAGGACATGATATGAGCTTTGCTTTTCTTTTATTTGTTTTTTCTCCTTTCTTAAAGGTGGAAGGAATGGGACAACTTTATTTCTGCTCAAAAACAAAGCAGAGTCAATCCCTTATTTTGGTAAGAATACCAAAATGGTATCATAATATTCTGAATAATTGCCATATATACCTGGTAGTTGTGCCCATATTGTCATCAAGAGTTAAATTCAAATTTAGGATTTTGTTATTTTTTTTAACGGCTGTCAACTGAAGGCAGGTTAAACTATGTGTGTTGTTCAGATATATATTGGGAGAATAAAACAATTTAAAATCCTCTAGTTCGGACTTCATTTTTCAATTGGGACATTTCATCCTATGATCTTTCTCTCTAAATCTATTGTGCTCTGAATCCAAATTTCACTGGCTTATTATCCCAGACAGCTGAACTCAATTTTGGGGATTTAGTTTCATTGTTAATTTTTATAGTCTTTCATCTTTAGTGTTCCTGAGTGGGTAGGATAGAATGGGGAACTTTGTTTACAAACTCCTGGGGTTTCCTTATTATAAAATGCTTTTTATTGCTTTATGGTATGCCATGTGGCCTTCAGGCATGAAGCCTATGAATGACATTTATTATTGTTGTTGCTGTTATGATTACTCAATATATTGTGTCATCCCTTGGGCCATAAGTAATATGCACGATCTTAATGGAAAGGAAATCTATCTTCTACACTGTAGTTCCTAGGATGGAACAAAAATACACAGACCTTTTTAATAACATTTTTTTTTTTAACTTACGCAGCTTTCCTCTCAGGAACTAACATCACAATTCTTCTTAAAACTGATAGCACAACAAGGAACTATTCAGATCTAATCACAATTCCCTTTGACTTTTCAAGAAGGATATAAACAATTAAAGGATATATTTATAGTTTACTAAACATTTTATTTGTTTCTTTACTTAAGAATCAGATTAACACAGCCACCTATCTCACCCAAGGAGACTCTGGACGGTGTAAACAGCTAAGCAAAGATATAAAAATGGCAAATGCAAATATAAAAAACTATAGATCCACTAGTATATTCAAGTTATTCTCATGCTTGCTGTTCTTGAGCCAGATCTTCACCATTCTATCAACATTCTTTTGTTTTCTTAGCTAGATGCATGACTTTACATTTCTCCCTGTTAAATTTCATCTTATTCATTTCTGCCAACTGTAGCAAGTTTCTTATAAATAACAGAACAGTTGCAGATGTGTGAATTTGTGTACATTGGTGAAATATTTACTAAAGAGAACATTGATAGGGAAAAAATGTAGAAATGTTGGTAGCATGTTTAGAGATATATATGATCTCTTTTTATACTGAATAAAAACTTGTTGATAGGAGTCCCCCCCCCCTAAAAAAAGACAGACTTTTTAAATTGGGTATTTCCTTTTATTTAGTTACATGACAGTGAGAATTAACATTTCAGGAGAATATAAGAGGAATTAAATATTTTAAAACATGTCTGATAAAATAACAGAAATAGCTAAGAATGAATGAGTGATAAATGAATGAATGTGGGTTGGATACAAAATGGAGTGGCTTGTGTGGGGAAAAATAGCACACTGAAGTAGCTTATTTATCTTGTGAGAATGAATGAGGACTGAATTGTAAAGCAAATATGGTATTTCAAGGAAGACCGAAAGGCCTGAAGAGCAGGGGAAGGGTGAGAAACTTTGAATAAAATTATGGGATCCTTATAAAGAGAAAAATAATAATGTTATAGAATTACATAAACCTGAAGGCAGCAATAATGGTTTGCAAAGAGAGGATGATAAAGAAAGATGTAATGAACAGTACTGGTGTAAACTAAATTTAGCTGTTTTTCCTTTATTTGTTCCTTACCTCATGTCTTTTTTTCCCTTCATTTTTTTCCTTGCCATATTTATGCGCTCTGGTCAATGTTGCTTATCTCAAAAGGCAATAGTATGTGTAGATGAAGGCTAAGTATGTGTACATGTATGAATAAAAGGTAGGAATAACCATGTTGAACAACTATAATTTTTTTTTACAGTTTAGTAATAAACTAAACTAAACTTAAATGACGCATAGGAGTCCAGTGTTACATAAATACACTTCTAAATTAAAGTAACAATGACATGGTGTAATATACAGTGACTTGCTTCAGACTTTGTGTCGGGTTAAATAAGCAGGTTCAGTCAATTATTATTTACTTAAAATTAACAGTTTTTTCAGACTTTTTTTTAAAAAAAACAGAATGAGGTGTATATATGCAATTACCTTCATGAAGGATGTCTTGGAAAAAATGGGACATTTCCCACTAATCTGGAAAAGAATTACTTTGCAGATCAGGACAAAATAGGGAGATCAGTTGGTTCAGAATGCAGCCGCGAGAGCGATTGTGGGCGCGCCAAGGTACGTCCATGTGTCACCTATCCTCCGCGAGCTGTACTGGCTTCCTGTGGGTCTCTGGACGCAATTCAAGGTGTTGGTTATCACCTTTAAAGCCCTTCATGGCATAGGGCCAGGTTACTTACAGGACCGCATACTGCCGCACAGTTCCCAGAGACCGGTGAGGTCCCATAGATTGGGCCTCCTTCAGGTCCCGTCGGCCAGACAATGTCGGCTGGCGGGCCCTCGGGGAAGGGCCTTTTCTGTGGTGGCTTCGACCTGGTAGAATCAACTTCCCCCCAAGGTTCGAACAACTCCCACCCTGCTGGCCTTTAAGAAAGCTGTTAAAACTCTCCTGTTCCGGCAGGCCTGGGGCTGATGTCCCCGGGGGGGGGGGGGCGGGACATGATTGGACTTGCGGTATGATTGAATTATTTTATTGTTTTATTCTCGATGATTGTTTTAATTTTGTACGCCGCCCTGAGTCCTTTGGGATTGGGCGGCATATAAATCAATTAAATAAATAAATAAAATAAATAAATAAATCACAAAAGCCATGAACTAAATATGCAGCCAGAGACTGGGGCCAAGAAAGCAGAACACAAGCAAAGAACCACAAGGCCAGGTCACAATTTGGAATTCCATAGACATTACAACAAGTACATACTACAGATAGTCCTCATGTAACAACTATTCACTCAGCAACTGTTAGGAATTATGACAGCGCTAAATGCAGAGACTTATGACCTATGCCCAAAGTTATGATTGTGATCTGGGCAATTGGCAACCCGTTTACAATAGGTTACCAACTGACCTGCATTCATGTGATTGTTGTTTGCCATCTTCTCTGCCAGCTTCCTCAGAAAATCAAAACAAGAAACTGAATTGTGAGCAATTCAAAAGAAGTGGGAGAAAACCAAGAGAAGAAAATGGATATACACAGCCTTCTTAAAATGTTAGACAGAAAAAGGTAATGTATAGGAAATAAAAGGAGGGAAACATTGCCAAAGAAGAATACAAGGTAGTCTTCAGAGATTTAAGAATTCTGGAAAAAAAAGGTAAATATCAATGTGCTTCAAATGGGATAGTTAAGAGATCACATTTCAAGTACTTGATGACTTTATAGTATCTTCTAATGCTATGATGTTATGAAATATTGCCTTCATAGGAAGGAGAAAATATTCTAAGACAGTGGCCATTCCAAAATCACTGTTATACACTGAATCTATGCATTCCATTTCCTGAATTTGTACATGTTTAATTGGGCATTTTATATACAATATGCTATTTGTGATTATGATGATTCATAAAACTATACTAATCTCAAGGGATTTTTTTTTTACCTTAATTCTCTTATTGCAAGGTAAGCTGAATTTATCCCATTATTCTTTTTTTTAATATACATTTTATTGTTTTTTTAATTTAACATCAAAGTGCTCAGGAAAACACCGTGCTGAAAGGGTAATCAATCATAACAAAACAAGTCATATAGTATATATAATTAAAATTAATACCTTAAAAAAATCTCCCTCTCTATTTCCTCACATGATATAACAAATTTAGTTTAATCTATTTAATCTATTTTTACTCTTTTTAAAAAAATACACCCAAACAAACTTAAAATACATAAACATAAATATTTTCTTTTAATAGAACAGTACTATACATTTTAAGCATTTTTTTCATCTTATTTACATTTTATGTACATCAATAATTATGTCTTTTCCTTTCTCTGTTCTAGCCAATTATAACATTTATTCCAAATTTCATAGAATTCTGTCACCTCCTTGTCTTTTAATTCTAACGTAAGTTTGTTAATTTCTGCGCATTCCAAGATTGGATACAGGAGATAACGGAGATAAAAATGGATTTTAAACCAGAATTATTTCTTTTGGGCATAATAAATTTAAAGATGGAAAAACAACTCCAACATATCATTATACACATATTGACTGCAGCTCGTATAGCATATGCTCAATGTTGGAAGAGTGAAAATATTCCCACAAATGATATGATTATTCCATTATTCTTAATAGGTCAAGGGTATCTTGACCAGAAGTTAATTTTATAAACACAATCTATGTAAATAAAAGTATTTTAGAAATTTATGGAAATCAGGAAACTTTGTAATTAATTACTATAAAACTTAGTCAATAGTTTATGCTGTATTTAATAAGATATAACTTATTTTTATCCACGGTGTAAAAAGCAAGCTTGCAAATAAAAGCACATTATTATCTGATGAATTTAAACCATTTTTATCATGAGAAAGTTCATTTAGAGTCATCAATTATAATTAGAGAATATTTTTGCATAATCTGCTAAAAACAGAATAAACTACTGACAATCAAATAGTCTGATTATATAATCAACATCTTATATTACATCAAGGTCAGGTTAAGCAGGAATTTTGTTATGAAGGAAGAAAAGTATACATGATATTTCTTAACTGGAAGAAAAATCATTCAAGGGATTTTCTAGTCTATAGTTATAAACTTAAAATCTGATGTCACCATAAATTTGCATAGCACTTGTGAACGGTGAATAATCATGGCAGAGAACACTATTAATACTGGAAAAAGAAGAAAGTACAAACTACACACATTCAGACTCTGATGATTCCATTAACAAACTATAGGTTCATATTTTTAACATATTCCTAAAAGTTTCTGTTATAAGTAGACAAAGAAATGAAAAAAAAGATACTTAAAATACACTAAGGAAATGAAAAGCACAATGATTTTCTATGACGAGGATAAATCTCTTAAATAGGAATATATTTCTTAAAATGATAGAGGTTAGCAATTTGGTCACCTATTCTAAGTACAGTGTTACCAAGGAGCTGACCCATTTTAAGTATACTTCTAACTTCTTGATTCTTGGAGTATTACTAGAAAAAGATGGAATAGACAAAATCACCACCAAATGGATTTGTAGCTGGCTGGCAAACCATACTCAACAGGACAAGTAGTCCTCAATGGTATGCATCCACATGGAAAGCAGTAAGTAGTGGGGTAACACAAGGCTCTATCTTAGGCCTAGTACTCTTCATAAATGACTTAAATGAGGGAATTGAAGGGGAACTCATCAAATTTGCAGATGACACTAAACTGACAAGAATAGCCAACATCCCAGAAGAAAACTTCAGGATCCCAAAAGATCTTGACAAACTTGAACAATGAGCCCTATCCAACAAAATGAATTTTAATGTGGAAAAAAAAGCAAAGTTTTACATTTAGGCAGGAAAAATCAAAGATATAAGTACAGATTAGATGAGACCTGGCTCAAAAACAATAACTGTGAGAGGGACCTTGGAGTCCTAGTGGATGATCAGTTGACTATGAGCCAGCTGTGTGCAGCAGCAGCCAAAAAAGCTAATACAATCCTGGGTTATATAAACAGAGCCATAGAATCAAGGTTACACGAGGTATTAGTACCAATTTATAAAACCCTAGTGAGACCATACCTGGAATACTGGAACAAATTTGGTCACCTTACTACAAGAATATGTTGAGACCTTGGAAAAAATTCAGAGAAGAGCAACTAAGATGATAAAAGGCCTGGATACTAAAACATGTGAAGAACAGCTGCAGGACTTGGGTTTGGCCAGTCTAAAGAAATAAGAAATAGGGGTGACATGATAGCAGTATTCCATTATTTGAGGGGCTGCCACAAAGAAGAGGGGGTCAAATTATTCTCCAAAGCACCAGAATGCATGACAAGAAACAATGGTTGGAAACTGATCAAAGAGAGAAGCAACCTGGAATTAAGGAGAAACTTCTTAACAGTGAGGACAATTAACAAGTGGAACAGCTTGCCCTCAGAAATCATGGGCACTTCGTCACTGGAGGTTTTTAAGATGAGACTGGACAATTACTTGTCTGAGATCATATAGGTTCTCCTGCTTGAGTGGGGGGGGGCTGCACTAGAAGATCTCGAAGAACCCTTTCAGCTCTATTCTATTCTACTAGATAACATTATTGTAGAAAAGCTTGGGTAAAAGGGACAATTAAACAGATGCACATTATTCTCTTCTAGCACACCAGCAATTGGGAATTCTACTATGTTATCAGTTAGGCATTTATATATGATACTGATGACAATACACCAAAGTTGCAGATGATCTCATCCAGTGGTTTTATGAAGATGTTGGACATAATAGGGTTAGGGTTAGGGTTAGAGTTAAGGTTAGGGTTAGGCCACAGACATGAACATTGATAAGAAAAAACACACAAAGGAAAGAGATGAACCACTGAAACAGAGCTCGTCCCACTCCTGACTCCCATTTCTAGTCCAGAAAGTACTGTGGTCAACAACATTGAAAGCTACTGAGAGATCAAAGCACTGGAATTGATGAACCACTCCGAAGACATTTTCTGGGAAACTTGTTAGGACTTGCCCAGTTGGAATCCAACTCTGAGCAAACCTGAGTGACTTTTTTCTTCCAGATAGCGTGGATATTCTTCATCACAGCCCTGGAGATGATCCTGTTGCCCAAGCTCCACCCGCCCCCCCAGGGAGTGAGTCACTCTAAGTGGGGCTTCTGAGCAGCTATTGGTAGACACAATAAGAGTGGAAAAATAGAAACGTTTTTCTATCCATATCACCCTAATGTAGGTCCAAATATGAGCTCATACCTGTATTTAACGGGAATCACTCTGACTTTCTCCAATGGTGCTCTAGGAATTTCATCTCTCAGATCTGTTTGGAGAATCAAGAATCACCCCAAGATTGATGCACACAGAGTGGCCACAAAGCAGTAATCCAGTCCAGAGCTTCTGTCTCCTGCCTATTTCATGCTGCAGCCAAAACCTTGTTTAGGATGCATTTTAAAACTGATAAATTCATCAATTTCAAAGTTGTTTTAAATGTTTGCTTCAGCTATTCAAATACATTTTGATTTGCCCATAAATATTGATAACTAATCCTGTAAGTAGCTTTATCCAAGGTGAAAACTCTAATTCATGCTGGATTAAGATCCACTTTGGGGAAAGAATTATGGAATTGATTACAGTATCCACGGCTGAAAGAAAGTTAAATTAGACTCAAGATAGAATAACACTTTTAAAAGGTACCAAAATCCTAGATGTATATAATGTATGTATCTATAGGTATAGGAATGTTTGTGTGTTTGTGTGGCTGTGTGTGTGTATGCGTGTGTGTATTAGCCAAGTTTTCAATGTAATAATATCAAGTGGTAATTTAAGGATGAGTTCAAGTCTTTAGCTATTAATACTAATTATTTTCTATCCAACTGTCTATAAAATAGAAATATTTTTTTGCAATTGTTGAAATAATTCATCTTCAATATATTTATAACAAGAGACTGATAAACCATCTGGTCCAGGCACTTTGCCTATTTTCCACTTTATCAAACCTCCCTTAATGGTATAGATCCATTCATTAATTATTTCTGTTTTTCTGCAATTTTTGGTAGTTTTTGTTTCTTTAGGTATTCATTGAGCTTTGACAGGAAAATTTCTTCTCCTTTAGGTATTTTAAAATTATATTGATGAAATATTTTTGCATCTTTAAATTATGTTATTACTGTGCTCCCATTTGTAATTTTAAAATTTTTCTCTCGTCTCAATTTATGTGCCAAATATTTCCTTGACTTTTTTGTAAATGCAAATTCCTTGGCTGATGGGATCTGCAGTAGGCCTCTTCAGCCCAGCCCAAGTGGGGTGGGCAAATCCCACTGAGGAATAATAGTTCCACCATTTGAACTAGTTTGATTCTAATTGTGTTGATCATAGAATGCAGAGCTTAAAGATAATTTTCTATTAATTATGAAAAAAGGCCTTTTCTGCTATTTCTAATGTTTGGCATTTGACCACTGCTGTTCATGAAATACATTTAACCATAAAAGCATGGAAGATGCTCTTTCTTTTTACAATGAACAGTTGTGGAATATCATAATACTTCTAAAGTAAAGGTAGTTAGGCACTCAGGAAGCATGCTGCAAAGGGTTAATGAGATTTTTTCTATAAAATAAGTATTTTTAGGCACAAACTACAAGCCAATCTTCTATATCAATTCTATAAAATAAATATTAGTTACACAAGAATTGTAATTTTCTCCTTCTTCCATTTGTAATGACTGGTGAAGGAGAATATAAGAGTGCTTTGTGATCCTCATCTTGATCCATCTGAATGATATATTTGTGATATATTTTATTCTTTAGAACTACAGATTTGTATATTTTTATGCCTAACTGATGCTTGGTGGCTAACAGAACAATGAAACCACTAGAGCTAGTGGTGGCGATGAGGCTTGGAATTAATCAGAAGCATGAGTTTCAGGACAGTGACAAGTTTATTATATTACATAGAGCCATAGTGGTGCAGTGGTCAGAATGCAGCATTGCAGGCTAATTCTGCCATAGCAGTTTGATTCTCACCAGCTCAAGATTGATTCAGCCTTCCATCCTTCCGAGGTCAGTAAAATGAGGACCCAGATTGTTGGGGCCAACATGCCGACTCTGTAAATGGCTTAGAGAGGGCTGTAAACCATTGTGAAGCAGTATATGAGTCTAAGTGCTATTGCTGTTTTCAAAATGCTGGTTTACTGCATTTAATGCTGCTTGGTAGGCCTCATGTGGCTTATAGGCATAACATGGAAGCCTGCTCTGAATAAATTAGTTAATGAGAGAAAGAAAAAGTAATGCCTATTGTTGAGTCCGTGGCGGGAAAACAGACACGAGAAGCAGCTGGAGTTCTCAGTTTCATTTATTCAGCGTTCAGCTTACAGGAAGATGGCTTCAGCCTCGCCCAAACGCCTCGCAGCCTCTTATATAGGCAACTCCCGGGTAAATGGGTTACTTTTCCCGCGCCAGCACCCGCGCATGCGCACGGCGCTGGCGACAGCCTGTCTGGTCCCGGGCAGCTTTGCACCTGCCCGGGACTGCCTGCAAACGCCCGAGCCGTTTGCAAGGCTCGGGACATAACACCCCTTTCCCCCGGGCTAAAACTACTACCAACATACAACATTTATTTTATATGACATTTTGCTCCCAGTGCTCCCACTGATTACTGGCTTTTGCCTTGCCAG
Organism: Crotalus tigris; assembly: GCF_016545835.1. Classification (NCBI taxonomy): domain Eukaryota; kingdom Metazoa; phylum Chordata; class Lepidosauria; order Squamata; family Viperidae; genus Crotalus; species Crotalus tigris. The sequence continues at coordinate 15,569,813 of NW_024096970.1, forward strand.
CAATGTTATGTAATCTTCTAGATACTTAGGAGATGTCTTTGCTCTCTGTGACCTTCTTAGCTCTGGGTTACTGGCATAAGTCCCCTGACTGGAGGGAGGCGTGAGCCTGTTCTCTCTATTGTGCCCTGGTGTCTTCCAAGGACTGTGCCCGATGCCTGGCCTGCTTGCTTGCCCACCGGGCTCGTCAGGCCAGGGCTTCTGTTGCTTTGTGACCTGGTTGTCCTACCTAGCTGTAGACCCTCAGGCCCTTGAAGTGATAGCCACTGCTGGGCGTCTCTGTGAACCTACCTAGGTTCAGTCCAAGACCTGTCAGGAGGCTGTCCATTCACCTGACCCCTTCTGTTCGGGGATCGTGTGGGTTTCTGTACTTTCCCAAAACTCAGGTGTTCCCTGATTTGTGCTAGGGTTGTTGTAGTCGGGACTTGGTTCCTCGACTAGCTCTGTGTATGTTTGACCCCCTGTAGGATTTGGGGTAAGGTCAGGCAAACCTTGGGAATTGTGTGCCAGCTCTCTTGCGGGGAATGATTTGTTGGGATGCCCCCGGGTATCCTCCGTTGCTGGAGTGCTGTGTGATGTGTGTGGAAAATGAGTATGCCCCCGGGGTGACTCCCTGGCTGGAGTAGGCATGAGTGCCTGTTGTGTGGGTAAGCTCCATGACTTTCTTTTCGGAGCAATTGCAGAACCTTGGACGAGCCGTTTGTGGCTCCCTCAGTGGAGATGGGCAGTAGCTCTTGCCCTTCCCTTTGCTCCAAAGGGTCCCCCTCCCCCCCTGGAAAAGACCCAGGAGTCTCAGTAGAAAAGTCTCGCCTAGAGCGAAGTTGGTCGATGTGCCGACGCAGGACATGACCGTTGTCCAGGGCAACCTCGTAGGAGAGAGGACCTGTGATCCTGGACACAGAAGCGGGGACCCATGTATGACCAGGCCCGTAATTGCGAGCCCAAACCGGGGCACCCACAAGTAGTTGTCTAGGTGCCCTAAGATGTGAGGTAGATGAAGGCAGTCTGTCCGGATGCAACCGGTCAAGTTTAGTAGTAAGTTGATGCCCCCAACGAAGTTCAGCTGGGCTTCTCCCTGTAGAAGTGGACGGTGTGGTGCGATAAGAAAGGAGAAAGTCAGCCAACCTGTGATGCCAGTCCCCGTAGGTGAGTCTCTTCAAGGCGTCCTTTGCGATGCGCACCATGCGTTCAGCCATACCGTTGGTGGACGGGTGAAAAGGCGCAGACGTGGCCTGACGAATCAGGTTTGCCTGTAAGAAAGCTTGGAATTCGGAGGAGGTGAATTGAGGGCCGTTGTCGGACACAATGACATCTGGCAGCCCGTGTGCAGCAAAAATCCCCCTCAGTACCTGAATAGTCTTTGCAGTGGTGGTGGATGAGACAGGTACAACCTCAAGCCATTTCGAATGGCTGTCAACAAGGACCACGAAGAACTGGCCCTGAAAGGGCCCAGCGTAGTCAATGTGCACCCTAGACCATGGGGACTGTGTTTCCTCCCATCTATGCACAGGAGCTTGGGGCATCTCTGGGCGAGATCGTTGGCACAGGTGGCATGCGTGTACCTTAGCCGCAATATCTTTATCTAAAGCAGGCCACCACAAGTGGCTGCGTGCAAGAGCCTTCATACGAACAATGCCAGGATGACCCTCGTGGAGGGATTCTAAGACCCTAGTCCTCAGTGAGGTGGGAATGACAACTCTGTTTCCCCAAAGCAGACAACCCTGAGAAAGGGACAGTTCATTTCTTTTGGACCAGAAACTCTGAAACTCAGGACTAGGGCAGTGCTCAGGCCACCCGGACAGGACCCATGGAGCGGACACGTGAAAGTGTGTGATCTGTACCTGTTTCAGCGGTAACATCCCTGGCACTAAGAGGAAGCTCGGGCAAGGCTTGGATTGATAGAATGTTGACAGCTGGCGCGGGGTCAGCTTCTACTACTGGCAGAGGCAATCTACTGAGGCCATCAGCATGGCCCATTTCTTTCCCAGGCTTGTGGAGTAATGAAAAATCATATGCAGACAAGAAAATAGACCACTTAAGCATTCTAGGGGAAATGATGTGGGGAGTCTGCTTACGTGTGGTAAACAGTCCCAGCAGAGGCTTATGGTCAGTGAAGACCGTGAAATGCCTGCCATATAGAAAATCGTGGAATTTTTTAATTCCAGCAACAACAGCCAGAGCATCCCTGTCTATCTGAGCGTAGTTGCGCTCGGCAGAAGACAGTGTTCTGGAGTAGTATGCAATAGGAACCTGAGTTCCATCAGACCTGAGGTTACTCAGGACAGCTCCAACCCCGTAGGGGGACGCATCACAAGCGATGCACACAGGGAGAGACTCGTTGAAATGTGCAAGAACACTGTTAGAAGTGAGCAAGGCCTTGACTTCTTTAAAGCAAGCCTCATGCGCTTGTGACCACAGCCACACAGCCTGTTTGTCTAGTAGCCTGTGAAGAGGCTCAGCTACACTAGCTTTATGTTGAAGAAAAGAATTGTAGAAATTCAGGAGGCCTAGAAAGGCCTGAAGTTCGGCCTTAGACTTTGGCCTGGGTGCATCTAAAATAGCAGTTAGTTTGGATTCAGCAGGATGAATCCCAGCAGCATCAATTTTGAATCCCAGAAATTCAGTAGAATGCACCCCAATCTGGCATTTGTCTTTTCTGAGCTTGAGGCCTGATTTCCTGAATCTTAACAGGACAGCCCTAAGCCTTTCAGCTAGAATGTGTGTGGAGTCTGCTGCAATCAAGACATCGTCAAAGTAGGGGCAGACCCCTGGTATACCTCGTAGTGTGTTTTCCATTACGCTTTGGAAAATCCCAGGAGCGACATTCACTCCAAACTGTAGCCTTTTTACTTTAAAGGCACCCCTGTGGGTCACAATGGTCTGAGCTATGGCAGCATCATCATCAACAGGCAGCTGTTGATATGCTTGAGCTAGGTCAAGCTTTGCAAAAACACGCCCCCCCCTTGAGAGAGTCCAGGATGTGACTGACCACAGGAACAGGATAGGCATGTTGCTGCAATGCCTTATTGAGTGTGCATTTGTAATCAGCACAAATGCGAATGTCCCCATTTGCCTTTAGAGGCGTGACAATGGTGGTCTCCCATGGGCTGGAATCAACAGGTTCTAGGATTCCTTGTTGGATTAGTTTGTCTAATTCAGTGTCAATCTTACTTTTTAAAGCAAAAGGGACCCTTCTTGCTTTAATCCTAATGGGAGTGACAGTGGGGTCTATCTTTAAGGACACAGGTGGTCCTTTGAATGTGCCCAGCTGGGGGCTGAAAACATCTGCAAATTCTGTGCAGACTTCCTGTAGGTTGAGTGTTTGTAAGCTATTGAGTCCTGTGACGTGTATCCCCAGGGCCTCAAACCAATCGAGTCCTATGAGACTCGTTCGTTCACCCCCTACTACTAATAAGTCTAGTGGACCTTCAAAACTCTTGTATTGCACGTTAAGGGTGGCCTCCCCCTTAACACACACTCTTGAGTTCTGAAAATCTGTTAATACAATATCAGAAGGCCTTAACTTGGCCTTAGACCCACTTCTGGAACAAATCTTCCTAATGTATGCAATGAAATGATGGACAGGGCAGACCCTGTGTCTAGTTCCATAGATAATGGAACCCCTTGTAGCTTCACGTTGAGTGACAGCTTTTTTCTTCATGGGCTTGTGTGTGCCTGTTCTACAGATGCTTCTTCGCGAAAGCGCAAAAACCTACCCTATTCTGGCTGGGGAATCTGTACCCTTCAGGCGTTCTTCTTGGGGTTGTGCCTTTCGTCGGCCCAGGCACACAGCTGCAATGTGCCCTTGTTTACCGCATGCCCGGCAGGTAGCGGAGCGGAACTTGCAGTCGGGTCTCCTGTGGCGACCTCCACAGCCGATGCACTTGAGCGGAGCCGAAGAGCTTCCCTTCTGGTTCTCTTCCCTCGCGGGGTGTAGACGGTCGACTTCCTCGTCCGGATCCTCCTCGGAGTTTCGTCGGACGTCTTCCTGGTGCACGGACGCATCCTCTGCACTGTTTCTGATCGGCCGCATGTTTTTGACGGCGCCGCCTGCTGCTTCTTCTGCGGTGACTTCCCTTAAGGCGTCTTGGAAGGATAATTCTTCCTTTGCGAAAAGTCTCTGTTGTAGCTCGTGATGCCTTAACCCGCACACGAATCGGTCCCTCAGTCGTTCCTCGAGGTCCTTGAACTCGCAGGGCTTGGCGGCCTTCCGTAACGCGGCGATGTATTCCTTGGCTGACTCACCGGACCGTTGATCCCTTTGTTCGAAGGTGTGGCGCCATGAGATAACGGACACCTTGGGATGGAAATGCTCCTTCAGCAGCTTCTTCAGGTCTGCGTAGCTTACAGACTCTACTGGGACAGGTGCTGCAAGGTTTTCTGCGATTTCGAAGGCGTCTTGGCCGCAAACGCAAAGCAGGGTGGCCGCCTTCAAGCTATCTTCCCTCACTTGGTTTGCCTTGAAGTAGTTCTCCATTCTGGATACGTAGGACTCCCACCGCTCTGGATGTGAGACGTCGAATTCCGAAAGCCTTCCGATTTTCGCCATCTTCGGATCTTCAGGAGACGGGTCTATCAGCCAGCCTACTCCCAAATGTGCACCGGATTGGCGGGCAGCTGCCGAGTCGACGCTGTTCCTCTTTCGCCACTCAGGACTCCTTGGGTAAGCTTACACTTCTTCCTTTCCAGGTAGTGCAAGGCATCCCATCCTCGTCGCCAGTGTTGAGTCCATGGCGGGAAAACAGACACGAGAAGCAGCTGGAGTTCTCAGTTTCATTTATTCAGCGTTCAGCTTACAGGAAGATGGCTTCAGCCTCGCCCAAACGCCTCGCAGCCTCTTATATAGGCAACTCCCGGGTAAATGGGTTACTTTTCCCGCGCCAGCACCCGCGCATGCGCACGGCGCTGGCGACAGCCTGTCTGGTCCCGGGCAGCTTTGCACCTGCCCGGGACTGCCTGCAAACGCCCGAGCCGTTTGCAAGGCTCGGGACATAACACCTATAGTTTAGCTTTGGATAAATTAATCTCGAATAAATAATTGACTATATTGATTTTTTTATCAATAGGATGAACAAATATAATGGTATTAAACTATAGCACAATATAAATATGACATTGAATTTAGAAGATAACATTTTCTTATCTAGTATATTAGGATTTAACTCAGTTTATGTTGGAGATTAAATTGCTCTATGGTCATGTGAGAATGTGAGAATTTGACTTGAATAATGATTAGCAAAGCTTTCCCTCCTCCCCACCCCCACACCTGGCTTTTCAAAGAAAAAAAATGTATCTTCTTTCTTGGAAATATGCATGTTATGTCCCGAGCCTTGCAAACGGGCTCGGGGCGTTTGCAGGCAGTCCCGGGCAGGTGCAAGCTGCCCGGGACCAGACAGGCTGTCGCCAGCGCCTGTGCACGTGCGCGGGTGATGGCGCGGGAAAAGTAACACATTGACCCGGGAATTGCCTATATAAGAGGCTGGGATGTTTTGGGCGTTGCTGAAGCCTTCACCTGTAAGCTGAACACAGAATAAAAGAAAACCTGAGAACTACAACTGCTTCTCGCGTCTGCTTTTCGCCAAGGACTCAACAATGCACATCTTGAATTTTGCAAGTGATTTGTTTCAAAATTAATTTCTCTTCCTTTTTATTATTTCTGTTGCATATATTACAGCTTAATAACTTCTGGGCAATGAATTTAAAGTGAAGGCAATTAACATGTCTTACTTTAAAGGCAGGTTTTGCTTTTCAAGATGACTTGCAGTATATTTTATTTGATTTATACACAGATTGCCAGCCTATCCAAAATATGTTTGTTGCATAATTTTCTGAAATGATTCATACTGGAAACTTTTTAAGTTTAAAGTATAGGCCAAGAGGGTTTTTCAACTGTCCCTGATATGCACAAAAATTAGATCACTCATAGCCAGGTAAATTATCTTAGCTGTTCTGTTGTTTGTAATATTTCAGGCTCCTTGATCCTTCCTGGGTTTTGTGATTCTATTCTTGTCTACAAAAAACTCCATCAGATTTAGATTATTTAATATTTAATTATCAGAGGAAGTGTTGTTGTGTTTGCAGGTTGTCATAAGACAACAAAGAATAAGACCAGGCATTTAACTGCATAAGACTAAGACATTTAACTATAGGGTTATAAACACAAAAAAACCATGATTGGTTGTGAGTCATGCATTCTTTTCAAGGACCACAAAAAACCAGTAGATTTGAGGATCAACAACATAATGATGATATTGGATGCTCTGACATATATTAGGGCACCTATAGGAAGGGTAAGTAAAATAGGATCCAAGACCAATTCCTGAGACATACTTGCTACTTTAATCCAATCATAAAAAAGATTTCAGATGTACTATAAATGATGTCCAAAGATGATAACCTAGACATTAAAATAGGGCCATCAAATGCTATCAGCAGTTCCAAAATAATCAACATTGATTAAGATGCCTTTGGTCACCAAAATGTCGTTTAGAATTTTGGAAAAGTGCTGTCTCCATTGAATTGTCTGCTCCAATCCTGATGAATATCCATCAAGGTTATAAGAAGAAAATCATGAAAGGCAACCTTCTCCCTTTAGACAAAAAGGCAAGCAAAATCACAGAGCAGTAATTGTGCAGAAAAACAGATCCTGGAAAGGTTTCTCAAGCAAGTGATAAAGTACAAAGTGTCTGGAAAACTATCAGATGTTAAGGGACAGTCCACACGGCAAGTAATAGAATAGGAAAGGTGGGTAGAATAGCACAAAGAATAGAAATGGAACAGCAACAGAAGTACTATAAGGACAGCCTCCAAAGCAGGAATAAATTTAAATGCTAGAGAAATAGAAGGTAACAGAAGAAGGGATGGGGATTTGCCAATAGGTAGAAAAGAATGGACAATGTTTACCATTTTATTAAAGAACAAATTTTTAAAATGTGTCAGCTGAAAAAAAGGAGCAGAGAGGCAATATATTCTACAATTCAAGTATCTCATAGAATACTTGCCAAATAACACTGCAAAAGTGATAGGAGTTTAAAATCATGCAAAAATCTCATTCATTAAAAATATGTCATGACCAGTGGTAACAAACAAAGTATGGCATTGCTAGAACTGGGCAAAGTATAGTGTGACCTTGTGCCACAGCAGAACTATTTGGAAAAAGTAAAAAAAGACAGAATGGGACCAAACATACTGCATGTTAGTGTGAAGAGTTTAAAGGAGCAGTAAAGTTGAAAAAAGAGTTATAAAAGCATTAGATGAAATCAGGGAAATATTTTGTCTTACAGACTACAAATTATGTTTCCATCTCCCAACTTTTCCCTTTTGATACAATCTCTGTGAGGTAGGTTGCGTGACAGAGGGAGGGAAGGAGGGAGGGAGAGAGAGAGACAGACAGAGACAGACAGACAGACAGACAAAATGCTAATAAAAGAGAATATATTTAGCTCAGGGTTGAATTGTGGAGTGAAATGATTTACACATCATTCAAAAAAATAAAAAGGAAACAAAAGGACTGAAACACATTCCCTCCAATATCTTAGACAAGTAGAAACCAATGCCAAACAATGGGGCAGAAAACAATACTTTAATCAAAGAATCACCAAGGAGAAAACCACACCCCTACCAATATTGCCAAGGTAAAGGTAAAGTCTATAAATAAGGAGCAAATCCCACATTTACTTACACTGATGTTACCTGGTTGAGTAATGAAATATCTACAAGCAAAGAACCCAGTGGTGGGATCAAATATGTGAACAACCATTCTCTGTGTGGATGCCGCTTCCGGAAGTCCATTCTGGGCCTGGGTAAAAAAAATTAGCTACCGGTTCTGCCAAAGTGGTGCAAACCGACTGAATCTCACCACTGAAAGAACCAAAGTCAAAGAGAAACAAGAATTCCAGAAAGAGAGAGGAGGGGGAGTAGGAGGGAGAAAGGGAGAGGGAGGAAAGAATAATTGGCCCAAAGTCACAGGTTGAGTTCTGGGGTGAGGATGTACTTAAACTTGGATTTCCTCACATGAATAAAACATTCACTGGAAGAAATATACTTAGGTTAAGATCTCTGATTGTCTTTCTCTCCTCACATGAATTAAAGAATAGGGTTAAAGTCTACTTAAATAAATTCAAGTATTAACACTGTCATTTTAAAAACCCTGCACCTCCAAATGTGTATTGTTATTCATACTGATTGTGCCTTTTTAGTGATATCAGTGTAATATGGCAGGGCTTTTCAATCTTTTCACCCATTGTACCACTTTTAAGATATGGTAGCATCCGAGTACCACCAGTCACCTAGCAAGGTGTCAAAAACTTGGTGATGAAAAAAAAAAGGAAAAAAGTGATAAAGTACAGGTAGTCCTCAACTTACAACAGTTCACTTAATGACTGTTCGAAGTTACAATGGCACTGAAAAAACTGCCCCCCAAGCCACAGCCGAGCAAGACAGTGCCCAGTGGTGCTCTTCCTCCTGTCCAAGGTTTTCATTGTTGTGAGCATTTCTGTTGAGGATTGGCAATGGGGGTGGGGTAGGTTTGGTTTTTATTCCCTCCATCTGCTGAGTGGTTGCAGCAGGTTTTGGTCACTTCACATGACCATGTAACACTGTGACCGTCATAAATATGAATCAGTTGCCAAGCATCTGAATGTAAATCAGAAGACCCTGGAGATGCTGCAACATTCCAGCTGATCGGCGCTTCTACTGGGCTCAGCAGAAGCGTCAGGATCAATGCTGCTTTCCAGCTGATTGGTGCTTCTTCAGGGCTCAGCAGAAGCGCCAGGATCAGTGCCAAGCTCCAGTTGGAGCCTGGCGCTGATCCTGACGCTTCCACTGAGCCCTGATAGCCCCAAATACGCGCCGATCAGCTGGAAAGCGGCACTGATCCTGGCGTTTCCGCTAAGTCCTGATACCTTGCAGCTCCAGCCATCTCTCGCTCAGGCTTATGCGGTGCTGCCACCAGTTCAACTCATTCCCCTCCCCTGCTACCATTTTTCTAGGATGGTTGCGTACCACCTTCCAGGTGCCAATGTAACACAGGTGGTACTCGTACCACTGGTTGAAAAGCCCTGAAATATGGAATGCAATGTGGGATTTTCAGAATTTCTTCTTTAAATAAGTACTTGAAATTAATGATGGACTAAACAGGAACTGGAATCTTGTTTAAGATATGAATTATATTATATTAACTGGAAACATGCCATTAAATGTAATAACAATTCTATTATACAGTACAACATGAGAAAAAGTGGAAAACTGATTAAAACAAAAACAAAAATCCAAAGCCACAAAATTTTAAAGGAGCTGTTCTGCCACTACCATTTTAGTTGGTATTCCTTTTCCTTAGCTTCCACTGATTCTAAGCCTGGCATAGTTGCAACTCTATTCAGGGATATCTTGGAGGAATAGAGTTATATTGCTACTGCTGCTGCTACTTCTTTCTCTTATTCTTGTACTATGTTTTTATTGTTACTGTTTATTTATGATGAATCATGAGTTACATCCTTATTTATGATGAATCATGGGTGCAAATGAATGGCATGACAACTATTCTGCAATTATAATTTATATGTAACTTGTTAATTTAAAAAATCTTCTGTATCACTGCTGTTGCTTGAAAATCATTATCTCCCCTGGACAACATCCTACCAATGAACTATGTTATGACTAAGATAACTTACCATCTTTGACTGTTACATTCTCTGCTGTATGTATTGTGGGTATTTAGTCAACTTGATTAATTTTAAATGTTTAGCTTCTGGACCACCACTATCAAAGCTTTTGAAACTTTCCCCTGAAATATTATTTTTGGAAGTAATTGCCCAACGGTGTTTCATTGCTTCATCTGTGGCATAAAAGATGGAAGTTGTCATGCATATTGTCTTACTCCTTCATCATCCTCACTTGATTTATTCATTGTTATTTTAAACTCTGTTTTGTTTACAAAGTAAAATAGTTATTCAGTTGCATATTACTTTTTGAATAAGATAATAACTTGGATAGTATCCCAATGTGGAACTTGGAATATGATCATGGACAAAAAAGCAAAAGATCAAAGTACTCAGGAAATGGAACAACAGTGGGACTCAAACTCATGATTTCCCTTATCATCTCATCTCATTTGCCAAAAATGATGAGAATATTAAATGACCGTGGGCTGAACTTGAGCATTTTACCCAAAGATGCTATAAGAACAATATAGATACCTATTGCTCCAGAATGATTTATAGACTTTAATAAGGGTTGTGCAATGTAGTATTTTTATTATCATTCTGTTAATCTGAGAGTTGTACATTGAAAGAGGAAAACAGACAGAAACTAGCCTCTGATTTTTCTCCCTGCCAGAGTAAGCAAAGTACAAGATAAACATGGATTCACTAGAAGAACTATAGTATTTAAGATTTCTTTACTATAACATTTAAGATTTCTTTCTAGTTAGTGGGCTTGCTTGGAGGCTAGCAAGAGGAAGCATAAGATAAAAATGATACTGGTGTACAATTATTAGATAGATAGATAGATAGATAGATAGATAGATAGATAGATAGATAGATAGATAGATAGATAGATAGATGATATGGGTATATTTGTTAACTTTTTGTACTGCTGATATTTGAACTGTAATGCAAGTTTTTGTAAAATTGCTTTGGCTAGCAAGTGCAAGAAAGGAGACAACACATGACCTCCACTTCAGCCAACAAAATGACTGGGCAGCATCAGTAGAATAGTTCAAAGCTACTATGGCAAAGACAAGTGGCCCTAAGGCTAGGAAGTGTCTGATTGCTACTCAGCTGTGTTTTCTGGACGTGATGTTGATTATGGATTTCACAAACATGTCAATAACCAAAAAAGTCTGACTAGACAAGATAACTGAAGAGCTCACAAGTAAGTATTTTATAGGAATCAGTTAAATGAATTAGATACAAGAAAGTGTCAATCAAGTGTTTCTTGAAAGTCCCAATTTCCTACAGGCACTCCAACTCATTAAAGCTTATTACCAAGCCAATTCTTACTACAAAGTGTGTGCTGTTGAGAGATCTTTTTAAACCTTTAGCTATTATCTGCCAGAACTGTCACTTTGCCTGTAGCAGCTTTTTGATATTGATGGATAAAACCAAAATTTATGCCAGTTTTTATCTGAGAAATCATGTCCCTAATTCTGAGGTAATCAAATGTCATTAGGATAATCAAACCTGCTTGATGGGGAGAGAGGGATAATGTTACATTCCTGTGAGCCATTCTGAGCTATATAACTAAAATGTGTAATAGAGTTATCATGTTGAATCCATCCCCATGAATCTAGATCAGGGGTATCAAACTCGCAACATCACATGATGTGTCATGATGTATTGTGACTTTTTTTCCATTGCCAACAATGGGGTAGGCCCAGTTTCACCATGACGCATCTGGCTTGATCTAGATGGGGCTGAACCAATACAGCAGGAATTCTATTCCAAATTAAAATTATTTTTTTTAAATAAATTGTTTTATAAGCATCTTTTTCAGTCGCTTTTCTGAAGAACCTAGCTTAGCATAACTCTGAAGAATGACCCACTGATTTGCTCTTGTGGGATGATGTGTTTTTCTGCATCAGATTTGCTTTTCTATAAATATACTGTTACTTAATTAGTCCAGGCAACATAAGTTGCTTCAGTTCAAAGTTTTTATCAAAGCCTTGTCTAATTGAAGCACTTCTTTGAAGCTTTGCACAGCCCTAGTTCCTAGTTTTTTATTTATTAATAAATATTTATGCTATCCAAGTCTTTACTGAACAAGCTAAGTAAAAGCTGAACTATAGATAGAAAATACATTAAAACAGAATAAGGGTGGTTGTCCATACCTTCATACCCAACGAAGGAGGGTAGTTTAAAGTAGATTTAAATTGTATTTAACAGCTGTCTCATCTCTATATTTGTCCAGTTGCTATGAGAATACATTTTTTGAATGGATAATTATCTTTGTACTATTTAAAAGATTTTTAAAGTGTATCAGAACAAGGTTGGGAAACCCATAGTCTCTAGTTCTTTAGGAAGTATAAACTCCAGCATGCTGGCTGGAGAATTCTGGGAGTTAGTCCATAGATCTTCAGATTGCCAAGGCTGAGAAGCACTATTCTAGATGTTGCTGAACTACTACTCCCAGCCCCACTCACCATGCTGACTGAAGTGCTGGAATTTATAACTTACCAACACCTAAATGGTCACTTGTCTTCAACCTCAACTATTCCATAGAAACTTCGGGCTTTCTAAGGAAGCCTCCTTTCTAAAATGTATTGTCTAAAGATGAACAGTGACAAAAGGCACTTCTGCCACTGACATCCTTTTTTGCCAGCTAAATCCTTCTTTGCTGTATGAAACCACTTTTTGCCAGCTGACTCTGTGTTGGCAAAGATAACTCCCAGCAGAACTATAGGCATACAGAGAAGAAGGGGGAAAGGAGTAGAGATGAGTTATACCAAATCTCAACCAGACTAAAAACACAATGCTTCCTCCAGATGAGGCTATGTTGTTTGTTTTATTCAATACATTAAATATCCAATGAAGTCAATCCAGCCCAGACAGTGTACATTTTAGTGTGACATCATGTTAGTATCATTATACATATACATTTTGATAATTTGTTGTAGGTATAGGTATAAGTAGTATAGGTATCTATAGATAGGTAGTTTGATATAATAAAATAACTGGCAAATTTCAATATAGAAATGGAACTGGGTTGATAGATGCAACATTTTGTCTTTCTCAAGATCACTGTTAAGTGTACCTAGCGCTTGTTTGGTGATCTGTAAAGAATAACTCCCCCTAACAGATGGCTGTCATTATGAAGCTGAACCAGCTGCACATTTTTGCAGCTATTTATGGACCCCAATTTTGAGTAAATACTTTGGGCCACATGGATTGTAATTTTCAGCTTTTCTCATGTAAACTATTCTCAGTTCTAGTGATTAAACCAATCATTTTGCCATACAAACACTTTAATACCATTTTTGATATTTTTTTCTCTTTTGTTTTTCCAAAGGTTATGTAATTAAAAAAAACCTGCTTTTCTAATTAATTACAGATGTTTACATAATCTCTATTTTTAAAAGTATTTTCAAAAGAAACATGTTTTGGAATGGATACTTATCATCAAAGTGTCCCTCCTCCATCAAGGTAAAATAACTTCGATAAATTTATTGTGTATTGTTTCTGCACAGTTTTATAATTATTGCCATCATATCAACTGAACATTTAAAATGAAATGAAATTCATTAGGAAATGGCATGATATATTTTTGGACCATTTTCTTTTATAAGTCTTTTAAAAATATATCACGGAACTGGTACAATAACCTAGGGTAACTTTTTAAAAGTTGGAATTTAATCTAGTCTAATTATACTGGTTAGCCCCCATTATGCAGAAGAAGACAGCAGAGTAGAATATAATATTAGTGGTGTTAAAAAAAAGATACTGTAGTAGATAGCTCCCATTTTCTGGAAATGATGAGGCAGATATATTCATGGAGCTTGGCAATGTCTCACTACTATCGTCACCACAGTTTTAACTTGGATGAGGTATACTGCATCTTGCTTTCTCAGGGAGAGAATCAGCATTAGCAATAGTATACCACTCCTAGCTGAGTTCATTCTTCCTTACTCACTTTCCTATCGGAAATGCAGTGGTAAAATCAACATATGAGATGATAAATCAATCCCTAGTTGGTTTTCTCTGTAATGCTGATCTAGCATTGTTCCAAGCCATTGTTGGATAAAGAAAGACAAACACATGTAGATGATGATGATGATGACAATGATGATGGTGGTGATGATACCAAAAGGAGAAAAAGACATTGCAGGGCTTTTTTTTCCTCTGAGGGGTAAGAAAAATGAAAATATAAAGAAATGTTCCAAGAAGGAAATGTGTTCTAAGAAATTTTGGCTCAGCAATAGCTGGAACTAGTTGATAGAAATTGATATGGGGCCAGAGGTTTCCAAGAATGGAATTTCCTTGGGTCAGGCACCATCTGGGGAAAAATAGAAGGAAAGGGAAAACAAGAGTAACAAATAAAAATGTAATTAAATTGCTGTGATAAGCAATTGCAAAGTATGCTTTCTTGCTATGCATGTTTGAACCTGAAATTCTTGACATCTTTGCCCCTTACTTCAGCTTGCAAAACACAGTTTGTGTTGCTGACTTGGAAGGAATCTTAGTTAATGTTACCTCTTATTGTTTGGTTTTCTCCAAAGAAATACCAACAGAGTTGCTTAAAAAATAACCCTCCTATTGTTTCACAGAAATTGTGTTAGTTTATTTGAATTAGAAACAATTTCAATAATATGCCCTTTTTATTTAGTTATACACAGTTTCTTTTATATATCCAAGCCAGCTATTTCAAAGCTATTGCTTGTTTTAGCATTCTTTTTCTCTTTATTTTTATTTTAGCTAGAAGGTTGCTGCTGACATTTGGTCAGGGAATTTTAGGATGTAGAAATAGCAATAGCACTTAGATTTATATAATGTTTCATAGTGCTTTACAGCCCTCTCTAAGCAGTTTACAGAGTCAGCATATTGCCCCCAACAATCTGGGTCCTCATTTTACCGACCTCGGAAGGATGGAAGGTTGAGTCAAACTTGAGCCAGTGAGATTTGAAGTACCAAACTGCTAGCAATTGGCAATCAGCAGAATTAGCCTGCAATACTGCATTCTAACCACTGCACCATCACGGCTCTCAATACCGCAAAGGTACTTTTTTCAAGAGATAACTGACTTTTTTGTTTTTCTTTGAAGAACTTTCACTTCTTATCCAAGAAGCTTCTTCAGCTCTTCAGAAGATGTTTCTTGGATAAAAAGGAAAATTTCTTCAAAGAAAAACAAGAAAGTCCAGTTGCCTCTTGAAAAAGCTCCTTTGGGACAACCATGACCTGAATGACTGAGAATCTCCATAGGCATGATTCTCAGTGTAGCTCTAATGAAAATCCTAATGGCCCACCAAGAGGAAGGGGACTGAACTTAGTTGTTAAAATAAGCGTATCTTCTGGGAACTCAAAATTATTCTGTCTTGTTCTTATCAATGGTACATTAATTTATTTAATTAGTCTGGATCTGTCCCATGTTTATTAGGATAGAATAGGATAGAATATTTGTTGTATTTCTGATGAATAAACACATAGATTTTGAACATGTTATTGGAACTTACTTTGTAAGTAATTCAAGGTATGAACATGTCTAATATTCCCTCCTTCTAGTTTTTCTCCATAACAGCAGCCCTATCAGATTGATTGGTCTCAGAGTGATTCAACGGTCCAAAGTCTCCCAGTCAGCTTTCACATCTTAAGTTCTTACAGTTCTAGGTAAAGTAAAGTGAAGTGTAAATCTCAGGTTTATGACCTGGCTGAATGATTGAATTATGGATTTTCCCATATAACATTTATGGGAAATCTTGTTATTTGTTTGTTTAATTGTTTATTTGATATGCCCTATGAATCCACCACTATGTGATGAACCTCTCACTTAAAACTAAGAGCACCAATATCCAGGCTGTGCATTGTAGTACAGAAATGTGTTTCAGTCCAAAATATCTGCATGGCTCATGTATTCAGTATGTTTGGCAGGAAGCGTTTTCGTGTGGACAAGATAATCTGGTTTATAGATGTATTTTATTGTTTCCCTTTGCAGTAATTTCATTCTGTTGCTTTTTCCATATTGACTAACACCAGGAAAGGGATGTGGTCAGATGATAAGAATGGAAAATTTGTATCTTGTACAGAAAATAGAGTGTAATTTGATAAAATGGTTAGGTAAATCATGGCAGGGATGGGAAGAGAGAATACTTTCTCAGAGAGGAAGAAAAATTAAGTATAATGATCTTGGAATTAATCATTAAGATAAATATATTTTAATAAAAAAATAAAAAATAGACACTTTTGAAGTGAGTACATTTAGGATGCTTTGAGCCTATTTGAAAATTACATTATGCTACATATGATACTCAGAGGCACATTTGAGAGATGTTATAAATATGCAGTACGGACTGTTCAACCTGTACTGCAACTTAACTATGCAACTAAAATGAAAGACTCATTTGAGTCTTAAATGATGGAAACATCTTTTTATTCTTTGTTGCAAGTTGTTTCTCCATACGATATCCAAAATAATCCCGAAGAAAAACTTTCTTTTATTATTAAGTCCCTCATAGGATTTGTGTGAATGAAGAATAAAAATCTATAAACATTGACTTGAGAAAATTATGAAATTCAAGCATTTAGAACAACTGAGGGAAAACAATCCATGATTATTCTGGTCATCATTTTTATGTAAATTGGTTATATTTTCAGACAAACCTCTGATTGAATTTATAAAAAGACAAAAATAGGCCAGCTGGATCTAAGCAAAGGACTAACCAGTTCAGCATAATATAATGAATAGATGATAAGGGGAAACTCACAAGTTGCATATAAGGAGTCTACATTATTCCAAAGATAGTTTGTGGACAAAATGTACCCAGACAATTTTTCCTGATCTAAGTTTTAGTTATTTTGCTTCATCACATTCTCTTTCTGAAACAGGTGCAACACATGAGGAATTAACTGTGGATGATAATTATTACATTAAATATACCTAAAATAGTGCCTCTCTTCCTGTGTTTTGTCTGTAAGCTATTTCTGAAGAGAAATTTCTGTAAGAATTTCTGAAGAGTTTACAACTCACTACTGTGACATATTACATAGTATAGAAAGGATAGCAGTATTTTGAAACTGAATAGCCCTTATAATTTTTTTTTTATTGAAAAGTTTTACAAAAATTACAAAATATACCCCAAACCCACACACTCTACCTCCCCTCCCCCACTTCCCAGAGCTGAATACAGGGTAACAAATATAATAATCATAATCTAACTAACATTAACCAACTATGTAGATAAACAAATATAATGCACTTTAATTCTCTTTTAACACAGAATAAACAATTTACAAATAAACTTTATCATATAATCAAATTAAAATCCCAATTTATAAACAATACAATATAATAAAAATTCCACTACACTAAACTAATAATAATAATAATAATAATAATAATAGTAATAATCAATAATTTATTCATAAAATAAATGGAACTTTTTAGTCCCATATTTATTCTGAATATAATCTATCCATCTTCTCCAAACCGAAATGTATCTTTCTTGTGAATAATCCTTCAAATAAGCAGAAATCTTAGCCATTTCTGCTAGATTTGACACTTTAAGCATCTATTCTTCTATAGTAGGCAAACAATCCTTCTTCCAATATTGCCCTACCAACAGCCTTGCTGCTGTTATTAAATTCAACATCAAATTAGTTTCCTTAACAACAAAATCTACAATAATACCCAACAAAAATAATTGAGGAGTAAACTTTATCTTTCTTTTAAAAATATTCTGAATGATCCACCAAATTTTAATCCAAAAAGCTTTTACATTTCTACAAGTCCACCAAATATGAAAATAAGTTGCATCCAAACTACCACATCTCCAACATTTGGGCTGCAAGTTAGGATACATACAAGAGAACTTTTGGGGATCCAAATGCCACCTATAAAACATTTTATAAAAATTTTCTTTCAAATTTTGAGCTTGAGTAAATTTTATGTTTCTAACCCAAATTGTCTCCCATGTATCCAATAGAATCGGCTCTTGAATATTTTGTGCCCATTTTACCATACAATCTTTAACTAATTCCATTTCAGAATCCAATTCTATTAAGACATTATAAATTCTCTTTATATGAGCTAGAGTTTGATCTTTAATCTGTTTTATCAAATTCACATCCTCTAAAGTAGTGCCAACCTTTTGATCTAAACTCCACCTAACTAACAATTGATTATATTGAAACCAAGAGTGTACAATATTTTCTTGCTTCAATTCAGCTAAAGATTTTAATTGCCAATCCTTCCCTACCAAATCAAGTAATTCCTTATAAGAAATCCTATCCAAATTCACTCCTCTAGTTACCCCCTCTGCCCTTATAATGTTAAGAGAACTTCTTCAATTTAAATAATCAGAAAACAGATTCTGAATCATGAAAGTCAGTTCAGAAACCCAAATTTCTATTCCTCTCGTTGATTATCTCTAGAAATCAGCCAAGGATTCTAATGGCATGGCTAAATTTCAGGTCAACAATTAATGAACTGTGCATTTAAAAATATTTTTTTTCTAAAGAATATTTGTATCCATGGGACAAATAACATAAATATATCCTATGTATTTCCTCTGTTGTTATTATTGCTGATTTATTATTATTTTTATCAAATTGTCACAATTTATAGATTCAGAACTAGGGTTCCTGCTTCAAAAATAATTTGGAAGAAATGAAATTTGTGCCACTACAAGCAAAAAGAGAGAGAACAAGAGAAAGAGAAAAAAGGAATCAAATCATTATAAAAATCATACCATATAATACAAATCTTAAGGTACCTTACATATACCTTACATATATTCATCTGCAAGTGTCTTTCAAGAGCAATATAGGGTACATTTTCAATATTTAGAGAACAATAAGGATAATCAATCTTTCAGACAGGAATACATTAAAGTTCTTAGGGACATTTTTTAAGAGAGATACAATATCTGATTTTTTTAAAATTAGATTAGTTAGAAAAGAATTGATGGTGAGTCATTCTTGTACCCATAGAATTTCTGAAGAGTTTACAACCCACTACTGTGACATATTACTCTGATAATTGAACGTACTATACAAAGGATAGCAGTATAAATGCTAAAAGTTATATCTGCCATCGACTATGAAAATTAGGGTTCAAATTAGATTTAGCTGTGTTTAGAATATACCAACAGCCTTGAAACTGACAGTAAAAGCTTGGAAGCAGTGAATTACTACTACATTTTAGAATTCATTATCAGTTGTTAAGGAACCAGCAGTCAAAAATTATGTTGCAGGCTTGACAGGATAGCAATGAAGGACTTGAAAAGAATATTCAAATGCTATTTGTCTCTATATTTACAAAGATAAGAATCATGCAAGCAGTGATTTTCCCTGTAATGCTCTATGAAATCAAAAGTTGGTCTTTGAAGAAATAGAACAAAAAATATTAATGATAAGCTTTACCATTAAAGAAGATTCCTGAGCATATACTGGAAAGTCAAGAAAAAAAATGAAAGAAAATAGAACGCATCAGTCCACAGTTTTAACTCAAGGTACAATGACCAGACTCAAATGATCACATTTTGGCTACATTATACAAAGATCCAGCATTTCTAAGAAGTTTATAATTCTGGGAAAGGTGAAAAGAAAAGAAGAAAATGACCAGCATCAACCTGGGTGGACAGGATTATAACAGTAATGGGATGCATTATTGGAATATCTGAAAGACTAGGAGAACAATATTACTGGAAAAATTCAATCAAAGAGCTCTCTAAGACACTGAATTGATGACACATAATCAATCAATCAATCATTAGTATAATGCAACTGAAATAAAAACTGTAGTTAGTCATGATGAATATAAAATTTGTTGCTTCAATGGATACACTACAAATAAAATTCAATCCATAACAAAATCAATTATGTGCTGAATATTTGTTTTATAACAACAACAACAACAACAACAATAATAAAAATAATAATAAAGTTGGAAGGGACCTTGGAGGTAATCTGGTTCAGCCCACTGCTCAGGCAGGAAACCCTATACATTTCAGACAAATGGTCCAGTCTCTTCTTAAAAACTTCCAGTGTTGGAGCATTCACAACTTCTGGAGGCAGGTTGTTCCACTGATTAATTGTTCTAACTATCAGGAAATTTCTCCTTAGTTCTAAGTTGCTTTTCTCTTTGATTAGTTTCCATTTGTTGCTTCTTGTCCTGCCTTTAGGTGCTTTGGAGAGTAGCTTGACTCCCTCCTCCCTCTGAAGGAGCTGGCAGATGTTATCTCAGAATCATTGCACCATATCTTTCACAAATCCTGGAGCACCGGGGAAGTACCTGAGGATTGGAAAAGGGCTGATGTGAAACTACAGATCAATCAGCTTAATATCAATACCTGGGAAGATCCTAGAAAACACAATCAAAAAAGACATCTGTGAACAACTAGAAGCAAACAAAGTTATAACCAGTAGCCAGCACGGGTTTGTTAAAAACAGGTCATGCCAAACCAATATTATTTCATTCTTTGATAAAGTGACTAAACTAGTAGACCAGCGAAATGCTATGGATGTAGTATTCTTAGACTTCAGTAAGGCATTTGATAAAGTAGACCACAACCTACTCCTTGGTAAGCTAGAAAAAGGTGGAATAGACAATATCACTACCAGATGGATCAGTAGCTGGCTGGCAAACCATACTCAATGAGTAGTCCTCAATGGCACTACATTCACATGGATATAAATAGGCAGTGGGGTACCACAAGGTTCCGTCTTAGGCCCAGTACTCTTTATAAATGACTTAGATGAGGGAATTGAAGGGGAACTCATCAAATTTGCAGATGACACCAAACTAGCAGGAGTATCCAACAACCTAGAAGACAAACTCAGGATACAAAAAGGTGGGCCCTATCCAACAAAATGTGGAGAAAAGTAAAGTCTTACATTTAGGCAGGAAAAATCAAAAGTACAAGTACAGATTAGGCGAGACCTGGCTTAAAAACAGTAACTGTGAGAGGGACCTTGGAGTCTTCGTGGACAATCACTTGACTATTAGCCCGCAGTGTGCAGCAGCAGCCAAAAAAGCTAATACAATCCTGGGTTGTATAAACAGAGGCATAGAATCAAGAACACGTGAAATATTAGTACCGCTTTATAAAACCCTAATAAGACCACATCTGGAATATTGCAGCCACTTTTGGTCACCATATCACAAAAAGATGTTGAGAGAGAAAAGAAGAAATAGGGGAGACATGATAGCAGTACTCCAGTATTTGAAGGGTTGCCACAAAGAAGAGATGATCACATTATTCACCAAAGCACCAGAGGGCAGGACAAGAAACAATGGTTGGAAACTGATCAAACAGAGAAGCAACCTAGAATTAAGGAAAAACTTCCTGACAGTGAGGACAATTAACCAGTGGAACAGCTTGTCTCCAGAAATCGTGGGTGCTCCATCACTGGGGATTTTCAAGAAGACTCTAGACAGTCACTTGTCTGAGATGGTATAGATTCTCCTGCTTGAGCAGGGGGCTGGACTAGAAGACCTCAAAGGTCCCTTCCAGTTCTCTTCTTTGTGACAACCCCTGAGATATTGGAACACTGCTATTATGTCACCCCTTGTCCTTCTCTTCATTAAACTAGATATACCCAATTCCAGTAACCGTTCCTTATAGGTTTTAGCCTGCAGTTTCCTAATCATCTTTGTTGAGGTTAAAGCTACCGTATTTTCTGGCATATAAGACGACTTTCTAAAGCATGCAAATAATCTCCGAAGTCGGGGGTCATCTTATATACCGAGTTGTCTTATACGCCAGAAAATATGGTAGTTTTCGGCATATAAGACGACTTTCTAAGCATGCAAATTGTCTCTGAAGTCGGGGGTTGTCTTATACGCCGAGTCATCATATACTCCGGAAAATACGGTAATTACAATATATGAAATATTTTGTGATGATTCTGTAAATTGTGTGCACTTTTTACAATAAATTTGTATGAACTCTGCATATTTTAAATAGTTCTTTAGATAACACTTGGGGAATTTTACACTTACTTTAATTAGAATTCCCAGGTGAAAATGTGATATTAATACAAATTGTCAATGAGTTGGCCCTGGATGTTTCTTAAAGCAGAATATCACACATATTTAAAAGGTTTTATCAAAGAGAAGCATTTAAGATGAAGGACTATTATTTATAACAATAGATAGTTCTACTTTGGGAAATGTTTTCCTGATCTTATGTCAACATCTAAATCCTTGAAAACAGTCTGTCATTTATATCAAAGTTTTTCTAATCATTCTGTGCAACTATGTCTATGGAGATTCTAGTCATCCAGGCCATGGTTGTCCGAAATATGCTTTTTTAAGAGGCAACTCGTCTTTCTTGTTTTTCTTTGAAGGTGTTTTGCTTCTCATCTAAGAAGCTTTTTCAGCTCCACTATCTAGTCAGAGCTGAAGAAGCTTCTTAGATGAGAAGCAAAATGTCTTCAAAGAAAAAACAAGAAAGTCCAGTTGCCTCCTGAAAAAGCATCTGTGCAACTATGCTCTAAAACAAAATCACTACTGGGTACTACCTGTAATTGAATAGTGGGTTTAGAATAGCATATTTTTTTTCCTTATCTGAGAGGCAGTTTGGTCTAGTGTTGAAGTTGCAGGCTAGAAATTAGGAGACTGTGAGTTCTAATCCTGTTCTAAACATGAAAATCAGCTGGGTGACTCTGGACCAGTTACTCTCTCTCAGGCCAGAATGTCAGGCTTCTGTGGCAAACCAGTCGGTCAGATTTGGTTGATCTGAAAAAGCAGACCCTATAATTGAGAAAAATGCTAGGAAGAAAATTCTTGTCCTTATCCATACACCTTTAACTGAAAGTTGGAACTGATCTTGAAGGCACTGCTATGATCAGTCTCCTCTAATGATCTGTTGGAAAATAAAACTTATAAGAAGACATTAACATGCTCAGCTATATGGCTGTACCTTTTGAGAAAGCAGAATAGGGTGCATATACTTTATGAAGTGGGATGGAAACAGCAAGAGTCTGTTCATTAGTTCTATGCTGTTTCTTTAGTTAATGGGAAAATGTTCTCTTAATACTCAGAGGATGTGATAGATGTACTTTAACAATCTTCTGTCTGTGTGTCACAAAGCATCTGTTAAATTTCCATCATCTGAATTAAGAGTTTTGCAGAGTATACAATCTTTGTAACTTCAAACCAGGAAAAAAGGATTTAATATTTCATGGCAGGAAAGAAACCTAGAACTAATGGAGTTTTACAAAAAAAAATAAATCACTGATTTTTAAACCAATGATCTCCTAATCCTTTCTTAATTTCTCTGGTAATATGCAGTACATTGTCAGGTGCCTACCAATCATTTTTCTTCAGCCCAGTAGGACATCTCAGGGGTGTTTAAGCACAAAAACTATTGCTATATAGCATTAAGAAACAGGTTAAGTAATTATGCTTCAAGAGAGAATATTAGTCTTGCTGACTTCCTTTCATTAACTGAATAGTGTGCAGGTACCCCTTCCCTTTTTGCCTATACACTATCATACTAGAGAGGGTGTTTTTTTTTTAAATTCCTGGTCATATAGTGCCTCTTATTGGCCATCTGATTAATGTGAATAGTCTTTCTGGAGATTATATATGGTAAGATGATGGAGCCAAGTTTTACAGATAAATCTAAAGAGGAAGCTAATGAGGTGAATGAAGAGCTTGATAAGGTAAATCTGGAATGTCTTCATTTGCAAAATGCTCCCAATGAAATAATATCTAGGTCTCAGTATTTGGTTTTGCCAACATTGTAATTTATTATTGAGTGTACTCTTTTCTGTTTTTGTTTTACCATCTCCTTCATTGATGAAATTTACCAGAATAAGCTTTAAAAATGTTTTTAAAATATTGCATATGATGGTGGTTTACAGCATTCATTTCCAATTCTGATTCTTTCATTGTTTTGGAGTAATATTTTACAACCAGTGGAAGCTTGGAAAAGAGGTCAAGAAAGACCATGAAGACTCAGAAAGCAAGATGAAGCAGAAGGAAACAAGAAGTTGGACTTCAAATAGTTTTCAGTGAATCTTGATTCTCTCTTTTTAAAATCTCTCCTTCACCAGATTGCTGCTGGTAAAGCTAACTAAAGTCTAATGTGGATAGGCTATGTGGTATTTTTAAAAACTTTTTTGGGACCAAAAAACTGTTGCCATTAATCTGTGTATTGATGCGTAATTTAGAATATCCAGAATGGATACCAAGAACAAGGGAGACACCAGGATACTAATAAATTTATTTTTAAGGTTTACTAAGAAATCATCCTAAATACTTAACAGCACCAGGAAGATATCACCCCAAACAACTAGGTGAGCCTAACAGCAGGAAAGGTTCATGTTCCAGAACCTAAGTCACAAAGAAGCTGGGAAAAAAGGGTAAAATCTTATTGCCCTTTCCCTCCACTCCCTTGTCCTTTGGAATCCTCACCTCCATTCTGGAGTCATTGTAATTTCCTCCTTTCCAACAGTCATTGGAAAGGAGGAAATTACAAGAGAGCAAGCAAGCACACAATGCGGGAATGCACATTGAAAGAAACGGCTATCTGCTTAGCATACTAACAGTGATTTAGGGGGCAAAAGTAATTAGAACTGAGCCAATTTCAGATGGCAGCATAAGGAGACCAAAGGTGTTAGTTAACTAATTAAGGTCACAGAGCTGAGCTTGTTAATCCATGGTTAGCATCTTTTATGGAAGCATTACACTGCAAAGCAAAGCAGTTTAGGAAGAGATAGCTTGTTTAAGCAATGTTTCTTTTCTGCAAGGGAGTAAATTCTGACAAAGGGGGGAAAGGTAATATATATTTTATATATATAAATATATAAAGAGTATAAATATATATTTATACTCTTCTTTAGTCTCCCTCACACAGTTTGAGGGAAACAAGCTGATCATTATGGTAAGTTCCTCTTTGAATTTTCAAAGATCCCACACCTGATATTAATAATCACAAAACAAAGGTTCTGCTTTGTTGAAAACAATGGTAAAGGAATGGAGAATATGGCAGGAATCAACAGGAGTTGTAATTGTTGTAGGTCACCCAAAATCACTTTCATGTGAGGTAAGTTGATGTACAAATATGATAAATAAATGCTTTTAGAAAACACAATTTGAAGAAAACTAAAATTAAGCAGGAGTTGGTCAGGTCAAGTCTTTAAAATAGGTATCCTCTTTCTATAAACTCTAAGAAGTTGGAAGATAAATAAGAAAAATAAATTCATTTTATATTAATTTTAATCATTTTAGGATTTGCAAACCATAGGTAATAGGAACAAATTAAACTATAACTAGATACCTTTTGTTTAATGAACATCTGATGTAGAAATACTACTTTATTCATATTTCCCAGTGATCTTCACTCACATTTTAATTAAAAGGCCCGTCAAAATATTATTGATATTTTGGAAGAATGGATACTTAAAGTGTCTAATTTAGCAGAAATGGCAAAAATCTCTGCCTACTTGAAGGATCATTTACAAGAAAATTATATTATGGTTTGGAGAAGATGGATTGATTACATTCAGAAGAAATATGAAATTGAAAAGTATTATCTTGCTTTTGAGTAGATCTTAGATAATTATTATTAGTTTTAATTATATTATTATTTTTGACTTAATTTGTTAATACCGTAAATGCCGGCGTATAAGGCGACTTCCGCGAGCGCTGAAATCGGTGCCAAAGATGGGGGTCGTCTTATACGCCGAGTCGTCTTATACGCTGGAAATACTGGTAGTTTCCGGCATATAAGACGACGTTCTAGGAATGCGGCCCGGCTATAAAGACGGGGGTCGTCTTATACGCCGGGTCGCCTTGTACGCCGGCATTTACGGTACTTGTTTTGAGAAGGTGTTAAAGTGTGTTATGGTTTTGATTGATAGTATAGTTGGTTTATGTTAGTTAGATTATGTTTGTTTATTTTATTTTTTACCCTGTAATCAGCTCTGGGAAGTGGGGGAGGGGGGAAGGGGTGGGGGGGTTATATTGTAATAAATTTATAAAACTTTTAAATAAAAAAATATTATTGATATTCAAATGGCAGCTTGATAAATCTGTATATTATAGAATATAACATTTAAATATTAACAGAAATCCCTTGCAAAATATGTATATATTAGAAGTTAGACTATATGTCTTTTTTCTAATACATATGAAATATCTTTGATTTTTAATACATATTTCTAATACATAAGAAATATGTATTAGAAGGAAATACTGCCAAGTATGTATGAATTAATAATATCTATATATAATTAATAATATCTATATATGAGAATGTTTGTCTGTGTGTGTGTGTGTGTGTGTGTGTGTGTGTGTGCATATATATGTATATGTATGTATAATAAGTGAGTATGTATGGTACACTTCTAAATCTTGTCAACAAAATCACAGAAACTACTCTAAGGAGAAGTCAACGTTGAATCAAAGGTACAAATATATATGAAAATACTCCATAAATAAAAATGGAAGCAAAGAAACTCGGCTGAACGATATCAAATTTATTTGCTCTACCTTTATTTGCTTTCTTTTTCTGTACATGCTATGTAAATGCATATTGGCCATATTATTACAACCTTTCATAATGAGGTTTACCAGGGCTTTTTTTGTCATAGAACACCCAGAACAGAGTTCTGGCACCTTTTTTTGGATGGAACCTTGTAGAGTAGGCAAGGCGGGTTGTATGACATTTGTGAATTCTGGCACTTTTTTTTTTTTTTTTACAAAAAAGCACTGAGATTTACACAGGCCATATAATCTCCCCATAGCCTCAAATATCTTTGTTAAGCTAAATCAGCACCCCAACATAACCAGTGTGAAGTAAGTGGTTTCTCTAACAAAGTAAAACATGAAGCTTTAAATTTCAGGAATGCTTCAATGCACTTAAAGATTACTTCAGACCAGTTATGTTTTAACATTACACTATGGTAGAGATCAGGATGGAACAGATAACGAATACACCAGGGCAAATGTTAGATAACAGATATGTAATAAAGTATTGTGATAAAACAGTTGTTCAGGGAAAAGGATATTACAGATTATTTTACAATGAGGGTTGAAACAATTTATGGTAGTGATTAAACACTAAGAAATATTAGTATCTTTCGAGAGATAAAATCTCAAACATAATGTACCTCCTTATACCATCTATGCTTTAGTCTTAAGAGTATATTGAACATTATTTTTTTTTTATTTGAAAGCAGCATTGATATGATTATATGAATATAAGTATGTTGGCTGTTTCCATGTAAACAATTTAAAGGTTTTTTCTTCTTCTTCTGATCTTTACTTTGATAAAAGCCAAAAATGTGCTTCCTTTCAACAACAAAAAAAAATCTTATTACATTTTCTGTCAATTTTGGATCCCAAAGTACACAAGTCTTTTTTTTTTTTCTTTTGCAAATTTGTGGTATTTAATTTACAGATTATACATGCCAGAGAATTTATACCCAGGAAATTTGTGCATCATGATCACTTTGCAGGAATTAAAGCTGGATGGAAGGAAAACTGGTTCAAACCGTTGCTTATTCAGAAGAGATATAATGCATGTGGTCATATATTTTATACCTTAATTGATTCCTTCTCCCATAGACCCTATCAACAAGAGTTTAACTTAATGCACCATTAAAATAATTAATTAGGTAGTTGATCTGGTCCTTTTTTGCTGGATTTGTTTAAGCAAAATTCAAGCATTTATGAAGTTGTTTTAATTTTTATTTCTGTAATGGCCATATGTTGAGTTCAAAGGCATTAAAAAATTAACATTTGTTTATTTTGAAATTATAAATGTTGCCTATTTCCTAAAGGGCCCAAGGCAGTTAAAAATACATTCATAGAGCCCAAACAGCCAAAGTAATGGAAATACTAAAGATTTAACAAAAATAAATCAACATTCAAACTCTCAGTAGGTTTTTATTTTGCTATCCCCTTAAATTGCAATAAGGAAGATATTTCCTTAATTCCAGATGCAATTTGTTTTTCAGGAGGAGGGGGGCAAAATAGAAACAGAATGACTGATTAAGCACATCCACTGCTTTGCACAACATGCACAAATAATTTGATTTTTTTTATTCATTAAGTTAGATTTTTTTGTTGTTTATTGATTTGTATGCACTCAGCACTTAACCAACATTTTAGAAATTAAACTATGATAAAGTAGTAAATAGTCAACAAGTACTTATGTTTTCTTTTTTTGTTCCCAAACATGAAGGTTCCAAATGTTTTAGGACAAATACATAGGGATCTACCTTCAAACATTCTTCTTAGTATGGAAATGTTGGAGATAGACCCTAGTTGATATAAGAGTACAGTATTAGAGGTGACTAGAATAGCCCAGTGTTTCCATTTTTCCCAAAGTTCTGAAAATGCATGGATAAGAACATCTGTTGGACTACTACTGTCTTTCTGAGAAGTTTTTCTATAGTTTGGGATGTGACCAATTCCCCTAAGATATAGAATAAGTATTAGCTTAAATTTAAATTACATTTATTCATAACACAAGTCTAAGATGACAAACAAACAGTTAAAAAAGCAAAGCAATGGCTGCCTTAAATAATTCTTAGTGGATTTGCAATAAAATATGTTCAAGAAGTCATAAAATCATCTGCTAAGCTATAATAAAATTGCTGTCTTTCTCAGAGGTCACATTATTATTTTTTGAAAGTATCATAAGAATTACTTTACAGCCTTTAAAATGTACAGAGTTATTTAAAAGCTTGCTTTAAAGTGAACATAATGCTTAGTACTTTAACAAAAAGTAATGAAACCACACTGCCTGAAAAAAATTAGTTTCAGAAGTTTTAGGTGATCAAAAATGAATTTCTACTTAAAAATAACACAAGCAAACCCTAACTGGAAACCCAAGTCTGTATAGGGATAGGCAAAATTTTGGTATTTATTATTAGAATTTTAAGATTCAAAAACTGGACATTGTCCAGGAATACTTAAAATTTATGGTTTTTATGGTTATAGAGCATGGACCCAAGCAGCTACATTTTGTCTTTAATCTTCTATTTTACTCCACTGGAATTTTTTTTCCGGCTGAATTAGTTGTAGCACTGTTACTGTATTTAAAATTGTGTGGTGATATAAACACTGACATAAAAAATTGTAGTTTCCTATCTGCCACTGCACACATTTCTGATAGGTAAATAATCCCCATGTCTTCAAATTACCAATTGTTATCATTAGATACAGCTTTCAAGCTAAAACTTATTAGGAGAGTAGAGTAGATGAACAATTATAAATTTGAAGTAAATTAAAAACAAGTTTGTGAATGAAAAAAAGAGGGGGGAAGCAGTTTAGAAGAAAGGTCAAAATAGAAGAAGGAATGCTATTATGGAGTTTCTTTGTTCCAGCTCTAGAAAATGACTTCCACAGCTGGGTAATGGAATATTAGCAAAATGGTTCTGCCATTACCAGAACCAATATTCATCTGTATGCACTTCTGATGGTGAAATCTAAAAATTATCTGCTGAACAAATTTTCTTGTCTCTGTGGGCTGGTATTCCAGTTTTATGAATAGATATGGACTTTGCTTGAGGCAGTGAACTAAAATTCTTCAAGTGCTACCTAAAATTATTGAAGTAAAAAAAGTTAATTCTTTGAAAAAAAATAACAATATAAGCTGTGTAGCTAAGAATTTGATGATGTCAGAAATATGGACAAAAGTCCAGTAACTTTCCATGTGCCTTACAATTGAAGCATGACCAGCATTGAGGGGAAAAAAAAACCACTTTCATAAAGTTGATGGGACATGAAAAGAATTGCTTTAATGTAATTCTTTCATACTTAGTGAATGGAACAAAGTTACAACCAGTTATTATTTTTAAGCAGAAAAAGGTCTCAAAGCAAGGAAAATCTCTGGGGTCTGTGTTTGTGTCTCTGTGTCTGTATCTGTGTGATTGTGCACAAAAAGGGCTGGATGGACAGGGATGGTATAAAGCTGTGGCTTGAGGATGTTTGGGAGAAATAGCTCTCAAGAAAAAAACCCTTCCATTAGTTCCTGGGACATGTTCAGAATGCATATCACAGACAGTATCAAGGATCCAGTGAAATCATTAAACACAAGTCTAGCTGTTATACTATGTACCTGATCTCAATGCTGCATTCATTTATTGTGAGTTTGAAGAAGCCATTTAAAGACCAATTCAGAACAATGTGACACAAATGTAGTGCAGCCAAGTTAACCAAGAGGGCCAATTTAAAGAAATCAGATATCGAAGTGATAGCAAAATGTGTAAATAGTGCATGAGAATGTATTTCTTTGAATATGATTCACCATAGATGTTTGAAGTGTGGCATCAGCAATGCCATGGATGGAAAAGAAGATGTAATATACAAAGAGGACAGGGCAGATCTTAGTGTCAAAGTTAAATATAAGGAAGATAGTGCTGATGCTATCCACATAGACAGTATTGCAAAGGAAGAATCTAAACTTCTTTTTGCAAAATTGGATGATGAAATCCAATTTTAAAGATTTTGATAACATTCATATGCTTTCTTTCCCTAATAAATTATAAATAAATGATAATGATAAAGTTGGAAGGGACTTTGGAGGTCATCTAGTCCAATCCCCTGCTCAGGCAGGAAACCCTATACAATTTTGGACAAATTCTGAAGGACTTCATTCATTTTCCTATTTTATATCAATAAATGTTGTGCACCCAGATGATGTGAAGTGCATTTAGAAAGTTGAGGACTATCTGCAGCTTACTGAATGACATTCAATCGCAGCGGTCGATTATCTATTACTTTATAATCACTAACCTTATGTTGCCTATATGTATGGCCTTCTTGGTAGAATACAGGAGTGGTTGACCATTATCTTCCAGAATCTTCCTACATTACTTAAAATTACCTGTTTGCTCCAGGTAGGCAGGTTGAATGATCTTGCTGACATTATACACTTTTGGAACACACAACCAGGACTGTTTGTACATACTTATCAGGAACACTCTCCTATCACAATAAGCAGCACAACAGGAATTGGAGTAGAGAGAGAGTAATCAAGGAAAAGTATGAAATTTATCATGATAAATGATAAAGTAGTGAATTGATGACACTTTTTGAGCAAACTATTATCAACATTGGTAATGTATAAAGAAGAAGATTGGTATTGTTAATAATAAGAAAGGAGGAATTTGAGATCCTCATTTGTATTACTTTCTTCAAATTGTTGTTCCCTTATTCTTCCCATTTTCAAATCTGCATTACTAAACTATTAGTTGTAAGTGATTTTTTCTCCATATTAGGCAACAAAAAGTATCTCTCCTTCCCCTATCATGCTCTGTATCTAAACCAAATGGAATTAAAATCACCCTCAGCTTGATAAAAAAAAAACTTATTTCCTTGATTATGGATCTGTTCCTTGAAGCAACATGGACCTCTGTACATCAGAAAAGGGGATCAATCTTCCCCAATTTTCCAAAGCATCAGAAGGAAGACAAGAAGTAATGAATGAAAACTAATCAAATAGAGAAGTAACCTAGAACTAAGGAGAAATTTCTGACAGTGAGAACAATTAACCACTGGAACAGTTTGCTTTCAGAAGCTATGGGTACTCCATCTCTGGAAGCTTTTAAGAAAAGACTGGACAGCCACTTGTCTGAAATGGTATAGGGTCTCTATTGGAGCAGAGGGTTGGACTAGAAGACCTCCAAAGTCCCTTCCAACTCTGTTATTTTGTTATCTGTTCTGTTATCTATTAGCATATTTATCTATACTCATTTCAAAATAATTAGAACTGTGGTTCTCAACCTTTCTAATGCCGTGACCCCATAATACAGTTCCCCATGTTGTGGTGACCCCCAACCACTTATACATCACCGGGTGCCAGGGGCGTGGCCAAAGAAAAGGGGGAAAAATGGCAGACAGCCTTGTTTGGTGACCCCTGTGAAATGGTCGTTCGACGCCAAATGGGGTCCCGACCCACAGGTTGAGAACCACTGAATTAGAATATACAAGCATGATAATATTGAATACAATCTTTGTAATGGAAGAGGGAAAACTCTTGGTTATTTGCATCTTTTCTATTTAAAATTATACTACTACAACAGTTTTCTAGTAGGCTGCACATTCACACAAAAATACTTACTGCATCTTCAGTTCTACCTGACTTGAAGTAGAGTTGCTTTGAGTATTCAGTACTTGTAGATTCTGATACAAATCGACATGATCTGTGCCTCATGGAATTCTCTCTCTTTCTATAACCATAATTTTTTACACTTCTCTGAATGTTGAGATGACACTTGTAAGATATTTGAATGAATGTCTCATAATAAAATATATCAAGAACTGTGTGTCATGAAAGAAAAAACATTGGAAATGAATTTGGAAATACATATTTTAATATATTTTTTGTGTGGAGTACAAATTATATTTATGACTGAAAAAATGGAACTAGTTTGGAGTTTCTATCCCTATGTCCAGCAACAAATTCTTATCAGTTCTTCTGCCTTTCTATGATTTATTAATTCCAAAGAGTCAATCACTGCTTTCACTCACACATCTTTTGAGCATGCTCAAAACTCACATCTGAAATTAGCCATTCAGAGTACCTTTATGTTCATCCACTGAAGGTAAAAAATACAAAGGAAAAGCCAGCTGACAAATAATCAGATATACATTCCTGAGGAAGAGTAGAATGCTAATATTTAATAGTGTGAAAAATTACAGAATTGATCTTGGATAAACTATGTATGTTAAAGCAAAAAAAAACATGCTTCGACCCTGGGAAATGAGGAAAACATAAAGAAACCCAAACATCTTAACTCTCTGATATCTGAGAAAAAAGGAAAGAAAACAAATTCTGGTTTTCAAGATACTGCTACTGTAGCTCACATTGATACAGTATAGTTCTAGTTAAACTGGTGGAGACTTTCTGCTCTTCATGAAAAGATGGAAAGCAAAAAAAGATGGAACAGAAAAATGTCCCTTGGGGATCCACACTTTAGAGTCACTTGTGTGGAAATAGAGAATAACTGGAACCTTCTGTTATTACAGTGAGAGGTTAACTATAAAAGGCACCAAGGGTTATATTTCAATTCTGAAAAACTGCAGATTACGAAAGATAGATTGTTCATGTGGAGAAATAGATTTTACAATGAAGTCAGAGTTCAAAAGCTTTCAGTGGTTTAATAAACCATATAAATAGAAGTGATTGGCTGAGGCAGGACTACTCAGCCCACCTGTCTACCTCCAGATGCCAGCAGAAAACCCATGGGTAACAAGAGCAAAATAACTTATTCCATTCATTATAAGATTGAAAAGCAGAAAGGCGGAGTTTGGTCTTCAGAATCAAAATACTGATATGTTTTTAGTAGAGATCAAAAACATTTCACCAACAGAGAATGGAACAAGGATCTTATTTGTAACACTGACTATCAATCATTGTATGACATTGGTCCTTTCAGAAGAACTCAGCACTTTTAGAGGCTGTTGTGTGTAAAATTAGGGAAGCTAGCACTATATTGTAAAGCAATAATTTGCTCTACTTCAGTGCAAATATAGAAAAAGAGTAAGAATCCAGGAGTACTATGGAGAAAAAAGTATCTTATCTATAATGCATAGTGGCATATTGGTCACTTAAAAAAATCCACATTACAAATCATAGTGAATTGTTTCCTCCTTCCCTTTAAGAATGCCCACACATCAATACAATATGGAGACTTTGTTCAGAATAACAACTCTATCTACAACAAGATGGGCCATACATACCTAATGAAATAGTCTACATAAGACACTCAACCTTAAGCCAAATATGTTGAGAAACTGTTTCTAAGTATAGGGACTAAACTCCAATGTTCAAAAGAACTCAGCAGCTTTATTGTAACAGAGGATGTCCAAAACTAAAATGAATATGACAAAAATATTTTTGTTGTATAAGCCCTTCACCTCTCTTCTATCCAGTTCATTTTCACTGACAGCACAATTCTGTGTATTTACATCTCAGTTGAATTTATTTACAAGCAAGTATGCCTATACTGTAAATAAATGTGATTAGCAGATCAAAAAGTATTAGAATAAAGAAAAGATTTTTCAGCTAGTTTCCAACACATTATTTTCCAAACAAAAACCTGTCAAACAAACAATTAACATGCAGGGTAAAATATTATATTTTACATAAGAGACAGTATTTATATGATATAAATGCTACTATCTGTTATATAACACAGTAGTTGCAATAACTCTGGAAGGTTTGATATATATTAGCATTAATAGCTAATATCCTTCATTGGGGATAATGATACACCAATTGTTTTCAGGACAAACAAAAAGTATATCACTAGAATATTTACTAATAAAAATATATTTTAAAAAGTTCTAAAACATAGGAAATAGTCAGAATATACAAAATTTAAGTTCATTTTTTTAACAAAAGGGGGGGGAAAGGACAGGGTGTGGAAGAAGTGGTAAATATATATTTCTGCCTGGAACTGAAGTTGAAAGAAAGTTATCTCCCTTTATGTTCTTTAAATAAACTCCTGGAAATGCTCAGAGGCAGTATTGGGCAAGATTTTCACCCCCATCTCCCTTGGAAAGAGGGATCACCTGCCAAAAAGCCTTTCAGGATCAGTTTCCAGGCAGGAATAATAATGCCACCTAATGCTGATTGTTGTGCATGCACAAATTTATTTAAAGAGATAACAGCGCATGGAACAGAAAGAAATCAAGCTGTTTTTGCCTGTAGTACAAAATTACTTACAAAAATACTTCAGTACAAAAGTACTCGTACACAGGGCCCCTCTTTTGCTCTTTTTCTCCTTTGCTGCCTCCCTTCTTTTCAAAATCAAAACAGGATTCATTTTTTTCCCGTGAAAGTGGCAACAAAATGCCATGCTCAGATGTGAACAATTCTTCTGAACTGCAAAGCCACTGCACAGTCTGTTGTTAAGTAGGATCCGAAACAGCTCATTTATTCTTGGAAATATACAGCTTATGGATTGCAGTCAGAGTGCTGAAGCTTAAGTGATTGGAGATGATAAATTTCTCTTCCCACACTGAAACTTGAACTTTTCATTTTCTTTGGCAATTTAACATTTTTGTTTGATCCAATTTTAATTTTTGCATTGTCTGGCAATTCTCTTATTTCTTCTACCTTGCACAGGAAGAGTTTAAGGAGAATGATCAAATTCTGCAAGTTTTTTTAAGCATTCCGGATCCAATACAAAGTTAAATAAATTAATATAATGAAATAATTTCCCCTCAAACAAGAACAAAAATTAAATAAAACACAGGCTGTTTGATTTAAATTCTAATACATCCTATTTGTCAGACGTAAGTCTTCATCCTGGTTCATCCAAGCCAGGAATAAATAGGCAACATGGAAACTGCTTTGGGAAGAAGGTTACAGTTTATTGAAGAAGCAGAAAGATGGTCCTTGCAAGAAGGAGCAGAGGAGAGGAAAAAGAGGTGTTGAGCACATGGGCAGTAGGTTTTTATACCCTCTCTAGCCTTGTTTGGAATAGTTTCTTGCTCCTGTGGCATGAACCCTGAGGCCGTTTCTGAGTGCCTGTCTAGGCCTTGATTTCTGTGGTTTAATCCTATTATCATATCCTGCTTCCCAGGTGATGGGGCCAATGACTCCCAGAGTTTGGGTGGGGCATGCAGACCCTCTCTTTATCTTCTTGATTGCTCTGGCCTCAACTCTCTGATGGTTCTACATCTGCATTTGCACGGGGCCAGCTCCCGCCTGGGGCAGAGAGACAGACTTGGGGCCAGGCCTGGTCTTCAAAAGTCCCCTTGAGGAAAAATATATTCTTCTGCCCCTTTTAATATTTCCCTCTCTGGGCTAACTTCCCTCACATTCAAACATTATTAATCACCCTATTAGGGCTCTGGATAACCATCCCACCCTCTGCTAATATTGTTGCAATGGCACTGGCTTCCTTCCAGAGATTTCTACATTCAGTGACAATGTC
This sequence comes from Crotalus tigris, assembly GCF_016545835.1. Classification (NCBI taxonomy): domain Eukaryota; kingdom Metazoa; phylum Chordata; class Lepidosauria; order Squamata; family Viperidae; genus Crotalus; species Crotalus tigris. The sequence goes on from NW_024096970.1 coordinate 15,605,365, forward strand.
TGCAAGAGAGAGTCTCATTGGTCTCCATGTGAGATAGACTCTTAATAATACTAAACATTTGTATGCTTTTTCCCTTCAATAATTTGGCCTGAACATGTGAATGCTGCTGGGAATACAATGACATATGCATGATAATAAAGGGACAGGATTTACTGGAGCATGTAAAGAACTTTCCAAAGAGAATGAGAAAAATCTTGAATTAAACGCAATTCCTGTGCTAAAATTAATTGGCAAATATACAGACCTAACACTGCTATACTACCATCCTCTTCTTGCATTTCTCATTGTGTCCAGGATTGAAACAGAAGGGAAATGTGGAGGTCTACAGGAGATTAAAGAGGCATATCAAACATGCATAGCTTTGTTCACTTTCTAGGAAGATAGGATGTTCCATACAAAAACATTAATGCAGAAGGGGTTTGGACTGCTTTATGATTACAGTGCAGAGATTGAAGGAAGACGAAGAGAACTGTATGTTGGGAATTATTCCAGAGCTATTCAATCTTTCTGACCTTAACGTACAGAGTATTTAAAAAAAACAAACATATGCAGCAGAAATACTGTCTTGATTTTCTAAATTATTATCAATATAAATAAATACTAGCAATACACCAGAAATAGTACAATATAGCAGATATTGTGAAGATAGGGATTCTGTGAATGAAGAAATCACAATTGCACAATATAAAAGTTATAAAGTACTGAAATATATTTAAATACAACAAAAGAAATCTCAGTTTTGATTCTTCATCTATTCTTGATTTTGTGTGTTTCAATGTAATCTTACTACCCTTTTTAACCACTTTTTCCTTCTGGGATTTACATAACTGAATTGTTTGTGATTGCTGTATAAGCCTCTGAGATAGGGTGAAACAAAATCTAGACAAGTAAATTCCTTAAACTCAACAGTCATATAAATAGGTATGAGAAAATCTTAACCACATTTAGCAAAAAAAAAAAAAAAAACCTTTCAAATACTGCTTGCAATTTTGGGGAATGTTCCAACTGTGAAAATAAGATAACAAAATTGTTATTGTTGAATTTAATGAGAGCTTTCATTGCAGCTTGATTGAAATCACTATGCTTACATTTTTAGTCTTCTGCCTCAGCTTTAGGATATTCATAGCATCTGGAAAATATCAAATAAAAGCAGCAGAGTGGCAAATAATTTTGCTTTTAGAAGCATCAAACAATAATATTTCAACTGAACAAATGTAATAGGAAGAAATATGAGCACAATATTAATACTTATGTTATTTCTAGCTTCATTCTCTGAAAATCCTTTAGGTTTCTGTAACTCAGCTTGAGGAAACATTGCATTGCTGTTCCTAATGATTATAATTTACCAGCAGTTCAGTGGTGAAAAAGAAGCCTAAGACATTGTGTAGGTAGTTAAAAACATGCAATGCTGTACACTTATTAATTCATTTTTGTCACAGCTAATTTTTACAAAAATCTCTGGGATCTCCCTCAAGAATAGTTGCAGCTTTCTTTTGAGATATTTTATGCATGCAGTGAGGAATTTCTAAGCATCTACAAAGGACAGAGCAACCAATCAGGAACAGGCATTCATGGACTCCCATGACATGGGCCATTCAGATATCAGCTTGCCAGTTTAAATACAAAAACTCAGTCCATGTCAGCATTCATCCTAGATTTTTGAATGGATTGAATATTTTGATATATTTTTTTCATCTTTAAACTCTCTTCTTGTAACTAGAAAACTAGTACACTATGATGTGAAAAGGACTAGAATCTTCTATTATGTCTTCTTTCTTTTACTAATATTTATCTCTCTACAAATGAGAGCTACTTATCTATTAAAGTTCTATTGTTTCTAAAACTATTACTCTTCTTTGCTGTTTGATTTATATAGCTACCCACTCAATACACTATTCAGGATGGCATATATAATTAATAAATAATAGTAACTCAATTTTAAAAACATAATAATAGCCATAACTCAAAACAAAGATATAAATAAAGTGTATGGTAAACTTACCAGGTAGGACATATTCACTTGAAGCAGGTGAGACTTATGATGTTTCTAAACTACAACATTTCTGATACCTTTCTGTCAGAAACTTAATCTTCTCTTTGTCAGTTGGCAGATTAAATACACTGCTGGATAGCAAAAATGGGGACAGATGGCATCAAGACTGATGTGTAAAGATGGTGACTGAAGGGGACAGTGCTTCTCCAAATTTCACAGTATAACACTACAGTCAAAATAATACTCCCAAGTGCACACACTAATGGAAAAAATAGATTTAGTAGAAGTTATGTTCTTTAGGAAAGTTTTCATATTAGAGGAAGGAAGGAAGGAAGGAAGGAAGGAAGGAAGGAAGGAAGGAAGGAAGGAAGGAAGGAAGGAAGGAAGGAAGGAAGGGAGGGAGGGAGGGAGGGAGGGAGGGAGGGAGGGAGGGAGGGGTGTTTTTCATATGAACTTTCATTTAGGAATGGGAAAAAACAAATTAATGCAAAAACAGGAAGGGATAAATATGTTCTTGAAAAAAAATTAAGTTCACCTGAATCACTTCAGAAAATACATGGCAGGCCAGTCACCTCTTTGATATAGTTGGGAGTAAATGGAAGGGAATGCTGAAAGTTGGGCTGTTGCAACTAATGTCACCCAACAGGCCAGAACCAAATTGGTTTGAATTTCTGGCAGCTCTGGTTTATGATATATAGTAATCAACACACACACACACACATACATACACACACACACACACACACACACACATAAAGATGATCAAAAGTAAACTACAAATATTTACAACAGCATTCAGAATTTAGAATTTCAAAAATTTTTGAATGTATTATTCAAAAAGTCTTGTTCTTTGACCTTTCTGGGAAAATGGGAAGGGAAGGGAAGAGAAGGCAAGTTCAGATATGGGCAGGCAATCATATCAATAATCCAGTACTATAAAATAGGAAGAGAATTTGTTTTAGTGTAATACACTTTTTAGTCAATCCCCATGCCTGTAAAATTAATAGTTTTTGATATCTTAAACAACCTTATGCACACCTGACTTCATCACAAAATGGATAATTCTTCATCATATAAGGATTGATCTGAATTCCTATTAACTCTTATGCTGATGGTCTGGCCAAATTGAGGACCAAAAGAAATTCTTGGACGCAAACAGCTTTATAGAAATGAAATAGTTAAAATTGAAACTGCCCTATTACTAGCTCTTTCACTCAGGAACAAGATTAACATTAAACAATACTATTGGGAATCAATGTGTTGAATCTCTTTCTTGTCTCTATTGCTTAAGACGAGAAAGCTTACATCTAGCCCAGTATTCACCAATCTTTCCAGGTTGCTGGCCCAGGTGGGGGGAGGGGGGAAATAGGGGATGGTTTTGTGTGAGGGGCAGGCGGGGATTCCTACAATTTACACAAGTGGGGCTGTGAGTGCTTCCAGGAAAAAACCCAGAAGATATATACCAGAAGATGGCACTCAAAGATGACCCACTGAGAGAATATTTGAGACAACAGGAGACATGGGAGGAAGATCAAGCAAAGGAAGAGTCATAGCAAGACATGGCCCTACATAGGATGTACCATCATCAGACAGCTAAGCTGATGTACATTGGGAAATCCTATCACTGGGTGGAAAGTGCTGGACTAAAAAATAGAGACATTGATTGTAAAACTACAAGAACAAGAACATGCATCAGATCCATAGAAGTAAGGGTCTACCACACCAGACCTAAGGCACAGATTATGGAAGAACCTCAAAGACAGTCCAAAGACAGTGTGTAAGATGCAGGCAGGAACGGTATACACTGAACAGCACAAGCAATCTGGCTTTGTGTACAGGAACATCTGCACATTGGTTTGGCTAGACCTTCCCAAATCCAGATGGGAGATTCCATAGAAGGTTATGAGAATACTGGCTAGAATATTGTGGGACTTCCAGATCCTGATGGTTCTGGCCAATGAAAAAGGTATTGTGGTAATGGACAAGTATTAGAAGCCAGCAGTGTCATAAATGTAATGTGGCAAGTCACTACACATCAGGAAGTATGAAAATCTGGAGAAGTACCAGACCTGAAGGAAGAATTAGAGAGGATGTGGGTAATTAAGCCAAAATGGTCTCCATGAAGATAGGAGAACTTGGGGCTGTGAATCCTGAGCTAGAAAAATGGTTCCAATAGATCCCAGGGACATCATGGAGCTCTCTGTCCAAAGTAGTGCAGTGTGAAGAACAGGTAAGATACTTCACAGAACCTGCAAACTCAAACCTTTAATGGAGGACCCAAAACTGAGGAAGAAATATACAATACATAGGGATGATCTTCACTTAAGATCCTAGGAAACAAATTCTGTCTTTTTAAATGCAACCTTCCATTGTTTCTCCAGGACAAAACATCAGCTTATTAGGAGCCCAAAAACCAGGCAGCATGATTTTAGGAGATTAATAGACCAGAATAAGTTATAGACTGTATTTGCAATTATGCACTATTATATAAGCTGCTGCTCTCCCTTACCATTTCCATTTATTTCTTAAGCCAAGAAAGGGAAAGCTGGCATGATAAAGAGTGAGGGTTAGATATAAGCTTTGTCAAATGCAAACAATAGAGACGTTGATTCTCAATAGTGTTGTTTAATATTATTATTATTCCTGTGTAAAAGAACTTGAAAGAAACTGTAACAAAATGGTTTTAGTTTTAACCATTTCATTTCTATCCAGCTGGTCAAATATTAATATAATAAATCTGGTTATTGTTCACAATCAGAAGGTAGTTATTCTATTATTTTTATTGCATTTTCAAGAGGGAGGTTAGAAATTTATTTCGTGAGAAACCAATTTTGTCTGGGGAATTGTTTGGGGCCATGTTTACATGAAGAAACAAAGTATGTAGGAACTGGGAAAATTCAGCAGACAGCTAAAGTAAATTGGCAACTGAACTCAGAGTAGATCAGATTTAGTAATAGAACCCCAAGTGGATTTTGACTTCTGAAAAGTATACAATAACAAGATGCCACACTCAATATAATCAGTACAATTGCAGGTTACAAATCATTCTATATTATTGTTAATATGTAAGTCAGGAATCAAACTAGTAATTAGAATTAATGTTAATAAACAATTTTACTTTGCTCCCATCCAACTCTTTGCTCTTTTTTTAATAGAGGTTGAATTCCTAGCATGACACTTAAATTTCACATGTGGGGTTTCAAACTCCCCAAAATATTTGAAAATTTCATACTCTAATTTGTTCTTCATTTTTAACTCTTAAGTTTCAGTCAGAGAGAGCTCAGATCATAGCTTATTCTAGAAAATAAAGAGTAGTTCAAATACCTTCGTGTAAAATTAAATGTATATTTTACAATGTGGAAATTCCAAATCTTTAAATAAAACAACTAGTCTGAATTTACTTTAAGACATAGCTTCAAAAAGCTTAGCAAGCTGGTTTTCCTTTCACCCTGTCAATGACTCTGGTGTCCTTCTGAATAGTTCTTTAATTAAAATGAAAATGTTCACAAGCTGTTGCATGGGTGAACCATTTCAACCAGATTATTCTGTGTCTTATAAAACAGGGACTCTGGCAATCTTTCCATAATAGAAATATCAGATATAAACTCTTTCATAAGCTAATGGTCTATCAACTGCAGAACATAGTTAAGGGGATGTTTATGCTGCCAAGAGCTATATTTTGCTATATTGAGGTGATTTTCTGTTCTCCTGAAAGTGATAGTTTTTATTTTTATATTTTGGGCCTTGCGGATCATCATTAAACAATCCCATTATCTGTATTTGAATGGAAATGCAATGATGCAGAAGCAGCAATTTTTTCCCCATACAGATGGTATATTAACTTCTATCCAAAATTTGCAATGATTGGGTTTATTTTTATATTTAGTCCTAACTGCTGGGCTAGTTTTACTGTACAATACTTTACTTAGTGGATGAGAGGAATAAAGAGATAAGGAAGAGCAGCAACTGTGGGATATGTAGAAATCATCCAACAATATCAGGAGGTCAGCTGGCACAGAAGAATGAGATAGAAAAGAGAGTGCATTGAATATCATGGGAAAACACATATAAGAGAGGCCAAGCAAAAAGTGGGACAGCAAATATTTTTTCCCCTGACATACAACTTATTTCTGTGGAAGTTAATTTTGATGAATGCTGAAGTATCTGTTTTTCTTTTAAGGCATTTTGTTTCAATAAAAACTCAGTAGCTGTCAATTTCTACATAGCTGACATTTTCAGTTTCAAAAATAATCCAAATTCCTCTTAGAAAATACTCTTTTTTTTTTTTTTTTTTGTAATTAGATAGAGACTAGCAGTCTCCTCTCTGACCAAGATAATTTGAAAGGAAAAATTGGGATAGGAAACGAGGTCAGGATCAGGTCAGCTGAAGTCTTCATGGGAGATAACCTTGTACCCCCCCCCCCCCCGAATATGATCACTCATGTAACTCAGTTTCTATCTAAGAAAAAAAAATGGCCTGACTCCTAAGAGTCTAAAGAAATCTCCTATCTGTCTTAATGAATTTCTGCTGGATATTCAAGAATAGAAAAGACAGTAGTATTTCTGCATCTGGAAAACTATGTTCATTTGCATCTGTCACACTTAAAAACAGATAATAAGGCTAGAAACAAATGTTTTGGAATCCTTTGCCTGAAGGGAAAAAAAATGACCAAAGTGGGATGTGTTCTAGATATATAAAATAAATGGTCAGGAATGGATTTTTTTCTCCTTCTTCATTCAAAACACTAGAACCAGGGGTCATCAATGAGACTGATAGGAAAAAAAGAAGAGAGCACTCCTTCATTTAGTTCGTAATTAAGCTGTACAGTTGAAGAGGTAGTGATGGCAGCTAACATTGACAGTTTTAAAAGAGGGCTGAATAAATTATTGAAAATTAAGTCTATTAAGAGTGTTTCGTTTTGAGGACACCATACCATTCGGCTATGTAAACTAAATGGGGGAGGCATAGTAGTTTATGTACATTCAAGAGCTTTCTCAGTTATTCATGGAATACACCCATAAAGGACACCTATATTCAGTCAGTGTCCCAAATGGTTAGCTGGTTGATAGGCCTGCAGAAGGTAGTGGAAAGAAAAGGAGCAGAAAAGAGAAATGTCTTCCTCAAGTACATTATAGGAAATAATGGACTTGAGCAAGACATTTTATAATTTGCTGGAAATAAACATCTTGCTGCTCTGCAAGAGGTACAAGATGATTTTATTATTGAAAAATCAAACTATTAATTTTAGCTTTGTTCTAAGTTGACATAGGAATTTTTCTGGAGTGGGTACAGGTTGTATTTTACATAGAGATAAATTGCAATAAAATATGGAATGTACTGCCAATGGGACAGGCCCGAACTCTGCCTAGAAAACACAAGAGGATTTTTTGATGTAGTCTTTCATTCTGAGAACTTCAAAATAAAATTCACTTTTCTGTATATACAAGTTTACTTATTTTTTAAAAAGGGCCATTGCACTCCATTCAAAGGTTCTGAGTGGGTCATAACCAGCTTGCATGTACCAGTTGGAAAGATGAAACTACATAAAATGTTTGGAAAAGTCTTCTGATAGAATGTATAATAAAGGCTAACAATGAAAAATAAAGAAGAAATTGCACTGTGATCTATTGGAGAGCTTTCTGTGATTAGGTACATGCATTAAAATGCTATCTGTAGCACAAAATAAATGAGGTAAGTTCACAAATTATAGATATTCAGCACTAATAATGACAAAGTAGGGGTTTTAATTCTTGATTTTCTTCCTGTGAAGCTAATAGCACTACTCTGATTGTCCACCCACTGGACTTTGTATAAACATCGATGATGATGATGTACTGACTAGGAGAGGCTGTCATTCAAGAAGAAAACTTCTCTGTTATGCTGAGAATCAATGAAATCATCAGTCTTCTAACCTAATTAAGCTATACAAACATATACACATGGCAATTATAATTAAATTTCTTGGGCTCCTATAATTACATTTATAAAAAGCAGGATTCATTTCTCTTGAGTTGACTGGAGGGAGGGATAACAGCTCAAGGGCTTCTTCATGCTAAACTTGTGTTCTACAAATATCCCCTCTTTTTATGCTTGGCCACATTTAGAAATTATTGTTGAAATGGTCAGCGAAATGTGCACAGACCCGTGAAGGTTTTATCTTGACCTCCAAAGAAGTATTTTGAGTCCTTTTGATGGTTGAAGCCATATCCCTCATGATAAACTTGAACTAATAAGTCCTGAGCAAAACACACTAGCCTTTTTGTCAATCACAGGACTCATAAACAATACCCACTAGTATGCAGATGACAGTTTTTCCAAGCCAGAAGGGACAAGAACTTAAGCTTTAGATATTATATCAAGGTGATTATGGGTCAATACATTTTGCTAGCAGGCAGAGAGAATGAGTCACTTTATTTCTGCTCCAGGTTGGCACTTCTTCAGTGCTGATTTGATCATTCCTTTCAACCAATTTTCACTTCCTACAGAGGCTCATACACATATGTGTGAGAAACAGCATACTCATAAGTATGAAAACAATATGATGCATTTTAGTTTTATTTTAAAATAGTTCTAAATGCATACAAAGATAGTAGGAATCCATGTATCAGGTTAAAAAAATCATATTAGCATTGACTAAACTCTAATTACACAAGTATGTTCCTCTTTATCTGCTCAGAAAACATATTATTTGTAGATCTTGACAGATGTTCTCCATCATAGGATTACAATATGACAGACAAAAACCGATATGGTGGGAATCCCTTTCTGTCATCTGGATTGTCTTCTGATGCCTCAACTGTTTCTCCCCAGCTAATTTCTGTTTCTGTTCCTTTAATGTTGTTCCTTGCCATATAAAATATTGGTCTTTCTTTTTTGCAGTGATTAGGATAACACTTTACTATAGTGGATATATCAATAAGGATTGGAAGATACACATGGAGATATGAATTCACAGTACTGAGAAGAGAGAGGGAGGGAGGGAAGGATAGAGAGAGAGACAGAGGTTTTATTTTTTAATACAAATATAGGAATATCTCTATATCTACTTAGTATATACTACTGTATATATATTGCAAACAATTTAAGATTTTTAAGGTGCGTTAATTTAATGCTTTAAAGTTTAACACTTTTAAAGATTTGCTTTTAAAATATATTTGAACAGTATGCCCATTTTGCTGAAATCTGTGTTCTGCTGAAATCTGCTTTCTCCTTCATTACTTTTCAAGTAACCCATCAATATCACAGCACATTTTCCTACATAAATAGATTGCACAGCTGATCACTGCATAAGGTTGTTTTTTAATTTGATGAGTTAGGGGTGGGTAGATTGTCATAACTGTTTAGAGAGAGGGGTTCAATTCTTCTGATTTTTTTTCAAACCAAATAACTAAAATGGGTGTTCATCCATTCAATCTTGTTCCAAAAATATACCAAGCCTAGGGGACAAGAATACAGATGGTCTGTACAAGGTGTTTTGGATTCATTTCAAAGAGGCATTATTGAAGTGATGTGAATCTACTTGTCAAAGTAAAAAGGTGACATGATTTGTCTTGTGTTGCTTCACAACATCTCAAAGCCTTGACAACAATTCTATATCCAGAAGAGGCTGTTACTGACTGGAAGAAACAAGAGGGCATGGTACAATCCTTATTTGGCTATTGCTATTTGCCTCAGCAGCACAAGAATGTGAAACAAAGGTTTCACTTCATTTTTAGAAATCTGAGCATTGTTTTGTTGAGGTAATTACCACAGAATCATTCTGAGATCTTTGCATAGTCCTATAAGGCAACAAGATTTGCAAAATCTAAGCACATATGTGTGTTTTAAGTAAAGTAATTTTAAAGATATGGGTGATAATATTGACTTGTTAGAGGAAATTGAGATTTTCTGGCAAGAGAATAGCTTCTGTAGCAATATGCCCAGGGCCATGAAATTCAGCACACCATCTTCAGTTTTGCTATCTTGAACAATGTGCAGTTGATTTCTTTTCTACACAATAACTCCAAATGATAAAAATGGCTGAGAGCTCAAAATAAAGCTAAAAAGGGAGAATAGCAGGGGGAAATGCAAAATTTTCTCTGCACTTGCCAATAATTGGGATTTGGTTATTGTTTCACATGATGGGCTGACTATTCAAGTTACAGTACATTGGAGTGATAAAACAAGGAAAAAACAAAAGGTTTCAATATTCATGGAATAATTAAGGCTTCAGATGGGATGAAAGAGCATCCAAGATATACAGCAAAGGCCAACTATTTTATTAACATTGATTGCATAGTAATATATTTTTTTTGTGAGTATTGGTGTCTGTGAGAAACAATACTATTTTTATCTAATAATACTATTAAATAATACTATTCTTCCTATATAGAAAGAGGTAATCAACATACAGCAGTATTTTACAATGTGATCTTTATGTTATCTAATACAAAATCTAAGAGTGTTTGACATTGAAAAAATAAAACTTTTAAGAAAGAATCTATGCAATATCAATTGTAAAATAGGTGGAATGTGTTTTATAGAGCACATTAAAAAGGGCCATCTTAATTATGTAAACTATCATGAATTCAAACCTCTGTGTATGCAAGAGAGAGAGAGAAAAAAGAATTAAAAATAATATTTACTTGTACCACCTCACTTCTTACTTTGTGCTTTGTGTTTTTCTTCCTTTGGCATTATCATTTAATGCACAATAGTTGTTCAAATATGTTCAGAAATGACCCTTAATTATCTTGTTGCCATCATCGTTACTAGGAAGCTTCCTTTTGCATTATCCCTTTGCACACATACATTATGATAAGAGGGAGTGTCAAATTAGAAAGCTCTATTTTGGTATAGTAAAGTTCAATCCAGATACAAGCAATAAAATAATTTCAAAGGTTTAATGGTGACTACCTATCTATGAACTCATCTATGCTAAAATGATCTTCATATACAAGTGATTCAGTGAGCTGTAGATTCAAAATTTCAAGTTCAATCATATTGGCATTTCAGCAACTTTGCATCTGAAAGGACTGCCTGAAAACAAAGATTTAATAACATCTGAAGACAGATTTTAATCAGAGGAATTTTGTGAACATTATTGCAAAATATTTTTTCGTATTGCATTTTATCTTTATCTGGAAAGTCGAGGATGGTAAAAGATATAGCATAGTGATGCAGAACTGCAAAAGTGAAATCTTCAATAAGGAGAGTTCAGGATATTTTCTATGGGGTATATTTCTTCACTCAAACTTAAGCTTTGCTAAATACTTTCCCTGAAATTGCAGGAATATTTTTTTTGTTATAAAAGAAGCATATTAAGAAATGTAAAGTTGAAGAACAAAATAGTATTATTTCAAACATATCCTGGAATTGCATACCAAAGTTTATACCAGATACCTAATAACAACATTTTGTAAAGCAACTATAAGTGAAGAAAAATCTCAAAAAGAAGTGTGTTTATATGTATTTTCTCATTTATTTGTTTAAATGGGGAGAAGAAAACACTAAAATTATTTTTTTGAGAAAAGTTCACCACACTATATTCTCCACTTCTTTTTAAAAAGCAGATTGTTCTGCAAGACTATTTCTTATAGCTAAAAAAAGCCTGTGAATCAAAACAGCTATTTATTTGAAAAGACTAAGGTTATTTTATCAAGTGGAGAACACATCAGAAAAGAATTATATTGATAACACAAAACAAGAAATATTATGCTTCTTAAATTCTTTCATTCCTCTCTTCTCAACCCTAATCCTAGATGACTAGAGAGGTCAGGCTGAGAATAGTATTCCAAAATTATTTTCAGACACTAGTTGTGCACTTAAGGTCAAATTCTGTAACCATGCAATTACAGCTCTCAACTACACTCCAACATATATGACAACCAGCCTAATTCTGGATCATATTTTATACCTTCTCCCTCCAAAATAAAATAAAAAATATCCCAAGAAAAACAGTACAAATGACTAATGTATAAGCATATGTTTATACAGATAAAGTTTCTGCTGAAACTTTATTAATACACTTTTCAAGTGAAAAAAGGAGAGAGAAAAAATATGGTAAGACAATCTGCACTCCAGTGGTTTTGAAGGAAAGTGGGAAAGGTTAAAACTGTAAGTTAAATAGCAGGATGTGGGAAACACAATATTCTAAGATACGTAGGAGAGTAGTTAAATGGAGTCCAATTTGGGAGTCACAAGGAAAACAAAAGGGAGAGATAAAAGAGGAAGAAGAAAGGAAGAATTTTTGAAATTAGTAGACATAAGTACTCATAAGAAAGAAATGATGATAGGAAGGCAGGAGATTCTATGAAAGAAATACCAAAACAAAGATTGACAATTGAGTTAATGTGATACAAAGGACTACAAGTTCATCTGTGATCAGCTGAATAGTGTTCCTTTTGCCCCTCCTTATTCAAGAGGGAGCCAATCATCCTAAATAAGAGCATCGACCTGCAATTAGCAGACACAATGCAAGTGGAGAAATTATTATATTTCATTGTCACAAGGTGTCAGTCCTTTAAGGTTGTCCAGATCAGGAAACAGAATAATTGAGATACACTGTAGAATCTTGGAAATCTGATTGTGCTTTTCCCTTCCTACTTCTTTTACCACCCTGAGTCTGGAAGAAGCCAGTATAAGCCTCTTCCTAATATTATTTCCTTTCCCAGAGATCAATAAATGTTTCTGCCATTTTTGTTTTTGTAATAGCTTCTGCATTAGTTTCCTCAAGCCATGGTTCTCTGCACAATAAAGAAAAAGAAAAGCTAAGAAAAGCTTCTACCTCTGCTTGGTTGGAGTCACTCTTCATTTTTTTCCAGTGGTGCTCTGGAGAGTCTGTCAAGATCCACAGAGAGTCTACATGGGCTGAATTTGGTCCAAGGCTCAAATTGCTTCCGTAATCCAAGTGGCCTGAGTCAGACCATCCATCAGGCAAAAGTTTCCTCTGAAGCCTTACAGGGTTCTTTAGAGCAGACCAATTTAATAAATTCATCATTCCGGTGATAAGGAGAAGCCACAGAATATTCTAAGGTTAATAGGGATTGATCTGTCCATGACAAAGGCATAATGTTAGTATGCTCCAATTGCAGATCATGTTGGCATTATTCCAAAATAAACTATTACCTTGTCAATGAAGGAGGGCATCAAAGTATCAATAAGCATAGTTGGATTCCAGGGGCATTTTAGGCCCAATGACAAGGCATTGGGTAGATTACAGGGGCTGGAACAAGGCATTGGTAAAAGATGTCAAGGTCATATTTCCAAAAATGCAGCCTACTGTCCAATAACCACCATATCTTCTCCCTCAATATTATTCATATTGCCTGCCCCCTTTCCCCTAACATATTAATCCTTGTTGACCATAATATCCCTCCCTCAGAAAATTGAACCTATTCACTCATTAAACCCATATTTTATGTAACTGACTGTCTTAGAATTAGTTCTGCCTAGCACTCATTACCAAGCATGAAAAAGAAGTCAATTCCTTCCTCATTCCATTGACATTCACACTACCCATTCACTTAGGCCCACTTGTTCTCACCTGGGTGAACAGAGGAAAAAACAACCAATTAATTCCTAAGAAACCTAGGGAAAATTCTCACCTCATTTTCCATCTTCAACTGAGGATTTGAAAAAAAAATCGCAAACCCAAAACAACATTCATCAAAGTCCAAACTAGATAGAAATCTTGGATTAGATGTTCTGAAATCTTCTATTGAGGCCATGAGCAGTGAATAGTCACAAAGCCACCAGCTGATGTAAATCCAATAGCACTTCAAATGCTTAAATGTCCATATGTCTCAATACAGTACTTGGAAAGCAAGATAGCCAATGTCCTGTTCAGCACATAAGGCAACTATTGTAGGATGCTAGTTGATCCTCCCAAAGACCACCAGCTAACCTCTCCTATGGTTGCTGTCCAATGACATGCAAGGATGTCATTCCCCTCTGTAACACTGAGATGGGAAAGGATCAGTCTAACACATTTGCCTTCATCATGCCAGAAAAAGTAGTCACCAGCAGCCCATTGTCATTGTCAGTACTTAGAGGAGAAACTTCCAAGGCACTCTCATTACAGATGCACTATGCCACAGCTAAGCAACAGCACTTAGATAAAAGCTTCAAGCTACCTAACAACTATTACAAGTGACTGATTCCTTTGATGGTTTGGCCTTTATTTCAGCAAAATCAGCAACCATTTCCCCTTTAGCTAGGGAGCCACTTGTAACATGTGGCAACATCCTATTATTGAAAGTGAAGTAGAACAAACTGGCCTTTCCATTTACCAAAAATCTCTGTGTTAATGCCTATGCATGCCATGGTAGGCACTATCTCTAACTAGTTTTATCTCAAACTCAGCTAGTTTTGTTCTTTTGCCAGCCAAGCTGGCTGCTTAATTGGTCTTTATTACCTTGGGTTCCAAGAATTTTACATAGAAAGTACATAAAGCTTGCTTTAGTAACAAGGGGAAAAATAACAACCGTGAAACAATAAAATGTTTCTGAGTCAAGCATTGAAATTTCAGATTATTGCTAATGTTTGCTTCCCATAAATAGACATCAAAATATGCAGTACCATTCTACAGATGGCAAAAATCAGATGCCAAACATCACAGCTGTGTATAACTTTGTTATCCAATTGGGTGGAATGCACCTTCTTGAATAAATGCCAGCACTATAATGCTACATTATTTTAAGTATGACTAGCATTCCCTAAAGAGCCAGCGTCCATATGTAATCTCCCCCATTTGAAACCAGCCTTTTACTAGATGCAGCTGGAAACTACATTATTTCTCAACAATAAGATGGAGAAGAAAGCACTTTAGCATCACTTGTTCTCTTTTGCCTGTGATTAGAGAGCAGCACAATGCAACTGAAATACCAAGTAAATTTGTGACTAAATAAAAACATTTGTGTGCAGGCATAATGAAAGAGATAGTAAGAAGTATAGTCCATCAATGCCAGCATGAGAAATCAACCCAAGAGGTACTAAGAGCAGAAGTCTAGATGGGGATGTGTGGAATTAAGGAAGACAAATTTATTCCTAAGGATAGAAATGCAACATAATGCTTACATTACTTAGTAAGCTATTTTGAAATGTTCACTAAGATTTACAGATAGAGGAAAAGAATTAAGCTGTAATAAAGGTGTAAATTAGTTGCCTGAGGCATCATATAAAATGTAATGACACAAAACATACTTACATGTTTTGCTCCATAAAACTATACTTCATTGTAGAAGTATAGAAGTATAATTTACAGGAACCTCCAGTTTTGTGTTGTGGCAAGACAGATGCAGGAAGACAGGAGTCTGCCTTATGTGCCTGATTTCTCCCAAAGAGGTGATGAAGGAGGGGAGTCTCATTGATCATGGTATTTCTGTTTGATCTGAGGAAAGCCCACCAAACCAGCAGGGGAAAGACTGGCTACATTCCTGGGACCAGCCATTAGCCACTGACAACTGATAAAGAAAAGCACCAATTAGCAGATCGTAAACAGCATGCTTGGAACTGGATAATATTGATCCTTTCTTTACTTTACTTTCTTTACTATTCTTTACTTTCTTTACTATTTACTAAAAACCTACGAATGTGAGAAGACATGGTGTTTTAATTTATTTTATGGGGAACAGAAATATATAATACTGAAGTGGAAGTAACATAAAGCTACATTTTGATAAATTTGAGAACGAGATAATTGTTAAGATTTTCTCTTTGGAAAAACAAAACAAAACATTGAGGTGAAATATAAGAAATCAACCCTTTGTTTTAAGAGTGGAAAATGGACTTTGAATGATATCTAGTGGTGGATTTCTTATATTTCACCTCAATGTTCCTGGCTACTTGGTGACTTCTAGCTTAATGGAAAACAGCTGACAATAAAGGAAAATATTTTGGCATACTTATCACCCTGACCTTCTTGGATTATAAATACCTATTGAACTTGGACTTTTAATCTCAAGAACTATTGGGAGAGAAAGAAAAATTTGACTTTTGACTATGTCTGGAGAACATAAAAGTTCTGACAGCTTATCTGGAGGGGAAAAACAAAATGGATGTTTCACACCCAGCTAAAAGTAGTAAGAAAATATACCTTGCACCTCCATTTGAAGCCCCCACCCAGGCTAATCAAGGATCTCCAGGACTGATGCCTCAAGAAAAAATAAACATCTTTCAGAAGGAAATATACTCTCTACAACTAATTCACCAAACAATTGTCACACACAAAGAGGACACAGAAAGAAACCATAATGAAACTAAAAACAATTTAGTTAATATAAATGAGCAATTCTCCAAATTAAATCTACAGTTAGAAAATCCCCAGACAATGACTACAAAGTATGAACAAATAAAACAGAAATTAGAAGATGAAGTAGAGAAAATTGACCCAGAGATGGAAGAGATAAAAGAAGGGAAATATAAACTACCATATACAAAAAAACCCCTGCAAGATTCAGTCATAACAATGAAAATGGAAAAGGCACTTTATCCCTTAGATCTGCAAATATACCTAATGATAAGGAAAAAGATTTTAAAAAAAATAGAATATAGAGCTGTCAGGGGAAATGTCACAAGTTGGGAGACAAAAAATGAAAAGAGAAATTGAGGGAGAAGGAAAGTGGGAGTTGCTTAAGGAATATAAATGGGTGGAATTCCCCCCCCCCCAAAAAAAAATATCTCCACCTAAATTGTCTTCCTCATTCCAAGTAACTTTTACAAAAATAGAAAGAAAATTCCTGAGGGATTTAATTGCCATGGCCTGGAAAGATACTTGGCAAAGAAAGAAAGTGAGAGTTAAACTTAAAAACAGAAGATTTGACCTATTAGAGGGGGCATTATATGATTAAATATCTGTTGGAATATTTATGAATAAATATCTGTTGGAACAGATGACCCTTAGATATAATTAGACTTTTATAGTGAAAGATATGATTTAGAATTAAAATAGCATTTTTCCTTCTTTTGATAAGGGACCTGAAAATAACAGGATGGTTGATATGAATAAATCTCTTAGCTATATAAATGTAATTAATATTGAGAAAATCATAACTGTCAAAGATATTTTAAATATTGATAGGAAATTAAACTTTAACAAGAGCATGAAAAACAGGATATTGATTTATTGACATTATTATTTGTATAATATTAGTAAAATATGATGAGGATGTTTATATTTAACTTTGTATGCATCAACAGTAGCAAGAACTGTAACTGTGTAATGAGGGAAAAATGGAAAAAAATATGGGGAAGAAAGGAGGATCAGGGGGAAAAAAACACTGGATTGTGCGGTACTGAACAGACTTACATTGAAGAAGTTAATGTTAAATATGTGAACCCAGACAACACATTGTTTACTAAGCACTAAAGATTGTAATTGTTAAAAATTAATAAAACATTAAAAAAGTATAATTTACAGATAGCTACTTCTAATGCAGATTTCTCTACCAGATTACCTACAATTAGAGGACAGTGTCAAATTAATGTGTAATCTTAGGTAATAAAAGGATAACCTAAAGTTGAAGTGATTCACTTGATTTTACCCAGGTGTGCTTTGTCCTTTTCATAGGTAGTACAGTTTGCATGCAAGAAGTGGACTTCCTGACCAAACACTATAATATCCAAACAGGTCTGTCCCCTAACAACTGTAGTTCTAGACTATTAAATATTAAGCTGGCTGATATTACTTGGAAGCAAGTTGAATTCATGATCCAAAAAGTTTAGCTTTAAATAATTGGAGCCTGGTGGCTAAACTGCAGTGAATGCTTTGTCTCCTGTACTTCATATGGCTATATTTTCTGCAAGGTTGAGGAGTCAACAATCTAGGCCTTAAAATCATCAAATGTTTCCCTCAGGAATTATAAATGATTTATAATTAATTAAAGGGCTAAGCACTGTTCAGCTGCAGTTAGAGGACACCCGTAATTCTTCTTTTCCTTATATCCAAACTATCCTGACCCATAATACTGCAGCAATCAGAGATTTACTGTAGCTTCCTTTCTCACTATTTCCAATTGTAAATATACCAGACAAGAAAATATTCCTTCAGAATGTCTAAGTTCTTGCTTTGCTTAGGCCAGCCCATCTTAATCTTTCTACATAAACAAAAGGGTGAGGTGATATCAACAGCAAAACCATATTTTATTGATACAATATATGATCCGGCAGGAACAGCATAAAATTCTATATAATCTTGAAGAGAATATGTTTAACATCAAGCAAACATACAAGATATATTGTACTATCTAGATTGTTTGGCAGGAAAAAATAGGAATCCTTTTCCAGATAATGTTTAGATGTGTGTATATGTGTCTTAAACATATTCACTTGGGAAGGAAGATTTCCAACTTAACATGTTTACCTTTTGGACATAAGCTACTTTTAAAGTTCCAGTAAGCATTTATTTAATAAAAAAAAAATTAAGTGCCTTCTTGAACTGTCATACTGATGAATGATAAAAAACAGAATAGCCCAAAGGTTTGAAGACAGGGGAGGATATTTATAGTGAAGCAGCAATTTATTTCTATAATATCTAATGTTTGCTATGAATATCTCTGCCCACTAGATCACCAACTAAACTTAATATGTGAGAGAGTGCTGTTTATTAAATCCCACTGTGCTTTCAATTTTTCTGAGAATTAAATGAGTTAATTTTAATTCTTATTTTGGAAAATAAGTTACAGATAGTTTGGTTATTGTGCAAAAGATAATATATTTTACAGACTCATTTTGCTTTCCAGCAAATCTAGTAAACTTCTGCTGAGCTTCATGAAAATGATATGCAAACAAGCAGAATATAGCATATGCCTCCTTTAGCTTCTCCCTTATTGTGTTTGTCATAGTGACCTTTTGTAAGCTTAAAATAGGTCCTTCCCCTCTTTTTTTAAAAAAAAAATGCTGTCTCCTTTTCTAAATTGTTCAGCCTATTAAGCATATTAATAAGTAACAGACACTTTCTGGTAATATCATTGTTATCTACTAATGGATAGGGTTGAAATTTTGCTCTGTTTATTCCAAACCCCAAGCATAGTCTGTTATCTACAGAATATATTCTGCTTTAAACATACCTGACAATTTGCAAATCCCAGTTTGGTATGTTCCCACACATGATTTATTAGACAGGGAAAATATGGATAAGGCAAGTATGCCTTCTTCAACTTCCATTGTAATTACTTCATTTTCCTTTGAAATAACCTCCATGCACCTTGTTATTAAACTGATACAGCCAAGCCAAAGTGATTAACATTACAAATTCATTGAATTTTTGGCATGGCCCAAACATTTTCTTCCCTTCTTTATGTTTGTAATTAATCTGGTGGGAGGTGAACTAGTTCATTTTAGAAGATGATTGCCTGATAGACAGAATCAAGATTGAGCGCTCAAAATATGCCAGATATGGGGCCCTCTTGTGAAATCATCCCTTTGAAAGGAGAGAAGGAATATTTGGTGATATTCAAAAGCTAACTTTTAAGAATAATGAAGGCTTACTTTGTAATATTCAAAATAATTCTATTTGTGAGGGAGTGCCACAGATTCAAGAATGTTCTTTCATTCCAAGGACATTCAATGCCATGAATATTCCAAGGTCATTTCAACTTTCTTTGCAATGTATAGGAGGATAAAAACATACAATATATTTTTAAAATACAAAAATACTGTTTTACAGTTAATTCTCCGAAAGATTGACTAATATTTTGAGGAACATTTTCTCTTTATTTTCATCTTTTGAAGAAGTTTGTTTGGACAGAACATTTGGTAACAAAGAATGAAACAATAAAAATCATAATGTATCCATTTGATTTCAGAAATAGAAAATCATTCAGAATTTCCAAATCTAGGCAGAAATTAGTATGATAATCTGATGAACATTTATTTATCAGTGGATCTGTTATAGGGAAGCTTCTAAAAAATTGAATGGTAGCATCTTTTCTGACAATTTTATTATTAAAAGCAATGTGCAGAGAAGAACAACAGAGATGATCGGGGGACTGGAGGCAAAACATATAAAGAACGGTTGCTGGAACTGTGTATGTCTAATTTAATGAAGAGAAGGATGAGGGGAGACATGATAGCAGTGTTCCATTATCTCAAGGGTTGCCACAAAGAAGAGGGACCTCCAAGGCACCTGAAAGCAGGACAAGAAGCAATGGATAGAAACTAATCAAGGAGAGAAGCAACCTAAAATTAAGGAGAAATTTTCTGACAGTTAGAACAATTAATCAGTGGAACAACTTACCAGCAGAAGTTGTGCATGTTCCAACACACTGTAAGTTTTTAAGAAGAGATTGGACAATGATTTGTCTGAAATGGTATAGGGTTTCCTGTCTGAGCAGGGAATTGGACTAGAAGACCTCCCAAAGTTCCTTCCAACTCTGTAATTCTGTTGTGTTAAATTATTGCATAAGCTTTTGTGGGTCATTGTCCATTTTCTTAGAATTAGATTTTTAAATGTTTTGATCAGATATTTAGATACTGATGTTTTTAGAAGGTTAGGTGTAAACATATAGATACTTAAATACTTCTGTATAATAAACCAATATCATTGATCAGAGTATAAAATAAAACAAGGAATGTGATTTTCTGCAATAGTACAATAGGAAACCATAAGTCTTGGGTAGCTAATCTAATGCAAAATTTATTCATCTCTGTTTCTTTTAAAAATCAAAAAACAATTTGTGTCAGATATCTAGGAGTATAATATCCCTAAAGTAACAACTATTTCTTCTTGTCCACCCTCATTTTTAGTCCTGGACTGAGATACAAAAGTTTCAATTGTGTGTAGACAAAATGGTGGTATTGGTTTGAAGGTTTCAGTGCAGCATTAGAATCTGGCTATGTGCAGTGGAAATTATAATGTTAGGAAAAATAAAATGAAAGCTTAGATTTGGTGGGAATCATGTGCTAGTCAAAGCAAATGATTCAGATTTTCATCAGATGATATTCCTCTGGAGATATGAAGTATACCCTGCAGAAGAGTCTGGGGTAGGGGTGGGGGTTAAAAAAAACAGGATGATCCAAACCCTGACAGGTCTTAGATCACAATGGAGCATCTGTCATTTTGTGTACAGTGACAGTACACCACCTCCACAGCTGCTGCTGGTGAGAGCCTGCAAAATGGTAAAATAGTGATGATAATTTTTAAGCAAAGAGAAAAAGGGCCAAAACTAATTACATCTGCTATGGAAAAATATGATTCCCCCTAAAATAGTAATCTGAGAAATTACAGAGAAAATATCAACCTTTTTTACTCTCTCCCCAAAGAATAGTAGAAGTACTGTGCATTTCTTTCACTCTCTATAAATTATAAATTATAAAATACCAACCCTCTCATTAGAAGACCAACCCTCAATGAATAGTAGCTAACCTGTAAAAATAATAATAATAATAATAATAATAATAATAATAATAATAATAATAATAATAACAACAACAACAACAACAAAAACAAAAATCAACACTTGGGCAATTCCAGTCATTAGGTACACAGCTAGAATAGTGGACTGGACTCAAGCAGAACTAAAAGCAATGGATAGGAAGACCAGAAAAATAACGACAATGAATCATGCCCTTCATCCATGCAGTGACATTGACAGACTTTATCTACCAAGGCAAATAGATGGGCGTGGAATGCTACAAGTACATCAGATGGTTGAAGAAGAAAAAATGGCTTTGGAAGAATATCTGAAGAACAATGATGAAGATGTACTGAAATTAGTATATCAGGAAGGCTTACTGACTACTGGAGAGACCAAACTGGCCTACAAGAAAGACCAAATGAAGAACAGAATAGAGGCATGAGAAGACAAAGCACTACATGGCCAATATGTTAAAAAAATAGCTGGGAAAGCAGATAATAACAAGACCTGGCAATGGCTAAGAGCAGGAAAATTGAAGAAAGAGACCGAGGGACTAATTCTGGCTGCACAAGACCAAGCCTTAAGGACAAATGCATATAAAGTCAAAATTGAGAAGACAGCAACAGACAGTAAGTGCCGCCTATGCAAAGAAGCTGAAGAACAGTGGACCGCTTGGTAAGCTGTTGCAAGAAGATTGCACAGACTGACTACAAGCAGCGGCATGACAAAGTAGCAACAATGGTGCATTGGAAGATCTGCAAAAAATATCATTTGCCTGTAAGCAAAAACTGGTGGGATCATAAAATAGAGAAAGTCATAGAAAATGATAAAATTAAACTGCTCTGGGACTTCAGAATTCAAACAGACAAGCACCTGCAACATAACACCCCAGACTTAACAATTGTCGATAAGAAAGACAAAAAAGTCTGGATAGTGGACGTGGCAGTGCCTGGAGACAGCAGAATAGACGAGAAAGAACTGGAGAAGATAACAAAATACAAAGACCTACAAATAGAAATAGAAAGACTGTGGCAAAAGCAAGCAAGGGTAGTACCAATAGTAATAGGCTCCTTGGGTGCAATCCCAAAACAACTGGAGCACCACTTGAACACCATTGGCATTGACAAATTCGCTATTAGTCAATTGCAAAAGGCAGCCTTACTAGGAACTGCTTCCATCCTGCGATGATATCTGTAATACCATCAAACATCCACATCTGCCTATCCCAAATCCTGGGTAAGGACTTGATAGGTAGACAAAATGCCAAATCCGGTCTGAACATCTCGCTGACTGTGCGATGATTCATAATAATAATAATAATAATTAGAGCAGTGTTGTTAATATGGGTAGAGAAAGACAGTGACAAAGTAGGGAAAGTCTTCATAAATGTATTTCATGAAAATGTATTAGATAATACCTCAAAGTTAGGACTTGGTAAGGAAACATGTCTTTGACATTTAATCTCTTCCTATGCTTCAATATATGTCAACAGGTCAAATATGACAATGACAAAACCTATTTGATATTTGTGTAGTTTATATTGTACACCCCAGGATTCTATCAAAATATGAAATGTTTGAAAAAATGTTTTCAAGCTGGCATAAATTTATAGTGAATTAAATTTTATTGGTTGGGAACAATTATTAGCAACCTGTTTTATTAGATTTTTTGGGAATAAGTTGAGAAAGGTGATACTGACTTAAATATTCTGTCAGAGCAAAATTAAATTCATGTTAAATGTCCAATGGCAATATATTTACATAGTTTTTATTGTATAAAGAGAAGCTATGAGAATATTTAAAAGTTGCCACAATCAAATAGTGGGAGGACAAGTTTAATTCTTTCTTTCCTTCCAATGGGCTAAATAAAAGCCTTTTTTCTGAAGATATAATTTGACCCAAAGACCAGTTGACATGGTGGAAACTAACAAAAGTTTCTGAAGACTTCCTGTTTTTAGAGTGGTTTAAACTTTGCCTTCCAATTCCAAATTACATTAAGTTAACATACAGTAATTAGATTTTCATGAAATACTGAATCTACCTTTAACAATTGTTATTATAACATGTGATTTGTCTAACAAGTCTATAATAACTGCATTATTTTTGGTGACTTCTTTTTACTGTTTCTAGTTTTTCACTTCTACATGCTTAGGTATGCTTCTGGAATGAGAAGAAAAACAAATCTTACTTTTTTGTTTAATTTTATCAATGGCACAGGACCAATATAATCTATTCTAATTATACGATGGTATGATATTTAAGGAAAGTTTAATGAAGTGTAAAACCTATTGCTTCCATCCCAGTTTTAACCTCCTCCTCCTTTTTCCTTTCCACATAGACTTCTAAATGCTAAAAGACCATTCTAAATCATTAAAGAATTATGTCACAACAGCTCATTCAAATATTTATAGTAAAAACAAACAAAACAAAGCAAAAAATATTCAGTGAGCTTATTATGGACTATTCCTAAAATGTTTTTTTTTTTAATTCCATGTATTCCATTTTTTCTCATCAAGCTATTGAAACAATATAACTCCTCCCCTTTTCATCATTGTTCCTAAACAATGAATTAAACCTAAGCTGCAAGGAATCATATTGTGCAATCTTGCGTTTGCTATGATACAAAGCTAATTTAAAGGCTGAAGGTTTTTTTTGTTTTTGTTCAACCAACTTTTTTAGAGTTTGAGACAGAAATGCTTCCATTAGTACAAGCATTTCATCATATACACATAGTTGTTTTTTTCTATTCTATTTCTCCTAAGTTCTTCAAAAATAAAAATATTTCAATATTTCTCAAATATAATTTAAGAAACTTTAACATATTTTACCCTTAACCACCTTACAAGAGCTTGGTTTACAGTGATAGTACTTATAAGTAGACACACCTATAATGCATATACAAAGTTCCTTCAAAGTTTCCATTATAAGCGTGGCAAGAATCACAGTACTAAATGCAATCCATTGCACCCCTTCTTTGAAAAATTCTGCATGAAACTCCATTGGTTTGTAAGTAATATATCAGGAAAATATGCTATTTCTCTACATGACCTACTACCCACACATAGTTAGAGTTTCCTTCCTATTTAGCATGTGTTTGACTTGTGAGAATGATAGGCTTAAAGAATGATGGAAAGGGGCTCATTAATTTATTACAAATTTATATGTAGTTTCAATCAAAAAATCTAAATGACTTACAGCTAGTACAATAAAAAAACAAAACAACAGTCAATAATGATCAAATCAACAGAATACTAATCAGTATCCAATGAAAAATAAGAATAGATAATACAAGTTTTCTGACAAAAGCCTACTGCATAACACATTTTATCTTCAAAATAATAGTATTGAGTCCCCCAAGTCTCTGAGATGCCTTCAACCACCTTCCGGAAACAAAGCTCCTAGCTACCAGAAATTTCTCCACTCATCTCTGCTGCCAAAAAATGTGGTTAAATAATATGTAAGTTAGGCACTGGCTTGCCCTGATCTTGTCTAGATTTCTATTCCACCTCAGTATGCTACAGCATGAATTGTTTGTATGGACTGTTATCAACCCTTCTTTTTCATTTTCTGAGATCATGTCCCTTTTGTTATAATACATAAATGGATAGGGCATATTTAAAGCAACATGATTATTAAGTACAGCATATTGATAGTCATAAAACTGCCCCATCTTCTTCATTTGTTCCCCTGGTGCAGTGATTAACCTTTGAATTTATGGTTATTTTTGCACTTGCCTCAGATAAAATATTTTATGAATTCTTCCCTCCCAGGCAACTTGGATTAAATTTATCAGGTCTGGAAACATAGTGGCCTATAATGACTGTTCCCTTGGAAATCATATCTTCATCCTTGTTGCATGATGGAACTCTCTTTGCGCAAAACAGATAGAGACTTCAAGGTAAGAGACAAGACAACTGTTAAGGTCACATTCCATACTCCTTTGCATCATTCATGCTTAATTGATTCTTAGCCCCACCTAATGACAGATTGTAGTGCATTACAAGAATATGAAAAAAGCTCATTTAGTTTCTCCCATTAATCCCCATGCTGAATGCTTCCTGTCTCAGGTTTTTTTTTCTTCTTTTTTTGGCAGTATGTGCCACAAGGCTGATTGCTGCCTTTTAACAGACAAATAGAGTAGAAGTTGCCAGATTTATCCTCCTGCTCTTTTAGGCTCTTTTAGCCAAAAGTTCTCTTGTGTGACATTAAGTTTCAAGTGTCAATGAGTTTTCATCTCATCTTCAAAGGGAGAGGGTCTAACCTGTAAGATTTGCCAAAGTATCCTTTTAAAAAGCACTCTTTTCCTACCCCATTGTTGGATTATTGCTGTCTGCTTTCATGGTCAGGCAACTCCTTGCACACATCTAACAACATAATCCCTTTTGAAATGTCACAGAGGAATGCATTAAATCAACTGCCTTTTTGAGCCTTGGCACCTCAAAGCAGGCAGATGAATAATTGGGCGTCAAACGTGAACCTTCTTCAAATCTCCTGAACATTTAGGGAAATTGAAATATCATGGGAAAATGTAATAAACACTCCCAGAGAAAACCTTAACAGCTATTTTGCAGTGGTTTCCCACTGTTTGTTCAGGTGAAATGAACAGCTGCAGGCTGAGAGACAGGGAAGAATATAGATTTTGTACCCTTTATATAATCATCTCAGAAAGTGCATAAGGCAGGAAGCAATAAAAGAAAACTTCTGACTTTTCATCTGGCATAGCTATAGAACCAAAAACATTACATTGGTTAAACAATAATTTGAGGAGAAGTGTTTGTTAAATATTTTCCTAATCCATATATGCTTTATTTTTCATTGATTTATTTCTTTGTGAGAAAGTCCCATTAAAGTCAGTGAAACATCTTTGGATTTTTACAAAACTTTTTTGGATTCAGCTTGATCAAGGATGCTCACACTTTTCCATTTGAAACTATGGTTGAGTCTGCCTATGTATTGAGAGATTAAGGAGTTTTCATTGGGTCTTCTGACTGCTAGCTGATGTTCATGGATGTGCTCTGCTAGTCTTCTACCTGTCTGTTCTCCACAGTAACTGTTATAGCCCTTACACTGTATGTTGTAGATAATGCCTGATTTTTTTCCCCTTGGGCTACTGGACCCTACTTAATATATTTAATATATTGTTTTAATTGCTTCGTGTGCTATGGTGATATCATGTCATTGTAATAATCTGTTGGTTGTTTCTGATATTATTTTATAGTCTTGTTCTTTCCGTTGTTGATGTGAAGGTGCCTGCAGATATACACACATTCTACTTCAATTCCTCATACATTTGATGACCATGTAGTCTCTTTGTATTTAGCTCAAAGAAGTCGAGCTCTGTACATTATCTGGACACATTTCTAAGTATTCTCATGATCAGAAGTTCTACTTTGTCACTGTTTTTGAAATGTGCAAATAAGTAAAGCAGAAGGTTGTTCATTTGTGTCTTGATTATGTTTATTGGTTGTTTTATTTTGTATTTTCAATACTATGCTGACCACCCAGAAATATAATTCATAAGCCCATATAAATAACATTAACCAGATACATCTGGAATCTTTCATGCAGAACACACAGAGAATTGAGGCTGAAGGGATTCTGACAAAGAGAATGGAATTTATGCAGATCTTTAGCTTAATCATTCTTTTAATTGTTGTTTGTATGGTCAGAGTGTTGTCAAAGGAATAAGAGAATGTAAGCTGTGGTCATCATCAAACTGAGAAATGTAAGCTTGAGTTCTGAATGAATGATGCTGCAATCACATGAAAATTGAAAAAAAAATCTAAAATATCCTTGAACTCAATGACACTTATTTTTGAACTTCCATATATAGGACATTGCAGTAAGGGTTTAACCAGGTTATATTTATCAAGGAATAGGATGTCCTGATTAAAATAAGACAATTTAAACCACTGACTTAACTAACAAGGTCTGGTTTCTAATGTTTAAATGAACACTTTCATTAATACTTCTTCCTCTGCTCCCTAATGGTGCACTTTCTATTAAACATTGTCTATCTAACAGGAAATCAGATGTTACATAAAACATTTTACAGTGTGTGTTTTGAAAGAGTGTGTGTTTATTTTTGTTTGTTTGTTTGTTTGTTTGTTTGTTTGTGTGTGAGTGTGAACCAAAGGAGGGATGTAGGAATCCCAGTTAGGATGCTTCTTCGTGCTTTGATCTAGCTCCATATATAGAAAAACAAAATAGTAAACAAAAAATGAAATGTCCATGAAGAATAGTTTTAAACAAAATCTGCTGTTTATTTGGTAACTTACTTCAGTTTATTTTCAGGATATGAAAATAAAACATCTCTCTTTGACAAATAACATTTACATTTTTATTAGAAAAATGGTTCAATTTTAACTTCCGGTTCCGGATTGCGGTGTCTCTAGTCGTACAAAGAGACTCATCTCCTCTTTGGCTAGTTTCCCTCCGCCGGTAGACCCTAATGTGGGTCAAAAGTTGCCCTGGAGGGTGCGACTTCTGTCGACAAGGCTTCGCTCGGCTGCGGAGGAGTGGTGACTCCTCCAGCTGTCTGAGCCATCTCTGAGGGCTGACAGAGAAGGAAGATCGGCCAGTAAAATGGCTGATCACCCAGCTGCTCCAAACTGCAAGTCAAAGAACATCTAAGCATTGAGAACCACCATGGTGAACCCAGGTGAGACTTTTTCTTGGCTCCTCTCTTCACTCTATTTTGCTTTTTTTTTTTTTTTTTTTTGCCTGTAAGAGTTTTGTTGGAACTATTTCCCTGTCTTGAAAAAGCAGCTTCTATATGTTTGAAGAAAGGTGCTGAACAAAAGAATAGAATAAAATTTCAAAGACTATATTTTATTTTTATCTGCTTTGGGGTACAGAAAAAACTCTTTCTTAAGAACTGTACTATTATTTTATGCTGGAAGATTATTTCTTTTTCACATCATATTTTAAAAGATAGAAAAAAAGGGGTGAAATGATGTCTGGAAAAGATTTTTTTTAATCTGTTGAGGACATCTAGTGGTGAAAACCTAATATTGCACCTTCTGGTTATTCTTTGGAGATGGAATAGACCTGACCTTCAAATTATTTTTGAAGAGAAAAGATAAGCTGATGCAGCAGTGGGAATTGTGGGGGTGGATACTGCTTAACTTTTATTAAATACAGCCTCCACAAAAAGGAAAAAAGAGACTCTCTTCAATTACTATCAAAATGGAGAAATCTCAGTTACAATTAAACTGCAAATTTATATTGGAAAAGATTTACGAGGCTACTGCAGAAATATGTGCTACAATGAAAGAGTTTATTACAGAATTAAGAATCAGAAGTTTCACTTCAAACCTACAATCTGATCTCCAGACTATATCTGACCATTCTATAAATCAAAACATATTAGAAGAGGAAACAACTGAGATAAAAGAGATTTTACCTTATAAACATTCCATCTATAGCTTTGAGGATCAGAAGAACCAAAGATTGAGACTTGAAACTTTAAAGCAACAAAGCTTTAAGGATGAGAGAAATAGAGACCTAATGCAGAGGATGGGATTCCTATCGTTCCAAAGGGGATTGCAAGCAATAAAGAGAGATTTATTGGCTCAAAGGGAAGCTTGGTTATGGAAACCTGCCTGGCATAGAAAGAAGGCCAGAATAAGACTGAAAAGAGAAATTTAAAATTATGTGTAATGGATTAAAAGTCACTGTTGATTTATGGATTGTTTTAAGGATTAAGATTCAGAGTTAGAAATAAGAAAAAAAATATCTTAAAATAGATTAAGAATGTCATTTGTGGAATAATAGGTTTACTTTGATGAAAATTATTATGTATTGGAATGGAAAAAATGGTGGCTTTTTAGATTTGGATTGTTTCAATAATTAATTGAGTGTTTTAAATTAATAAGATGATGTTTTTGTATGATAATATAGATGTGATAAAACATGATAATCAATTGGATGAAATTTGAATTTTGTTTAATGAACTGAAACTTAAGGCTTAAAATTATTTTGTTACTTTAAAGAGATTGATCGATTGATGGATTATATATGTATAGGGTAGATTAATATTTTATTTTAATTAGGATATGTATTGTGTAGTGGAAGAAGAAATAAATGAGACTTGTGATAAATGAGGGATGTGAGAGATTAATAATTAGAATATATTTGGAAGGGATACCTGAATTGATAACTTGTTGATTTAAAGTTAAATTTGATTATGGTAATTGTAAACTTACAAAGTTTTAAAACAGGTTTAGCAGTTATAGAAATATAAATTAGAAATGGAATATCTTAAATGTATTGTGCTATTTAAGGGAAATAGAGAGGGGACATTGATTGTATTGAGTTGAGTTATTTATACATGGTTATATTTTTGAATGTTTGATTACCCCAACACCATGGTGTGTCCTGAGCACTTTGTCTTAAGAACTAAAAAAACCAATAAGATGTGTTTCAAAAAAGAAGAAAGAAAAATGGCTCCATTTCAAATAAAATCCTTCAGTTCTATAACTGCTGTTAACTGTTGTGCTATTGTTTCATGTTAGATAATACAACTTGGCTATTCTATTTAGGTTCCTTAACATTTAAATTTATCTTTAGGAAAAGCCAAGTATTTACTATAGCAAACAAAAAAAAACTATATTTATAAAAAGGAAAGAAAACATGGTTGAAAAACGGTTTGTTTGAAATTCCCCCTGCTTAGGGGTAAGCTTCATATGAAATACTGGGACTCATGCCTGCTTAAAGTTTACAGTTTTCCTTACAAAATAATTAAATAAATGAGACTTTTAAAAAGGAAGAAAACAGGAAGCTGTCTTAAAGCCAATAAGAATGAATGGTTGAACAAATCAAACATAATGAAGCAGATCTCATGTAACTCAAATCCAGAGTGTTTAATCAGTGCTTTTAAAAGGAATTGAATATTTTGAAAAAAGAACTAGAACTTTGTGAGAAACATATGTATTACACATATGTCGTTGTCTTTTTTCCCCTTTCTTGCCCAAACCACCTGCTTTTATAGCATCTCCTCTCCTCCCTGCCCTTTTTCTTCAGTTTACCTCCAGCTCCACCCTCTTTCCAGAAGCGCCAATCAGCTGGAGCCAATCAGCTGGAGCCCTGCTGGCTCCTGGGGCTTCTGCCAGCCCAGACAGTCCTGCAGCTGCAGCTGCCTCTCCCTCGCCCTCAGGCTTGGGTTGCTTTGGCTCATTTCCCTCCCCCACTACACTTCTCTAGGATGGTTGTGTACCACCTG
Organism: Crotalus tigris; assembly: GCF_016545835.1. Classification (NCBI taxonomy): domain Eukaryota; kingdom Metazoa; phylum Chordata; class Lepidosauria; order Squamata; family Viperidae; genus Crotalus; species Crotalus tigris. The sequence goes on from NW_024096970.1 coordinate 15,635,915, forward strand.
CCACATGGCAAAGTACCACAGGTGGTACGTGTACCACCAGTTGAAAAGCCCTGGACTGGAAGACCTCCAAGGTCCCTTCCAACTCGATGATAATGATGATGATGATGATTGGAAGAGAACCTCCATAGTGATTTTTTTACACACACACACACACACACACACACACAGAGAGAGAGAGAGAGAGAGAGAGAGAGAGAGAGAGAGAGAGAGTATAATGATAAATATAAATATTTTGTCCCAATGACTGCTTAGGAATTGATGCTGGTCAAATTGATACTGGTACTTTATCTCTTTTAAAATTGAGTATAAAATAGCTATGAATATTGAATTTTTTATACACAGACACATGCACATACACTATTTTTTATACTGAATATAAAACAGTCTATAATGGGATACACTGTGGCTGAGAGTTCACTCTATAACAGCTGTTATGTCATATGGGATTCATTGGCATGCTCAATTTCTGGTTAATTTTAATATTCTATTTAAATGTAGTTGCCTACTTTATTAAGCAAATAGCCTATATAAAGTATTGGGACTTTTTTTTCTTTTTTCTTTTTTACAAATTTTATTTATAATACAGTTAAAACAAACAAACATTGGATTTAATATGACATTCCAGTATGTACATTCTTATCAGATTATTCCACTTTTTACAATCAATTCTTCATGTCTACATATACATCTAAGTTTTATATACAATACTTATTCTAAAATAACACATATTTCTATCTTAACATTCATCTTTAATCCCAACCGTCCTCTTCGAATTCCTCCAACTGTAAAATTTATCCCAGGTTTCATAATAAACTGATCCACATTTGTCTTTTAATATCATTGTGAGCCTGTCCATTTCCGCACATGCTAATATTTTATATATTAACTCTTCCTCTGTGGGAATTTCCTTGCTCTTCCATTTTTGCACAAAAGCAAGCCTAGTTGCAGTCAGGATATGTAGCAGCAGGTAGATTGTTCCCTTATCATATTTCTCTATAGTTATTCCCACCGGGAAGAGTTCAGGTTTTAACTCTAAGTCCAATATTAATATATCTTTCAACCAGTTTCGTGTCCTGTACCAATACTCACGATTCTTTGGACATTTCTACCACATATGGTAATATGATCCTATTGCTGTTTTACATTTCCAGCATAGGGGTGAGATATTTGAACCCATTCTGGCTAGCCTTACGGGTGGGAAATGCCATCTATAAAACATCTTGTAAAGATTTTCTTTATATGAAGTAGCTAAGGTGAGTTTCCTATTTCTTTCCCACAGTTCTTGCCAAATATGCAGGTCGATACTGAAACCAAAATCCCTACTCCAAATTAACATGGTCTCCTTAACCTGTTCTTCATACATTGTCTGATCTAAAAGAAAATGATATATTTTTTAATCATTTTATCCTCGGGACCTAATCAAATTTTATTTAGTTCTGTCAGTTGTATCTTTATACCCCACTCTTTTTTATCTTGCCTATATCTTGCTTGTAGTTGGAGGTATGCCCACCATTCTAATTCTATCCCTGCATCTTGGAGATTCTTCCTTGATTTTAATTCTCCTCTCTTATCTAGTATGTTTTTATAGGTTATTACTTTCCCCAACTGAATGAACCTTGGGTGTATGTACATTTCTAGTGTTGAGATCCAATTGAGGACTTGCCTATAGTTCTGTCATCGGATTTTGATCCATACATCTATTAGCGCCTATCTGATGTAGTGCTTCCAGAAGTACTGGTGAACTTTATGCTTCTCATCCCATAACATGGCATGCCATCCAGTCTGCATGTCATGACCTTCCAATTTTAATAAGCTCCGATTTTCCAGTCGAATCCAATCCCGCACCCACAGTAGAATTGTTGATTGATAGTGTTTTTCCAGATCGGGGAGACCGAGACCCCCCCTTTCCTTAGCAACCTGTAATAGTTTTAATTTAATCCTTGGTTTTTTCCCTTGCCAAATGAATTTAAGTATGGTTTGGTTGAAATTTCGAAAGAATTCCTTTTCTAATCTAATTGGTATACATTGAAATAGGAATAATATTTTAGGTAATATGTTCATTTTAATTACGGCAATTCTACCCATGAAAGAAAGCTGGAGATTTGAAGTATTGGGACTTTTCTATTACAGTAGTTAACATATAAATTAGAAGAAAACATATTGTATTGGGTTTTTGAGTTGTTTAAAAAGTTTCTGATTCTTTCCTGTCAGAAACTGCCATAATACTAACTCAAAAGAGCAAGATTCATTTTACTGCCTTTTCAAAGATAGCAATGTTGCAAGATCCCTGTTTTAATGAAAGGAGTGAAAAAACCCCACACAGAATGTTTCCAAACCTCCAAATCTCCTTGGGACAAAATTATATCATTACTCCAAGGTAAGAGTACTTCTGAAAAGTAATACTTCCAGCAACAGTAGAAATAATAATTATATAAACATCTGTCTAGGAAAATATCACTCAAAGTAGTAACCAGGGAATTGTGATCTTAAACTAATAGGACAAACTTTACTGAATTCTGGATAGACCTGTATATATTTACTATGGGATAGCCATTTTGAAAAATTCTGGATAAAATGCAAATCTTAAACCAATGACTTCAATTTATAAACACAGCAATAAGATTAGATCAACTGTTCATTCTCTGTTTATTCCACCATCTCATTTTCCCTCATGCCCTAAATTGTCAGGGTTTGAATTACCATTCTTGCCCATTTAAAATGACATTTGTTTTACCTGGACGCTACCAACTAGATCTTCATATAATTATAGTAAACAATGCCAAAATAGTTTAAACTGCTAAGTGAATAACAGAAAGGCCATCTGTTAGGTTGTATCTCTATTCCGTTAAAACTTAAGACCAAGCTGCTCATCTGGTGGCCTAGCTCAGATGTGGGAAGCTGTGAGAGTTTTTTGCCTGCAACTGCTACTAACATCTGTCTCACTTCCCTTATCCTGTTCCCCACCCTGAGATTCTTCTGATATAATCCGCAAAAAAGGTGGGAAGAAAAAGCAACAGATCATACAGGCAAACTTGCTTAAGAAGGCAGCTACCCAGTGAAATATTTCAATGCAAGGAGATATTGGTTTTTGAACTATTGTTTTCCACAAGAAAACCATATTTATGTAAATCATAAAGCCATTTTCAGAATAGAGACATTTAGACATTATATACCACAACTTTATCACAAGATGGGAGGGAGGAAGGGAGGAAGGGAGGGAGAAAGGAAGGAAGGAAGGAACGAAGGAAGGAAAGATGATTTTTATTTTCTACTTCCTTTATGAAGAAATTTCTGAGAGATCATGTTATTACTGTTGCTTTTTGCACCAATAGATGGCAGTCAGTATTCTCTAAGTTCCATTCCCATTTGGCAAAATGCAAATCACATCTGGTGCAGACTGTGTATGCCCAGAGCAGGAGGAAGTGTGCACTCTCTATCAGTAGCACAAAGAAAAAAAAAGAGGTAACACCAGAAAATCATTTGAAATATCCCTCCACATCATATATGTGTAGACTCTATGCATATGTATTGAAGTAACAATTTACCTACTGAAATCTATGGAATTGGACAGTAAATATATCATTAAAGTGTCCTGAGTTCCATTGTGAATAAACTTCAGAGATTTCATAGAAACAGTGTTGTACATATGTTAAAATGTTGGCTAGATCTGGAGAATTTCTTCAATTATAGATACTTACTGCAATGTCACTTCAAACCACCATCCAGTGCAGGAGCAATATATATGCCACCCTGAGTTCTTCAGGACAAGGCAGAATACAAATACTATTATTACTTCATAGGAACTAAGCTCTTTTAATAAAACAATGTTTTAAATAATATTTGACAAATCCCAGAATAAATATGGACCTTAGGAATAATGACCATGTATGCCTTAGAAAAAGGGGTTGGATTTTTCAAGGGGCAAAACAATGAAAACATGTTAGTAGAAAATGACAATGAAGGAAAAAAATAGCAATTGCATGAGAAATAACATTCAGCTGGAAAATAGTATGTAAAGCAATGAGCAACATTAAGGAAATGCAATCAAAACAAGAAAAAAGAAAACATCCATGAAGCTCTCAATGGAGAAGTAACTGTTAGTAAAAAAAAATGGCAATCAAGAGAAAAATAGTGATCACTGAAGAAATATTGTTTAAAACTGTATTGAGGGAATGACAAAGAACAGTCATTAAGGTTTAGTGGTAGAACAACATGTACAGTACAATTTTTAAGGAAAGGAACAAGTTCACCACTTGTGCTATAGAAGGGTTTCAATCACACTGTAATGATCACCAGGTTTACCTTTTTGGTTGCCCCTGAGGACACTTCCAAAGAAAAGTGTCTTCAGGGGACAACTTCCTTGTTTTTTTTTCCAAATATTTCATTTTTTTCAACTGAAGAGAGTATTTGTAGCTCAAGGTTGAACTTTTAAGTCCTTGGTGTCTATGAGCGTGGTTGTTTTCTTGCAGGTGTTTCATAACTAAACTAGATAACATCATCAGTGTTAGTAAGAAGTGAGGTTTGCTCTCATTTTATGCATTAGTGGCTTGCCATGTCAGTGTTTGTGGGAGTGGTCTTGGTAGCTTCTTGATTGGACTGTTGCCTACTGTTAGCTTGTTATTTTGTTTGTTTGCTTGTTTGTTGCTTACTTCTGAGCAGATGTAAATGAAAAAGGTTAAAACCGGTCAATTTAATGATCTCAGTTTGAATTGGGATTCTCAAAAAATTCTGCCAGTCCTACAGAATGTTTTCTGATGGAAAGATAAGAGAAAAGTGCTGATTGGGATCCAATTGTATTAAAAAATCTTTGCAAATATCTTAATATAACAATAGGGACATATTCTCTAATATACTGAACAGGTTGCAGCAGCACAGAATAATTGTCCAGAATACTGCTACACAATTTGCCTTAAATAAAGCCATGAACACGTTTTCCCTCCCATTTTCATTTAGGATAAAGGGAATTTATCAGAACTGGGCTGGAATTGTATGTTCCACTTGTACAGCACTGATTAAAAAACAACATGATCTGAACATGGGGTAATCATGTCCCTGAAGTCCATTACATTTATTGTGTGACATTCTAATTTAATAGCTACCATAGAACAATGCCAGCTCTGATATTTCCAGTAGGAAAATAGGAATATTATAAATTAATTCTACATTTTGGTCTTTGTTAATCAGTTTCTTCCAATGTAACTAGAATGAGAAAAAGCCTAATGTCTGATTTAGTTTGGCCAATAAAATGTTTTTTCATATATATTGCATCACATATTGCCAGAGATTTTGTTATTTTTTTTTTTTTTTTTTTTTTTGCAAAAGTGGTTCTTGATAAAACTACTGTTTTCCAGTGATTGATTCTAATAATTTAGTGTACAAGTCAGGATTACTGAACAATAATTAAGTTTTGGATTACAGGACTTAAAAAAAAACCAGTTGTTCACTGCTGAAATCCCTCAGATCCATCTTTGATTCCCACAAATACAATCATATCACTGCTACATTCTCTCTGTCTCTGTCTCTTTCCATTTCTCTCTGTCTCTCCTATAGTCAGTCCTTTCTACTGGAGACAAATGACATGACTCACTGTATACTTGGATAGGAAAATATCAAATTTCTTTGAATATAGAAAGGAAATTGCACAAAATGAAACAATTTCTAAATCATGTTAAGCAAATGTAGAGATGGCAAGGAAAGCCTGTTGAAGTTTGATGATGAAAAACCAATTTCCTTTTTGTATAGTTAGACTTCTTAGATTCACTATTTATTCTATTATGTTAAATAGATTGTGCTGGAATCAGAATGAAACTAGGAGTTTGCATTTTAATCACTAAAATGTGACTGGGGTCAAGATTGTGATTTTGCACCCCTTTGAGAATATTGCTTGGTTATTTTTCTGATAAGAATATTTATAGAAAATAAAAATGGCTTACAAGCCATATGCCATATTATCTGCAAACTTTGGATGGTATTATGAGCCTGCCTGTTACTATTTTTGATTCTAGTTAAGTACTGTAATATAAAAGAAGATATAACAGATGTTTGTGTGTATGTGGTGTGGCTTTGCATGCACTAGGATTTTAAGTTGTTGACATTATGCTATTGGAAAGCAATTATTTTGGGTATATTCTCTCTCAGTCAAGGACACAACACAATTTCCTACTTTTTTGGAGGAAGGGGGGACACAAAAAGAAGGGAGGCACAAAATGACTCTAGCTTATTTCTTCTTCTTTTTCCTTGAGGACATAATCTTTATATCCTAAAATATGTGCCAGGAATCTTATGAGGCTAAAAGTACAAAATAAATTAGTTTATATAAATAAGAACCACTGGTCATTTAGCTCTAATTTGTGAATGTAGATGTCTACTGACTTTCTTCAGCAGATGCAATAAATGGAATCTTGTGGATATAAAGCTTGAGAAACTGGGAAAAAGAGAAGCCACTGAAAAAAATATATAAACTTTTGGGGCTATTTTGATATGGATGGTCTAGGATTGTTCTTTCTCCATTCAAGTTAATAGAAGTGGGGGAATGAATGTTGGCTCAAGAACTATCATTTGCTAATTCTTACTATTCATATTATATTATTATATTTTATTATACAATTTATCATGCAGGCAAAAGTTTCCTATCCGACTTTCTATGAATGCAAATGTTGGACTTTGAACAAGCAATTCTGGCACTTTTGAACATCTTCATGTTGAGAATATCATGGATAGTCAAAAAAACAAGAAAAATGGGACATAGAAAAAAAAAATCAAACCTAAGTTCTAATTCAAGACACAAATAATCTGGCATTATCATATTTTAGATACTTTATTTTATTTATTTATTATATTTCATATAAAATATATTATCTTATATAATATAAATTATATAAATGCACAGTTAATTTGATAAATCCATGATGCTGACTAAAGTGGGAAGACAATAACCACCAGCAAGACAGACAGATTCAATTATAGCAGTAATTGGGTACAATTGGGTGACCCATGAAGGTTAGGAACAGGTCATCCTATGAGGTCACTAAGAGTTGACAGCAATTTGATAGCAACTAACCATTGACTGTAACTAATCAATGCACTTCATATATCAATTACTATTATATATGTGTGTATTATCCAGTGGCTGCACAAATCTACACATTTTACAAGACAACAACCAAGAGAAACAGAGAGCTCTAACTCTTTGCTCCTATCATTCATTCATGCATGATTGACTTTATTTTGATTCATTGTATAACTTCTTCAGTAAGATGCCATTTAAAAACCATAAGAGTCAATTAAAGTTATATTGCTACTAGTCATCCTTTTCTCTTTCCATTCACCTTTCCTAGCATTAAAGCCTTCTCCAGAGCACTAGATCTTTACATAAGCTTTTCAGAGTAGGATCATTTGAGCCTGGTCAATTGTGCCTCAATGAGAATTCTGGTTAATTTGTTGATGATCCATTTATTATTTTCTGGGTTGTCCATAGTATTTTATGAATCCTTCCTTGTTTTACTCCAACCATAAACTAGAGCTAGGTTGTAATGCTCTGAACTTCCACAAAAACATTTAATAACTCTTTGGTAGTGGTCCGAAACATTTTACAGCCCAGGTCAATGTCATTAGCATTTCCCAGTAACAAATACACCTAGTTTTATTATTTTTAAATATACAGTAAAGGTCATTATTAAGTTGTTTTCTTAGAATATAAGCAATAAAAGAAAAAAGACTTGGATAGTCTTGAACCATTGCAATTATGATAATTTCTTTCTGGGTCACATGAGAAAGAAAAAATTGTCAAAATTGAAAGTTTCCATTCATTGGTATTCATCAGTTGAATAACAACAACGTTAATATATTTGTATTCTGCCTGAAATATTTATACCTTTTACAACCATACACTATTCTTACTAAAATGTGTAAATGTGTGTGTCGGGGGGGGTGGTGGTCAAAAAGAAACAACAAATCCAGATATACTGTATTTAAGTAGGCAAAACATCTAGCCATTTGTTTCCCTGTGAAATATTATCCCTGTTAATAAGAATTCACCTTATATGATTTATTTCCAGAAGAATTTGTTTGCAGATAGGTTCTGCTATCTGTAGATAGTTCAACAGGCTTTTTGGGGTGGTGGGGGGCATGGCATCTGCAAGGCTAGAGAAGTGCTGGTTATGTGAACTCTGCTCATTCAACCTTTGGCAAAACCCATAACCCAAGTAACAGCCAAAGAACAATCCTAATCAACCCTTTGCTTTGATTTATTCCCTATTTAGAATACAAAAATTGGCCAGCCTTTTTTACTTTCCCTTTGGGAGCAGTATATATGAACTCTGTATTTCACAGTATTTGGTGGAACATGGCATGGAAGAATAGAGCATGACTATGGGTTTTATCAAGCTGTCTTATTTCAAAGAAATGATTGATTCCTTGTGGATTTTCCTGTCTTCTTAATTTGATTTATGAATGTTACACATGAATATGTTTAGAATGTATTTATTTTGAAGCTGGGCCAATCCTCTGCAGTTTCTAAGCTTTTTTGATGGGCAAACACAATATCATCATATCCATTGTTACCCAAATTTTAACCAACTTTACTAACAGATTATTTAACTTCATTTTTCAACTTGAGATTGGTTATATATTTTGAAGAGCATTTGAATATGATTTGAACTTGCACACTGTCCACCTATTTAAAGCAATTTAGTTCTTTTGTAGTTAAGAAAGATTATAACCAAGTATAACATGTTCCAATAATATTAGGGTTTGAGAGAGTTCAGTGTTCATTCAACGGATGAGCAAATAAATTTAACAACAGGTATTAATAACATACAGTTAAAGCTATTTAGAATATTTAACCTTCCTCTATTCATTTAAATGGAACTATAAACAGTATTGATAGCACATTAGAAATATATATATAAATATATAACCATAATTTATTGCATTGTTTTAAATTAAAGGAAAATAAATCCAATTTGGCCTTAAAAAAATAAAAAATCCCAAATGTTTTGATTTTACTTAGAATGGGGGTTGCCCTTTATAAAGAGTCATGTCAAGCAGGCAGATTGTTTAAACAAATAAAGAAAATTGCTTTCACAACCATATCTTGCAATATAAGTGGTATTATAGTTACATTTATTTGAATTGAAATAAATAGACTTTTACCAGAGGAAGTTAGCTGGCACTATTGTATAGTAATTATGATACTACCTTGACCAAGTAATTACTTTCTTCCAGGTGTGAAAATAGATCTTAAGTCTGACTAGAAAATTTCATTTTAATGAAGATTTACTTTCATGTAAATATCTCAATAAAATACTTGTCCCAAATTGGTATCTCTCTATATATACTGTCAATATAGGAATCTTATTAACACATTTGCTAACTCCATCAGTTAAGACATTTTTTTTTCTCAGCCAAACCACAAGACTTTCTATGATGCATGAACAGACATGATTCACAGCAATGAGAAAACATATTGTTAAACAGAAATGAAGTATGATTTTAAATCAGGACATTTTACACCATTAATGATATCAGCAATCATTATGACGATCTACACACCACATTGATAATCTGCTGCATGGAAACCTTAATTATATTTAAGACCTTTCTTTTAGAATGTTGAATTTCTTTATTAGGCTTATTTGTATCCCATCTCACCTAATTCTAATGATAAGAATTCTAAAGTAATCCACCTGAAAAAGCAAAAACGTATTTTGCTTCTCCCACTCCTACCAAGGTAGTGCTGTTTCTCTTCTACAACTATAATTGTATTTCTATTTTAGTTTGCAGTCTTCTGCATGGGAATACTGTACATCTATACTGTACTATACAAAAGAGACAATCAACAAGCCAAAAAGGGAACAAAAAGACCTAAACATCTCTCCACCAGCAATCAGAACCCAGATGAGCATAAATTAACTCCAAGATTAATATCAAACCAACAATCAAATAAACAATACCTAATCAAGAAACTGCCAAACCAGCCAACAGTAAGCAACTCAACTAAAGAGCCTCTAGACTATCCCCACCAACACTGACAGGGCAAGCCACTGCTGTAAAACATAAATTGAGAGCAAATCCCACTCCTTACGAGCACTTACTTAGTTTGGGTAAAGAAAACAACCAAGCTGAGAGAGAACCAAAGACCCCTCATTTAATCCTGAGCTATAAATATTCTCCTTTATTGGTAATATTTCCTACTGAAAATGAATAAAACTGACTTCTATTTATTCATGCTTATGTTTGCATTGTCTATTTCCTAAACAAATATTTCCTTCTCCTGTTCCATTTCAACATTAATTCATTTTAAATTGAATGAATTTGAAAAAAAAAATCATCTACCTTCATTACTGTTAACTATGAAGAATTTTGTGAGGTTTTTAGTTGCTAAAAACTATACCTGCTCACTTTTTAGGTATGACTTTGGAAATTACCTTTTCCTCAATAAGAGCGTATACAGTTTCAGTTAGTTTTTTTCTGTCTATAGGACATACTGAATTTGAAAAACTCCACTGAAGTACAATACAAGATAGGAAGTATATTAAAAGTAGATGAGTTGTAACAAGATCTATAAACCAGATTTCTGTCATAATGACTTAGACAGGTACTTATCACATAGCAATATTCTACCACATATAATTTAATATCCTTCCCTTGCAGATCATCTTAAGTAAAATGGGACTCTTCATACCCAGTCTTCACAAATATATATCATGGCTTGAATTAATATATAACATGTAAGTGGAGAACATTCTCTTTCATAATAAGATAATAAGAAAAGATAATATTAACAATCTCTGACTTGATGTTCTGGGGCAACATTCTATAAATTAAAGAATATTACCTCTGGGGAAAGTATTGTACTCCTAGAAGTAAGATAGGATATCCAGGAAACTTAAGAACTTCTCAAAATTCCATAAGGAATGTAGCTACTCTGATGATAGGATAATAATGTTCTGTAGGAGAGGGATAGACATTTAAAGTGCCCCAGTTCTTGGCCACGTACTCATTGAACAGCAGCTTTGAGTCCAAGAGGACTTCCAGGTTATGGACTAGTACTTAATAGAGAATTGCAACCCTGCCTAGAACCTGGAACAGATCCAATGGTGGACTATCCTGATACTATTGGTCCCTGAAACCATAGCAACTCCATGTTGAAAGGAATGAGCCTGAGTCTGCCCTTTCATATCTAGACCCCAACAGCCTACAGGTACTTGGACAAGACTTTGAGCATAGCTGAGATACACAGCTGAGTATTATCAGAATACTGGAGATATCTCATTCTGTATTAATGAATAATCCCTTCCAGTGGCTTCATGTGGATATTAAATAGTAAAGATAGTTGATCCCCAAAGAACTTTACAGTGAGGAACTTCCTGATTCTATTGCTTCTCAAAATATCTGAAATAGTCCTAGAGCAGATGGGCCAGATGCATCATAGCGAAACCGCACCTACCCCATTGTTGGCAATGTCAAAAAAGTCGCGATATGCTGCAACACGTCATGTGATGTTGCGAGTTTGACACCCATGTCCTAGAGGGAGAGGAACCACCATAACAGTGTAACTTGCAGTCCTGTGTTCTGGAGCGGTCCTAAAAGATATCATAATCATTATCTTAAAGACAATTAAGAGATCAAGGAGGATAAGGAGAATTTTACATCTACTTGTTCATGGTGGCCTGAAGCCTAAGTGAAAAGGGTTCAAATAATTTGTTTCCTTCGAATCCTTTGCAATTCATCCCTATTACTGTTTATACAATTTTCACTATAACAAGAAAGTTGGAGAGTGGTCAATAGTTCTTCAAATTAGATGGGTCAGGCCATAGTTGCTTGAGCAGAGGTGTACTTTAACATCACATGTGCAGGAAGAATTAGTGTTCATTTTATTTTGTGGATTGTTTTTATCTTTTATTACATATTTTTATTGTATAATATGAACTGCTTTGAGGTTGCTGAATAAATGAATATAAAATAAGCATGTTCTGCCACTGTGGGAAACAGAGTGTTAAACAAGATAAACCATCAATCTGTGATCCCGCATGTCCTTAGCTGGGAGAAAATCTCATGAGATAAATGGGACTTATTTTCAAACAAATCAAACATTCAACCGTTAATTCAGTTAATAGTTTTTAAATTTCTTAAAAAGAAACATTGTAAAATGCAGTAGCTGGTCCTTTATAGAACAACAGCTAAACATATTGAAGATTCTTGGTATCAAAGCTGAATTGTATAATACAAGTGGAATCCATTACTTTGTAAGCAAATCAGTTCCATTTGTTTTCTCTCCTACTGATGTGTTTTTAATGGAAATGCCCTGTGAGAGAACAGACATTAAGTGATGGAGAGAATTAGATGCCACATTTAGTTTATGGAGTAAAAAACTATGTAAGCAACCAATCAGAAATGGACCAACATGCAAAGCAGGGGGTAACAAATGGGACTCAGAAATGCATAATATAAATATGCATTCTCATGCACTTTTGTTGTTTGCTTTGATCACTGTCCCCTCCCAGTGAGTCCGAAAGAAATTAGAAAAAGCTTGTGAACGAGGAACCTCAAGCATCATGCTGAAGGGATAAAAATAATATTTTTAAAGCAAAAAAACACAAATAAAAACTACTAGGAAAGTGACGGATGAAACTAGGGGAAAAAGCAAAGCTTTTCATGTAGCAGATGACAGAGAACCAAAACAAAGCAGGATAGGTAAATTAGATATAAAGAAGAAGAAGGGAAAGGAAAGGAGGGGAGAAAAGAAGGAAAGTAGGTATGAAGAATGAAGTTGGGGTTGCTGTCTGTGCTTTGAAAAAGCAGTTGCAGCCAAGCAGAAATGTGTCTCACCTCTACTTCCCATAGAATGGAATAGAATAGAATAGAATAGAATAGAATAGAATAGAATCTTGGAGGTCTTCTAGTCCAGCCCCCTGCTCAAGCAGGATAACCTGTACCATTTCAGACAAGTGGATGTCTAGTCTCTTCTTAATCACCTCCAGTTGATGAAGCACCCACAACTTCTGAAGGTAAGCTGTTACACTGGTTAATTTTCCTAACTGTTAGGAAATTTCTCTTTAATTCCAGGTTGCTTTACTCCTTGATTAGTTTCCATCCACTGTTTTTTGTCCTGCACTCTGGTGCTTTAGAAATAAGTTGACCCCCTCTTCTTTGTGGCAGTCCCTCAGATACTGGAATACTGCTATCATGCGTTCATGTATTCATTTACTCACAAGCAGCCACACCCTGGCATTTTCAAGGACATGTCGACATCCAGAGATAGCTTCACTCTACCAAAGCCTTAACTTACAAAAATAAATGCTAGGATAGAATGGGGAGAGGGTGTTGAAGGAGAGCGATAGGAAATGGCATACAGAAAGGGAAGCTGAGGTGCTGTCTGAAGATTAGAAGCTATTACAAGCAGAGAAGCGGACTTTTATTCAACTGCCAGGACCAGAAGATATGGTGAGCAGCATATCCTGATGGGAGTCCTGCCTGGAAATTTGCTTGAAGCACAGTAGTTACTACAAAAAGGAACATGCTGAAACAGCACCTCATTCCAACTATTGTAAGAATGTTTGGAAAAAGACAAAGGTTTTATGTCATTTTAAAGACTTTGAGATTTTTGTTTTAAATGAGAAGTAAAATAATAAATATTAAAGAAGTTATTATGAAAGACCTATTGATGTGGAAACATCACCTTGAAAAGTACTACAGGGGTAGAAATGACCCAGAGCAATAGCCCTTTGTTAGAGAAGATGTGTGTTGCAATAAAATATTGTGTACAGTTTTACTAGTCTGTGGTGTGTGTCCAGTTCTTGGAGAAGAAAAAAATTCTCATGGAAGGGAGGAGAGAAATAAGGAATACACAGGAGATCAGAAATGAAGCAAAGAATAAAATAAAGTGTACTACAGGTCATAGAAATTGAAATTCAAGGATATGTTGCTTCTCCCATATTTATTTTTCTTTAATTTCCTTCCTGGTAGTTAAAAAAATACACTGAAATGCTAACGTAGATTCTACTATATCATGATAGTTTCATGTGCTTGAGTTTATATAGATTGTAAATAGTTAATAAGTTAAGGTACTACTAATAATAATGCACTAGAAAGAGTGAAAAGGCTCTGGCATAATAATACTGGTTAACATCAATTTATAAACTATTTCTTTGATTCTAAAATTAAAGAATATCACAGTGTTTCTTTATTTTAGAATATTTGACCATAAATTCATTTTTTTGCTTTTTTTTAAAAGAGGTGCTCCCTAGATGTATGAAACTTAAAATAAATCCATACTGAAGTGTAAGACACATATTAGAGGAAATATTTTCAAACAGCTTAAAAGTAGTACCAATTTCTCTATCCCTGGATGCATTTAAACTATATCCGAACAACAGTGTGCCTTGAATGCACTGAGTAGAGCAGGGGTTCCCAACCCCCAGTACTGGCCACGACATGCCACAACTGGTCCTCACAAACAAGCAAAGCCCAATCCGCAGGATGCAGGCAGTACATAAAATCACGCCCCCTCCGGTCCGTGGAAAAACCTCTCTCCATGTAACCAGTCCTTGGTGCCCAAAAGGTTGAGGACCTCTGGAGGAGAGGATGGGTTAATGGCTGAAATGCCTCCTTTCAGCTCTGATTCTATTAAATCTTTTCCTGCTTTATACATGGTAATAAATTGGCTAAGGGTGATTAAAGCAATCACTGAACTTTTAGTTTTGAAAAAGAAATATACAAATATGATGAAAATTATGTTATTTCAAGGCAAATATAGACGTTTATGACAAACTGCCAAGAGTTTACATGTGTATTTGTATGTATCAAATAAGTCTGGAATGGTTTGGTGCTTCTTCCTTATCATTGTATTTTGTGAAGCAGGTCAAGTTGATCCAAAACAGCTTTTGACTGTGGGAGTCTCTTTACATGTCTGTTCTGGGCAAGCCTCCTCAGGCTTCTTTCTCATGTCCATGAGATCCACAGCCTTTACAACCAGATGTAAGGAAATAGATTTTATTAGAAAGGAGCTAGTTCCACAAGATTCTGAAAATTGCAACTACATTCCAAAGTACCTTAATAGTGCTGAGTTGAGAAATGCTATCTTATATGACCCTTATTGAATTGTTTGTTGGAAAGGGCAGGAATAAGGCTGAACCAAGGATTTCTTTATAAGATTTATAAGGCCACCCAACTCAAATAGTGTGACTCGGTACAACATAAGCAAATAATACATCAAAAAAGGCAAAAATAAAAAATATATATATGATGATGAAATGAAGGATGCACTGATGTTGTGAATACATTTCCCTTGAAGCACATTATCTGGATTTGAAACCAAAGTGTAGCACATCCCTAATTTGATTGAAATACTCTGGTGATATGTCAATCTGATTTACAATAGAATAATTCTGGAGAAATGCAAACTGGAAGAAAATATGATAAAGGACTTAACTTTTAGCAAAGCAAATTATGTAGGAAAATAAGTCTAGAGATAGAATCCTGCCAAGATCTCATTGTGACTAATTTCTTTGTTGGAAAATGGGAAAGACTTACATGTTTTTTATGGGAACATCAACTTATTTTCATCACCATTCTTCATATTAAAATATTGTTTTCATGTTCCAATCAACTGTTCAGTCCTTTCACAACCAGCAGAATTATTGTACATGTTAATAAACATGCAATTAGTCCTCCAAATAAAAAATAATGAACATACTTAGTATGACATTTGGCATGACCTTTGGCAGCCTGCCAACAAGTCTGATTCTGCCCAACTTATATCTTGAAATTAATAGGAGCACAAGACAAGACAAAACAAAATAAAACAGAAAAAGGAACTTCATATTCAGTTGCTATGGAATACATCTATTCTCAACTAAGTATATCAGATATCCTATATTTTTTAACTATCAAGCAAATGTGGCTGAAGTCCCACACTTTTGAGCCATTGTAAGGTGTGGATTCTGTTGCTACTCAATGGAATGCCCCCCCCCAAAAAAACAAGATCTTGAATAAACATTAGGGAAGTTACCAAGATATACTTGCTTATATACTAATCTATACCTTTTCAACTTGCCAGAAATGGCAGCAAATGGACCCAATGGAGCTGTTTGACAACTGTGCAGCACCTTCCTAGGACTCTGATCTATTCCACTTTGCCACTTTGTTATACTTTTCTTAAGGGTTACGGAATATAAATAATAATTCTTGGAGATGGCTTGCTGCTATATTTGATAAATAATGGTCACAACTTCAGACAGTTGATCTTCTGACAGGGATATTTTTAGAAAGACATCATCTCTGGCAGACAACATGTGGTGATGATTTGATG
Organism: Crotalus tigris; assembly: GCF_016545835.1. Taxonomy (NCBI): domain Eukaryota; kingdom Metazoa; phylum Chordata; class Lepidosauria; order Squamata; family Viperidae; genus Crotalus; species Crotalus tigris. Next base: position 15,652,227 of record NW_024096970.1, read on the forward strand.
ATATATCTTCTCAATAACTTGGGAAGTCAGATAGTTGAGCCTTTGCTAACAATATTTTGGGTTAAACATTGTTTGCAGTATGCAGTTACAGTTCCCATCTATGGAGATTCTCAGCCATCCAGGCCATGGTTGTCCCAAAGGAGCTTTCTTTCAAAAGGCAACTGGATTTTCTTGTTTTGCTTGAAGTCATTTCACTTCTCATCCTAGAAGCTTCTTTAGTTCTGACTGAATGGTGGAGAATGGAAGGATTTATATTCCTTAAAGTCATCTGGTGGAAATCCTTCCATTCTGCACCATTCAGTCAGAACTGAAGAAGCTTCTTGGATGAGAAATGAAATGACTTTAAGCAAAACAAGAAAATCCAGTTGCCTTTTGAAAAAAAGTACCTTTGAGATAGTTACTGTTCCCTTTCCTTAACAGGCCTAAGATTAAGAAACTCCTGTCTTCCTTATCTTAATTGTTACAAGAAAAAATGCAGATGAAAGTTTCAAAAGTAAAAAAATACTGTAATTTACAATACAAAGCTTGCTAACATGCACTGCCTCAGCTAGCGGAGGAAACATTCCTATCCCAGATTATATCAGTTATGTGCAAAGGGACAAAGCAGCCTAAACCACTATTTCTCATCAATCTTTCAGCGTCCCCTTATAGGAATAATTCAACACATTTTAAGGTTTTTGGCTGATAGAAAACTGAATGAATCCTTATGATAGATGTATTCTCACTAATGAATGTTCCTCAATACAATAAAAGTATATTTACACCCTGGAGCTCCGAAAGCATTTCTAGGGTCTTTGGTTCAGTCCAACAAAGTGCCTTTAAAACTTGCCAAGTGGTAATAATGGAACAAAAAGGGACCCATAAATGTAAGGGTCAATTTATTTATTAAATTATTAAATTATTTGTAGAAAAAGAATTATACAGTATTTCATTATAGTCCTTTGGGTTATAGTACCAAGCACAACACTGAAATACAATTGTGGCTCTTTTTACAGAAAATATTGTGCAAACCTACATTAAAGGAAAGTGGACCATATTTATCCAAAGGGACTAGAAAAAAAAGTTTGCTGCCTTCACATTGTTCTGTTTTTACCTTGCCTGAAGATTTAAGACATTCCTGCAACCTGATCAATTTTTTGCTCCAAACTGCGTCAAAAAGTTTGGCCAGCCTACATTTTCCAAAAGTGAACTGGGTACTTCCAGACAAAGATTTAGAACATACATTAATTATCCTTTAGAATGCCCATTTCATCCACTTTTATGATTCAGTTAAAAGGAAAAAAATACATAAACAATAATATGCAAAGTGCCTACGAGAAATTGTGCAAAACTGTTTTGAGGAAAGGGAATGGGAGAGGGGGAGGAGAGGGGAAGGGAGAAAAGGGAAGGGCAGGGAAGGGAAGGGGAGGGGAATGGAGATACATGGATGCATTGGATTTCAGACTAACATCCACACTCTTATTACAAGCTAGAAAAAAAGACTTACTGATCCATTTAAACTCAAAAATATCAGACTTTAATTAAAAGATTTTAAATGAGGTCTGGAAAGTTATCCCCAGTATGTCAGCAATCTTTTAAATGTCTCAGCAAAGTCCTGATTCTATTACCCTATCCAGTTTCCTTCCAGTAAATTCTATGACAATGAGGTTAAAGCATTATTCCTCAGACCATGCCTTGGCAGAAACAATAAATTTCCATTAATTTTTTTTTCTTCTTAACAAATAATATGTCACAGCAATACTTAGGCAAAAACTCTCCCCACTCAAATCCTTAAAAGCATAGAAATTACTAGTTAAGGAAACCTTCAAGCCTCAGTGAAACACACTGATTCATTCTTCAAACTTCTCTTCAGTATTGGAATTCTAAAAAAAAAAAAAAAATGGTACACATTATTATGAAGATTTTTTGTTACATAGTGAGTAAATTTCAGTTAGTGTAAGGTTATTATGTCTTTATGGGGGAGGCAATTAAGAAAATCATACAGGAGGAAAAAAATATAGTGCATGTTTTGCAGAAATGTGTGACTTTTGGCACTAAAAATAACAGGCTTATTTAGGGAACCTGTTGTTATTGCTTTGTCTAACCTAGTATTTGTTTGGCTTTGTGCCACCTTGTCTTTGAAACATAGTGGTGACCCAGCAATGTATTTTTCTATTCCTGAATAGACTAGGCATAGTTATTATGTAGAGGTTTTGCTTTAAATAGATTGAACTACCTTCATTTATGTGCCTCATTGCCATTTCTAATGATCATTAAAATAATCTCTGTGTGTGCAGGAGGGATTTAGCCAGTTCATACCACTTCGGCAGAACCTGTAGCTAATTTTTTGTTGCCCATGGCATCCACACAGAGAACTGGTTGTTCACATATCTGAATCCCATCACTGGTGTGTGTGTGTTCCATATATTCAGTTTTCACACTGAAAAATATTTCTGTGATGACTTCTACAAATGTACAGCAAAGCCTAAGCTTAAGAATCCTTAAAAAGAAGTCTAATGTCTAAATTAGGTAATGATACAGGCAAGGATTTAGGATACGAAATGAGCAGCAAAAGCAATTGCAACTTCAGTATGTTCTGCTTTGATGTTTTCTTACTGAGACAAACAAAATACAGATCCTGGAGGTAGCTCTAAATGGACAGGTGAAGCAAACAAAATAGAATTACTTAGTAATTGGTGACAATTATACTAGAATCATTTTTTTCTTATGACTTTTTGCTTGAGAAAATAATTCTCAGAATCTGAAGATTTTTATTGTGGTGGGTGATTCGATAAAGGTTTGATTTGTATTCAACATTCAAAATCACAATTTACATTTGAAATAACTTGTTCATTGCCCATATCAAAAGATGAGTTGTCTATCAGAAATCATGGGTGCTCCATCACTGGAGATTTTTTAAGAAGAGACTAGACAGTCACTTGTCTGAAATGGTATAGATTCTCCTGCTTGAGCAGGGGCTGGACTAGAAGACCTCCAAGGTCCCTTCCAGCTCTATTCTATTCTATTCTATTCTATTCTATTCTATTCTATTCTATTCTATTCTATTCTTTGTAGTGATGAAACTTCTGTGGTGCAAGTCACAAAATAGATGTGAGAGCCATTAGGTATATAATAATAATAATAATAATAATAATAATAATAATAATAATAATAATAATAATAATAACAACAACAACAACAACAACAATAAAGTTGGAAGGGACCTTGGAAGGTCATCTGGTCCAACCCCTTGCTCAGGCAGGAAATCCTATACCATTTCAGACAAATGGCCGTCCAGAATCTTCTTAAAAACTTCCAGTGTTGGAGCATTCAAAACCTCTGGAGACAGGTTGTTCCACTGATTAATTGTTCTAACTGTCAGGAAGTTTCTCCTTAGTTCTAGGTTGCTTCTCTCCTTGCTTAGTTTCCATCCATTGCTTCTTGTCCTGCCTTCAGGTGCCTTGGAAAATAGCTTCACTTCCTCTTCTTTGTGGCAGCCCCTGAGATACTGGAACACTGCTATCATGCCCCCCCCATCCTTCTCTTCATTAAAGTAGACATACCCAATTCCAGAAGCCGTTCCTTATATGCTTTAGCCTCCAATTCCCTAATCATCTTTGTTGCTCTTCTCTGTACTCTTTCTAGAGTCTCAACATCTTTTTTATATCGTGGTGACCAAAACTGGATGCAGTATTCCAAGTGTGGTCTTACACACTTGGACTGGGTGAGGAAACCTAAGTTCTAGTCTTCTTTCAGCTATGAAAATTCTCTGGTATCTTCAGGTCAGTCATTCTTTTTCAACCCAAGCTACTTAACAGATTTATTGCAATGGAGAAAAAAATAAAAGAGAAGCAATAATCTAATTATTAAAATATGTGTATAAATTACTCTCTATCTTATTTCCTTAAATGAACATAGTTATTTTATTCATAGAATTGGAGTGAATTGAAACTTTATTTGGCCCGATGTAATAGACACACAAGAAATTGTCTCTGATGCAAAAGCTCTCAGAGAACATGCAAAGCAACGGAATTATAATAATCACAATCATAATATCAATAAGTGACAGGAGTAAAGAAAATATTAAGAAGGATAAATAATAATACTACAGCCACACTACATGGGTAATTACCTATAGACATTAGACAGCACTGTAAGAATTAGGTGTTCAGAAGAGTGATGAAACAATGGAAAAAGCTGTCCCTGTGTCTAGTTCAGTGGTTCTCAATCTTCCTAATGCCGCAACCCTTTAATACAGTTCCTCATGTTGTGTTGACCCCCAAGCCCCATCCAGCTGGCCAGGGGGTATTAAAAACCTGACCCCCCAAAAAAGAGGAAAAAATGGGAAAGTATAGGTAGTCTTCGACTTACAACAATTCGCTTAGTGTTGAAGTTACAACAGCACTGAAAAAGCGAATTATGATCTTTTTTCACACTTATGATTGTTGCAGCATCCCCAGAGTCATGTGATTTACATTCGGATGCTTGACAACTGATTCATACTTATGACATTCACAATGTCCCAGGGTCATGTGATCAATGGCCAGGGGGGCGTGGCCAGCTGATCACTCAGGTTGCAGAGTGCTTGTGGGGGGAATCTGTGGGTCTCTGGGATGGGACTGGGGTGGGTGCTTGCTTTCCTACCCTCCCTTCTCTCCCCTTGTCCCTTCCTTCCTTTTTTCCTGCCTTTCCTTCACCTCCCTTAATCTCTTCCTCCTTCCCTCACTCTTTCCCATTGTCCCTTCCTTCTTTCCTTCCTTTATTTCACCTCCTGCTTAGTCTCTTCCTCCTTCCCTTCCTCTTTCCCATTGTCCCTTCCTTCTTTCCTTCCCCTCCCTCTTAGTCCCTTCCTTCCTTCCTTCCTTCCTTCCTTCCTTCCTTCCTTCCTTCGTTCCCTCTTTGTCCCTTCCTTCCTTCCCTCCCTTCCATTGTTCCTTCCTTCCTCCCTCTCTCATTGTCCCTTACTTCCCTGCCTCTTCATCCCTTCCTTCCTCCCTCCCTCCGTGCCCAGGAAGGGACAAGGGGAGGGGGACAGGCTGCCAGAGGCAGAGGAGAGCTCCGCCCAGCTCACTTGCTCAGCTTCGCCAGAAAACATGTTGCTTGCTAAGTTAGCAGAAGCCCCAGGATCAGCACCGGGCTACAGCTGATTCGCACTTCTGCTAAATTAGCAAGCAGCATGTTTTCTAACAAAGCTCGAGCAAGTTTGCTGGGCAGGAGCCAAGGAGAGCTGCTACAGCTGACCTGCTTCTTGGCTGCTCTGGATCAGCTGTAGAGGTTCGCCCCGATCCTGGACAAGAGGGAAGGAAGGGAGGAAGGAAGGAAGGAAGGAAGGAAGGAAGGAAGGAAGGAAGGAAGGAAGGATAGAAGGGACAAGGGGAAAGAGGGAGGGAAGGAGGGACAAAGAGGGAAGTGAAGGAAAGGAAGGAAGGAGGGAAGGAAGGGACAAGGAGAGAGAGGGAGGGAAGGAGGGACAAAGAGGGAGGTGAAGGAAAGGAAGGAAGGGAGGGAGGGAGGGAGGAAGGAAGGAAGGAAGGGACAAGGGGAGAGAGGGAGGGAAGGAGGGACAAAGAGGGAGGCGAAGGAAAGGAATTCCAGCCAGCAGAGGCTTGGCAGCCTGGCTGCCGAGGAACAGAAGAGCACAAAGCCAAGGAGAAGAAGGTGGCGGTTTCCTCCCAAAGGCGGCTCCTTTTCTCCACCCCTTCCCTGGGTTTGTGGGGAATTTCTCATCACCAATGCTGACAGGTGCTCCTTCGAGCCCGCCACGAGCTTTCTTGCCCCCTTTGCTTCTCCCCCCCTACTTTTGTGAAGATTGTGGCGCCCTTGGGAAGCCGATCGTGCTTTAAGCTTAGGAAAGGAGGAGTCCCTCCTTCCCTCCCTCTCTCCCTGTCAAGCCCCGGCAGACTCGACATGAATGGGTGAAGGAGGAGTTGAGGACGGGCAGGGTGGCAAAGGAGACTGGCGGCCATCGCCAGAACTTCCGGCTGACAAGCGCAAGTTTGGGGTTGCCAACTGAAGGGTGCAGGAGTGCTGCCTCCCCTTCACTGACCTGCGTGAATGAGAAGAAGTCAAGTCAAGTCAATCTGGTTGCTGCACAATGAGTCTCTGGGGAGGGCGGGGCCTTGCTCTGCGCCTGCACTCTTCATGAACCCCCTGCAGAGCACATTTGGTAGAATTCATGCAGACTGCCACCAAGCAGCATATTTTCCACAAACAAGTGAGGTGGAGCGGAGGTGGGGGAGGGAGAGAAGGCGCTTGACAAGCCCTGCCTAAGACCATCGGAAATATGTGTTTTCTTATGGTCTTAGGTGACCTCTATGAAAGGCTCGTGCAATGCCCAAAAGGGTCGTGACCCACAGGTTGAGAACCACTGGTCTAGTTCTTTTGGCATGCAATGTCCCTTAACACTGTCCCGAGGGGAGGAGTTGAGACAGTTTATGTCCAGAATGTATATTCTTATTTAATATTTAATTTAGTTTAGCTTAATATTTATATAGCACTCCAGTCTTAATACTCTTTGATTATTGATACAGCAATTAAAATTAAACACAAAAATATTCCAAATTATTATTTATTAGCAATGATTCATACATCAGCATTTCCCTGCAGAAGGAACAATGTGACTTATCAAGTCACAAGGGTTTAATGAAAATATTCTAAAAATGTAGTCTAAAAAAAAAGAACTTTTTGCAGAAGAGTTTTGTAGGCTGAGTATGGATGAAAAGAGATGTATGCAATATCCTGGCTGTTCCTAGCATTGCAGTCTTCTGGAGAGAGAGGTTGGATGTTCCTGGGATCTGGTGGAGACTAAGCATTCCCACGACCACTGATTCACTGTGGCCTTTATTTTACAAATTCTTTCAAGTTCGTCCTTTAGACCTTGGTACTTCTCCAGCTTCTCACACTCTTTTTTTTTTTTTTTTTAAACTGAGGTTCCTGTTACTTGGGATTGCTACATCTTTCACCACTGCTGTCTTCTGGTCCTTGTCAACTACCACTATGTTTAGTTGATTGGCCAGAGCCTGACTGTCTATTTGTCTGCATCTGGAAGTCCCACAGGATCTTAGCTCCTATAGACATATATGTGTATATGTTATACATGAAAATATGCTTTATGAGGCTGAAATAAGCATAATTGCACTGTTGGGATAATAATACACAGTATTCTAGTCATGTTATCAACCACATTTCTAAAGCCAGTATATTATATAACACCAAATTAATGAAAAAAAGAATTGCTCTGATTTCCATCTTGGAGTAATGGGACTTTAAACATGATAATCAAGTATTGGCATGTTGCCTGTTCTTCTCTTTGCTTTTCCAAAGAGAAGCAGTGGGCTGTTTATAATGGGACATTCCTATCACATTAACTCAAACATTTCACTAATAGGCTATGGGTCAATGGATCTAGACTAAAACTGCCAGCTTTAAATGTAGTCACTGTCAATTAAAACATACTCCTATATCAGAAGAGGGGGGCCGGAAGCTACCAAATAGTAACAAGTTTTCCTTTTTAAATAAGGCAGAAGTGAGTCACATAGTAACTTATGTACAGAATTATCCTTTGTTCCCAGAGGCTGATCCTACTTGGGTGAATTTTCTAGGCATATTGCCTAGAAGAAAAGTAGCCAATGATTATCTGCATGATTTTTATACAGCAACATTAATTTCTGCTATCTGTCCAAGAGGAATATTTTTTGTTTGCAACATATTTTAGGCTATATATCATCTTATCTGATCTGTTATATATTGTGTTAATTATGAATGAACCCAATCAATAGATACCGTACATTTGAACAGACAGAAGAATCTGTCTACTACAAACCTGGAATTTTATGAAACTTGGAGTAAGTTAGTTCTTAACATGGGGGGGGGAGGAATAGGGGTACTTCAAATAGAGTCAATAATAATGACATAAATAGCACTGTAAAATTGTCTGTTTAAGGTTTTTCTACCCTGTTTATGCTGTGAAGAAGGTGAACAAGAATCAAAATTAGGGGCAAACTTTTTTCCTATGCTATTTAAAACAATGATTTGTTCTGAGGTTTTTGTCTCGACACTAATGTATAATGTTTTGGTGCTGGTTATCAGCTATTCTTGGCCTTTTTATAAGCAGACATAAGAGTGTTGTTTGCTCTTCTGAATTGGGCAAGAAACGTTATAATGTGTGATAACCACATTTCCTGATCTTTTTTGCTTTTATTTCTAAAATGAACAGGACCTGCAGAACTCATACTAGTTTATTTCTATCTTCTGACACATTTTCCTCTAGGGGAGATTTAACAAAATACTGTAATACGTATGTATCTTTCAACAAATGTTATGAAGTCATCATGACTAAGAGGGGAAAAAAAGATATATTTTTGAGCCCACTTGCATCCATTTCATTTTTTTTCAGTTCAGTAATTGCTTATATATTCATATCTGTGAAAGTTGCATAGAAAATGCACATTTCATTATGTGAGAATTGTAGAAAAGTACAATTTGGGGAAATAGCATATGAGCCTACCAACCAATAATAGTGTGTATGCTAGCAGAAATTCCATACAAAAAACAAATGCAGAGTTTCTTGCAAGACATTTAAAGGATATTGTGATAATGATCACAGCCTTGATGGAACAGATGTATAAATAAATTCATAATATGACTAGATATAGCTTGACCTTCCATAATGACCTTAAAATAAACTTATTTTGTTTCATGTGGATTATTATAGCACTATATCTCCTATCCTGAAATCTTTCTTATTGTTATTTATTATGCTTTGCTAATAGATTAAAGCATATGGAGATAAAAAGGTTCTGTGATGCTGTGCTTCCAGAATTCAATAACAAGAATGCATTATAATCAGGTTCTGATATGGCATTACTATATTCATTATTTTATACTGAATCATACCATCTTTTGCATTGGTATTAATAAATGATATAGAATAATGGTGAGGCAACAAATAAAATTTATATGGTTTGTTTGTTGCCTCATTATGGAAAGAAGTTGAATAATTCATCAAGGGAGCTGCTCTTTTCAGAGACAACCGGGTGTTAGGATTAGTTCCTCCTTTATTCTCCCAGTTCTGAGAAGAGACACCTTTAGTTCTGCTATATTTGAAGACTTCCAAAGAAATGCAAAATTTATTCAATAACTTCTTTTGACTCATGATGCACCTCTACCCACCACTATTGAGCCATAAGACATAATCGGTAATTGAAACTGATGGAACAGTCAAGTGTAAACAAATGATAGATTCTTTGAAGGATGCTTTACATTGGCTAGGTGGGAATTTCTTTTATTATGTTGACAAGGGTGACCTTTAAAATAATGTCTTTGCTATAAAAGAGGAAGAATGAAACTGGATTTATTGGCAGCAAAAGTGCTTGCTAGCAACTTGTCTGATTGCAATCAAAACAACTCAACAAATTGAAACAATTTACCTGCGATCAATATAACACTGTAATAAAATGCTAATTACAGAGAAAAATGCATTCAGGGTATGTAGTATTATCTATGTAATCTATGCAGAACAGTAGCACTCAGAAATATGTTAGCACATATGGATCAGCAGATGGTACCAGAATTATTTTTATTATTTTTTTTTTTTGCTGACAAAATATAAGGTGGCTGGATACAATCAAAGGAGTGAATTAGTAAACAGCTGAGTACTTGCATGATTAAGGGAAGATAAAAGGGATAAAAGGGCTAATATTTAAAGTATTGCATACATCAGTTAATTGTATGCATCTAACTAGACTGAGATTGGAATTATCTAGTTTATATTGAGAAAAAAATGTTAAAAGCTTTTATTCATATACAGAATGATGGAATCTATATGATTAAAGTAGAATAACCAAAGTCAATGCTCCACGGTGTTGATAATGGTAGTGGTAAACATTATGACCATTAAGTGTCAGTTTCACCACTATGAAAATAGAGAAATACTATAAGGTTTACTACTTCATAGGTTAAGACTACACAAAGCTTCAAGGGGACATTTGGTTTCAACAATGTACATTTGTGTTCTCTCATGTCTAAAGAAAGAAATAAGCTTGCCATTTTACCTCACATCTGGAAAGTTTTCTGGCTATGTTTTACTTCAGTTGTGAATAATTGTTGATGTGCATGGACCACACTTCACTTTTTGTGTATCATTGGGGCTACAAGAAATGGTGTTAATATAAATGAACCTGAACCAAGAGATTTTAAAGATGGTATGGAGGGCATGCAAAGCATATTTCAGAATTTAGACTAAAATGTAAGTGATTTCCATCTCTAAACAAAGAAAACAGAAAACTTAAAAAAACCTCTCAAGTCAACATCAATTTAAAATGCCTAACCTGAACAGGGGTTAGTGGCTGTTTTTTTTGTTGTTATTGTTGTTGTTTTGTTTTTGTTTTTTCAGCTCCCAATTCTCAAATATGATCAGCACCAAACGGCAGCAATCAGTAAGTCACAAGGTAGACAGAAATATTGGCTGGTTGTGCAAAAGGGCTTTTTTCTTGTCAGGTTTGGTGAGGAAAAAAAATCCTTGAAACAATAGATGACACTCGGTTATTATGATGGGAGATTGGAATGGTGTTTTAGACTCAAGTAAAGATAAACTTAAGTCCCTTTAAAGTTTCTAACCATACAAGACTTCCCAAAGGTTTTTTTTTTACTTAAAGGATGATTTGGAACTTAGAGATATTTGGAGAGAACGGAATACTGAGGAAAAAGACTTTACTTTTTTTTCGGATAGACACCAATCTTATTCTAGAATTGATTTTTTCTTGGTCACTAGTGATTTCCTTTCTAGGGTGAAGAATATCAAGGTATTTCCTAGAATAATTTCAGACCACAGTCCGGTATGGTTGGAAATTTCATCAGAAGAAAGAACTAGAAGGACTTGGAGGTTGAATAAGAATTTATTTAGATATGAAGAGAATATATGTAAGGACCCACCCCACTTTGCATCTTAAGAAGACAGAACTCTTGGAATAATTCTTCCAACAGGAATCCTTTATTAAGAGAAAATGGTTGCAGGCATGCTAGACAGGACTTGGGGTCCAAGCTCTCCCATTCAAGGTTTTAAGGGGTTCCCCAGTAGTCCCACCCAATCAACCCCCCTTCCAGTGATAGTTTCAAGTATCACAATTCCACTCCCTTTCTTCTTTCTTCCGTCTGGATGGAGACTTCAGATAACTACATGAAAGGCAACTTCCCTCCTTTGGTATGTTAACGCTTCGAGGTTACAATAAACACACATTCAGCATTCAGCTCTTTGAAGTGTAAAGAAGGAAGTGAGGGCCATAAAGCCCCTTTGTTCTCCCCTTCTCTCCCTCTTATGGCAGAATCCAGAGAAGGCAGAATTGGGAGTTTCTATATTTGATAATTTAAAGATGAAATATAATTGGATTCTGACATCCGGCCCCTCTTAACAATAAGAGAGATCCACCTGAAGAAAACACAAGTATAAAATTTAGTCAGGCTTGTTAGGATACTCTGTGTGAAACTTCTTCAATAGCTTCGGGGCTCTGACATGACGTTTATGGACCCACTCATTTTGTGAGGGAGGGAGGTGTTTCCAGGCAACTAGGTACTGAGTTGCTCCATGATATCTCCTAGAGTCAAGGACTTCCTTTATTTTGAAGTGTTGTTCACCCTCCACCATGATTGGAGGTGGTGGGGGGGGATTTTTGGCCGTAGAGGTGACTGATGCTCTCTTTTCAGCAAGCTGCAATGAAAAATTGGGTGTATTTGCCTGAGGTTTTTGGGTAATTCTAATTCTACTGTTACTGGATTTATGATTCTTTTAATTGGAAAAGGTCCTATGTATTTTGGTCCAAGTTTTTTACAGGGCTGTAGGGACTTTAGGTATTTTGTAGATAAGTACACCATCTCTCCTATAATGAATGGTGTAGGCTCAACCCTTTTTTTATCGGCTTGTGTTTTGTAAGCCTGCCTAGCTTCATCTAGTGCTTTTCTGACTATTGGCCAGGTGTTTTGTAATTTTTCCATCCATTCTTTCAGCGAGGGGATCGTTGGTTCGTTTGGGGTTAATTCTGGCATGGGGTTGAAGCTTTGACCGGTGGCTATTTGAAAAGGAGTGTAACCTGTGCTGGAGTGGACTGCATTATTGTAGGCAACTTCTGCAAAGGGGAGTAAGTCCGCCCACTCGGTCTGCTGGAAACTAAGAAAACATCTTAAATATTGCTTAAGTACTGAGTTCATTTTTTCAGCCCCCCCATTTCCTTGAGGGTGGTGGCTAGATGTCAGTCCCTGAGTGGTTCCTAAGAGGGATAAAAATTCCTTCCAAAATGCAGACGTAAATTGCACCCCCCTGTCAGAGATGATGCGTTGGGGTGCCCCATGCAATCTGTAAATGTGTTGGATGAAAAGTTTTGCTAAGGCTTTTGCAGTGGGAATCTTTTGGCAAGGGATAAAGTGCACCTGTTTGGAAAACAAGTCCGTGACCGTCCAGACCACAGTATTCCCATTGCTTTCTGGCAATTCCACTATAAAATCCATGGCTATTTCTCTCCAGGGGGCTGAGGGACTTGCCACTGTTTGCAATCGTCCTGGCACTTTCCCTTGCAACCTCTTTGCCGTGGCACATTTTGGACAACTGGCTATATAACTTTCAATGTCCTTTTTCATGGATGGCCACCAAAATTGCCGTTTAATTAAATGTAAAGTTTTTACAAATCCAAAATGCCCTGCTGATTTTGTGTCATGGCAAAGGTGCATGAAAGTTACTCTTTGAGTTGTTGGTATATATAACTTTTCCCCTATCCAAGGCAACCCGTCTTTCATTGTGCACACATTTTTGTTTTTCTGGAACCAATCATCTGTTTCCAAACTTTTTCTGAATTCAATTCCAGTTTGGCTGTCCAGTTGTGGTTTTATTTGGCTTGGGTTCTTGTGGTTACTGGTGCTGCCAGTTGTGACTCTGCCATTATTGGTCTAGAGTCTGTGGTTCGTGCGCTGTTATATTGGGGCATGCGAGATAGAGCATCTGCCAGGAAGTTCTTTCTTCCTGGTAATGTTTGAGCTTAAATTGGAATTGGTGAAAATGCTGGGACCAGCGGGCTTGTTTGGGATTGAGTTTCCTGGAAGTTTTCAGGGCTTCCAAATTTTTGTGATCAGTCCACACCTGGAAGGGGATTTTGTTGCCTTCCAGGAACTGTCACCATGTGAGTAATGCCCAACGTATCCCATAAGCCTCCTTCTCCCATACGGGCCAGCGCTGTTCTGTTTCCGTGAGTTTCTTGGATGTATATGCACAGGGTTGCAATACTGCATCATCATTTTCTTGTAATAGCACAGCCCCCACTGCCACATCACTTGCATCTGCCTGTATTATGAAGGGTTTGTCCATGTCTGGGTGCCTTAGTACTGGTTCGGCAGAAAAAAGTCTCTTTAGTCTCTCAAACGCTGCTTGGCACTCCATGGTCCATTTTAGTGGCTGGCTAGGTTTTACTGAGGATGTTCCCTTCGTTTTTAGTAAGTTAGTGAGGGGCAAGGCTATCTGTGCAAATGAGGGGATGAATTGGCGGTAAAAATTTGCAAAGCCCAGGAAACTTTGTAGTTGCTTTCTTGTGCGGGGTGGTGCCCAATCTAGTACTGCTTTGACCTTCTCCAGGTCCATTTCAATGCCCTGTGGGGATATGCGATAGCCTAGGTAGTCTATCCTTTCCTGGTGGAATTCGCATTTTGATAGTTTGGCATATAGGTGAGCGGCTCGCAGCTTCTTTAAAACCGCTCTGACAAGTTTGACGTGTTCTTCTTTTGTTTCGGTAAAGATAAGAATGTCGTCCAAGTAAACAAGGACCCCCTTAAACAGGTGCTCCCTTAGAACGTCATTGATTAATTGCATAAAGACTGCAGGGCCCCCTTGTAATCCAAATGGCAAGACTTTGAATTGATAGCACCCCATGGGCAGTTAAATGCAGTCTTCCATTCGTCCCCTTCCTTGATTCTCACGCGATAGTAAGCTTCCCTTAAGTCTAGTTTAGAAAAAAATTTCCCTTTCGATAGGTGTGACAGCATGTCTTTCATGAGGGGCAGCGGGTATAGGTTGCTTTCACTGATTGTGTTCAGGGCCCTATAATCCACGCATAAACGTAAAGAGCCATCCTTCTTCTCTCTAAAAAGGACCGGGGCAGCCACTTTAGGCTTAGCTGGTTCAATGAAACCTCTCTCCAGGTTTTTTTTATAAATCTTTCCATTTCCTCCTTCTCCTTTGGGCTCATGGAGTATAATCTGGGCTTCGGGAGTTTTGCCCCAGGCTTGAATTCAATGGTACAGTCTGTGGGTCGGTGGGGGGGAAGCTCATTCGCCCTCTCCTCACTGAAGACTTCAGCAAGGTCCCTATATTCCTCTGGTATTTCTGTTAATCTTTTTTCCTCTCCTATGGATGCTTTTTCTATTCTTGATTCTGGTAGCCTCCCTTGGGGTTTTAAGTCCATAGGGTCCCCCTTCGGGAATTTGATTTCTGTCGTCCTCCAATTTACCCAGGGGTTCCATTTTTTCAACCATTCCATCCCTAGAATCATTGGGCATTCCATACCTGGGGTCACCACAAACGTTAAGTCCTCTTCATGGTTGCCCAGGGAGAGGTGTATTGGCAGAGTGGCTAGGGTAGCTGGCACCCCCCCTGCTATGGATCCATCTAGCTGGCCAAATGAGATTGGTTGTTCCAGTCTCCTGGATGGAATGCCCAGATTCCCCACTAGTGTTGGGCTAATGAGGCAGCGGGTGCAGCCAGAGTCTATTAAGGCTTTCACCTTCACAGCTTCGGGCATGGGGGGGATTAATATAGTCACTGTTTTGAAGATGGGTGTGATGCGTCCACTTACCAGGGGTTCGCCCTCCGAGCTGTCATCTGAGGCATCCACCGGCCCTGTGGTGTAGGCTGGAGTTCTTTCCCCTTGGTGAGCAGAGGTGGGGGTTTCTGCAATTTCCATCATTTTCATGGCTGTTTCTTTTGGCTTAGCTGAATACCCTCTGGGTTTGTTGATTGGGGATCTGTCTGGGGTGTGCTGGGGGGCCTTTGAGCGGCATTCTACAGCTCGATGCCCTTCTCTTCCGCACTTGAAACACCCCATTTGCTTCTTGGCTGTATCCGATGATTTCACCGGTTGGTGTGTCAGCTCAGGCGGGGGGCGGCTCCATTGTTTTCCTCGGCGGTGCCTCTTCAATATGTCGATCTCTGCTTCCTCTGCCAAGACGTACCATTCCTCAAGTCGATGTGGGTCCCCTCGGGGCAGGCAAGCATCATATAGATCATAGTTTAGTCCGTCTTTGAAATGGCCAAGGAGGATGTCTTCTGGCCAATTCAGTTTGGCTGGCAATGGCTCGGAATTCTTGGTATACTCAGCCACTGGGCGTTTGCCCTGCCTCATCGTGTTATTCTTTCACGGGCTTTGCGATCAGCCAGGGGGTCTTCAAACGTTTCTCAAAAGAGCGACATGAAAAAGGTTGAAGTTACATGAGTTCTGGGGCATTGGAGTCAGCAAGTTCACTAACCAATCCGCAGATGGTCCATCCAGGGCAGATTGCACGATCCGGATGCGGGCTTTGTCACTGGGAATATCCTGCCAATATTTCCTCCATGTAGCTGAGGACTTGGGTTAGGAAAAACCCAAGCGTGTTGGCTTCCCTTTGAATTTCACTTCCAACGGTGGACGTCTTGGAATGGATCGGTGTCTCTGTTGTGGATGGTAGTGTCTTCCGTCCAGATTGCCATCTGTGGTCCGGTAGGGGGGTGGGGGCTCCTGGATCAGTAGATGTCCCTGGGGTTGCAGGTTCCACGTCCCCCTCGGTGTCTCTCCCTTTGTGGCTCCAGGAACTGGGGCGGCCGTAGGGCTCAGTATTCTCCTCTCCTAGGAAGCTGAGAGTTCTCTTCATCAGGTCAATAGCTTTTTCTAGGATCCAGTCTGAGTACGGTGCCCAGCTTCCTCCCTCTTCACTTGCGTGCAGGGATTTCTCCATCTCCTGCTTCCATTCTGGTTGCTTGGTCCCCCGTCTCAGGGTCACCTTTCTTGATTCTTTTCCCCACTCACTTTTCTTTCCAACGCCCATCAACCAGCGAGGCTTGTGGTCCTGTGTCTCCACCACTTCTTCTCCTGAGGAAACTGGCCTCTCGGATCCCAACATATGGCAAGGTTCCAGCTGGGTCAGCGGCTCTCTTTCCAGGGAGTTTTACCCCTCTCTTGCTCCATTGTCTGACATGGTAAATTTTTGCAAAATCCCCTGGCAAGGGTCTCCCTTCCAGGTGGATTAATTTTGCAAGTCCTGTCTAATGTAAGGACCCACCCCACTTTGCATCTTAAGAAGACAGAACTCTTGGAATAGCTCTTCCAACAGGAATCCTTTATTAAGAGAAAATGGTTGCAGGAATGCTAGACAGGACTTGGGGTTCAAGCTCTCCCATTCAAGGTTTTAAGGGGTTCCCCAGTAGTCCCACCCAATCAACCCCCCTTCCAGTGATAGTTTCAAGTATCACAAGTCCACTCCCTTTCTTCTTTCTTCCGTCTGGATGGAGACTTCAGATAACTACATGAAAGGCAACTTCCCTCCGTTGGTATGTTAACGCTTCGAGGTTACAATAAACACACATTCAGCATTCAGCTCTTTGAAGTGTAAAGAAGGAAGTGAGGGCCATAAAGCCCCTTTGTTCTTCCCCTTCTCTCCCTCTTATGGCAGAATCCAGAGAAGGCAGAATTGGGAGTTTCTATATTTGATAATTTAAAGATGAAATATAATTGGATTCTGACAATATACAGCGACGTAAAGGTTATTTAAAGGATTTTTTTGCTTGGAATATGAATAAGGGTACTTCGATGCCAATGGTATGGGATTCTTGTAAAGCATATATGAGAGGGGTTTTGATTTCTATGAACAATGCTCACAGATGTAAACAGACCCAGAAACGTAAAGATCTTGAAGATGAGATAAATGTAAGGAAAAGATTTTAATATCAAATCCAATGGACAATAAGTTAAAAGTTTCTATTACTTTGCTGAAGGAGCAATTTAATATGTTATTAGCAGATCAAATGGCAACTAATTTGAGGTATGTGAGACATAATACATTTTGTAATGCAAATAAACCTGGTAGATGGTTGGCTTATCAATTACGTAAGAAACAGAAATCGAGGATTATAGATAAAATAATTTATAAAGGTAAAGAAGTCTACCAACAAAATTTGATTAAAAAGTCTTTTTTTAGATTTTTATTCTAAATTATATGCTCGTGAAAGTATACAAACTTCAGATATAGAAAAATATTTACAGGGAACACATTTTCCTAGACTTACGAGTGATCAGTGTGATGGGATTAATGGTTTAATTACTTCTGAAGAGATTATTTTTGCAATTAAACAACTGAAGGTTGGTAAGACTCCAGGTACTCATGGGTTAACAGCGATTTATTACAAGATGTTATCTGAAGAAATGATAGAACCATTAAAGGTACTTTTTAATGATATTTTATCTGGAGCAGAATTACCTCCATCTTGGAGAACGGCCTTCATATCATTAATTCCAAAGGATGACCAGGATCTGTCCCAACCTAGAAATTATAGGCCTATATCTCTTTTAAATACAGATTATAAGATTTTTGCAAAGATATTGGCAAATAGATTAATGCAGGTTTTGAAACAATTGATTCATACTGACCAATCTGGATTTATAATGGGGAGATATATGAAAAACAATGTAAGACAAATTGTTAATTTAATAGAGTATTTGGATAAGAACAACCAAATCCCTGCTGCGTTAATATTTATAGATGCTGAGAAAGCTTTTGATCAATTAGATTGGAATTTTCTATTGAAAGTTGTAGAGGAAATGAATTTTGGAGATAAATTCTTGTCTGCTCTTAAGGCCATTTATCAACAACAATCGGCACAAATTATAATTAATGGGGGATTAACAGATGTATTTAAAATAGGAAAAGGTACAAGACAGAGTTGTGCTTTATCCCCCTTGTTATTTGTATTAACAATGGAGATTTTACTTATTAAAATTCGAGATTCATCTGGATTAAAAGAAATAAAAATAAGTAAAATTGATTATAGGCTGAGAGCTTTTGCTGATGATTTAGTTATCCCATCCAACAGATTCGGTCAAAGATTTGGTTGAAATTTTAGCACAGTGTGGACAGGTCTCTGGTTTTAAGGTAAATAAGAATAAAACTAAAATATTATTGAAAAATATGTCTAGGAAGGGAAAAGATTTTATAGCTGAAACAACCGGTTATGAAATAGTTAATAAGGTTAAGTATTTAGGAATATATATGGAAAATTGTATAAGAATAATTATGAGCGCTTATGGGTTAAAGTTCAAAAAGATTTAAATGATTGGCAAAAGCTACAACTATCATTATTAGGGAGAATTTCAGTAGTGAAGATGAATGTTCTACCAAAGTTTCTTTTTTTGTTTCAGATGATACCCATTTTAAAGAAGGATACTAATTTGGATGAGTGGCAGAAATTTATTTGGGGCAGGAAGAAATCAAGGGTAAAGTTTAAGATTTTACAAGATGCTTGAGAAAGAGATGGACTTAAAGCACCAAATTTGAAATTATATTATGATGCGGCCACTTTAACTTTAGTAAGTGACTGGCTCAATTTAACAAATAGAGATATTCTTGTTCTTGAAGGGTGGGATTTATTATATGGTGGGCATGCATATTTAATTTTTGATAAGAAAGTAGATTTGGTCTTTAAGTCACATATTTTAAGATATGCTTTACTTCGAGTTTGGAAAAAATATTATTATAAGTTAAATTATAAAATACCTATTTGGTATCCCTGGACAAGCAATCCGGGGGTTTCTAAGGGGGTGAATTTTGACAACATTTCATATAAAGAGTTACTTACTTGGTCGGGTACTGATTGGCAATTAAAAGTCTTCTGATGTGTTAAGGCAAGAAAACATTTTACAATCGTGGTTTCAATATTTGCAAATTGTGCAGAGATAGACTTTGCATGAGAAAGTGGGAATTACTTTAGTAGATGAAAATTTGGTAATTCAGATCAAGGATCAGAAATGTGCCCATATTAAAAGAATTTATAATGAGTTAATAAAATTGGATTCAGAAACAGAGTTAGTTAAAGATTGTATGATTAAATGGGCCCAGAATATTCAAGAACCGATCTCGTTGGACTTATAGGAGGAAATTTGGACTAGAAATGTTAAATTTACGCAGGCCCAGAATTTGAGGGAAATTTTTTACAAAATGTTTTATAGATGGCATTTGGATACTAAAAAGTTGTCCTGTATATACCCGAACCTGCAACCTAAATGTTGGAGATGTGGTTGCTTGGATGCAACCTATTTTCATGTTTGGTGGACCTGTAAAGTTATTAAAGCCTTCTGGGTTATGATTTGGTGGAACATTCAAAAGGTTTTTAAAAGGAAGATTAAGTTTACTCCCCAACTGTTTCTTTTGGGAATTTTTGTGGACTTTAATGTTAAAGAAACTATTTTAATGTTGAATTTAATAACAGCAGCAAGATTACTGGTGGGTCAATATTGGAAGAAGGATACTCTGCCTTCTTTAGAAGAATGGGTATTTAAGGTTTCTAATTTAGCAGAAATGGCTAAAATTTCTGCTTATTTAAAGGACCATTCACAAGAGAGATATTTTAATGTATGGAGAAGATGGATAGAATATGTTCAGAAGAAATATGGAACTACAAAGTTTCACTTATTCTATGAGTAATGATTTTGTTTATAAACTTATGATGTTAAAGTTTGAAGAGAGTTAAGGGTTTTTATGATTTTGTTCATTGTATAATTAGTAAACTTAAATAGATTATGTTTAATATGTTTGCATAATCCTGTATTTTGCTCTGGGAAGTCGGGGGGGAGGGGGTGGGGGTGGATGGGTTGAAATTTAAGTAGTTCAGATAAAGTAGAAATAGTCCTATTGTATATAATATTAATGTTTTAATTTTGAGAGAGGAACTGCTCGGGCATTTCCCCTGGACCGCATCAAGAGGGAGAAGAAGAAGGTGAGAAGTAAGTAGGAAGGTTGAGGTGAAGGAGGAGAGGGGGTGAGTGAAGAAAAAGAGGGAAAGAAGTAAGTTGGTTTGAGGTGGGATGCGGTTTGGGGGGAAATGGGCGGGCAAGACCGAATGTGGTGTGTATCAATTTGTTTTATTTTTTATCTGAAGTATTTGTAAGATTGTTATGTATTGTAAAGTTGAAAATAATTTTTTTTACAAAAAAAAAAGAAAGAAAGAATAGATGATACTGCAAAGAAATGCAAGATTCACACAGATTGTGGGCCTGGATGAGGAATGCACTGAAAATGAACTTTTGTTGTTGTTTATATATAGTGTCCTCTTTAATTTTTGTTAAAAAAAGTTTTTAACAGAATAATAAAAATACAATTAAGCTAAAGGAAAAAAAGAATAAGAAAGTGGAGAGAAAGAAGGAAGGAAGGAAGGAAGGAAGGAAGGAAGGAAGGAAGGAAGGAAGGAAGGAAGGAAGGAAGGAAGGAAGGAAAAAGTAATAAAGAAATGGTTTTCAATCTTTTTAGTAGCAGTTATACATACATTTAGATTATATGCTCTTTTCTAAAGTTACATCATAATTTCTGTCTTTCTATAATCTACAGTTTCTAGTCATCAAATCCAAAAATGATTAGTTTTTGCAGCAAAAAGTCCATAAGGAGTTTACGGTCATTAATAAATGTAGTCATTGATATTTTTCTAAGGAAACAAGTTAAATCAGCTTTCCCTGCTTTTTCCATCCTCCTCACCAACCATTCCTCTATTGTAAATAATGAACTTTTGCACATATTTGGTTGATCGAACCTGCGGCAGCACTACTGGAAATCAGACTGAATTAACCACCAGGTTGCTAACCACCAGATTGCAAGAATACAAGTGAGTGGTCAGATGAGGAGGCTCAAACTCATTGGTAACCTCACACTGCAATGAACAAAGACACACATTCAATTTTGCATCAACTAAGATTGTTAGACATGAAGGAACAAAAACAGCCAGGGAAGTGATTGAACTCTGGGATACAGGCCCCTCATCAGTCAACAGGAGTGCTGATTAACCACCATTATTTAGAAGGCAAAGGCTGGGTAGCACAAGCAAATGACAGCTAACAATTTAAAAGCTAACCATCAACACACCCCAATGAACATCTAAAAAGCCACACACTATAAATACCACACATAGAACAGCACACACTCTGCTAGAGAGAAGTTCCCTGAAGATGAGCTCCAGCATGAGTCTGAAAGCTCAGAATACAAAAACTCTGGTCCTGGTGACCAACGCAGATTGGATCCTAAATGCATTTAGTTTGCATTGTATCTAGTTATAGCCCCATCCCTAACAGGTGGGTCAGGATACCAATTTGAATTTAGAATGCTCATCCCTGTGTCCAAAAACAGTGCCCCAAAACAAGGGGGGGAGTTAATCCAAAATACAAATTTTCATTTTAGTATTTTCTTTGGTCCTAAACAACATGAATTGAAGTCACATGATTTTAAGACTTTTCAACAGTTTCTCCTTATCATAGGCAGCAATATCACATATGTACAATATCCCCACACAATATCTCCCATTTAATTAATCTCATACTTAATAGATTATCACACAATACAAAAATTCAGTTTTAAAGGGTACAGAGTGCTCTCACCTCTAAAAGAAAATAAAAATAAATATCCCTTCAGTCCCACTTACCTAACAATAGCATAAGCAGAATCCCTTCTCTGGCACCATTGCTTTTTTATAGATGTTATTATTAACAAGGCATGAAGACTAACCATGTAGAAAACCACATCTTCTTGGCTAACACAACTGTTCACACAGATGTTTGAGACTGGTTGATTACCAAATTTGTATGAAAAAGATTTTGGTCTTATGGCTGAAGCTTGCTAAGTGGAAATTGTAGGTGCTTAGACTAGAAAATATTTGTGTATAAAGACTGATAGATACATTCTGAGCTAAAAGCTAAGTAAATAATGATTAAGGGTATGTTAATTTGAAAGGAGAGGATAACATGCTTAAGATTTAAACCTTGGACTAACCTTTAAAGATTCATGCAGATACCTACATGACATAATAATAATAATAATAATAATAATAATAATAATAATAATAATAATAGTAGTAGTAGTAGTAGTAGTAGTAGTAGTAAAGTTGGAAGGTACCTTGGAGGTCATCTAGTCCAACCCCATGCTCAGGCAGGAAACCCTACACCATTTTGAACAAATGGCTATCCAGTCTCTTCTTAAAAACTTCCAGTATTGGAGCATTTACTGCTTCTGGAGGCAGGCTGTTCCACCGATTAATTGTTCTCACTGTCAGGAAGTTTCTCCTTAGTTCTAGGTTGCTTCTCTCCTTGATTAGTTTCCACCCATTGCTTCTTGTCCTGCCTTCAGGTGCTTTGGAAAATAGCTTGAATTCCCTCTTCTTTATGGCAGCCCTGAGATATTGGAATACTGCTATCATGTCCCCCCTTATCCTTCTCTTCGTTAAACTAGACATACCCAATTCTAGCAACCGTTCCTTATATGTTTTAGCCTCCAGTCCCCTAATCATCTTTGTTGCTCTTCTCTGTACTCTTTCTAGAGTCTCAACATCTTGTTTTACATCATGGTGACCAAAACTGGATGCAGTATTCCAAGTGTGGCCTTACCAAGGCATTGTAAAGTGGTATTAACACTTCACGTGATCTTGATTCTATCCCTCTGTTAATGCAGCCTAGCACTGTGTTGGCTTTTTTGGCAGCTGCAGCACACTGCTGGCTCATATTTAGGTGATTGTCTATGTTTTGATTTCTATGTTTTGCAGAAAGCTGATTTTTAAAAGACTTCTATCTTGTAAGGAACATATCCAAGAACATGCCAACAATTGGAGAGGACGTAACAATCATTTTATTTAAAGCTAGAAAGTTACAGCGAGTTTATAGAGACATGTGGTTTATGAATCAAATGGCATTCATGGATATAACAAAGATTACAATTCAAGGAGGATGGATATCATGAGGGAATAATCTTGGCACATATATGAGAAAAATAGCAATTAAACCTTTGTTGTTAGATGACTGCCTTTTACATTAAACATGCAAGCAAAGACTGAAATATTCAGGAGCAATCAATGAGCTAGGTATGTGCAAGTGCAAAGGAGATAGAGCAGTATTTTTTGCTCTGTATTGTGTACTATAAGACAATTCACAGCTTCTAGGTCTTGAAGGATCTGCTGACACTGTAGATCATAAGGAAGATGATCTTGACAGAGATATGTAGAAGTTATTGCCTATGCAAAAGGTTCGAACATTTTTAAGTCCAAAACTCTGACTTCATCTGGGCATGCTGATTATGAATTCATGCTTTAAATGAAAGCTGCTGCATCCCTTTTCATTTCATTTCATTTCATTTCATTATCTCATTCCTTAATTCATTGTTGGAAGTTTCAGGATAAAGATTAAGGAATAACAGTTCCTTCCTATAGAAATTGCTTCCTATATTAAATTTTTATGACTTTTCATGCAATTGTGCTTAATTCCTTTTTGAACCATACATATTAAACCATGGAATTATACTGATCAAGAGAATATGCCTATAACCAGCTAACAAAATTGAAAAAAAACACTCAGATTATTCTCTCACAATTGCTGAAAATTTGATTGTTACATTTTTAAATTACCATATTTACAGTCAGTCAAAAGTAGAACACCTGTGCCTTGCCTTAGTATCAGAGACCTCCTGTACTTGCATGCTTGAGAATGTTCACATTTAGCTCACTATCAATTTCTTCCTCTCAGTTTCACATTTGTGTTAACAAATCCATGGAATATGTAAGTAGAAAAATAATTTAAAAAAAGCTTGCTAGTACATTGATAGCCTTGTTTTTTTCTTTATATTCCATTTTGTATTATTACAGCAAAGACATGAGGACAGACTATCCTAAAATTAAAATCCTGAATTATTTAGCTTGAAGTTGGCTAATGCAACACCCACGCTGCCATGACTTTTTTTATACTGGCTGCCTATGGCACAATATTTTTTTTTCAACATGCAGCCACTCTGTCAGGGCTGCCTCCACTCAATCCCTAGGAAAGAAAAACCCTTGACACCATAGATTAGAGAAAATGTACTTTTACTAGGAAACAAAGGTCAGGGAAGATCTGAAGAAAATTCACAGTAGCTAGGAAACCAGAGTTCAATCATCGGCCAGAAATTTTTTGGGAAAGTCTCTGATCCAAGTGCATGGTTCCTCCTTTGTACATTCTGAAGCCTGGACAGTTGGCCTTGAAAATGTTAAAAACAAAAACAAAAACAAGCTGGCATCCCTGACACCAGGTCTCCTCAAAGCGTCTCAGAAATTTCATTTCCACATCCTACATATTTCCACCCTCCCCCCCAAAAAATATCCAGTGCTTCCCCCCTTCTGTTTCCATGGCAGCTGGTAGCAAGCTTCAAAGAAAGTGAAGATACAGGCTGACACACTCTTTGATTCACATAGAGGAGGCCAATAAAAGATAGTATGATGAGCCGAGGTGGTGCAGCAGTTAGAGTGCAGTACTGCAGGCCACTTTAGCTGACTGTTCAGCAGGTCAGTGGTTCAAATCTCACCGGCTCAAGGTTGACTCAGCCTTCCATCCTTCCGGGGTAGGTAAAATGAGGACCCAGATTGTTGGGGGCAATGTAAATATATATATATATATATACATTGCTTACTGGTGTACACCGCTTAGAGAGTGCTTGCACTTAAAGCGGTATATAAGTCCCATAAATAAATAAATAAATAAATAAATATTGTTATTTAATATTTTGGTATAACTATAATGAACATACAGTACCACAGTGAATAGTACAAAGCATTTCAAATTATCATATATAAATGTGCAAGAATTCAGGTGTTTTTCAATGTGGTGCTGATTTTGATGTCAATAATATCTTGGTAGAGATTTTTATACTCCTGGACAAAATGTAACCAGAGAATAAGTTCAGACAGAACTCTCCCACGTCTTTTCACAGTTATTTTTGAAATAATCTCATATCTAAATATAATTCCACTTAATTTGGAGAATCAAAAATGGTAGAGACATGAAGTGGATTGAGTCTTAATGAGTTTTACAGTCTTGCCCTTGAAATCACTCTAAAAAAAATGGAGGGTGGGATTATGTAATTTTGTGACCTTCCCAAAGAACATAATACCCATTTACATGGCTTTACAAGAGATTTCTGATCAGACATGGAAGTTAATTCTATTATTTCAAAATTCAACCATGGATTTATGTTAGCCTCATTACATAGATTAGACCAGTGGTGGAATTCAAATACCTGAACAACCGGTTCTCTTATTCGATACAGGTCTGGGCCTCTGAGACCTAGAATGGACTTCCGGAAGTGGTATCCATGCACTTCTAGAGGGCCATTCTAGGCATGGGAGGCCTCCTCCAGGCCTCCGAGGCCTAGACTAGACTTCTGAAAGCCAGCCGATTCTCCAAATGCAGCAAAATTTAGCTACTGGTTCTGCCGAACTAGTGCAAACCAGCTGAATTCCATCACTGGATTAGACCCTGACATCTGCAGGAAGACTAAAACAACTGCTATGAAAATTGGTACCAAAACAGAATCTTGCAAGTCTGGTTGTGCTGCACATTCTCCTCCTTGTTATAATTAGGTAAATTAAAGAGGTCTCTCTCTGAGTCACTTCTGGATGTTATCTGAAAGTTTTGGACTTAAAAATGCTTCGACCCCATTTGGATAGACAACATTTCTGGCATATATATATATTCTAAAGAAGTAAAAGAATTTAATGTTTTGAAATAACCCTTTTGACGAGTTTATGAAAGGGCAACTTTCTGAATACATTAGTACAAATAAGGTTAGATACTTTAATCAGATTGACATTAAATTAAGAAATTATGTTCTGTATATAAAGATGGGAGATTTATATTGGCTAAAACAGTGTTTCTCAACTTTAGCAACTTTAATTTAAAAAAATCAAATTAGGAATGGAGAAAATGGAAAGAAAAAGTTTGGAAGATAACTTTTGAAATCCCAGTCTTAGAAAATGTGATAAAATTAGCAGGCCTTTTACACAAAGGGTCTCCCCCCCAAAAAAAGCTGAAAGTTTATGTTAATCTTAATTCTGTCCTTTCAAAAATGCAGCTGAATATTCAGCATTGAATTTTCTTTCAAGCTAGCTTTTCAGAAGAATTGAAAGATACCACCTGAAAGTTACTAAATGTTCTTTACCTTAAAACACCAGGTAATGAAGGAAGCAGAGAAAATTGATTATGACAATGACTGTTAATGCAATTTATTAATTTTCTTTATCTGGATCACTAATTCAAACCCAGGAGAGAGCAATGAAGATTACAAATTGTTAGTTCATTTGTATCTGTTAATATCTGTTCGTGATTTCCTTCCAGCCTGTTCTATTTTCACTCATCATGAAAATAGCCCTGAGAATCTTAAACCAAAGCTGAAATTGGAAGAAGAATAATTTCAGCAAATATCTTCTAGTGGCTACCAGAGCCAGAATTCCAATAGTCCCAGATGCTTTTCATTGATAGAATTAAAATTATGGAATCCAAGGTTACTAAAATATTTATTTGTAACTTAATGTGAGAACTCCATACATGGGTGATTAGAAAAATATATCCATATCAAGAAATTAATGCTAAATGAATGTTAACAGCTGTATCCGGTCAAAGTTAAGGCACTGGGAATTAAACAATGTAAAAAAGTAAAAGCCTGGTATAAATCATCAAATAATAGCTGCAGAGAAAGAGGGGGGCACTGAGAACTAGATATCTGATTGGTACAGATTTACAGTTTACAAAGTCTTAAAGACAAATGTAGTATGTGAATCTTTGGCTTATTTGTTCATTAAAATATCTTATACCTTTATCTTTGTTTCTTTGTTTATCCTGTCTGGGAAACATACATACATACATACTTACATACATACATAAATGACCACTAAACACCACTGATAAAATGATGTAAAAAAGGTATCTGGGGAAAGTTAAGAAAGTATCTCAAAACATTATTACAAATGATAAAATGGGCAATTCAGAATCAGTTGTATCAGTTCATTGTAAGAATTGTCTTACATTTTTGAAAAAAAAAGAGGTTCAAAGAGCTCTCAGAGATCAGGACTTAATGAATTCCCTAATGAGTGCTAGAGTATGGGCTTATTCAGTTCTCATGATTTTTTATATTAACTCTCCTGGCCCACCCCCATAATAAACCTAATTAATGAGATTCACTGTGAATCTTTCTTTCTGTGTTGTATGCTCTCAAATGCTCGATTGAGCTGCAGGGGGAAGGAAGATAGAAGAGAATATATATATATATATATATACATAGATAGATAGATAGATAGATAGATAGATAGATAGATAGATAGATAGATAGATAGATATAATTTTACATTTAAGTATTTAAAAAGCAGTGTAGTGGCTAGGTTAATCGATAATTCAATAACATACAAAAGTCTTTAGTATAAATCTCAAGCTATCACATCAAATATTTTCTCTTTTTTCCCTTAATATCTACTGTCTCATATTTCAACTAATACAGTTCTTATTATATCAATTAAGTAAAAATAGCATTGTTACATTTATCAATAAACTTTTAGCTTATATATATCCTAGTTGCTTTAACATTCAATCTTTATAGACAATCACTATCCTATTTATTTGTTTCCCCCAATTTTTAATTTCCCGTCAATATTCCAATTTAACTTTTAGTATTTATACTTCCAAGTTTTAAGTGACCAAAGTTTTCTTTATCTCAGTTCATAACAAAATCTAGTATTCAAAATACACATCTTGTCTATTTGAGTAAATTCTATTTTAATTAGTAATATAAAATCCTCTCTAATAAATGAAACCCTTAATTTTCTTCAGCCGTATTCTGGCTTTTTTTTCTTTGCCAGCTCACCTTCCATGTCAGTGCTTTTAAATCATCAAATAGATCTCCATCTGTTGTTATATATATTATTTGAAATAAGAGAGACCATCCAGTCGCCATTTTTTTGGAAGGGCTAGTGAATCGTCTCTTTATTATTTCAGATCCTCATAGTTGTCCTGATATGTTTGTCTTCCCTTCAGTCTGTTCTTCTTCTTGCTTCTCAAATTTCTTCTAGTTTATATAGAAAGTCTTTTCCATTTTCAGTGTTGTCAGTCCCTTTTCTGGATTTTCTATTGATTGTATTTGTTAGTCAGTTAAATCCTCTATCATAGTATTTAATTGTTCCATTTCTTCTGTTATCTTC
This sequence comes from Crotalus tigris, assembly GCF_016545835.1. Taxonomy (NCBI): domain Eukaryota; kingdom Metazoa; phylum Chordata; class Lepidosauria; order Squamata; family Viperidae; genus Crotalus; species Crotalus tigris. Next base: position 15,680,446 of record NW_024096970.1, read on the forward strand.
TGCCTAGTTGATTCTTTCATTGTAGTCAAAATTTGGGTTTGTATATCTAGGCTGACATCTTATTCTTTTCTGTAGCATCTTATTTCATCACAAGCTGAAAGAATGGTTTCATGTATTGCTTTCAACATAAAAATAATCTGTTCCTGGTCTTCATCCATATTCTCTTAATGGTATGTTAAATTGAGGGCTTTAAAGTCAGAGGATGAAAATATTTTTATAACTGAGTATAGAACACAGCTGAGCTTCTCATAGCTGGTATTTGTCAAGGTTGAAAAAGTCTTATCTGTAGTCTGGGCTTCAAGCCAAGTCTTCTTTAGACAATAACAAGTTGTAATATCAAACTTGGCCACAAGTTGTCACCAATGCCGTTTAAGGTTTTTTAAGTCCATATTTTTTTTTTTATTGAAAGTTTTATAAATTTTACAAAAAAACAAAAACAATACAAAACAAAAGACAACATATACAAAAAAAAAAACTAAGCATTACATATATAAACCCCCCCATCCCCCACCCCTCACAAAAACCCTCCCTTCCCCCCCTGAGCTTCCCAGAGCAGAATATAGGCTTAATTAAAAATTAAGAAATAAAAATAAAAAATTAAATTAAAAAATTTATATTTATATATATATATATAAAAAAATATCTATATATATATATAAAAATAAAACTTATAAAAAAGCTATGTGATATTTTTGTATACCCAATCTAAATTGTATAAATTTTATCCATTTGTCCCAAACAGCAAGAAACTTCTCTTGCGTTTGTTGCTTTAAGAAAGCCGAAATCTTTGCCATTTCCGCCAGATAAGCTACTTTAAGAAACCATTCCTGCAATGTAGGCAAAGATTCCTTCTTCCAATATTGTCCTACTAACAGCCTGGCGGCTGTAATCAAATTTAACATCAATACAACCTCCTTTGTATCACAATCTGTAACAATGCCTAACAAAAATAATTGCGGAGTAAATTTTACCCTCCTTCTAAAAATTCTCTTGATATTCCACCATATTTTGATCCAAAATGCTTTTATCTCTCTGCATGACCACCAAATATGATAATAGGAAGCATCCTTATAACCACATCTCCAACATTTGGGTTGCACGTCATGGTACATAAGAGACATTTTTTGTGGATCAAGGTGCCATCTATAAAACATTTTATAAAAATTCTCCCTAAGGTTCTGTGCTTGTGTAAATTTGACATTTCTCACCCAAATGGTTTCCCAAATGTCCAATGAGACTGGGACACCAAAATTCTGCGCCAATCTAATCATACAATCTTTAATTAATTCCGTTTCTGAGTCCATTTCAACTAATACCCCATAAATTCTCTTGATATGGGTTTGTCTTTGATCCTTAACTTGCTTAATAAGATTTCCATCTTCTCTAAGAAAAACCAATTTACAATCCACCTTCCATTTATCTACTAGTTGCCTATATTGAAACCAGGAATAAATAATATTTTCTTGCACTAAATCTTCCCGTATTCTTAACTGCCAGTTTTGCCCATCCCATCTAAGTAACTGACTATAAGACACCATGTCCATTTTTACTCCTCTTTTTATTCCTTCTATCGCATGCCAAGGTATAGCCCATAATGGAACTTTAAAATCACTTTTATAATATTTTCTCCCAATCCTAAGTAAAGAAATTCTTAAAATATGAGATTTAAAGACCCAGTCCATTTTTTTATTAAATATTAAATAGGCATGCCACCCATAAAGTAAGTCCCATCCCTCTAAATGAAGTATCTCAGGATTTGTCAAATTTACCCAATCACTGATTAGTGTTAAAACCACCGCATCGTAATATAATTTCAAATTTGGTACCTTAAGTCCACCCCTCTCCCGGAAGTCTTGCATAATTTTAAACTTAACCCTTGGCTTTTTCCCTGCCCAAATAAATTTATTAAGACCCTTCTGCCACTCACTTAAATTAATCTCATTTTTCAAATTCGGTAACATTTGAAACAAAAAAAGAAACTTGGGTAGAATATTCATTTTTATCACTGCAATTCTTCCCATGAGGTATAATTGCAACTTCTCCCAATTCTTCAAGTCCTTCTGTACCCTGACCCACAACCTTTCATAATTATTTTTAAATAATTTTACATTAGAAACAGACAACATCACCCCCAAATATTTTACCTTATTAACAATCTCAAAACCCGTCAAGTTAGCCAAAATCTGCTTCTCCTGACTAGACATATTTTTAGGTAAGATTTTAGTCTTATTTACATTAATCTTGAAACCCGAAACCAAACCATAATGATGAATCAACTGTAATACGTTTACTGCAGAATAATCAGGTTGCGACAAAGTAACAACCAAGTCATCCGCAAAAGCTCTCAACTTATATTCTTTTTTGTTAACTTCTATTCCTTTAATTTCCTGAGACTCTCGAATTTTGATCAATAATATTTCCAGTGTTAAAACAAACAACAATGGCGATAAAGGAAACCCCTGTCTAGTACCTTTCTCTATTGTGAAAACCTCCGACAAACCTCCATTAACAATAAGTTGTGCCATTTGTTTTTGATATATTACCGTAAGAGCTTGTAATATCTTTTCGCCAAAATTCATTTCTTCCATTCCTCTTAGCATAAAATGCCAATTCAATTGATCAAATGCTTTTTCAGCATCTAAAAATATGAGCCCTGCAGGAACTTGGTTGTTCTTGTCTAAATATTCTAATAGATTAATAATTTGTCTAACATTATTTTTCATATACCTTCCTGTTATAAACCCTGACTGATCTTTATGCACAAGATGATGCGCCACCCTCATAAGCCTATTTACCAAGATTTTTACAAATATCTTATAATCCACATTTAAAAGAGATATAGGCCTATAATTTTTTGGTAAAGTAAGATCTTGATCCTCCTTTGGAATCAATGATATAAAAGCACTACGCCATGAAGGAGGAATCTCTAAACCCTGTAAGATACCATTAAAAAGATCATTTAATGTTTGGATCATCTCCTCCATTAAAGCTTTATAATAAACAGCTGTTAACCCATCCATACCCGGTGCTTTCCCTAGTTTCAATTGTTGAATTGCTGAGGCAATTTCCTCCTTAGTAATTAAGCCATTAATTTCATGTTTCTGATCCTCAGTCAGTTTAGGAAAACTTGCCTCAGCTAAATATTTATTTATATCTAGCAGTTGCACATTAGTAGATTTGTATAACTTTTGATAATAATACAAAAAAGATTTTTTAATCAATTCCTTCTGAGAAACTAATTTACCCTTGTAATTTATTTTCTCTATTATTCTCTGTCTCTGTTTCTTTCTTAATTGATAAGCCAACCATCTCCCAGGCTTATTAGCATTACAAAATGTATTTTGTTTCATACACAATAAATTGGTTGCCGCTTGATCTGCTATCAACATATTAAATTGTGACCTTAGTAACTTTACAGATTCTTTGATACTTTCATCAGAAGGATTTAAAATCAAGGCCCTTTCTTTTGATTTAATTTCATCTTCAAGTTCTCTACGTTTCTGAATCTGCTTCCGCTTATGACAATTATTCATTTTTATCAAAACACCACGCATAAATGCTTTAACTGCATCCCATACCATTGACATTGAAGTCCCCTTATACATGTTCAAAGCAAAATAGTCCTTTAAACACTCCTTTAACTTTTGAACATTCTTCTCTTGTCTGAACAAATTTTCATTAACTCTCCAGGATCTCCTTTCCTCTTTCTCTTGAGTCAGCTCCATCCCAACTGGGCTATGATCCGTCAGTGATCTAGGAAAAATCTTTACATTCTTTACTTTATTATACAAATCCGTAGTAATCAAAAAAAAGTCAATTCTTGAAAAAGATTTGTGTCTATCAGAAAAAAAAGTGAAATCTCTCTCCTCTTGATTACATTCCCGCCAATAATCCCTTAATTCCCAGTCTTCCTTCATATCAAAAAAAGCTTGAGGTAACCTTGCTTGTTTAAGAAAAGGAGAGGAACCTTTCTTGTCCCTTTGTATATCTAAGACACCATTCCAATCACCCATTAATACCACTGATCTATAGTCAAGAAATGTTATTTTTTGATGTAACTGCTTATAAAATTGTTCCTGTTGTTGATTTGGAGCATAAAGTCCCACTATAAGTACTTTCTTACCATATATACCAAGTTCAATCATCACATATCTCCCCTGGGGATCTGATTCTACCAGACAAGCTGGTAGGTTTTGTTTAACATATATAACAACTCCCCCTTTCTTCCCAGGAGCAGAAGATATAAAATGAGATCCCAAACGAGCATTGACTAAATATTTCTGATCTTTAAGTAAAATATGAGTTTCCTGTAAGCAAATAACATCATTTGTATGTTGCTTCAAATAATAAAAGATTTTTTTCCGTTTCTGAGGAGAATTCAATCCATTAACATTCCAGGTCAAAAACTTTGCCATCTCCCTTGGCACGCAGCCTGGAGAAGACACCATCAAGATCTGAAAGAGCTGCATGTGTTGCATAACTCGTGGGTCTTGCTCCTCCCACCGGCGATGATGCACTTCCAGAAGAAGTCTCTTTAGGCTCTTTTTTACGTTGCTCCTTCTCTTTACGCTTATAAGCTGCACGAGTCATCCTCTGCTCTTTAACCTCCATCTGGCGTTGCCTTTCAGCTTGTATCATCCCAGCGGAAACCAAACCTAATGCCTCAGAGTGCTGCTCGACTTCCTTGCCACTCGGAGATTTCTGACCAGATGGAGTTGAGCCTGCACCCAGGACCGAAGTATAAAACTCTCTAGCTTTGTCAACTGTATTCAATCTGTAGCGTGTCCCCGCATGGCTCAAAACAATACCCATCGGAATTTCCCATCTAAATTGCATCAATCTAGCTTTGAGCTCATTGGTTAAAAAAGCGAAGTCTTTCCTGCTTCTTAAAATTTTGGATGGGATTTCCTTTAGAATGATAACATCTTGGGCAGCAATCTGAGATCTTTTATTGTAAAAGGCTTGTATAATCTCATTCCGCAGGGACTTCTTTGTAAAATAAATCACCACATCTCTAGGCAAATTCTTCTGCTTAGCAATCCAGGAGTTAAGTCTCTAAATTTTTTCCACTTCTCTATGTAATTCTCCTTTATCCATATCCAAGGCCACTGCCAGATCAGTAAGGACCACCTCCACCAAATCTTGATTCATATCTTCCTTGAGGCCTCTAATCCTCAGGGCATACTCCATCGGTCTGTACTGAAACATCAAAATATCTTCTTGTGAGGACTCCACCTTCCTTTCCACATCTTGTATTTTATCATCAAAGGAATCAACTTTGTTTTCCACTTCCTCAAGCCTTGCATCGAGCTTAACCACCACAGTAGCCAAGCCTGAAACTGCTGCAAGTATATCTTGTCGTAAATCATTATTATTTTCTTGCAATTTAGTCTTTATCCCCCTTATCTCTTCTTTAAGATCAGATTTAATTTCTGATTTAATCTGTGAGGCAAATTGCTTCATTTCCTCTCTCATTTGAACTACAATCTCTCCCATTATGCCTCTGCCCTCTTGTGCTGAAAGTCCAGGCAGAGGGGGGGAGGGTGGTGGCTGAGCCGGTGGTACATGTTTAGATTGTTGTTGTAATTGTGCAGTGGAAGTTATAGGAGAAGAAACAACCTTAGGTATTGAAGCAGGCTGCTGTCTCTTTGAAGCCATTTTAAAAAGCGCAGTTCTCACTTCCCTTTCCCCTCCACACAAGAAGGGAGGAGGAAAGAAAAAGAAAAGAATTTAAAAAGAGACAAACTATAGTCCTTGAAAATCCAGAGAAAATCCAAAGAATAAAAGATAAAAGAGCAAACAATTCAAAAGAAAAAATTCTAAGCCAAAAGCAAAAGAAAAAGCCAATCCTTAAAAAGGGAAAGTAAAACAAAAGGGAAAGGAAAAAAAAACTCCGACACTTTCAAAACGCCATCTTAAATCCTTTCACTAATATAACAAAGAAAAGGAGGAAAAATAGTAAAAATCAAATAATAAAAAAAAAATAAACACCTAAAGTATATAACAAAAATCCTTTAAACTGCTCCGTCCGTTTAAAAATTACTCACCAAAATACTATACACACGGAGATAGAAGCGGCGGTTTCTTTTGCTTCCTAGGAAGCAAAAACAGCTGGGAGGCGGAGATCAGCAGGAGCTCCGAGGGAACACTCCTTTCACCCCCTCTAGAAATAAATCCAGAGGGGGTTTAGGGGTTCTACCTCTATTCCTGCGTTCTCTGTCCCTTCCCTTTGCCCGGGAAGGGAATTCCGAGCCGCGGGCCAGCTGATGCGCGCTGTGCTCCGCGGCTCTGACACTTCCCCAGCTGGACGGCTAAAAGATAGCCGCCATCGCCGTCGCCTCGTACCGGAAGCTCCAAGTCCATAATTTTTATAATCCTTTTTCCAATTTTATTTATTTTTGATAAATAAAAACCAAGTTTTCAATAAAGATAATAAATCTTTTGGTCCCCAAATTTTAGAAGCATATAAATTCAGTTAGATTAAGGTTATTCTTTCAGTGTTTTAATTCCCTGGATAGTCAGTTACCGCTATTCTTAGAGGGTGGGATAGAAGTTCCCTTCCCTCTCTTCTCACAGGGGGGAAGATACTTTGGGCAGCTTTTACAGGAAAAGAAAATACTTAGGATTGAAGAGAGGTTCAGATCTCACCCAGTCTCATCCATACTGCTTTAGAAGTGCTTGGTGGTAAGTTTGACTTTGGCTATCTGCAGCCTAGTGACGAGCCATATTTGTATAGCCAGTCTTTCATCTGCTGGTTTGGAGGGCTGTCCCTGATCGAGCGGAAGGGCTACCGCCTTCTGCAATCAAGTGGGGGTCCCTCCTTGCTTGTTGCCCCTACAGGGAGACTCTTGATCCTTTCCAGGGTCCCCCAGTGGAGCAAAACTGAATGTGGAAGACAGAGCTCGCCTTCCAGAGTCTGAGGCAGCTGCAATGGCAAACCAGAAGTCAGAAGATATATATATATATATTTTAATCCACAGTGGAGTCAAGAAGGTCTGTAGAAACTGGAGCTATAATTTGTATTGTTTGAGATGCTTTATAATGTCTTTAATTTTAAAATGTAAAGTATATCTAGTTTTAAAACAGGTGGGAGCTTTGCTAACCTTTTTTTTTTGCTGTGAATGATAATTTTTAAAGAAATGCTCATGAATTCTCTAGCAAGTTTTGGACCGACTGTGATCCATAAGAAAAGCTGTATAATGTCCTTGGCTATATGGGTAGCTCAAAACAAGATTAAGATATTCAAGTAGGAGTTCAATGACATTGTGATATTTGATTACCAGCAAAACTATTGTTAGTCTAGTGGGATCAGGGATACAAGTGCTTGCCAGCTCTGATTATAGATAAGAAAAGTCAGCAGAGAAGGCCATGGATTGTTCTGAAATGAACAAACATATTGCATAAGCTTTTACTACATTTGTCTGTGTGTTTCTTTTTGCAAAATGGTAATAAGTGTGGGAAAACTTCTATCAGCATTAAAAAAGTGTTTTGATCTGAACATTCATGCCATCTTTGCCCTTTCCATATGATTCTGGTTAAGAACAACAGCAAAAGTGGAGGATTTCATTTGAGGACATTATAGAAAGGTTGTCAAAGAGAACAAAGTAGCAATGAATGAGGAATTGTCCTTTGGGATTGGAGAGAGAGAGGGGGGGGAGGGAGGGAGGGAGGGAGGGAGGGAGGGAGGGAGAGAGAGAGAGAGAGAGAGAGAGAGAATAGAAAGACAGACAGATGAAAAATATATGATAGATAGATAGATAGATAGATAGATAGATAGATAGATAGATAGATAGATAGATAGATAGATATTGATATATGTCAAACTCCTAGCTCCCTGCAAACTGAAGCTATGCAGTTGACTTATCAAGGAAGTGACTTGTCATTCCCTTATTCTAAGATATTTGTCCAACCTCTCAATCTAGTCTTAAATCAGTAAAAAATACTCTTGAGTTGAGTGTAATTTTTGCTTACTATATAGACTTATATGTATATTTCTCTTGGCATAAATAAAATTTTGCTTGAGGGGGGATGCTTTCCCTATTCCCAGACTAGCCTACAGTTCTAATTTCTCTGATGTTCTCCATCCAAGTACTAACCAACATATATAACCAAGTACTAACCAACCATACCCTTGCTTAGCTGTTTGAGATTGCTAGAATTTTCTAGATGTTACTATCTCCTGAAGTCTGTATAGTTTATTGATTCTTTGCTCTCTGGCTGTTTCTGGCAGTAATATGGATAGCCTAATTGTGAACATGGTTTCCTGCATCTTGTATGTAACTTGAGTATGTATGTATGTATATCTACATGGATATATATGTTTGTGTGTGTGTTATAGCGAAAGATGTTCCATAGTACACGTGCTACAGAAAAAAAAATGAAATGAAAAGAAAAGACAGACAAGAAAAAGGAGGAAAATAAAGAAATAAGAATACCACACACCATTTGTTCAACTTGCATTCGTGCTGCCAAAGAAACTTTTTTTGTCCCCTATTGCTGGTGGTCAAATTATTTCAAGGGCCATAAGTAAAGTAGGAATATGCTATAGTGTCAACTTAGAAGTGGGGATGGTACAGGGGTACATGAAAAAGGATAGTTGCCTTGTCAACCACTGCCAGCGTTTACATTTTATTTTATTTTATGTATTTATTTTATTTACTTTATTTTTTTTTCAGCATTAAATCTTCCCATACTATGTAGCAAATTGGGCAGCAAGGGATCTCCAGAATTTTTGGTCTAGGGGGAGTCTTCCCAAGTGATGTTTAGAATCTTTAAGTCTTCCATAAGCATTCTTCATCATATATTTCAAGAGGCCCTCTTAGTCATTTGGCATGATGGGGGTGTGTGTCCATCTCATTTACATCTTGGGAATTTGATTGTTCTCCATATAGAAAATATGACCTGCAAGTTGGAGTCTTCTGCGTGCGACAATGTTATGTAGTTTGCAGGAGAAATTCTTTTGGAGCACTTCTTCATTAGTAATATGGTCTAAATAGCAAATCTTTAGGATTCAGCGAAGGCATCTTTGTTGCAGGATGTCAGGATGTCACTGCTGTCTTCCAAGGAATTGTCTGTGTCTTGGAAAGTGGAGATTCCCAATGTCAATATATATTTTACTACAGGTATGTTCAAAATGTTGCCCTTATCTGTGGGTGTGGGTGTGTGGGGGGAGCTATGTTTTTGTTTTTGCCATAGCACCAAATGACAGCCATACCACTATGTAGGAAATTGGGTTTGGGGCTGATAGAAAATAAGATGTTAATTGGCAGAATTCAAAATGAGTAGCTCTTCTATACTATCTACACTGGAGATACCAAGGTTTGGATCATTTTGAGTTTCTGACTGTAGGTTGTGGCTCTGCTCTTAAACAACAGTCTCTTCAAATGTTTGCAGGTACCAAATATGACTGCCTCTAGGCTGTGGTACTACTACTATTACTCATAACTGAACAACGTTCTGACAGATAAACAAGAGAGGAAATATGGACAGAGAAAGAACTTTGAAATTTACTTAGAATTTCACAGAATCTACTGCTGGCCAGTTCCCTAACCACTTTTGCCTTCTATAAGTCATCTCTTTACATTGATTATTGTACTTTTTATGGTTTAAACTATTGCTTCACAGGGTTTACTCTTTCTCTTTGTTACCAGAACATTCCTTTGCACAAAAAGGAACTTTCCTCTTCTTTCAAAGCATCCAGGACTTGAAATATGACTCATTGTTTCTCTGTCATCATTGATTCTTTCCAGACAGGGCCATTTCTTATCATATTCTTCACAACTTTTACACCTCTTTTACACCTCTTTAGAACATTATTCAGAGTATTTTGAAAATGCCTACTGCTTGTCAGATGGCGTAGCCTCCCTACCTCCACCAGAGTAGCATTTTAAAAGGCTTTAAAAAAAAGATTCTTTATAAATAACTCAATTTTATTTATGCAGAACTTTCTAGCTTTGTATATATAGCAGCTGCTGTTCCCGTGAATAGAGCTATTGGGTAATTAGAAGGGGGGAGGGGTAGAAAGTCAGACAAATAAATTCTTTAAAAAAGAAAGTAAAAATTCAAATGATTCATGCAAAGGAAGAATATCTCAAGTACAAATGGAAACCCAGCATTTATAATTAAGTTATTAATAGCACTGATTATTAAATGATCCCAAAGTTTTGGACTGATTATTTGGATAAATGAATTAATAAAGCTTTTTCTTTCTTTGATTAGATTTAAAACAGCCTATCCTGGAAATTCAAAAAAAACTATTTCCATGCTTCTTTGTATTGCTTCACTTTCAAGCAATTTCTTTTAGATTCTATTTACTGAATATATTATGATGATGGCTGCATAGCATTCAAAAGGACTACAATACTAATAGAAACAGTACTAACAATATTCCAGTGCATATCATTCAATTCTTATATACCATAAATGCCGGCGTACAAGGCGACCTGGTGTATAAGACGACCCCCGTCTTTATAGCCGGGCCGCATTCCTAGAACGTCATCTTATATGCCGGAAACTACCAGTATTTCCGGCGTATAAGACGACTCGGCGTATAAGACGACCCCCGTCTTTGGCGCCGATTTCAGCGCTCGCGGAAGTCGCCTTATACGCCGGCATTTACAGTAGTAACAGTAATGAAAATATCAATCCTAGTGGGGATAATATTATTAGTTCAATGCCTTGTTTCCTAATCTATTTATGGCTGAGAGTGTTGAATTATTTGACCATAATTTTCTGTCTCCCATGAAAGCATTTTCATCTAGCCAGAATACATGCCAGGAAGCAGAATAGGCCATAAATAACTTTTCCCCCCTTTTCTTTGCCTAGTAGTTATATCAGTGGAAGATCAAGACTCCCTATCCCTAAGGAATGATTTATAAGAGGTGTTCTCATAATTCAGAAAAAAAAGTCCTTGGACTTAAGGTACCACAAGTTTGATACCTTTCTGCCTTATTTCAGGCATTATGTAAGCATCCTAAACTGCAATGTTATACCCTGGATATCTTGAGCTTTGCTTAAGGCTCAGTTGTAGGAAATCCTGAGAGTTCTTCAAAGTTTTTCTTATAAGAATAGAAAGGAAAATCCTTGGACATATCAAAACTTTACATTTGAACTCTCAGATGGGCACTTCTCTATAATGTGGTTGACCAGTTTTGTACAGTTCTTACAATGGTTCATTTAGAATGGAATAATGACTCAAATAATGAGACAGAAGATCCTTCCATCCAGAAGGCTTGTCTGGATGAAGTCTGATTTAAGATTTCTTTTGGAAAATTTGGGCTGACCTGGCTAGCTTTCTCGGTGAATGTCATATGAAGATACAGAATGCAGAAACTGATGGTTTAATATTCTATTTTCTATCCATTGTGATTCTGGACTGAAATCAAATGGATGGTGGAAATTGGATGCTAAACCAAACAACATTTCAGGAAGTTTATGCATGTTTTCTCAGCAAAAAAATGAATTGATCCTAGAGAAGTTCTGATAACATAAAAAATTGCCTCTGTATCAGGTAAATATAGAAGTGATATCTTCTAATGTATAGGAAAACTATGTGTTTAAAGAGGCCTTCCATCTACATTCCTAAAGGAAAGTCTCATTGATTAAAGTACAAATAGACTATGGATTAGTTACAGTAAAACATACTGTAAATGTTCCTGCAATTCATTAACAGAGGGATAAAATCAAGATCACGTGAAGTGTTAATACCACTTTACAGTGCCTTGGTAAGGCCACACCTGGAATACTGCATCCAGTTTTGGTCACCACGATGTAAAAAAGATGTTGAGACTCTAGAAAGAGTACAGAAAAGAGCAACAAAGATGATTAGGGGACTGGAGGCTAAAGCATATAAGGAACGGCTGCTGGAATTGGGTATGTCTAGTTTAATGAAGAGAAGGACGAGGGGGACATGATAGCAGTGTTCTAATATCTCAAGGGCTGCCACAAAGAAGAGGGAGTCAAGTTATTCTCCAAAGCACCTGAAGGCAGGACAAGAAACAATGGATGGAAACTAAGCAAGGAGAGAAGCAACCTAGAACTAAGGAGAAACTTCCTGACAGTTAGAACAATTAACCAGTGGAACAACCTGCCTCCAGAAACGGTGAATGCTCCAACACTGGAGGTTTTTAAAAATAGACTGGACAGCCATTTGTCCGAAATGGTGTAGGGTTTCCTGCCTGAGCAGGGGATTGGACTAGATGACTTCCAAGATCCCTTCCAACTTTACTATTATTATTATTATAACAGGCACTTAATGCAATAAATGCTTATTATGGGCTTTTTAAGAGTTTAGTTTCCTTAATAAAACTCCTTACCTCTATCCCCTCCTATGTGGCAGTAACTGACTTAAAAATATATGGACTTCAACTCTCAGAATTCCACAATCGGCAAACAGTTATAGACTTGGTTAGTTCTCTGCAACCCTTATTTGTGTTAACTAAGATGTTACAAAGACTAGTGTGTGCATCTGAGAGGGATAATATCTTTCAGATATAAATCCAAATAATTTGTTTTCCCTAACTACCACAATTAAAGTTGTTTTTATGCCTGCTAGGAGCCTTTGTATTTTTTTTTATAAAAATTGAAAAGAAAATGGATGATATTGTAAACTTTGCAATAAATTAAATACCAAGGAAATTCTTAAGAGAGTGAGGAAAAATGGGACCTTATCCAAATGTTGTACTTGGCCATAATGAACTAAAGCTTCAAATCTTTAAGTCAGATTATGGACCAAATTTCTTGGCTAGACTTGAAAAAGTGATTCAATAATAAAACTGACATTCATCTTCCTCCCCTGCCCCCTCCTTCCTTCCCTCTTCCCATTTTGTCCAAACAAAATCTTTGGTCTTGGCCTGAAGCTGAACTATGTAATCATGCGCAGAACAGCTATATGTTGTGGACTTGGACTGCATACATCACTTAAACATTCATGTTGTAAATTTCATGAGGAAATTGCGTTTGATATATACCAACAATACCAATTAATCAAAATGTTCATTAAAGAGAGAAAACAGAATAAGACTACTATCACTCTTATCTCAGAAGAGGTTTCATCAAATTCATTGAAACTTCCTTTTAAAACATTGTATTACAAGTACATTATAGTATATTGTTATAATTTAAGTTTTCTCCATCTCTTTTCTATTGATACAAATGTTGAACAACAATGGTCTAGCAAGGACGTTTTGACAACGGAATCAGTTGCCCAGAGATATGGTCTGCTTTTGATATATTCAAGAGAAAGCAAGACAGCCATCTACCAAGGATACTTGCACTCAAAGGTGAGGAAAGCCCCCAATCACTTGTCTTTCTGCAAAGGGGTCAAAATCTGGCTGTGTAGCCTTGCATGGGGGACAGAGGGGCACACACAGCCAAGGGTCTGGTTGGCCCCATGAGAATTCCCCCCACCTGTATTAACAACTCCTAGTCTCCCCATCTTGGAATTTCCCATTTTTTGCAATTTTATATTTTTTTAAAAAAATAAATCTTAAAATATTCAGTTTTTAATACTTTATTATATTGATTAAATTGCACACTACTCACAGCCCTCTATGAGGGACATGGGCAGTTAAGATGGGCAGTTAACCAAAGACCTACATACAAATACCCGCGAAAACCTCAGAAAACATATATATATATATATATATATATATATATATATATATATATATATATATATATATGGGTCTTTGGTTTTGGTTGGTTTTCTCCCCGCGTAAAATTGGAAGTGTCTTGGCGACGTTTCAATGAAGTCCCATTCGTCATCTTCAGGCTGGTGTTTTCAGCTTCGTGCTTTGAGCAGCAATGTGTGGTCTTAGCTGTTTCTTCCTTTTAACTGCCAGTGGGGGGTATGAACTGATTGGGTGGGAGCTTGGCTGTGTTCTGATTGGGTGGAGGTGTGTTCTGAATTGGTTAGGGGCTTGGCTGTGCTCTGATTGGCTGGGGGAGTGTTCTGTTTGGTTGTGCTCAGGTTAGTCTGAGTTGCAGAGGGGTTTAAGATTTTGGGCTGCCTTGCTATTTTTTGGCTTCACGTTCGTGGTCGTGTCTCCTCTTCATGGAGGGTGTCAGTTTGCTTCATGTATGGATTGGAGGGGTTTAAAGTGGCTAATGATGCAGCTGTGGTCTGGCTTCTGGTTTGTGGTCGTGCCTCATCATCAGTGTGGCTTTGGATTTGCTTTTTGCATGGATGTGTGGTGGTGACATCCTGTGTGGTTTTTGTGAGTGTGGGTCTGGTGTCATTTTTTGTGTTAGGGAGTCGTTTGTCAATAAGGGCAGGTTTCCAAATGGCTGGTAGGGGGGAGGTATCATCTCATTTGTTCATGCTGTGTGGGTGTTTTTCTATCTCGATGGCTTCTCTGATTATTCTGTTATTCAAATGTTCAGTTTTGGCGATAGTTCTGGTCTTTTTAAAGTCAATTTCATGTCCTGTGAATTTAAGGTGTTGGACCAGGGAAGAAGTTGGTTCCTCTTTTTTGACTGAGTTCTTATGTTCTTCAATGCGTGCACTTATTCTTCTGTTGGCTTGTCCAATGTATGTGGTGGGACAAGTGGTGCATGGGATTTCGTATACTCCTTGATTTTCTAATTCAATTTTATCTTTGGGGTTTCTTAGGATGGTGGATATTTTTCTGTTTGGGCAAAATGTTGTCTTAATGTTGTGTTTGTGGAGGATCTTACTGATTCTGTCTGTGGTGCCTTTTATGTAAGGAAGGAGGGCTTTGCCGTTTTCTTGTTCTCTGTCTTGGGTTTTAGTGGGAGTTTCTTTTTGGATTAGTTTGGTAATCTTATTTCGTTGGAATCCATTGGATGTAAGTACATTAGTGAGAGTGTGTAGTTCGGTTTTTAGGTGTTGTTTATCAGCTAAGCGTTTTGTTCTAGAGATGAGTGTCTTGGCTACGGAGTTGATCTGTGCTGGGTGGTGGTGTGAGAGAGCATGCAGATAGCGGTTTGTGTGTGTTTTCTTCTGGTAGATGGTGTGTCCTAGGGAGCCATTGGATTTCTTGTAGACTAAGACATCTAGGAAACAGAAGCTAATAACCAACTTCCCTTCCCCTGGTAGGTGGGCATGGACAGTAACTGGGGCAAGTAATGGAAGCTCAAAGCCTGGGTATCAAACTCAGGCTATCAGGTTTCCAGCTAACAAGTGCAGTATCTTTAACAGCTGAGACATTACACTTCTACACAACAATATACAATACACAATACGAATATAAAAAAATACAAATCAAATTATAATCTTTAAATTCTCTGAACTTAAATGTATGGACTGTTTTCCGCAATCTAAACATCATAATATATTCTAAGACTCACAGAATTCATAATGGAATGCTTCATTATTACTTTATGTCATTAAGAAGCAAAATGAAACAAAATATTAAAAGATCATAAATTTTTCTGAAGTCAATCTCCAAATTTCACACACAATTGATCTTAGCACTTCAGAGAAGACTTTAATTTGTACCCATTGCTATAAAATAAATCTACTTTCTAGAAATACAAAGGAGTTTTAAGCTCACTTCTTTTCTACTCATACAGAATACCATAAGCTTTCATGCTCTATATAGCTCTCACAGCTGTGCCCTGAATCATGGTTGAATATTTTAGGTGCTAGCATCAGTTCCTAAAATAAAATGTGTGAAGAAGAAATAGAAGAAATATAGATATATGCAGTTCACATAGTCAAAGTTGCAATGTATGTGTTGATTGATTTCTAGTCATAGAATGAGGGAATGTCTTTAGACTTATTGCTGAAATGTTTTACTTCTGTGCTGTCCTGCTCACAGACACACATGGAACTGTGGTTTAGTGGGTTTATTAATATTTCCCAGAAAATCCCTTCACCAAAAACCCTGAACTGTCTCAATTAAGTCCAGCCACAAGCAGAACAATGCTAGTCCACAGAGCAATGGCCAATGAGTCCACAAGGCACTTGAAAGTTTCCAATCAAAATAAACCCACCAGGCAAAAATAAATCCACAATACAAGAAGGTTCATGAGGCAAGAAAAGTCCAAAATTCACAAGGCATAATCCAAGTCAAGAATTACAATAACCAGAAAACACACAACTAGGAAATGAACATTTTGTTCCCAGCATCAGTTCTATCTGTCTGCTGTGCTAAATAGCCAGCTTCTGGTGCAGCCCATCAAGAAGGTTTTCTCCTCATGAGTAATCTGGCTGACCTTCTCTGCTTCTGCCTTTTTTCCTGCCTTATGTGTTCTTGGATCAGATGCTAGAAGGCAATTCCTCTTTCTCATTACTGACTGGCTGCAACTGCATGCTTTCCCTGCTGCAGCTGTGCTTCAGCCAAATCTGTCTCAGACAGCTGCTTGGAGCCATTGACCAACTCCCTCCAGACGTGCCAGGAACTGGTTCATCTTCCTCTGAGGTCACACCTAGAGAGGTATCTGGGGAAGCATCTAGGGGAGTCACCACAACTTCCAGTTAACAACATAACACATACATTTCCGTGAAATATTTTATTTAATGTTTTGAGAATAAATACTCCCATTTAATAATTATTCCTTTCATTTTGACTTTTCAGTTTGAGGCTTTAGTGCTAGGCAGGTTTATGGAAATAAGATGCATGAAGGTTATAATATTCCTGCATTGGGCTATGCTATTGAAATGCTAAAATGAAGCTGAGAAACAACAACAATAATATCTGAAAGAATATTACAAAGACTGACTACAAACAACAGAATCATAAGGAATCAACAATGATGCATTGAAAGATCTGCAAGAAATATCATTTGCTTGTAAGCAAAAACTGACCATAAAATGAGAAAGTAATAGAAAATGAAGAAGCTAAAGTCCTCTGGGACTTTAGAATTCAAATATACAGGGACCTGTCACTTAACACTAGGTGCCTGTATATATGACCTAACAATTGTCAGTAAGAAAGATAAAAAAGTCTGGATTCTGAATGTGGCAATACCTGGAGATAGCAGACTAGAATAAAAGGAACTGGAGAAGATAACAAAATACAAAGACCTGCAAATAGAAGTAGAACTGTGCAAAAAAAAGCAAAGGTAGTACCAATAGTAATAGGCTCCTTGAGTGCAATCCCAAACCAAACTTGAACACTATTGACATTGACAAATACACCATCAATCAATTGCAAAGGGCAGTTTTACTAGGAACAGCAATGATGCCTCTAACACCCTAAAACAGAGATGTCAAGCTGTCAGCCCACGAGCTGGATGCGTCATGGCAAAACTGCGCCCACCCCATTGCCGGCAATGGAAAAAAAGTCAAGATACGTTGCGACACATCATGTGACATTGTAAGTTTGACACCCTTGCCCTAAAACATCAGCATCTGCCTATCTCAATTCCTTGAGAAGGACTTGATGGCTGGATAAAAATGCCAAATCCAGTATGAGCACCTGGCTGACCATGCAATTAATGTATATATGCATGTTTGTGTGTGTGTGTGTGTGTTAACTATTCTGAACTGTCACACAACCTTATTTCATCTATATAGAACACGTAAGAGATTTTCATCTATATAGAACAGGAGTGTCAAACTTGCAACATCATGTGACGTGTCAGACTTATCACAACTTTTTTGCCACTGCCGGCAATGGGGAGGGCACGGTTTCGCTATGATGCATTCAGACCATGGGTTGGCACATTGATACCCCTAATATAAAACATGTCATAAAAGAGCCATGATGGCACAGTGGTTAGAATGCAGTACTGCAGGCTAACTCACTGCTTACTCCAGGAGTTCGATTCTGAGTGGCTCAAAGTTGACTCATCCATCCTCCTGACATTGGTAAAACTGAGGAGCCAGATTGTTGGGGGCAATATGCTGACTCTGTAAACCATTTAGAGAGGGCTGTGAGCACTATGAAGCAGTCGATAAGTCTAAGTGCTATTGCTATTGCTATATCCTGAAAGTGTAGTCTGAGATAAATGTGTTTTTAAAACATAAAGAATACCCAAAGTGTCATGTCCCATATGACAAAGTATGTTTTATTAATATATTTTCACAGAAAATATTACTGTACATAGAAATATTCAAATGTAATATATCAAATGGGAATGGAAATGCTTAGAAGAAAATGGCAACCATTTCAAACATTTAATGATATTTATATAGTAAGTTGTCTATGGACTGCTTTGGTATCATAAACACATGGGACTTACTAACTGCATTTCCTGAGTAATACTCAGAGCCTGTTCAGAATTACTACAGCCCTATTTCAGGAGGACTTGTGTAACTAAGTAAAGCTTATTTACCGGTATTTTGAAAAATCTATATTGTTGCATAATGCTTTGTCAACAATTTTTTCAGTTAATTCAGAAAAAAAAATGGATGTGTATTTACAAGTATTTTCCATGCCAATCCATTATTCAGTATCAGTGTGTGTTTGGACTATTTTTTTTCACTTAAGGAAAAAAAATATTTTATAATTGCATATTAATAATATCTTAGCTCTATTTTATAAATCATTCTTTGCTCTACCAGGGTGAACTGATTTTTTTTCCCAAACTGAATGATACAGTGTTTAAGCTGCTTTTTAGTTCTGTTGTTTACTTGCTTTATTTCCCTGAATTCTCGTTTATAATGGATCTCCTACATCTGAACAGAGCTGTTATTTCTCATTAATCTATTTTACAAATTAATAAATCATTTAATACCGAGTTAGTAACGTTTTATTTTTTCATCTAAATAGGCTATTAAAAGACTTTTGTTCACTTTTTAGGATTTATTTAACTTTGTTTTTTAAAAAAAAGTTTTTTCCCCTGAAACTTCAGAATGAGAGGATTTGGACAGATAAGATAAGAAAGGCATTTAATGACAGCTTATCAGACAAAATTAATTTACCAAAAAAAAAAAGCATTTGTCAAAAGTTATAATAATTTGGTTTGTTCCTAGTGAATAAGAAAGAGAACAATGGCATGGAGGAAAAACATTTTAGTATCCATTCATTTTATACTATGCACTATATTATTTCTTCATTGATAAATGTATGAATATAAAATAAAAAAATGGTGAGTAAACAAAGGCTATAGGTTTTGAATAAAAACCACTGATGCTCCATTGTTTCTTTGTAGCTTAATGGTTGTAGCTGGGTTGGATACTTATTAAGGATAGGCTACAGCCACTATTGATGCCCAGATTTCAATTCTTGTGGCTGGAACCATCTGATATTTTCAGATTGCTAACTACGGTACTGAGCCATGGACTGAGCCATAAAGGTAATGCAATCAGATTTGAACCTTGCCAATTTTATAGAAAGCGTGTCTTTAATTTAAATGTTTGACTGTCTATGCTCTGCAAGGAAAATTCACAATCTCACAACAAGGGCAACTGTGGTAAATTATTTAAAGTGTTGAAGTGGGAATAGGGAGGTCTGGAATGAAAACCATTCTTATCAATGGAGCTATCTGGGTGGCTTTGACACAGTCATTATTTCTCAATCCCACTTGGCTCACTAAAGTGCTGTGATGAGATAACTGAAGAAGGCAATACTCTCTTGAGCCCTGGAGAAAAGGCAGGATATATATCTAAGAGGTTAGTAAAAATCCAGAGAGTGCAGATTCTGAAAATGGACTGTATACATAATGTCACCTAAACAGTTTATTTCTATTTCTTTAGTTTGACTTGTTGTCTGCTGACTAAATTGGGAATTTGGCTTCAGTTATGTCATTCTTTTTTCAGTTCTTTAGTGTGATTATTCTTTGACAGTCATTTCCCTAAATACAGACATGGTCCTACCACTTATTATTTCAAAACACAAAAAGATAAAAATATCAACCCTAGATTCAGTGATAATGAAAACATAAATCAGATGGTATAATGTCTCATTTTAAATCAAAACTGAAGAGAATGCAAAAATATCACCCCTGATGGGATGAAAAGCAAGCTGTCTACTGGGGGTAAATAAAAAGGAAAAAAAAACAAAATCAGAGAGAATAAAGACTTTAAGTTTATGTTTAATGGGTTTATAATACTTTAGTATTCTTTGATACTGTATAATAATATGTCTGAACAAAGTAGCTTTGTTTCTCCTTGAGTACACATGATCCTTGTTTACTGATCATTCATACAGCAACTATTCAAATTTATTTCAGAGCTGGGCAAGTGACTATTGCAAGATTCCTGCCACAACATGATGGTGATTTCCAGTGTTCCCTGATGGTTTTCTACAAGCAAAATCAATGGGGAAGCTGACTAAATGGTGCAGGCATGTGACATTGCACTTTACAACCTCATCCTTAATCAATGGCAATTTCAATCTCAGTTGCTATCATTAACAGAGAACTACTTTGTCTCATCAATCGGAACTATGACATACCTTTAGTTGTCCTGATCTGGATTGCTGCAGCAAGTCCAACTTGACACAGTATCTTAATCCTCTCACATTTTTGTATCTGGTTTGAGCCACTCAGACCTGGCATGTCAAAGTGGAATAAGGATGGTTACTTAGAATGGGTAATGTGGATGGAACTGTGTAAAATTTTATCCTCTCTTTATGACATTAAGACTTTTTCCTGGAAAAAACTGCCCAAAGCAAAGAATCCCCCCCCCGTGAGAAAGGGAAGGGGAATTTCTGTCCCATTCCCACAGGAAAAGAAAAGCGGCAAACTAATTGCTTGTGGGAAACAGAGAAAATTACAAGATTAATTTGGAATCAATACAGATATATAGCTTTGAAATTTGGGGACTAAAAGTGCTTTTGAGACTTTTTTTAGAAAAGAGACTTGAAAAGCTTGCAATATAAGTTTGGATTTTAAAAGCTGGAAGATGGCATCAATGACATATAGTGGTGAACCATGGAACTACAATCTATTATACTTAAGGAAATTTTTGTTTGAAGCCAAGACTCAGATAAAACTTTTGGTGTCCTTGGAAACTTTCACTTTTGAAGACTACAGCTGGGAAAGGGGGGGGGAAAACCCTTTTGGGCTGCTTATCTGTGTGGCAGAGACAATAAACTATTTTGAAACTGGCCTGCCTGGATTACGAATACAAATACGAATACAAATACTAACTGATTTTTAGAGCTGTGTCATGAAGCTATTTCCCTGTGGAAGAAACATGCATTGCTGATTGAGATGATGGAATTATAAACCTTTGGATTATTAACCTTTGATTGATGAACAACTTTTAATTGTTTTCTCTCTGGACAGAATGGATATGTTTTTCATTGGACAGAATTTTGCTTATATTTGTTTAAGGGAGGCTTAAGGATGGACTGATAGGTTGGCTTGATAATTTGGAGTTCAAATGAAAATTGACCAAAACTTTTAAAATCCCTAAACAGACTTGACTATAAAGACCACATACAAAAACAAAATGGATGTTCCATACTTAGCCTTAAATGGTAAAAAACTGTCCATAACACTTGTCTTCAAAGCCCCCAGCTTGACATACCAACAAGAAAATGTTGATGAATCTCAGAAATTCTTTCTATGTTGAAATCAATACAAAAGACAATTGCCTTAATTCTTGATGAGACTAAAAATAATGCAAAGGAGATAAAAGAACAATTTTCTAATCTAAACCTACAAATTCAGAAAATGGAGGAAAGAAGGAACTAGTAACCCAGAAAATAGAAGGAAAATTAGAGAAAGTGGATTCAAAGATGGAGGACCTAAAGAAAGGAATCAACAGACAGACTCAGACAAATAAAGAATTAAAAGACATAGCAACAATATTGGAAATGGAAAAGATATCTTACTTGTCAAGATCTCAGAACACATTTGAGGATAATGAAGAAGAGCTGATCGAATAGAAGATAAAGCTGTTAGGAGAACTGTGGAAAATTGGAGAAGGAAGGAGGCTATTAAATGAATATAAATGGGCTGAGTATTCTTCCAAAAATACTTTAATCAAATTGTCTTTCTTACTCCAAACAATATACACAAAAATAGTGGAGGAACTATTTGATGGTTTAAATGCATTGACTTGGAAAGTTAGTTGACAAAGGAAGAAAGCTAGAGTAAGACTGAAGAAAATAGAGATCTTGACCCATCAGATAGGATATTATATTATTAAATAGATGTTTCAACATGGCTAAGAGAATAGATAATCATTAGAAATAAAAGTATTATAACTAGAACGATAGGATCTGCAACTAGAATATTATAATTTGGTATGAGAAGGGAAATACAAAAATGCTAAGAAGTCGGAATAAGGAAAGCTTTTAGTTATCCAAATATAATTTATTATGAGAAAACTACAGGTGAAACTCGAAAAATTAGAATATCATGCAAAAGTTCATTTATTTCAGTAATGCAACTTAAAAGGTGAAACTAATATATGAGATAGACTCATTACATGCAAAGCATGATAGTTCAAGCCGTGATTTGTCATAATTGTGATGATTATGGCTTACAGCTCATGAAAACCCCAAATCTACAATCTCAGAAAATTAGAATATTACATTCAATCAATAAAACAAGGATTGTACATAGAACAATATCGGACCTCTGAAAAGTATAAGCATGCATATGTACTCAGTACTTGGTTTGGGTTCCTTTTGCAGCAATTACTGCCTCAATGCAGCGTGGCATGGAAGCTATCAGCCTGTGGCATTGCTGAGGTGTTATGGAAGACCAGGATTCTTCAATAGTGGCCTTCAGCTCTTCTGCATTGTTCAGTCTCATGTCTCTCATCTTTCTCTTGGCAATGCCCCATAGATTCTCTATGGAGTTCAGGTCAGGCGAGTTTTCTGGCCAATCAAGCACAGTAATCCCACGGTCATTGAACCAGATTTTGGTGCTTTTGGCAGTGTGTGCCTCTCCATTCTTCCTCCAGACTCTGGGTCCTTGGTTTCCAAATGAGATGCGAAGGTTGCTCTCATCAGAAAAGAGGACTTTGGACCACTGAGCAGGTAAGACGCTTCTGACATTGTTTGTTGTTCAGGAACGGCTTGACAAGAGGAATATGACATTTGAAGCCCATGTCCAGGATCCGTCTCTGTGTGGTGGCTCTTGATGCACTGACTCCAGCCTCAGTCCACTCCTTGAGAAAGTCCCCAATGCTTTTGAATGGCCTTTCCTGACAATCCTCTCTGGGCTGTGGTCATCCCTGCTGTTTGTGCACCTTTTTCTTCCACACTTTTCCCTTCCACATAACTTTCTATTAATGTGCTTTGATACAGCACTTTGGGAATATCCAACTTCATTTGCAATTATCTTTTGAGTCTTTCCCTCCTTATGGAGGGTGTCAGTGATGGTTTTCTGCACAACTGTCAGGTCAGCAGTCTTTCCCATGATTGTTATTCCTACTGAACCTGACTGAGAGACCATTTAAAGGCTCAGGAACCCTTTGCTGTTGTTATGGCTTAATTAGCTGATTAGAGTGGGACACTTTGAGCCTAGAATATTGAACCTTTTCACAATATTCTAATTTTCTGAGATTGTGGATTTGGGGTTTTCATGAGCTGTAAGCCATAATCATCTCAATTATGACAAATCACGGCTTGAACTATCTTGCTTTGCATGTAATGAGTCTATCTCATATATTAGTTTCACCTTTTAAGTTGCATTACTGAAATAAATGAACTTTTGCACGATATTCTAATTTTTCGAGTTTCACCTGTATAAGTGATATAAACACTTTGAACCTTGATGGGAAATCATTTTTTTAAAAAAACGGGAAAAGCAGAATATTGATTAAACAAATGGATTTTAATTGCAAATGCAATTGAGATATGTTTTGTTTAGAAAATATATTTTAAACTGAGACAATTGATATTATGTATAATATTAGAAGAGACTGGACAGCCATTTGTCTGAAATGGTATAGGGTTACTTCCCTGAGAAGGGGGTTGGATTTGATGACCTCCAAGGTCCCTTCCAACTTTATTATTATTATTATTATTATTATTATTATTATTATTATTATTATTATTATTATTATTGAAAAATGTGATAAAATGTTAACATTCAATTGTATATGTATTAACAATGATAAGAATTATATTTGCCTAGTGTGATAAAGATTTTTTCTCCATAGGAACCTGGAATGTAAGATCCATGAATCAAGGCAAGCTAGACATAGTCAAAAAAGAGATGACAAGACTGAACATTGACATCTTAGGAAGCAGCGAACTAGAATGGACTAAAGTGGGTGAATTTAACTCAGATGATCATCAGGTATATACTGTGGGCAAGAATCCCTCAGAAGAAATGGAGTAGCCTTCATAGTCAATAAAAGAATAGGAAAAGCAATACTGGGATACAATCCCCAAATGACAGAATGATCTCAATTCGAATCCAAGGCAAACCATTCAATATCACAATAATCCAAATCTATGCCCCAACCACTAGTGCTGAAGAGAATGAAATAGACCGGTTCTATGAAGCCCTGCAGCACCTTATAGAATTAACACCAAAAAATGATGTCCTTATCATCATGGGGGATTGGAATGCTAAGGTAGGAAGCCAAAAGATAACCAGAATAACAGGCAAGTTTGGCCTTGGAGTACAAAATGAAGCAGGGCACAGGCTAATAGAATTTTGTCAAGAGAATACGATGGTCATAGCAAACACTCTTTTCCAACAACCCAAGAGACGGCTCTACACATGGACATCACCAGACGGTCAACATAGAAATCAGATTGACTATGTGCTCTGCAGCCAAAGATGGAGAAGCTCTATACAGTCAGTAAAAACACGACCAGGAGCTGACTGTGGCTCAGATCATGAGCTTCTCGTTGCAAAATTTAGGCTTAAATTGAAAAAAGTAGGGGAAAGCACTAGGCCACTCAGGTATGAACTAAATCATATTCCTGATGAATATACAGTAGAGGTGACAAATAGATTTAAGGAACTGATCTGATAGACAGAATGCCTGAAGAACTATGGATGGAAGTTCGCAACATTGTACAAGAGGTAGCAACTAAAACCATCCCAAAGAAAAAGAAATGCAAGAAAGCAAAATGGCTGTCTGAGGAAGCTTTACAAATAGCTGAGGAAAGAAGGGAAGTGAAAAGCAAAGGAGAAAGAGAAAGATACAACCAATTGAATGCAGAATTCCAGAGAATAGCTAGAAGAGATAAGAATACTTTCTTAAATGAACAGTGCAAAGAAATAGAAGAAAACAACAGAATAGGGAGGACCAGAGATCTCTTCAAGAAAATTGGAGATATGAAGGGAACGTTTCATGCAAAGATGGGCATGATAAAGAACCAAAATGGCAGGGACCTAACAGAGGAAGAAGAGATTAAGAAGATCTATACAAGAATGAGCTTAAAGTCCCAGATAACCACAATGAGATGGTCACTGACCTCGAACCAGACATCCTAGAATGTGAAGTGAAATGGGCCTTAGAAAATCTGAGCAACAACAAAGCTAGTGGAGGTGACAGTATTCCAGCTGAGCTATTTAAAATCTTAAAAGACGATGCAGTAAAAGTGCTACACTCAATTTGCCAGCAAATTTGGAAAACTCAACAGTGGCCACAAGATTGGAAAAGGTCAGTTTACATTCCAATTCCAAAGAAAGGCAATGCCAAAAATGTTCAAACTATCGCACCATTGCACTCATTTCACATGCTAATAAAGTTATGCTTAAAATCCTACAAGCTACACTCCAGCAGTATGTGGATCGAGAACTACCAGAAGTACAGGCAGGATTTCGAAGAGGCAGAGGAACTAGAGATCAAATTGCCAACATACGCTGGATCATGGAGAAAGCTAGGGAGTTCCAGAAAAACATCTACTTCTGCTTCATTGACTATGCTAAAAGCCTTTGATTGTGTGGATCACAACAAATTGTGGCAAGTTCTTAAAGAGATGGGAGTACCAGACCATCTTATTTGTCTCTTGAGAAACCTATATGCGGGTCAAGAAGCAACAGTGAGAACTGGACATGGAACCTGATTGGTTCAAAATTGGAAAAGGAGTTCGGCAAGGCTGTATACTGTCGCCCTGCCTATTTAACTTATATGCAGAGCACATCATGAGAAAGGCAGGGCTAGATGAAACAAAAGTTGGAATTAAGATTGCCGGGAGAAATATCAACAACCTAAGATATGCAGATGATACCACTCTAATGGCAGAAAGTGAAGAGGAACTAAAGAGCCTCTTGATGCGGGTGAAGAAGGAGAGTGCAAAAGTTGGCTTGAAACTCAACATTAAGAAAACCAAAATCATGGCATCCGGCCCTCTCAATTCCTGGCAAATAGATGGGGAAGAAATGGAGGTAGTGACAGATTTTATTTTTCTGGGCTCCAAGATCACCTCAGATGGGGACTGCAGCCAAGAAATTAAAAGACGCTTGCTCCTGGGGAGGAAAGCTATGGCAAATCTAGACAGCATACTAAAAAGCAGAGACATCACCCTGCCAACAAAAGTGCGTATAGTCCAGGCCATGGTTTTCCCAGTTGCAATGTATGGCTGTGAAAGTTGGATCATAAGAAAGCCTGAGCACCAAAGAATTGAGACCTTTGAACTATGGTGCTGGAGAAGACTCCTGCGAGTTCCTTGGACTGCAAGGCGTTCAAACAGGTCAGTCCTAGAAGAAATCAACCCTGACTGCTCTTTAGAAGGCCAGATTCTGAAGTTGAAACTCAAATACTTTGGCCACCTAATGAGAAGGAAGGACTCACTGGAGAAGAGCCTAATGCTGGGAAAGATTGAGGGCAATAGAAGAAGGAGCAACAGAGAATGAGATGGCTGGATGGAGTCACTGAAGCAGTAGGTGTGAACTTAAATGGACTCCAGAAAATGGTAGAGGACAGGAAGATCTGGTGGAACGTTGTCCATGGGGTCGCGATGGGTCAGACACGACTCTGCAATTAACAACAACAACAAAGTGTGGAAAAATGTATACCACTGGAAAAAGAGAAGAAGCAATGGATGGGGTAGTATTGGATCTAGATTGAGGAAATTAATATGTACCACTGAATTACTAATGGACCCAGACAACGTGTTATTTGCTAAGTATTTATGATTAGAAATTTATTAAATTAGAAATTTATTAATTAGAAAATTAATAAAATATTTATAAAAATATTGACATATAATTGGAAGAGCCATTTAATATATCTTTTGTTAACAGATAGTTTTCAGCACATTAAATCATTCTTAAATTCAGTAGTGATCTAAAGCCTGTTTGCTCCACTAGACTTACAGAAGTGCCAAATTCAGATTAAAGAAATGAATCCCCTTATACTTGAATTATACATGTGTGTATGTATGTGTTCAAAAGAAATTTCTTGCAAAGAGAAAACTAAACCAGGATCTTAGATATATAAAATAAACTCACCCCAAGGTTTTTTATTAGAATGGCTAATTTTGACATTGCTGTGATATGAGCAGCAAAACCGAATATAGTCTTTCCTGTTCCATCTTTCTTTAGTCAAAAAATGTATACATTCCTCTATTTGTGAAGGTGAGGCCAAAAACGATGTGTGGAGAACTGAGGATACTTGCATTTATTTTAAAAAATAAATATATATTAGAGGAAGTTAAGAGTTCTAAGAAAAGGAGTTTTCATCATGGAAATATATGTTTAAAATCCCACACAGAGAAATTTGCATTAAAAAGTATGTTGGAGAGATTTATATCAAAAACGATATATAGTTGGGAAAGTTGGATTTGAAAGAAAGTTGTGAATGATAAATGGTTGCAATTTTTTAATGAATCATTAAAAAGCACTTATAAACATAAACTGGAACATAATTTTCTTAATGCACTTTTTAAAAAGACCAGATTTATATTCAACTGCACATCCCTGGCATGGTTAAAACTTTTTGAAAAGAAACAGGTAAATTTTGTGTGGAGTAGTTTGCAGTATTTTTCACCAAGCTTTATTTTTACAATTCATTCATTCATTCATTCATTCATTCATTCAATTTGTATAGCCTCCAAACTCAACCATGTGACTCTGGGTAATTTAAAATTCTATTCTATACAATTAGTGCATAAAAATAGGTAGTTAATGTTCTGTTTTGTTCACAAAGGCATTGAGATGAGGCAAAGAAGTAAAACAGTCTTCTCTTTATTTTCTCCAACAGAACCAAAACAAAATGGCACAGATTGTTCTTATACCCTCTTGCAGGGATAGTCACAGCCAATCAATGCAAGGCATTTCTCGTGCCTTGCGCATGCACACAAGGTGGGAGACAACCTGTCCGGTCCTGGGCATTCATGTGTCTGCCCGGCCTTTCTGCAGCCTCCTGTACCTGCTGAATGACTCAGCAGGCCCAAGACATAACTCCCCTCGCCTCTTATTTCAAAACATAATACCTTACTATTATACAGATAATACCTTATCAACCCTTTATCTTTCCAACAAGGATATTTACTATTATGCATGACTATAACTAAACACTTGTTCTTTTGAGCGCATTATGATTTCTAAGTGACCTTAAATCTCTCCACATGCTGACAGGCATCTTACGTAGTCTTATAAGTGTTTGGGTGGTCCTCTTGCTCGCTCTGACCTTCTTGGAGCGGTTGTGATGTCCTGGCCTGCAATCTCACCTGCCAGGCTTGACAGGCCAGGACTGTGATGCCTCCTAGCCCCTGCTGCTGATTGGCTGGATCCTCTGAACCCAAACCAGAGTTCCTTGATGGGGTGGAATTCCCCAAGTCCAGTGGTGGGACGGAATTCCCCAAGTCCAAAATGGACCCCTCTTGGGAGCACTGTCCCTTGAGCCCAAGACAGTAACTGGATAGGCCCGGCAGACTGAAGGCGAGCAATGTCCCATTGACCCGGTGCCCGAGTCAGGAGTGCCAGAGTCAGGAGCCGCCTCCATGGCAAGACCCCCTTCTGGTGCCTGGGACGTTCTGCTTTCATGGAGAGACTGTGGTCCATGATTGTAATCGTGGTTCTCCTCTTCCCCGAGAGCAGAGCCAGGAGCGGAAGTGTGGCTGGGAAGCCTCCAGCGCAGTTGATCGATGTGTCGCCGGATCACCTGACCATTGTCCAAGGCCACTTCATATGAGAGCAGCCCAGAGACCTTGCATACCACTGCCTTCACCCAGAGATGTCCAGGGCCATAGTTCCTTGCCCAGACCAGATTGCCAACCTGTAGTCTCCTAGGTGCCTGTAGCTATGACACCTGTGATGCCATCTGGTCTGGGTGCAACCTGTCCAGTTTAGTAATGAGCCTGCAACCCCAGTGGAGTTCAGCTGGGCTCTTCCCCATGGCTGTGCACGGTGTGGTGCGGTGTGAGAAGAGAAAGTTAGCCAACCTGTGATGCCAGTTTCCATGATGCTTTAAAGCATCTTTGGTGGTGCGCACCATCCGCTCAGCCTGGCCGTGGGATAAAATGGTGCAGACGTGGCATGATGGATCATGTTGGCCTGTAGAAAAGCCTGAAACTCAAAAGAAGTGAATTGGCAAGACCCCCTTCTGGTGCCTTGCCGTTGTCTGAGACAAGGATATCTGGAAGTCCATGAGCGGCGAAGATCCCTCTCAACACCTGGATGGTCCTAGTAGTAGTAGTGGAGGAGACTGGAACAACCTCTAGCCACTTGGAATGGCTGTCCACGAGGAGAAGGAAGAATTTCCCCTGAAAGGGCCCAAGGTAGTTGATATGAACCCTCGACCAAGGGGCTTGTGTCTCCTCCCACCTATGTACAGGGGCCTGTTGGCAAACTGTGCACCCATGGACCTGGGCATCAATCTCTTTATTGAGCCCAGGCCACCAAACATGGCTGCGCACAAGCGCCTTCATCCTGACTATTCCCGGATGTCCCTCATGCAGAGAGAGCAAGACTCTAGTCCTCAATGAGGCTGGGATGACTACCCTGCTGCCCCATAGGATATACCCCTTGAAGGTGGATAGCTCAAACTTCCTCTTCCAGAAACTCTGGAACTCTGTGCCAGGACATGTGTAAGGCCATCCTGACAGCACCCATGTCAGCATGCGTGTAAGCATGTGATCAGTGGCTGTTTCAGCAGCCATGTCCCTAGCATTGAGGGAAACTCAGGTAAGTCCTGAATGGACAGTATGTGGCGAGCTGGAGCAGGATCTGACTCCACTAACTGTAAAAGTAATCTGCTGAGGCCATCTGCATGGCCCATTTCTTTGCCTGGTTTGTGAACCAGTGTATAGTCATATGCAGACAGGAAAATAGACTATCTCGGCATTCTAGGAGAGATGATGTGTAGGGTTTGCTTATTGGTTATGAACAACCCCAGCAGTGGCTTATGGTCTGTAAAGACTATGAAATGGCTGCCATAAAGAAAGTCATGGAATTTCTTTATGCCAGCCATTATGGCCAAGGCTTCCCTATCTATCTGCACGTAATTACATTCAGCAGATGATAGGGTCCTAGAATAGTAGGCTACAGGGACTTGTGTCCCATCAGCCTTCAAGTGGCTCAACACAGCCCCAATCCCATAAGGGATGCATCACAGGCTATGCATACAGGCAATTGCTCATTGAAATGTGCTAGAACTGCATTTAAAGATAGCAAAGCCTTGACCTCTGCAAAACTCCTTTTGTGGACCTTTGTCCACAGCCATGGAGCCTGTTTTTCCAAGAGGTGCTGTAATGGCTCAGCCACTGCAGCCTTGTGAAGCAGGAATGAATGGTAAAAGTTTAACAGTCCCAGAAAAGCTTGGAGTTTGGTTTTGGACTTGGGACTTGGGGCCTGCTGAATTGCTTTAAGCTTAGATTCAGCAGGATGGATGCTTTCAGCATCAATACGGAGCCCCAGAAGCTCTGTTGAAGTGACCCCAATTTTACATTTGTCTTGCTTTAGCTTCAGCCCCGCTTAGCGGAAATGCAGCAAGACGGCTCTAAGCCTTTCAGCCAGATTTTCAGATGATTCCCCAGCGATGAGGACATCATCAAAGTATGGGCAAACACCTGGAATATCATGGAGCATTCGCTCCATCACACTCTGGAAGATGCCAGGGGCTACATTAACCCCAAATTGCAGCCTTTTCACTTTGAACACTCCCCGGTGCATTACGATTGTTTGGGCCTCAGCCATTGCCTCATCAACTGGTAATTGTTGATATTCCTGAGCCAAATCAAGTTTAGCAAAAACGCGGCCTCCCTTGAGGGAAGCCAGAATGTGGCTCACTACGGGCACCGGGTATGAGTGCTGCTGAAAGGCTTTGTTAAGTGTACACTTATAGTCCACACAAATTTGGACTTCTCCATTGGCCTTCAATGGCATTATTATGGGGGTTTCCCATGGACTGCTGTCCACAGGTTCTAGAATGCCCTGCAGGAGCAACTTGCCCAGCTCTGCATTGATCCTATTCTTCAATGCGAAGGGCACCTGTCTAGGCTTAATCCTAATGGGTGCAATGGCTGGGTCTAAACGTAAGGAAATGGGAGGCCCCTTGTACAAGCCAAGCTCTGAACTGAACACATCAACAAACTCCTTGCAAACTTTTGCAAGCCCAGTCATTTGCAGACGGTGAAGTCCAGTCACTTGGATTCCCAGGGCCTCGAACCAATCAAGTCCAATAAGACTTGTACAATCACCCCCAACTACCACCACATCTAAGAATCCTTTGAAGTTCCTATGCTGCACTTGGATCATGGCTTCCCCCTTCACACTGACTCAGGAATTCTGAAAGTCAATAAGAATCAGATTCAACGGCATGAGTTAAACTCACTGACTGCTTCTACAGCAAATATTTTTAAAAGTGTCCTGCGAGATAATCGATAAAGCGGATCCGGTGTCCAACTCCATCGATAGGGGAACCCCTTGCAACATCACGTCAATGTGAAGCTTCTTCCTAAGCGGCCTATGAGCCTGTTTTGAAAATGCTTCTGCGCGATACGCAGAAACCCACCCTATGTTGGCTGGGGACCCTGGTACCTTTCCAAAGCAGTTCTTCTGAAGGCTTGTCCTTCTGGTGACCCAAACAGATGGAGGCAATGTGGCCTTGGCTGCCAAATGCCCAGCAAATAGCGGAGTGGAAACGTCAATTGGAGCGCTTGTGGCATCCTCCACATCCAAAACACCCAGGGAATAAAGTCACCTTGTCAGAATGTTCTTGAGGCCTTTTCTCTGCTGGCTGCTGTAGTCTGTCCACCTCCATCTCTGGATCCTGTTTGGATTCTTCTCAAGTGACCTCTTGATGGACGGAGACCGCCGTTGGAGGGTTCTTGGTGAGCCACAAGGCCTTCACAGCTCTGCCAGCTGCTTCTTTGGCTGCAATTTCTCTTAAAGCATCTTGGAAAGAGATGTCTTCTTTTGAGAAGATTTTCTGTTGCAGCTCACGACTTCTCAGTCCACAGAATAAATGATCCCAAAGTCTCTCTTCCAGGTCCTTGAATTCGCATGGCCTAGCTGCTTGTCATAATGCAGCAATAAAGTCTGCAGCAGACTCACAGGCCTCTGGTCCCTCTGCTCGAATGTGTGTTGCCATGCAATCACCGAAAGCTCAGCATAAGTGATGGATTCAAGTGGTGCTGGGGCAAACAGATTTTCTGCAATATCAAAAGTCTCCTGCCCACAGACACACAATAATGTAGCAGTTTTAAGGCTGTCTTCTTTCACTTGGTTTACTCAGAAGTAATTCTCTACCTGAGCCATATAGGAACTCCAGCATTCTGGATGAGCTGTATCGAATTCAGAGAGACGACCGATTTTGGACATCGTTGCTGTCCGGTAGCCTCAACAACGCCTTGTGCTGCAATGGCTGAAGAAGGGGTCCCTTTGCCGAGCTCTCCTCCAGCATTCTTGTACTGGCAGGCAGAGTTGCTTCTTCAGGACGCCGGACTTCTCAGCTCTTCAGGCCTTCCATGGTGAGTCAGCCTCTCTTTCGTTGTTTCATTTGCAGCACGATCCCACCTTCGTCCCCAATGTTCTGTTTCGTTCGCAAAGGCATTGAGATGAGGCAAAGAAGTAAAACAGTTTTCTCTTTATTTTCTCCAACAGAACCAAAACAAAATGGCACAGATTGTTCTTATACCCCCTTGCTGGGACAGTCACAGCCAATCAATGCAAGGCATTTCTCTCGCCTTGCACATACATCTGGTCCCGGGCATTCACGTATCTGCCTGGGCCTTTCTGCAGCCACCTGCACCTGCTGAATGATTCAGCAGGCCCAGGACATAACAGTTAATATTTTAGATAGTATTATCAGACAATGCTAAATTGTTACATAAAAGTCAGTGATAACTTGATTTTCAAAATCAAGTTTCAGAAAGTTAAAAAGATAGCAGGCAGGATCTTTAGCTTACCTAATTTTCTTTTAATGATTTATTTTCAAAATAATTTTTTTTATTTTTTTTTTCAAAATTCAAGGATTTTTTTAAATACCACATTTTATAAGAAATGAAATCTAAACAGATAATTGGTCTCATAGGAAAAGTATGGTTAGAATAGTGTTGGAGAAGCACAATATTTTAAAGTGATGCTTGTGATAGGAATGTGGTAATTGTACTCTTAATAATTGTCTCTACAACTATTGCTTCTGTTTAAAGTCCATCCTATTCAGCTTCCATTTCTCCTGTCTTCTGTTACCCAGAAGTTACCTTCAAAATTCATGACTATCAGTAGTTCATGCCTGCTTCCATCAAGAATGCATGAAACAGTTCACTCAATGACTTGTTTTACTTTTTCAAAATACTGAATTTACATTAAGACAAAATGTTGGCAAGACAACAAAGTTGGCAAGAGGGCTAAAAAACCCTCTGTGGAAATTTGACCTGCCTTATGTCCATCTCTTCATGTCAGAGACCACATAGCTATTTTAGCAAATGAAATCAATACAATGAGGCAGTCCAGAAACAGAGACAGAGACAGTTTCATGTAGAATTTAAGGTACTGGCATAGAAACCAGGAAGTTCTAGTTCTCCCTCATTCATAAAAGCTGGTTGAGTGACTTTGGGACAGTCACTAATTTTTAACTTAACCCATCTCACAAGTTGTTCTTGGGGAAATCAGAGATGAAAGCACTAAATATGTTCACCACATTGAAGATATCTCTTTCTCTCTCTCTCTCTCTCTCTCTCTCTCTCTCTCTCTCTCTCTCTGTGTGTGTGTGTGTGTGTGTGTGTGTGTGTGTGTGTGTGTGAGAGAGAGAGAGAGAGAGAGAGAAATTTTCCTATGTTAGCCCCACCAGTTCAATCTAATTTAAGGTTAAAATGTTTTCTGAGAATTTATTTCAAAATCTTAAGATTTTTATTTAAGATTTGGGAATTAGAAGATTGGAGAAAAATATTTTTCCCCTGAAAACAAAGGTGAATTTAAAACCAAAATAGATTCTAGAGGAAGAAGAAATTGGCTACTATTGCTTTAGTTATCTTATCCCAATATTTTCTTCTTCTACTAATAAAAACTGACAATATAGTTTATTTCTGATAAATTGAGCAGAAAAACATTTGAGTTGAGAATACTGTCCCACTTCTTGTCATGTCCCCAGAGATGACAGAGACTGAAGCTCAGCAAGACTCATAGTGATTAATCGTCAATCATTCTACTTTGGAAGCAGCCCTGAACAATCCCTTTGGGGGCTCCTTGCCTGTAAAGACAATTTGTACCACACTGATATTGATTTTACCATTATCTCTTTGGAGGTCAAAAGCTGTACAAAATGAAAAATTATGGCTTGAGAAATTGTGGGAATGAAGAATTGCTGGCAGGAGGATTGATTTATTCATTTCATCCTAATTTGGAAGATTTTCAGAATTTTGGGTATCAGAATTAGATTAAGCAAGCCAATAATTTCCAGGTATTGTTAAGTCTTTGTATTCTTTGGAGCAATATATTCATAACTGGAGAATTTGAATTAGGACATTAATATTTGTGATGAGGAGGAAATGTAGGTCCTTTAGAAGTGAGTTATACTTGTGATGGAGAATAGTTGTGGTGGGCATTGTCTGAAGTATTAGAGTTTAGTCACTGGGCATTATTGTAGCACTTGGGCATACGACTTTAAAGCTCTTGTTGACATTTCTTGTTTTTCTTCTAAATAATTGTTTTATTGCATTATAAGAGGTGAATAATTGTTGATTTTTCTATAGGTTCATACAGCTTTTGACTTAGTCAATGATAGGAGCAGCAATGCTGAAATAAGTTTTCTTTCTTTTTAAAGGAATTATTGTTGTATAATAAAAGTGAATTCTCCAAAGTTCTGATACCATCAGAGCTCAGATTTTTATTGCATTCTTGAAGAATACTGACTTCATAGTTGTGTTTTCCTGAGTTCTCAATCAAGCCAGGACTATAGTGGGAATGGGCATTTTTAGAAAGCCATTTATTTTTCTCCTCAGAAGAGAAACATCTCAATAGATTAATCAAGAAAATTCAACTGACATTTTAAGGAACTATCAATAGAAACTTAGGAGGATAACTTGGAGATCATGGATTTGTGTTAAGCAAAAATTATTAGATGTGAGAACAGATTTTAAACTGTTCAAGACATTCAAAACATTAGATTATGCCAGACAGTTGTGATTCAAAAAAGTATGGTTCAGAGAATTTAGTTCCGAAATCTTCTGAACTCTCCCTTTCCAAAACAATATTCCTGAAAAAAGCTTGTCATGGTCTGAAGGAAAATAGAATCTTCTGTGCGTTCTCATATGGATACATTTTGAGATTTTTTTCCCCCCAAATCCCTACAGTAGAGAGGACACAAGGAAAGAGAGATAGATGTGGGTAGGAGGGAAACTGCACAAGGATGATATGTAAGTAAAGTTGCATTTCTCTTTTAATTGTAGACAACTGAAGTAAAAGGAGGAAGGTGGCAGACAAAAGAAATAGGAACAAGCAAATTACTGCCCTAAGATGTTATGCAAAAGTTAAAATGATGTTTACTGACTTTTGTTTCTCTAACTGGTAATTTTAATTACTAAAGTACCTGGTTTCCTAGAACAACATGTGCATATCTAATTGTAACACTTGGGAATGCAACTTTTTCCCTGTACAAGCAAGATCCATTTTATATTTGTGATTCATTAGATTTGAACCCTTGAATCCACTGAAACACTAAGGCATGTGATTTGATAGGGCTGTACAAATATAATTTGAATCGAAGATTTCAGCTTCAGAGACAACATGATTCAATTAGAGTTGTAATACTTTCCTGCTATGACTGCAATAAAGTTATTTGAAGATAGTTGTAATGTATGATTCAAGGATAAACTGATTTTATTTGAGATTTTTTAGCCAATGCCATCTGTAGATTCCAATGAGATGCATTAAAAAGCACACAACTACTTGTTTGGGGAATTTGGATTTAAAATTAAAGTCCTGTCTTTCAAGGGCATGCCAAGTTTTAGCTGAATAACTTCAAAGTCATACTACAATACATTTTGGAATCCTCTCATTTGCACCACTTTTAACATTGACATGAAGAAGGAATGAACAATACAGAAACTACTTAATTGTCCAGCAAAGATACTAAGTTGTATTGTTCATTAGGAAAATGTCCTACTCTCAGTGAAAAATGAAAACTTTAAAGGCAGTTGCAGTAGAGAAGAATTTCTAGGAGGCTATAGAAATTAATACAAACCTGATAGTGAATGAAGCCTTGTTTTATTATTAAACAAATGTTAGACCTGTAGAAAGCTTCAAACGTTTGATTCAAAGACATTTTGATATTAATGGAATCCTCCACTGAACAAAGATTCATGCTTTTGAATAGGCTTGAAGACACAAAATCATAGCTGTTTGTAATTTGAAAGGAATGTTCCTACTTAATGATGTTTTAGTTGAATCATCTGTCAAAGCAGCATACTTCAAAGTAGGAAATGACTGAAAAGCTGTGAATGCCATTTTGTCCCATGGGAAACTCCTGTAGCAGTGTACTTAGGTATGGTTCATAGAAGACAAATCCAGATTATGTATCCTTCATTAGCCTAAGTCCTTGAGAATGAAAATCGGTTTTGAAATTTGCAGACAAATAGGTATTTGAAAACCCAACTTCCTATTCTTCCTTTTCCTGTTTATTGTAAATGTGGTGAAGTACTGCAAGTAATCCTACAGACCACATTGCCTCAATCTGGACTAAGATCTCGAATTTTCTATTATAATAAGATAGAGATATTTGGACTCAGAGTTCATGTGAACTTTAAGCAATATCTGAACACAAAATTTTCTCTCCAATGTTTGTTCAAGAGGCAGAGGGTTCCTTGGATCTTCTGTCATCTCCTCATAGAACCAGAACAAAGTAAAAAACATGATGTCCAAAATCAGACAAAACCACATACTCTAACATTCAATTCCTCTGGTGCCAGCATCTCTTTCCTTTGGGACCAGTTCATAGTAGATAGTTCTGACTTTCTTCACTGCCAAAGCAAATATTTCTTTCAAACTAATCCTATGTGTCTCAAGGTAGCCATATTCATGTTAATTCTATGCTCCCAGGACACTGTCCTCTGCTCTATGCTCTCAGATAGTGCACTTACATTATTTATGAGAAAACAAAATAGAGTGGAAAATATCTGAGTACTTCACATCTTGTTCCATAGTGTAAATGGAAACACATTCCTAAGGAGTGTATGCTCATATTTATATGAGTGAGTCAAGTGATGCCTTTCCAGAGTTATATACATGAGATGGGCAGCTTTATACATTTGATAAATTAATTAAATAAATAAATGAGAGAGCTGATTGGATAAAAGAAATAAAAGCTGGTTCTCTAAGGCAAAGTGCAGCAGACAACGAGAGATTAAATTGCCTTCACATATGGAATTTAAACATTGATATCACCTGAATTAAAGT
This sequence comes from Crotalus tigris, assembly GCF_016545835.1. Taxonomy (NCBI): domain Eukaryota; kingdom Metazoa; phylum Chordata; class Lepidosauria; order Squamata; family Viperidae; genus Crotalus; species Crotalus tigris. The sequence goes on from NW_024096970.1 coordinate 15,718,060, forward strand.
CTTTGAAATTCTTTAAGCTCACTCATATTCCATTAATGTCAGATCACATATCCTTTCTAATATTCATTAAGTGGTAAGTTTTTCTCTTATAAATTTTCCCTTCTTTATCCCCAGTTTCTTATTTTTCAATCTGATGTAGCTGAATTATTAAGGACTATCTTCTTCATCTATTCTTCTGGAATGTAATAAAAAAAAACACTAATGTCCAAATGAATTAAGGATGGTCAGGTTAATTTTGAAAGGTTCCAAGGCCTTTCTTCTGCTCTGTTTTAAGAATTGAACTTGGAAATTTTGTTGATTAAAATCCAAGAGTCGCAGGAAATAAGAGGAATAGAAGTTAACAAAAAAGAATATAAGTTAAGAGCTTTTGCAGATGACTTGGTGGTTATTTTGTCTCAACCTACTTATTCTGTAGTGAAGTTATTACAGCTGATATATCAATATGGATTAGTTTCGGGTTTCAAAATTAATAATAATAAGACTAAAATATTATCTAAAAATATGACTACTTGTGATAAACAGATTTTGGCTAATTTGACTAATTTGAAATTGTTGATAAGATAAAATATCTGGGGGTTATTTTATCTGTTTCTAATGTAAAATTGTTTAAGAATAACTATGAAAGGTTGTGGGTCAGGGTACAAAAAGACTTGAAAAATTGGGAGAACTTACAGCTATCTCTCATGGGAAGAATTGCAGTGATTAAAATGAATGTCCTGCCAAAATTTCTCTTTTTATTTCAAATGTTACCTATTTTAAAGAATGAGGTTAATTTAAATGAATGGCAGAAAGGCATTAATAAATTTATCTGGGCAGGGAAAAAACCAAGGGTAAAGTTTAAAATCATGCAGGACTTCCGTGAGAGAGGTGGACTCAAGGTACCGAATTTGAAATTATATTATGATGCTGTGGTTTTAACATTAATTAGTGATTGGGTAAATTTAACAAATTTAGAGATACTCCATTTGGAGGGATGGGATTTACTTTTTGGTTGGCATGCCTATTTAATATTTAATAAAAAAGTGGATTGGGCTTTTAAATCTCATATTATAAGGATCTCTTTATTTAGGGTTTGGAGGAAATATTATAAAAGTGATTTTAAAATACCATTATGGGCTATACCTTGGCATGCGATAGAGGGGATAAAGAGAGGTGTTAAAATGGATACAGTGTCTTATACACAATTACTTAGATGGGATGGTCAAAATTGGCAGTTAAAATCTTTGGAAGACCTAGTACATGAAAATATTACCTATTCTTGGTTTCAATATAGACAATTAGTAGATAGATGGAAGATGGACCGTAATTTAGGCTTGCTTAGAGAAGATGAAAATCTTTTTAAGCAAGTAAAGGATCAAAGACAAACTCACATTAAGAGAATTTATGGGGTGCTAGTGGAACTGGATTCAGAATCAGAATTAATTAAAGACTGTATGATTAAATGGGCGCAGAATTTTGGTGAACCAGTTCTACTGGATACCTGGGAAACTATCTGGGTGAGAAATGTTAAGTTTACACAAGCCCAGAATTTAAGGGAGAATTTTTATAAAATGTTTTACAGATGGCACCTTGATCCACAAAAGATGTCTCTCATGTATCCTGACTTACAGCCTAAATGTTGGAAATGTGGCTGCCTGGATGCCACTTATTATCATATTTGGTGGTCGTGTAAAAATATAAAAGCTTTTTGGATTAAGATATGGTGGAACATTCAGAGAATTTTTAGAAAGAGGGTAAAATTTACTCCACAATTGTTTTTGCTTGGTATTGTTACTGATTGTGATGCTAAGGAGGTTATATTGATGTTGAATTTGATTACAGCCGCAAGGCTGTTAGTAGGTCAATACTGGAAGAAGGAATCTTTGCCTACTTTGCAAAAGTGGTTTTTTAAAGTATCTTACTTGGCGGAAATGGCAAAGATTTCGGCTTTCCTAAAAGAGCAAACGCAAGAGAAATTTTTTGCTGTATGGGAAAAATGGGTAAATTTCATACAATTTAAATTGGATATGAAAAAATATCATTTAGCTTTTTCATAATTTGTATAAAAACTCTACTTTTTCTTTTTCTTTTCTTTGTTTTTCTTTTTTAAATACTTTCTCTTTTTAAGGTTTATAATTCTTTTTTCATATATATTTTATTCTTAATTATCTTATAATTTTGTTAATTTTTTTTTAATTAAGCCTATATTCTGCTCTGGGAAGCTCCGGGGGGGAGGGAGGGGGTGGTTTGGGAGGGGTTGGGGGAGGGTTGTATTGTTTTTTGTTTTTTGTTTTTTTTTTGTTGTTGTTATTGTTTTTTTCTGTCTTTGTAAAAGTTTTTAAAATTTTTTCAATAAAAAAAAAACTTCTGCTTTTTAATACAGGCAGTCCTCAAAAAAAAAAAAAAAAAGAATTGAACTAAATTCTCTGACTTTATAGATCACAACCATATGAAAAGGTATTCCTGTATAGTGCTGTTAAAAATGTGTGTGGAGATATATAGTAGGTAAACACCATTTAAAGGGGAGAGGAGAGAGAGGAGAGGAGAGGAGAGGAGAGGAGAGGAGAGGAGAGGAGAGGAGAGGAGAGGAGAGGAGAGGAGAGGAGAGGAGAGGAGAGGAGAGGAGAGGAAGAGTTTGTCAGAGAAGTGGTAAAAATGTATTTTGTGAGAAACGTGTAACATCATATTATTTTTTGGACTGAAAAGACAATTTATAAAGCACTGTGTGTTGAACTTGATAAACGGCTTCAACTCTACCTCTTATTAGCAGAGGCTATCAAGGCAAAGACCTTGTTTACTGATTGGATTCATACATCAATTTAAATTACAATAGCACTTTCAATTTATAAATGATGGTTTATGGCAAGGAAAGAATTTGTGATTTCATGCATTCCCCCAGAACTCCTGAAGATTTCAGAATTCTCTGAACCATATGTGAGTAGGAACAAAATTTTCACTCTATGTTTTGGAAAAAAATTGTGGGATTTAAGGAACAAAAATTAGTATTTTAATTCCTGAGCAACTTTAGGAGACCTTATTCCACTGTAAAAGCCACTGGAAGTTCCTTTCATTACATTATCTCCCATATTTTTGTCAGGTTTAATTGTGGTGGTAAAGTACATGATCCCAGCATACCCCACAGAAGAATTGAATACAAGGGGCAGGACATAGATGACACAGACTTTTATATGAAAATCAGCATAATAAAAGATAAAGAATACAAATATTTTTTGTAAAGGAAGGAGGGAGAAGTTGTAAGAAAGAGATGAATATGCAGAATGGTACAAAAATGTTCAATATTAAAATTAAATGATGCATACAATGTTTGAACACCAAACTAGAACCAGATATTCTAGAAAGTGAAGTTAAATGAGTCCTAGAAGATATTGCTAAAAATAAATGGGCAGGAGTTGATAAAATAACTGCAAAATGATTTACAATCTTTATTTACAATATCAATATTCCAAATCCAAATGCACATTGCTAAAGAATGTTCAGAATATTGAAAATTATATCACATACTAATGAAATAACATTTAAGATTTTTGAACCAAGATTTCATGGGGCAAAAACTGTCAGATTTACAGTATGATCTGGATTCATAAGAGGCAGGGATAGATTGCTAATATCTGATGGAAAACAAAAAAAACAATGGAATTCCAAAAATGAACTTTTAGTTTTGTTTTATTGATATACATATGAATACATATCCAACAAAGTAAACAGGATTTTGACTGTGCAGATTGCAATAAATTGTTAATAGTTCTTTAAAAAATTGATTAGTCATCTTAGCTGACAGTATTTTTTAAAAATAATAAATTGCTTAGGAAGCAAGAGTTAGAACAATGAACAACTAAAACGTTACACTGAATACCTTTTATTTATTTTAATATTTTACTTTTCCTTTTTCACTTATTTGAGAGAGCATATAAACAAACAAACAAACAAACATAAAGTGATGTACAGAAATAACAAAGAAAGATGGCTGTAAAATAGCAACAGAATAGCTTAAAGAACAATAGAAATAAGGAATTTTATTAATCAACAGAGTCAAAAAGTATAAGCCAATAAGAGAAGGCTCATAAGCCTTTAAAAGTTAAATAACACTTGAATAGAAGAGCAGAGCAGAGCAGAGAAGAGAAGAGTTGGAAGGGACCTTGGGGGGTCTTCTAGTCCAGCCCCCTGCTCAAGCAGGAGAACCTATACCATCTCAGACAGGTGATTGTTTAGTCTCTTCTTAAAAATTTCCAGTGATGGAGTGCTCATGATTTCTAGGGATAAGCTGTTGCACTGGTTGATTGTCCTCACTGTCAGGAAGTTTCTCTTTAATTCCAAGTTGCTTCTCTCCTTGACCATTTCCAACCATTGTTTCTTGTCCTTTCCTCTGGTGCTCTGGTGAACAACCTGACCCCTTCTGCCTTTTAGCAGCCTCTCAGATACTGGAACACTGCTATCATGTGTCCCCTATTTCTTCTTTTCTTTAGACTAGTCAAACCCAAGTCCTGCAGCTGTTCTTCATGTTTTAGCCTCCAGGCCTTTGATCATCTTAGTTGCTCTTCTCTGAATTTTTTCCAAACTCTCAGCATCTTTTTTTTGATATGGTGACCAAAATTGGCTGCAGTATTCCAGGCGTGGTCTTACTAGGACTTTGTAAACCAGTACTAGTACTTTGTGTGATCTTGATTCTATGCCTCTGTTTATACAGCCCAGGATTGTATTAGCTTTTTTGGTTGTTGCTGCACACTGCTGGCTCATAGTCAAATTATTGTCCACTAGGATTCCAAGGTCCCTCTCACAGTTACTGTTTTTAAGCCAAGTCTCGCCTAATCTGTACTTGTATCTTTGATTTTTCCTGCCTAAGTGTAAGACTTTGCTTTTCTCCACATTGAAACTCATTTTGTTGGATAGGCCCATTTTTCGAGTTTGTCAAGATCTTTTTGGATCCTGAGTTTGTCTTCTGGGATGTTGGCTACTCCTGACAGTTTGGTGTCATCTGCAAATTTGATGAGTTCCTCTTCAATTCCCTCATCTAAGTCATTTATGAACATATTGAAAAATACTGGGCCTAAGAGAGAACCTTGTGGTACCCCACTGCTAACTTCTTTCCATGTGGATATAGTGCCACTGAGGACTACTCATTGAGTATGATTTGTCAGCCAGCTACAGATCCATCTGGTGGTGATGTTGTCGATTCCTCCTTTTTCTAGCTTGCCAAGGAGTAGGTTGTAGTCTACTTTGTCAAATGCCTTACTGAAATCTAAGAAACTATAGCTGTGCCACTGCATTTCGCTGGTCTACTAGTTTAGTCACTTTATTGAAGAATGAGATAAGATTGGTTTGACTTGATCTATTTTTAACAAACCCATGCTAGCTACTAGTTATGACTTTGTTTGCTTCTAGTTGTTCACAGATCTGTTTTTTGATTAACTTTTCTAGAATCTTCCCAGGTATTGATGTTAAACTGATTGGTCTGTAGTTACCTGCGTCTGCTTTTTCCCCCTTTCTTGAAGATAGGAACCACATCAACCCTTTTCCAGTCCTCAGGTACTTCCCCAGTGCTCCAGGATTTATGAAAGATGTAGTGCAACGGTTCTGAGATAACATCTGCCAGTTCTTTCAGAATTCTGGGCTGTAATCTGTTGGGTCCCGGTGATTTATATTCATCAAGGTCAGATAGGAGTTATCTTACCATTGTCTTGCTTATTTTAATTTTTGTTTCTGGTATATCTTTTTGCAGTTCTTTTTTGTATGTTGGGCTATAGTTTCTTTTTGTGTGAAGACTGACGCAAAGTATAAATTAAGCAGCTCTGCTTTCTCCCTATTGTCTGTAATTTCCTTGCCATCTTCACTTTTTAGTAGGCCTACAGTTTCCTTGACTTTTTTCTTTTTGTTAATATGTTGGATGAAACTTTTTTTATTGTCCTTGATTTCTGTTGCGAGTCTTTGTTCATTCTGAGCCTTTGCTTTCCTGACTTCTTCTTTGCATGTTCTGGCTGTCTGCTGATAATCAGCCTTGGTTGTATGCCCCTCTTCCCATTTTTTGTATTTGTCCTTTTTGTCTTTCAGTTTGTTAAAGAGATCTTTGTACAGCCATGTTGGTTTCTTCTTGGATTTCTTCTTTTTCTTTTTCAGAGGTATTGTGCTGGTCTGGGCTTTTGTGATTGCATTTTTCAAGGTTTCCCATGGTTCTTGAGTTGTTTTCCCCTTTAGGATTTTCATCCATGGGATCTTTTCTAGGTTCTCTCTGAGTTTGTTAAAGTCAGCTCTTTTGAAGTTTAAGACATTGGTTGGATTATTTTCTATTGCTAGTGTTTGCTTTATATTAAATTCCAGTATGATGTGATCACTTTCACCCAAGGTTATGGCAATTTCAATTCCCTTTATCACTTCTTCTCTATTTGTAAGGATTAAGTCCAGTATAGCTTTATGTCTGGTTCCCTCCTCCACCTTTTGGATGACAAATTTGTCAGCTAAGTTGGTTAGGAATCTATTTGATCTCCTGCTCTCTGCAGAGTTTGTCTTCCAGTTGGTATCTGGATAATTGAAGTCTCCCATTACTACTGTGGTGTGTTTCCTGAATACTTTTGTTAACTGGCTGGCAAATAGATCATCGATTTCTTCTGATTGGTTGGGTGGCCTGTAATATACACCTATGGTAATGTCACTTTTTTTTTCTTTTATATTGACCCATATACATTCTGGAGCAATTTAGAAAGTTCAATACAATAGTAAAGCTCCAATAAGAAGACAGTTTGTAAATTTAGCACTACAACTCTCAACAGAAAAACTTCAAATGTATTAACAAAAAGAATGAAAAAGCAGTTTCAGGGTTAGTATATATATATATATATATATATATATATATATATATATATATGTATATATGTTTTCTGAGGTTTTCGCGGGTGTTTGTATGTAGGTCTTTGGTTGTTCGGGTTTTCTCCCACGTAAAATTGGAAGTGTCTTGGTGACATTTTGACGAAGTCCCATTCGTCATCTTCAGGCTGGTGTTTTCAGCTTCGTGGTCCTCGAAGCACGAAGCTGAAAACAACAGCCTGAAGATGACGAATGGGACTTCATCGAAACGTCGCCAAGACATTTCCAATTTTACGCGGGAGAAAACCCGAACAACCAAAGATATATATATAATGATCATCAAGAGAATATCTATCAAAAATAGAATTTTAATCCACCAAGCTTTCGTCAAATACATTTGACATCGTCAGGGTTAAAAGGCAAACGCCGGGGGAAGTCTTATATACAGTTGTTTAATGCCTGTTTCCGGCTCCTGGAGCGTGTCATCGGCCCCAGCTGATCGAGTTGAGTCCCAAGCACATGCCCCACATCAGCACCTATCCTCTTTCCATTGCTAATTTGCATTCTGTCATATGTTACTCCGTTGGCTGTTTCGGGGTTGGTCAGGTTGGGGGTCAGGATCTTTTCTCCTCCCCTGCTCATAACTCCCCCACCATCCCACACACGGCTTCCCTTAGGGAGCAGGGGTGGGCAATTATTTAAATTGCTTCCAATATCCCTGCAAGCCCCAAGACCACTTTGATCTTGTTTATCTATCCCTCGGGGTTGTAACGCAGGCTCATAGTCACAGCCCATGCTATTCCTCCTCCCCTCCTCCTTCCTGTGAGTTCTCCTGAATGATCTACTGTTCATTCCCATGCTCTCTCCCTCACGCACACTCAGGATGTTTTCTACCTGACCCCCAACCTGACCAACCCTGAAACAGCTAACGGAGTAACATATTACTGAATGCAAATAACATAAACACAACATCAAAACAGCATTCTGCACAAACAGAAAAATATCCACCATCCTTAGAAACCCCAAAGATAAAATTGAATTAGAAAATCAAGGAGTATACGAAATCCCATGCACCACTTGTCCCACCACATACATCGGACAAACCAACAGAAGAATAAGTGCACGCATTGAAGAACATAAGAACTCAGTCAAAAAAGAGGAACCAACATCTTCCCTGGTCCAACACCTTAAAGCCACAGGACATGAAATTGACTTTAAAAATACCAGAACCATTGCCAAAAGTGAACATTTTAATAACAGAATAATCAGAGAAGCCATCGAGATAGAAAAACGCCCACACAGCATGAACAAGCGAGATGATACCTCCCGCCTACCAGCCATTTGGAAACCCGCCCTTATTGACAAACGACTCCCTAACACAAAAAATGATACCAGACCCACACTCACAAAAACCACACAGGAGGTCACCACCACACATCCACGCAAAAAACAAACCCAAAGCCACACCGATGACGAGGCATGACCACAAACCAGAAGCCAGACCACAGCTGCATCATTAGCCACTTTAAACCCCTCCAATCCATACATGAAGCAAACTGACACCCTCCATGAAGAGAAGGCACGACCACAAACGCGAAGCCAGAAAATAGCAAGGCAGCCCAAAATCTTAAACCGCTCTGCAACTCAGACTAACCTGAGCACAACCAAACAGAACACTCCCCCAGCCAATCAGAGCACAGCCAAGCCCCTAACCATTCAGAACACACCTCCACCCAATCAGAACACAGCCAAGCTCCCACCCAATCAGTTCATACCCCCACTGGCAGTTAAAAGGAATAAACAGCTAAGACCACACATTGCTGCTCAAAGCACAAGCTGAAAGCACCAGCCTGAAGATGACGAATGGGACTTCGTCGAAACGTCACCAAGACACTTCCAATTTTACGCGGGAGAAAACCCGAACAACCAAAGACCTACATACAAACACCCCGCGAAAACCTCAGAATATATATATATATATATATATATATATATAGTATATATATATATATATAGGTCTTTGGTTGTTCGGGTTTTCTCCCGCGTAAAATTGGAAGTGTCTTGGCGACGTTTCGACGAAGTCCCATTCGTCATCTTCAGGCTGGTGTTTTTCAGCTTCGTGCTTCGAGCAGCAATGTGTGGTCTTAGCTGTTTCTTCCTTTTAACTGCCAGTGGGGGTATGAACTGATTGGGTGGGAGCTTGGCTGTGTTCTGATTGGGTGGAGGTGTGTTCTGAATGGTTAGGGGCTTGGCTGTGCTCTGATTGGCTGGGGGAGTGTTCTGTTTGGTTGTGCTCAGGTTAGTCTGAGTTGCAGAGGGGTTTAAGATTTTGGGGTTAGGGAGTCGTTTGTCAATAAGGGCGGGTTTTCCAAATGGCTGGTAGGCAGGAGGTATCATCTCGCTTGTTCATGCTGTGTGGGCGTTTTTCTATCTCGATGGCTTCTCTGATTATTCTGTTATTAAAATGTTCACTTTTGGCAATGGTTCTGGTATTTTTAAAGTCAATTTCATGTCCTGTGGCTTTAAGGTGTTGGACCAGGGAAGATGTTGGTTCCTCTTTTTTGACTGAGTTCTTATGTTCTTCAATGCGTGCACTTATTCTTCTGTTGGTTTGTCCGATGTATGTGGTGGGACAAGTGGTGCATGGGATTTCGTATACTCCTTGATTTTCTAATTCAATTTTATCTTTGGGGTTTCTAAGGATGGTGGATATTTTTCTGTTTGTGCAGAATGCTGTTTTGATGTTGTGTTTATGGAGGATCTTACTGATTCTGTCTGTGGTGCCTTTTATGTATGGGAGGAGGGCTTTGCCGTTTTCTTGTTCTTTGTCTTGGATTTTAGTGGGGGTTTCTTTTTGGATTAGGTTTGTAATCTTATTTCTATGGAATCCATTGGATGTTAGTACATTGGTGAGAGTGTGTAGTTCGGGTTTTAGGTGTTGTTCGTCAGCTAAGCGTTTTGTTCTGGAGATGAGTGTCTTGGCTACAGAGTTGATCTGTGCTGGGTGGTGCTGTGAGAGAGCGTGCAGATAGCGGTTTGTGTGTGTTTTCTTCTGGTAGATGGTGTGTCCTAGGGAGCCATTGGATTTCTTGTAGACTAAGACATCCAGGAAGGGAAGTTGGTTGTTAGCTTCTGTTTCCATGGTGAACTGTATTTTGGGGTGTAGGCTGTTGAGGTGTGTGAGGAAGTTGTCCAGTTTTTCTTTCCCATGTGGCCAGATTATGAAGGTGTCGTCTACGTATCTGAGCCAGAGTTTGGGTTTGTGATCCGATTTTTCTAGAGCTTGGGTTTCAAAGTGTTCCATGTAGAGGTTGGCAATGACAGGTGAGAGGGGTGATCCCATGGGTGCTCCTTCTGTTTGTTTGTATTTTTGTCCATTATAGATGAAGTATGTGTTGGATAGGCAGTGGTTGGTCAGATCTAAGATGTGTTTGGGGGGGGGTTATATTTGTTTTGAATAGCTGTCAAGGCTTCTTTGATAGGCACTTGGGTGAAGAGGGATATGACATCGAAGCTCACTAGTAGGTTGCTGGGCTGTAAGTTTTCTTTCTTTATGATCTCTATAAACTGGAATGAGTTTTTTACGTGTGAGGTGATGGATTCTGCATAGGGCTGTAGTTGTTTGGCGAGAAATTTGGCTAGGTTTTGTAGAGGTGAGCCTATGGAGCTGACTATAGGTCTGAGTGGGGTTCCTTCTTTGTGTATCTTGGGGAGACCATAGAGTTTGGGGCATCTGGATGATTTCTCTCTGGGAATGATTCTTTGCTGGATCTCTTCGCTAATGGGGGAGGCTTTTATTTTGGATCTGGTGGTTTTTTCCAGGTAGGTGGTGGGATCTGTATTTAGGGGTTTGTATGTGGAGTCTTGGAGTAGGTTGGTTAATTTGGTTTGGTAGTCAGATGTGTTCATAACCACCGTGGCGTTGCCCTTGTCTGCTGGTAGGATTATTATGCTGGTGTCTTCTTTCAGGTTACGTAGTGCTGTCTGTTCCTCTTTGGGTAAGTTGCTTTTGGGTGGCTTGCTGGTGCAGAGGATGTTGGTGATTTCGAGTCTGATTCTGTTAGCGTCGTCGGGGTTGATTTTGGTCAGGCTGGTTTCAACTCCACATATAATGGTTTCAGTGGGGATGTGTTTGGGAGCGACTGCAAAGTTGAATCCTTTGGAAAGGACATTGGTTTCGGCTTTGGTGAGGATCCTATCTGAGATGTTATGCACTGTTTGTTTCATGTGTGGCTGTGAGGGAGGAGGGGTTTGTTTCTGGCGTTCTTGTAGTCTTTGGAGTTTGTTGGTGTACGAATCCCGGGCATATTTGTTCAATGACACAATCTTCGATCTCAAGAGGGGAGAGAGAACACGGAATGACAACTCGCTCGATTAGTAAAAGGGAAAGTAATAAGAGCGGAGAACAGGCCCGTACATTAACGAATTCCCACTGACAGGAATGGGAGGGGTCCAGCTTGAATATTAAACAATGAAAGGGGACGGACATAAGGAAGACTGGGACGGGAGACAGGGACACGGACGTTGAAATACACTATACCCAGATAAGAACTGCTGGTATGGCAAAAGAGGAGAGAAGTATACAACAAAAAGGGGGCATTAACTCACAGTTGGTGGACCCCCACCCCCATAGTAAGACACAGGGAAATATTGGATTGAATCCTCCCTCCGATATGACAGGTATCAACACCATCGAAAGAGGAGGAGATGTTAGATTACTAATGCCTCCGGAAACCAACAGCGGAAGGATAAGGAAGGGAATTCGTGGGAATGATAAAAAAGAACAAAATGCTACAGACACATTCCGATCATTAGCTGGTCAATTAGGGCCAGTCACGTGGTCTAAGAGCCGTGCACAGACGTTGACTGAGCCTACTTAAACCACCCTTGTTGGAACGGCCTTTTTAGCCCTGATGATGTTGGGGAGTTTCCCCCAACGAAAGCTTGGCAACTTTTTAGCGTAAGTAAAGTATATTTTTAGTAAAGTATTTTTTACTTGTAACCCTCCCGGTGATCGTGTTTTATTTGTTTTATCTATCTATCTATCTATCTATCTATCTATCTATCTATCTATCTATCTATCTTAACATTGGGGAAAAATTTGTAGAAAGTTAATTTATTTTATGTTATTGTTACTTCACAATGCCTGTTTCTAATATATTCAGGGCATTTTGTGGCCTTAGATATAAATTAAGGTAATGATAAATAACTGGCATCTTTCCTTCCAAAATCAAAGCCAGTCAGAGAGCATAGAACAACTCAGAAAAGTAGAGCAAGGTCAGAAATTGTGGAGACACCTGGCCCATAGAATTTCCAAGAGTCAGACGTGACTGAATGGATAACGTCACCCTTCTCTCACCCATAGGGAAGTGTTGAAAATGTCACTAGTTTTCTACAAGCAGAAATAAAGATATAACTATATATTGTTTAAAAAATACAGAATAAAAATGCATTTTAAGATATTTTGGCTCAAATTAATATAGATCATCTATCTTTTCTGCCTAGCTATATTATGGGGACAAAAATAAAAAAAAAGATTAGTTGTGTAAGTCTATTAAAATGTTTGAACTGCAGTATAGGAATTTCTTTAAACAATCTAAAGTTCTGTGTAAAGTCTGAGACACTTTTCCTGTGTTAAGAGTTTATTTGGGGGGGGAGGGGTTATTGATTTCTGCTGTTGAAATTGATGCTACAAAATGAATTTGGCTGGACTATGTGCTAATGTTTTGGATAGCACCTGTCTTTTTAAACATATTTAATAATTAATCGCCAGTGAAATATTTGCATTTGGTAGAAAAATATGTTATACATTCAAACATACTTCTTTTTCCTTCATCTCAATTGTAATTCCAAATAACTTTTTTTCTGCTAATTCATTAAAAACTTAATATCATTTGATGACTGACAGTATAAAATGAATAACACAATATTCTTAAAGAAATGCTATAGCTTATTACAAGAAACACTGACTCCATAAGAGTGATTGAAAAATTGTCATCTTTATCTTCTCAGTGAGTTATGATATCAAATTTACAATGAATAAATTTATTGATTGGGAAGAGTATACAAAGATACAGGAAAGCAATTCCCCACTTTCATCCTATAATAAGTTATTGACCTTCTCAAAGAAGAAAATGAGCCATAAATTCAGGCAATTCTGGTGCCTTTCGTAAAGGATTAAATCTAAAGAAAATCCGTCTAGAGGTTAAGATAGTTTCCTTTATTTGTTTGATAATTTGTCTACTGCTGTGGAATTTAGTTATGTTTGTGATCAAACATTTTGTGTATGTAAATTATTCATCTGCTATATCAAAATATTGCTGTAAATATTATGGGTTGGCAAGTATTTCAATTCTGGAAGAAAATGTGGTATCCTGTCTCAACATACATTTCTGTTTATTGTTCTATATGTGCACTAAACAATTTAAATCTTGGACACACTATTTTGTATTTATTCATATGCATTATATAGTATAGATTAAAAGACTATGAATATTCTAGCTAGTGTAGTATCACTAGAGAAGAAAAGATAGATATGTAATGTAGGTCATTATGTAGCGACATCCAGCTGATTTTCTGTCATTAGATATGTATGTATGTATGTATGTGTATGGCCATATGTAGTATCCATTCACATGCATCCATAATGTACAGAGAAAATTGACAACCAGTATCATTTTTTAAAAAAGCAAAACACAAATTGGAAATATATACTAGTAATTAAAGTCATTACATATTTACTCAAGGGTATCTCTGTGCAACTCTGGCATTGAATATATACAATAACAGATTTTAAACCTTAAAGGGATACTGGAATCTTGTACAACAAAGAGCTCCAAGAATCTTATGCCATCTTAAAGACTAATTACTGTTATTACATAGGGGTATAGTACAAAAAGCTGAGATACTATCCCCAAGAAATTACACAAAACATGAAAACTGATGGACTTGAATTTGGAATCTCTTCACATAGTCTGGTTTTACATGTATGCACACATTCCATTTGAAAGATTCTTTGGAGATTCCAATTCTAGAAGACAAACTGGTCTCTCAGGAACAGTAAATATTGGATGGATGGATGGATGAAAGGACAGATGGATGGACTGAGAAACACTATATAGATTATGGACTATTACTAGATATGTTTTGTCTTCTAAGCAAAAATGCTTCACAATTGAGATAAGGTGCCCTTTTACTTATTATTCATGTTTGATAGTTGGGCTAAGTGTCAGGGCCCAAAACCCAAGAAACAGTGTTAGAGAATTTTAATTTCTCCATTGGTGAAAAATAAATCAGAAGCTCTCACAGTTGACTGCATTTAGCTGATTCAAATAACTTTATATTTATATAAAAATATTTACAATACCATTCTTCTTTACGGCAACATAGCTTAATGAAGACTTCTTACAGAGACAGACCAGAGACAGACATGAGACTGGAAATCCAGCTCCTAACTCAATACTCTTTTTGCACAGACTCAGTAGCCCTTTCTTCTCATTGGCTAACTGAGTTACCACATGACTCTTCCTGTTCATGAATATTCCAACGCTCCTCCCTTCATGACAGGAAGAGACATCAGACCTACTAACTTAATACATTTTTTATAGTGAAAAACCTTGTGCCACTAACCTGGCCTTATACTGTATATCATTATTTGGCAATACCTTTTTCTTATATACCCATTTACAACCCACAGCTTTGGTTCCCTATGGCAAAGTCACTGATTTAAATACTTCATGGTCTCCCATGGATTTCATCTCTTTATCCATGGCCTTCTTCCAATTTTCTTATTCAGCTTTTGGTAATGCCAACACCTCTTTATAACTTCTTTGCTCATACCACACATTGCAAACCTTTACTTTGCTGGCAGAATACCTGTCAGGCGGAACTCCTTTGTTACATCGCTCTGATCTACGTGGTATTAATTGTTCCTGTGTCTCAATTCTTACTGGTTTCATGTCTTGTTCAGCCTCTCCTCCCTGAACATTGACATCTTCAATAATGATTTTTTCATCATTAGATGAGTTATTGTCACTAAACAGATCACCGTCATTAAGTGAGACATACGCAGAATTTGCATTAATTCTGTCCCAATTTTGTTCTGCAAAATTAGCAGATCTTGAAATTATAATTCTTTTACTTCCATCGCTAAAGCGATATCCTTTTGACCCTGGCTCATAGCCCACAAACCTGAGCTTTCTTGCCTTTTGCTGTCCCTTTCTTCTGATTGCTTTTGGAATATGTACCCATGCAGTACTTCCAAAAATTCTCAAATGTGCCAGTGATGGCTTTCTCCCATATAGAATGGCATATGGAGTATTATTAATGGAGGAACTCCACAGCCTGTTAACTATATAATTGGCAGTCAATATGGCTTCTCCCCAATATGACCTGCTCATACCAGAATCCTCCAATAATGAATCTTTCATTGTTTGCAAAACACCATTCCTTCTTCAAACTACACCGTTCTCTGCTGCTGTGTAAGGATTTGTATGTCTGTGTCTTATCCCCAACTGCCCCAACCATTGTTGGAATTTAGTTGACATAAATTCAGTACCCCTGTCAGTCTGCAACTGACACACTTGTTGTCTGTACCTTCTCTCTACAAAACTTACCCACTGTTTGAATTGTTGTAGCACCTCTGTCTTTGGTCTAAGCAAGTAGCAAAATGAATACCTGCTATAATCATCAACAATTACCAGTGCATATTTTGCTCCTCCCAAACTGGCTTGCATAGGTCCCACCAGATCTGCATGGACCAGCTCTAGAACACTTTTTGTTTGTCTTGTGCTACATTTACTAACTGGGAATGCCTTTGACTTCGATGCTTTGCATACTGCACAGTCCAAATATGTTTTGCATCCCTTCAAATTTAACCCTTCTGCAAAATCTTGCATTTGCTGCAAAACTTTAAAGCTTGCATGGCCAAGTCTTCTATGCAGAAGATGAACACATGAATCATGCTCTGCAACATTCTTAAATATATGGGAACATTGAACATTTTGTCCCTGCAATACATATAGATTATCTTCCTTTATGCCTTCTGCACAAATATTCCCATTCCTTTTGATGAGACATTTCCCATTTACAAAAATGACCTCAAAACCTTGTTTGTCTAAATTAGACACACTTAACAAATTATGTTCCATCTCAGGTACACAAAGCACATTGGTAAACTTTGATTCCAAATATGGAATTTTTACATCGCCTCTTCCAATGACTTTTGCTTTCTGGCCATTTGCCAAAGCCACAGCTTCTGGAACAAACCTGCAAAATAATTTAGACTCATTAACAATTGTTTGACTTGCCCCACTATCTATTAGCCACTTGTCTCTGTTGTTGCTATTGCAAACTTTTGCAACACCAAAATGTTACTTTTGCAAAACAGTCCTTTTTCCTTGCACAAATGTCTTTTTCTGCAAATTGTTCCTCTGCAAACAGTTCCTTTGCAGATGGTTGTTTGCTCCACAAATGTAGCAAGTCTTTTCCCGCTGAGCAGCTCTCTGCTTGCAAAATCTCTCCTTTGTTGCGATTTGGTCCGGGTCTGATCTGCTTGTTTCTTCTCTTCTGGAGACTTGCAGTCTGGACCCCCTCCTCAGGAATTTCTCCTCCTCCTGGCTGCTTCTAAAATGGCATTTTTCCTCTTCATTAAGCAAACATGCCTTTAAAGCCTCAAAATTTAAGTCTTGCTCTTCTTTGCACTCAAATATGGCAGAAACTGTATCCCAGGTTTTATCTAAACTGTTCAACACCAATAAAACCTTCTGGGACTCAGGGAATTTAATCCCATGTTGTTTTAAGTCCAAAAATAAACTTTGCATTTTATTTAAATGCTCTTCCACAGATTCACCTAGTTGCAAACAGGCCCTGTAAAGTTTTCTTGACAATTGCACTATATTGCATGCAGAAACATTCACATGCACAGCTCTCAACTTCAACCAAATCTCCTTTGCAGTCTTTAAATTTGCAACATTTAGAAATTGTGCATCATCTAAATTCAAGATAAGATAAGCCATTGCTCTATCATGACTTTTCTGATCAACTGCTGCAAATACTTGTGGTGGATTTTCAACAATATACCACAGCTCTTTTGCTTTCAGCAAACATTCCATTTTTGCAGCCCACACAATGTAATTCTTCTGGCCTAAATGAGGCACAGAGTTTTCTTCAAATTCCATTGCAGCCATTCTGCTAATTCTGCCTTGTTCTTATACTTTCTAAACACAGGCAATTTCTTCCAGCTTTAAATTACAATGCAGTCCTTAGTAAGCTCTGGGCCCATAACCTGTTAGAGAATTTTAATTTCTCTATTGGTGAAAAATAAATCAGAAACTCTCACAGTTGACTGCATTTAGCTGATTCAAATAACTTTATATTTATATAAAAATATTTACAATACCATTCTTATTTACAGCAACATAGCTTAATGAAGACTTCTTACAGAGACAGACCAGAGACAGACATGAGACTGGAAATCCAGCTCCTAACTCAATACTTTTTTTGCACAGACTCAGTAGCCCTTTCTTCTCATTGGCTGACTGAGTTACCACATGACTCTTCCTGTTGATGAATATTCCAACAAACAGACACTGAGATTTTTCTAAGCAGTTTTCTTTATTGTTCCTCACCTGTAGACAGAAATCTTGCCAAATTCCATGCTCCATTAAATAAATACTCTGAGAACTCCTAGGAAAGGACTATTTTGACTTTCTTCTTCTTATATAAACTATCTGAACTTCACTGACCTTTGGTCTTCTGAAATCACTTCCTCCCTCCTGGGAATTTGGACTACATTCCATCATACCAAGTGATATTATGGCTAATACAGATTACCTTTGGAAATAAGGAATACAATCAAAGCTTATCATCTTTCTCATCTTCTCACCTTTCCTAATATCCTCTCCAATGATTAATGATTTTAACTATGAAGTATGATATATATGCTATTTGTATGTACAGAGAGCTTATGCACCAGAGACAAATTCCTTGTGTGCCCAATCACACATGGCCAATAAAGAATTCTATTCTGCTCTGCTCTATTCTGTTCTGTTCTGTCCTATTCCATACCTTAGAGACAATATATTAAATTAGCATAATTCTTACATTTCTTTATATTCTCCACAACTGCTACTGATTTAAAAGATTAAAATCACTGCATGAAGAAAACAGGGAGGAAGGAATGGAAAGAATGGATATTTCTTCCATATCTGTATCTATAACTATATATGGAAAATGTAGTGCATAATTATCCTTAAGTCCTGGTGTACTTCATAGTGGAATAAAATAAATGATTCCTTCATTTCCCTTTTTCTTTATAACTTTATTGCATGAGGAATTGAGAGGGATAATTTTTTTAAGAATTTGGATAGTGGTTTCAAGAGAAGCATCATTATTTCTTGTGTACACATGCCCTTTTGCCACCCTATTGAATCTGAATGAAAACATGGAAATATGAAAAAAACCAAAAATATTTCCAAATTAAAAAAGGAGATGAGAATACACAATACAAGCATTTTTTTTCCAAAGGGAGAGAGGAAGAAGAATTTTCTAAATAACAACCATTTGTCCTTAGTGTTGAGTGTATGTTTGTGTTTATGTCAATCCTGGTTGTCATATTCATTTGTTCAGGCATGAATACCTACATAAATTCTGATCCTAATAATTGTCATGTTTAGAATTACCATGATGTCTTCTGTGAAAATGTTCCAATACTGATTATAGCTATTCATAGCTATGACTAGATACTAAATTTTGTTTCTAGTCTACAACCAAATATATTTGAATACAAAGCGAGGTTGGTGTAAAAGGAAGAAGGCTGGTTACTGTGCCAAAAAGAGGTCTAGAACATAAATCTCTCCACTCCTACTCCAGGTGATATCCTCGCTGATGCTTTTCAGCATGATGGATTGAGCGCACTATGGCTCTTGTTATGGGCAGCCTATAAATCCAATGTATGTTTTTTTTAAAAAAACTAAAAAATAAAATAAAATCTAGAATATAAAATATATAAATTATAAAATATAATATAATAAAATAAATAAAATATAAAATATAAAATACAAGCAAGCTGCATTGGTTCGATTTTGATTCAGTTGCCCTAGGCTTTAAAGTAAAATGGAGTATCCTGATGAAATACAATAACTCTATTTCATTATTATTTATACTAATCTGCTATTTCTTCCAAGGTGTCCACAGAGTATGGTAAAAAATGTCAAAATGGAGGCCAGCATGTTGTGATTGAATTATTATTATTATTATTATTATTATGGATCATCACACAATCAGCCAGATGTTCACACTGGATTTGGCATTTTGTCTATTATTATTATTATTATTATTATTATTATTATTATTATTGATCATCGCACAGTCGGCCAGATGTTCAGACTGGATTTGGCATTTTGTCTACCTATCGAGTCCTTACCCAGGACCTGGGATAGGCAGATGTGGATGTTTGATGGTATTACAGGTATCGTCGCAGGATGGAAGCAGTTCCTAGTAAGGCCGCCTTTTGCAATTGACTTATTTTTTATTATTATTATTATTATTATTATTATTATTATTATTATTATTAGTTGTTGTTAATTGCGAAGTCATGTCTGACCCATCGCGACCCCATGGACAATGTTTCTCCAAGTCTTCCTGTCCTCTACCATCTTCTGGAGTCCATTTAAGTTCACACCTACTGCTTCAGTGACTCCATCCAGCCATCTCATTCTCTGTTGTCCCATTCTTCTATTGCCCTCAATCTTTCCCAGCATTAGGCTCTTCTCCAGTGAGTCCTTCCTTCTCATTAGGTGGCCAAAGTATTTGAGTTTTAGCTTCAGGATCTGGCCTTCTAAAGAGCAGTCGGGGTTGATCTCTTCTAGGACTGACCGGTTTGATTGCCTTGCAGTCCAAGGGACTCTCAGGAGTCTTCTCCAGCACCATAGTTCAAAAGCCTCAATTCTTTTGCGCTCAGCCTTTCTTATGGTCCAACTTTCACAGCCATACATTGCAACTGGGAAAACCATGGCCTGGACTATAAGCACTTTTTTTGGCAGGGTGATGTTTCTGCTTTTTAGTATGCTGTCTAGATTTGCCATAGCTTTCCTCCCCAGGAGCAAGCGTCTTTTAATTTATTGGCTGCAGTCCCTATCTGAGGTGATCTTTGAGCCCAGAAAAATAAAATCTGTCACTACCTCCATTTCTTCCCCATCTATTTGCCAGGAATTGAGAGGGCTGGATGCCATGATTTTGATTTTCTTAATGTTGAGTTTCAAGCCAATTTTTGCACTCTCCTTCTTCACCCGCATCAAGAGGCTCTTTAGTTCCTCTTCACTTTCTGCCATTAGAGTGGTATCATCTGCATATCTTAGGTTGTTGATATTTCTCCCGGCAATCTTAATTCCAACTTTGATTCATCTAGCCCTGCCTTTCTCATGATGTGCTCTGCATATAAGTTAAATAGGCAGGGCGACAGTATACAGCCTTGCCGGACTCCTTTTCCAATTTTGAACCAATCAGTGGTTCCGTGTTTGGTTCTCACTGTTGCTTCTTGACCCACATATAGGTTTCTAAAGAGACAAATGAGATGGTCTGGTACTCCCATCTCTTTAAGGACTTGCCACAATTTGTTGTGATCCACACAATCAAAGGCTTTTGCCTAGTCAATGAAGCAGAAGTAGATGTTTTTCTGGAACTCCCTAGCTTTCTCCATGATCCAGCGTATGTTGGCAATTTGATCTCTAGTTCCTCTGCCTCTTCGAAATCCTGCCTGTACTTCTGGTAGTTCTCGATCCACATACTGCTGGAGTCTAGCTTGTAGGATTTAAGCATAACTTTACTAGCATGTGAAATGAGTGCAATGGTGCGATAGTTTGAACATTCTTTGGCATTGCCTTTCTTTGGAATTGGAATGTAAACTGACCTTTTCCAATCCTGTGGCCACTGTTGAGTTTTCCAAATTTGCTGGCAAATTGAGTGTAGCACTTTTACTGCATCGTCTTTTAAGATTTTGAATAGCTCAGCTGGAATACTGTCACCTCCACTAGCTTTGTTGTTGCTCAGATTTTCTAAGGCCCATTTCACTTCACATTCTAGGACAGTGATGGCGAACCTATGACAGGCGTGTCAGTGCTGACACGCGTAGCCATTTGGGGTGACACGCGCAGGATTTCATGAGATTTTATGCAATTCATCCTCGGCTCCTGCACGCCGAGGATGAAAGAATTTTTTTTTTTTTTTTTGCCACGGAAGAGAAATCCCCACGGATACCTGGCGGGTCACCAGGTTATGTGGGACTCGAACCCACTAAAACTCTCCCATTATGACTACCGCCCCCCTAGAGCAACCGTACCACTACGGCCTTGGATCCAGGAAGGATGAAAAAAATACGCTCTGTGCTGGAGGAACGGGGGGCAGGAAGTGTGATCTCCCCCACCCACACTCACTATTCACTGTGTCCCCGCCGCAAACCTCAGCCTGCGCCACCGCCGACTGACAGGCAAGCACAGGCACAGCCCCTTTATCAGCGCAGGGGCTGCTGGTAAGGCATGCGTGCCGTGCGCACACACTTCATCAGCACGGCTGAGAGTATGTTAGGGAGGACCCCCAGGAGAGGAGTGCAGGAACAGTGTGTGCCTTTCTCCAGTCAGGCTGCAATTAGTGAGTGCCACACAGTAAGGGGGACCTGTGAGCGCCATTAGCAGCAACTATTGGGGTGCCATGGACTTGTAATTGCCCACAATAACTGAGATAAGTGAGGGGGAGGCTGTGTTAGGCTAGTTAACCCCTAATTGGCTAACAAGCTATCTATAATTCTATCTGCTGTCACTGGCCCACTGATGGAGCACCCAAAAAATAAAAAACAAAGGGTAAGTAAAGGGAGTGGTAGTAGCAGTGGCCGACCCTTTCAAGAGACATGGAGCGAGATGTATGGTATTATAGAAAAAAATGGAAGATCATTTTGCGTTCTATGTACTGAAACGGTAGTAAGCAGAACGTGGAATATAAATAGACATTTTGAAACTAATCATTCCCAGCTCTTGGAAAAAAGTGAGGATGAAAGGAAGGAATACATTTACAGGAAGCTACACCTTTATAAGAGCCAATCTAACTCCATCCTTAAATTTATAAAAGGCTGTACAAATTTAACATCTGCAAGTTTGAGCATTGCTCACTCCATAGCTCAGCATGCAAAAGCACTTAATGAGGGAGAATTTATTAAAGAAACTCTCCTAAGATGTGCGCCACTTCTATTTCACAATATGCAGAATAAAGATGCAATTATTAAGAGAATATCTGAGTTACCACTCAGTAGAAATATCATAAAAGACCGAATAATGAGACTGAACACAAACGTGCAACATCAATTAAAAAGAGACATAAGGAATTGTAAATATTTTTCCATCTGTCTTGATGAAACTACTGATGTCATGTCGCATGCTCAGTTGGCCATTATTGGTCGATATTCTGATAGTCACACAATGAGAGAAGAGTTGATAAAGTTAGTATCAGTTCCAACAACTACATCAGGAAGCGAAATATGTAAGGTTGTTATGCAAACATTCTGCGACCTAAGCACTGATATCTCTAAAGTTGTGTCAGTGACGACAGATGGTGCCCCAAACATGGTGGGGAAAAAAGTTGGATTTGTGAAATTGTTTACAAAAGCTATTGGACATCCGATTGTGCCTTTTCATTGTATTATCCATCAGGAGGCTTTATGTGCCAAGGCAGGATTCACTGACTTAAATGACTTAATGTCAGTTGTTACAAAAATAGTTAATTTAATAGCTGCTCGCCCCCTTCACAAGCGAGAATTTTCAGCACTTTTACTGGAGGTTGATTCCATCTACAGTGGACTGCTGATGTACAATAATGTAAGATGGCTGAGCTGAGGCAAGGTTCTTGAGCGCTTTGTGGAGTGCTTTGAAGAAATTAAGGTATTTCTTGAAGATAAGGATCTGGGAAACTTTCCTCAGCTCAATGATGATAAGTGGGTCAACACACTGATGTTTTTTACAGATCTCTCTGTTCATGTTAATGAACTGAACTTAAAGTTACAAGGTTTTGGCAAAAGTATTGATGTTATGTTTGGATACATAAAAGCTTTTGAAAGTAAAGTAAAAATTTTCAAGCGAGATGTAGAAACTAAAACATATAAGTATTTTCCTCGAGTACAAAAGCATTTTGAGAAGGCCAGTGCAGCTGTACGAAATGAAGTGGAACTCTTGCATATGAAGTGCCAGCATGTTTTAGACTCATTACTTGACCAGTTTACTGATAGATTTAGTCAATTTAGAAGCCTAGAACAGACCATGAGAATAATTAAGTATCCTGATGTAGTAGTCTACAATAGTTTGGAATTAAATGGTTTCCAATGGACACAAATAGATGATTTGGAGATGCAGCTTGCAGAATTTCAAGACAGCATCTGGGCTCAGGTGTTTGTCAACTTGAGGTCAAAGTTTGAGAATCTGGAAAGGGGCCGCTTGGAGAATCAAGATGAGTGCCACTACGAACAGGAAATTTGGAGTGCCTGGAACAGACTACTAGACACTTTTAGCACCCTGAAAAATATAGCAACAGCTTTACTCACAATTTTTCGTTCTACGTACTTTTGTGAGACCTTATCCTCAGCATTAAATAATATCAAAACCAACAAAAGAAACAGATTGACAGATGAGGTTAGTAGCGCTTGCTTGGGCCTGAAGTGTACAAAATACCAACCTTCAATTGAAGATTTAGCCAATGAAATTCAGCAACAAAAAAGTCACTAATATGCAAGTTAGTTAAAGAATTCGCCCTCCCCCTCACTTATCTCAGTTCACGGCACCCCAAACAAGTTCAATAATATCAAGGGCAACATACGAAATCGACAGATTGATGAACAAAGAAGCTACTAAGCAGGTATGTTAAATAATTTGTTTTTGGTTTATTAAGTACAATTATATATTGCAATTATACATTTTTGTAGTTTAAACTATAAATTGCGCAAAATTGTGTTTTTTTGTCGAAGTGACACACCACACGAGTTATGCTCGATTTTTTGCCGAATTTTGACACAACACGCCGAAAAGGTTGCCCATCACTGTTCTAGGATGTCTGGTTCGAGGTCAGTGACCATCTCATTGTGGTTATCTGGGACGTTAAGCTCATTCTTGTATAGATCTTCTGTGTAGTTTTGGCATCTCTTCTTAATCTCTTCTACCTCTGTTAGGTCCCTGCCATTTTGGTCCTTTATCATGCCCATCTTTGCATGAAACGTACCCTTCATATCTCCAATTTTCTTGAAGAGATCTCTGGTCCTCCCTATACTGTTGTTTTCTTCTATTTCTTTGCACTGTTCATTTAAGAAGGCATTCTTATCTCTTCTAGCTACTCTCTGGAATTCTGCATTCAATTGGGTGTATCTTTCTCTTTCTCCTTTGCCTTTCGCTTCCCTTCTTTCCTCAGCTATTTGCAAAGCTTCCTCAGAGAGCCATTTTGCTTTCTTGCATTTCTTTTTCTTTGGGATGGTTTTAGTTGCTACCTCTTGTACAATGTTGCGAACTTCCATCTAATAATAATAATAATAATAATAATAATAATAATAATAATAATAATAACAACAACTATTATTATTAACCTAAAAAAGCTATAGATCTTCAATTGTTACACCACAGACAACATCTTGAATTTTTTTAATCTTACTTTGTTGATGATATTAATATTAGTTTGTAGAGAGCTACTGTAAGGACATACCTCATCTAGGCTTCCCAAGAAAGCAAAACCCTCGAAATAGGCATTGTCTCAAATGAACTTTTATTAGGGGCTAGTGACAGTAGGGAAAACAAGGCGAGGTCTGAGGAAAAATCTGTGCAAGCAGTATATTACAAGCAATATTGATTACTCCTCCCCTTAGGGTCCCAGGGTCCATTTGAATCCCAGCCAATCCACAGGTGGCATATTGTTGTGATAATAGGCTCTGTTGGCATGCTCTTCAAGGTCTCTCTCCCTTTCGTTTCTCTCTGGCTCCAAGCACAAAATGTCTCCTAGATAAAGTGATACATTCCTTCTCCTGGGGGAAGGGCATAGTGGCAAGACAGTGTAAAGCATCCCCAAAACATCCCCCCTCTCAACTGAATAGCAGACCCCAAAAAATGGTTACAAAAGCAAGCATACTATAAGATGAGAAACAATACATTTCTTTGGGGATCTGACAGCTAGTCCATTCCAAAAGACCTCTGGGTGGCTTACAGCAAATACAATTAAAACATAACAACAGGGCTTAACATAAACCCTGTGGCAATATCCCTATTTCTTTTTCTCACAGTCCAGAGTTAATGCACAGAGAATAGTAATAAATTAAAATTGTTCATATCAAACAGAAAATTTGAATTAGAAGCTGCTCCTTTTCCCCCTTCAATGGTATATACATATTTTAACAACTGGCACAAAGGCAAAATAAATAAAAAAAAGTACTATTTATACCTTCAGGTTGGCAACCTGAAAATAAAGTGATACTGGACTTTACTCTCACATTATATAAGCAAAGTTAAAAATAGATTAGATTAAAGCATCATTCTATTGATTTTGGGGAAAGCTTCAGAGAAGAAATCAGAGTTTTATATATGGAGAGTATATATGCTATGGATCCTATTCTAAAATTAAGCATATGATTATTTTAACTACATTTTCATCTTGGCTTACATATAATAAATTTATCTTCTGGGCTTCCTATAATGTTTATATTGCAGCTGGTTTCACTACAAATGCAGCAATGTCCCCCATATTCCTAGGGCATGGTGGGAAATAAATTTAATAAATAGATAATAAATAATTCAAAGAATTGATTCCTGGCCTGCATAAACTCCCATAAAACTCTGCAACTTCAGTATTTAAGAAGGAGTGATTTTACATAAAAGGGTTTAGAATACTTATAGTACTTCTGCTGCTATGCATTACCTCCATGAGTTATCTATATGCCCTGTGTTTATAGAAATCATCATGAGAAAAGCATTCTCAAAGTAAACCAATTTTTCTTCTCTTGGATCTTCTTAGTCTGGTATGCCTCATAATGTTTGCTCTTTCTTGGTTTATTTATTTATTTCTATTTTTACAATTTGTATTTGGAACAAAGTCCCTCTGAATTATAGAGTATGTGGTTTGGTTTGCTTTTGGCTTGTTTGCCATAACTTTACCTCTAAAGTTCTTTCAGAGAAGTAAGCCTTTTTCGTATTTGTGTGCATTAAGGCAACAAAAGCACCACATCACATCACACTAAAGTAGCTTATCACACTAAAGTAACTCCCTGGTGTTTTCAGTGTTAAAACATTTTGTCTGCCTGTGATTCCCAATCATTAATTGATTCAGGATTCATGTCCTCATAATTAATTACTGGAATCTCTCTCTGTGTGTGTCTTTCTCTCTCTCTTTCTCTCTCTCTCTCTCTCTCTCTCTCTCTCTCTATCACACACACACACACATACATATTCTGTCTCTCTCTTTCACATACACACATATATAAACACATCATTTGCTGTATCAATTGATGTTGATTGATAAACTGAAGTGAATAGCAAAAGTGAATTAATCATTTGATTAAAAAATATTAGTGGAGATTCAATATCATGATCAGATGAAAGCCTAATCATGTTCATGTTACTTATACAGATGCTTTATCTTTATCTAAAATATAAGAAAATGGAGACATTTGCACAATTCTTAGTTATCTCCTATGAATTAAAATTCTTCAGGCGTGCTTATTAATTAAATGAAACTTAGTTCTTTGGTATAAATGCCGAGTATTTATCTGGTCTAAAAAAGAACTCTTTGAAAGTTATCTCTTTGATCCTTCATCTTTTTCCAAAGTCATTGTCATATGTTCTACATTTAAACATCCCTTTAAAGTTATTAGAATTTTGAGAGGCCTATTATAAATCATCCTTTTAATCATACTATTAATTATAGAATGTTTTAAAATGTAATAAAGATTTGATCTGATAACTGTAAAACCAATGACTCCATTATATATATTGTTCTCCAGTATGGAAGTAAATGCTGATCTTCTCTGATTTTTGCCCTAAGGAGCTTTGGTCATATAGGGGGGAAATTCCATTTTATAATCCCTATGCTGAAATTTAAGAGACAAGAAGAAAAAAAACCTTTGCTTAATTGAAGAAGGGAATAATTTCCTTTTTCCAATTGAAAAAAAATAAGAGTAATTTCATGAAATTTAATATAAATTATCTAAGAATGGGAGCAAAATTGTACTCTACAGACTTGCAGTATCAGATAAAATCTATTAGGAATAAAGATGGAAACCACTTTGGCCCTTTCTAATATAGTGATTGATTTGTGGAAGTATTAGCATTAAAAAAAATACAATTAGACTGAATGGACTGTATGTGTAATATACAATTTTTTTTTTACTAAACTAGATTATTCCTCATTATGGAATTTGTTCTGTTCATCTCTCCTTAATTATCAGTTCAAAAGACTGAGGATAAGTCAAAATATGGCATTTAAGAAGAAATTAATTAATCTATATATTATTTATTTATATTATATGGCATAGCAAAATGTAGTGTAGTGCATAAAATTCACAGAAATGACATATAAAATGTGTATCAAAATATAAAACACCAGAACAATAAATTATTTTAAAAACACACCGTATGAATAATTAATAAAACTATGAATAAAATTAAATTATATATGAGCAGGTAATGGAGTGACTAAACCTATGGCTACATATATAGATCATTTAGCCATTAGATAGCTTGCCATTGAGATGAGGTATTTTATGCAGAGATTCAAGAAAACCTCTGAGGGGATATTATGTTCCCACAGTCACAGTTAGAATGATCAAGTACCCCAATTTATATTTCACCTGCCATGGTTGGTTCAGATCTGATTGAGCACTGTCCAGTTTTTCCTTGGGAAATAAATTAAGCAGGCCTGGGTTAGAAGTTGCCTACTCCTGGTGCCAAGCTATCTCAATGTCAAAGTCTTCTTAATTGCTGTCCAAGTATATTATTTACTACTGAATATAGTGTGTGTGTGTGTGTGTGTGTGTGTGTATTATTACATATTATTTTAATATTTTTAATCCAGAATACTATATTTTCCATTGCATGTTTTAAGGTAAGTATTGTATAATTTTAAAATTAATTAAAATTTATTTTATCTCAAAATGCATGCCTAAATTTGAGTAAGCTAAACTTGCAGAAAGCTGGGTTAAAGTTTTGAAGATATCCCAAAATATGGTTAATAGGCAATTTTCTGTCTGCAGTTGAAAAAAAATGAAAATTATTTTTTCATACAAAAGCACAAATTTTCTAATTTATAATCTCTCTCTCTCTCTCTCTCTCTCTCTCTCTCTCTCTTTCTCTCTCTCTCTCTCTCTCTGTGTGTGTGTGTGTGTGTGTGTGTGTATGTGTGTATGCATGTGTACTTGAAGTGATTTACTTAGCCTAACTTTCTCACAATGATAACTAGAGAGAATTTCACTATATGTTGTGAGAAATATCTACCAATTTTATAAAAAGTGTTGGTCCTTCATAGCACTGGGATAGCAATAGCAATTAGACTTATATACTGCTTCATAGTGATTTACAGCCATCTCTAAGTAGTTTACAAAGTCAGCATATAGTCCCCAACAATTTAGGTCCTCATTGTATGGATCTCAGAAGAATCGAAGGCCAAGTCAGTCTTGAGCTGGTCAGAATCAAACTCCTGGCAGCGAGAAGAGATACCCTGCATAAGACTAGTGATGCCTTGGTGATGCAGATGTTTCAGTGATATTGCAAGAAGAATTCCTTGTAAGTGACTTTACTATGGTCTATTTCTGGGTAACTTGTTCACCTTGAAAAGATAATCCACATGTTTGATACTATCATAAATACAGTTGAGAGCCTGCTGCTCTTGTTATTTATGTAAAGAAATGCATAGTAAGTCTTTCTGAGCTATTTCAGCTATTAATCATTTTAATAATTTCTTTATGAATAGGAGCACAAAGAGTCTATATCAGGGGCATACTTGGCCCAAACCACCTTGCTAACTTTCCTTCTAAATGGAGACTTGACTATAGAAGTCTTCCTGAACTCAATATTTTATTCATTAGATGACACTAATTTGTTTCCTGAATTCTTCAGTAGCTGAGATCACCACTAAAATTTAAGAAGAATGAAATCCACTTAGTAATATCTGGAAATGAGACTTTATTTACCAGTTGAAATGTATAAATAATATTCTTAGAAGTGCATTAGCACATTAAGTATTATTACTCATTAAAAGTATGTTCTAGAAAATATGTTGGCTTCAACTCAAAGTACACAGGGAATGATGCAGTAAAAATTCTGAGCTATTACCTTGCTAAAATACATGGAAGAAATGATCTATTTTCTTTTTAAAATATAGAAATTCTTATGCTATTCCAACAGTGCTTGCTTAAATTGCTTAGCGTATTCTTAATACTGTTACATTTACCACATTAAGTCTCTATGACCTTGCCTGTCAGCCCCTCACGTACAAGCTAATGCCCTAGAAATGTCAGCAATATGGTTTCATTTACTTGATACAAATAAAATGTAACCTATTTGTCTACCAATGATTTGTAAGGACAAAATCTGTGCAACATTATTTTGTTCTAAGGTGTAAAAAAAAAAAGGTGTAGAACACTAGCTTTTCTCTATTGTTGCTTGCCAGCAGACTTTATACTTTATATCAGTAGCCATTATTCCAAAAGTAAAAGGACAATCAAAGATTGACCATGTATTGGCTAGTATTATCAAAATTCATGGAAAGTTTGTACTGTTATAGCATTCTCTATCATTATGTGCAGTTTGTTTTATTAGGAAATGAAGTGTCTTCATGAAATCAGTGTCCTTGTTTCTAAACTTGACAATAGCATCATAACAACTTCTTCTTCTATATATACTGTATATAAATATACTATTTTTTCTCCACATTCATTCATATGAATAGGTACTTTGCTGGCCAAAGTGTGTGTATGTGTGTGTGTAGCTACTTTTGCTGGCAAAAGTATATCTTTGATTATATTTAAAAGCAGGCCTGGAAAATTATTTGATGCTTAGTTTAGACTGATTCAGACGTGATCAAAATACTGAATAGCATGATATATTAGAAATGTCCACATTGATTTGAATTGACATCCATGAATATGCACATGTCTTTTAATGGTCAAATTTGATCCTAATAAAACTGAACCCAAAATTGGAATTGCCATTTTCCATGTAGCTTGAGTGGAACTTTCATAACAAAAACTTTTTTTTTTTCCTGGAGAATATTTTATAGCTTTGGTTAATACATGATATATTTGAACTTTGCTAGATCTTTAAATGTGATAGTTAATTCCTTTACTCCAAGGTGGATGAATTATGGATCTATTGAATTACGGTAATTCCTGTTTTATTACTTTAGTAGTTGGGATTTGGGAAGTACAAGTTTTGTACAGCTCCATTAAGCAGACTTGATTGTTATAAGCATACTTGGAATACTGCATCAAGTTTTGGTCACCACAATGTAAAAAAGATGCTGAGACTCTAGAAAGAGTACAGAGAAGAGCAACAAAGATGACTAGGGGACTGGAGGCTAAAACATATAAGGAACGGCTGCTGGAATTGGGTATGTCTAGTTTAATGAAGAGAAGGACGAGGGGGAACTTGATAGCGGTGTTCCAATGTCTCAAAGGCTCCCGCAGAGAGGAGGGAGTCAAGCTATTCTCCAAGGCACCTGAAGGCAGGACAAGAAGCAATGGATGGAAGCTGATCAAGGAGAGAAGCAACTTAGAACTAAGGAGAAACTTCCTGACAGTTAGAACTGTTAACCAATGGAACAACCTGCCTCCAGAAGCGGTGAATGCTCCAACACAGGAAGTTTTTAAGAAGAGACTGGACAGCCATTTGTCTGAAATGGTGTAGGGTTCCTGCCTGAGCAGGGGGTTGGACTCGATGACCTCCAAGGTCCCTTCCAACTTTTTATTTTTTTTTTTTTTATTATTATTATTATTATTATTATTATTATTATTATTATTATTATTATTATTATTTACCAACCTTAAGTTGTCCTGTCCATCTCTTCACAGTTCTACTGATCCTGCTAGATGACTATCAAATTTAGTGAAATTGGACTATTCAGGAAAAATTGACATAGTACAGTCTTTGTTTGAGTTGATGAGGCCTGTGGCTCTTCTAAAATGTCTTTACAGTGTGCATATTATATGCATAAAGTGCCAATGAAAAATAACTATTGGAAGTTGGCAAAATGCAGATCTATCAAAACAATATTGAATGAAGGGAAATATATGTGTTTCAGAATGATGTTGCAGGATCCAGTCTGGGTTGGTCACCAGGACCAGAGGTTTAGTCTTCCAAGCTTTTAGACCCATGTTTGAGCCCATCCTCAGGGAACTTCTCTCTCACCAGAATGTGTCTGGTAAGAGAAAAGTTCTGGTGAGAGACAAGTTCCCTAAGGATGAGCTCCAGCATGTGTCTGAAAGCTTGGAGGACTAAATCTTTGGCCCTGGTGACTAACCCAGATTGGATCCTAAAACAATATTGCTTTTTCTTTCCAGTATCCAAATATGGAGGACCTTTAGGCTGATCTACTTTAATGCCCTATCTCTGACATAATACAAGAAAGCTACAAAAAAAATCTGTACATAGATCACTGATCCATAGTATTAAGACAGTAACTGTGAACTATTATATTTTAATTTTTCATAATTTCTGAGAACAGATTTAATTTCCCTTTTTGGAAAGGTTCCCAGACAACAGGGTGGAACTTTTGTTTCTCATTTATTACCCATTCTTATTCTAATGTTAGATATAAGGTAGCTAAATTTTATTCAGTTCTATATACTTTTGACAAGCTTTGCTGAAAATGCTGTTTGACCATTTATATGAATAAATAATATATTAAACCTTAGTCGTAGATCTGCAGACCATTAAAATTAATTTAAACCAAAGAGCATGAATAACTAAGACTATAGTATTGATTTAAAAAAAAAACTAGTGTAGCTTCATAAGAATTTGAAAGGGGTCTAATATGTTCAGATGGTTTATTTTAATTTTTTCCCTGAGTAGGTAACTTCAGTACAAGCCACCTTCAATATAATTTTATCTGACTGGCACAGAGACCAGAAGCTTAGCAAAAGGGGATAATGTTTCCTAATTGTTCCACTATTTTTCCATGGGATTCAGTAGACCACATACTTTTTCCAATTTCTACTTCTTCAGAACAAACATGTGGTGGTCTGACTGAGATATGGTGAATGATCAATGTCACCAAATGATCCTCATGTGGATTAGAGGTTTAATACTTCTGCATTTGGGATTGAAACTCCATTACATCGTGCTAAAGAGGAGGAGGAGTCAGACTCATAAAAATACAATATCTGCTTACACTTCATCTCAGGGGCAATAACATTTCCTTAACCTGAATATAACAATTTCTTCATCTCTGAGGGTACAGGGAAATTTGGCCAGTGATTCATTAATATCATTGAAATAAATAAAGCTGAAATGTTTGTTTCATGAGTTGAGGTTGGGGAAAGGGGAAGGGGAGGAGAATGGAAGTTCAGTACAAAATAAATATGCCAAAACAACAGTTCTATAGGGAATACATTTTAAAAATGATCATAAATAACATTTTTGATGTGTCATTCTTAGCAAAGTAACACAACTGACAACTAATATTTTGGTCCTAAGTATCTATGGTGCGGCCATGGTGGCTCAAAGACTGCCAGTAACTCATCCAGTGGTGGGATTCAAATATGTGAACAATCAGTTCTCTGTGTGGATGCTACTTCTGGAAGTCCATTCTGGGCCTGGGCAACAAAAAAATTAGCGACTGGTTCTGCCAAAGTGGTGCGAACTGGCTGAATCCCACCACTGAACCCATCCCTGTATCATGAGGAGTTAGGCCGTAAACACTAACTTCATCTCCATTATCCTATTTTCCCCTGTTCATTGGGTCTCCTCTTTGGTCTACGAAGAAAATGCTATGTCAAATTTTTGCATAGGATTTTAGTTTGATATTGTTTGTTGTGTTTACATTTTGCTTGTGCAAATTAGAACCAGTTGCTTCCAATTACATGAAAACTGGCTAGATCCATCAGGAATGTTCTGCAGTTCGAGTATGACTCTGTAATATAGCTATGCTGCACATTCCCATCATTGCTACAAACTGCTGATGATATCCCTAGTATTGATTTGAGGACTAGCTAATACAAGTGGTTAGGTGAAATGCTGATAATGCCTTATCTGTTCTCCACTGTGCAAAAGATCACCAATTTATCATCTTGCTTTGCCCTGTTTTGTACTGACAGATAGTTTTGTGTTCATTTTTTTGGCAACTGTTCCCATGATAACCACATTGCTTCTTCTCTGTGGGTATCTGTTTCAGATTTTGATCTGAGGCAGTAACAGCTGGTGGTCATCCTGCAGGCTAAATTAAATAAAGACTTCATTGATTTTACTGCCCTCATAAAGTTTCATTCTCCCTTGCTCCTGTAGCATACATACAGACTTCTGGCACATTAGTAAGAATTATTCTCCAAGCCATATCTATTTTGATAAGCATACTAGCCAGTCCCTTTGATTAAGCTGTGTCAATTATAGGGAGAAACATGCCCTGCATCTGTAATTCAGATGACATAAAATATCTTGTTCTGGTATATCCCATCCTAAAATTACTGATTTCAATAAAAGAAAAGCTGTTTTTCATAACAATTGTTAACCACTTATTTTCCATCAACTTCTATTGAAATATAATAATAATATAATAATAATATTTAATAATAATAATAATAAGTCAAAAGTCAAAATTGAGAAGACAGCAACAGACAGTAAGTGCCACCTATGCAAAGAAGCTGAAGAAACAGTGGACCACCTGGTAAGCTGTTGCAAGAAGATTGCACAGACTGACTACAAGCAGCGGCATGACAAAGTAGCAACAATGGTGCATTGGAAGATCTGCAAAAAAAATCATTTGCCTGTAAGCAAAAACTGGTGGGATCATAAAATAGAGAAAGTCATAGAAAATGATAAAATTAAACTGCTCTGGGACTTCAGAATTCAAACAGACAAGCACCTGAAACATAACACCCCAGACTTAACAATTGTCGATAAGAAAAACAAAAAAGTCTGGGTAGTGGACGTGGCAGTGCCTGGAGAAAGAACTGGAAAAGATAACAAAATACAAAGACCTACAAATAGAAATAAAAAGACTATGGCAAAAGCAAGAAAGGGTAGTACCAATAGTCATAGGCGCCTTGGGTGCAATCCCAAAACAACTGGAGCACCACTTGAACACCACTGGCATTGACAAATTCGCTATTAGTCAATTGCAAAAGGACTTAACTGGAAACTCTTCCATCCTGCAACGATATCTTTAATAACATCAAACATCCACATCTGCCTATCCAGGCCCGGGGTAAGGACTCTATAGGTAGACAAAATGCCAAATCCAGTCTGAACATCTAGCTGTTGTGCGATGATCAATACTAATAATAATAATAATAATAATAATAATAATAATACTAATACTAATATCTAATATATAAAATAATAATGTTGGAAGGGACTTTGGAGTCATCGATTCCAACACCACCTGCTCAGGCAGAATTCTTATACCTTTCGGCAAGGGTAGACCAATATCCATAGGCTCCTTGGTGCAATCCCAAAACAACTGGACACCACTTGAACACAGTTGGCATTGAAAATTCCCTATATTCATTGCAAAGGCGGCCTTACTAGGAACTGCTTCTATCCTGCGACGATTCCTGTAATACCATCAAACATCCACATCTGCCTATCCCAGGTCCTGGGTAAGGACTCGATAGGTAGACAAAATGCCAAATCCAGTCTGAACATCTGGCTGACTGTGCGATGATCGATAATAATGTTGGAAGGGACTTTGGAGGTCATCGAGTCCAACCCCCTCCTCAGGCAGGAAATCTTATACCATTTCGGACAAATGGTTATCCAGTCTCTTCTTAAAAAGTTCCAGTGTTGGAGCATTCACTACTTCTGGAGGCAGGTTGTTCCACTGGTTAATTGTTCTAACTGTCAGGAAATTTCTCCTTAGTTCTAGGTTGCTTCTCTCCTTGATTAGTTTTCATCCGTATGATTCACATAGCCTTGTGAGAGATATACATCTTTCCATGAAATCAGTTTGTATCGCAATATTGTGATTGTTAAGCCAAGAACAAGCAATTTCAAGGACAGAGAAGTCAATTATGTAAAACTAACAACTATCACCAAGATTCAAGTCCACAAGCTCATAGCAGTCAATTGAACCATAATGGCTTGGAACTGCCAGGTTTGTAAGAAAATGGGCATCTTCCCTGTGACAGAAGGCCATCATTTCCTTTAATTATCTAGATTCTAATTTTCAATGAAGATTGTTATCTGTAGATATCTTGGTGCCTTTGAGCTTGGTTGTTTCCTTGTACTCTAGATGTTTCATTACCTGACTAGGTAACTTCATCATTGCTAGTGACTGTAGGATTTACTCCCCATTTATACTTGTATTAACTTGCCCTGCCAGTGTTGCTGGAGGTGCCGTTTGCTCCTCAGTAGTTCCTTGATTACGGTATTGTTTTCTGCTTGATTGCTTGTCTGATGTTAAGCCCTGCTTATCTTGATGTAGGCTGATAAGACTATATTCTAGTCTTTTTGTTTCCTTTTTAGCTTTTTTATTTTATCTTCATAATGATGTGTAAATGTGGCTTATCTCTGTACATTTATTGATGGCTGATTTGTCTGAATGCCAAGCTTCTAGGAATTGCCTAGTGTTTTGGAATTTAGCTTGGTCTAGGGTTATCACAGTTTCCTAATTTAAACTATAGTTGAAACTAGAGCTGAAACTGGGACTCTGTGAGCCTCCTAGAGCAAATAAAATCCAAAAAAACTACGAAATTCCTGAAAGCTTGGTATTCAGCCAAATCAGTCATCAATAGATACACAGAGATAAACCATGTTTACACATAGTTCAAAAGATACATAGGAGTAAACAATGTTGCACACCTTTCAAAAGAGACAATTAAAAAAAACTAAGAAGGAAATGGCTCCCTTGAGTCCTCCCTGGAAAAAGAGAGGACTTCAGATTGCCCACAGTGTTTCCACTCCACTCCCCATGATGAGACAATAAAGTAGTAGTTAACAGTAGGTTTTAGAGCTCTGTGAGTTGGCTGAAACAGCTTTGCCAAGCCGTAATTGGTGCCTTTAATAAGGACACTAGGATCGGCCACCTTCCTTCTTAATCACTTTTATTGGAAATGGCTTATAAATTGCTTTTGGGACATTATGAATCTCCTGAAGGGCAAGCTTTATTGCACTGGGTGATTTTCCTCCAACCTGCAGCAAAAAAAGATTTATATAAGTTTAAAACTTAAAGAAATCTTTTTTTTTTTTTAAATGGAAATAAGAAGTGAAAGGGTAGTTGCCATTTTGTCAGACCAAGGACATGCTTGCCATGCTGGCCCTATGGAACAACTCTTCTTCTGAGATTTGGAGATTTTTGCTTTCCAGAAAGCTGTTAAGGTGAGGCTTTTTCTTCAGGTCTTAAGGCTGATGTCAGGGGAATTCTGTATATAAAATCATTCATGTGAAGCTGTGCTCATTTTTTTCTTTTTTCTATTGGATTATTTTTAATGTTTATTGTTAGATGTAGAGTTTTTTATATTGTTTTATACTGATTGTTTACCATCCAGAATTACACATTTAAGAAAGAAAGAGGTGGAGCACATTCATTTTCCAAATAAACATTTTCTAATATATTTTATTATTGCTAATTATCTAACAGTAATCCCTGAAGCTGGGCCAGACTAGCATGATGTCCTCTGCAGAACTGTTTAGTCAATGAGCTGAACCCAGTTTTTTTCATTCTACATTATTTCTCCAGGCTTTGTTAATATATTGTAGATAATTCATAGATTTTTTTTGCTCAGTTTATTCAACTTGCGTCTTTGGATATGTGAGATCTGGATTCCAGCCTTCCCCATGGCTATTTTCTCAGTAATAACCATACTGTATAACAACTTTATCTTGTAAGAAAGGACACTTTATCTTTTAAGAGCAGCCACTTCCATCATTAACCCAAAGTAATTAGAGCCTCCAGTGCCCATCCTAAATAACAAATTACCTTTGCTAAATGATAGCTGTTTGTAGCTTCAGAGATGGAAATGAATTTGGGACAGTTCAAGGAAATTTTGTGTGGCTTGTTTCATTTTTAAATTCTTCATTACATATCACTGTCACCTTGGTCCCTGTGTGTGTTCCTTTAACTCACAGCTGTGTAAACCAAATGTAGGATGAGCATGTGTTAAGAAGTCTATAGTATAACCTCTCCTGAATAGAAGCATTGTACTCAGAAATGTCATTGCCTGAGATTGATAGATAAGTGTGTATTTATCTGGTGGAGGGAAAGAAAAATCAAATCTTGCAAATGCATTCTTGTATACATTAAACATAAAAGAAGTGTAATATATATCTGAGAACACAAAGTACTTAATGGCTAACAAAGACCTACATTGTGAAGAAATAGTAGCTAGATTAAGTAGCTCTATGATCCATTTTCTTCAAGTTTGCCATTCCACTACTCAAACAATCAGGTTATAAGAACTACAGTATATCACTGACCCCATTGAGTGGGTTATTAACTTCAACACAGTGAACAATAATGCAATTATGAGAGATCACACAAAGTCTCTCATTTCAAAGTGTTATAGGCAGTATCTTGCCAGATGTTTGCTAAATCTGCCTGTTACTGGTACTCTCCAGTACTAGGATAGAATGTCATTTATAAAGACAAGCAATTTTGGAGCACACAACTACAGAGAAACTGAAAATTAATCTTCACAGAAGCCAACAAAGTCAGGGTCATGAATCTCTGGTAAAAGGTAGGATCTAAAGGTATAGGCTTTACATACAAAAATTCTATGTTTCCAGTATGGCCCAATAGGATGTGTTTATGCCTAATGGGGTTTGGAAACAATCACTTATCTGCTCTGATTTTGTTATTTGTAAGACTTCTTAATAGAAGGCAAGGATAGAGGACATTCAGAGAAACCCTTCTTCCCTTTTGCAAAACAAACAGGCCTCCTCCATCCCCTTCTATACATGCCCCTCTATACATTCACATTCAGAATCTGGGGGTTTCCTGGGGGGGGAAATAGGGTAGGATTTCTCTGGCTGCAAAATGAGAGGATGATAGGTAGATATCCGATATATCTGTCATTATTCCTAATCTTAGGCAAATAATTACCTCATGAATGATCAGTTCTGGCATTTTCGAATCCTAGCATTAATTTTTTTTTAAAAAAAACACATACTAGAAAGACTGACACTTTAGAAATCTATTACTAAGCAGCTAATACTACAGGGAAATAATCTTACTTGGTGAAAAGGTTTACTTT
Organism: Crotalus tigris; assembly: GCF_016545835.1. NCBI lineage: Eukaryota > Metazoa > Chordata > Lepidosauria > Squamata > Viperidae > Crotalus > Crotalus tigris. Next base: position 15,756,263 of record NW_024096970.1, read on the forward strand.
GTGGTATCACAAAGATGTGAAAAGGAAAGAGCAAGGCCTGAATGAGTAATGCCCAAATGAACAGCACAACTCCGACTCCAAAACAGAAATAACTTTTTTTTTCTCTGAGGGAAATACCTTTACTTTAAAATAAATGTAGATAGCTGAATGCCACAGCTGACATCAATTGAATACATGAACATTTATGCTCTCCTTTAAAAAAAAAGTGTTTGCATGCTGAGCCTTGTGGAGGTTTAATAAGCTATTATTAAAATTTTACATTGCAATTTTATGTTGAAAATGGTCATTTGGCTGCTAAATATTAATACATACAGTCTGAGGGAACTCTGAAGGTCACAAGACTGACTCTGAAGGATAAGCAGCATAGAATAGTGTTCTATCAGTTGCTAAGCAAACTGGAAAGCAAGAATGTCAGTCTATTTGGTTGTTTGGGTTGAAATGTCATCCTACAAAGATCTAGAGATTCATCTCTCCTCAAGCTCTGAACTTTATTTTAAGATTATTGGTGAATCAAAGATGTATGAGGTGACCTGAACTACTCCCAAATGTTTCCTATTCAAATACAACTTCCCATGCAGAAAACACATGTAAACTACATGTAGCGGAGAGGAGACTTGGTGTAGGGTCAGCACTGGCTGGGATCAGCGCTGGCTGGGAGGCTTTTCTGGAACTCTGCAGATTCGGCAGAGAGGTCGGAGCTCCGGCAGCCTCTGCGGTGGCTGGTGGCAGAGCGTGGCTCTTGGTGAGGGATTTTTAAAGGGGAAGAGAGATTGACTGGGGAAGGAGAAGTTTTATCCCTTTTTCTGGAGTGGCACGCCAGACAGAGGGAGAGCAAGGTAGGAGGTTAGAGAAGACATACAGAATGCTCTTACCTTCTCACTGAAGTGGTACTTATTTATCTACTCACATTTGAAGGCTTTCGAACATCTATGTGGGAAGTTACATATTATTTACACATTACATATACTGTAATTAATAAAATAACTAGACTGCTTGATGCTGATTTATAGAGAATATGTTCAACATCGATACTATGAGATTAAACTGTATTGATGTAGATGCTGGCATAGAGTCTTTTATCAGAAGAAAAACATACATGGCTTTTTCTGTTTCCTTTTTTAAAACTGGATTGATATAGCATTTTGGTTTCCAACCTTTTGGTCCAAAAAATTATTTGAAATTGCATGTGCACGTGAGAAAAATAAGCAAGTTCCAATTCCAATTTTGATTTGGGCCAGATTCAATCTTTCAACTGTCCCACCTAAAACTTGCTCAGATCTACAGTATTGTGTTTCTCAGTATTTAGCTAGGTTCTAATTTGCATAATTCCTCCAATTGCCTAATCAAAATTTGTAAACTTGATATCCTTGTAATAGCTTTACTGGAACAAAGCCTCCAAATAATTCTACTTTGTAGGATTCTTCCCCCCTCCATTTTCCCACCCTCAAGTCTTAGTACTATATAATTGTTCATCTGCAATACTGTTTAATTCAACTTTCTGGACTCACTGGCAAAAAGGGTGGGGGTGGTCATCTTTTGTTTTTATGCTAGATTCAGGGCTAATCTCAAGTTTCATTGACTGGAACTGATACAAGAAATATTACGGTTGATAATAGCAGATTTGGAGTCCTCAATTCCCGGTGGTCTTTGGCTTATTTGAAATGGAGATTGTTAAGTCCTCAGCGAAATGGCAAATAACGCATGAAGCAGTTGCAGTTCTCAGGAGCCTCTTTATTAGTGTACAGCATACTGGTTACAAGATGCCGACAATGCCCAAGTCCCTCTGCTCCTTTTAAAGGCGATCCCCGGGCCAAACGGTAACATTTGGCGCGCTTGCACTTCGCGCATGCGCGCAAATGCTGGCGACAGCCAGTCTGGTCCCGGGCAGCTTGCACCTGCCCGGGACCATTGCAACGTCCCGAGCCTACCTTCACAGGCTCAGGACATAACACCCCTTCCCCCCCGGCTAAGACTATAACCACATAAATAGTAATACGCGACCTCAACACGAGTGTGAGACCCACACTAGCTTTATGTACCAAGTTATCAATTTGGCTTCCATTTTCCCCCAGTGTTCAATATTCCTACTTGTACAGTAATACCCTCTTTTAAAAAGAGCCGAGGTGGTGCAGCAGTTAGAGTGCAGTACTGCAGGCCACTTTAGCTGACTGTGTTCAGCAGGTCAGCGGTTCAAATCTCACTGGCTCAAGGTTGACTCAGCCTTCCATCCTTCCGAGGTAGGTAAAAAGAGGAGCCAGATTGTTGGGGGCAATGTAAATATATATATTGTCCAAATAATAACGATCACCAAGAGAATATCTATAAAAATAGAAATTTAATCCACCAAGCTTTCGTCAAATACACTTGACATCGTCAGGGTTAAAAGGCAAACTACGAGGGAGTCTTATATACAGTTGTTTAATGCCTGTTTCCGGCTCCTGGAGCGCGTCATAGGCCCCAGCTGATCGGGCTGAGTCCTAAGCATACGCCCCACGTCAGCATCTATCTCCGGTCCATGGTTAGTTTGAGCTCGATCATATGTTGCTTCGTTAGTTGTCAACGGGTTGGAAGCCCAAGTCCTTTTTCCTTCCCTATTCGTAACCCCTCCACCATCCCAGACATCACTTCCCTTTGTGAGCGGGGGTAGGCAATTATCCACACTGCCTTCAATATCACTACATGCACCAAGGCTGCTTTGATCCTGTTTTCCTATCTCCCGGGATTGTAACACAAGCTCGTAGTCCCCCCCCATACTATTCCTCCTCCCCTCCTTCTTCCCATAGGTTCTCCTGAGCGGTCTACTGTTCGTTTCCACGCTCTCTCTCTTGCGCGCAGTCACGATGTTTCTTGCCGTTGTTCCGTTATCAGTGCTTCGTTGTTCCGTCCATTGTTGGAGAGCACTACTGCCGTTCATCCCCAATTCTCCGTTCCCACTCCATATAGTGCTCCTCCCCTTTAACTGCAATCGCTGTTTTGTCTCGCAACTTGGTGTTGGGAGTATCCGAGGGGGATGCATTCTTCTACTCGACTGTGACCGGGGTGTCATGGTGTGTGTGGTGCGTGTGGTAATATCCTCAACGGGGGGTTCGTCCTCGGTCTCGTCATCTTGATTGAGCTTGGTTATATTCCGTTTTTCTTTCAGTTCATCGGGCTCTACTCCATCTCCATTCCGTCCCACCAATGGTCCGTTCTCTATGGGTCGTGGCGCACTCAGCCGCAGTTGCTTGCTGGAATCAGTCTGTTGTTGATCCGTGAGAGGGGAGCTGTCAGTGGAAACTCCATTGCTGTAATTACGTAGGGAGGAGGTCAGGGCGGCTTTTTGATTGGGTCCCCTCCCCATATCAGTACGATTACCAGTACTCCATATTTTTAGAGCTTGGTGCGCTGCGCACAAATCTACATGTCGATTGATAGATTCCGTTCCTGAGAACCATGCCTCTTTCAATAGGCGACCTCTTTTTGTCATATCATTGGCCAAAATTTGTGCGTTCTCAAAATCAAAGCGATGGCCGTGTTCCGCTACATGGGCCCAGATCTGCGAATGTTGCTCGCCTCGTTTAATGGCCAGCTTGTGCTCGTGTAAACGAGTCTTGAGTCTTTTCGAGGTCTCGCCTATATAATGGCTCTGACAGTCTGTGCAGTTGATTCTATATACTACAGCTGACCTCTCGACAGTAGGGAGCTGGTCCTTGGGGCGCATCACTTTAGCTCGTAGAGTCTGGGTAGGTTTGTGAGCTACCTGTATGTTGTAGGGTGCTAGGATTCTGGCAGTGGCTTCTGACACGTTGTTGATGTATGGTAGTGACACTTGTACGGTTCGTGTCCCAGGTTCTTCTCTTTGTTGTTCATTTCGAGGTCCTGGTGCCATACTGTGTCGCTTAATAAATCTTGGGGGGTACCCATTCATCCGGCATATACGGAACAGGTGTTTTCTTTCTTCTGCCTTAGACTCCCTAGTGCTACAGTGCGATTGCACCCGTTTAAACAGGGTCTTGATGCAGCTGGCCTTCTGGGAGGCCGGATGGTTGCTATAGAAATGGAGGATGCGATCCGTGTGGGTGGGCTTCCGATAGACCCTGGTGTTAAGAGTTCCATCTAGGGAACGTTGGACTAACACGTCCAAAAAGGCTATCGAGCCCCGGATCTCCTCCTCCATCGTAAATTTAATGTCCGGGTATATTGAATTTAATACTCCCATAAAGCCCGCCAGATGGCAGCGTTTGACGACAGCAAACGTGTCGTCAACATACCGTGCCCAGAACTTGGGCTGTTGACGGGTCATGGCCTCGTGTTCCAGTTGTTGTAGAACCGCTTCCGCCACCACGCTGGATATTGGGGAGCCCATCGGTGTGCCCTTGACTTGTTCGTATATATTATCTTGAAAGGAGAAGTAAGTTGTAAGGCATAGCTCGATGAGTTGCGCTAGATCTCCCGGTTGCAGAGAATCTCGGTGTCCAGTTTTTCCTAGTTTTTCTAATCTGTCCCTTAAGACTCTCAGGGCCAGGTCTTGAGGGATGGAGGTGAAGAGTGAGGTGACGTCAAAAGAGACCATCACCTCATCCTCCTCCACCCTAAGGGTCCTGATCCTCTCCAGGAACTCCTCCGCAGATCTAACTGGAGTAGGGCTGCCATCGACCAGGTAGGATATGCGATCACTAAGCCACTTCGCCAACCCCGAAATGGGAGTGCCCCTGAACGACACGATAGGGCGAAGTGGAATATCCTCCTTATGGATCTTTGGCAGCCCATAAAACCTTGGGAGCGCCGCGTCATTGGGCCGTATTCTCCTTAAAGTATCTTCATCAAGTTTCTTTGACCGTTTAAAACCGTCAAGTAGCTTATTGATTTTATTTTTCAAGGTCACCATGGGGTCTTTCTTGATGATTCTGTAAGCAGAATCGGGTGCAATCGCACTGTAGCACTAGGGAGTCTAAGGCAGAAGAAAGAAAACACCTGTTCCGTCTATGCCGAATGAATGGGTACCCCCCAAGATTTATTAAGCGACACAGTATGGCACCAGGACCTCGAAATGAACAACAAAGAGAAGAACCTGGGACACGAACCGTACGAGTGTCACTACCATACATCAACAACGTGTCAGAAGCCACTGCCAGAATCCTAGCACCCTACAACATACAGATAGCTCACAAACCTACCCAGACTCTACGAGCTAAAGTGATGCGCCCAAAGGACCAGCTTCCTACTGTCGAGAGGTCAGCTGTAGTATATAGAATCAACTGCACAGACTGTCAGAGCCATTATATAGGCGAGACCTCGAAAAGACTCAAGACTCGTTTACACGAGCACAAGCTGGCCATTAAACGAGGCGAGCAACATTCGCAGATCTGGGCCCATGTAGCGGAACACGGCCATCGCTTCGATTTTGAGAACGCACAAATTTTGGCCAATGATATGACAAAAAGAGGTCGCCTATTGAAAGAGGCATGGGTCTCAGGAACGGAATCTATCAATCGACGTGTAGATTTGTGCGCAGCGCACCAAGCTCTAAAAATATGGAGTACTGGTAATCGTACTGATATGGGGAGGGGACCCAATCAAAAAGCCGCCCTGGCCTCCTCCCGACGTAATTACAGCAATGGAGTTTCCATTGACAGCTCCCCTCTCACGGATCAACAACAGACTGATTCCAGCAAGCAACTGCGGCTGAGTGCGCCACGACCCAGAGAGAACGGATCATTGGTGGGACGGAATGGAGATGGAGTAGAGCCCGATGAACTGAAAGAAAAACGGAATACAACCAAGCTCAACCAAGATGACGAGACCGAGGACGAACCCCCCATTGAGGATATTACCACACGCACCACACACACCATGACAACCCGGTCACAGTCGAGTAGAAGAATGCATCCCCCTCGGATACTCCCAACACCAAGTTGCGAGACAAAACAGCGATTGCAGTTAAAGGGGAAGAGCACTATACGGAGTGGGAACGGAGAATTGGGGATGAACGGCAGTAGTGCTCTCCAACAATGGACGGAACAACGAAGCACTGATAACGGAACAACGGCAAGAAACATCGCGACTGCGCGCAAGAGAGAGAGCATGGAAACGAACAGCAGACCGCTCAGGAGAACCTACGGGAAGAAGGAGGGGAGGAGGAATAGCATGGGGGGGGACTACGAGCTTGTGTTACAATCCCGGGAGATAGGAAAACAGGATCAAAGCAGCCTTGGGGCATGTAGTGATATTGAAGGCAGTGTGGATAATTGCCTACCCCCTCTCACAAAGGGAAGTGATGTCTGGGATGGTGGAGGGGTTACGAATAGGGAAGGAAAAAGGACTTGGGCTCCCAACCCGGTAACAACTAACGAACGGCAAGAAACATCGCGACTGCGCGCAAGAGAGAGAACGTGGAAACGAACAGCAGACCGCTCAGGAGAACCTACGGGAAGAAGGAGGGGAGGAGGAATAGTATGGGGGGGGGACTACGAGCTTGTGTTACAATCCCGGGAGATAGGAAAACAGGATCAAAGCAGCCTTGGGGCATGTAGTGATATTGAAGGCAGTGTGGATAATTGCCTACCCCCGCTCACAAAGGGAAGTGATGTCTGGGATGGTGGAGAGGTTACGAATAGGGAAGGAAAAAGGACTTGGGCTCCCAACCCGGTAACAACTAACGAAGCAACATATAATCGAACTCAAACTAACCATGGAACGGAGATAGATGCTGACGTGGGGCGTATGCTTAGGACTCAGCCCGATCAGCTGGGCCCTATGACGCGCTCCAGGAGCCGGAAACAGGCATTAAACAACTGTATATAAGACTCCCCCGTAGTTTGCCTTTTAACCCTGACGATGTCAAGTGTATTTGACGAAAGCTCGGTGGATTAAATTTCTATTTTTATAGATATTCTCTTGGTGATCATTATTATTTGGACAATATGAATATTCCCAAGAGTCGCATTTTTGTTTTTATTTCTAATTATTATAACAGAGCAGTTTTGCTCATGGCAAGACGCTGGGAAAAGTCTGCCTGTCGTATCTCGGCTTGCTATCGTAAGCTAGCCTTCCTGCACGCTTGTATGCGTGAAGAACTCCCACCCAAGTCATTGATGAGGAGACCCGCGGTGAATTCTGCTGAATGCCAGCTAGCGGTGAGACAATTTCAACGTCGTACGGTACGGGCACTCATCAATGACCAACATCGTCGAGTGGGAATCTTGAAGAGGGGAGCTGACTGCCTTCGTGAACAATGTAGCAAGGGTCTGTCAGAACAACACTTCCAAATGCTCGACCAGCACGTTCAGTTAATGGCTGAGAGAACCAACCAACAGACTGCCACACGCCTCCAACGTAAGATAGACTCTTTACGGGGACAAAAGGGTAAGGGGGATATGGATAATTTGGTGCATAACTTGTCCTCAAAGACCCTTACCCGCCCCCAACTTACGCTGCTGCAGCGCGACGTAGGACAGAATCTGATGGATGCAAATCTGCTGGATTTCATCGCCGCGTTAGAACCCGCCATACACCACGAGAATATGGGGGAGAATTCTATGAGCTTAATTAGGCAGCAGGTCACGGGGCTGCTTATGCGCCACAGGTACCACCAAGTGTTAACTAGGGATGAAATAGAGGCCCTAGAGCATCTCAAGAGGGACGCCACCATTGTGATACTCCCCGCTGACAAGGGGAGGGCCACAGTGGTGATGGACAGGACACTCTATGTGGCCAAAGCATTGCTATTACTAAGTGACAGGACTGCTTACAGAATCATCAAGAAAGACCCCATGGTGACCTTGAAAAATAAAATCAATAAGCTACTTGACGGTTTTAAACGGTCAAAGAAACTTGATGAAGATACTTTAAGGAGAATACGGCCCAAGGACTCGGCGCTCCCAAGGTTTTATGGGCTGCCAAAGATCCATAAGGAGGATATTCCACTTCGCCCTATCGTGTCGTTTAGAGGCACTCCCATTTCGGGGTTGGCGAAGTGGCTCAGTGATCGCATATCCTACCTGGTCGATGGCAGCCCTACTACAGTTAGATCTGCGGAGGAGTTCCTGGAGAGGATCAGGACCCTTAGGGTGGAGGAGGATGAGGTGATGGTCTCTTTTGACGTCACCTCACTCTTCACCTCCATCCCTCAAGACCTGGCCCTGAGAGTCTTAAGGGACAGATTAGAAAAACTAGGAAAAACTGGACACCGAGATTCTCTGCAACCGGGAGATCTAGCGCAACTCATCGAGCTATGCCTTACAACTTATTTCTCCTTTCAAGATAATATATACGAACAAGTCAAGGGCACACCGATGGGCTCCCCAATATCCAGCGTGGTGGCGGAAGCGGTTCTACAACAACTGGAACACGAGGCCATGACCCGTCAACAGCCCAAGTTCTGGGCACGGTATGTTGACGACACGTTTGCTGTCGTCAAACGCTGCCATCTGGCTGGCTTTATGGGAGTATTAAATTCAATATACCCGGACATTAAATTTACGATGGAGGAGGAGATCCGGGGCTCGATAGCCTTTTTGGACGTGTTAGTCCAACGTTCCCTGGATGGAAGTCTTAACACCAGGGTCTATCGGAAGCCCACCCACACGGATCGCATCCTCCATTTCTATAGTAACCATCCGGCCTCCCATAAGGCCAGCTGCATCAAGACCCTGTTTAAACGGGTGCAATCGCACTGTAGCACTAGGGAGTCTAAGGCAGAAGAAAGAAAACACCTGTTCCGTATATGCCGAATGAATGGGTACCCCCCAAGATTTATTAAGCGACACAGTATGGCACCAGGACCTCGAAATGAACAACAAAGAGAAGAACCTGGGACACGAACCGTACGAGTGTCACTACCATACATCAACCACGTGTCAGAAGCCACTGCCAGAATCCTAGCACCCTACAACATACAGGTAGCTCACAAACCTACCCAGACTCTACGAGCTAAAGTGATGCGCCCCAAGGACCAGCTTCCTACTGTCGAGAGGTCAGCTGTAGTATATAGAATCAACTGCACAGACTGTCAGAGCCATTATATAGGCGAGACCTCGAAAAGACTCAAGACTCGTTTACACGAGCACAAGCTGGCCATTAAACGAGGCGAGCAACATTCGCATATCTGGGCCCATGTAGCGGAACACGGCCATCGCTTCGATTTTGAGAACGCACAAATTTTGGCCAATGATATGACAAAAAGAGGTCGCCTATTGAAAGAGGAATGGTTCTCAGGAACGGAATCTATCAATCGACGTGTGGATTTGTGCGCAGCGCACCAAGCTCTAAAAATATGGAGTACTGGTAATCGTACTGATATGGGGAGGGGACCCAATCAAAAAGCCGCCCTGACCTCCTCCCTACGTAATTACAGCAATGGAGTTTCCACTGACAGCTCCCCTCTCACGGATCAACAACAGACTGATTCCAGCAAGCAACTGCGGCTGAGTGCGCCACGACCCATAGAGAACGGACCATTGGTGGGACGGAATGGAGATGGAGTAGAGCCCGATGAACTGAAAGAAAAACGGAATATAACCAAGCTCAATCAAGATGACGAGACCGAGGACAAACCCCCCGTTGAGGATATTACCACACGCACCACACACACCATGACAACCCGGTCACAGTCGAGTAGAAGAATGCATCCCCCTCGGATACTCCCAACACCAAGTTGCGAGATAAAACAGCGATTGCAGTTAAAGGGGAGGAGCACTATATGGAGTGGGAACGGAGAATTGGGGATAACGGCAAGAAACATCGCGACTGCGCGCAAGAGAGAGAGCGTGGAAATGAACAGCAAACCGCTCAGGAGAACCTACGGGAAAAAGGAGGGGAGGAGGAATAGCATGGGGGGGGACTATGAGCTTGTGTTACAATCCCGGGAGATAGGAAAACAGGATCAAAGCAGCCTTGGGGCATGTAGTGATATTGAAGGCAGTGTGGATAATTGCCTACCCCCGCTCACAAAGGGAAGTGATGTCTGGGATGGTGGAGGGGTTACGAATAGGGAAGGAAAAAGGACTTGGACTTCCAACCCGTTAACAACTAACGAAGCAACATATGATCGAACTCAAACTAACCAGGGAACGGAGATAGATGCTGACGTGGGGCGTATGCTTAGGACTCAGCCCGATCAGCTGGGGCCTATGACGCGCTCCAGGAGCCGGAAACAGGCATTAAACAACTGTATATAAGACTTCCCCCGGCGTTTGCCTTTTAACCCTGACGATGTCAAATGTATTTGACGAAAGCTTGGTGGATTAAATTCTATTTTTGATAGATATTCTCTTGGTGATCATTATTATTTGGACAATATGAATATTCCCAAGAGTCGCATTTTTGTTTTTATTTCTAATATATATATATATATATATATATATATATATATATATATATATATATATATATATACATACATCACTTACTGGTGTACACTGCTTACAGAGTGCTTGCACTTAAAGCGGTATATAAGTCTCATAAATAAATAAATAAATAAATAACTCTGCTTTGCCAGTAGTGTTACAAAATCTTCCAGATATTTAGGAGATCTTCTAGCTCTCTGTGACCTCCGAATTTCCTGGTACCCTCCAAGTACCCCTTGACTAGGGGGTGCTATATGCTTGTCCCCATTGTTTGACCCTGATGGTCCCCAAGGACTGTGTTCCAACGCCTGGCCTGCTTGCTTGCCCACCGGGCTCGTCAGACCAGGGCTTTGTTCTCTGCTTAACCTGGTTGTCCTGCCTGGTTGCAGGCTCTCTGGCCCTTCTAAGTGGCTGCCACTGTTGGGCAACTCTGTATAACCTCCCAGGTCTGCCCTAGACCTATCATGAGGCTGTCTTCCCCCATGTTCCCGTTCCATAGTCGGGCTTTCTAGGTTCTCAGTACTATCCCAAAACTCAGTTGTCCCCTGAGTGATGCCAGAGGTGTTGTAATCGGGATTTGGTTCCTCGACCACCTCCCTATGTGCTTGCCCCTTCCTAGAAACAGTGGCAGTGTTGGGCCAACTAGACGGAATGTGTGCCAGCTCTCTTGCAGGGTGTGAGTTGTTTGGATGCTCCCAGTTATTCTCCCTGACTGGAGTACTGAATGATGCTGGTGTATAGTGATTATGCCCCCGGGGTAACTCCCTGGCTGGAGTAGGCACTCGTGCCTGAGTTCTAGTTAGACCCCATGAATTCCTGTTTGGAGCACTTGCGGAATCTTGGCATGGGCTATCTGTGGCTTCCCCGTTGATTACAGGTTGCAGCCCACACCTTCCCTTTGCCCATAGTGGTCCCCCTCCCCCCCTGGAAAAGAGCCAGGAGTCTCAGTAGGAAAGTCCCGTCTTGTGCGTAGCTGATCGATGTGTCGTCACAGGACACGACCGTCGTCCAGGGAAACCTCGTAGGGCAAAGGACCTGTGACCTTGGACACTGTGGCAGGGACCCATAAATGACCAGGCCCGTAGTTACAAGTCCAAACCGGGGCACCCACTAGCAGTTGTCTAGGAGCCCTGGAGTGTGTGATTTTAGAAGGTAGTCTGTCCGGGTGCAACCAGTCAAGCTTAGTAGTCAGTTTGCGCCTCCAACGAAGTTCAGCTGGGCTTCTCCCGGTAGAGTGGAAGGTGTAGTGCAATAAGAAAGGAGGAAGTCAGCCAACCTGTGATGCCAGTCTCCATAGGTCAGTTTCTTTAAAGCATCCTTGGTGATGCGAACCTTGCGTTCAGCCATACCATTCGTGGAAGGGTGGAAAGGCGCAGAGGTGGCATGATGAATCATGTTGGCCTGTAAGAAAGCTTGGAATTCGGAAGAAGTGAATTGAGGGCCATTGTCAGATACTAAAACATCAGGAAGCCCATGTGCAGCAAAAATCCCCCTCAGTACTTGAATAGTCTTTGCAGTGGTGGTGGAAGAGACAGGTACAATCTCAAGCCATTTTGAATGGCTATCAACTAGGACCAAGAAGAATTGACCCTGAAAGGGCCCAGCGTAATCAATGTGCACCCTAGACCATGGAGACTGTGTTTCCTCCCATCTATGCACAGGAGCCTGGGGCATTTCTGAGCATGAGCGTTGACAAAGGTGGCATATGTGCACCTTAGCTTCAATGTCTTTGTCTAACGCAGGCCACCACAAATGGCTGCGCGCAAACACCTTCATACATACAATGCCAGGATGACCCTCGTGGAGGGAACCTAAGACCTTAGTCCTCATTGAAGTAGGAATGACTACTCTGCTGCTCCACAGCAGACAACCCTGGAAAGTGGATAACTCATTCCTTTTAGACCAGAAACTTTGAAACTCAGTACCTGGACAGCTCTCTGGCCATCCAGATAAAACCCAAGACAGGACACGGGAGAGTGGTAGATCTGTGGCTGATTCAGCAGCCACATCCCTGGCATCTAAAGGAGACTCAGGCAAAGCCTGAATTGAAAGGATGTTGATTGTAGGTGCAGGGTCAGCCTCTACTACTGGCAGGGGTAATCTACTGAGGCCACCAGCATAGCCCATTTCTTTCCCAGGTTTGTGAATTAAAGAAAAATCATAGGCTGACAAAAAGATAGACCATCTCAGCATTCTGGGGGAGATGATTTGGGGGGGTTGTTTATGAGTGGTAAACAGCCCCAACAAAGGCTTATGGTCAGTGAAGACTGTGAAATGTCTGCCATATAAGAAATCATGGAACTTTTTGATTCCAGTAACATCAGCTAAAGCCTCCCTGTCTATTTGAGCATAATTTCGCTCTTCAGAAGACAAGGTTCTGGAGTAATATGCAGCAGGAACCTGAATTCCATCTGGTCTGAGGTGGCTTAGTACTGCTCCCACCCCATAAGGAGAAGCATCACAAGCGATGCACACAGGAAGGGACTCATTGAAATGTGCAAGCACACTGTTAGAAGTGAGTAAGGCCTTAACTTCATTGAAACTTGCTTCATGTTTTTGTGACCACTGCCACACTGCCTGTTTGTCCAGGAGCCTATGAAGTGGTTCGGCTACATTAGCCTTGTTTGGATGGAAGGAGTTGTAGAAATTTAAAAGGCCCAGAAAGGCCTGTAGTTCGGCCTTGGACTTTGGCCTAGGAGCATGCATAATAGCTTTTAATTTGGACTCAGCAGGGTGAATCCCAGAAGCATTGATTTTGAATCCCAGAAAATCTGTAGAAGGCACCCCAATTTTACATTTGTCCATCTTGAGTTTGAGGCCCATTTCCCTGAACATCAGCAGAACAGCCCTTAATCTCTCAGCTAAGTTGTGTGTAGAGTCTCCAGCAATTAAGACATCATCAAAATAGGGGCAAACCCCTGGTATACCCCGTAGTGTGTTTTCCATTATGCTTTGGAAAATTCCAGGAGCCACATTTACTCCAAATTGTAGCCTCTTCAGCTTGAATGCCCCCCTGTGGGTTACAATGGTTTGAGCTACAGCAGCAGCATTGTCAACAGGCAACTGTTGATATGCCTGAGCTAGGTCAAGCTTTGCAAAAACACGCCCCCCCTTGAGGGAGGCCAGAATATGACTGACCACAGGGACAGGATAGGCATGTTGCTGCAATGCCTTATTCAGAGTGCATTTGTAATCTGCACAGATGCGAATGTCCCCATTAGCCTTAAGAGGTGTAACAATGGGCGTCTCCCAAGGGCTGGAGTCAACAGGTTCTAAGACTCCTTGCTGAATCAATTTGTCCATTTCAGTGTTAATTTTACCTTTCAAGGCAAAAAGAACCCTTCTCGCTTTAATTCTAAGAGGGGTGACAGTGGGGTCTAGTTTTAAAGATACAGGGGGTCCTTTGTATGTGCCCAGCTGTGGGCTGAAAACATCTGCAAATTCTTTGCAGACTTCCTGTAGATCTACTGTTTGCAAGCTATTGAGCCCTGTGACATGTATTCCCAAAGCCTCAAACCAATCGAGTCCTATGAGACTCGTTCACTCACCCCCTACTACCAATACATCTAATGGACCTTCAAAATCCTTATACTGTACGTTAAGGGTGGCCTCCCCCTTAACACACACTCTGGAGTTTTGAATGTCTGTTAACACAATGTCAGAAGGCCTCAGCTTGGCCTGAAAGCCACTACCAGAACAAATCTTTCTGAAAGTATGTATGGAAATGATTGAAAGTGCAGACCCAGTATCCAGTTCCATGGCCAATGGAACCCCTTGTAACTTCACTTTAAGTGACAGTTTTTTCTTAATGGGCTTGTGTGTGCCTGTCTTATAAATGCTTCTTCGCGAAGCACAGAAACCCACCCTGTTTTGGCTGGGGACCCTGGTACCTTTCAGGCGCAATTCTTCTCGGGGTTGTACCTTCTGACGGCCCAGACACACAGCTGCAATGTGGCCCTGCTTTCCGCATGCTCTACAGATAGCAGAGCGAAATCTGCAGTCGGTCCTCTTGTGATGACCTCCACATCCGAAGCACTTGGGGACAGTTGAGGGGCTTTCCTTCTGCTTTCCTTCTTTTGTTGAGTAGAGACAGTCTACTTCATCGTTGGGATCCTCTTCTGAGTTTCCTTGGACTCCTTCCTGGTGCACGGACACAGCTTCTGGATTACTTCTGATCGGCCTCATGTTCTTGATTGCGCCACCTGCTGCCTCTTCTGCAGTAACCTTTCTCAAGGCATCTTGGAATGAAAAGTCTTCTTTAGCGAAAAGTCTCTGCTGCAATTCTCTATTTCTCAGTCCACATACAAATCTGTCTCTTAGCCTTTCTTCTAAATCTTTAAACTCGCAGTGTTTAATGGCTTTTCTCAGTGCAGCAATGTACTCTTTAGCTGATTCGCCGGACCGTTGATCCCTCTGTTCAAAAGTGTGGTGCCAAGCGATGACAGACAACTTGGGCTGGAAGTGTTCCTTTAGCAGTTTCTTCAGATCTGTGTAGGTGACAGATTCTAGAGGTGCAGGCGCTGCTATGTTTTCAGCGATCTCAAATGCGTCTTGACCGCAAACGCACAGCAGGGTGGCGGCTTTTAAACTATCTTCTCTCACTTGATTGACCTTAAGATAGTTTTCTACTCTGGCCACGTAATACTCCCATCTTTCCGGATGCGTGACATCGAATTCTGAAATTCTACCTACTTTTGCCATCTTAGTAGTATAGGAAGGGTCTATCAGTCAGCTTACCCCCAACGCTAGCTGAATTGGCGGGCAGCTACTGAGCTTAACGCCATTTCCTACTGCTCAGGACTCCAAGGTAAGCTTACAACTTGTCTGCAGTCATTGTAAGGCATTCCACCTTCGTCACCAGTGTTAAGTCCTCAGCAAAATGGCAAATAATGCATGAAGCAGTTGCAGTTCTCAGGAGCCTCTTTATTAGTGTATAGCATACTGGTTACAAGACGCCGACAACACCCAAGTCCCTCTGCTCCTTTTAAAGGCGATCCCCGTGCCAAACGGTAACATTTGGCACGCTTGCACTTCGCGCATGCGCGCGAGTGCTGGCGACAGCCAGTCTGGTCCCGGGCAGCTTGCACCTGCCCGGGACCGTTGCAACGTCCCGAGCCTGCCTTCACAGGCTCGGGACATAACAGAGATCATATACAGGAAACAGAAATGAGTAGATTGAAAAGGGAGCAATCAAGGGCAAAGAAAGGAGAGCACCTTTGGAGGCTATTTATAACTATTTTTTCCAAATGATGATGATGAGAATCAGT
This sequence comes from Crotalus tigris, assembly GCF_016545835.1. Lineage (NCBI taxonomy): Eukaryota > Metazoa > Chordata > Lepidosauria > Squamata > Viperidae > Crotalus > Crotalus tigris. Next base: position 15,771,855 of record NW_024096970.1, read on the forward strand.
ATGATTTCTGAAAATCCAGTTCTGCTTTTGCTATTTTTCTTACTAGAAGCAGCAGCAGCAGAATCACCTCTTTGAGACCAAGAAGCAGGCCCTTATCTGAAAACACTTTTATTTATTTATTTCAATCACTACCACTATCTATATTGGTGTCATCGCAATGCATGGGCAGCATCACTAGGAGCCGGAGTGTTATAGTCCTTAGAATGCAGTATTGCAGGCTAACTCTGCCAACTGCCAGCAGTTTGATTCTCACCAGCTTATCTTTCTGAGGTTGGTAAAATGAGGACCCAGATTGTTGGGGCAATATGCTGACTCTCGAAATCGCTTAGAGAGTGCTGTAAATCGCTATGAAGCAGTATATAAGTCTAATTGTTATTGCTATCACTTTCCAACATTTTGTTTCCTTTTTGAGTCCAAAACAACTGTGGGGAGTAACAGGAACAGAACAATGAAAGTAATATTGCACTTTTGTGATGCAACCAACTCCCTTTTTTTGTAGATGCATTGTAATGGCACATATATGTCAGAAATGGGTGGATCTTGCAGCACAGTGCTACGTCTGTCATTTAATTAAAGAAGCAGCATGTTTTGGTGATGCAGTGGTTAGAATTCAGTACTGCAGGCTATTTCTGTTAACTGCTGGCTGCCAGCAGTTTGGTAGTTTGATTCTCACTCGCTCAAGTTTGACTCAGCCTTCCATCTTTCCGAGGTCAATAAAATGAGGACCCAGATTGTTGAAGACAAAATGCTAACTCTATAAACCACTTAGAAAGGGCTGTAAAGGACTGTGAAATGATATATAAATCTAAGTGCTATTGCCAAGTGCTATTGCTATATTAGTTGCCGGTAGCTGGAAGGTAATAATTATACCCATTTCTCTTTCCCCATTTTTAAAACACCTATTTTAATCCCTATTTTAATTCTTGGGAGATTTCCTTAGAACCCTTCTAGTTTAAAATGCACATTAATGCAATTTATTATTACAACAGTTAGGTCCACCTTGAATATACTAACCTCTTTAGCAATTTGGATTTTCTTCCTTAAGTTAGTGAAAGAGGCTTCCCAGGAAAACTGCATAAAACTATAAAATGTGGCCTTGCTTTGGCTGATCACACAAAAATGTCTGAAGAGCTGCCATTGTGTGTCCTAAATCATTTTGAATAATATTCCCCAGTATGGACAATATTTGCATCTAGTGTTGTCAAAACAAAGACACATTGGCTGCTTCCCTTATCCTGTGATTACAGATATGTGAATACTGAATCCATGTTGATTTAGGTTAAAAAAAATAATCCAAGAGAATTATTAATATCTCATGACTGCTGCATTTAAATGTGTTTCTTCCTGTATTATATTATAAGAAGTTTTTAATATATGAGGGTTTTTTTCCTGTTCTTTCTCTCATCCCTTCTAATTATTGCATAGTGTTACCTCTAATTATAGCCTTATCCAAAATTAAAATGGGAACCTTGACATAAGAAAATCCAAAAGAAATTGAGGAAAATAGTCTTAATTTACCATTCCTAAACTATTTAACTGAAGCCAGCTGTGCAAGAGGTGCAAATGAGCAAGTGAGAAACAGGCAAAATCTGAGCAAGGGCTCAGAAAGCTTACAGTAAGAGGGTCAGACATGAGCTGAGCTTTTTTCAATTTTCTTCTGTTCTGGATTTGTTCCTGAAGTTAGCTTTAAGATTTATGAGTTATTATAATGGTATTGTTTTGAAGTATATGGGCACTGCAGTTTTTTTTTTTAATTATTAAAAAGTTTTATAAAAATTACAATATTAACCCACCCAAACCCCCCTTCTCCACTTCCCAGAGTTGAATAAAGGGTTACAAATATGATAAACATAATCTAACTAATATTACCAACTATATAAATAACCAAATCCATAATGCACTTTAACTCCCCTTTAACATAAATATAAGCAAATTAAAAGTGAACATAATAATAATGAGAACATAAACAAATTATTATCCTAATTATTAAACAATACAGTCCCCAAATAGTTAAACAATACTAATACTAAAAATAATAATAATTTCATAATAATACTCTAATATTCACCAGTAAGCTAAATGAAAGTTTTTGGTCCCATATTTATTCTGAATATAATTTATTCATCTTCTCCAGACCGAAATGTATCTTTCTTGTGAATGATCCTTCAAATAACAGAAATCTTAGCCATTTCTGCTAAATTTGACACTTTAATCATCCATTCTTCTATAGTAGGCAAGCAATCCTTCTTCCAATATTGCCCTACTAATAACCTTGCAGCTGTTATCAAATTCAACATCAAATTAATTTCTTTAACTTCACAATCTGTAATAACACCCAATAAAAATAATTGTGGGGTAAACTTTATCTTTCTCTTAAAAATCTGTTGAATATTCCACCAGATCTTAATCCAAAAGGCTTTTATATTTCTACAAGTCCACCATATATGAAAATAAGTGGCTTCCAAATTACCACATCTCCAACATCTGGGCTGTAAATTAGGATACATACAAGACAACTTTTTAGGATCCAGATGCCATCTATAAAACATTTTATAAAAAAATTCTCTTAAATTTTGTGCCCGGGTAAATTTTACATTTCTAACCCAAATTACCTCCCATGTATCCAATAGAATTGGTTCTTGAATATTTTGAGCCCACTTTACCATACAATCTTTAACTAATTCCGTTTCTGAATCCATTTCTATTAAAACATTATAAATTCTCTTTATATGTGCTCGATTTTGTTAAGTGCCAAGCACATCTACTCTCTAACAGTAAGTTCCATTGTGATGTCTGTTATTCTTGGCTAAATACAGTTCTTTGCAGTGTTTATAACTTGCTCATATGAAAGTTTTCACTATTGAAACTTATGCTGAAACCAGGTATAAAGAGCTGTTCGCTCTTTCACAGATGTGCATGCAACTTAAAGAGGTGAGAACATACTTATCACTACTATGTGCTAAGTTCTACACACAAACATATTGCTCAAGCAGAACTTCTGAAATTCTTTTTCAGCATTCTAAATAGAACTCTCCAAACTTTTCAATTAAAATATAGCTCAAGGGAGATTTTAAGGATAAATACAATCCGTGATTTTGCTACCCATATTTGAAGAGGGATCCAAATTTGATTGGAAAATAAGGACAGGAGAATGGGCTTTCATCTTTTTTTTTTCTGTACCAGTTTTCTGACTTCATTCACCTCTGTTTTTGATTTACTTGGGGGGGAAAACCAAACAGTCAAAGAATCAGACTTTGTTTGTTTGCTTGTTTATAGCTTCTGTTACTTATTAATTTATTTGTAAAATATATTGGCCGTCCATCTTGTCACAGGGTAACTCTTAGTGGCTTACAATTTTAAATCAATCATTTCTACTAAAATTCAGAACTTATCATTTTAAGAGGAGAATAAACTAAATTCATCTAGTTCTTTTATCTGATGTACCCTATTGAAATTAAAAATAATAATTATGAAAAAAACCTATTTTACTCCTATTTTGCTAGGATGATATTTGAATGACTAACAAAATTGACTATCATATCATTTGGCAATATTATAAAAACAAAAAGAGAAAACAAATTCATGAGCTTCCTTCAATCTAGGGAAAAATAAGAAGTTTTTCTTTCTGGCAAAACTACTTTTATTACAGTTGTTATCCTGCTTAAACATTTTTTTCTGTTCCTATCTCCATCTACTCATCCCTTTTTACACTTCTCAAAGAATATTCATGGTGCCTTGAAGAGCATGCAGCTTCTCCTTTTAAAATTGTTGCTCTGGGGTAAAATGACAGCTTTGATCATTTGTATGGAATGAGCATTACATTAGCTTACATAATTTCATGACTGCAATAAAATACCAAAGATATTGGCAGAGATAAATTAATTATAGATAAACAAGGATTCTTGAGCGAATTGCAAATCCCTACTGTAAATGCAGAGTTCTGCCCACATACAAAATTATGAAATATGGTCTAATATATGATATATGTACAAAATAATCCCATTTAAGTACTTGCTAAATGAATGTAATTACCTTGAGAAAACTGTCAAGAGGAATTTTCAAAACCTTTTCAGAAAAATTATTAAGACTGAAAGACAGTATACATTTTAAGTAATAAAATCCCTCTGGCTAATATAATGTGTAGCAAAGAGCCAAAGGTAGATTTTCAGATAAACAAAAACAATTTGTTTGCCAGATTTTGTACATATAATATTGTACCCACTTTGTATAGTGGTTTACTCATCTTGTTAGTGAAGACCAAAGTTAACAATATGGTATCTGACCTATTACTTTGATGACAACTTTATTGCTCTCCAATCAGAAAACATTATATTTATTTATGGGATCACTTGATTTCAACATTCTTTGTGTTATTCATCTCTTTCTATCTCTGAATGTTAGACCATGTGTATAAAATGCAATGAGACACAGAATTATTCTCTGAAATTTGATCTGATTCATTATTATTACACATTATCATCTTCCACCTTCTCTGTTACTTCTATCCTATCTATTCTATCTTCATTGCAGCATACTTTTAAGAAATATGAGGGATAATGGAATCAGTAGCAGAGAAATCTGTGGAAACAGTCCCAGAAAGATAATTTGAACTAAGGTTCCTCTTTAAAAAAATATTCAATTCATGATCTGAAATTTGGCCATAAATGGCTTTAAGTCATGTACGTGAACTATTTTAAGTGAAATTATTCTGGGATACAATCAAAGAAATAATCTATCATGAATTCTTTATAAGAATATGGTTCTTATAAGAATTTACTATATTTAACCATGAAAAAAGTGGTGAACATCACAACAACATTCTTCAGTTATCAAAAGGAATAGACCAGAGAATCATATGATCAACTGGAAGTTGTCATTTTAACTATTGATTTCATTACTTGCTCGGTTGAAGAATCCAGATTAAATCATTCCCCTATGGATAGTTCTCCAGACTTTGCTTGAATACATTTTAACAAAGGTGAGCCCAACTACTTCTCTTGGTAACTGGTTTTATTGTTGAACTGTTAGGAAATTTTCAAATTAGGTATTGAGTAGTTGTGCTACTTAACTATTAGGGTCAGTACCATTCCCAAAAGACAAGAAATCAGCTTTGCAAAATTTATTCTGAAATTTTAGAGTGGATATAAGAAAGATCCCATTTCAACCTTTCTCCCCTATGCCCTATAGCAGTGATGGCAAATCTTTTAGAGACCGAGTGCCCAAACTGCAACCCAAAACCCACTTATGCATCATTGGGTGCCGGGTGGAGTGGCCCATTGGCTAGTTGTGGCCAATTGGGTGGGTGTGGCCCATTGAGTGGGCTGGCTGCAGTGGTAATGGCCGACTGGGTGGGACTGAAAAGTTCAATCAATCAATTCCAACTTTGCAAGATTTCTTTTTCCCTGTGAGAAGTTGAAATTGACTGATTGATTGAACCTTTTTTCTTTTTTGCACATGGCGGCAGAGGCCTAAAGCTAAAAGGTTTTATAAAACCAGCTGAAGGCCTAAGACTGAGGTGACGGCATGTGTACTCACAGAGAGGGCTCTGAGTGCCGCCTCTGGCATCCGTGCCATAGGTTTGCCACCACTGGAAAGTTCCATTATGGAACTTTGTCACGGTCTCCCCATACCCTCAAGTTATTCAGACATATAATTTTGCTACTACACTTACTGTCCTTCCCCCCGCTAAAAAAAAATCAAAGTAAGAGAAGTGAGAAAAGAATTTAAATGGAGTGGGATAACATCTGGCTGTTGCTTTTTTCATCTTTTCACTGCATGGCTGGAGGAAATGCTTTCTGGCTCCACAGGAGAACATAGCACATTAATAGAAATATTTGCACAACACTATGTACAGCCTGTCTATGTGAAAATACTTTCTGTGTCATGTTGATTAGATGAAAAAAGTGACCAACTACTAATAGTATAATTTAGCCCAAAGCTGGATTCAGCAAGGAATAGAAAGCTTTTGGCAAACATAAAGTATGCAGAATAATATCAGGTGTCTTTACTTTCTTGTCTTAACTCTCCTCTGTGTCTAAAATACAGTAAATGATATAAGTAAAATTAGCTGAAATTTCAATGCATTCTTTGTCTGGATAATTTTACCGTTGATTAGTTATTTCTCTTGTAAATTTAATCTGTGTTGAGATTAGCTCAGAAGACTTTTACATTCCTATCAATAACAAAGCTAGATGCTTCCTTTCTGTTATGGAGGAAGAGTTCCAGTGAAATTAATGCACTTAAACTAACTGCCAAATGCACTTTCAGAAAAGGCCAGAAAGGAGTACATTTTCCATTTAAAGATCTTTGAGCAACAAAGTACTTGAAGCAGAAGGTTTCCTTTCTGCATAGCACTGGAAAGTTTACCAGAGAACTACAGGTGTGTCCCACATGAGATGGTAAAAATAGGTCTGTGTACAGTTTGATGACAGTCAGTAGTTATAATTCATTCACCCCAAGGTGCTCTATAGCTCTGTATACAATTTCAAACCATAATGTTGTAATAGAATAGGTGTTATAACATTTATATTATAAACAGACTACATAACTAATTGCAAAGGTTTACCATGCATTGAAAGTTGGCACCTCTCTATTAAACAGAGGCTTTGACTTAACACTTATGACCAGATGACAGGTTATGCATTATCAGTCAGAAGAGTTCCTCAGCTGAATTTGGTGGAGATCGTTATAGGAAACTGAAAACAAAAAAATCTGCTCCTTTGCCTGAACCAAACAAACACAGTTGGAAACTCTTTTGTTTGATGCAGCTGGTTGGATGAAAAGAGTGAAGAGGGAAGGGGGAAAGTAGTTCTTTGTTGTTAAATTTATTTTGATATTTTTGAAGGAGGGTTCAAGTTATGAAAAAAACTAGTGTCTTCTTGTTTCAATTATTTAGAAAAGTAAATACTGGAAGCAGAACCAGCTGTCATTATGATTGTAAACTGAAAACATATTGACTATACATGAGGACTTTCATCTGACAAATATTGTTCCTTAAAAAAAATTGCCACTTACAAGGCAAATGTTCTCCAAATTTACCTGAATATAACTAATTTAAAGCACCAACTTATTTTATTAACTGGTGCTACTGTGTTTTCCTGAAAATAAGACCCAGTCTTATTTTTTTTTGCCTCCAAAAGAGGCATTAGGTCTTATTTTCAGGGGATGCCTTTTCCACTGTCTCACCTCACAGTGACAACACTGACAGCCCTTTCCGAAAGGAGGTTGTGTGACTTCTGCCTGTCCACTTCTTCTGTGGCTGCTCGCTGCCGGTCGCATGCATTGTCTTGGCCTTCTGTATTGTCCTTCAGGAAAAGCTCCATTCTGGGCTATAGAGGCCTTTCTTTAAGGCCTCTGCTGGCAAAATGGAGGCCAGAGCACAATGTATGCATCATCCCAGAGCACTGTTCTGGGCTGCAGAGGCCTTTCCCAGAGGTCTCTGCCAATGGAACCCTGAGGCAACACTCGCAAGTGGTGGTGAGTGGCCGCAAAAGAAGTGAGCTGGCAGTGGCCACACAGGCGCCTTATGGATGGGGCAGGTTTTGAGGTAAGGCAGGTTTTGGGGCATGGGAGGTCTGGCTGCAGTGGTCCTGAAGTAAGCAGGTGTGGACTGCTTGGGACAGTTCCATCCGTCCACCTTTGCCCTAGCCTGATTTTTGCATGTGTGCCTCGTCCCATCTCTTGCAACCAGACAGTGGGATGTAGTGGGTGGGGCCTTAACTAGGGCTTATTTTGGGGGGTAGGTTTATATTAGGTGCATGTGTAAAAATCAAGCTAGAGCTTATTTTGGGGTAAACATGGTAGTGGCTATATTTTTTATTGGTTTGACTAGACTATTTTGTTGAACTATTCTCCACTGAAACCCATTCCTGAACAGGAAATTGATCTAGGGATAAAAATGGCTCATCATCTCTGGTCAAATATTGATTACATGTCAGAAGACTTTTTCAGGTTTTTGTATATTTGGTTTGAGCAATTCTAAAAACATATATATGAAACTGTGGAGCAGAAAAAAATGGATCAATTTCTTCTAATAGCTTTTCAATCATTCAACTTAGGGAATCAGAATACAGAGGAAAGGTTAACTTCTCCTCCATGCTGTGATCCCACTCAAAACTGGTTCAGCATTAGTTGGCCTTTGAGGAAAAAGAAAAAAAAATCAGAAACATGAGATAGGCCTTTCTTAATAGTAGCCACATCTTCCTCTCCACAGGTTTAGTTGATTTTTCCTTATTTTCCTTTAGATCAAAGTTAGCATCTTTCAGTTTATTTTCCTGCTGACAACTCCATGCATATGTGTACCATCACAGAAATATTCGTGAACGGTTTAAGTAAATATTTAGAAGGGGTAGATCATTGATACCTGTAAGGAGGAAAATAACATTAGCATGCAAATTTCACAACTTACATACTTGTATTAGACATTGGAATCCAAGAGTGTAATAGCACCAATTGAATGAGGACGCTATCACTGTTATTTTGAATCGTTGTGGTTTGCTGAGGTCACCACTGGGCTAGAATACTCTTTCACACACACTCTCTCTCTCTATTTCTCTAAGCTACGGAGTGAAACAAAGGGCTTATGCTAAAACTTTGAATTGCTTCTTTACAGTCCAAAGACTTTGACTTTTCAGTTGAAGTTTGTTTCAAGAAACGTGCAGCCTTTTGTTCACCATTCTTTTAGTTGGAGCCTGTACTAGGCCATCCTGAAGGTTCTTAGAATTTGATAGAAAAGTCAATGCAAAATTCCACTTTATTTTTTTTTAAATCCTTTATTATGAAACAGCAAGAACAGATTCATTTTCTTAGAAGCATAACTAATGGCATTAGATTCCACTGGATAATCCTCCTTTTCCCAAACTTTGATAATTCAATGAAATGCTTTGCCTTTTAAATTGTAAAGTGAGAACATTTTTCTTGTACTCAAGATTTCACCCTAAAGCAATTCTAAGGATATATATTTGCAAATTATGCTGTGAGAATATATTATTCACTATTCTGTTCCTAACTCTACTTATTTCCTAGTGCAGACATAGAGATTAGTGTCAACTCTCTCTCTGGCTGGTAGCTAACTTATCTCTACATGATAAAAGCTCTGAACCTCTGTCTTCTTGCAATCTTGGAGAATCATCTATGCATAGTGGACCATGTATGATGATCCATCTTCCTCCTTGGGTTGCCATCATTCTTCTCTGGATTCTGCCCAATAATCATTTTTAGCAAGATTCTCTGAATTTTCATTTGAACTTGCAAACTTTCCTAAATGTAAATAATATCCAGTCCAACTTAGCTTTACCAGCCCACATTGTTCCTTATTAAAGAAATACTTCTTCAGTAGTCAGAGCTACCTAATCCATTTTAATTGCCAATCATTATCTTCACTCCATTTCTCCTCTAGAGAAAGATGTACTTCCTCTTAAATCAGTACACATATGGCTACTTTTTCCCCAGTTAATCAAACTGCTTCTATGATAACTATACACCTCTGTTCTTTTTATCAACAAAGCTTGTATCAATTAATATATATATTTTCTTTGGGTATCTGTTTGAAATCATGGATACTTGAAAAGCTTCCCAACTCCTTCTCCCACCTATAAGAAGAAGAATTAAAGAAATTTCCAGAGAAGGTAAGTATTTATCAACAAATTTAGCTTTTCAATAATTGTTTATGTTAACAGTAAAGAAATAAAAATAAAAATGAATTATGTAAAGCAAAAAAAGTTTGCAAGTAGATCAGGGAAATGGCTAGCAGAAAAGAAAATGATATTGAAATTACAAGAAGGAGGTGCTCTTCTAATGGACAGTATGGTCATACAAAAGCATTTCATCAATATTATTCCATTATTATAAACAAAGTGACATCTCTCTACAGAAAAAAGATGAATATCTAAAGAAACCAAAATTATTAAGAACTGCAAAGGAAGAGAGACAGTTATGAATGGACATATAATAATAATAAAAGTTTCTGAAGCTATAAAAGAAAATTTAAACTAGGAAAGGTGTCTGGACCAGATGGATTATCGTGTTTTATAAATGTTTTGAAGATGAACTTTTACAACCTTTATAAAACATGATGACTTTTACCCTGAAGAGAGAAAAGATGCCAGAAAGTTGGAAAGAGGCTAATATAGCATCTACCTATATACTACTAAAACTCTCAAGTTTAAATCTTTAACTGGGCAAAATAGTTTATCATAGAGAAACAACTTTGTCAACAAAGATATCTCAAGTGTGCTAATTTAGAGACTGCTGGGAACCTTTATTCCCAAGGGGGATTTGGGAACTTGTGGCTGCTTCAGTGTTGCTTGCTTGAAATTGCTTCAGTGCTGCTGCTATGCTGAATTATGTTTAGCCATTTATTTTCTGGGAATGGAAGAAAGAGAGGGGAAAGAAAGGGAGATTTTGATGCTTTGCATAGTGCAAAGGAAGATGGCAGGGCATATGCCCATCTCTTTCCTGCGTGCCTCAGACCTCTGCACTCAGTTGGCTAATGGTAAGGCCTTTCAAGGAAGCAGCCATTGGTTGGTTTGGAAACATGACTCAGATTTGAAAACTCTTGATGGCAATAGCCAATGAGGGAAGGATGATGGAGTTAATACCTAAAGATGATCAAGATTTGATTTTAGAAAGAGATTATGGGCTGACATCTTTACTGAATAATGATTACAAGATGTTCACAAGAATTCTAGCTGAGAGACTGAGAATTATTTTTCAAGGATTTAGTCATAAAGATCAATATGGGGTTTTACCTAAAAACAGATAAAAGAGAATGTTAGAAATGTGTTAGACATTTTGGAATATTTGAAGCAAGATATTGAAAATCAAGCTGTATTGGTTTTCTTAGATGCAGGGAAGAGTTTTAACAATTTGAACTAGAGCTTCATGGTCCAGGTTTTGAAAGATACAAATTTTGGAGTGAACTTTATCAAATTGATAGGATTAATTTACAGTTCAGAGAAAGCGCAAATATTGAAGATCTAACACAATCCTGTGAGATACAAAAGGGAACAAGATAGGGATGCCTACTAATTGCTCTCTTGTTTATTTTGGTTCTTGAGATACTCAAAATACTTGAAGAGACAAATATGAATGTTTTGTCTAGAGTGATGGTTTTGGTTCAGATAATACCTGTTTTGACAACTGATACATCATTAAAACAATGACAGAAAAATATATCTAAATTTGTGTGGCAGGGTAAAAAAAACACAAGTTAAATATAAAATGTTATATAGAGGAAGATTGGATTTACCTGATTTGAAATGGTATTTTTCAGTTTGGTTGAATTTAAGAGTGGATATTGCTGAGAACATTAGAACTTTTAGAGTTAGAAGAAAACAACCTGAGATATTTGTGATATGATAAAGTCAAGATTAACATGGATTTTGTGGATTATGTTAGGCATGTCTTATTGGGAATATGGAATAGATAGAAACCAAAGTTAAATTCAAAACAATGATCTCTGTGATTCTCAGCCAAAGAATCACTTTATGTATGAGAAATAATAAGGAAACAGAAACAGCTAACTTACCCTGAGATACTAGATTTTTGTCAAGGAAAATGTAAAATAAAATAATGGAAGAACTGATGACATAGGGATGTAGTTGTCGATGATTCCTTTATTTACAATTATTAGAAAAAATTGATTAATACAAAAGAACTCACGATTTTTGACATTTTAAGACTCAGTTTGAAATAGAATTGTGTACAAATGATGACCATGTAATTGCTAAAATTGAATTACTTATTTTTTATTAAAACTTGAATAGGAAGAACAAATGAAAGAATGTATGACAAAGTGGGCTAAAATTTTTCCATATGATATACAGTTAGAACAATGGGAAAATATGTGGCTAAAAGAATTGAAATTCATACTGTGATAAAATCTTAAAGAGAATTTTTGCAAAATGATATACCGTTGGTATATGTCAGTAGAGAAAATATCCAGAATGTATATTTATGATGGAAATGTGAACAACAATAAGGGACATTTTATAATGTTTGGTGGGCATGTAAAAAATCAGAAAATTCTGGATTAAAAAGCATACAGTGATTGAGAGGGATTCATTTTACAATTGATGGAGAAATAATTGGAAAAAAATATGCAACTTTGTTGTTTTTGTGCATGATAACTGCAGTGAGATAATTGTATGCACAAAAATTGATCAGTAATCACAATTGAGAGATGGTTGGTGAAGATGGTGAAACTTGCTGAGATGGCTAAATTGACTACTTTGATCAGTGAAAAGAAAATACCTGCACTTATTGCTGATTGGAAACTCCTCATAGATTTTTTGTGTGAAACAAAATAAGCCCTCTTATGATTATGGTTTTGATGATTAGACAGCATAGATTATTGAAAGAAGACAATTACATTGTAATGATAGAGTAAGAGGTAAATTTTTAATTGTACCTATAACAGCTGTAAAGAAGACTGGAAGTTACTTCTTTGTAACTTTTCTTTCTTCTTTCTTCTTTCTTTTTCTTCTGTTTTCTTCTCTTTCCCTTTTAATTTTCTTATTGATTTCTTTCTTTTTCTTTTTTTCTTAGTTTTATCTCATTCTTTAAAAAATATGTATATATATAGTCAGTATTTTGGAAAAATTCCTCATTTGAACCTTACATGTTGTTAACAATAATTTTAGCATTACCTCATACATGGTACATATTTACAACATTGTCCCTTTGTGTTCAATGGGACCTGTGAATAAAGAAGTCTAGCCCAAAACAGTAGACTCTGTGTGTGTGTGAGTGTGTGTGTGTGTGAATGTGTGTGTGTGTGTGAATGTGTGCACATGCACATTCGTGCATGTGTTCATTTGTGTGTAAAAGAGAAATAATTTCTGGTTTTTTGCCAGAAAACTTTCATATGTACATGTAGTCATTAGAGCTGAGTTCAACTGAAGGGAGGCTTTAGCTCGTATATGTAGTATCAAATTGAAGAATGATGTGAACCAAGTAAATATAAAACAACAGCAAAAACAATTAATGAAGATGATGTTTGAAGCAACTTTTGGTGATATATATCTGGGAAGCAAAGAGTGGGTGAGATAGTCAATAAAAAGAAAGTCCTGTCTGAAATGTTATTGAGCATCAGACAATTAATCCAGAGAATGCTAAGCTAGATAGATCAGTAGCTTCATTAACAGAAAACAGTTTTTTTCTGTAGAGAAAGAAAAAAAATGAATAATATGCATTGAAACAAATTACACAATTAGTATTTTAATCACAAACAAAATTTTTCCTATTCTTTTTCTTCAAAAGAGACAATTGAGATCTCTGGGTAATATGTGGAATTTATCACTCCCACTTTTAATAGTTCATGCAGACATTATATTCCGTAAATGTTCTTTGTTAAGCATAAAATCAGCTAATTCATGTTGTTGATGTTTTTGTAAACTATTGTAACATTAATGTACATTAGCAAAAATCAACATAAAATATTCCTCAAGCCATCTGAAGCTTCATTTGGCAATGCAGTAATTATGAAATTCATTATATGTTGATGAGTAAAAACTTCTATTCTAATATTTTATTATTTTTACATAAATTACAAAATAGATTGTGGGAATGTTGATGTTATAATTGATCTTGGTTTTAGCAAAGCATTTCACAAGGAATTCCACAGAATATAATAACAGTTATGTACTAGTATTTAAAATAATGACTTGATAATAGATACATAGATGTCTTGAATATCTTTTTCAAAGAATATTATAAATTTTAAAATAGACTTCCTTAATTAAATTTCATTTTGCTTTTTTCTCCTCTGATGCACATATTAATTGTCTTTTTTAAGAAAATTATAATACAAAGTTCAAAGCTTTGGAATGTTGAAAGGTGACCATATTGTGCTTTACATATTGATTCAAGAACTGCATATTGTAGAAGATCTTCTCAAAGTACACACCAAGTAAACTTTTTTCCAGATATAGGATAAATCCATACTTTCTGCTTGGCCCATTGCCATTGCAGACCATTCTCCATTTCTTTAGTGCAGAAAAGATGACATTATTTTCCTCCCATATAATAGAATGTAGGAATGACCTTGAAGAAGGGGAGGAAGCGATGCTGCCTAGGAAACAATCAGACAAGAGAAGAAGGAGCTCGTAGATTAATAATCAGAGAAAAAAAATCTAGAAAGGACCCATCCTAACATATCAAACAGTTAAAAGTGGTGGGGGTGAAAAGTTTGTACTATCCAACTTGCAAGACATCAGCCCTCCTGGATAAAGCAAACAGGAAACATGACTAGATGAGCAAAATCTATTTTATTATAAGGCTGCATTAAAAAATATTGCAAGTCTGCATTTCTATTCCTTGCTTACAGTATCATAAAGCTTCCCTCCCAAATTTATTTAAATTATGAGTAGGAATATTGCTATGAAGCTGAACTATCATTTCTTCCTTGCTACAAAATTTCCATGAACCTATGGAGAAACAGAACAATAGAAACACAAACTACTTCCCATTGTTTTGATTATTTTAGTACTGATAAATGGTACCATAATGTAAAGAAAGAGAGAGAGAAAGAATCTGTGCTAGTTACAAATAAAATATCACGGGAACACCTGTGTGATGACATTCATGTGGGCAAACATCTGGGAAGGTGATGAGAGAGCAATCTCTGAAAGGAAAAAGGTAGGCACTGGTACATTGGGGCACAAAGGATCCAGCCAGCATGGCTAGTATTCCCTGAAAAGATAGAAAGGCAAGAAGCAGGTGTCATGCTTCCGACAGACAGAGATGAATAAAGCAGAACTCCGAGGCTTGCAAATTCCTCAAAGAACATGTTTATTAGTTATAAAGCAGTGTTTCTCAACCTTGACAATTTTAAGGCATGTGGACTTGAACTCCCAGAATTCCACAGCCAGAGTTCAAGTCCACATGCCTTAAAATTGTCAAGGTTGAGAAACACTGTTATAAAGTATCAGCATGGTCAAAAGTGAAACCAAGTCTGAATACACAAGTAACAATTACCCAATTACAAAGTATAATGTCCCACCCACAAAACTATGCAAGCAACTACATTCCCCAATATTTGGTGAGCTTTTTTATACAACACCCAGTCCTTGGTCACAGGAACAGTAAATGACCTTGGTTCCCATGCGACAAAAGATTATTTTGACTAACGAAGCACCTGGGCATTCCCCCTCCCTCCATTCTATGTGGCAACCTAGAATGAGGAGGAAAAAATGGCTGCAACCATGCTCATTGTAGAGTTGACAGCAGGGGAATGATCAGTAAGAATCAGATATTCTGGTAGTCCTAGTCTTGACAGAATACCAGTCAGGTCCTGTTTCCTACCTGTTTCAATCCAAACTGGAATTTCTGAAGTTGGCTTCAAAAGCAGTCAACAGGTTGGGCCACAGCTCAGAACTTACCTTATAGTGAATGGAGCCTCAGGCTATGTTATACTTCTTCTTAGTGATGTGTAGTAATGACATATAGATACATACAATCTATGTTATATATCTTTTTATAATGTGAATGTTGGTTCAGTTTACATCTTCAGAGTAGTATTTTTTGTTGAATATCATTATGAAATATACATGGTTTGGAAACTCATACTTCAAGGGGCTTTGTTGGCATTTTTTTTAATAAATGAGCTTTCTTCACTGCACTTCCTTTATTAAACTGGATCCCAAAAGTGATGCTGATACTTTAGATTCCCATATCCCTTTCTGTGTCCATAGCAATAAACTCTTTATAGGTTAAAAATACCTTAACAGTTCTGTTAAAGAGCTTTTGTATCTTGAAACAATGATTTCATGAGTTTTGTTACTCATGGGAGTATATATTTTAATTAAAAAAATCTTCTCAAGTAGAAAATGCATTGGAAAGTAGACTGAATTTTCTTCACTCCTTCTGTTGTGGCTCTTTATGTTTACAAAATCAGATATTTCTAATATGTATATAACAGAAAGTGTAAACTCATTTATGAGCTCTTAAGTCATCAGCTAATAATTACTTTCTATGCTGTGAGAGACTCACAACTACTATAGATATAGTCTTTTACTGCATCTGTTTTATTAATGTACTAAATTTTAAAAAAAATGAAATATTTGGAGAACAATTAACATTTTATTGGTATAAGATGACAAAGAAATTCTACACACTTATCTTAGAGGTACAGGTATTTGAAATCAATGCTTGGAAAACAAAGTAAGGTGTCAATGCTGTGACAAGTAAGAAATTGCAGCCATTTTACCTTTCCGTTTGGTTGTGCTTTTTCTGCTGTTTGAGATATTCAGATGTAGAAGGAGGGATGGGGGGAATACTCAAGCATTTTCAGTTAGCCATAACAATTGCAGCTGTGTGTGAACTCAAGGTCAATGTTAGATAAAGTTTTGGCAGGTTGAGAAGTTGGGAGGAGAGCCCTCTTTTGGAGTAATTGGTGAATGTGATTTATGACAGCCTTTCTGGGGTGGGAATTACAACTTGTTACTTCAGTCTTGGGTTCAACTATGTAAGTACCAAAACTTTGTTTCCTGAATAAAATGTTCTTTGCCTTGAAGTTCTTTTAATTGGTTTCATCTATCAGAACTATGACATAAGGTAAGGTAAAGTAAGGTAAGGTAAGGTAAGGTAAGGCAAGGACTCCTTGCCTATTTTATTCCACTAGCCATTGCTGACTATAGGAGGTGGTGCTCACCTCCATTTCAAGGCCATTGAGCCAACACTGTGTGAAGACATTTCCATGGTTATGTGGCCAACATGACATCACAGAGCACTGTTGCCTTCCCACCGAAGTGGGACCTATTTATCTATTCACATTTCCATGCTTTCAAACTGCTATGTTGTACAACAATATTTAAATAACAACTAATATTACAATGAAGGGGAAAAATGAGGGTGCACAAATTCAGTCCTGGATGACCCTGATGACTCTATATGTCAATGTATCATGACAGATGAGGATGAAATAGCATACTGAAAATCTGACCACAATAGGACAATGAGGAGTTGGTAAATACTGTAGATCAGCTTTTTATAATTCTTATCCAGATAAGAAAAGGATTTGAGTTCACCCACAGGTTTTCCAGATAGTTCTTCTTGTAAGAAGGTGCAAGATAACAATCTGCTTTGGATTTAGGGTTCTGGAAGAAGAGGGAAAGCCATCTTGCTCAAAAATGGTTGGTACCTTTAAAAGGACACTGGGTTCTCATATTTCCTTTTCTAGTCATTTTCATAAATTGATTGTTAATTGCATTTCAGCTACTAGGAACTTTTGGATAAACAAGTTTAAAAATATTGGGTGTGTTTCCTTCAATCTTTATCAAAATTAATTTTAAATACAAATTTAACAATTTTTTTTAATAAACTGCAGAAGGATGAGTATAACTTTGATTTTGGAAAAATACAAATGGACTAAGGGTCCAAATAAAATTAAAATAAGAGTTTGGCATTAATTATAAGAATCCTTCTTATAATGCTTTTGTTTTGAAATATTGTTTTCTAGAGGAAAATAGATGGAGCTAAAAATTAGCTATTAAAAGGAATGATTAATTTTTAGTTATGGGAAGTTTAAAATTCAGTACAATTCCATTCAGATGATATGCAAAATATATGGTAAATTATTATTTATTTCATTTTTATAATAATCAATTTCCAATACTACTATCTTTGTGTTGATTCAAATATTGCAAAAAGAAGTTCAGAATATGTCACCACAACATTTTCACAATAGATTTTGAAGGCTATTTTTCTACTCAGAAAAAAGTATTAAAAAGTAATATTTCTAAAAAATGACCTGCTTATATTTAGTTAAAACTACCATCTCCTAGCATAGCCTATTAAACCATGATAAAAAGTTCCAAGCAAAGGGATTTCCCATCCAATATGTAGCCAAAATCTGTTTTATTGTTGTTTTCAAATATTGTTTTTAGTCTTACCTTATGAAACCAGAAAGAATAAGTCTCAGACTTACTATGGAATTCATGCAGCCATTCAGAGACACTCAGTATGAGATGAGTAGCATATACATTTAATAAATAAATACATAAAAGTAAATATCTGCAGGGAAATTATTTTGAACTCTGGTAAAATTAGGTACTGGGAAAAATTATGAAATTACAGTTAATTGTCATTTGTAAATAAAACCGACATGCCCAGAATTAATAGAATGGAGCACAGTTATCCTTTGATGACTTTGGGGGAAGGTTTGGTAAACTGAAAATGGCTCTGCAAACAATGGAGCTGATGACTGTGATAAAGACCAAGGAACAAGTGAGTAGATAAAGAAAGAATGGGAGATCATCCACATGTGCGGTAGATAGCTGTTTCTCACAAGGATACCACAGGATAGCAATTTTCCATGGGTTTGAGCAGGGTTCCCCAACCCCCAGGCCATGGCTCATTCAGAACTGGGCCATGGAAGTAGCAGGCAAACATGTGCATGTTCGCAGCTCTGCTTGCATGCACAGCGGGTGGGCAAGTGCATTGCGAAGCTCCATTTGTGCACTTGCCTGCCACTCACACAGGACCATCCCTTTCCCCCCTCCCACCAGTCTGCAAAGCTGGAAGGTTAGAGACCACTAAGTTTGAGTACTAGGAAATGAAGGAATTAACCATCTTGCTCACAACTGCAGTGGAAATTTTTAAAAGACACTAAGTTCACAAACCTCACATTCTAATCATATTTGGAAATTGGCCATTAACTACTTCTAAGCTATTAGAGAGCTTTGGAATGGCAGGTTCAAAATGAACAAAATGAAAATGCTGGATAATTGGCTTAATTTCTGAATAAAAGAAAAAAATGAATCAGAAGCTTACGAATTAAAAGGAATTAAAATAAATGGCAAAAGGTTAAATAAGATTTTGATCTTAGAAAGGTATAAATAGATTAAGAGGTTGGGTAAAATTGAAATATTGACACTTTTACAATATGAATTTGGAATTAATTATAAAGAAAAAACAGCTTCTTGTGGACAATAATTTCTGTTTTAGATTGCAAAAAAGACATTAAAGAAGATAGTTAAGGTTTACTTTTAGATGAGTTTATTTAAAGACAGATGAATTGCAGTATATAACTGCAATGAAAAACAGCTAAAATATCTATCATCTATCTCTGTCATCTATCTCTATCATGTATCCTCTATCTCTGTATATCCTATCTATCTTTGATGAGTCACTGTATCCTAATTTCCCTCTTCTGACTCACAGGTATTTCTTCTAAAAGGATTATTTATGAGGAAAATAAACAGAGCAGAAGAATTGACTACAACGGATCACTGAAAGCACTTCCAGATGGCCTGTGGAGTGATGTTATATTAGCATCTCTTGGTGTTCAAGTAGAGATGCTTCCTGCCAGCAGGAACTCAATTGAGGATCATTCATATTTAAGGAACTAATTTCCCAGAACTTGTCCCAAGCTTGTTCCTGCCATCTGCATGTCCTCATTACTTATTTTTGTTACCCACACTATATTTCTGGCACAGTACCAGACTATATGATCAAAGAAAAATGATGACATATGAATAAAGAAAAGCAGAAATACTGAATAACATAGACCCTTTTTCTGAACATATTCACTGCTATATTCAAGGACATGAAGAACATAGTCCAGAACTACTACAAACTAATTGCAGTTGGCATGAACATGATGAACATATTTTTGAGCAATAGACTATAGCTATAAAGTGACTGCTTTCAGTACTTATCATAATTTTAATTTTTTTATTAAACTAATATAAGATAACCTTAGAATTCAAAATACCATTCAAATAACTTTCTTGACTATTTTTAGAAGCAGAGCCACCAATTTCCTCTTTGTAGAAAGGTTACTCCATAGGATGAGGACTGAAAAACATTTTTTCCCTGTCTTCTATAACTTCACTTCTCTTGGAACATGAACTTCTATCACTCTCATTTGTGAAGAACACATGGCATGGATCAATTCTATTTAGAGAAGGCAGTCATACAAGCCTCTAACAACCATCTTTGAAGTACAGTTGAAATCCTAATGACACACAATGCAGGATCTACAATAGAGTTGCAACCCATCAACAAATGGGCCACTGTATTGTGCACCAATTGTTATCTCACGCATAGTGTTTTTCAAAGATTATCTCATGTGAACTTATTGTGTAAGTATATATGTGTTATGCTGAGGATGTGAATTATTATCACCAAGTCCTATCACCACTCAGAATTGAGTGAAGGCCTCAACCTGCCCATACACAGTAGCCCTGAGCTCAGAAGAACATCCAAATTGCAAACTTGCTCCTTCAGAATTACTATTACCCATTCTGAGTAACTGGACTTGTCTTTTAAGATCATCCAGAAATTTCAATTGTCTAGAATGTGACTGCCATGTTCCTTACTTCGCTCATGTTACCTGAAGCACCTTATACCTGTGTTGTGGGCCTTTAATTGTTCACAATAGGAAGCAATCAAATAAACAAAACTCTATAGCCAAGTACCTCTTTACATGTGGGACCATTCATCCAACCAAAATTGAACTATCCAATATATTTGCCCAAGAGAAACAGTTAGTATTTCCTTACCTTTGTGAAAGAAGCTCACATAGTGTTTCTCCATACTGGCATCTATTCTTTAAAATAGTCTCTCAGTAGAATCAGACATGTTCCCTCTTCATTATTTTTTTCTTTTTCTTTTTTAATATGAATACTTTATTGCTAGTGTATCTTTGTTTAACAAGACTGCTTTATTGTGATATGTACCTTACTGTTTTCGCCAACATGCAGTAATTTTACAAATAGAATGTATGAATCAGCCAAAGTTATACAATAAAATTGAATTCTTACACTGAGCAAGCTGTAAACATATGCCTAATTCTTCTATTTAAATAAAGAGGACTTGATTGGAATGTGTCCATGTTTGCTTATGTCCCTCCCTTGGTTTAAAAATAACAATAAGTTGTGTTAAGCTGTTCTAATGATGGAGTCATAGAGATAATTTTGTTTTGACATTTTATTCTTTGCACTTTGTTTTGACATTTTATTCTTTGCACTTTAGAAGCAATCACCAAAGCAGCTTAACTGTTATTGTACCCAACTATTCTAGATGTGTGGATTTTGTTTACAACTTGGAATAGGCAAATACTGTATCAATCACCTCTCAGATTGGATATACTACATGAAGTCTCCATATTTCCAAAACTGAATATATATATCAGAAACAGATTTTCTTTCCCTGACTAATAAAGAAACATATTCTTCAGTCACTTAATCTGTTCAAGAATCTTCTCTTCAAGTCGTATTCAAGTTCCATTACAGAAACAAACATAAGACATATGGTTGGAATCGTTCCACAGCCACTTCTACACCTTGGCTTGGAATATTCCAGAAGGCACTAGTAGTATCTAGAATACATTTTTAATCTATTTTAGGGATGCATTCTGAAAAAAAAGCATAATTATGAGATTACAAGATAATAAGAATTATACTTGAGAAAATGGTTTCTCATAAAAATTAATAAAAGTGATTAGGAATTTATCAGACCCAAAATGTTTAAGTTTTACCATGTTAAAAATTAAGTGTTTCAGCCTTCAAGCTTTCATATATTTCCCAAGATATTATCTCTCCTCATGCACCACTAGCTATGAAAAAGGAACTTCACTTTATGCAAAGCAAGTTTTTCAACCAAGCTAATGGCTTTCCAGAAAATACATTCCCCCTAATTTGGCAGATGATTAAATGGGCAGATTGACAATTACCAAGCTTGTCCCTGAGTCATAAATCACATGTATCTTCCTCGGTAGAGAAATCTACACTATTTCCCCCCACAATGTGTATTATTATAGTCTGTCATAACTGCTACATATGTATATTCACTGGCTTTGTTCCAGCTCTAGTCATGGACTACAGACTGTATGAACAGTTAGTTCCATTGAATGGAAAGTTCATTCTTATTCACATCAGAAGCCTTGCCAGCAAATTCAGTGGGGCTCAGATGAACAATATGTTCCAGTCTGATATAGATATGCATCCTCATCAATAAAATATGTAATAAATTCTATTCACAGGTAATATTCAAACTAGGTGAGGGGAGGAATTGATTAAAACAAAAAGATTAAGATTAAATAACTTCTGCATGTGTTTAAGCAGCTCATAGCTCAGAAGAAATCTATTTCATTTTTCACAAAAGGCCAACATAAATCAACCTTTGCACATATTCCTAGGTATCTGTTAAATCAATCATGCATATGGTGTTAAACATATTTAATATTTCAAAGAAGATAATGGTCTATGAGGAAAATATGCTTGGCTTAATATATACAGTACTATGAACTTTATGTGAGTCAGCTTGGTATAGTACTTAAGGCATTAGGCTAGAAACTGGGAGACTGTGAGTAGTAATCTTATTTTAGGCATGAAGCCAGCTGGGTATCCTTGGGCCAGTCACTATTCTCAGCCCTAGAAAAGACATAATGACAAACCACTTCCTAAAATCTTGCCACAAAATCTGCAGGGACTAGTCCAGGCAGTCTCCAGGAGTAAAGACTGACTCCAAAAATGTGTGTGGGGGGGGTTACTTCAAGATAGCATACCGTGTGGTGGTGGTCAGCCAACAAACAGCTGATATTACTGCCAAAGCAGATTCCTTGATAGTCCACTCTCTAGATCAGTGATGGCAAAACTTTTAGAGACCCAGTGCCCAAAACCCGCCCCCCACCCCTTCCCTGCTCTGCCATGCCCTGTCCACTGGGCCACCCACCACCTCCATTGCCCTCCACAGATCACCCAACAGCACCATAGTGGCCACGCCCTCCACCTATGCCCTGCAGCATCATCTACACGTGATGGGGCACAAGAGAGGAGTCTTGTCCCTACTGCCCGGCTACCATGTCCTTGGCTGCGCTGCTTTGTGTGGGTCATGCCCTGGGGCAATTCTCCTTCGGTCGGGCTGCTGGTGAGGAGCGGGCCATGAGAGGAGGTGGGACTGGGGCAATGGTGCATATGCCCATAGAGAGGGCTCTGAGTGCTGCCTCTGGCACGCGTGCCATAAGTTCGCCACCATTGCTCTAGATCGTATGGAAGCAGCTAGAAATGACCCACAAAAACTTGTGGAAAACTATGAACACTCCTGGGAAGAAGAATCCTAAAGATTGCATTTGTGATAGGAGCAGTTGGACAGTCCCAGGCTGCATCTTTCTTTCAACTTTCAGTTTTTGAAGTGTGGCTTTTAACTGCACATTTCATAATCTGATTCTTATTTTTAAAAGTTAACTGACAGGTTGAAGGCTGATTTATTCTAACCTGCTTACATTACTTTACTGTTTTTTTTTTCCTACTCTGAACTACTTTTGCTTTCCATATAGAAACTAATAGCAAATTTCTGAATACTGAAACTGACCAGACTAGATTAACACCTATATCAAATTTTACTATAGGATTTAACTCTTAGAAAGCTCCTGTCTGGATTTTTTTCTTTTTTAATTGTTGATGGAATTTCACAACTTCATCATGAGAAATATCATTTTAATAAACTGCAGTCATCTTTACAGTATATTTATCTTTTTTGTTTTTGATTTTTTTTGGGGGGGGGCTTGTATAACTTCAAATACAAGAAAATCTGCTTTATATTAAAAATACAAATAATGCACCAAGTTAAATATAAAGCTTGGTGGGTTACCTTCACAGATAATACATGTTTTTTAATCTACAAATTCAAATTTGGTAAAAAGCTTGATAAAATCATATGGGTTTCAAATCAACCTAAAGAGAATATCCACATGCAAACAATTGCAGAAAGTCAGGCCTATCATTGGATGTAATCTAAGGCCATGCTGACAGATTTGAAAAAGGAGCAGATCTGAAGGAGATCCAGATTTTACAGACTTACTGTAGAATTGGAGGACTTGATGAGTCATGAACTGGAGTCTCTTGAAAAGATGCACTTATCTACCTGATTAGTAAACAATTTGGACTAGACTTTCCTTGGGAGATGGATTGATTTTTGAAAATGGATTTATTATCCCTAAGCAGACAACAATTGATAAGAGACTTTATATCTTGGTTCACAGTGAGACTGCTTCAACAATGGATGTAGTGGACTTATTTACAGCAGGGGTTTAAGATATTGAAAGATTAGATATTGTTGGAAAAGCTTCCACTAAAAATCTCAAGGAAAAATTTTATTATTAAGAAGCAAACAAAGATATTTGATCCCCAATGGATTAGAGATAATGATTGTGATATTTTGTGGCAAATAAGAAGTCAGTGTAGACTTTCTACAAGTTAACTACAATGACAGATTGTTAACAGAGGGCTTTGAAGTTTTAACTTTGCTGTTGATTTACTTGTTAACTATATTGTTTTACATATAGTAGATAAATAACAGGCTAAGTTAGTTGTAAATAGATATAGAATTTAGAGATTATGGGTGCAGGGGGGAGAAACTAACATTATTGCAATATATTTATTGTAATCAAGCAGAGAGAATAAAGTTTGTATAGGCGTTTTTGTCTTTTTTAATGCACATTTTGAATGTTCTATCCATTTTTTATTGTTGTTTGTTCATTTTTTGGGGAATTTGTATTTTAACATTTTGAATAAAATAATTAAAAAAAAAGAATATGTGCATGCAGGCCCCATATACTGACACCAATAAGGGTTCTGTGGACTTAATAATCTGACTACATCTGTTTCTACTGTAGAGTCTGTGTATGTCTGTAAGATGATTCAAATATCTATCTTTCAGAAGTAAAATGCCAACTGTCTTCTGAGAGAGAACAAATGTATCTATTATTATTATTTATAATAGTAATGTATTTCTATTATCAGAAACAATATAAATATCAATAAAACCTGCTATAGAACCTGAAAGAAAGCAGGTGTTATTTTTGTCTTCTATTTATTTGGTTCTCATAAGTAATAATCTTTTTATATTTTCTTTTTGTATATATTTCTCTTATGCTCTTAAACCCAGCTACCCAACTAACATTTTATCTGCTATTTCTTGAAGATAAATATATAGTCTAAATGCAATCTTCTGTTTCCGGGTATATTTTGATAATGAAAAATATCTGTTAATGTAACCACAAGTAGAATGAGTTTTCTAATTCTGGAATTACCAAACATGACAAAATTTTGAAATGATGTTTCAGAGTCGGCACATCGTACACACTGGATTATTACAAGAACCAAGTCACTAGCTAAGGAATGAACAAATCATGTTTGTCAAGACAGCAATTAACAAAGTAATTGCTTTGTTAAACAAACAAAAATCTCCATAGCTAAGAATTATTTCAATTTAAAATTATATATCAACTCTCAACATTATTAGTATTTCTTTGCAAACCTGGGCAACTTCCAACTCTAGAATTCTCAGCAAAGACCACTGAAGAATAATTTCTCTTTTGTGATTGTCACTTGTGAGTGTGGACTGTGGTTTATAAAATCATCTCTCCTATCTGATTGAGTTTATGTAGGAAATAATGAGATTCTCTCCCATTTGTCTAAAGGTTGTAGAAACCTCTGGAATAACTCTCTTGGTGAGATTCATCCTTTGATTAAAAGTATCTCAGGACTGAAATGATCCCTTTCATACATGGAAAGCAGATTCTAAATCCAATCCGTAGGTTCTGTGGGGAAAACAAACAAACAATCCTTACTGTAGGCAACAGAACTATTCTACTGAAAATGAATTTTCCTACATGAATGAGTAACATGCCTTTTTGTATAAAAAGATGTGTACTGCTTTTGTAATTTCTTCTTTGTTTCCTGGTGGAACATTCACATGAATTTATTTGCAGTCAAGAGTTCTGCAGTGTTTTCACTGCAAACATCAATACCTTAGATTGCACCTTGTTCCATTATTTATGTTCTCTATGTGAGCTCCAGATAAATCAAGATTCACCTAAAAATGTAAAATAAAAATCAGAAAAAGTAGCCACAGTAAACAAGCATAGAATAACCATATATTAATTCAATCTTCAATGTCATTTGATACTATATAATAACATTGTGCTATCTTTCCTTCCACATCAAAATGGTTTTTGCTGTTTTGCTTAATGTATTGCCATTCCCAAACAAGGATGTAGCTGAAGCTTGCCCATGGCTATGCAGCATTCTGTACTAATGCAAGCTTGATGAACAGCATCAGGACTCCATTAGAGAGGGAATGTTTTATTTAAGTACTCAGTTGGTAACTTACTAACATATTTCCCTTAGCAATTTGCTCACCGTAATTGTTAAAACATTTCTTGCAATTTCAGAAGTTTTAGAAGTTTAAGAACTGTGAGAACTGTAAACACTTGCAGATTAGGCAATATGGAATATTATGTAAAAGAAAATGTTGGTTATGCTATTGTTTTTGTGTTTTGAAAGAAAAAAATGCTCTATGGTCTGATTTAAATGTTTTTTTTTTAATGAAATATTTACTTCTCTATTGCTCAAACAGGTTTTTTTAAACCTTTCCATTCATCTAAAACACCTTGCTATTCTACAGCTACATATTTTATTATGTACAATTTATAACATTTATTGATGAGACAAATTCAGTGGCTATAAATCAAATTCGGGGGCAATAAATTCAGAAACTTGGAGAACTGGAAGGAGATTCTTCCTTTCTATGTAATACTCCAGGCTGAAGTGGGGAGGGGAGAAAGAGAGAGATTTCATTGCTACTGCAATGTTTATATAAATGCTAGGACAGGAGATGGGAGAATTCAGACTTCAAATATATGCTTATCTCTTCTTTAAAGTTAGCACTGTAAATGTCTAACACTTATGTTTTCAGAAAAATAAGGTACATAATAACATTTTTTTTTAATTAGTGACTTGTCTCATAATGATCATGTTTAGAAGAAAGGAACAAGGATTTTCTTTAAAGAACTAAAAAAATATACTCTGAATGACAGAGTAATGGCAAACATAAATGAGTTCAGCACTGCAAAAGTTCATAGCAGGTCTAGTAGGTGAGAATATCAGGCAATATGCCCAGTTTCATAACCTTAAGGTTGCTGGGCTGAATTTGATCCTTCATACTCTTAGGTACACACCTCTAGATCTCCAAAAAATTGTTATCAGATTGTCATTTTTAATGTTATAAGGAAATACAATTAGTAAATATGTAATAAGTAATATTGTTACATTTATTTCATTACTTCTGGTATAAAAGTATATTTTGTTCTATTTTAGCAGCATAACCGTTAATGATCAGATTATTGTACGTCTGTCTGCAGTACTGACTTTAGACTTTCAAGATAGTCCAGACAAGGATCACCAACCATCAGTATTTACAGTATTTTTATTATAAGGTTACAGAATCTTGCAAGACTGAAAGTACATCTCCTTCCCAGTGGTGGGATTCAGCCAGTTTGCACCAGTTTGGTAGAATCGGTAGCTAATTTTTTGTTGCCCAGACCCAGAATGGACTTCCAGAAGTGGCATCCAAACAGAGAACCAGTTGTTCACATATTTGAATCCTACCACTGCTCCTTCCTATTTCCTTCACAAGTCAAGGAAATAGCTGGAAAGATTGGTGAGAACATTCTGAGGCACAAGTGAAACAATAGGGTCTTTTCACTTATGATCATAAATTTTGAACAAATATAGGAACAACCCAGGCTAACCTGCTTAGAGATGGGTTCAGTGCAGAGCAAGTCACAAGAGAGTTTCTTAAAACTGGTATGACTAATTGGACAAGATTAATAGTTTCTCAAAAGTCATAATTATTTCAAATCCTATTTCATTTAAGTGAAACATATGGCCTTAGGTCAATAACATGTCTTATCTCATTATTCTTGATCTAGTTGCAAATATTCACTAATACTTTAAGCTAGAAAAATAATTCATTATTCCTATAATTCTTTACTTACAAAGATCAACAGAAATGCCCTGGAGTGGGAAGAAGTTGCCCTGATATTCTGATAGTTATAAGTTAAATTATAAGTCACAGAAAGAATTGCCTTATTGCTACCAATTAAGAGAAATCTGCTAAAAGTATTGTAAGGAAAATTTATTTTATATAATGATGCTATTAATTAAAGAGTCTTAAAACATTCTCTTTTATTTCATCACTCCATTTTGTTTATGAGGAAGGGTAATAAAAGATCAGTTAATAAATTTAGTCAGAAATCCCTCAAAAATTAAGTATCAACTGGTTAATTGGGAATAGCTTCTATTTTTCTTTGATTAACCAGTGTTTGGTATTGAGTACAGTTCCTCTCAAAGTCCTATAATTTGTTATCAGATTGTAATTTTTACCCACCTATTTTACCCACAATAAGAGAAAAATTGATAATTCATTTTGCTTAATATGATATAATAAAAATAATGATATAGCAACAGTATTTAGGCTTACATACCACTCCACAGTGCTTTACAGCATTCTCTGGCCAGTTTATAATGTAGAAGTATTATTTGCATATTGACCCTAACAATTCAGGTCCTCATTTTACTGACCTCAGAAGGATGGAAGGCTGAGTCAACCTTGAGTTCTGTCAGAACTGAACTGTAGGCTATGGGCAGAGTTTGCCTGAAATACGATATGCTAACCACTGTGCCACCAGATCTACTTATATATGCACGTAGAAATTCAAAGAGGCAAAAGAAAAATCCATAGGTCCATAGACTACTTCTCTATAGCCACAGGATTTCATAATCTTACTAAATAATCAATAAATACATTTGAAATTTTACCACACCAAATGATACACATATTGACAACCAATTATTTAAAGATCAAAAGTATTTGCTAGGGAAATATATGCAGTATGATTGAATTAATTTTGTGCACCAATGTACAATGAGTTTAACAAGCATTATATACAGGAATGCAGAAATAAAAGTTTGACACTGCCTAATTCCAAGATGGTTTTAGGTGGCTCATAATAAAGCTGATAAATGAATGCCAGAACAATTAGCAGAATGATTAAGAAGTAATAAAAGAGAATGAAAATTACAATATAGTCCCAGGAAAGGAATCACTGAATCCTGTGAAAAACCAATGGTCACAAATACAGTCAAAAGCCAATAGAATAGAATAGAATAGAATAGAATAGAATAGAATAGAATAGAAATTCTTTTTTGGCCAAGTACAATTGGACACACAAGGAATTTGTCTCCGGTGCATAAGCTCTCAGTGTACATACAAGCAATAGTGATAGATCATGATCATAATCAACATAAAAATACATTCATCATAAATCATAAAATACAACACATTTATCATCAATCATAAGATGAAACACTTAGTCATAGGATACTAGCTAAGCGAACAACTTAAATCATATTAGGATACTAAATAAAACAACATAAATTGTAAGATACAAGCAACAATGTTATAGTCATAACAAGATAAGGATAGGTAATAGGAAAGATGAGGAGAATAATAATAATAATACAGCTTTACTAAGTAGTTTGACAGTGTTGTAGGAATTAGTTGTTTAGCAGAGGGGAAAAACTGTCCTTGTGTCCGGTTGTTTTGGTGTGCAATTCCCTATAGTGTTGTCTTGAAGGAAGAAGTTGAAATAGTTTATGTCTGTAGATATTTTCATAGCTCTCTTTCTTGTTCGTGGTCCTCAATGGAAGGCAGGCTGATAGCATTTTTTTTTTTTCTGCAGTACTAACTGTTCGTTGAAGTCTGTGTCGGTCTTGTTTGGTTGCAGTTCCAAACCAGACAGTTATAGAGGTACAAACGACAGACTCAATAATTCTTCTGTAGAACTAAAGTATATCAGCAGGTCCTTGGGCAGTCTGAGCTTTCTGAGTTGGTGCAGGATGAACATTCTTTGCTGTGCTATTTGATGACATTTTTGATGTTAGGCATCCATTTTAAACCTATGAGCTATGCCATGCAGGGCCACCCAAGATGGACAGGTCATAGCAGAGAGTTCTGACAAAATGTGATCCACTGGAGAAGGAAATGGCAACCCACTCCAGTATCTTTGCCATGAAAACCCCATGGATAGTACCAAAAGGCAAAAAGATATGATGCTGGAAGATGAGCCCCTCACGTTGGAAGGTGTCCAATATGCTTCTGGGAAAGAGCAGAAGGCTAGTACTAGTAGTGCCAGAAAGAGTGAAGCAACTGGGCTAAAGCCGAAAGAACGCTCAGCTGTGGATGCATCTGGTGGTGAAAGGAAAGTCCAATGCTATAAAGATCTTTTCTCCATATGAACCTGGAATGTAAGATCCATGAATCAAGGCAAGCTGGACGTGGTCAAACAAGAGATGACAAGACTGAATATCAACATCTTAGGAATCAGCGAACTAAAGTGGACAGGAATGGGTGAATTTAATTCAGAGGACCATCAGGTATACTACTGCGGGTAAGAATCCCTCAGAAGAAATGGAGTAGCCTTCATAGTCAATAAAAGAGTAGGAAAAGCAATACTGGGATACAATCCTCAAAATGACAGAATGATCTCAGTGCAAATCCAAGGCAAACCATTCAATATCACAGTAGTCCAAGTCTATGCCCCAACTACTGGTGCTGAAGAGGATGAAATTGAACAGTTCTATGAAGTCCTACAGCACCTTATAGAATCAACACCAAAAATGATGTCCTTATCATCATGGGGGATTGGAATGCTAAAGTAGGAAGCCAAAAGATAACCAAAATAACAGGCAAGTTTGGCCTTGGAGTACAAAATGAAGCAGGGCACAGACTGATAGAATTTTATCAAGAGAATACAATGGTCATAACAAACACTCTTTTCCAACAACCCAATATGGGCATCACCAGACGGTCAACAAAGAAATCAGATTGACCATGTGCTCTGCAGTTTTTACAGTTAGTAAAAACAAGACCAGGAGCTGACTG
This sequence comes from Crotalus tigris, assembly GCF_016545835.1. Classification (NCBI taxonomy): domain Eukaryota; kingdom Metazoa; phylum Chordata; class Lepidosauria; order Squamata; family Viperidae; genus Crotalus; species Crotalus tigris. The sequence goes on from NW_024096970.1 coordinate 15,802,587, forward strand.
TGGCTCAGATCATGAACTTCTCATTGCAAACTTTAGGCCTAAATTGAAGAAAATGGGGAAAAACACTAGGCCACTCAGGTATGAACTAAATCATATCCCTGATGAATATACAGTAGAGGTGACAAATAGATTTAAGGAATTAGATCTGATAGCCAGAGTGCCTGAAGAACTATAGATGAAGTTTTGCAACATTGTACAAGAGGTAACAACTAAAACCATCCCAAAGAAAAAGAAATGCAAGAAAGCAAACTGGCTGTCTGAGGAAGCTTTGCAAATAGCTGAGGAAAGAAGGGAAGTGAAAGGCAAGGGAGAAAGAGAAAGATACACCCAACTGAATGTAGAATTCCAGAGAATAGCTAGAAGAGGTAAGAATGCCCTCTTAAAAAGATGTTTGCTCCTGGGGAGGAAAGCTATGGCAAATCTAGACAGCCTACTAAAAAGCAGAGACATCACCCTGCCAACAAAAGTACATATAGTCAAGGCCATGGTTTTCCCAGTTGCAATGTATGAAAGTTGGACCATAAGAAAGGCTGAGCGCAAAAGAATTGAGGCCTTTGAACTATGGTGCTGGAGAAGACTCCTGCGAGTCCCCTGGACTGCAAGATGATCAAACTGGTCAGTTCTAGAGGAGATCAACCCTGACTGCTCTTTAGAAGGCCAGATCCTGAAGTTGAAACTAATGAGAAGGAAGGACTCACTGGAAAAGAGCCTAATGCTGGGAAAGATTGAGGGCACTAGAAGAAAGGGATGACAGAGAATGAGATGGCTGGATGGAGTCACTGAAGCAGTAGGTGTGAGCTTAAATGGACTCCAGAAGATGGTAGAGGACAGGAAGGCCTGGAGGAACATTGTCCATGGGGTTACGATGGGTCGGACACCACTTTGCAACTAACAACAACAAATTATAGAACCTAGAAACTTGAATGTCTCTACTGTTGATACTGTTTTGTATGTTTGTCTGTCAACACATTTGTATAGTCACAATGCAAATGTGTTGACAGACCTTCTTAAAAAACAAAATTTAATACAGCTAATGTTTTAGACTTGTAGTTTCTGAGAGATAAGAAAAGGAATATCTATGAGAAAAACTAAACTTCTGGAAAGGAAAAGTGGAATAAAATCTAGATATTTCAAAAATTGTGGGCTAGTCATCAATATCTCCACTGAGGAATTATTGAATAATTCCAAAGAGGGCTGGGGAGAGTGATGGGCCATAGCAATGATTGCAGAACAATCCACATTTCTAACAGCAAAGCAAGAGAGACATGTTGCTCTGATTTGCTTCATTTTTTTAATCCTCCAGGAGACTGAATAGTTTCCATACACTCAGGCATTCAGACTGTTCTTATTCAATTCAATTGAATGCAAACATATACATAAACTCAAGAAAGTTGTTGGAACTATATTTACCTATTTATTTATTTGTTTACTAACTTACTTGATTTTATCTCAGCATACACTGTGGCTTTCAGCAGTCACAATCTCACAATAAAAACAGAATGCAAACAACATACAATCTAAATTGGGAAAAAAAGAAAAAAGAAAGAAAAAAATATAAGAACAAGAAATACATGTGATATAACTGAAAGACTTTTCAGAAAATTTCAATTTTTGGAAGCATCATCTTTTTCTACACCTCAGTTTGAAATGAAAGAATTAAGTACCTTGTACCTAAAATAAACTCTTTGTCTGACAAAGGAATGCATGGAAGTGTTAAACTTTGCTGCCAAGCATTTAGTTGTTTTATTGCCTTCTTTTCCTCAGTGAGGGAGGGAAGAATGCCAATGGAGTAACCCTGTGTGATAGAAATGGCAATTGGAGACATTATTCTTTTATATCCTCAGTAAGTCATAAGTTCTTCTAAAAGGAACCATTCTCTTTCAGCACAAGTGTTTGCTTATTTTCATATACCCTATCACCCTTGATGAGGGAGATACTAATGGATCCCAGAGTATTCCCCATTCACTAGCACTGTTATTTTTGCATTATGACTTCTCTTTTGGTTGATGCCTTTGACATAGCCTGAACAGTTTCTGGCACAAAGAATGAGCACAGACAGCATTAGTGGTTGGTATGGCTGATCAAACACAACCCCTTCCAAGAGGAACATGCTGAGAGAATTTAGGGTCTTGTTTATTCTGGAGCACAGATGGCACATGAGAAAGATTCAGGAATTGGGTAAACTTAGCAGCTTCTCTTCATTATCATGGTTTATTTATTATCCTGTCCTTTCTTACTTACTGAATCAGTTACAGGGCAAAATCTCCTTGTTAGCAGTCTTGATATCTCAGTGAAAGGAAGATGAATTTGAAGATAACATTAGAATAGTGTAACAGAGTATATATATTTTTTAAATGTGAAGAAATGCCAGAGGAAAACCAATATAACAATAGGGGGTACAAAAAAAAACATTTGATTAAAAAAAAGAGTAGAATATATTATAAGATGCTGTGAACTGGAGATATATAACACATCTCACAAATGGGGTGGCATTTAAGAAGAAATCAGTACAGTTCTTTGGGTACCACTTATTGGCCATAGTCATAGCCATTGAGTTAGGGTATAAATGGGGCCAAGTGAGAAAAGAGGGTTGGGGGGAAAAAGTAACAATACTACTTATTTTCAGTAGGTGAAGATTATGTTTGTAAGTACTTGACAGAGAGATTGTAGTTGGAAAAAGCAACTAGAGGTTTTAAGCATATACTAATTTTCCACTAGTTAGCTCAGCTGGCTCAGCTCATTGTTGATGAGACTTCACTGATGCCTTTAACTTCTGAGAACTAGTTCAGGATCGAGTTTTTCTATCAGATCATTATGAGACATTAAACTCCAATATTTTTATCAAGCAATGCTTACTACTTCATGCCATGGTGGGTTTGCTGCAGCAGGAACTTATATCACAGTTTTGATTCAATGGATAATTCAAATTTAGATATGAAACTATTCCTGAACTAGTTGCTTTTAACTCAACCTTTCTGATTGGTGTACTCCAGTTGTCCTGGGGATACTCCTGGGCTATCCCAGTGAAACAGAAAGGCTTCAGATTGAGAAGTTTGCATCACTGCCTTGAGAAATGATAGATTATAGCATTAAATAATATTAAATTGGGGCTTTTTTCTTGCATATAACTTGGTCTTAATTTTTTAACTTGTGAAATTGTAGTTAATGGTGTAGTAAAACACTGAAATTATGATGTTCTTGGATGAAGAAAAAAGGGATGAGCTGTACTTATTCATGAGCTTCATTAAAGAGAGACAGAGCAAGAGAGAAATCATTTCCACTGTTAAATCTTATTTGTCACTTCAAATTAAATTAAATCAGACAAGCTAAATGAGGGTGGTATAATTAATAAAAGGTCATCTCAGGTCACCATCTTATATTTGATTTAATGCTGGATGAAGGGTTATTAGATTTAGAAGATGTTCTTCTACTCCAACAGACTTCCATTTATACCATCATCATGGCATGAGCATTTCTGTTATGTGGGCAATGTGTGGATTGTCATAACCTGCACATCTAAAAATACTGGGGTGTTTTGACTATTTCTATGACACTGTCATATATTTTCTCTCTATAGATTTTTTAGCAATTTTCTCTCCAGTAATGGAAGACTCACTGTTAGCAACATATTCTGGGTCACAGTTTAAAGAGAGTGTAAGATTGATTTGCTTATTGTTATTATCCAGTTAAGACAATTATCCAGTTAAGAGTAAAAAAAACAAAACACTCAAGATGCTTTCAAACAATTGCTTTGTACTATTTTTTCCTTTAAATTTCAGACATTTAAATAAAAATACAATTTGAAACACTGAAACAAGTTCAATAGGCAAATGCAGAGGAGTATATTATATTTTATACCTCTCAATAAAATCTGAAACTGGTTTGGATTGCTTAATATAAACATATGCTATTGTTAGAATATATGCTATTGTTAGAATCTATTGAGTAATTATAGAAAAATAATTATTACATGTGTGACAGCAAGAAAGAAATGGGTGGGTTTATTATACAACTTCATGATCCCAGTGAAAATCTGCCCAATTTTCTCTTGTGTGAACAACAACTTCCCTGTTCTTAACTGGAAACAAGAGAAAATCCTTTAAAACAGTGTTTGTCATGGCTTGCTAAAGAATTCTGGGAGTTGAAGTCTACACATTTTAAAGTTGCCAAAATTGAGAAACACTGCTTGAAATCATCTGCTCATGTGCACCAAAGTGACTCCTTTCCCACCCTTATACTTACCTGGTTTAGCAAGTGAATACAGAGTGGTTAAGAAGAAGAAAAATAATAATCTTGGCAAGAATATTTCATGTCCAATTGATATGTTTTAATCTGCTGATCTGGATTACAGTCTTCACTCTGTTAGTCCACCTTCAACTTGCATATCAAAGGGACAGAATTCCTCTTCTTTCTGATTTGGGATATGTGATCTTGAAATTGGACCCAAAGATTTACAATTCAGCCATGTGATCAAGTGGTACTTAAATCCTTTCCCAATCCAGTATTTTAATTCTCATGCCACCTTGTAGAGGTGAGAGACAGGCAAAGGTCGTGTGCAGAACACTGCCCCTCCAAAGCCTGTGTATCCCTCCTCTCTGCATCTATCTCATTCCTTCACATCACCATAGTGATGTGGGAGTATACAGGTCTGTGTAACCTTGACCAGTTTGATAAGGGCTAGCACGCAAACAACAAGATGTGATTGCCAACTATTCCCTGTTTATGGCCTCTGGCTGCTATATTCTTGAGGATTGGTTAGGAGCTTAACCAATGAAATGCTATTGCCATGTAGAATTTTTGCTTCTTGTAAAACACTATAAAAACAATAAACTGCTACGTGTGAGTAGCCATCTTTTTGCACCCTTCAATGACTAAGGACTGATTACTATACCACCTGGTCTCTCAGTCTTCTAATCATGAATAGAATAGAATAGAATAGAATAGAATAGAATAGAATAGAATAGAATAGAATAAGACCTTGGAGTCTTCTAGTCCAGCTCAAGCAGGAGGATCTATACCCGTAGTGGCAAACCTATGGCACAGGTGCCACATGCAGCACGTGGAACTGTCCCTGTGGGCATGCGTGCCATTGCCCCAGAGGGAAGCAGGGCCAGGCTGCTCCCCTCTGCCTCTCCACATGTGTCTGCACTCTTGCTCTCTCTTGGCTGTGGGGGGGCACAAAATCACTCTGGAGGCATAGATCTGTGCGGCAGAGGCCATGCCCACCCAGAGGGCCGTGCCCATCCAGCAGGCCATGCCCTCCCGGCAGCCAGCAATACATAAATGGGTTTTGGGTTGCAGTTTGGGCACTCGGTCTCTAAAAGATTCACCACCACTGACCTATACCATCTCAGAAAAGTGACTGCCCAGTCTCTTCTTAAAAACTTCCAGTGATGGAGCACCCACGATTTCTGGGGGCAAGCTGTTTCCACTAATTAATTGTCTTCATTGTTAGGAACTTTCTCCTTAATTCCAGGTTGCTTCTCTCTTTCATCAGTTTCCAACCATTGTTTCTTGTCCTGCCCTCTGGTGCTTTGTGGCAGCCTCTCAAATACTGGAATACTGTTATCACGTCTTCCCTATTACTTCTTTTCTTTAGACTAGCCAAACCCAAGTCCTGCAGCCGTTCTTCATATGTTTTAGTCTACAGGCCTTGTATCATCTTAGTTGTTCTTTTCTGAATTTTTTCCAAGGTATCAACATCTTTTTTGTACTGTAGTATGGTGACCAAAATTGATTGCAGTATTCCAGGTGTGGTCTCACTAGGGTTTTATAAAGCAGTACTAATATTTCCCATGATCTTGATTTATGCAACCCAAGACTGTATTAGCTTTTTTGGCTGTTGCTGCACATTGCTGGCTCATAGTCAAGTGATCATCCACTAGGACTCCAAAGCCCCTCTCACAGTTATTTCCTCCAAACCTCTTTTTTCCTATGTGTTTTATATCATTTAAGCATATTCATCCAGTTTTCCCCCTCCTTTCTCCATTATTTATTTTGCATTATTTATTTATTTCATTTATATCCTGCCCTTTCTCTAAGAGTTCAAAATAGCAAATCCTTTACAAAGAAGCAATTATAGATCATCTTTCTGTCCACCACCTCTAATCCATTTTTTTAATAGGGATTTTAACTTATATCAATAATTATTGAGAGACCTAGCCTTCCTTCATCTCATCCTTAAATGTATTTTTAAAATAACATTTAACTTTTTTTATGGATTTGATCTCAATTATTGACTTATTGTAATTAACTCTTGTTGACATTTGGGCCTAGAGCATTTGCAGTTTAAATAAAATAGGGGGGAAAGAAAAATATTATAATCTGGTTGTGGAATCTCTCTCCATAGAAAGAGCATTTTGCAATATGCATGGTAATTAATGCTGTTTGACTGATCAATGCATACCCCATATTTCTACTCTCACAATTATTTAAGGGAACAAATGAAGCAGAATGTAAATAACTTTAAACATAGATTAAAATATACACTAAAATTAATACTAAAATCAATCATAAGGTGTATTTATAGATTTAAATTAAATATTAAATTAAATATTGTTAGAATAAAGCACAATAGTTTTATATGCCACCCATGGTAATTGGTGGCATTTGAACTCTTGTAATAAATTTGTAATTCTTTAAATAATCAAGCCCTGAGGTATTTAGGTCTTTAAAGGTCTTAAATTGCAAGCAATAAATAAATGGCAAGCAAAACAGGTTTTTTTTTGTTTTTTGTTTTTAAGGAAAAACATCAATTCCCCTTCAATTAGTGGATAACCTTACTGAAACTTCTGGACAGTTTCCAAAGATTGCTTCATGCAGAGCAGTATTCAAAATGGAGTGCCACTAAGATGGATAACTGCATGCATGCAGTTATAACTGTCACTAAGACTGACTGGTTTAACCAATCTTGGGCAAACCTGTTTGTTTCCACAGCTATCAACTGCAAATCCAGGAACATTCCCAGATTACAAATCTGCTTTTTCAGGGGAGTGCAACTACAACATCAACCATAGGAGGAAATAAAAAAGTCCAAGATGATAGCTATGAGGACATGACTGAAGCCCTGCCCCAGGAGTAGACTTTGTGTAATCATCCTGTTTAAAAGAGGCTGAAATTCAGTCCCCAAAGTCAGTATCTTGTCATATATCTTCCCTGGATTTGTGTTTACTTATTATTGCATTTACACTGTGGCTTTCTGTTTTTATGTAAACATTCAAGATGGCTTACAATATTTTTTTTAAAAAATAAAATATGCAACAAACAAATGGATGCAATTAAAATCAAGCAAACATTACAATCAACTCAGTTAAAATAATTAACTATATGATCTCTGCTCATTGCATAGAACCTGACCTCATCTCACTTTTTCCTTATCAACTATACATCCATCTTTTCTGGGTTTAATTTCAGTTTATTCTCCCTCATATAATGCAAAACTGAAATTAAGCAATGTTCAATGGTTGATTGCTTTCTTGGAGTTTCTATAGTACAGTAGAACTGCGTGTCTTTAACATACTGATAGCATCCTTCTCAAGACTGCAGATAATCTTTCTTTTGTGATTTAATATAGATATTAAGTAACAGAGGACAAGATGGAACACAAGCCATTAACTTATGGATAATGCATAAGTCTGGATTCAGAGGGAAAAGTTTTATCTGAAGTATGTATGGATGAACACATTGTGTCTGTCAGCAGCTCCATAAAGAAGTTGTATCATTTCGGGACTTACATGGCATAGCCATATCCAATAAGTTTACAGTCACCACTTTTAGGATGTAGCCTAAAAGGAAAACCATGTACCACCATTTTCAGTCTGACCAGGTGATTTGGAAATATACTATTGTCACTGATACTGAAAGCTGCTGAGAGGTGCAAAAGATCTTAGGAAAATTAACACAGCTGAATTGAACCCTTTTAGCTTCTTGTTAACAAATGAAAGTCACACCAATATCTGCCAGATGCATATGAATGATTTAACTGTTTTAATTAATAAAACTGACTACCTCTGTAATTGTTAAGAAGTGAATCTGTGCACAATTTTTCACATCAAAAGATAAAGGCACTATTATTTATTTATTTAGCATTCATGCTAATTAATTCCTGTGATTTTGTTATGCAGTTCCTCTGGTATTAATAAATCACTCTTACAGATCTTGTTTTGTTTTGTTTTCTAACATGCAACCTTTTCCATTGAAGGCAAATCTGGTTGACTGTTAGAATATTTATTTTGCTTTGAGGTATTTTGTTTCATATTGTGTTGTAATTGTCAGTGATGACTTGCTTGACATTCAGAAAATGGGCCAACATTTTATTAGGAAAGATTCTTTTTGAGGAGCTTAAGCCAAATCTTCATGTCTACTTTCCAAACTCGTTTGTGTTAAAGATGCATATATTACTCTGTGGGCATTTGTCTCCCTGTTTAAAAATATTTTCTCTAACAATCCATCTGGGTATAAAGTTACTGGAATAGTAGTTCTTTTTCGTTCCTTCAAAGCATAAAGGGTAACAGGTCATCTAACTGACATTTTATAATATAGAGTATTTTATAGATTGGAGTTGTTGGTCTGTATTCTTTAGCTGAGGGGGACGTGGGGACTTATAAAAAAGGGGAAAAGTTCAAGAAAAAGCTATTTTTTGAAAGGTCACTATTAAGCCCAGTTAATATAAATTAACTTGTCCTTGGAAGAATATGTGAGTTAAGCTAGAATACTAAATTCAGCCATCAAAGTGAGGGGGAAAAATAGTGCCATAAACCCTAGTTTGGTGTAATTCTAATATAACATTGGTTTGCACACTGACTTCTAGCTTTATTCTATTAAATTGAATATAATTAAAGAAGCACACCTCTAGGTATCCAGAATCATGGTTCATACAAACCTATTCATGTCTGGTTAAAAGTAAGCTTTCTTTTTCTACAAAGCTTACTTGGAAGTAGTTGCAATTAGGAATGAAGCTTTAAAAAGAGATACCTAGATAAACTGTGATCCTTCTAGAACACAGTGGATCTTAGTGACTGTTGATAGAAACAAGCAGGCATGTCTTAAGAAATTAGAATAGACATTAAATAGGCCTGGTGATAAAGTGGGGTGTGTATATGCTTTTATGCATTTGAAAGATTTCTAATAACAGGACTATCCAAGCTTGCTTATTAATTCCGCCCTAAAAATCAGAGAATTTACTTCTGCTCACTTTCTCAAGAAAGAGGCTACAACAAAAAAGCTAAATGATGAAACAGTGCTTTGAAAGATCTAAAAAAAAATCTTACCTATTAGGAAGCATTTTAATATACCTTGTACTAGAATACACTGAAGAACGAAAGGATAGGCCAAGCGTGATTGCATAAGTATAGTATAGGTTAGGGGTGTCAAACTGCCAGCCCGTGGGCTGGATGCATCATGCCGAAACCATGGCCATCCCCATTGCCGACAATAGAAAAAAAGTCGCAATAGGTCACAACATGCCACATGATGTTGTGAGTTTGGCACCATGGTATGATGGTCCCTGGCTCAATAGTAGTAACTGTGAAAGGGATTTTGGAGTTCTAGTGGACAATCACTTAAATATGAGCCAGCAGTGGGATAAAATCAAGATCATCTGAACTGTTAATAACACTTTACAATGCCTTGGTAAGACACACTTGGAATACTGTATCCAGTTTTGGTAACCATGATGTAAAAAAGATGTTGAGACTCTAGAAAGAGTACAGAGAAGAGCAACAAAGATGATTAGGGGACTGGAAGCATATAAGGAACAGTTGCTGGAATTGGGTATGTTTAATTTAATGAAGAGAAGGATGAGAGATGACATGATAGCAGTGTTCCAATATCTCAAGGGTTTCCACAAAGAAGATGGTGTCAAGCTATTCTCCAAAGCACCTGAAGGCAGGACAAGGAACAAGGATAGAAACTAACCAAAGAGAGAAGCAATCTAGAACTAAGGAAAAATTTCTTGACAGTGAGAACAATTAATCAGTGGAACAACTTGCCTTCAGAAGTTGTGAATGTTCCAACAGTAGAAGTTTTTAAGAAGAGATTGGACAACCATTTGCTGAAATGGTATAGAGTTTCCTGCCTGAGCAGGGGGTTGGACTAGAAGACCTCTAAGGTCCCTTCCAATTCTGTTTATTCTGTTTTTCTGTAACTCTAATTAATATAAAGACATTTCACTACACTATCATTTGGGCAAACAGGAATAGAACTTTTGTGCCCTGTTTGACTCAACCTAGTCAACAGAACTAGCAGAAATGTGTAAATTAGTGTCCAAAAGGATTTATCTGGTATTGGATTCATTTCTAGTCAGCAATTCCTAGATACATAATGTATATGGCTGAGGAATTCTGGGAGTTGAAATCCACAAGTCATAAAAGGGCCAAGTTTGAAGACCCCTGAGTTAAAGCATCTATAACACTAGTTTATGTTTGTATTTGAAAAAATGTATCCAGCATTGTGACATCAGCTATACTTGCAGCTATTTATGCTATTAATATTTCACTCTTTCTCATGCAGAAAATTGCAGCACACTGGAAAGTAATTCCCTATACTATACTATTATATTATTATAGAGAGCTTATCCTATGTACCTCATCACTGAATCCTGCATGTTAATAGTTATATCTATGAAGCCAGAATAGAAAGTATTACTATTTCCTGGCTATAAAATTCAGTCATTCCAAAGTGTGCCAAAGGTCTCTTGGAAGTTTTATTTAATTTAGCTTCAGTAGACAAATTGAACAAACACTCCTAATCTTTCACAGAAAGCAAAGATGCACTTGCTTTTTGTTAAGTGTATTAAACTTTGTTTGCCTAGTAATAGAATAAGCCAGCTGCAAGAGTCAACATCACAGATCTACTGTTGTGACATTTGAGACAAATGTTAAAGTGTTAACGTCAGTCTATACATGTCACTCCAAGAAAGCTTTCCCCCTCCTTTTTTGTGTTGAGAAATCAAGATCAAGTGTTTAAGCATCATCTATTTCTGTAAAGCTTAAGAGAGAAAATATCCCATGGGGGAGATGGGGACAGTGAACCATTATTTGCATTGTTATTGTCCTGTGTGAGTGTGGAAGGAAAGACAACTGGCAAGGAGGGAAAAGGAGTCTGGTTTACACCTAAATACTTGGATGTATTTGTGGTTTCTTTAATGAAGCCTAAGGTAACCTTTTGTGGTTAGAATGATCATTGGTAGATTAATGCAATATACCTCTGAAGCAGTTATATTTAATAGCTATACCTGCAATCTAGAAACTAAAAAGATAGTGGTATAAAATACATTTGCTACAGTTTGCTTAATCTGTATTGTGGCTGCAACCAGTGCTGGTTCCTACTGTACTTAGATTTCAAAATCAGATAAAATTGTTATGGGATGATCTTTATAAGTACAAGCTATTCCTCCATTTTCTGTAAGACAATGCTGTTGCGTTTTTGGAATAATTAAACTGCTCATACCTCTATTGTTCATCTAAGAATGACTTTGTAAAAGATCCCTAATAACCTATTTCTCTTACTCTGACTCTGTTGCTGTATAAGAATACCATTAATGGGACAGGTGACAACTTTACAGTATATACTCACAACATGTTCTTCTTTTGTGAAAAATGATATGCTCTAAATTGCCAGTCAAAACAGGGATATTTTTTTTCTTGACATTTATTACTTATAAGAAAATTCTCTCTTCCTCTATCCCTTCCTTCACACTTTATTGTCTGACTAAAGCACTAAAAGCCACCTCCTCCACAGGCCCACACAATTCCAATTAACATTAATGGAGTTATGAATACACATGACTGACAACTGGGCCACACAGTGCATGTAGATTTACATTGCATGTAGATTTACAAAGTGGCATTTCAATTAACACTTGCTTTGAAAATGCCAGCTGCCAGCCTCTGTTTTAATGGGAAGCCTTGCAATGAAGACAGAATCATGTTAAGATATCCTTCTATACAAGTGAATAAAACAGCACTCTCCATGAATATGCTAAACTCAGCATACTGTAGTTGTCTGCAGAGTAACCATTGATGAACCTCTTTGCTCATGTTTAGATAACACTCTACAACATAAATTTCCTCTGCAAACTCATTACAATAAATTTAGTTTATGAGCCATCAAGCAATCTATACAGCACAAACTGAAAACAATGCTTTTTGGGGTTGAACGTGCATTGCAATGTCAGGGGCTAACCTCCAGATTGCTGAAGCTTCACATGATAAAAACTATTTCTATCTTTCTTTTTTCCTGAATATTGCAAGCAAAATTATCTTCTGAAATGTTTGAGTGGATTACATAGAGGTTATGCTTTATACTTTCGTTTTTGTATCAAGCCATACAGCAGTGGAGTATGCTGTTTTTGTGTGAATGGTTCCAAGTTATGTCTAACAAGTTCTATTACTCAGCAGCAAAAAGTGATGATGAAAGTGAACTCAATGGTTCTACTCAGTATACAAAAACTTCATAGAGTTCTAATTTAGTTTTGTTTTAGCTTGAAATAAGTAACTGACTTTTACTATTAGCTAAATCTTCACTGAAGAAAAAAATTAAAAAGTTAATCTTTCAAGTACATTGTCATCTGGTCAAAGAAATTTAGATGATGATGTTTTCTCATAGAAACAATTGGGCAGTGATTCAGCTGTCCCACCAAGACACTTGGAGAAGTATGTATTATTCATTTTCTGATTTATTTCATACATTGTGCTAAGCCTTATTCTGTTTAATTATGATTTGCTGAATGAACCATAATTCAGGGATCCCCAAATTTTCTGGGTTGACGGTCCAGTGGGAAAGGAAAGAGCAGGCATCTTTACACACGCATGCACACACCCGCAAATGTGGCTGTGTGTAAATGCACACAAATGGGGCCATGAGCATGCATGCTCCACAGAGCCACAAGCATGCACACAATGCTTATGGTGACACTAATGCCCATGTGACACTTGCAGTGGCACTAGCATGAGGTGGGTAAGTGGCCCACAGGTTGGGGACCTCTGCCATAATTCACTGAATTCACAATGCGCTAATCAACAAACTGAGTTTAATAAAATAGAATGATGGTTCACACAACATGGCATATACTCCCAAAGATTAATGATTCTTTAATACAACTAGCAGACTTTCCAATTTTTGATGATGACAATTTTTATTTTATTTTACAAGTAACCACAATTTTACAGGCCAAAATCGAACAAGTGGGACTTTTGTTTGATTAGAAACAAAATGAGAGGACTTTTTTTTCAGAACATTATTTCTTTATGCTTCCTGGGGACTATTAAAAGCACAGAAGAAGGAGCATTAAAATAATTCAGAGCAGGATTTTTCTCAGTCTAAATGTATCTCTCCTGCAAGTTCAAGCCAAAGTAGGATTCTTACAAAACCTTATATTATTACCTTTTCTATTAAATATCAAAACTTCTAAATATCATAGATATATGGCAGCATCTGTCTTGTGAATCACTGAAAATAAAGGCATCTTATTAGAAAATGTAATGTGTTATATATCAATGTAACTGTTGCCCTCAAAACTTAGTGGATAACTTAGGAATTCCGTGTTCACATCTTCGGTCAATTTCTTTGAAAGATACTTAGGGCTGCAGTGTTTACCAATGTGTTAGAAAGAGATGCAGCACTTTTAAAAGTTTTGCTAATTTGGGAGTCTTTTCAGATAGGCTATGTGTGCGTGTGTAGATGAATCTTTGGGATCTATCACAACAAGCAGAAAAGAAGGCAGAGGGTGATTATTGGGGCAAGAATTGAAGGCCTGTATAGTGGAATGCAAAATCTCTTTTCTAGTTCTATGGCTACTTCAGGATATTGTAGATTTTCTTCCATTTCTCAGCAAATTTGGCTTAGCACAAAGCTAATTTCCTTGAAGCTTTGATTTATATAATCACTATTCATTATTCATTATATTATTTCATCATGATTAGTTCAATAGTATTATGTCAGACATGCACACATTAGCTGTTATTGTATATTGCTTTGGCCACGTATGCAAGATGGATATATTTCCTCAAATCATCTTGGGACCAATTTTGGACACCTTCTGTGGGTGAAAAGTTGTCACAAAGCACTTAAGGTTAACTAAAGTTTATCTCTAAGTAGACTCTCTAAGCTAGTTTTAAACTGGCTGGTGCTTTTGTGGCAAAGGCTGTCACAAAGCACTTGAGGTTAACTGAACTTTATTCTAAGCAAGGTTACTCCCCAATGGAACCATTTTTGCTAATACAATTGTTTTGCTTTCATATGGCCATCATGAAAACAAAAAATGATTCAAAACAAAAGAAATCTTATGGCCTGAGAAGTTTGGGATTGATAAGGAATGTTATTTTAATATCTGGTAATCAGTTTTCTGTGAAATAATATCAGAAATAAACTTGAGTCACAATAGCTCTATATGTGGCATGGTCTCCTGTGAGCTGTTCAGGATTGCTGTATCTGGATTGCAAATATTCTGATGAGCACCAGATGACCGACCATTACAGTACTCTCTCTCTCTCTCTCTCTCTCTCTCTCTCTCTCTCTCTCTCTCTCTCTCTCTCTCTCTGTGTGTGTGTGTGTGTGTGTGTGTGTGTGTGTGTATGTATGAGAGATAGGTAGGTAGGTAGGTAGGTAGGTAGGTAGGTAGGTAGGTAGATAGATAGATAGATAGATAGATAGATAGATAGATAGATAGATAGATAGATAGATAGATAGATAGATAGATAGAATACCAACTGTTTAGAAATATTTTGTTGGAACCCCAAATTGCTTCACACATTTTTTTAGGGTAGTCTTGTAATGACACAAGTTTTTCCTTAGGCAAAAATCCTTTCTGATTTTTGTTTTTCTTTAGATCATAGAGGCATCTCTAATTTCTCTCTTCTTGTTATACAACAGAGTAGGGTTGTGTTATACAATAGTGAAACCTCTGGCTTGAAAACACAAATATATTATTTCAAAGCAGTTTCTTGCTGCATAACCCACTGCTATTTGTAGCTATGATGGGTTTTCAAATCAGAACATGCCCACATCATTTGGGCCAAGATCATCTATCAATATGTGCACCACAAACTAGAAAATATGAAATATTCATATATAAGAGGCACTATTTTCAAAAGCAGATGCTTTTGCAGTTTGTTACTTAAACTTATTGATTTACAAATGATTTGCTGTCATCTCTCAACTTGAGTTCCGAGCCATACTCTTACTGCTCCTTTATTTGCCATAATCAATAAGAACTCTTTTCCCAAGGCACTTTTAGACAGTTCATTTAGCTTTTGTCAGCAAATAATTCTTTAGGGATGCAGTAAGGAGAAGAAAAGGACCCTTGTATGTCTCTCAGTGGACCAAAGCCAAATGAATGGCCTCTTTCCTATTTTTCTGTACATATAGATTTCTCATAACATAAAGATTGTTTTTAACAATCTGTAGAAATTATAATACCATGAACTCAGTGCAGGTCACTGTATTGCTACAA
Source organism: Crotalus tigris (assembly GCF_016545835.1). Lineage (NCBI taxonomy): Eukaryota > Metazoa > Chordata > Lepidosauria > Squamata > Viperidae > Crotalus > Crotalus tigris. The sequence goes on from NW_024096970.1 coordinate 15,818,038, forward strand.
AATAAAGTAGAATGAAACAAGCAATTCTTCTAAGATAAAAATCTGTGAACCCTCTATAATCAATGTACCAATCAGATAATAGAAAACCACCAAGCACAGTTTAAATATATTTTGATTACTATTAGTAATTACAAATGGAATGTGCAACAAAACATAGCAGAGTATAATTATTTCCTATCAGGAACACTTGTAGTCACAAGTTCAGGTATAGCATATAATCTTTGCCCCCTAATATTTGCTATTTTCTGTCTATTCTTTTCTAATTGACATCCAACATTTTTTTCATTACCAAAATGTTCAATTCTCAATCATTCCCCCCCTGTATATTTTGTTTATTTTCAGATTTTTGCATGCCACATCTGAATATACTGCATTCTGGATCTTGTTTAGCCTTCAGTCCTTTTCTCCAGTCAATATCTGAGTACACTTGGAGGGTTACCATTATACTAAAGTGTTGTACCAATTCAGAAGCACAATGTGTGCTGATTTTCAGAACTTCATTTTTTCATCATTAAGAAGGTCCTTCTGTTATGTGGACAGTTTGAAGACTTGCCTTTGGAAGACACTCTTCTCTCATCCCAAGACTTCAAACTGATTCAGAAGGAAACACATAATTGAAGGTATAATAAGTCAATGAGAAAGGTGAAAATTGTCCAGAATCACTGTATTATGATTTATTGAGGAAGGGGAAACCACCACCTTTTAAGAAAGAAGATAACCATTCCCTCTCCCAAGGATACATTCATCACTGCCTTTATCCAACCGCACGGCATATTCCAAGAGATTTTAACCAAGCAAAAAACCAAGTTCAGAGAGCACCAAGGACTCCACAAATTTTAACAGGCTAGGAGGAAATGAATCTAATACATGGGTGGCCACACATAAAACTTTGAGAAAGTTGTCCATTTTTCTCAGGACCACAGGACTCAAATAATCACATTAGACCTTTTTTCACTAACAAAGAACCCTCATAATTGGAGCCCAACTCAGATCATATAATTTATCTTTTATGTGAATCAATGTCAGGTACACAATCTTAGGATCCACTTTGACTTCTGAAATCCTCTTTGTTAATGATTCACTTATGAAAAAAACATCAGCTTTCTTAATCTGGTGAATTTTAACTAAATGTATTCACTTCACTAATTAGTATTAGTTAATACTAATATCACAACTGGCAAAAAGACTGAGCAACCAGGACAGGTATTACAATTATGAGTATGCTGATACTCTTTCCATAGTTTAGTTTCATGAGATAAGTTGCATTCAAATATAATGATGAAAAGGATAATTGTTATCTAAATCCAGTGGTGGGATTCAAATATGTGAACAACCAGTTCTCTGTGTGGATGCTGCTTCTGGAAGTCCATTCTGGGCCTGGGCAACAAAAAATTAGCTACCAGTTCTGCCAAACTGGTGTGAACTGGCTGAAACCCACCACTGTCTAAATCCTCTTCTTGCTAATGATCTTTTACTCTCTATTTCTTACAAACTCATCCTGATTGGGTATTCAAGTCTTCCTTTTTGTCCCAAGAACGCGCAAAACTTTCAGCAACTGAGAATAGCAATTAATATATATATTAATTGCTATTCTCTTTCTCAGTTGTTTTTCATTTCAATTACTACAGGTGTAAGAGACCCCTAAAAGAGGAGGCCAATGGATACAGGCAGAACATGGTTTCCGAACCCCCATAAATACTATCATCAAATGTATAGGTCTCTGCATGGAGGAATTAATAGCCCATTGTGGAGTTAAGATGAATTTAGGAATACGTTTGTGAATTATTTAGTTCATGTCCATACAATTCACAGTAAGGCTAAGAAGCATTTAGAAACATGCTCATGAACATTTTTCCTACTGAAAAAAGATACTGTTGTCTAGGCAAGATGATATTTAAAAAAAATGGTGACCCAAGCTTTTCCTTTGAATGGATTCGCCATCTAATTTATAACTAGTAGGAACTCTGCTCTCAACTTCAAACAATATTAAAATTGAATTTTGACAAAAGTTTCAAAAGCATATATAGATCTTCACACTGACCATATACAATATTTTCCTTATATTTATCTGCATTGGGATGTGGAGGCACTATTTATAACCATCTTTCATTCCTTTATGTGAGGAAAGATTTTCATAAGGCTGAAATGAGATGGTAGAATTGTTTTTGGTTTGTTTCACTCAGTATAATGAGTTTTCAGTTGCTTTGCCTTTTTTTCCTTTCTGCAACTCAGCTTCAGTGATGAGGTCTGGGTTTCAAGTGTTATAATGCCATGTAGTTCACTAAGATAGCAATCCTATATACATGCTTACAGGGAATAAGTTATAACCTATTGGTTACTTAAGTACCAAGAAGCTTCACATTGTCCCACATAGCTCTTGCTCTTAGAGATTTGCTGCTTTATATCTACAGGATTAATTTGGCTGCTATAGAGTTTTCTTAGCATGATAAAAGGTCTGGAGTTAGAAGGATCAAGGCACATAGTGAAATTAATAGTTTAAGGTCAGGACAGGGCATGCAAGTTTTTTTTCAAACCTGTCTTAACAATTGGCTTCTCCTCTCTTCTTGATAATTCCCATGGTTTGTCCTGACATCCAGTTGCCTGTCTTCTGCTTTTTGGTCTTTAGCAGTTTCTCTACATAATCATCCTTAACAATTTCTTTTGACTTCATTCCCTAAAAATGAGATTCAGCAGTTTAAAGCAGTTCCCAATGTTTTCCTTGAAAATGAAAGTATATGCTCAGAAACAATATTGTGATTTTGTACTACTGAAGCTTGACTTGGAACTTGCACACGAACTGTTCCATAGTAGTCCCTAGCCACATCTTTGCTGTTACAATTGAGTTCTTCCACTTCCTTATATCAATAATAAGTTGATTTGATTTCTGAATGCTCCATTCACTGATGTTCATATATGCAAGTGTCATTATGGTTATATGAAGAAAGTGTTAGCAACGAAGATATCAGTAGATTTGCAAAAATTGATAAGTCACTTTCCTGTTTGATTTCTATACAGTAGGCTATAGGTTATACAGTAAAACTATGCTTCCTCTTTACTATTTCCAGCATCGGTATTCTGGTTGCCAAAAATAAGGAACACATTTATCTTATATGTCTGTTGATTTCAGATTGAACCTGACCACAAAACTCATCAATCACCTCTTCTGCATCATTGGTTGAAGCATAAATTCAAATAATCATCATATTAAATGGTTATTTGCAAAATTTCATTGATATTATTTTGTCATTGTTTGCAATGAACCAAAGTACTATCCTTAATAAATCCTACCTGACTAGGAAAACAATATCATTCCTTCTTTGTTTTGCATATTCTGGGTATCAAAAAAATTGAGTGAAATCCCATTTTGCTTGTTTTATTGTTGTTGCAAGGGAAATAAAGCTTTATTAGGTTTTGTATTTGGGCTTTTACTTCTGTAAACTGCTTGGCATCACCGTGAGTTGGGAAACTATATACATTTTCTTATTTTAGTTTTTTTTTTTAAAAAAAAATGCTGATACCAAAGATGTCTATGTGTGGTCAATTCATTTCATTCTTTGCTTTGTTGAACTTTCTGGGTTTAAGCTTAAGTTCCATGCTCCCACTGTAATTCTTTCTTTATAATTTCAATTTTTTTCCTGAATGCCAACATCAGTAGTTAGGCATCCCAAAGGCTTTGATCTAGCCATGCCATAAACACCATTAATGCTCTCAAAAAACCCTCAGCTCTTCCTCAGTAATGTGCTGAGTGCTATCTGACCTGAGGGGATCACCATCCAGCACTATATTGTCAATTATTTTCTATCTTCTATACATATTTCTTTGCTGTGATAAAAATAATACAGGAATGGTTTACTATTGCCTTCTCCCACATGATGATCATCTACCTCAGGGGTAGTCAACCTTGGCTCTTTTATGACTCGTGGACTTCGACTCCCAGAATTCCTGAGCCAGCTAAGCTCAGACCTGATCTACCTGCAGAACGGTGGTATTTAAATTTGACAATTAAATAAATATTGCTGTTATCAAATATAGGTGCTTCTTTTAGATACACAACTGAGATGATATTCATATCATCTTGACATGTATTCCTAGTGTTCTTTATTCATCCTTTTAGCCTTGTGAGGTAGTTTAATATTCCCAAATTAACTAATTGTACTTTATTGTAAGCTCACTTTAACAGAATCTTGCAAGTCTGAAAGTACATTTTTCACCTGTTGCCTTTACCTGCCAAGAAATTAGAGAAGTTCCCTTCCAAGACAGTTGCCACATCCACATTCCTTCTGAGGACTAAACTGCTTCTTATCTGAACATTACCTGGGCTGTGGCTCTTCCTCTATCTCTCAAAGTCATTTACACAACAACAGAACATCTCTCTTAGAAACACCACCCCCTTCCACCAAAATTAGACAGCTCAGAAGTATGTGATGGGGGGCTATCAATTGCTTTAATTATATGTAATATCAAGTTTGTTTTTTTTTTTTTTTTTTTTTTTGCAAAGGGACCTGAATCTTAATAGGCTCTCATCATTGCTATATTTCCAAGCAACAAAATAAATGTAATACACCAATAATTAGATGCAGTATTCAGTTTTATAGATTATCATATGTTTAGCTGTTATTTTAGACATAAAATATTCTAGAGATTAATGAAGTGGTCCACCAGCCTTTTTATAAAGTTGGGCTTATTTTAAGCAAGTTCAGTTGCTGGTCTTGCATACAATAATTCTTAACTAATGGTGTGGAAATACTTTCTTTAAATCAAGCATTAGGAATCCTTAAGGTTCATATTTCCAGGACAGGAAATATAAGCTTCAGCTTATTTTCTTCCCTTTGGTGATTTGCCAGAGCCTAATAAAATTGAGATGTAGTGCAAGTTAGTAGCATGAAGAAAAAAGTGTTTCCAGTTGGGTAAAGTAATCACTTCAGTTCAATATATTTAATATATTTTAATTACATTTCTATTGTGCATTTTATATATTTTGTACTATACCACTTTACTTGAAAGCTTCAATCCTAAGCACATTAACCAAAAAGTAAATTCCATTGGGCACAATGAACTGGATCTCAGGCTATACATCTTGAACTATGAGTATTAGGCTTAGAGAAAAAAAAAGATTAAGATTCAGAGAGGAAGTATGACAAAGGAACAGTGGATAGGCTCTTTAAAAATGGAAATTAAACTTTAAAGAAAGGAAACAGACAATTGCCATGTCCATAAACAGAATAAAATAAAATTCTTTTAAGATCATACTATCTAAATATCTACTGTTTCACAAGTCTGAATTACATTGTGTTTTTTCCTGGGTTCTAAAAGATTTCATTCCATAAACTGGGGTAAACTTTCTTTTCCTTTTCCATGTCCAGCTATTGCTCCTGGGGAGATTCAAAGAAGAAAAATTTCTGACAAACTTCTCCCTTGCTGTTTAACTTTGATAGACAATAAGTTATAGTTTCTTAGGAATTTAGTCAACTGGTCTTAATTGTTAGGTCCATATGCATCTTCACAACTTACAAATTTTTAAAAAGTTCTAATCTTGCTTTGGGCACAAAGCCATCTGGGTGACCTTAAGCAAATCATTCTCTCTCAGTTTAGGAAAAAATGAAAGGTGAACCATTTTGGAAATGTTGCCAAGAAAATTGCAGATACATGTTTATGTGATTGCAAGGAATCAAGACAGACTTAGAAGCATCTAAATAAATAAATATTCACTAATGGAATGAAACATCAGTTTCTCTAGATATGGGAAATATAATATTAAAGATGTAGTCCAGTGCAAATTTACCTGGGAGACATTCCTATTAAAAACAATGAGGATAGATTACAGCCTAATTCAATCAGAAAACATTTCCTGTAAAATGTAGTACTTTGTTTGCATTGATCAGTATGTTTCTTCAAGAAATGCTAATCAGCCCAGATCTATCAGAAATGCAGAAATATCAATATAATTTCAAACATTAAAAGTTTATATTAGAGAGAGATTGAATTTTGGAAAAAAATATATTCTGTCTTTTTAGCAAATGAAAGAAAATAACAAGTCCTGATCAATTGATTGGATATTGGCACTATAACACATAGATAACAGATATATTTGAGAATTGCATGAACCATAATATTCTGTCTCCACTGTTTAATATTGTTCACTTTTTTTCTGCCTTTACCATACCATACAGTATGTTCCAGCTGCTGTAGCAGACAGTTTCTAGGACTTGACTACAGAATGTATTAAAACTCAAATATTCCAAGCTCTTGATGTCATTCATTCATTTCATAAAACTATTATTAAACAATTTTATAGGAAAATTATGAATTTAGGATTATAAGCATTTATGCATTCACTTTTTCAACACCTTTATCCTTGGGAGCTATTGCTATTTACTGTGAACAATTGGTTGAATGCAGCAGGAGATTGGGGGAAAAAAAAAACATTCATAGGTGACTTGTTCTTCTTGTTCCGTCATTATGCAGAAATACTTTTTGATGAAAAAGATGCACAAGGAGATGATGATGATGATGATGATGATGATGATTGATGATGACAAGAAAGTGGAGAAATGCCTGGAATGTGGGAGAGACAATGGTTCACTAAATAATAGGCTGAACACAATCTTGAAATTCTTCCCCCAAAGTTGAGGACAAATTGGTGATCTTTCTTGAGGAGAAGGAACAACTGCTAACCATTTCTAAAGGACTCACCCTAAGGAAACAATTACTGAGAAAGGGGGGGACTCCAATGGAATGAGTTCCCTTTTCATGTTTCCATTAAAATGTAGTGCAAATGACACAACTACGGGACTGTGAACCATTAGAGAGATCCCTGCAGAATGAAATGCTGGATAATTAATGCATACCCCAAGTCCACTGCATAATTAAATGACTTCAAAAGCACCACTCTTCACCCATGAGCATTTCTCCAATGTTCTCTTCTCTTTTGAAAGAATTTCTGAAGTGAAGTCCTTTTCATCAAATTGAATTAGAACTGGGAAAATGGGAAGAATGAGGAGAGTTTGTCTTTCAAGCACCTTTAAATAACAAGGCTAGCTAAAGGTGGGATTTGATTGGTTGGTGACTAGATTTAAGCTTATCACTGAAGTAGTCTTCTTTGAGCACACACAGCACATGCATAACAGCCACTTGCTTTTTCTATCAAGTGGTCAGGATTGATCCTGCTTTGATGTTTTGCAGGGTAGAACAGACACAGTTTCTACCCTGTAAAGTATCAAAGCAGGAATGCCAAGGCAGACACACATTGCTTGAAACAAAGTCCCAAGACAGCCAACTTACAGAGGTCTACTTAATCTTTACTCTCCACTTTGCTGGCATTTAGCTGCTGATTGCCCCAAAGGGACAATGCAGACTCATTCTGATGCACTCAGCTGAATTTACGAGTTACTGTATCTTTGCTGCTCCTTTATGTGACTGTCATCCTCTTGAGGATTGCCTGTCACACCCGGCAAAGCAAGAAGACATAGTGAGGTTCAGCTCAAAAAAATCGTCTGGTAAGAATCAAATACATGCATGAATTGTTTTGCTCATATGAGTCACACTGATAACTGATGTTGTGCTGCAGCACTGAGCACAAAGCAAGGTGAAACTAAACTAAATGATGGAAAGATGGCAGTGAATCATTTGTGTTATTCAGACTGCCTTATGCCCCTTAAGCTAGCCTGGTTTTATTAAGTGAAGTGAAGGACAGTGTGTTCCCTTCACAATGCGGGAATGCTTCCCTGCATATGAGTCTCATTTCCTGTTAAAAAGGAATGATCATTTGCCTATCCCACTCAGGAATGTGTGTACTTGTTAGTCCAATAGGCAATTTAAAGGACAGTGCAGTGTTATACTAAGAATCTTGCTTAAGTAGCTGTCCAAAGAAAGTGAATGCATCAGTATACACAGAATCTGTCTCTGTGGAGGAGGAAAGGAGCAAAGGCATTTTATGTCTTGACCCTTTCTCTTCCCTAGACAGCATCTGATCCAGTTAATTCAGTGTAGGGGCATGCTGGTCATGTTGAAGGTTTTGTCTAATGGATTGGCTTTTTGCTGGAGGTGTTTTTTCACTCAGTATTCATCTTTTCAGGTCTGCTTTTGGGTACAAGGTTAAGTGGGAGAAAATATTTCTACATCAATTTGCTTTAATTAGATCATAGACAGGCAAGGAGTGTTTGCAAGGATAGAAAAGGATGGGGAGGAGAGGAGTCGGTAGTACTTAGGTATATTTATTTATTTATTTTATTTATTTATGAGACTTATATACCGCTTTAAGTGCAAGCACTCTCTAAGCGGTGTACACCAGTAAGCAATGTATATATATATTTACATTGCCCCCAACAATCTGGGTCCTCATTTTACTACCTCGGAAGGATGGAAGGCTGAGTCAACCTTGAGCCGGTGAGATTTGAACCGCTGGCCTGCTGAACACAGTCAGCTAAAGTGGCCTGCAGTACTGCACTCTAACTGCTGCGCCACCTATTTTCTTTTCCTTTCCTTACTTCATGCATAATTTATTTGGCTGGCTGTTTCTTACCCTGTTTCTGAATTTTGTTTATCCTGAAAACAAATAATAAAATTAGTATTATGTACGCATGCCATGGTTAAAGGGAGAGACCCAGGGATTAACTGGTGGTTAACTTTAGCTCATCTTGGTTTCCACGCAAGGATAGTTTCCTGAGTGCAAAATGATGTAACAATTACATCTGTAAAACTTTAGTTTGGAACATCCTGAACTAGGCCCAGTGGTCTTGAGAACCTTCCTAATGTTAGAGCATGGGTGGAGTGTAATGAATGAAGAAGGCTATGGTAATCACCATTACAAATATCATCATATTTAAAAAGGATTATTAGTATAACTTAACAAGTTAGCCCTCACTATCAGAATCATTTGTAAAATTCATAGATTTGACTGTACCAACAATCAATCTATGATATCCTACCTAGATCATGTTAGTATATATGTACTATCATATTAATGTCTCATATGCACATGAATGTTAGAATATTAATCAAAAGTAGTTGATTACTATATTAACATTCTAAAAAATACATACAGAGAAAAATGTGTAGGTTAGCCTTTAGTTCACACATATAATATATCAGTTTATATATCAGTTAAACTGATAGACCCACTTGCTCTATAGCAGGGTTGTCAAACTGCCAGCCTGTGGGCTGGCTGCGTCATGCCAAAACCGCACCCATCCCAGCTCCGACAATGGGAAAAAGTCACGATACATCGCGACACGTCACATGACATGGCAAGTTTGACACCCCTGCTCTACATGAATGAACTTTGAATACTATCTAAAATTAATTTTGAAATCAGTGAAATTATCTCATGATGAAATAGGCTTAGAATATTTGCATTTGTGATCTGCTTCATATCCGAGATTTATAGCAAGTGACAAATTTGTTAATGCCAACTTTAGATACATTAAAGTTTTCTGCATATTTTAACACAACATTGGATGGTTTTCAAAAGCATATCAAGAATTTTCTTGAATATCAGGCTGTTTTAGTCCATGTTTGTATTTTATAGCATTGCATCTTGATTTCTATAAACTCTACATCATGACCTGTGAATATGGAGAATGTCCCAAGCTTTTCATGCGACTGATATAGTGGTATGCGTCAAAGCTAAGGAATAGAAAATAGATGAAAAATCAATGTGATTTAGCAACTACTAATTTGTTTGCTAAACTACTAAATTCTGAGCATTTAAATCAAATGCTTATTGGCAATTTTAATCCTGAAATCCTGTAATATTCTCAGATAGAGTCAAATATTTTCCATGATAAAGTGATATTAATGGTAAGTGGCAACATAAATAATCAAATGTATGATAATTTTGCACAGCTTAGCCATAAAATCAATCCATTTTATGCTTCCATCCATCACCTCTGCACTTTACAGTCCTTGTTCTAATTCCTCATATGGAAATGAGGAATTAATGATTGACTGAGATGTTTCTGCATGAAAAATGCTGAGCTGTAGAATCAAACCATACATGGACAAATCATAAAAACTAGGAAAAAAAGGTCTGCCTACACTAGCCCCTTGTTACAGTCTCAACATGCAAGGTCCATTTCAGCATACATGACATATAGGAGAGGATATTTGTGGGACTTTCTGTTTCCATTGCTGATTGCTTGTTGAAGCAGATCACAGTCAGTAAATGAGGAAAGAGTGTATATTTATATAAAGGATCCCATCATGTATTGTTTATGTCCAGAGTATAGACCAGGAACAATGTATTCCCAGTATAAGCATATCTTTATGGAAAGGCTCCATAACCCCATTTAGAAAATTCCGCAAGTAGCTTTGTAAGTTAGCTACTGAATAATAATAATTATAGTGAAAAGAAAACCTTCTACATAGGTTGCAATATAAGCAACTCTATTATATTTAATTATATCCAAACTTTGCACTAAGTAGAATTAGGAATTACTGTCCCTCAAGTTCATAGAGTGTTAGCAGGAATAGGCCTTTTTCAGGGAGAGCACCACAATAAGCACACTACCTCTTGGATTATAAGGTGATAAGATTTGATTAACAAATCAAAAACTCACTTGTTTGTCCAGGCATATATAGAATTACACTATGCCAGGGTTTACATTTCTCCTAAGAACAACATTTTCTTTCAGTTCTTTGAATCATCTTTAGGCTCCTTTGTTGCTTCCCTTGGACTCAGATACATTTTTATTCCAGTGTTCATTATAGTATTATTTTTAAAGGTCCTATCTTTCAAAACATTTATTTCTGTTGCTTTCTGTTGCTCATAAACTAGCAGATAAAGTATTTTGCTGTTGATTTTTTTTTTGTATATTTGATATTCTATAATAACAAATTTGTCCATTTTTTCTTCTATGTCTAGTACTTGGTCACTTCAGTCCATTTTGTTACAATGATCAACGGAAGACTTTCCTTTTCTGTAGGAACTGCTAGTAATTTAGTTCCTTGTAGCTCAAGCAAAGCCTGTCTTTTGAAGTTCAAACTCTTCCTGTTGAAACCAACATGCAATCATAAACTGAGACTGAGTTCCTCAGATCAGCCATTCTGATTGGCCATATGTTGAAAAACTTACATTTATGAGAATACCCAAATCACTTTTTGGGGGGATTTCAACTTCTTGCCTAGCAGATCTTTCCTTCAGTAACATCATAACTGTTTAAACTAGGTGATATTATCCTCTAAAGGAAGACCTGGTTCCCACTATTTTAGGCATAATTTGTTCAAGTGTACTTTATTGAAAAAACAACAAATTGGTAGGTTTATACATCCTGGTAAGCTATAAATTATGAATTAGAAACCATAAAGGCTGAGTTACATAGTCTGCAACTTGCACATGTCAATATTGGGGATGGGAAGAGTAGATAGATAAATGAGGACACGAATGAGATGCTTTCCTATGAAATGTCATGTAGTTGCCTTAGAAGTTGGGATATAAGTAAGAAACTTCAGCATTACATGAAGATATCATTGTGTGCCTATAATTATTGTGTGCCTATAATGATATTGTTATCATTATATGTTATGGATGCCATTGCTCACATAGCAAGCAAGCAAATGCCACTTTATACTGAGATACATAACTGCATTTTCATGACATATTTAAATGCTGCTATTTTATCTTGCCATAGCACACTATTCTTTATATTTAGTTTTTACTCTGCCATACCAAAACCAAATTTAGTCGTTTGAGTTTAAGTTAGAAAGTCTAATTCCTAAATCTCTGTGAAGGAATCTGTTTCAATCCAGATGACAGTGAAAATTGGGAGTGAGTGGCCATTCTTGTTAATTGAATAACTGAACACATATAATCATTTTCATGGGTATAAACTGAATTCAATTGATTCTGAGATCTTGATAACAAGGTGTTACTGAACTTTGTGATAATTGCCTTTACATCTACAGATTTATGTTGCAGATTGAATGTTTTTTTGAAAAGCTGGTTTTTTTAAAAAAAAGAATCTCTGAAGTAAGTTGTATCAAGATGTGTATCCCTCCCTATGAACTTAAAAATGATCCTCTAATATGATTAGACACTGCACATTATTATGGGTATTTAATGGAATTTTATGATTTACTGAAGACTGATTCTGCCAGCTCCTTCCCTTAAGCAAAGTCAGGAAAACATCTTGAACCAAGGACAAGTGAAGAATTCAGTCTGCGAAAGCCACACAGAACTTTAAAACTTGCTGATAGATCAAACAATATCTCTGCCAATAAGTGCTTATAGCCTTTTCTTCAGCATTATTTCTTTTATATAACATGCGTTAACAGCAGGAAAAAATTGTGATAATAACATGGCATCAACACTAATGCGAACAAGTAATATTACTAAGAATATTTGTGTGCTTTGGGACAGCAACAAATCATGTTATTATTTTTCTCAAAGAAACTTCTATGATTATGCATTGTGCAAACAGACTATTCCCAAAAGAGATCCAGTACCTCTTTGGTTATGACCGCTACTCAGTGATAAAAGCCTTTTGTAACTATTGCTTTATTGCAGATCCTGCTTTGCTAATAATATTCTTCGTCCAATATTTCCCTGTGTTCTCTTTGCCATGCGGGTGATGATGATAATGATTTTCATATTTAATATCTTCGCTAATGAAAAAAGGACTACATTTGTCATTTTCAACAGCACCATAAGAAAAAGAAAACCATGGCAACTTAGTTTTCAAAACCCATCTCAGTATCTATGCCATATTTGATTACTGAGATCTATTCAGTGACATAATCAGCTTATTAGTCAGACAGCTGAGACATTCTCAGCATTTTTTTAGACCCTTACAAAGTCAGAGATTCCTGTGAAGGCTGCAAACATTACATCAGTGATGTGCAGTTATAAAACTGAGAGAGTCCATCTCATTAATTGGCCCTAAAGTATCTAATTCCATTTATAGACTCTGTTGTAATACAGTTCCTCTTTTTCTCCTTCATGCTTCTCTCCTTTCTAATCTAGAAGGCTTCCAAGGCCCTTTCCTGTCATAGAATTCTGTGCATTTCATCATAAGAGAACAGCAAGGAAGGAAATTCTGCTGTCCGGAAGAAAGTGAAGCAGATAACCAGGAAAGAGTACATATGGATGGCATTTCACACATTTCCTGGAAACCGTTTAATCTCTAGTTACAGATCTCCAGTGACATAGACTATGTTTACCAAAATATATATTCTCAGTATTTTCAGATTTCCAAAGTTCCTCCTTAATCCTGTAATCAGTATCTTCCTAAATCTGCATATGAAGTGCTTAATTTCTTCATCAACCATTAACAATACTCATTATTTCACTCAACTCTCAAATTTCTTTTAATAAAGACTAAATCTATGCCTCTGACTGTCACCAGGGTGCCCATTCATTATTCTTCTCTTACTTTCAGGAAGAATTGTGTCTAATCACAATGCTTCATCTTTTACAAATCTATTTGCATATAAGCTGAGCAAGTGAGCATGAAGAAAAATGGAATCTAGCTAATATTATTGATTAGGAAGACTAGCCCTTCTAACTGGCTTTCATTAATTATCTGTTTCCTTTTTGAAATAACAGACTGAGAGAGAACAGAAAATTCTGTTTGCAATGTTTATGATCTAACATTGTTGTTCTTATCTCATTACAAGCATCTGTTGATCTATTAATTTAGCTTGGTGCTTAACATCTATTTATAGATGGCAGGACTGTGATGTCAATAAAGGCTTTCTAATGAAGTAAAGGTAAAATCTTTATGTTGAGTTTGACTTCCATTTCCTTCATATTGTCAAGCCTCCGGGGGCTTGCCATGTAACCGGAGAAGGGGGGATGCACATAACCACTCACCACCGCCGAGAACCGCCATGCCGCCCATCAACACGGCTGCTGCCCAGACTAAATGGACCTGGTCCCAGGACCCGCGTACTGCAGCAGACATGCAGATGCGGATGACAGCAAGGCGGAGCGGGAACCCAGCGTCTGCCAAAGGACGGTTGCTGACGGTTACGCAGGAGACAGCCGGCGCACCTGCGCGGAACCGAAGCAGGCCACCATTTCCCGAGCCGGTGCTGCGGAGTGCGGAGGAGTGTTGGAACTCCGAGGCGGGTCTACAGGTGATCCAGGATGGCGTAGGGGGTGGGGAGACCTTACCAGGCCGATCAGACGAGGGGCAGGTGGAGCTTGTTAGCGGCACACAAGGGTCTGCGCGGAATGGGGAGCACGGAGGTGGATTCATGCTGATGGAAGGGAGGGCACAGGGAACAGGTGGGACTTTTATCCAGCTCGAGCGGATGTTAGTTTGGGGTTGGGGGCGGGGATACAGGGTGTGGCAAACCTTTATAAGGCACTGGAAGAAAGCCACTCCCAGTGCTGACTTTGTTTCACCTGAAGAATAAAGCCTTTGGATGAGTTCAGTGTATACCGGCGTTCCTGTCTCTTCATTCACGGATGACAGTGGATACTCTGACACATATATTCATCTATATTTGAGTCCTGGTGGCACAGTGGTCAGTATTTCAGGCTAACTCTACCCACAGATTGGAGTTCAATCCCAACCAGCTCGAGGTTGATAGCCTTTCATCCTTCTGAGGCTGATAAAATGAGGACCCAGATTGGTGGGGGCAATATGTTGACATTGTAAGCCACCCAAGAGCAATATGGGGCAGTATATAAGTCTAAATGCTATTGCTATCTATATTTTGGGGGCACAATATGCACATGGTTTACAATTATTTTCAAGGATAGTAGCTTTTACAGCCAACCAGTTCTAACCTAGATTAGTTTTTCTTTTCTGGGAAGCAGCCTACAATACATTGGTTAAATATTGCTACCTAGGCATTGTTCAGCCAGGGTTGGAGTAAATAGGCTTTAAAAAATTCAAACAAGATTATCTTCTGCTTTGAACTGAAGGAATTTTAAACATTCCAAAAAGTCATGTCAGTCTTGATGGTGTGTTCCCATAATTAAATTAGAAACATGACTAATTAGGAAATTTGTTAGTTTCTGAGGTAAGAGGGGCCCAATATCCTTGTTCTCTTAAATTACTGTTTGTGGTTGTCTTTTATGGGGACTTAGTTCATCAGTCTATTTGAGACTTTGGTACTTTGTTGTATATTAACTTGCTCACATATTAGAAATTATTTGAGCATCTTTATTGTCTTGATTGTGTAACATTCTGTCAAGAGAAATCTCTTCAGAATTTACTTTGTATTATTTTTGATGACAAATAAAATAGTGTTTACCCTTTTGATAAGTTTATTCTTTCCCACTATACAATTAATATAGTTAATGATTATGTAAACAATATTATTTGGCATGTTAATTTTCTGTAATATTGATAACCCACCTGAGAATTGGTAGGCCTTTTCAAAGAGCTGGAATTACCTTTGAACCTCAACAATTAAATTAAATGACACTGGGGGGAATATGAATATTTTTTTTCCTGAGAGTTAAGGCGAAAGCAAAGCAATTGCTTTGACTTTGGCTTCAACTTTACAAGGGATCAACTATTGAATTAAGGATGGGAACATGAATTATAATCAACTGTCCTAGCCTTCTACTTGTCATAAAATCCTTCTGAAAGAGTCAGAAGAAACCATAATAAAAGAAAGAAAGAGTGAAAATCCATGGCTGCTGGATTTATGATTGAAACATAGCTCTACTATTTGAGTTAATTAATCAATAAGGGACTACAGAAACTACAAGGAAGTATTTTAGGGACTTGTAGA
Source organism: Crotalus tigris (assembly GCF_016545835.1). NCBI lineage: Eukaryota > Metazoa > Chordata > Lepidosauria > Squamata > Viperidae > Crotalus > Crotalus tigris. The sequence continues at coordinate 15,833,725 of NW_024096970.1, forward strand.
ATTTTGTTTTTTAGAGGGCATAATAAACTAGACAAATCAGCTTTCGATACTATGCAGCTTAACTGTTTGTGCTTTCACCTTAGGCAGCAAAACATCTTGAGTTGGTCCTGTTTCCAAGTAAGATTATTGAGTTACATCTGCCTGCTAAATGGTGGACTCCTGCCAGCTCTATTAATCATGTCAGCTGCAGTTCTAATCATAGAAGCCAGATTTGCTTCTGAGTGAACATGTATGGGATTACATTGTTATTCTCTCAAGTTCTAAATCATTCTAATAGTTTGTGGGGGGAGAGAAAACATAGAAAAAAGCTGGAAGCCCACCTGTTGAGCATAGTATATATAAAGTTCATTACACTACAATGACTCAAAAGAAATCTCACTTTCATGAAAAGCCAAGAATGCATCTTAGTGTTTTGTTTTGTTTTCCCTCTCCGTGTCTTTCTTTTGCCAAGAAATCAACAAAAGCTTAGTTCAAAAGACAGCCAGAATGTCATTTTCCAGCATGACTGAAAGAGGGAAAAAGCTTTGCACTGTGAATAATAATAAGCTGTAGATGTCTCTCCTAATTGAGGACATCAGTTCCTTCAAATGCTGCTAGATGCTGCTCATTAAACACTAGAGACCCTTACCCACCTTTGTTTTGGTGATGATGCATTTCAAAAGACAGAGAGATAGTAGACAAAAATAATATGACCTCTCCCTTCACCCACACTGCTAGAGAGGTTGGAAATCTTAATTCTATATAAATGTTTCCTGTTTAGTAAACCTCCTGATGAGCCAAACATCATTTTAATACCCATATATTGGCACTGATATTGATTAAAGCAACAAGCCATTGATAATAACATCAAACGGTATCTGCAAGTGCAAAGCTTCCAAGGAAAGCAGTTTCTTTGATGTCAGATTCACTGGACATAAGCATGATCTTGAAAGGTTCAGAAAACTTGTCTTTAAGAGACAGTTGTCCAATAGCATGGGGTGACTTAGCATATGTGGGACACAAGTATCACAGTGATATTTACATCTTGGTCTAGGGAAGTGTGCTTGAAGTAGGCCCTTCAAATTTAATGGAGTTGTCCTAGGGAAGAATTTAACTCAATGAGAAATAACATGCCTATCTTGTTCTTGATTCACATGCAAATAAATGCAGTGCATAAAATTCTTTTTTTAAGCACCAGTTTCATTGATTTCCCAAAAAATGGTATGGCTAATATGGCTATACCTTGTTTTGCTTTCTACCTGACTATGAAAAACACTGGGGCCATAAGGAATCTCAATTTCATTTTTCAACTTTTTAAAAAGCATCAATCATATATCTATGCTTAACAGTTGCTGCAACAAAACTAATGATGAACAAAGAACCTTTCAGGGTAAATACTGATGAATGATGGCTCAGATGCTGTTCTTTTCATTCCTGTTAGAGCTTTCATTCCATTAGAGCTTCTAACACAATATGGAAGATGAAGGGAAAGTAAAAAGCATAGTCAGGGTTTTTTTTTTTACTTTTTTCAACATTTTGTACACTAGGCTATATGCTTTTTCTGTCACCCAAATAATTCCCAAGACACATCTTTAACAGGTACAGGAAATTGGATTTAGAACACTCTACAAATGATTAATATTAGAACATAGAACATAGAATTTTAGAGTTGGAAGAGACCTTGGAGATCTTCTAATCCAACCCCTGCTCAACCAGGAGACCTTGTACTATTCCAGACACATGATTGTCCAACCTCTTCTCGAGAAACTTCAGTGATGGAGCACCCCTAACTTCTGGAGGCAAGTCATTCCATGGATTAAATTTCTCCTTAGTTCTAGATTGCCTGTGTCTTTGATGATATTCCATCCATTGCTTCTTGTCCTGCCCTCAGGTGCTTTGGAGAATAGGTCAAATCTCTCTTCTCTGTGATAGCCCTTCAAATATTGGAAAACTGCTATCATGTTACCTCTAGCCCTCCTCTAGACATACCTAGTTCTTTCAACTGCTCTTCATATGGTTTAGTCTCTAGACCCCTCATCTTCTTTGTTGCTCTTCTCTGAACTCTTTCTAGGACCTCAGCATCTTTTTTTTTATTATGGCAACCAAAACTGGATGCAGTATTCCATGTATGGCCTCACTAATGCAGTATAGATTTGTATTATCACTTCCTGTGATTTTGATACTGTGCCTCTGATAATGCAGCCTAGGACTGTGTTTCCTTTTTTGGCACCTGCAGAACATGGCTGGTTCATTTTTAAGTGATGATTCACTAAGATGCCTAGATTTTCTCACAGTTACTACTGTTGAGCTGGTTACTATCTCTTCTATACCTGTGCATTTGATTTTTCCTGCCTAGATGTAGGACCTTACTTTTTTCACCACTGAACTGCATCTTGTTGGATAGGGCCTAGTGCTCAATGCTATTAATGTGATTTATTCTGGCAGTGGTATAATACCCAGTATATTTGATTTCAATGCAGCTACAATATATATGTTGGTGTCCCTGTTTGTGTTTATATTGTACAGATGTTTCTCAGAATAGAAATAGAAAAATATGGATTAAACAGCATCACTATCAGATGGATTCATAACTGGCTGACCAACAGCACTCAATTTGTAGTCCTTAATGGAAGTGCATCTACATGGAGGGAAGCATGTAGTGGCATAATCCAAGGCTCTGTTTTAGGTCCAATGTTCTGATTTAGATGAGGTATATAAGGGGAACTCATCAAATTTGCAGACAATACCAAGCTGGCAGGAATAGACAACACTCCAGAAGACAGGATCAAGATACAGAAAGAGTTCAACAGATGTGAACACTGGGTATCTAACAAAATGAAATTCAATGGTGAAAAAAGTAAGGGTCTATATTTAGGCAAGAAAAACCAAATGCACAGGTAAAGAAGAGGCAGCATCTGGCTCAGTAGTAGTTCTGCAAGAGGGATCTTGGAATCCAAGTGGACAATCACTTAAATATGAGTCATCAACGTTCTACAGCTGCCAAAAAAGTCAACACAACGCTAGGGTGCATTGATAGAGGGATAGAAGCAAGATCATGTATAGTGTTAGTACTGTTTTATAATGCTATGGTAAGACCACGTTTGGAATACTGCATCCAACTTTGGTCACCACAATATAAAAAAGATGCTGAGACTCTAGAAAGAGTACAGAGAAGACCAATGAAGATGATTAGGGGACCAGAGGCTAAAGCATAATTAGAACAATTGCAGGAATTGGGTATGCCTAATTTAATGAAAAGAAGAACTAGGGTAACATGACAGCATTGTTCCAATATCTAAAGGGCTGCCACAAAGAAGAGGGAGCCAAGCCATTCTCCAAAGCACTTGAGAGCAGGACAAGAATCAATGGATGGAAACTGATCAAGGAAAGAAGCAACTTAGAACTAAGGAGAAATTTCTTGACAGTTAGAACAATTAATCAGTGGAACAACTTGCTGGTGCTTGTTGGTGCTTCAACACTGGAAGTTTTTAAGAAAAGTCTGGACAACCATTTGTCTGAAATGGTGTAGGATAACTACTTGAGCAGGGTATTGGATTAGAAGACCTCCAAGATCCCTTCCAACTCTGTTTATTCTGTTAAGAATACATAAATTGTCTAAATTACTTGAATCCCAAAAGAATTTTTTTCTGTCTTCATTTCCTACTTGTTGATGGGGAGACTGACATGACCCATGAGAGATCCTTTTGTGCAGCCTGGATAGTATTGATCCTCTTTCTCATGTACCAATGATATCTGAATTTACAAAATATTTAAATTTATTTATGAAAGATTCCCTCACTATTTTAATTTCATTTCCTTATTGCTTCTAAATGGTATGTATATCTTATATGGTACTGTATTTACTTTTGTTCTTTCCATTGTAGCACTTAATTCATAATTCTTGTGATCTCTCTCTATCAAAGAATCCTAAAATTGGAAATGCTTACATGGAGTGGAGTAGGGTAGAGTGAACTTTTAATAGTGTAAAAAACCAACAACACCTCTCCCTTGATTTACATTTTCCTGTGTTCCTATTTGTGTAAATCCTGGTGCCCACAAACACTACAAGGAAATGCCAATAGCAAGGAACCTTCTTGAGCTTTCAGAATACAAGAGAGAGAGAGAGAGAGAGAGAGAGAGAGAGAGAGAGAGAGAGAAATAGACTGGATTATTACACTACAAACAAACATTGAACTATTTAATATGTTAAGGTGTTCTACAGTGCTTAATCCTAAATAATTTACAAGGTTTTCAGGTTACTCTACTGGTTTGGCTGGTTTGTTAGATCAGGAGACAATACACTAAAAGACAGTATTATCTTTTAGTGTTTTAAAGCCAAACAGAGATTTTGTTCAGCATTGTCATACTAAAAGAGACATTGCACATTGCCTTCTTGCCCTTTAGGTATTTGAAAATAATGGTTACAACAGTTTTAAAATATGTTATGTGGATGAAAATCCTACTAACTCAGCCCCAGTTCCAGGCATTCTAGGAATCAATTTATTAAAAGTGCAGTTATATCCCTTAAGGCAGAGAAAGGGAATATCTGGGCCATAGACCTAATCCACTCCATCACATCATGGATACTTGCTCTAAAGGCAACAACATTTGACATTCCAAAAGGATGTCTTGAAATATGACATGCTGCCTTGAGAACTCTTGTGGATGTTGCTGCCTAAAGTAGAGATCAAACACGAACATTTGCAAGTATGTAATCTCTATAAGGCAGTGAGTCAAACTGCTTCCAGACCGCCTTTCCTAAAGAAAGTGTTTGTTTGTGAATCTGACAGACAGAGACCTCCTGAAATTAAGGTTTGCTCCTGTTATCAACCAACCCACCTGTGAAGTGAGAGCTAAGTGATACCCAGATTTTTAACAATGGTCTTTCTGTATAAGGTGAATATCAGCTAATAGCAGGAAGAGTGTCATGCAATAATTTTGATGTTGCTGCTCTTATCCTGCTTTATCTTGGCCTGATTATTAATTTTATATAGCACCCCCCCAGAGTCACATGCAAGTGATGGGGTGCTACATACATTGAATAAATAAATAGCCAAGATAAGGCAGGATAAAAACAGCAATAGGGAAAACATATTTGTTAACTCATTTGTTACCAGTGTTAGGTAATAGACACTAATATTGGAAAATTCACTTATTATGGGAAAAAGGGGGACAAAATCATAAAAGCAGAATTATAAAACAGCAATGCAAGCTCCACCTCTTCTGCATATTCGTTGTGATGTCACGGGTTTGTACTGAAAGGATACAACTTGCCACTTGATAATACAGCATGGCTTTCATCAGAAACTCCTGCACAATGCTGTGGGACAACAAGAAGGCAGCTAAATGTGCTTTGCATGATGGATAGCATCATAGTTACAATATCATTACCTGTTTTATGACTTCCAGAACAACAAAAAGAAAATGTACAAATTCTGTAAAGCATATCAGCACAGACAAACTCATGCATGCACATCATCATCATTGTCTATCCACTGCAGAATGAAGGCCTTTTCCGTGTTTCCAACCAATACAGTCCTGAGCTTTTTTTGGGGGGGGGGGTCAATTGGGCCCACAATACTTGCTGATGTCATCAATCCATCTTCTTTTAGGTCTCTTTCATGGATGCTTTTCATCAAGTGGGATCCATTCTATGACTGCCTTGGTCCACCTGCCATCAGTTCTTCTCACTATGTGACCAGCTCATTCCCATTTCAATTCTTTTACTCTGTTGATGATATTGTATACTTTCGTTCGTTCTCTAATCCATGTGCAGGTCTTTCTATTTCATCTTGTAATATCAAGCATGTATCTTTCCATGGCTCTTTGTGCCACTTGTAGCTTTCGTATCAATTGTGAGGTTAATGTCCATGTTTCACTGGCATATGTTAGAGCAGGAAGCACACACTGATCAAAAACTTTTCTCTTCAGGTATAGGGGGAGATTGTTCTTGAAAATTATGCTTGTTGAATGCCTGCCAACCATATTTAACATGCTGTTCAATTTCCTTTAGTGTGTCACCTTCCATTGAGATCTGTTGGTCAAGGTATATGTAGTCATATAAAGCATCTAATTCTCCAGATATAATTCTTTCTTTAGTGAATTTATTGACCATAAGCCAAATGGTTCTCCTGCATTGTACAGCTCCTGTATGTGTCTTTGTAGCTCTTCTGGATCTTGTGAAGAGAGAACAACATTGTCTCAAATCTTAAGTGATTTAAATAGGCACCATTGATTTTTATTCCATATTTTGCTCAGTCTATTGTGAAATACTTCTTAAAGGCAGTTTGAGAAAAGGATAGATGATATTGTTTTGCTTTGTCATACACTTATATTGATTTCCACTTTAAGATCATTAAGGCAAATTCTCACCATTGTTTTTTTTTCATATATTGAAAAATATAGAACTCCTTCTATGATTGGGGCCTTGATGAGGTGAAAGGCTTGTGTGGATAAATGAAATTGTGTGTGTGTCTGTGTATGTGAGAGAGAAAGAGAGATATACACCCTATAGAACCAGGAGATATTACATTAAACCCTAATCATGCATGTGTTAGCACATAGAATATTTTTTATATAATTCTCTGATATTCAGTATTCTACTTCTGTTGTGAATATTTTTAAGAATGTAATCCTCTGCCATTTCCTTTTTTCTTTCCTATGGGAACTGTGATCATTGCAACCATTGGATTTCATTAAAACAAATAGAGCTGCTTTAAGTTCTCTGGAGATTTCCAAAACTAAAATGAAAGCAGCAGAGAGAAAATTTGTCCCTTGTACGGTCATGCACAGCCAATGTGCAATTTGCTTTCATTATGAAAGTTGCCCCTGTCTAGTATCTCCTAATCAGCTCTTAAATGAAAATAGCTAAGGCTCTGCTGTGAAGATCAAGGAGCTTTTTGAAAGTATCACATCAATATGAAATACTCTAGATTTTATGAGAAGGAATGGTTTCCTGTTTAATGTAAATGGACTATGCAATAGAAGGTAAGTACTGCCAACAATCATCACTTCCTTAGTTGAAACCTCTGTGCTTATACTGTATGGTACAATCAAATCTGATGGAATTTGAACAAGCTGTGGCTTGAAATGGCCAGTTGCTCATGTTGAAGCAATTCACTGATACTAAGCCAGCAAAACAACATGATGAAATTGTTGAGACCTAAACAGTGATAAACCCAAAGGCAGGTGCACAGAGAAATAAAAAAAATGTCACTTAATGGTATTTAGATTCAGGAATTGTATCCACTTTCCATCATAACCTTTCTAACCAAGTTTTGCAACCAACTGCTTTTTGTTTAAAAATACATTTCATTGAAATTATGCTTTAACATTGTTATAAATAAAGTGGCTGTAGTAGTTAGCTTTCCTGAAAGAAACCATCCATTCCTGAAAATCGGTACTTTTTAGAAGTTTAGAAGCAAGAAAATAATATTTAATTAAAATCAAAATTAACTTTAACCTTAAAATAATTTGAATAATAACAACTATAGCCCCTCCATGGATACTTCCTTGTCATGGGGGAGGAGCCTGTGATCTTCTGATATGCTATGCAGGCAATAATATATTCTATAAGGAGGGTTACCCATGCCACACAAGGCTTAGCAAAAGAGAAGACTTAGTGTATCCATTAATCCATTAACTACAGTGAGAAAACAGCAAAAGAATCATTTGTCATCCAGGTTAAAAAGGAATGCTTCAGATGTTAGAATTCCTGGGCATCTGTCAACAAGTGAGCAAGGGAAACCAGGAGCTGTGTCTGGGTAATAAGGGCTTAGCCCTGTAGAATTACAGAATGAACACAGCCTTAGACAAGACAAAAGTATGCTGTGTTTGAAAATTGCAAACACATTATGGCCTGCTATTATAAATTGGAACCAACAAAATGCGCTACTTAAAGTGAATGTTTGAACTATAGAAAGGAATTTATTCAGACTCAAATATCAGTGAAAAAAGATTAGTAGATTACTACTACAGTTACCAGAAATAAAATATACAGGAATGAAGAACTGGAAGAAATTAAGAAAAATTCTGAAAATGGAAGACCTCAAAGCAATGGTAGAATAATAGAAGAAACTCAGATACAACTGGAAATATAGAGGAAACAGCTGATTTGAACTACAGAAATGACAACTTAGAAGTAGTAGTAATTATAGAACCAGTACAGGCCAGCAATGAAACAACCTATGAACTGATCTACCCACCCCCTCCCCCTGTCCAGACTGCCAGAACTGAAAGTAGTGTCCAAAAAAGACTGGATATCTGTAATGAAGGATGTCAAATAATTGTGTATTTGTGTATATTGTGTATATTGTGCGAAGAGACAGAAAAAAAGTTGATCATATACTCAGCTCATGCAAGAAGATCACACAGATTAATTGTAAACAATGATACAACTCAGTTGCCAAAAATGATTCACTGGAACACCTGTAATAACGAACATATATCAGTAAAGAAAAATTGGTGGGAACATAGAGTTGGAAAACTTATGGAAAATGAACAGATTAAAATATTGTGGGGTTGCCAAATCTACCAAATATTTATGCGTTCTTGGCATCAGGTATAACTTTGATTGAAAAGAAGAAAGTGTGATAATAGATGTGGCAATACCAGGGGATAGTAGAACAAAAGACAATTACAATCACTAAGTTTCAAGATCTAAAAATTAAAATGGAAAAATCATGGCATAAATCAGCCATGAGTGTTTATGGGCAGACTGGGTACCATACCAAAAAAAAATCTTGGCCAGCACTTAGAAAATCCATGCATTGACCAAATTTCTACTTTGCTGATTACAAAAGACCACACTGCTTGTATCTGTGCATATACTACACCAATACAAGTTCTTGGGAGAATTTGATGTATATAAACTAACTATTATGAACAGATAATACTAATAAAAAAAATCGTCACATAACACCCCAGATTTAGCAACTGTGATAAGAAAGAAAAAAATAATCTGGAAAGTGAACATTGCAAGCAGACAGCAGAATACAAGAGAAAGAAATGGAGAAAATCACAAAATGCAAATATCTGCAAATAGAAGTAGAATGCTTCTGGCAAAAGAAATCAAAGATGCTACCAATAGTAATAGTTGCCTTGTGTGCAATCTCAAAACATCTGGAGCACTACTTGAACACCACTGGCATTGACAAGATCACCACCAATCAGTTGCAAACGGCAGGATTTACCTCCTGCAATGATATCTTTAACACCATAAAACAAGAATATTTACCTATGGCCATGTCCTTGGGAAGGATTCGATACTGGATCAAAATGCCAAGTCCAGTTTAAGCATCTGGCTGACAGTGCAATCAGCCTTAATAATCATAGTAATAGCTTTTTAAAGCATTCTGTTAAAGCAGACAAGAAAAAAATGAAACATGCTTTGAAAGAAAGCATATGCATTAATTGGAGCTTCAGTTAAGCTACCTTTTCATAGTATCTTTTCATGCCCTACAAATTTGCTTATCTAGTAGCATTTATTTTCCTGAACAGTTAATCTGCAAAGGTTAAAATATTAACTATTTTGACCTTCTTTAAAGACATGCCAATGTATGAAAAATTTAGTTTGACAACCCTCTAGGTTGTCATGCTATCTTGAAACACAGATTCCTCAGTCACAGTGATGTATTTACATTCATTTTCTCAAAGCAAATTGTGTTGCAACATGATTTGGAAATTCTATCCTATGTAGCTAAGTTACTTGGCATTGTCCCCTTGAATGGTCTTATAAAGACATGAATTTATGGTTTTATGACTTCTCAGTTCTGTCCTTCCATGGACAACATTTCCCAAGGAAGAAACTTGCTTACAGAAATGTATTTCCATTATCTAGACAAAATGTTTTAGCAGTGGTATTTAATTGGACTTATAAACATTTGGTATTCTATTTACATATATGCCCTATATAACTGATTCTGCAGTGTGAATAGTTGGGGGTAGACAGTTTCAGTGTCAGTATGACATGAAGTTTTCATGATTAAATTTTGGAAGTACATTTTGTGAAATGTATTTAATGTTTCAAATGTTCTTCTGACTTTTTTGTGCAGAAATCTATTAAATGCTCTAACCATATATGTATTCTTGATCAAAATCTTTTGGCTTTAGGGAATGTCCACTAAAGACAATAGTATGTTTTTGTCTACATTTCCAACAATTGCTAGACATATTTTTGAAAATTTTTGCTAACCTCAATATTCAAAATGTCTTTATAAGTCACAATTTTCCTCATAGTTAATTAGGTTTGGGTGAACAAATGCTTCCATTGTTGAAAATCATCCAGGTATTTACATATAACTTTTTGCTTTTACCTTTTCCCATTCTAGTAGGTGTTTCCTATATAGTGGTTTTGAAAGTATCTTATGTATTTTGTTCTTCCCATACCATAGGAAGGCATGCCATCCAAGTTGAAGGTCATGCCCTTCTAGGTATAGTAATCTTTTTATAGCTAAGAGTTATCCATTCTTTTAACCATGTTAATAAAGATGCTTGATAGTATAAAGCCCAATATGGCAGTCCAAATCCTCCATTTTCTTTTGCTTCTTGTAGCATTTTCAATCTAATTCTGGCTTTTTTTCTTATTTTTTTCTTAGCTCCTCTCCAAGTCATCTTTATTGGATTATGGTCTGCCCATATATTGGTTTCTATCTTGATCTCTCATATAATCATGCTTAATTCAGGGAATATCCATATCATATCAGTTCTGGACCATGATTTGTGCCTATCTGAATAAAATGTATATTGTAATTTTTTGGGGTTCTTTTCTCTCCATATATCCTGTATACAGTTTTTTTCTGCCATTTTAAAGAAAGTCTTAGGTAGTTTCCTTTTTTTCCTATTTTACTATTTCCATAATCCAGCTTCCCATCTACAATTACATTAAAGTTTCCCATTAAGCAAATGTTTTAATATTTCAATTCCACTATTTTTTAATGTAATTTGTGATAGAATTCTTCTTGTTTGTTATTAGGTGCATATATTGCTACCATCAATATCCATTTTTGATTTGTCATTATTTCCATCATTAATATTCTTCCCTCTTCATCTGCATAGATTTGTTTGGGATTCATTGTCTCTTTAATATATAAAGTTATTCCTCTTTTCTTTTGTTGTGCTACTGTGAAGTGGAGTTTCCCAATTTTCGGTTGTTTCAGCAGTTTATAGTGTTGTCTCTTAATATGTGTTTCTTGGAGACAAATTATATCCATTTTTAATTTTTGTAGTCGTGTATTTTTTTTTCTTTTTGATGGGAGATCAATCCATTTATATTCATTAAAAGAATCCCATTTCCTTCTCCATCTCCTTCAGTTATATTTAGATTTTATTCTCCTAGTTGTTCTTATCTGTCTCTGTTCTTTTGCTTTTGCCCCTTTTTCTATGTTTGTGTTTTCTGTTTCTTCTTCTTCTCTTGGTTTGGCTGCTCCTTCTCTTTCTATCTCTTCCTGTTTTTTTACTTCTTTTCTTGCATGAAATTCCAGACTTTCCCCTTCCAAAAAAGCTCTGTAACTTTCACAGAGAGTTGTTAGATTTTTCTTGTTGAAGCATTGATTCTATTGACCTCTGATACACAGGGCTTGCAGAGGTGGAGGATGGGGCTGAGGGTGTTTTCTTGTCAGTTTTAGCTAAATTTGGAATACTCATTTTTGTTTCCACCCTCCAAATATTCTATCAACTTTAATATTTATCCCTCAAAATATTTTGAGGAATGTCTTACTTCGTGTTTGGAAAAAGTATTATTATAGATTAAATTATAAAATACCTATCTGGGGGATTCCCAGACATGCAATTGAGGGAACTTCTAAGGGGACAAACTTTGATAAAGTTTCGTATAAAGAACTATTAATTTGGTCCGGTTCGGATTGGCATTTGAAACCCTTGGATGTATTAAGGCAGGAAAATATTTTACAATCATGGTTTCAATATTTACAAATAGTGGATAGGTGGACTGTAGATAAGAAAGAGGGAACAACACTAGAAGATAAACAATTGGTCATTCAGATTAAAAATCAGACTCAGGCTCATATAAAAAGAATTTATAATGTTTTATTAGATTTAGATTCGGAAACAGAATTGGTTAAAGATTGTATGATTAAATGGGCTCAGAATATACAGGAACCGATTTTATTGGATTTATGGGAGACAATTTGGATTAGAAATGTTAAATTTACACAAGCTCAAAATTTGAGGGAAAATTTCTATAAAATGTTTTACAGATGGCATTTAGATCCTAAAAAATTATCCTGTATGTATCCTAATATACAGCCCAAATGTTGGAGATGTGGTAATAAAGATGCGACATACTTTCACATTTGGTGGAATTGTAAAAAGGTAAAGGCCTTTTGGATTATGATTTGGTGGAACATTCAAAAGATTTTTAGAAGGAAGATAAAGTTTACTCCTCAACTATTCTTACTGGGTATTTTTGTGGATTTAAATGACAAAGAAACGATTTTAATGTTGAATTTATTAACTGCAGCAAGGTTATTAGTAGGTTTATATTGAAGAAAGATTCTTTGCCTACTTTAGAAGAATGGATATTTAAAGTTTCTAGTTTTGCAGAAATGGCAAAAATTTCTGCTTATTTAAAGGATCATACACAAGAAAGATATATTACTGTATGGAGAAGATGGATAGATTATATTCAGAAAAAGTATGGAACTAAAAGTTTCATTTATTTTATGAATGAATTTTATAGTAAATATTATAGAGAATTGTTTAGAGGTTATTGGAGTTAAAGGTTAAGTATGATATTTTCTTTTTCCTTTTCCTTTTTTTCTTTTTTCTGTGGTTTTTTTTTTCTTTCACTGTAAATTTTGCTATTATTAACCCTGTATTCTGCTCTGGGAAGTGAAGGGAGGGGGGTTGGGGGTGGGAAGGTGGAAGAGTGGGGGGGTAAGGGTAATATAGATAATGGTTGCTTATAGAAGGGTGCGGCCTGGGCAGTTCCCCTATGCAGCGTTCATGGGTTTGATAGGTATGAGAGGAGAAGAAGGTGTAGAGAGGAAGTAGGATAGTAAGAGGAGAGGGGGAGGGGAATAGAGTAGGAGGGGAGGAGAGAAAGAGGAGGGAAGTAGGGAAGGTTTTAAAAGAGGGTGGATGCTGCCTGGGGGGAATGGGCAGGTCATACCAATGGTTAAGAATTTATGTTATTTTAAAATTGTATCTTTTACAATGTATAACTGGAAAAGATATTTTTTTAATAATAATAAAAAAAACTTTAATATTTATCTTAGCCAGGAAACCAGCTGGATGACTTTGGGCCAGCCTGTCTCTCTCAGACCTAGGAAACAGGCAGTGGCAAATCAGTTCTGAAAAACCTTATCAAGAAAACTGCAGGGACCTGTTAAGGCAGTCTTCACAATTCAACATTGACTCAAAGGCACCCCCCTCCAAAAAGCACCATAGTTAGCTCTCTAACCTAACCTTTATTTCTTCTATTTCTTTGTAGAAAATAATTTTAAAATTACATTGATACTAACAATAGGAATGGCCTCATCTAAAAATAACCTCTCTATTGAATGTTTTAAATAATAATTTATTAATAATTTTAGCAAAACCAAACAAAAAAATGGTTCTATGAAATAAATTCTACAAATATAAATGCTAGAATGGGACTAGTGAGATGTACAATGGTTGTTACTGAATTTAAGAAAAATATTAGCATTGTTTTTATTAGAATCGAGAGAAGAAAATGAGCCCAGAAGAATGTCTCTGAAGGTATCGGTTAGAATAGAATAGAATAGAATAGAATAGAATAGAATAGAATAGAATAGAATAGAATAGAATAGAATAGAAAGGGGCGTTGTCTTACCTGAACGCCTTTTCTCAGCATGATGATGGAGAATCCACGGATGGGTTGTCTTAATCTATCTGCTCCAATTAGACTAAGTCTGAAATTTAGTACCGCCCCCTCTGTGCCAACTGCACCCCAGTTTTAGGCTAAGGCGATACTCAGACTTTAGTCCGACACGTCTGAACAATATGGGAACCAGGCCAACTGACCTAATGGGAGGGAGTGGATTCTCCATCATCATGCTGAGAAAAGGCGTTCAGGTAAGACAACGCCCCTTTCTCCAGCATAATTGGATGGAGAACCCACGGATGGGTTCCCTAGGGTGGGGAATTAGATTGGGCCTGGGTCCCATCCGATGTTAATGCGTGTTCTAGAACCTTGCGGCCAAATGAAGCCATAGAAGATGCATATATATCCATCTTGTAGTGACAGACAAAGGAAGAGGGCGATGCCCATGTTGCTGCTCTACAAATTTCCTCTACGGAGGCCTGAGTAGACCAAGCAGCTGTAGTAGCTGCGCCCCGGTGGAATGGGCCGTGATATGTCTGGGATCTCGCAGTGACTGAGTCTGGTATGCCAGAGAAATACAAGCTCTAATCCACCTGTGTATTGTGGGTGAAGAAACCCTCTGACCTAGTGATGAAGGGTGATAGGACACAAACAGAGCCTCTGTTCTGTGGAAGGATGAGGTTCTCTGTATATAACAACATAAAGCCCTGGGCACATGCGATTTTTTCTACTGAACCTCTATGTCATTAGATGGGTTAGGACAGAAGTCTGGCAAAACTATTTCCTGAGATCTATGATACAAGGACTTAACCTTAGTCATGGAGGAGGGGTCTAGCCTAAGGGTTACCCTGTCCTTATGGAAAGTACACAGGTCCTTCCTCACTGAAGAGCAGCCAGTCCAGAGATCCTTCTGGTTGAAGTTACAGCAACAGGAAGTGCCACCTTCATCGATAACTGTTTGAATAAACAAGTGTCAATAGGTTCAAAGGGTGTGAAACAAGAGCCTATAAAACCGGATGAAGATCCCATGAGGGGTATCCATGTACAGTTGATGGGCTGGCGTTGTTAGCTCCTTTTAGGAAGGAGCGTATCATAGGGTGATGTGTTAAGGATTCATTACTGCAGGAAATAACTGTGGCAAGTGTTCCTACCTGCCTGCGGATGGTGCTTGTAGAAAGCCCCTTGACTAGACCATCCCTCAGGAACTCCAAGATAACTGGCGTTGAAACCGCCAAAAGGTCAATTTTGAACCGAACACCAATTACAGGAGCCTCTCCACGTGGCATCGTACATTGTATTCGTCGAGGGTCGCCTGGATTGCTGAATCATAGCTATGACTAAGTCCTGCCTCTCAAGTGCCAGACGGTTAACTGGAGCCTTTGAGGGACTGGTTGGCATAGTTCCCCCTGAATGAGGGAAATGCGATTTGCTGGGACCTTCCCTGGAGGGCATGCGGAGAGCTCCATTAGGTTGGCGAACCAAGAGCGTCTCGGCCAATGCGACGCAACCAGGAGGACCTCTGCTCATTTGCGAAGGATCTTCCTGATCGTGGCAGGAAGAAGCGGCAGAGGAGGGAAGGCATAGAGCAGTTCCCTGGGCCAGGGACTGCGGAGCGCATCTGTTCCCTCCGCTGATGGAGATGGGAACCCGGAAAGGAATCTGGGAAGTTGTGAGTTGGTGGGGGAGGCAAAAGGTCTAAGGTTGGGGAACCAAACCTGTCCACGATCTCTCTGAACACCTTCGGAACCAGCTGCCATTCAGAATGGTCCATGGTTGCTCAGTTCAGTGAGTCCGCCTGCTGGTTGGTCACTCCGGATATGTGCTCCGCCCTGATGGAGGCAAGATTCAGTTCCGCCCAGGACCCCAGCAATTTGGCCTCCTGCATGAGAGGCCTGGACCTTGTCCCCCCTTGTCCGTTGATGTGGGCCTTGGCTGTAATGTTGTCGGTTAAAATCAGGACATGTTGGCCCTGTACTATATCGATGAATCCCTTTAGGGCCATATGTATGGCTCTGAGTTCCAGCCAGTTTATATTGTTCTTTAGGTCCTGTTTGGACCACCGACCTTGAGCCCAGTGCGTGTGGAGGTGTGCCCCCCACCCAAACAGGCTTGCATCTGTGGTAATGGTAATCCTGTCTGGTTCTAATACTGCTCCCCGTGACAGCACCGGGGAGTCCCACCATTGAAGGGAGTTCAAGTCTCTGAAATGGAAGGAGAAGCCATGTAATTCTCTGGCGTGGAGGCATGCCCATGGCACAATTTGCACGCAGGACACCGTCTTCCCCATTAACTGTGATAGGGAGGCCAATGTGACTACTCTGGCCCTTTGGATCCGACGTACAAGAGTCTGAATAGAGTTCCTTTGGTCCTGAAATAGGTAGACCGTACAATTGTCCATGTCTATAACAGCGCCCAAATGGAGGAGCTGGGTTGTTGTATGACTTTTCTGGAAATTAACAGAAAACCTGTGCTCCTGAAAGACCTTGATGGCTAGGGCGAGGTCTGACTGAGTGTTTCGGAATGATGATGACTGAATTAGTATGTCATCTAAATAGCATTGAATTCTGATTGGAATTTGTCTAAGGTGGGCTGCAAGCACTGCCAGTACCTTGTAAATACCCTCGGTGTCGATGAGAGGCCAAATGGTAGGGTTCTGTACTGGTAGTGGGCATAGCTGAATCTGAGGAATTTGCGGTGGTTAGGAAACATGTCTAGTTAGGTCTATTGAGATAAGAAAGTCACCTTGCCTGATGCTGGCCAGGATTGATTGAAGTGGTTGCATCTTAAACTTCTTATAACTCAAGTAAGGTTTAGATCTTTCAAGTCTAAGATTGCCCTCCAGCCCCCCCAAGTCTTAGGGATGGCGAAGAGGTTTGAGTAAAACCTTCGTCCTTCTTGGTCTTGTGTACTGGTTCAATTGCTCGTATTTGTAATAAATGAGCTATGGCCTCTGACATAAAGTCAGCCCTGGACCTGCTCGTTGGGATAGGGCAAGAGCGGAATTTGTCAGGTGGTTGAGAACAAAATTCTAGTCTCAAACCTTGCGTGACAGTGTCTAACACCCATGCATCTGTAGTGATGGTTAACTGCCCAAGTGCTGGAATAAGGGGCCAGTTGGCTTCCTATGGAAAGTGAGACTGTGAGATCACTTGCCTCGTTTAGAGGAATGGCCCCTCGGCCTTGAAGGGGCCACTTGGCCTGGATCTGTGTTCTGCTTCTGCATGCTGAACGATCCTGCTGTCGTTCTTCTCTCTGAAAGGAATAGAGGGATGCCTGGGCCCAGTCCCAGGATGGAGCTGGTCGAAAGGCAGTCTCCTGTAACTGCTCTGTGACATGAGTTAACCAGAGTTTTACGTTTGTCCTTATCTTCAGTTAAGTATGGTTCTAGTGCCTTACCAAAGAGATGTCCACCTGTGTAAGGTTTAGAGGGCAGACGTCACTTGGTCTTGGTGTCTGCTCGCCAATTCCTGGGCCAAAGGAGCCTTCGTGCTGAGATGTCTGCAGCGATGGTCTGGCAGTGTATCTAGCCATGTGCAGAGAAGCGTCGGCTAGGTACTGGGATGTAGCCACTAACTTACCCAGATTTTGGTGAGCTCTGAGCTGGTCCGGAGGGATCCTGTCCTGGAGCTCACGTAACCCAAGGGCTGAAGCCTTGGCGAAGAAGGCCATGGACGTTGCCACCTTTGTTGCCCAGGCTGATGCCAGAACTACGCAATGCGGAGTCAATCTTTTTATCCTCCGCCCTAAGTGCCTCATTTATGTCCCCAAGGATGTTAGCATTGGAAAACAATGAGTTCAAGGCTCATCAATCTCAGGAATCTCCAATAGGGAGGCCAGAGAACGGGCAACATTGAATAATGTTCCCTCTACTGCACCGGGGCTTAAGAAGGATCCTAAGTTCTCCCATTGTTCTTGAACTATATTCAGAAAAACGGGAGGGCAGGGAATATTGTTCTGCGAGACTGAGGGCTCGGTGTATATGGCGTGGGGACCCTTGGATGTTGTAGGTGGGGTCTCCTGTTCTTGGGGGAGGTTTGCAGTAGTGCAGGCCCTGAGTAGCAGGGAATTAAAGAATGAATGGTCAAAGAGACCGACAGGAGGGGTGAGGTCAGAGGGACTGATGCCCTCGTCCTCAAACAAAATCAGGCCAGATTGTTCAGCACCTGTAGATTCCAAATCCGATGAGGGATCCTCCATCAAATCTGGAGATTGTGGATGATACGTGGCCTGGGGGGGTGGCTGTGGGGTGTTGGAGGCCATAAACTGAGCCACAGCCTGGGCTATCGTGGACTGAAGGAGGTCTGGGTTCAAGGCCTGGTTCTCAGGAGGGCGAAGCCCTGCTGCAGTGGGGGTGAACGTGGCCTGGGGTCCTGGGGTGTCCTGGTTGGTTGTGCCCCTCCCTGGGTCCACTCTTGTGGTTAAATCTAATTGGGGAATTCCCCTGGGGGAAGACCAGGCCCCTGGGGCTGAGGCACAATGTGAGGGAAGGGGTTCAAAAATGGACCTTCCCATCGTGCCTGTCAGATCTGGGGAGGCCGCTCTCAGTCTTTGGGACTTCTCCTCCCTCTGTGGCTCCCTGCTTGGCCGGGCTCACTTGGTGGTGTTCTTTCCACTTGCCTCTGTTTGGTGTTTCCTCTTGGCCGGCTCGCTGATTTTCTCTGCCATGATGAGTTGCTCTGGGCTCAACCTTGGCAAAACGCCCCCCCTCGGCGCTGTAACTCACCAACGGAGCCTGCAGAGATGATTCAGCCCTTGAGGGGGGTGGGCGGGGAATTAATGGGCACCGCGTCCCTTGGGAGCGAGCAGGCCCTCCCCGGTTCAATGCTGTAGTCTCGAAGCCTCTGTCACCAGTGATGAACACTGCCTTCAGGAGAAACTCCAGGCAGTCTAGGCCTCAGTCACACACAAAATGGCCATCGTGAGTCAATTCAAAATGGCGGCCGCAGAGTTCGCGCCAAAAAAACGGCAGTTAGAAGAAGGCCTTGAGGCCTGAGGCCTAAGCTGCGATGAGCCCTCGTTCCGAGGAATCGCTTGGGCTCCTAACGCAGCAAATGGATTCCAAAAAAAAAGGCCATTAGAAGAAGAAGGCCTTGAGGCCTGTGGCCTAAGCTGCGATGAGCCCTCGTTCCGAGGAATCGCTTGGGCTCCTAACGCAGTGAATGGATTACAATTAGGTGAGCTGAGAGAGGCTGAGGCAGGCCGAGGCCTAGTAAGGCCTCCAGGCTCTGAAAATTGGATCGGTGCCAAAAACTTTCTCCTGATGCTGTGGCGGTCTGCTGAGGCCGAGGGACCTAGAAAAGGCTCCCTCCAGGCCTGATGAGCCTCGTCGTCCCTTGCGGAGCCCCCCAGTCAATTGGCAAGCTTACCCCTGCCTCTAAGGCCTCCAGGCTCTGGTTAGAAGAATGGAGCTTCTGATGCAGAGGAACGGCCCCTGGTAGGAGATTTCTCTTGCTTCTGGGAATCCAATTTTCAAGCTGATTGTGAAGCTGAAAGGCTCTCAAAGGGAGAAAGGGAAAGTTCCCCCCCCCAAAGGGAGGTTTTGTCAGCCTGTCAGCCTGCTAGGCTACAGGTTGGGATGAAATAAAATAGGAATATACAGTCTTCTGCTCCAGGAGCGAATAAAAAACGCGTCTTAGAGCAAAGAGACTAAGTCTAAAACTGGGGTGCAGTTGGCACAGAGGGGGCGGTACTAAATTTCAGACTTAGTCTAATTGGAGCAGATAGATTAAGACAACCCATCCATGGGTTCTCCATCCAATCATGCTGGAGAATAGAATAGAATAGAATAGAATAGAATAGAATAGAATAGAATAGAATAGAATAGAATAGAATAGAATAGAATTGGAAGGGACCTTGGAGGTCTTCTAGTACAGCTCCCTGCTCGAGCAGGAGAATCTATACTATCATGTTGCCCCTGTTTCTTCTTTTCTTTAGACTAGCCAAACCCAAGTTCTGCAACGGTTCTTCCTTTAATTGCATATATTTAACCTAGGTTTCATTTACAACTGTTTAATCCTTCCATATACACAGGTGATCTAATTAATCAGATTAGTACCAGATATGCAAGATCCCCGCTTATCAATTTCTGGAGAGAATTCCAACATTTTGATCAAAACAGAATTTTATTCTACTCTCCAAAATTCATACTGTTATTTTAACTGTAAACTAAAATACATGTCTTTTCTTCCCAGAAGATTCCTGATTTCTTGCAGTTTTTACAAACTATAATATTATAAATAATTTTTGAAAGTTGAAGCATTCAGGTTGAGAACATCATCTCCTTTTGTTGTTTTATCAAACAGTAGAAGTTTTTTTTTTCCCCTGAGCTAAGTCTGTATACATTATATTCCCTGCTCTTGAGATAAAGTGTGTGGAGCTTGGATCAATTTCATCTATAGAGTGGTTGCTCTTTTGTTCCAGGTCAGTTACTTAAGTCACAAAGTAAACCGTCTCCTCTTGATGGACTATCTGTAATTACAAAACAATCTCCTTGGCAAGAATATATATTACTTACTGAATATCATATAGCCAGTTTATGTTTATTCTTGATCTTTGTCTTTATGGGAAATAGAAAAATAATGGTCAGATTAGAAGGAAACATATCCAGAATCAGATCTCACAGTCTTTTTGAAAAAGAAAGAAAAGAAAACCAGTATTTTGGGATGGGAGGGAGGAGGACTGCTTCTTTCTTCTTATTGACAAAAGTGAAAGTGCTGTTTAAAAATAAAAGCATATAAAATGTGCAAAGCATTGATCATATTGTCATGGTCACTATCTTGATTTTGTTTTGTTTTGTTTTTACCATATCCTGTATAAAGCCCTGTAATGTGACATCTGGCTAATGATATTGTAATTCAATATATAATATGTTGTAGGCCATCTTGAAATGTAGCCAAGCAACCAAACTAAAGAAAGAAACAAATAATTGTTGGGTTGATTGTATACCTTTGTATACTATAGCTGTTTTTTAAGCCTGTAGCAGATCTCTTCATTGCAGGTTATAGACTGTAATCTATCATGTTAGGTCCTTAACCACTATATCACACTGACTCCCAAATATCATACTTATTCGGATATTTGGAATATATAAAATAATTTTGTAAGATTTTGTTAACTCATTTGTACTCCAAGAAACTATTAAAAGGTTAAATAATATCAAATCCATAATCATAAAAGGGCCAGAAGAATTAGTAATAAAATGTACAAAAGGCCTGACACTTTAAGAAGTCAATAACCTGATTTTAAATGGGAAATAAAATATGTTCACAGGAAGCTGATGAATGTTTATTAATGAAGTATGGTCTGTGGTATCATCCGGTACATCACATACCCCCGAACAAGTATTATTTCAAATAAAATGTTTCCACATTGCACCTTTTCTCTCATTATCTCCCATCCTCACTTTGGAATTATGTTTAATGAGAAAGGTGCTAAAATAGCCATACATTAATAATAAATCATCTTACATTTAGGCAAAATTCCACTTGACCCTAAAAAAATTATTGTGACATTACCTCCAGATTTGTCAGAAGTAATATGATTGCTTATTTGTACTATGATAGTCATTCAACCGGTTGGATTCCTAGAATTGTTTAAAAAAAAAAAAACAAGACAGGAAGCAAATTGACTCATCTGAGCTGTGGTGCTGGAGAAGACTCCTACATATTCCTTGAACAGCAAAGATAATCAACGAGCAAGTACTGAAACGCATGTCACTGGATGGAAAAATCACAAAACTGCATCTCACTTATTTTGGCCATGTCATGTGGGGGAATTCACTGGAGAAAGCAATTATGTTTAGAAGAGTTAGCAGTAAAAGGAAACCAGCCATCAAAGAACACAGTAGTTGGACACCATCAAAACTGACACCAGTCAGAACATAGAAAAACTCAAAGAATTAGTACAAGATTGGAGGGACCTGGCCCATAGATTTCCCAAATGCTAGACACAACTGAATGGATAACATCATCATTGAGGAATATGATGTACATTTCAGATTACATTTTATTTGCAAATATGCTATATTTTTTCTATCCTGCTCTGTGGAGTAGAGAGTTGGTCTCTGACAGAAGCCACCTGAAGAGACTAGAAACATTTGAAATGTGGATTTACAGGCAGCTGTTACATATAAGCTGGGTTGACAAGATCAGAAATGAGGTGATAAGCCGCCTGGGAAAGCCAAGGGAAATCATCAAAACAATTAAAAAATGAAAATTAGAATATTTTGGATATGTGATGCGACACCCAGAAAAATACCACATACTCCATTTAATCCTCCAGGGAAAGATTGAAGGCAAAAGAGGTCCAGGCAGAAGAAGAACATCTGAGGGACTGGTTTGGACAAAACTCAGCAGCACTTTTCATGCGGCTGCTGATAAAAACAGGATCGCCAACATGATCGCCAATGTCCGATAACGGATATGGCACAAGAAGAAGAAGATATGCAAGTGTTTCTCAGCCTTGGCAAATTAATACTGGCTGGGGAATTCTGGGAAGTCCACACATCTTTAAGTTGCCAAAGTTGAGAAATGCTGATATAGAATATACAGGTTATTATAAGTATTTGACTTCAAATTTAGAGATGCAGAGATGCATCATATTGCATCAAATCATTTCTTCCAATTGATTGAATTCAACCATTCAAATCAGCGGTTCAAATTCAATCACAAAGTCAGGCTGAAGCTTATTGTTTCAACACCCTCAGTACTCATGCATATTCACATCCTTACAATAAGCAATGGAAGGATTGCCACAGCCCTATCAGTGCTCTTTTGTATAGTCTGGTATTCAAAGTTCCTTACACTAATTCTGTAATTCTTTAGTAATTCTTCCCAAGCAGAACAAGAGGAAAAGATATCCTTAATTTCATTTCCTCACTCACTGTCTATCTTGCTATCAGTAATGGAAAACTGTTATCTCTTCTTTAACTGACTTTCTTCTTGGAAACTTGATCCACTTTTGTATTGATTTGCACTTCTCTAACAATCCTCCTTTTCATTACCTACTTCACTTTCTTTATTAATTTTAGCTACAGTTTTTTTTTTATTTCCATTTCTTTGGCGTATTATTTGAAGACTGAATCAAAAAGACAAAAATTGGCCTGTAGCAGGCTCTCAGAATGCACATTTGGTTTCTCAAAATTCTCCACTTGAGAGAGAAAAATGGGGAAAGTAGGTTCTTTGTCACTGTTGTTGTTTTTTTTTTCCTAGGGGAATAAGTTTCTTGTTAAATATTTGGAAATTCTGAGCAAACAGAAATAATAGGAAATTACTCTTTTGGTCCTTCACTGATTATATTTTCCTTTACCCATAGATATGGCTGTTCTGAACAATTCTGAAAGGTATTTCCTGGGCAGAGAGAAGAATCATGTTTACCACTAGGTGTTCTCCATGGAATAGTTACTATAACTTTTAATAAATGTGCTCAACTTCTCTACAGTTCTAGGTTTCGAACTATGTCAACAGTCCTGATTGATATGAGATATCATCAAAGCAATTTGGTACAAACCGTTAGTATTTGTAGCTAACCCTAGAGAGAAAATATGTTGTGATATTAGTTTCAATATCTCCACATACTGAGCTGTACAACAAACACATCTTGATAAAATAAGGTATCTGAAGTAGTAAGTAAGTAAGGTATCTGAAGTCAAGGTCATTTTTTTCCATATTATTTTGTCATAATCTCACAATTTCTCACCTTGTGGCTTAATTTATTCTAACAGCTTTAAAGTTATGGACTAAATCCTTGAAAACTGTAATAATTGATTATAAAGGGACTTACTAATTTAATAACATGTATTTTCATATTTATCTATTAAGGGCTAAGTATAGTTGGCAACAATTTTATTCCATGTGATTTTTATTATTTTGGCTATAGCAATGCAGAATTAATTAAAGATGATTAATATACTTTCAATATACTTTACTTATCAATAGAATGTTTTTTATTTCTTTCCATTAACCTTGGAAATTATTTGGAAGCCTCTACAGAAAACATTTTACTCAACAATATTCTTTGTAAATTTTACTCTGCAATCATGAGAGTTGGGAATGCAAATAAAAAGGGACAAATGATGGCATGTGATGACTTTTCTGCAAGAACATCATATTTTACTTTTCTTTATTTTGATATCATTGTTTCTTGCAAATGCAATCGGAATATATACTGTGGATTTTCTTGACATTAAATGTAACTGAAAATACTTAAGTTTTTATATCAACAAATAGACATTTATAAGAGTACATGATTCTCCCTTAAGGTATTCTTTACCACAAATTTCTACTATAGGAGAAGGAGAACAGGACCTGGGGCAGAGTCAAAAGAGTTTCTATGTAGCCAAAAACAGACTAAAGCCAGTTCCTCTTGGATTCCATTGGCCCTTATCTAACACCAAGATAGTGCTGTTAGTTGAGTAGTTTCGTGAGCATAGGCATAAATCAGATTATTTGGAACTCCAGATGTGGTGCTGATCTTTCACCTACATCTAGAAGCATTCTGACATAGCACCAACAACTATGTCTAAGAAGCTAATATTGGAATTCATTGCTATGCCTTGATTTTTAAATGTAACCTTTATGGAAACCAAATCTTATATCACAAACATATTAAATACCCATGAAAGACTCAATAATTAAATATAGTAGTAGCATGATGGAAGATTTTATGAAGGATTATTTAACTTTTAATCAAAATCTAAATGGTGATACTGTTCTGTATTTCAACATGACACTGTGTTTGAGTCAACTCTAAAACTGAGTCTCATTCAGAAGTAGCTCAGCATGAAACACTGAGGCACAATTAAGTCTTTTAGCAGTCAAATGTTAAAAATGTAGAATAGGAGTTCTATTTCTAAATGAAATAGAAAAAGATGTACCGTAAATGCCAGCGTAAAAGGCGACTTCCACAAGCGCTGAAATCGGCGCCAAAGACGGGGGTCGTCTTATACGCCGAGTCGTCTTATACGCCGGAAATACTGGTAGTTTCCGGCGTATAAGACGACATTCTAGGAATGCGGCCCGGCTATAAAGACGGGGGTCGTCTTATACGCCGGGTCGCCTTGTACGCCGGCATTTACGGTAGTTGGGATGGGTTGGGATGAAAGTTTGATGGTTGAACTTATCAAGGTACTAACTTTCATACAGAACCAAAACCAAATGGTGACTCTCAAGCATAAGCTTTCTGGTAAAAACAATAAGAAAAATAAGAAAAAGAAAATAAAAGTGTAACAATTTTGTGCTTGCTTCCTGACATATCACACAAGTATGAAAATCAGACAATTTGTGTTGCAAACTCAATATATATGTGTTGTTCTTTGCCTCTCATTTCCCTTTGTCGAATTCTATGCATTCAAAACAACACTAACAATACCTGAGAATCTGATTCAAATTACATTATTTATTTCATTATCTTTTGATGCCTCTATGAAGTATGATTCCCACATATGTTAGATTATACTTCAGCTTGTATTTCAACTAGTATTCTCCATTTAATTTTGGAGAATGAAAAGAATAACATCTGGAAATAGCAAGATATTCTTCTAATCTGGCTGTTGATTTGATACTTGCATTTTAATTTATACTAAAGGTAAGGAGTTTAATTAGATCTTTCTCCAGCTGTTTGATATGCCCACTGTTTCAGAGAATGATTGGTTCCAATGTCCTTTAAGTACATTGTTCATGATCCTAATTCATGCATCATAAGCATTTAATGATTCAGATGTTTTTCAGAAGGCATTGTAAGAATGTATTTCTATATGATTGATCAAAGGGTGTCTTCATATATACTGTGTACGGCAACAAAAATCCGGTGGGAATACCATTTTAGTCTGTTACAGTCAAAACCAATCAAGGATCCATCTGAGAGAGTGGATCTCCAAACATTTACATGCATGTTTAAGATGTTTATGATACTATGCAATTCTTTGCTATTTTCCTATTTGGCAATTAAAGTGTCACATATGCTCTATACCATAATGAAAAAATAAAATAAAATAAAGTTTGAGTAAGATGTACAAATGTTTTCCTTTTTTAACAAAAGTGTTCACTTCATTGTGGAGCAGTTTTTCCATATTTTTGCATGGGTTTATAAAAAGAGCTTTTCTATTAACTTTTAAGCTCATATTTTAGATTTGAAAAGACGAGTGGGACAAAATTTCTCCTGAGATGTGTGCAAACCTGGTGGCCAACTACAAGAAACGTCTGACCTCTGTGATTGCCAACAATGGTTTTGCCACCAAATACTAAGTCAAGTTTTGAGAAGGGGTGAAATACTTATTTCACTCATTAAAATGCAAATACATTTATAACTTTTTTGAAATGCATTTTTCTGGATTTTTTTTTTTTTTATTTTGTCTCTCACTGTATATAATCTATAATAATATATAATCTTTTGTTCAACTCTGCAGAGCTGCCATGTCCCCAGAATCCTCGGGCATTGGTGGAGCTGAGTTGGCACAGTGTTGCAGAAATGTCATTTTTTTAATTATGTGTTTCTGAGGGGAATCTATTATCTACTGCTGAGATGCTGAAATCAGACAATTTATCTCCGAGGCAGTTCTGTCTACAATCTAGAATATATATCTCTTGTCACTGCAGGAAAAAAAGAATGAAAGGATGTTTTTATTTCTGGTGCCTTATGTTTATAAATTTATTATTTTTAGTTCTGCCAAGAAAAGAGAGATGGAGTTATAATGAATCTCTAGGTAGTGTTGTTCTCTTTCTGCATCTTCTCTGCAGATTGTCAAGGTCAGAAATTTTACTGTTTCTCATTCATGAAAACTCCTAGAAGTCCCATAGGTAGGACAATCAATTGGAGCAGGAAAGGCAGAAATATGTAGGAAACACAAAAAGTAAAGATGTACCTGTGTGAATATATGGATTAGGGAACTAATTCCCTGGATAGTGAATGCCATTGATGTTTACAAGCTTCATATAAAGGATAATTTTGAAGCATCTTTTTGTATAATGTGCCAGTGATTTCATTTAAATGTAAATGAATACATTACTAGTCAAATTCACAATGTTTCTGAATGATTTTAGTTTTCAGCCTAAAGTAGCAAGGCAATTGAAAGTATTTAGTCTTTTTGTTTTAAATGTGAGCAATTCATTATATGCCAGTATACCATTTTGCCCTACCATAACTCAGAATCATTCATAGCACAAAGTGACTAATAAGTATGTTGCAAGTGGTTTTTTTTTTTAAAATAAAAAAGCCTTTTAAAAAACTTTATTCAAATTTAATCTGTGCTGAGTTTCTTTCCCCCCTTTTCATATTTTGTAAAGGTAGCAAGATTTAATAATAGTAGTAATAACAATAGTGGAACTCTCCCCATCGAAATTGCCATAGCTGCATTGCCCTCTAGTGTGCATCTTAGGAAATAGCAAGCAACATTGCATATCAGAAAGTTACTTCTGTAAGCTATTAAAAGGGTTAGATTTACTGTTTAGTTGATGGTTTGCTGAGTTTTGTTTAGACAGAATGGGTTGGGACACTTTACATCACAAGTGGAAAATTAGTATTTATTATCTGCATGTTCCCCTTCTGACATGTATTAAATAGATCTGGTTTTGCTTTGA
This sequence comes from Crotalus tigris, assembly GCF_016545835.1. Lineage (NCBI taxonomy): Eukaryota > Metazoa > Chordata > Lepidosauria > Squamata > Viperidae > Crotalus > Crotalus tigris. Next base: position 15,861,082 of record NW_024096970.1, read on the forward strand.
TTCTGACACTTTTAAATTGATTGTATGAATAATATACATGATAACAAGATCCAGTTTGATCTAGTGATTTAGGCACCAGACTAGAAACTGTGAGTTCTACTCCCATCTCATTCATGAAAGCCAGTTGGGTGACTTTGGGCCAGTCACACTCTTTCAGTTCACCACATCAGGCTTGAGTAATCAGCCCATCAGTCAATTCCTGTTGCAATCAACAGATCAACACTTTCCACCAAAAAAGTGGATTCTACACTTTGGGAAAATGCTAGGAAGAATATATTTATATTTATTGGGGGGGGGACTGGAGGCTAAAACATATAAAGAGTGATTGCTGGAATTGGGTATGTCTAGTTTAATGAAGAGAAGGATGAGGGGTGACAGATAGCAGTGTTCCAATATCTCAGGGGCTGCCACAAAGAAGAGGGAGTCAAGCTATTCTCCAAAGCACCTGAAGACAAGACAAGAAGCAAAGGATGGAAACTAACCAAAGAGAGAAGCAACCTAGAACTCAGGAGAAATTTCCTGACAGTTAGAACAATTAATCAGTGGAACAACCTGCCTCCAGAAGCCATGAATGCTCCAACACTGGAAGTTTTTAAGAAGAGACTGGACAGCCATTTGTCTGAAATGGTATAGGGGCTAGATGATCTCCAAGGTATCTTCTAACCCTATCTCTATCTCTATCTCTAGATAGCTATAGCTATCTATAAATTATTATTATTATTATTTGATGGTGCACTGAGAGACCCTCTTGTTTAAGTCAAACCTTAAACATTACACTACAATGTCAATATCATCAGGAGCTTCTTATGCACATACTGGCAAGCATAATTTGTTGAACATCTTTGCTATATATTACTTTCTATAACAAGACTACAATGATTGGAATGTAATCATTTAGTTGTGGTAATTGGATGTGGGAGGGCCTTATAGGCCCTTTGAAACCTATAGATAATTAGTTTTAGTTTATAGCTAATGCTGTGAATGAATGCTAATTGGTGCTTCTGAAACCAGAATATTTCTAAGATCTATAAGGTAATCTTTTCCAAGCCCAGAATCTATAACAACTGAATTAGAAATTAACTTTTCTTCATCCTTTCAAAAGTACTGTCCTTGCCAGCAATCTCAAAAACTATTTACAACAATTTAGTAATCCCCCTGTTGCATAAACTTAAGGAACTTGCCACATTTTCTTAGATTGAATACCATCAACTTACTTGGGACAAATATATCACTGTCATTGCGATGAGATGGACAACCATATAAATAGTTGAAATAATTAAAAATAAAACAAAACATTTTTTTACAGAACTCTGTAACAGTAGGCAAATATATGAATATCTCTCTCATTTACAGCAAGAGTCTGTTTTCAATCTGACGGGAATTCTAGTTTATGTAGGTGGTCAAAGATATGACCATGTCTTACAGAGACACAATTGCCACAATATTACTCATACATGTGAATCTCCGTCATGCAATCCAAACTGTTGGCACACATATGTAGAATAGATATTTTCTGCTTATATTTTCAATTAATAGTCTTTGGAATATATCACATATTCCTTCATGCTCTTTAATTGTCTTATGGTAGGGTAGTTCAATGCCTTTCACTGATGCTTATGGTAGAGAATAAATTTGAATTCATATTAATGACCAAGGAGTGCTAGCAATTATGAAGTAATCAATGTGAGTTACAGTAGTAAGATTAAAAAAAAAAAACATTGATGCAAATATAGCTGTAAATGTACAAGAGACAAAATGTTGATCCATTTCTAATTTTATTCAGTCCTTAAAATATGAATCTGTCTCTTTCCTTTCTCATAGTTTCCTGTACTTCCTTGAAACACAACATTAATGATAGATTTTTTTTCCATTCACCCATCTTATCTTTTTCCCAGACACAATGAATCCCTTGTTTTATAGGTTCCTTGTTTTAGTTGCTAGATCAGGTCTGAAACTTTAATGTATCTGGAAAACTGCAAGAAAGCTTATAAAGATAAGAAAGAAGAAATGAGAGAGGTCATTTTGCAGTGATTATTTACTAAATGAAAATAACTGAAAACAGCCCTGAAAAGAGTGGAATTTGCTTGATCTGCAATAATCCTGAATAAATTTGAAGTTTTTCTTTTAGATGCAAGAATTGAATGCTCCCAGTGTGTCATTTAAGGACTATTAATACACCCTTGCTAAGTAACTTTGCATTTACCATAAAGTACACTTATAAAGCATGGTCTCTCCAAGGAGTTAATTGCCACTATGTTGGAATAAGCTGTACTCTTTATGTTCCATTCATCTTGATATGAGTTTAACTATTACACATTTTGTAATTCCATAATAAGATCCTTCTATATATTTATAGCTATTTCCATGTATAAGATTCACATGTGTGTTACTGTATAAAGCCTATTCTAGTTGTAGTTTAAAATCCCTAAAATGTTTTCAATCCTATGAAAATGAGCAGAGACATATGTCCTTTCTCTCTTTCCTTGTCTGGGAGTGCGAAAGTCTACAGGAGAGATATTGTCCTGCATGATTTTGAATGTTGATCTGCAGGGTTGTCTATCTTTTTATTTAGTGTACCTTTATATGTTAAATCTAAAAAAACCTGTAAATAATTTTTTATGCATTTTCCCCAATTCACTGTCATCAGCTTACCTGTGGTCTTTGGTCAGAAATTCTAGTATCTTGACATAGCTTTTAACCACCATATAATATTTCCTAGATGGTGTGATACCAAGTAAGGCACACAGAAATAAATATACAAATAACTTTTATAAAGGCTGATAAACAATGTCAAGGTCTTATGTTCTGCTTGGATAACACTTACAAGTCTGGTTAGAACTAATCAAAGACAAAAAACATAAAGATAATACACACTGGGAATAGATCCTCCAATCAGAATGCTGAGACTGGAGGAGAAACTGAAATTTTATATCCACTTGAATAATTTGAGGTTATCTCATTACAAATCCAAAATGATGTTGCAATCAGAAAAGCCATTGGAATTGCAACCTAACCCTCTGCAGAGTATTCAGTTAGCATCCCCAATTAGAAACCTCACATGATCATGTTTTCAGAAATAATATTGCTAATATGCTTATAACTGGCTTTGAAAACTTGGTAGTGGAAATTGCAACACACATGGAAGCAACATTCTGTAGAAGTAGATAACACAATTAATCTTATTATAAGCATGGGTGATTTTTCAGTGTGACTACAGTTGGAGAAGGACTGCTCATTGTTACCATGTGGTGAATTGTATGTCTGAGCTGGACATTGCTATTTCTTTGGAACCTACATAATGTGTGACACACTATGAACTGCAGACATCTGCTTTCCAATATTGGAAAGAAATGAAAGGACTTGGCTGGAACACAAGACTCGATAATTTACACAGCTTAAATCATGTATTTTTGAGAATTAGAATGCCCATACCATACTAGATGTGATTTTTCGTTATTGCAGCAATAATAGATTTACATGATGCTACTTGTTCACTCATGAAGGTCTTTACATTAGCCAGAAAGCACAAATAAAAAACAGTTAGATCCATATGGAGCAACCAAGATTTGATTTGAATCGGACGTTTAAATATTCAAACAGGCCATGATTCAATTTAAGTTTTTGATTTGGCACAACAGGACAATTCAGTACAATCTAAGTTGCTTTGAGTCTTTAATACATATACATATGCATATACATATGCATATGCATATGCATATGCATATACATATACATATACATAGGGTTTTCACTGCTTAGCTCTAAAATTGAAAGAAGCCAGCTTTAGATTCAAAGAACTTCTTTTCTTCAGTTTACTAGCTACAATAAGGAACATTTAAAACACCCAAAGATGGTTCCCTTTTGGTGGAATGCTATGAAAATAACAGAGGTGGTGGAATAAATAGAGGACGTTAATTTGCTTAGTTTCAGATGGATAACGTTAAAAGTTTTATCATCCACCCAAAATGGGAATGTTCTGCTCCTTCTGAATGCTGGGGTTTCAGGCACGCCAAGAGGGTTGTTCCTTCCTGGCAAGGGCTACCTTTTACAGGTGGGATTTATTTCAGTCAGTTGGCAGAGGCAGCAGCAACAGGTTGGAATTTCATGCCACAATGATAGGAAAATCACAGAGAAAATAGGGGCATCCTACCATTAAATCAATAAAAATGGGACATATGCCTGCCACCCATTCAGTCATTGTCAAAAAAATGGATTAGCTTCAATTGTACAGAATGTAAATTGTAAGGTCAGATTAGAGTTCATATTCAAAAGGCTGAGAGATGAGTTGAATTCCCAACTGTACTGGCAGGAGTAGCATGGAAGAAAATCACCCCATTAGACCCAAGTCTCAAAGGTTCCTTTTTTCTTTAAAATGCAATTGGACTGTTTTTTCCTTGAGGAAAAGGAAACATTTCACTTCTCATCCAAGAAGCTTCATTAGATGCTGAAAAAAAATTGTCTTTTGAAAAAAAAAAACATCTTTGGGACAACTATGACCTGGATGACTGAGAATCTCCACATACAATAGCCACAAGTAAATGGGCTTTTGTTGTTGTTGTTGTTGTTGCAACAGTGTTGCTTCTTACTCATTGCTTTACTATCTCAATCAGCTCAGATAGGCTGAAGGTTTAATGAAGTGCAATAGATATTTTCCCCGAAAGTGAGGTTTATTTAAACTTGATACCAGAATACATTTGCAGTAAAGTATAAACTAAATTATTGACCATTATAGTACTGGAGGCTAATGAACAATGCTTGGAGTGGTTTAGGATTGCAACTCCTCTTTGTTGACCTATGCAAATGGATGATTCTGTTTCATTAGCTATTTTATAATTAGAATGTCATGGTTCCAAAAGAAGAAACTTTTCAAAGAACTTTGAGGCTTTGTTTACCTTAAAGAATCCTTTTATTGCTACATAGCTTCAACAAGTACATAATGAAACCAAAAACTGAATTCTCTCTCCCCCAATCAACCATAACAAAACATAACTCACTCCTTCATTTAACAGTCATCAATCACGTTCTCCAATTAGTTTGAAGTGTGAACTTTCCCTCCCATAACTCCTCTGGTTACAACTGATCTTGGAAATATTGTACTGAAATATTGTTATGGCTAACTATCCCCTGAGTACATACTTCCCCCCCACCCGCTATTCTAACATTGTCTGACGTTAACTCTAGAAGTGATACACAGGTTAAATAAAACATGTTTGCTTCTTCATATATGTCAAGCAAGAACATCCGATGTTAGCAGCCTTGACATAGAATTAATTAGCTTCAATTTCAACGGTCATTACTGTTACACATTGATTAAAATGATCTTTAGTGACTGGGTCTGGTTAAAACTCACTTGAATACCCTGTCAGGGGTATATTAGATGAGACTACTCATCTTCATAAAATGGATGCCTTTGAATAGACCTAGCCATTCTCTAAAAACTTTGGACACAAACATTTTTCAGCTACCTAATATATTTAGTTTGTATTCCTGACATTAATACCTTCACTTATCTCATTAGTGCTTTATTACTTTGGGTATGGCTGTGGATTTCTGGTGCCTGCTGGCTTCTTACTTTGTCCACAAAGTGGTCTGGTAATTTGCTTAGTAAAATTGAACCTTATATAATTTGGGATTCCATTTGAAACCCCACATCTTTCTCTTTCAGAACTGTTTACTTGATTAGGTAGCTATTCATGTTTTTACAGAAGACCCATCCCATACCCCAGCATTCTCCTTATATTTAGTAGAAATGGTTGCATTGAATTCTGCAAGGACCCAGAAATAATAGAAAAGCCATTGAAGCATACTGTAAAGCAGGACTTTTCAACTTTTCACCCATTGTACCACTTTTAGGATATGGCAATATCTGAGTACCACCAGTCACCTACCAAGGTGTCAAAAACCTGATGCCCCCCCCAAAAAGGAAAAAAAAGTGATAAAGTACAGGTAGTCCTTGACTTACAACAGTTCACTTAATGACTGTTCAAAGTTATAACAGCACTGAAAAATGTGACTTATGACCATTTTTCACACTTATGACTGTTGCAGCATCCCCAGGGTCACATGATTTATGTTCAGATGCTTGGCAACTGATTCATATTTACGATGGTCACAATGTCCCAGGTTCATGTGATCCCCTTTTGCAACCTTCTGTCAAGCCAAACCAATGAGGAAACTAGATTCACTTAAGAACTGTGTTAGTAATTTAACAACTACAGTACTCTTAAAGTCCAAGACTCTAATATTAATTTTTGAAGTGTTTTATCACTGCACCCTCAGTGCATTATATAAAACATTGCACAGAATATACATTTTGAAGCAACTGAGTGTATCAGGGATATTACCAACTGGAACTGGCAGTAAAGGTAACTAGCTTATGGGACTTTCTGCTACGAACTGTGAAAAGTATGCTTGTTAGTGGCTATTCAGTTTGTTGCTGGATTTAAAGATCATTGGGAGGGAGAGAAAAAGTGAAATAGAGAAGAGACAATAGCCTCCAACTTTCCAGAGATTGGTTCTTAATGGTGCTGGCTTTTTGTTTCTTTTCTAATAAAGATTTGATTATCTCAATGTCCATGGAAAGCTGGCAAATAAATATAACATCTTCACTGTATTTGTGCTGTAAACAAGGGAAAATTTCTCTCACTCTCTCTCTCTTTCACACACACACACACACACACACACACACGCACGCACGCGCACACACACACACACACACACACACTTTTGTGCAATCACCTCTTAAAGGTTAAATGGATGAAGAGTATGCTTAATTAAAAAGTAAACAATATTATCAAATAGGAAAAAAACCCTTGACATTATGACATGTAACAGCTTTAAAATGTCTTATAGTTAGTTATGATGATAGATTGAAGACTGCTAGTCAGAATATTGCCCTCTAAATATAACAGATATTAACCGTCATGCACTTGTCTCTGATTATTTTTCTCAACTTTTGTCCAGTTGTTTGACCATTTATGTTACATTTTTCACAAGACTTGTTTTTAGAGAACATAGTGTAGGGTGAAAAATATAAGATTTGCAAATTAGTATCCAGAAATGCAGTCTTCTAGGTATTTAACTTAGCCTACCTCATAGAACAGTTGTAAGAGAAAAGTCCTGGCTTCCTTGAATATAGAGAATACAACAGTTTAATCCATAAAAAATGTCACATAATCAATTCAGTTTCTTTCTAAAATTTGATTTGAGTTTTGAGCTAAGAACTAGGTTACAGAAACTGAATGATAATTACATTTTGAACAATGTATTTATCTCAAGCTGCAAATCAGATCAGTCATTTAAAAATATAAACTAAAAGGTAGAAGATATGGTTAAATAAACATTCATATGTATTTCAGGTCATTTTACCATTGTATTATCATCAATATATACAGATGTTGCCTTCATAGTAAAAAGTCTGAAACAATTGACCAACTGATCAGTAGCTGAAGCAAAATTTTACAGACTGCCTATAAACAGTTGCCAAAATAATTCATTGCAAGCATTGCCAGAGTTTTGGATTTAAATATAGCAAAAACCATTGAGATCATCAAGTTAAGAAGGTTTTGGAAAATGAGCAGGATAGGATCTTATGGAACTTTAAAGATCCAAGCAGTCAGGCATCACGTCTGATAATAAGACTGAGGGAAAAGAAGAAAGTCTGGTTCATTGATGTTATTATTTCAGATAATGGTAGTACTGAAGAAAGGCAATTGGAAAAAAATATGAAATACTTACAAATCAAAGTTGAACACTTAATGGGGAAAAAAAAAACTGCTGTTATACGAAACATGATTGGAGCTGTCAGAAAAAATCCTAAAGAACTCTCTTGATACTTGGAAGTACTGAACATCCTAGTTTTACAAAAAAAAAAAAAAAAAACCACCTTGCTTGGAACTGCCTATATTCTTAGATCCTAAACACACACACACACACACACACACACACACACAGAGCCAATCAGGGTTCTCTCAAGTTGTGTTGTTCTTGTTCAGCGGCTAAGTTGTGTCTGACTCTTTGTGACCCCATGGACCATAACACACAAGGCCCCTGCTTTTATAACCATTATTTGGAGCCTGCCATTCTGTTGGGAATACTTTGCACTGTCTTGCCACTATGCCTTTCCCCCAGGAGAAAGAATACATCTCCCTTATCTAGGAGATGGTTGGCACTTGGAGCCAGAAGGAAACAAAAATGAGAGAGACCTTGAGGAGCAAGCCAATGGAACCAGTTACCAAAACACTAAGCTACCTGTGGATTGGCTGGAATTCAAACAAACCCTGGGGGGAGGAATAATGAACGTTGCTTTTAACATACTGCTTGCACAGTTTTTTTCTCCAGATCTCACCTTGTTTTCCCTGCCATCAGTAGCAAAACTTCAAAAGTTCCTTTTCAGAAAATGTCTGTTTCAAGAGCTTTGTTTTCTTTGGTGGCTTGTTTGAGGTAGGTCCTTACAAGTACAATGTAGCAGAAAAACCAACAGGTTATAAGGAGATTTTCCTGGGTAAGTCTGCTTGAATTTTGAAAAATAAAAGAAGAAAAATAAAGAATAGACCCACACAAAATAGAAAATACATAATATACTTCATCATTTCAGGTAAAGTATTATGATAGAAACAGAAGCCCAAAGTCTGTTTTGTAGAGTTATATGCAGGGCATTCACAGAAGAGAATTTACTCTCAAAACTGAAACACAATGCACACAACAAATCCCGAAATAGCTTCAGTGTTATGTTATTGTAAATGAGTCATGGTATGAATCTTATCTTTGCTGTCTGCCTTCATGCTCTCTCTGTAGCCAACATACTGTCAGATAAAAGATCAATTCTGAATTCTTGTTATCCTCATAGAGGTCCCTGTAAAGTCTTATTTTAAGGATGCTAACATTTCTCTTTCCATTAACTTTCCAACCCCAAATATCAGAATCAGTGAAGATTCTGACCATTTCATATTATGTCATTAACCTGACTGAACATCAGTCAAATTTATACTATTTCTAACTTCTGCAGCAGAGTACAACCAAATGCCAATGTCTGGAGGAACATTAGTGGGTTTTTTTTTCCACTTTGTTGTTTGTATTATTTCATACTTTCATGTTTAGGACAGAAAAAAGGACAGTTTTGGGACCCCTGGGCCCTAATCTATACAAAATAAAAATCAATCAGAATTGTAGTAAATTCCCTTCTTTTGATGACCAGAGTGTGTCTGTCCTTTGCCTTAGAGCAGGGGTGTCAAACTGCCGGCCCGTGGGCCGATTTCATCATACCGGAGCTGCGCCCACCCCATTGCCAGCAATGGCAAGAAAGCTCCGATATGTTGCGCGACATCACGTGACATCACGAGTTTGACATGTCTGCCTTAGAGAAAGCCAAGAACCTTGCCCCCCACTTCCTACCCCAAGTAAATTTTGTTTTCCTTTGAATGAGCCTTGAAGACCTGTTTCTTCCCAGACTTGGCTAGGATGGATTACAGGTTCTCTCAATTATGTGAGAGTTGTTTAGTGGATTTTTGTTCCGCTGGGATGACTATATTCTTTTTCTGTATGTTCTTATTGTTATATAGCTTGGCTTTATTCTGTATGCTACCCAAAACTTTCAACAAGTTAATGGGCTTTTAAAAGGGCAGGAAAGAAATCTTGGTATGGATAAAATAAAATTAAAATAATATTTTTTTCTGGAAAAGGAGACATTCTGAACTCTTTCTAGCAATTGTTTTGCAAATATGTCTCCATAGTTCCATGTGTATTTTGGACCCATTGATTCTCCCTCACTGCCTCTCTCCCTCCCCCCATTTATTTATTTATTTATTTATTCATTCATTCATTCATTTATTATTTATTTCCTTCCTTCCTTCCTTCCTTCCTTCCTTCCTTCCTTCCTTCCTTCCTTCCTTCCTTCCTTGTATGCATCCCTACAACCTTGGCTTCATCCCATGTTGCTCTGGATATATTTACATCACAGAGGTAATGTGGCATAAATACAGATCATATTTAGCCAAGTAAGTAATCAAACTGTCAGGCTATATAGTTTTATATGTTACCAAAATGGACCATGTGTGTAAGTGGAGAGTTAGGATTTATATTACTTTTGTAATAAAAGAAATTATGTTTAATACAACACTCACTACAAAATGTGCTCTGGTTATCTAGGGAATCTGGAAGACTGTCTTATATTGAGAAAAACCTGTGAAGGTCAGGCTTTAAGCACTGATATAAAGAGATGGGGGAACTAAAGACCAGCATTGGGGATCCCAATTGGAAAACAAATTAGGAGGTCAAATGGAGCAAAACCTATTATTCAAGCAAAGCTTAATCAAGCTTCAAGCCTAGAATAATGATTAGCTTGAATAGACAAAATCAGTCTATATTTTTTTTTATTAAAATTTGCCACATGCAGTTCATTAACTCATGGCATGGAGGGACTTCACAAAACTGCAGCAGCTTCTAAATCCCAATGGTATAATATAGTATTGCCTCTACTATCTAGTAGCAAACCTTTTAATTTTAGACATTAATCATGATGACAACTATTCCATTTTCTGCATAGAAAGGATGCCATACCATTTTGTAACCTTGAATCTTTACAACAGTTCAAAATCAACTTTGAACCTTGTAATGTTTACTGGGTTTGTGTGGGCTTTGTTTAAAGCCTTATAGCAGGGGTGTCAAACTGCCGGCCTGCGGGCCAGTTTCATCATACCGAAGCAGCGCCCACCCCATTGCCGGCAATGCAAAAAGAGTTGCGATACATCATGACATGTCACGTGAAGTGGCGAGTTTGACACCCGTGCCTTATAGCATGGAAGTGCCATGGAAAAATAGTTCTAATAGGAAACCTGAAAATGGCTGTTGTGAAAATTAGGTTAGCAACACCTGTTTTAGGGTTTACAAAAGTCATCACTATTGACAACTAAATGATGGCAAAATTGGAAGAGGGAGTGTCCACACAGCAATAAAGAGTTACAGATTTTTTTAAAAAAAAATCATATGGACACATTTATAGAACATTATTCAATTCTAGTATTTTGATTATTACTACAAAACAATTAAAATCATTTATACAAATAAGAAATGCAGCTAATTTAATTATGATCCATTCCCTTTATGAAGCAGTTCTGCTGACTTGATCTAATCTTTCCCTGCTTTTTCTAGTAATGTATTTGAAAAATCTATCTTTACATTGATTTGTGTTTGTTCACTTTCAGTAATGAGCGAACATTTCTGCAGTAGTTTCCAAGCAAACAGCAAATTGCTAAATGTGAGCCTTTAAGGCAAACTTCTATAAACCAATATCTGCATATATGAGCATAGCTCAGTTCCTATAACCTTAAATTAAAACAATGATTGCATATCAGAAGATTTTGTTCTTTAACATAGCTCGATTCTAGTAAACATCCAGGTTCTTAGCCATGATCATAGTCAGTGGAATGACTAGAAAACATATGTTCCTGAGTTTAGAAACCATAGGAGAAATAATATAAATGATCTAATTCTCTGTACAATTTCTATTGGAAATGAATTATTAAATGAAACTATGAAACTTGTGAACCTGAAGTCTCTGATTCTCACACTAAACAAAGTTATTGTGCAAACAAGAGACCTTCAAAACCTTCAAGGGGGAAACCAGTAGAGACATAGCCATTGATTGAAAATATGGGATCACACTCTGAATCTGAAGCATGCCTATTTCTCCTCTTTTAACTGCATTAGCAAGCTGTCATCCATATGTGAGCAATTTGCTCATTGATAAAATCACTCAGGTTCACCAAAGCTTTGAATCTACATGGGCAGAGTCCTTAATAATGGTTGGGGCATTGTCCTGAGATGTTGCTTCTTGAGTTCATGCCCATTCTGACTGTTGCAAGAAGTAGACAGAGAAATAACTGCTTAGATCTAGAAGCTTTAAAGGGAACTCTAGTGCACCTGAGAGTCATTTCTGATTCAGGAGGTTTATTCAACTACAGTCAGATCTCTAACTTACTCTTTTTCAGAAAATGTGTTCAGACAATGGTGACAAACCAGCCTTGCAGTATCCTAGATTCAACTGGATGTCTGTATATTATTCAGTCTGTGTTAGGTATGGATCAGTGATAATATTAGGACTTGACTTGTATTAGGACTTAGTTGGGAATAGTGTATCAGCAAATAGCCCAAACCTGCAAAGATGAACAGAGAAAAGCTAAGGCTCAAAATTAACTAAGGCTTGCAGCCAAAGTTAAAAATAACAAAAAAAGCTTCTTTTGAAATGTAAAAAACAAGAAAAAGGTTAAGGAAATGATTGGTCCATTAGTGGGGGAAAGTGGCAAGAAGGTGACAAGCAACAGGGAGAAAGCAGAACTATTTAACTCATTTTTTGCATCTGTCTTTACACAAAGGGAAAAAATAGTCCAACCTATCAAAAACAGTGCCATAAAAACAGAATAGAAACACAAGATAGGCAAGAAAATGGTAAGTTAGCACCTGTCCACCCTAGATGAGTTCAAATCACCAGGACCAGATGGATTATACCCCAAGGTTCTCAAGGAACTAGCAGATGTGATCTCAGAACCACTGAACTATATTTTTCAAAGATTCTGGAGCACAGGGGAACTACCAGAGGACTGGAAAGAGCTGATGTAGTTCCCATCATCAAAAAAAAAAAGGAAAAAATAAATCCAGGAAACTACAGACCTATCAGCCTAAACTCAATACCTGGGAAGATTCTGGAAAAGATAATCAAACAACAAATCAGCGAACACCTAGAGGCAAACAAAGTCATTAATAAAACCAACATGGGTTTGTCAAAAACAGAGCATGCCAGACAAATCTTATTTTATTCTTTGACCAAGTGACAAAATTAGTGGACCAGAGGAATGCTGGGATATAATTTACTTGGACTACAGTAAGGTATTTGATAAAGTAGATCACAACCTACTACTTGATAAAATAGAAAAATGTGGGTTAGACAGCATCACCACCAGATGGATTTGTAGCTGGCTGACCAGCTGTAATCAGTGTGTGGTCCTCAATGGAACTGCATCTACATGGAGGGAAGTGTGTAGTGGGGTGTCCCAGGGCTCTGTTCTAGGCCCTGTGCTCTTCAACATCTTCATCAACGATATGGATGAGGGGATAGATGGGGAACTCATCAAATTTGCAGATGAAACCAAGCTGGCAGGAATAGCCAACACTCCAGAAGACAGGCTTAAGGTACAGGAGGATCTGGACAGACTTGAACACTGGGCGCTATCTATCAAAATGAAATTCAATGTTGAAAAATGTAAGGTTCTACATTTAGGCAAGAAAAACCAAATGTACAGATATAGTATAGGGGGTACCTTGCTCAATAGTAATTACTGTGAGAGGGACCTTGGAGTCCTAGTGCACAATCATTTAAATATGAGCCAGCAGTGTGCTGCAGCTGCCAAAAAGGCCAACGCAGTACTGGGCTGCATTAACAGAGGGATAGAATCAAGAGCATGTGAAGTATTAATGCCATTTTACAGTGCCTTGGTAAGGCCATATTTGGAATACTGCATCCAGTTTTGGTCACCACGATGTAAAAAAGATGTTGAGACTCTAGAAAGAGTACAGAGAAGAGCAACAAAGATGATTAGGGGACTGGAGGCTAAAACATATAAGGAATGGTTGCTGGAATTGGGTATGTCTAGTTTAATGAAGAGAAGGACGAGGAGGGACATATAGCAGTATTCCAATATCTCAGAGGCTGCCACAAAGAAGGGGATCAAGCTATTTTCCAAAGCATCTGAAAGCAGCACAAGAAGCAATGGATAGAAGCTAATCAAGGAGAGAAGCAACCTAGAATTAAGGAGAAACTTCCTGACAGTGAGAACAATTAACCAGTAGAATAACCTGCTTCCAGAAACGGTGAATGCTCCAACACTGCAAGTTTTTAAGAAGAGACTGGACAGCCATTTGTTTGAAATGGTATAAGGTTTCCTGCCTGAGTAGGGGGTTGGACTAGATGATCTCCAAGGTACCTTCCATCATCATCATCATCATTATTGTTGTTGTTGTTCTTTTGGGCCTCTTTTCAGGCTTCAGTATAATGACCCTTGATACCTTATTAGATTACCTGTTGGAACTGGAGATTTGGGACAACGTCTTATTTTAATTCTGTGGTTTCAGTAAGGATCTAGATGGAAGAAAACCAACTGAACTCAAGATAGATTTCCTGTTTGTACAACAGGATTCTCTGTCAGTATAATCTCTGGGTATCAGGTAGTAGCCATCAAAGAGCAGATTCACAAATTGAGGGTCCTTCTAAATTTGCACCAAACTTCCAGACCAGCAACTGAAGGCTGTGGCTAAAAGGCTTTGACTTAACTGCGGCAGGTGTACCACTTGTGACACTCCCTGGTGCAGGACAAACTGGTTACAGGGACTCATACCCTTACCACTACATGACTGAACATTGCAATGTGCTTTACATAGAATTGCCCTGAAAGACTTCTCAGAAACTGCAACCAGTACAGAACTCAGTAGCCTGAATACTATCTACTAACATTAGGACCATTTTACACCTAATCTGTAGACCCTACACTGGTTACTTTTGAGAAGTTGCTAAAAACTGAACTATTCCAAAGGCAAATTTCTTGATTTAATTCATGGAATTATTTATTATTTTATTATTATTTATTAGTTATTATTACCACTTTGTCGGTATGTAATCATGAATGTTTTAATTGTTATGTGTTTTATACTTTCCAAATTCTAAGAATCAAACCACGGTACTAATCAAATGATCCTTTTTGACAGTTTCTAGCTTATGAATGGCCAAGGTTTAACCAAGATTTCATGATTATAACACAGAAAGAAATTATTTGTCTTTACAAGAGTGTGATTTTGTTTTTTCTGACACTTCGCAGTCAAAATAAGTCTGGTTCCTGAATATTTTAGATTAGAAAACTTTGTGGTCCTTGTGAAAAATAACTAGCACAGTCCCATTGTGTTAGCATTTAGGCATTTATAATAATTTTTTTTCCTATAGAATGATCTATCTGGACCTTCTCTGTAGAACGATTTACACTTAAAATAAGTGGCAAGAAATGGTGCTTAGGAAATCACTATTTGATGCAGTCCCAAATTATGTTGACAGAGTATAACTTTTGCTCATTTTGTGGAATGAGAAAATGACTTCTTTCTGCAGTGTAAATGCTATCTTTAGGAGACAATTGATAAATTGTATTTTAAAATTCACACAAGAAATTCAGGACCACAGGTTATTGGAAATTATGCCATGTTTAATCAGGAAACTTTCCTAAACAGAGAGCTAAACAGCAATTTAGTTCTTGTCAGAGGTATTTAAAGACCAAAGAGCGATGCAAATATAATTTTCTACATGTTATACTTTTAAAAACCCTATTGCATTTTCAACAGTCACAGCAATTCACACACACATACACACGTACACAAAACTCACATACCACCACAATTGCAGCTCCAGGACTCCTTGGAGCATCACACATTTTAAAAATAAGTATAACCACATTTGGTCTGACCAATTTTTTTCATTTTTTTCATTTTTATTTTTAAAAAATCTTTATAGTAGAAAGCACTGGACTGCATGTATGAACTGCTGTATATACAGGTAATCTGCAACTTACCACAGTTCATTTAGTGACTATTTCAAAGTTACAACATCATTGAAAAAAGTGACATGTGATTGATTTTCACACTTACAACCGTTGTGGCATCCCCATGGTCACATGATCAAAATTCAGTTGTTTGGTAACAGTTGATGTGTCCCGGGGTCATGTGATTCCCCTTTTGCGAACAAAGTCACTAGGAAATCCAGATTCACTTAACAATTGTGGGAAGAAAGGTTGTAAAATAGGGCAAAACTCACTTAACAAATGTCTCACTTAGCAACAGAAATTTTGGGTTCAATTGTGGTCATAAGCCAAGGATTAGCTGTATATCTCTTGAATACAAAGAAAGCATTGCCTAAAACTAGAGGAAATATCGGCTGACTATTATGTTTTGCAGATTTCTTCCTAAACAAAAAAAGAAAGATTTTTGAATAATTTAGCAATGTGGAAAAAGAACCAAAATAGCACATCTATTCACTCAGATAGATATTGAATCTATTCATTCAGTTTCTTAATGTGTTTAAACTATGGTTAGCTTGTAACCAGTCCAAGGCAATACCATTTGAGATTAAATATTCAGTACATTGCAACTGTTACTTATCAATTTAACTCAGTCTTGATATCCTGAAAAATAATTCTTGAGGCCTATAGTGAAAAAAGGAATATTGGGCATCATCAGTGTTATTACTTTAATGACAAATTTTATGGATTTATTTAATTATTTTGCTCAATTTTTTTTCCCAACTTTTTTGTACAAAAAGTTATATTTTTTTTCTAAAAATACCTCAAAGGGAGGACAGAGGAAGCACAATTGCGTAGGAAGAGCTGTGCAGCACTTAAGATTCAATTCCATAAAAGTGTTGTGAACACAAAGTGCATGTTTGCAGCTTCTTAAAGTATCCTCCAGCAGCATCTGTAGCAAGCCAAAGTGATGCCAAAATGATGTCATTTGTGTGATAACATCATCATGCAAATGTTGCCATTTTATACTTGTAATGCATCCCAGTGTCGACTCAGGTTTTAAGACATAGTACTTGCGTGATAGCATCATTTTTGTCTTCTCTTTTGTCCTTTCTTTGCCTTGCCCTCCAGATGAGGGTTAGACAGCATCACCACCAGGTGGATTCGTAGCTGATTGGCTGTATGGTCCTCAATGGAACTGTATCTACATGGAGGGAAGTGTGTAGTGGGGAACCCCAGGGCTCTGTTCTAGACTCAGTGCTCTTCAACATCTTCATCAATGATTTGGACAAGGGGATAGATAGGGAACTCATCAAATTTGCAGACATCACCAAGCTGGCAGGAATAGCCAACACTCCAGAAGATAGGCTTAAGATACAGGAGGATCTGGACAGACTTGAACACTGGTCGCTATCTAACAAAATGAAATTCAATGATGAAAAAGGTAAGTTTTTACATTTAGGCAAGAAAAACCAAATGTACAGGTCTAGTATAGGTGGTACCTTGCTCAATAGTAGCAACTGTGAAAGGGATCTCGGAGTCCTAGTGGACAATCAATTAGATATGAGCCAGCAGTGTGCTGCAGCTACCAAAAAAAGCCAACATAGTGTTAGGCTGCATTAACAGAGAGATAGAATCAAGATCACATGAAGTATTAATACCACTTTATAATGCCTTGGTAAGTCCACGCTTGGAATACTGCATCCAGTTTTGATCACCATCTAGAAAGAGTACAGAGAAGAGCAACAAAGATGGTTAAAGGACTGGAGGCTAAAACATATAAGGAACAGTTGCTGGAATTGGGTATGTCTAGTTTAATGAAGAGAAGGATGAGGGGGACATGATAGCAGTGTTCCAATATCTCAGGGGCTGCCACAAAGAAGAGGGAGTCAAGCTATTCTCCAAAGCGCCTGAAGGCAGGACAAGAAACAATGGATGGAAACTAATCAAGGAGAGAAGCAATCTAGAACTAAGGAGAAACTTCCTGGCAGTTAACCAGTGGAACAACCAGCCTCCAGAAGTGGTGAATGCTCCAACACTGGAAGTTTTTAAGAAGAGACTGTCTGAAATAGTACAGGGTTTCGTGCCTGAGCAGGAGGTTGGATTAGATGACCTCCAAGGTCCCTTCCAATTTTTTATTATTATTATTATTATTATTATTATTATTATTATTATTATTATTACTACTACTACTACTACTACTACTACTACTACTACTACTACTATAGATGTCAGTGGCAGTCCTGATTTATGTGTGGGTTATATAGCTGCTCCCCATAACTGTCATGTGAACTTTGGAAAAGCTTACTGAATTGAAAGATTCTATGTTCATATCCCTCACTTTTTGGAATCAAATCTAAAACATAACACAGCATAAATAAAATAGCATTGGAATCTGAAAGGGGTGTCCTATAAGTTTAGATAAAAACTATTTGAACTAATGGCCTGCATATTATGGGAAATAAATGAAATGAAAGGATATTTCATACTCAATTGTCAAATAAATCTGATAATTTAGATGTAGGAAGCTAGTCTATTCATAAATATACATTTTTATCTTTTTGAAGCAGCTCAGTCCATTGAGTATTCTGTATAAATGCCAGAAATAAGAAACCAAAAAAAGAGAAGAGTCTACTTCCATCTAATTGAAATCCAGTTACCTCAATGGATCCAAAATTATTATGATCAAAGAACTCTGCTTTCAGCTATAAAAAGGGATTTATTCCATGGGAAACCAAGAGGTCATTATGGTTTCAGAGGAAATACCCACAAAATCTCAAAAATCTGGTATTTAGATGACACCAGCATTTGAAAAACAAATCGAACCCAAAAGATAGAAGGGAAAAGTTCACATTACCAGAAGTAATTTGTTCTTTTGTATATTTAATAGGTTCAGCATGAGGTCAGATCTCTGTAGATACAATGCTATTCTATATTCAAGACATGTGTAATAACGGAAAAGACAGTAGCATAGTTATTGGCACTTACCTCATCTAAATGCTAGTGAGGGTCTGCCTGACCAATCACGGAGAAGCAGTCATTGAGAAATAATACCTTTCCCCATACAGGTAGTGCAAAGCAAGACTGAGGATCACAACTTTATTGACATTACAACAACAAAATTTGTGAAGTGTTGCCAGTAATGACATAGAGCTCTCCTATACTGCCTTTCAATGTAAAATCAAATCACCTGCAGCCATATCTTTATATCACCTTCCTTTTCATTAACATTGTCCCCATTTTGAAGGCATTCAAGATGCATTTAGGGCCAGATAGAATGAGGAAATTTACTGGAAAACAATGTCACATAGAAGCCAGGTAGTGAATAAGATTGTGTCATTAGGATTAAAAGATAGTTAGTTGGTTGGTTAGTATCTGAGATGGTATAGGTCCTCCTGCTTGAGCAGGAGGCTGGACTAGAAGACCTCCAAGGTCCCTTCCAGCTCTATTCTATTCTAGTTAATTTAGTTTGTATGTCTCCCATTCCCTAAACTCATTTGACAGTCAACATAAATCCCTTGAGAATGCAAATGGATAAATATATAGGATAATTGGAGATAGGCTATATAGGATGAGGGATTACAACAAAATATATTTCTAAAACAAATGAACATGTATTATAAATTGTGACTCTGAAGAAAATCATGTTGTTGGTTTACATAGTCTAACCTGTTTTTCAGCCTCGGCAACTTTGTTGTGTGGAGTTCAACTCAGAATTCCGGGAGCTGAAGTCCACACATTTTACAGTTGTTCAGGTTTAGAAACACTGGTCTAACCTATAAAATCCTACTCAGATATAATGGGCTCCAGAATTGAGTATCCTGTTTAAACAGTACTCTTAGCAACTAAACAAATCTCATTTGCCAAGAGGTGAAGATTTATATGGATTTCAACAGGTGAAAGATTTATATGCAATAAAAACTATTTCTTTTCTTTTCTTTTTAACTTAAGTGTATCTGCAGTCTTGGAATCTGCTAAAGTGGGTGGAAAGCTCATTATAGGCAACCATCTGATTCCTATTCTGAAATGTCTCCGAGAATCACAAGTACAAAATCAACACAGACAAGCTTAATCCTTCCAATTTTGAAGTGGAAGATCAGAAAATACTATGATTCTCTGGGTGGCCCAGTGTCACCTTGTCTTTTTTCCCTTTCCAAACATTTCCAGAAAAATTTCTAGTATGCAATTCTCTTAAATATATGCTATGAAAACTAAGCTAAAGTGTCTTCTCGTAAAGTACTTGGCCCTGAAAGCACTAACCAACTCTAAACTTTCCTTGAATTTTCTGCCATGAATTAGGAAAAAGAGACAGATTTGGTAACAAGATGATCCCTGAACATGAATGTTTGGCTCCAGCTGTAATTTGCTGCAAAGGGCAGAAGTGGGCTATTTATACAACAGTAGAATTAATAGATTGCAAACCAGTGAGATACAAGCTCACTGAACTGAAGCTTACAGATTTTTAAATCTTAGATTATTCTCCATGTAAAGCCATCTTTTTGTTGTGCTTCATTTTACAAGAGTTTCACAGTTTTTATACAAATCTAAAATTGTAAAGAAAAACAAAGTATGCTTATATAAATATGAGAAGATAACAATACAGCAAAATAAAAATAAAGTAATGCAAAAGTAAATCAAATGCAGCATTGCCATTGTTGCTACATAAAATAGCAACTGAATATGGTTCCATGGAATCATGTTATCTATTTTTTTCCTTTACATCATAAAAGATCTAATTCAAATGTTAAGAATTGATATGTTTGATCAAGTCAATCTTTGGCATCTGGTACAGAAATGTCTTTCCAGGAACACATAATCATTTTTTGACAATGGACCAAAGTAACAGTTTCCAAATTGAAAGATCTCAGATTACTAGAATATAATTTAGCAACACGTAAATCTTAAGTAATTAAATCTTTACTTCCTTCCAAGAACCAGTTTCTCCATAATAAGAATATTCAATTGACAACAAACTAATCAAAAGCACGATCAAAGTATATATGCTAACTTACCCTCAGATTTATTTTGTGAGAAAATCAACCACCACTTTAAGTATTTGTTGAGGAGTTTAAAAGAGCTTAACAACATCAAAAACATGGTGGTACTGTTAAAATGCAATATTGCAAGCTAGGTCTATCAACTGCCAGCAGTTCGATCTTGACTGATTCAAGGTTGACTCAGCCTATTCACCCTCCTGAGCTTAGTAAAATGAGGACCTGGATTGTTGGGGGCAATATGCTGACTCCGTAAACCACATAGAGAGGACTGTAAAGCATTATGAAGTAGTATATAAGTGTAAATGCTATTTTTATTTTGATAAATCCTGATTTCTAGCCTGAAGACCTAACAGCTACACCAAACTCACATTAATAATAATAATAATAATAATAATAATAATAATAATAACAACAACAACAACAACAACAACAACAATAATAATAATAGTTGGAAGGGACCTTGGAGGAAACCTTATACCATTTCAGACAAATGGCTGTCCAGTCTCTTCTTAAAAACTTCCAGTGTTGGAACATTCACTGCTTCTGGAGACAGGTTGTTCCACTGGTTAATTGTTCTAACTGTCAGGAAGTTTCTCTTTAGTTCTAGGTTGCTTCTCTCCTTGATTAGTTTCCATCCATTGCTTCTTGTCCTGCCTTCAGGTGCCTTGGAGAATAGCTTGATTCCCTCTTCTTTGTGGCAGTCCCTGAGATATTGGAACACTGCTATCATGTCCCCCTTCATCCTTCTCTTCATTAAACTAGACATACCCAATTCCAGCAGCCTTTCCTTATATGCTTTAGCTTCCTGTCCTCTAATCATCTTTGTTGCTCTTTACCAATACTAAATTATTATATGATCTTTCTTTAGACATGAGAAACATTTATGAAAAATATTAGGCGTATCTCTTTGGGGCTGATTGCTCAAACTATTGCTATTTTTAACAGTCCAAATAATAAAGTACTCTAGTCTTATTTTGTAAAAAAACAATTTATGGATACTGTACCATTTGAAGTTTAAATGGTATGCTAGATGAGGAGAAGCAGTATCTCAGTGTGAATGGGGCTAAGAACACAACATTGTGAGATAAACACTAATTTTGAAGCAGTTTAATTTGAAGTCTAAAGTAATTAAATTAATAAAGACTGTATATTTTGATAATATATAATACCCTTTCTTGCATTTAAACATTTCAGAGATGACTTTTGGAGGGAGATTTGGGGCCTCACATAGACATGTGAACTTGAGACCTCAGATTATACAGAACACTAACTACAAGTGTGATCTTAATACAGTCAACAAGGCTAAAAACCAAAATGAAATCAGGAGCTCTTGATAGCTGTAATCTATATAGGCTGAATTCAAACAAAATGTTTTCCTGGATTATTGAATTGACTCATTTTTGGGCTTGCGCAATATATTAAACCATAACCTAACCAAAAGGCTGGATTTGGACACCATGCTAAATTGCAAAGCAAACACATATTCAAAAGTTAAAGCTTAAAATTAGCTTCTAGGTCTTTAACTGGATTAGGGAGAAAACACAAAGAACTGGAAAGTTGGCATTTCCTGGAAGAGTACATGGAAGAATATAACACTAAACAGCTCCATTAGATTCAGCAATTAATGAAACATTTTGCACAATCTAGTGTTCTTCAGGCATTCAATATTATATTTTTGGAGAAGCATGTGCTTGGTAGGAGAGTCTACATATCTCCAGGCTTCCTGCACTGGGATGATCAAGATTCTTGATCACAGATGGAAATACAGCCATATTTAGCAAATCCTAATGGCAGGATGTTTCTGTTCAATGGGGAAAATGTCAGAAGATACTAATTTGAACAGTCCATCTTATAGCATGGGATCCTTGTACATCTTCTATTCACGGAAAAAGAAATACATAGTGTGACAATTCGATAGTCATTTTGCAAAACAAAAAACTTTACAAACTCCTTCTGATCACAAGTCAGGTAAACAAGAAGTTTACCATCTGTGAGGGAAAAAAAACTATTTTTATTATAAACAAAATCATTGCTAAGTTTCTTGGAGGTGAGTACAAGCTGTCTTGAAGAACAGTCAGTGCAAAGGTATGCAAATGTGTGTGGAATATTTCAAGCACTGTACCTAATGTATTTTCACTTGAACTGATGTGTTGTAGAAAGCAAGCTGTAACTCAGTAACTGATACCATGGATTTGCTCCAAATAGAGCCCTTTCCTATATATTTAATACAGGTCTAAGAAAAATAGGTAATCTGTGTTTTAACAATAGATGGCCTGATTATTTATCATTATAGAACAACTTGAGTTTGGCCAAGGGAAATCAACCTCTAGAAATCTCTCTCTGCTCCTCAAGGTTTTTAACAGCTTCTCTTCTCCTTTCTCAGCCTTGATTTACAGGATTCTGTCTGACATGTAACGATACCAACACTCTCCAGCTTTAATAAAAAGCTATTTGCTCAGCTATAAACTTAATTTATTGTTATATAATTACTTTAGCAGAGCTATAAATATTAGCCATGCTTAGTGTCACTGATTTTACTGCTGCAAACTTAATTTGTAATGAGTAAAATAAGGTGGTCAGGCTCCAGTACCCCACAAGCATTCTTTTTCTTTTCTTTTTCTTTTTTTGCTGTTAATATATGAACAAAAAGACAAGAAACATCAATCAAATATATGAAGAAATATAAACAAAAGTGAACAAAGGAAAAAAAGTGGGGGAGGAAGAGAGAATAAAACAGAACCAAACCGGATAAAATGTATACTCTGCTGAAACAGATGAACATAAAACAACAACAAAAAGTCATTCTGAATCAGCAAATTAATATTAATCAGATTTTGCTCAGTAATATTAATCAATTAAGAATATCAAATCCTGCTAAAAATATGGGGAAAAAGTGATTTGATGTTTGTTTATTGTTTAATCCAATCCTAGGATTTGATTTGCAACCATGGAGAAAATGGTGACATGACGTAAAAAATTCCTTTGTTCAAAAATGTTCATCTGTTTTAATGTAGATAGTACCTGCTATGATCATTTTTTTATATATTTTAGACCTGGGATCAGGAAAGGTTAATCATGTAGGGCTGCTAAAATCTAGATCACCACTAGATGGAAGTAAATAGATAAAATGTGCGTATCCTTCTGCAGTCTTCTGGACTTTACCTGGAGTTCAGAATGGATAGTACTAGAAACTTTAACTTTTTCTTTTCCTGCCACTATTTTCTCTTTGAATTTGAGAAAAGTTTTTTTCTAATGGTACAATGGTACATGACTAGTATAAATCATGCCCTGGGCAATACTATCACTAATGGCCTACAGTGAGTGTTGTTGCCTCATCAGCTGCTGTATATGTGCATAGGTTTAATGTAATGCCCCCAGGGTATTTCCACTACCCTGCGACTTTGAAATGTAAGTATGATTGTCCTTTTCCCCCAAGCTGTGTCACTAATATCAAGTGCTGGCACTGTCCAGCAAAGAGGAAACATCTGCAAGAGTTAGCTAATGATAATGTGCTGTGAAAAGCTTCACTTGCAGATTGCTGTAAACAAGCTGAGGTTCAAGGGAGAAAACCAATCCAAGGCTACTACTCTGGCCTCTTGGCCTATAATAAATATGGAGATATAAATAGTATTGCCATCTTTCCTCCTAATTTTGTATGCTTTTAACCTTGGTGTGACATCCCAAAAGACAGCACTTTGAGAAATAAATATGGCAGAAAAAAAGGAAAGGATTATTTTTCCCCTGAATCTTCGGAATATGTGTAGCCCCACTTGGAAAGGTTAACTAATTTAAAACTGATGTTTATTGAATTAGATGTAGAGACACATTTGGAGCCTTCTTTTGAAGTGTTTATGACTTTTTGAACAACACTTAAAGTGCCAGTGTGAAGGCCGTAGCATAACATAGCCAACAATTATACAGCGTTGAGAGGCTTCTACCAGGAATAGGAGAAAGGAAACAAGTACACATTCCAGAAAGATCAGCCAGAGATTCTATTGTTAGGCACTTATTTTTCACATTTTCACTGAAGGTCCTTTGGAAATATGAGTATGCAGTAGTTATGATCAAGTTGTTTTAATTTCTTTTGTATATGATTCACAGCACATATACTTAAGCTAGAATAGCTGCACAAGAAGATACATATTAGAATGTCTAAGAGGCAAAACAAAACGAAAACAAAAAATGAACCCTGACTAAAGGATTGACCCTCTCTGACTTCAGACAGGCAGAAATTCAACATATCAACAAGTTTTTTTGCAGATAAGTGTACAAAACAGGATTTCCAAACTTCTGCTGGAAAAAAAAAAAAACTGGATCACTGTAGGGTAACAGCACAGGAAATAAAAATCTCTACCTCTTAATTGTCAGGTAGTGGTCATCCAGATTTTTTGCAGCCCACATACAAAATACATTGTGGGAGAGCTTGAATTTTAAGAAACATAATCAACCCACTTTAACCTAGGGACAGATTCCAGGGCTAGATGGATATATCCAATAATCCTTTTTTTTTTTTTTTTGCACACTACAGAGATTCCTCTGATTACAGCAGTTAAAAGTTGGCAGCAGTTTTTCCCACTATTTTAAGGCATGAAACATATAAATGTAATATAAAACAGGGATAATTATATGGTTTAGTCTTTAAAGAAAACACTTGGGTTTATCCTTAAAAAAAAGGAAAACAAATCTTGACTCTATCCAGGTACCCAATGGTCACACCCATTTTGCACCATTGTTCTACTCTTTGTGCCTCTTGCTCTGTCCCCAAAAGTTTAATGTGATCCCAGTCACAAAAGTTGCTCATCAGTGTCTTATTTATTATTTTATTTATTTATTTGTAAAATTTATTGGCTGCCCATCTTACCACAGGATTAGTCTGGGTAGCTTACAATCTTAAAAAGATAAAAACTATTCAAAGGTTTCAATCAATCAGAATGGAGCTGGAAGGGACCGTGGAGGTCTTCTAATTACCATTTCAGACAAGTAACTGTCCAGTGTCTTCTTAAAAAACCCCAGTGATGAAGAACCCACAACTTCTGATGGCAAGATACTGGTTAATTGTTCTCACTGATAGGAAGTTTCTCCTTAATTCCAGGTTGCTTCTCTCCTTGATTAGTTTCCATCCATTGTTTCTTGTCTTGCCTCTAGTGCTTTGAAAAATAAATTGACTCCTTCCTCTTTGAGGCAGCCTCTCAAATACTGGAATACTGCTATCATGTCCCCCCTAATCCTTTTTTCTAGAGTAGCCAAACCCAAATCCTGCAACCGTTCTTCATATGTTTTAGTCTCCAGGCCTTTAAAAGCTAAAATACATAAATACTATGACTCTCTAGTCCCTATACTATACAAGGGCTATTACGGTTTGTTATAAATATCACTAAAATAATAATGAAGCAATCTGGATAAGCTAAATTTATGTTCAAATATTAAAACTTATTACTATCCAATTCAGGTTTGTCTCTAAACAAATCTTGAACATTTGTATCTGTGCAGATAAACATCTCTGATAATGTGTCAGTTCTTTTCATACACATTAGTGAGAATGTAATTTGGAAAATGACCCTAATAACCAGAATGTTTTGCTTAACTAAATGACAGGAAATTTGTCAACTATCACCAGCAAGAACAAAATGTTAGAAAATAAAAGGCTTCATACCTGAAACATCTGAGTTTTGTGTGAATTTTTTATCATTTAAAAATATTCAGCATATTTTTAAAAGAAGAAGCCACATAAAATATAAAGTAGCATTTATATAAGAAGAAGTTATTATGGTAGCAATTTTCCTATTTAATTATTTTTCTAAGCCACTTTAATGTTTAACTAATATCTTCCAAGGCTACCAAATTGAAAATACATGGTGGTCAGCAAAATAAAAATATGAAAAACTGAAAAATAACATGCCACATTATGCATGTTTTTAAAACGCATTTGTAGTAATTTCATATTGATACAAGCATGCACTTAGTCACCTAAGATCACACAGAAGTTCTGAAAATAAGACATGAAAGAACTGGAAGATAAATCAGACTCAACTCTGAATATGCCCTGCTTCAGTGTACTTGAAAGAATGTGAAGATCATTTTATCATTGTTCTACTATTTTCATTGTTTCACCACTCTCATACTTCATTATGTCATCAATCTATTCCTTTTGTTGCTAGAGAATGGATATGGCTATTCTAGGACCTGCAATACATTTAAGTTCTCATTGCTCAGTATTTCAAATGGGGGGAAAGAATCAGAAATACCATGCCATAAGAAGCTACTAGTTTTACTATTATGATAGGTGAAAACTATGGAAAGATCAAGTTACAGGTTTGTTACTTTCATATCCATATTGGCCCTTCAAGTTATACAGTGTGATGATTCTCATTGGAAAATCCTATATATGTATACATGTATGTATGTATGTATGTATGTATATGTATGTATGTATATATGTATGTATGTATGTATAAAGTTGTGCTGTGAATCCTTTGGATGAACTGTCTCACAACAGAGAATGGTGAATGGTGAAACACAGACACTATAGACAATTCCCCACTGAAAATGACCTGATTACTACCATCGTAGAAGTCTGTTCTGAATGAATGTTTCATCCATTTTAATATTTCTTATAGAAAATTACATATTTTAGGAACGTTGATACATGAAATTGGAAAAAGAGAGGATTTGCAGGCTTTCTCTGAGCTTCGTAAGTGAGAAATAAATTTGGGGACAATTCTGTAGCTGGTAGTTTTGTATCTTTCTATCATCCTCTATTTTACTCTTAGTTTGTATATACAGAATAAGACAATTCCCTCTCCTTATGTTTTATATGAGCATTGAATGTCCTTGATACAGGGAAAGATCAATGCATATGTAATGTGATTCAGAGCTGAAAAGGCCACAGAAAGCTGTAAATTGAAAGGTTATATGTGATGGGACACAAAGAATGAGACTGGGTCAGCACTCTAATTAAAACAGATCCTATTTCAAGATTACCAGGCAATGTAGGCTTTGCTCAGATATTCAGATGTTTGCTAATCATATTATCATCACTGCTAGAAGCAGTAGGAAAACAACACAAGAAAAAAAGAAAATCCTGGAAGAAAGCAATAGCAAAACATGTTGGTACTCTACCATGTACATGCAAACCATCAGATCTTACATTATGTAAACCTTAGAAATATCTGAAATATATAATAATCTGTATTATAAAATATGCACAAAATAAACAATTTGGTTGGGACTGAATTTGGAGCTCTGGGAATGGCCTCATTCACGCTACATCAATTTCATATTTTTTTTAAAAAAAATCTGACTTACATCTACATCCAAACCAAGAATAATTCATCTTGAATTTTGTTGATGCAATTGTCTAGCATGGGAAAAATCCCAAAAGCTATAATTTTGTTGTTACACAGTGGAGATTCTAAAGCTGCTTCCTGACATCTGAGAAAACACCAAAACAGTATCATTCTCCTACTATATTTCAACCAGAAAATAAATTAAAGGACTAGGGTCTCTTGTTCTTTGAACTTGACAAAGAGGCGGGGGGAGATAGACCCTTACTCTGTGAATGAGATATGTACAAAGATGGCAAATATCAATTCCCACTCTAAAAGTTTTCCATATTTTCTTCATTCTCAGGACAGACTGACACACTCACCCTCCTCTCTAATATCTGACATAAAGCAATCTGTTCTTTGTGACCGCAGTTATTTTAAAATTGTGTGTAGGCGAAAGACCTCAGATACAAGCTGGGACAAGTGATAAAGGATAGCTTTTCTAAATCCAATTTCCATTTGACAAGCATGTTTGCTGAAGAAGTATTTACAGTAGAGATACACTACAGATTCTTGTCTTTATGAAATTGGAAGAGCCCATCAATCGGACATCATTTGTTGTGTGTCAATCATCTGCCCAAAGCCACCAAATGGAATAATTGAAGCAAAAGAGTGGCATTAAAAAAAAAAGGAAGCTAGACATAAGACAAAGAAGAATTTGCAAGTTTTGGGTCCCCTGGTTTTGTACAGCCCTGGCAATATAGAGTAACTTAAGAAAACATACTTTAACTATATATGGATGTATAAATTTATATGGATTTTATACTTGGTTTTCTCTTTTAATCTGAGTTATGAGCTACAGACTCTGTAGATAATCTCTCATGTATATCTAAGACTGAATGCTAAATTTTTATGAGACTTTAGTAGTTGAAATGAAAAATATTGCCAGTCATGCAGCAGTAAGTTCTGCTGGAAGTTTATTTATTTAATTATTTGTTTGTTTGTTTGTTTATTTGTTATTTATCATAGCTGCCCATGTCACATAAGAGATGTTGGAGAAGCAGAACAGGAGGAGAAGCAGAAAATGCTTTGAGTAGTGGGTCACACCAAGACTTTTGCCTGTCAGGAACTTGGTAGCCAGGAGAGCAGTGGTGGAGATGAACCAAGTGGACAGATGGAAGATAATGACTATCTGCTGAGGACACATGAGGCAGGTAGCTATAGTGGTGTCTTCATGTTGACCAAAAGGGCAGAGATGGAGGCAGAAAGGTAGATGGAGTGAGTTGAAGCTGAGGGAGTTCATGCAGGATATGAGAACATGACTGTGGGATGCCGCAACATTTGTAAATGTAGGCCATGTGCCAAGCACCCACATTTTGATTATGTGACCACAGCTGCAGGTTTCAATTGATCATGTGATCTTGAGGACCCTTTGTAAGTCCATTTTTTCCGTGCCATTGTAACTTTGAACAGCTGCTGAAAAACTGGACATAACCTGAGGACTATCTGCAAATCATTAAGTTGTTCTTCAGCAATTAGCTACTGCATTATTGAAATATTAACATTATTAACCTATGTTCAATTGTATTGATAGAAATCTGAGGATATAATAACATCTGCAAATGTTATGCATCAAAGTTGGTTTACCACCAGCTGGCAAATGATCCATCTTCATACAATTAATTTGCAGTGCTTAAATCTGACATATAAATTAGCTACTGATTCACATTGCTTACTTTTAATTTTTTTGAGAGGTTAAGCATCTTTATTTATATTTTTTTGGATAGAGGTGATAAAGTTCTGCCAATGTGAGAGACAACCCGTGCTTTATCATGTTACTAAAGCTAAATTTGGGCATAACATAACATTGAACAAAGAGAAGCAATCATTAGTTATGACATATTTAGCAAAATGATATCTTTCTTTCAAAAGGGTTTTAGCAGAAGAGCTACAGAAACTCTCCCAAAATCTTTGAAGGGATGCTGGGGTAACTGGCTAATGGTGAGCAATGTCATCATCATCCACAGCAGCAACAACAACTAACTAGAGTTTGATAGTGAAGTTCAACAGGAAAAAAAATGAAAGTTCACAACATTTTCACCATTTACAAAGGAAGTTGTTTTAAATACATGAAAGAGGATCATTTAGAAAAAACTTGTTCTTGGCAAAGCATACTAATGTCTACAA
Organism: Crotalus tigris; assembly: GCF_016545835.1. NCBI lineage: Eukaryota > Metazoa > Chordata > Lepidosauria > Squamata > Viperidae > Crotalus > Crotalus tigris. The sequence goes on from NW_024096970.1 coordinate 15,891,079, forward strand.
ATCCCTGGATTGAAGAGTTGAATAGAAACAAATGCTATAAATGGAAATGTATAAGCAAAAAAGAAATGAAAAATAAATAAATAAATGCAATGTTAAAAAATGTTAAGGCTGTAGGTATAGATGGTTGAAATTGTGTCAAAGTGCAACAGGGTTCTTTTCTTAAATTGGAGTTGTATTGTTTTACAAGGGTGGCAACTAACCCAGAACAAGACAGTGGAGGCTGTTATGCATTTCACTATGTATATGTATGTATACTGACATTATTTACACCAGGTATTTACAATACATATATACAAGATATTACTGGTGTTCACCTGGCAGTCTCTGTCCCAAGACTATTCCCATGTATCTCTCCTGATTTCTCCTCCTTTATCTCTGTATTCCCTCCCCAATTTCTGAATTTGACAAGAGAGACAAAGAGAGACAGAAGAAAGGAGGGAGGGAGTTCCTGAGGAAGGTCCTTAGCATCCTCTTCACTTTGTATAGTTCAGGCATGCGTGTGGCATTGTGGCATATGCTTGAATATTGGGTAATTCCTCCATCTATGAGCAACTATGATTAATAATATTTGAATATTATTTTGAATATTTCATTAAAAATGCCTTATGCCTCTAGTGAATTCTTCCTCAGAAAGTGAAAAAATAATAATTTTTCATTTGGAGTTTTTCCATGCTTGCGGAATGGAAGACTATGACATTATATTATTTCACAAATTGCAACCATTGGTTCTAGACCAGTGATGGCAAACTTTTTAGAGACCGAGTGCCCCCAAACCACCCCCATCCATCCCTGCTCTGCCATGCCCGCTGGACCACTCACCACCTCCATGGCCCACCACAGATCATCCAGGCAGCCCAGCAGTGCCATGGTGGCTACACCCTCCACCCGTGCCCTGCAGCATTATCTGCGTGTGATGGGGTGCAAGGGCGGAGTCTTGTCCCCGCTGCCCAGCTACCATGTCCTTGGCTGCACAGTATTGTGTGGGACATGCCCAGGGGCAACTCTCCTCTGGAGCGCTGCTGGTGAGGAGGGGGCCATGGGAGGAGGCGGGGCTGGGGAAACAGTGTGTGTGCCCACAGAGAGGGCTCCAAGTGCCACCTCTGGCACGCATGCCATAGATTCGCCACCACCGCTCTAGACCAAGTGTACCCCAAGAGTCTTTTTGCAGAACCTTGTGTTCCCTATGACAACAAATACTAAAAACTGAAAACACAGTATTTTGAAGAAGCAATTTGGCAGCTGGATCCCTCTTGGTGAGATCTCACTATGTGTGCTAAATCTTCAGTTCTATAATTAACCTTTGGAATACAAGAGTCATGATTCCTTTTGGACATTGTGCTCAGTTAGGGATGGGTAATCTTTGGTGCCTGGGAGTTATATATATTTGTTTGATGGGAATAGGATAGCTAAAAATGAAGGTACAGTCACATCATGTATTTGGGCAGAACTAGACTCTCTGCTTCCATGTTTTAAACAGAGTTATTTTTCAGGTACTTCTTCCCTCAGGAGGCTTTATGAAGTGAAATACAAGTTCATAGAATTCTGGGAACTATTGTTGAAGTTTTGTTTTGTTTCCCATTATAAGACTTATATGAGCACAGATAACAGCCACTTTAATGTAGTGATTCATACACCTGGCTAGAAACAGGGAGATCATGAGTTCTAGTCCCACCTAGATACGAATTCAGCTGAGTGACATTGGATCAGTTACTCTCTCTCATCTCTCCCATCACTTCTGAAAACTGCAAAGTTTTGTCCAGACAATCACCAAGGGTCAAATTTGACTCAAAGACACAAAAGAAAAAAATATCTGCATAAGAAGGTTTGTATGTATTTATGATCTGTGTGCATAACCTGCATTATTTCAAAGAAAACACATTCATGGATGCTGTTCAAATATTCTTAATGACCGTGCCATTCCAATGGCTTTGGAATGAAAAAGTAATGCACGTATCATTTGTTTAGCTGCCAACTTGTGCCAAGATGGAGAACCTCAAATCTATTTGAAAGTCATTATTCTTTACAGTACAAATCTAAGCAGTAAAACTTTATTGATTAGATCTAGAGATCTTAATAGAAGCTGCTCTGTTCCTATTTTATGCGTCATCGCCCTTCAACTTGGGCACAATCTGAAGCAGTTTCAAGGCAAACATAACATATCCCATCAATAACAATATCATGGAGTCTTCAGTACTAGCTGCTGAGAATGAAACAGAAACAAAAGCATCAGTATCAGAAAATTCCCTGACATACCAGTCCTGTAAAACAAAACTGGTGGCCATGTCTGCTAAAAGGGCAGATATACAGGGAAATAGGCAGGTGGGGGAGCTGAAGTGCATACTGCAGTCATAAATTGGGGGGAGGGGTGTCAAGTGCTCAAACTTTGATCATATGACTATGAGGTTGCCCATAGTCAAGGACCATTCATAACTATATATGTTCAGCACCATCATAACTTTGGTTGCTGAATGAATGGTTTTTAAGTAAGGAGAACTTACAAAATTAAAATAGGTACTCTTTGGTGAACAACCACTCATTCAGTGATATTTCAAAGTTAAAACAGCCCTGAATGAATGGCAGCTACAACTAGTTATTGAAGTTCTCAGAATTTCTGCAATCACATGTTTGTGATCTGGAAACTTGGCAACCAGCTTGTACTTACATTTACAATTTGCCACCATTCCTGCTGGCTTCCCATAAGCAAAGTCTGTGGGAAAGCCAGCAGGGAGAATCAAGTTGCTTGAGTATGTCTTACTCATTCATGCATCCTCCCCCAGTCCTTCTGTACTTACACTGATCCTCAGTGGCCACCCACAAACCCTTGTGCATCTGCCCTAGCAATTCATGCATGCTCATGTATCCTCCACCACCTCACTGACACCACCTCAAGCTTCACTGTGCTCATACTACATCTCCCCTATCGCTGCATATCCTCATGCACCACCCAAACCTTTGCTGCACTTGCACCACACTCATCAGACACCTGTTCACCCTTGTACATCTCCTGGAGCCTCCCTGTCCTCATGCCACACTCCCTGGCTACTCCAACTCATTCACCTTCCCTTATCTCACAGAAGCTACCCCAATCTCACTGTACTCATGCTGTGTCCCCTGGCCACTTGCTCAGTCCCTCACTCCCTCTCCTACCTGGCAGCAGGTAGGGAGCTATCTGGAACTTGCAACCTCTTACCACCTTTCCCACTGTCTGGCTATTGGAAGCAGAGAAGATGTTCTAAGGATGTACTGCTTCGCAATTCATGATTCTTGCTTATCATTGGCAATGAGAACTGCAGAGATTGCCATCACTAAGCAAGGTAGTCAGGTGATATCACACTGCATTGCTTAACAATGGAAATTATGTTCCAATTGCAGTCATAGCTCAAGGACAACCTGAATTTAAAAAAGCAAATTAATGACAACATTAGAACAAACCACCTTAGAATTGACAATGAGGATATCAAACAGATGATTTCTGTTTTTTTAGGATTAATCATCAACAGAAAAGGAAAGAACAAACAAACAGTCAAGAAATACAGCACAGTCTAGCACAGTGTTTCTCAACCTTGGCAACTTTATGATGTGTGGGCTTCAACTCCCAGAATTCTCCAGCTAGCGTTGTAAAGTTGCCAAGGTTGAGAAACACTGTAAAGCACTTGGTGTAGGCCTTGGAAAAAATACTCAGTTGTTGTAATGTGTCTATTATATACCTACAAAGATCAAAATTGTGCAAGCCATGGTATTCCCTGTGACACTTTATGGAAGTGAAAGTTGGACTTTAAAGAAGCAGGATAAGAAGAGTATTGATTCTTTTCAACCCCACTCAATCTCAACCTGTAACACAGTGCCCAGCTTCTACCTCAAGGCAGTATCTGTCCTATAACAACTCTGAAACCACATTGGAAATAATCCCAAAATTCTGCTTCCTCCAGGATTACCTATGATTAGTCCCCACTACTTTCTGAACAATTTTTCCCCAAATGGAAGGTTAATGGTAGAACAAAAGTTTAAGATTATTTGGAATATGTGATAGCGAGTGAAGAAGGGATCAAGTCCACATGAGATAGAGCTTGTTTTACAAAGAACTCTGTCACTTCCTCAGAGTTCACAGGTTAAAGGATAGATGACTTCCAATGCATCAGCCTAACATTTTAATGAATTCTTTCTAGCCAGCATTTGACTACAGGGCTGTAATAATCATGGACACCCACAGGGAAGTCAACACGGCACAAATAATAGCAGATTCTCATGCGAATTCAGCATTGGATGGCCTTGCATTGATTAAATAGTGACAACATTCATTAGTTTGGCATCATCGCAGTTTTGCTGCAGAAATTGCTGCTGGAAAACAAATAATCAAAGGAAATCCTGAATTTTGGCCAATTGCATAGGAAAAGCATGTCAATTTATTTCAGTGGTACTAAAGACTCAGCTCTCTCTTTCAGCTCTCTCTGGCCTGCTGTTCCCTTTTGCTATTTTCAATCTCTGTCCCAAACATACACAAACAAATACTGTGATAAAAGAAGGGAAATTATTGCAATAAAGAATTGCAGTTAGAATGGAAATGGAATTGACTAAGGACAATCTCTTTTTTCTCCTTCCTCATTAATTAAATTAGAAAATTCTTCTAGCACCATTTGGCCCAGAGAGACTGGATGTATTTACAAATGACTGATCTTGGAAGGTCAGCTATCTAATGCTATCAATAATTAAAGAACAGCAAGACTTCAAATTAGTATCATTAATTTTGTTGCAACATTTTAACCTTTCCAGGGCATTCTCTCTTTTGTTTTCCAGAAGGTGTATGGATATGCAAGATACAGAAAACCTGCTCACTATTAATTAGTGAGGGAAGTTAGCCCAGAGAAGGAAATATTAAAAGGGCAGAAAAATATATTTTTCCTCAAAAGGATTTTTTAAAACCAAACCTGGCCCCAAATCTATCTCTCTTCCCCAAGCAAGAGCTAGCCCCATACAAATGCAGATGTAAAACCATCAGAAGGTTGAAGCCAGAGCACTCAAGAAGACAAAGAGAAAATCTGCATGCCCCACCCAAACTCTAGGAGTCATTAGCCCCATTACCTGGGAAGCAGGATATGATAATAGGATTAAACCACAGATATCAAGGCCTAGAAAAACACTCAGAAATAGCCTCAAGGTTCATGCCACAGGAACAGGAAACTATTCCAAACAAGGCTAGAGGGGGTATAAAAACCTACTGCCCATGGGCTCAACTCCTTTTTTCCTCTCCTCTGCTCTTTCTTGCAAGGACCATCTTTCTGCTTCTTCAATAAACTGTAACCTTCTTCCCAAAGCAGTTGCCATGTTGCTTATTTATCCCCGGCTTGGATGAACCAGGATGAAGACTTACTTCTGACATTAGTATGAAAAAATGGCTCTTCAAGGCTGCCTAGTATAGAATCACCTTGAATTAATACATGCTCAACATAGTATCTGACAAGCTATGCCTGATCCATATTTCACCCTACTGAATATTTTTATTTTTGTTCCCTTTCCTACATCTAATATGTGGAACCTTCAGGGGAAAATTATTTTTCTGTAACTGCCAAAGCCAAAATCATGCAACCTATTATCAGTCTGGACAGAATTAGTTGTTCCTCTTATGTAAAGAACTGCAAAACAAAAGAAAAAAAACAGAGAAAACCATTAAAAGCTATCATTATAGAAATTAAGTATGAATTTATTCAGTGATCTTGGTACTATGTTAATAAAAAAAAGCTCAAAGATCCTACATCTAATATATACTAAGCATAATGCTAAAGTAGCCCTACTTCTGGGCTTCTCTGTTAAGGCATAAAACAAAGTATGGATTATTATATTATACAGTATAAGAGAAGAAATGTTCAATTCTCCATGAATGCAGAGAATACTCAAAGAATAAAATAACATTAAAGAAAAAGTCAGCAAGAGAAAATGGATACGAAAGGAGAAGAGGGACATCTACTTCTGCTTCTTGAGCGAAAGAAAATGAGACAATAGAATTATGCTATACCTTGGATAATAAAACCACTTCTACTTTTAAAAGAACACAATGTCCAATACTCTGATATTGTATTATTTAAAAATGTGGTTATGTCAATAGAAATCAAATCACAGTAAAGTTTGCAATTTCTATGTAGTATTATTGAACTTTTAAGATTCACACATCAAAAAGTTGGAGTACTCTGCCATTATTAAGGAGTGCACTCATTTATACAATTGGAGTTACATAGCCCTAAATATATATTCATGTAATGTTATCAAGTGTAAAGCTATATTTGTGTAATGTTATTAAATGGTCTGAAGACCTTCACTCACTCTCTATATTTGAACAAGCTTTTTTTTGGGGGGGGAGTCTTTGGAGAACTGCATACATCTGCTTATTGTACTATGTGGATAATTTGTTTGAAGACTGAATTCAAAAGCAATTTGACTGAATCACCCTTTCCATAAAATAGGACACTCTTAAATTGATTTAATGATTCAGTATGCACAAACCTTTCCCTTTCCCAATCAAATTGATGAATCATATCAAGGTTATTCATGTATCCAATTAATTTATATGCTTAATTTGTTTTCTATTGCTGCTAATAAATTAATTTAATCCTTTTCAATATTAGCAAATGAGCATTGGACTTTTTTAGATTAAACAGCTAAGATTATTTTATAATGGTGCAATAACGAACATGCTCTAGCTTGCAGCATTCAGTGTCACAGTGTCACATTTTGCTTTCATAAATGTGTGGAAGTAGAAAGAGAAGGATCTTGAGGAAATTAGTTCTAGATGATTTTAAATATATTTAGAACTGTATAATATTTCAAAGGATATACACAGACACATAAGCACAAATCACAGATCATTAATCTCTGTGCAGGCCACTTATTGAAGAGGTAATCTGCAATAACAATAACTCTTTTAGAGAAGAATCCTCTTTTTCCTTTTTTTCTTCATTCTAATGGAGTGAACTCTATTTATTATATGCATACTATTTATTATATGCATACTGTCATATTACACTCTCTCTCAAAAGAGAAGTTTTCACTTAAGCAGCAGTCTACACTTCATAGCTGCAGGCTCACCAGTACTGTAGATCTAGTAGGTCTATGCAAGACAACTAAAAAATGTGTTGTATTATTGGGTTAAAGTGCTGTCTATCTTTAGCCAAACCCTATCCTGGTGTCTCTCTGTTTACATCTATTTCAAGACATTGCATTCCTCTGACTTGCCTCCAAGCTAGAGGTTGACAAAGCCTAATAGCTTTATACATTTTGAGACTGACCTTAGATAATCTTGGAACAAAAGAAAAACACTACTGTAACACCAGTACAACTAAGGAAGATCTAAGACATATGGTATGATTTATTCATCAGATGACGATGAGGGAAAAGCAATACCATGGGATTTTTGCAGGAAAATGATGATACCCAGTCATATTTGAGCCATAGTTAGGTGAAAATAGGTGCAAGGTCTTTGATTTGCCCCCATGAAGAACTTGGGTTTGCAATGGAGATGATTCTCTTCATCAAAGCGGAGGTGATGTGATTTACCTCAACAAAACACATGTTTCATCTTTAAGCTTCAATAAGAGATATCATCTCTTACCTGTGTCACTTCAAAAGCTTTTGTGAATGCTGCACAACGCTAATATGACAACATGTCTTGCAGTCTCCTTTATAGCTCTCTTGCACACAAAAAAGGTGAAAGGGATTACTGCACTAAAATTACACATATGCAATATCTCTCTTACTTTTTTGCAAGTGCTAAAAGATGCTGAAAAACAGAGCAAAGCAAAGCAACAGATTTTCTTCTCTTCACTCATAGAAGCAAAGAAATCACATTGTTCCATCAGAGAGATTCGTCCAATCTTACATAAAAGCATGCAACTATTTGAAAATCTGCCCAAGTTTAGAGGCTAGTTGTATATATCAGAGGTACCCAACCTTTTGGGCACCAGGGACCAATTCCATGGAGAGAAGTTTTTCCACAGAGGGTGTGTGGTTTTGTATGTTACTTGCATCCCATGGATGAGGCTTTGCTTGTTTGTGCGGACTGGTTGTTGGCATGCCAGGGCCCAGTACTTGTCCACAGACTAGGGGTTGGGGACCCCTGATGTGTATATTATCCTAACCATAGACTTATTTCACGTTGAAAAGAAAATCTGGACCAGTGTTGTACCAAACTACAAATGGGAATTTATAGGACTTTCTCCCTAGAAAAAAATTCTACCTAAATTAGAGAAAAAGAAAAAAAAAACTTTTACTGGGGATTTGCCATGTTAATATTTAAAATAGAAGGAATAGATTGTGTATTTATCTGATATATTTAATAATCTGAACCTTAGAGAAAAACTCAGCTAAAATTAAAGGATGTGGGGTCAGCAAATCACATTTTCTGTTCTCAGTTGGTTTGGGGTCTGTTCTTAGATTCTAATTAAGAAAAATAATTTGTTAGCTCTGATTTGTCTCCATAGCTATTGTTTCCAAAAATGAAATAAAAGCATCAATTCTGAAACCTACAATACATGGCTTACAGTGGTGGGATTCAAGTACATGAACAACTGGTTCTCTGTGTGAATGCTGCTTCCAGAAGCCCATTTTGGGCCTGGGCAACAAAAAAATAGCTACCGGTTCTGCTGATGTGGTGTGAACCGGCTGAATCCCACCACTGATGGATTAACTTCTCCATACAGCAGGTTGCAAAAGGTTTACAGAACAAATAGCCTACAATGCATAAAACATTTTGATTAATTAGAAAAATATGATACAAATATTCTATAATATCTAATTAAAATTAAATTCAATATATAAAAAGCTTGATCTCATAGCAGACATTACACTCCCAAAATTAGGATGCCCAGACTGCACATATGTGTTTTGTTTCTTCATTTGTACGCTATTTTAACCAACTTTAAGAAGAAATCTGGATTATCATTGTCATTTTTTTCTTGGGGATAGTTGTTTGTTTGAACTTTCATTGCCTCTTTTTTACAGAGTTAACTGCTTCCCATCTTTGTGATTCAACTAAGAATATGAGAATAATTTTTCTTATCTTTTTAAATAAGATAAAAGTAGTGAGATATATTCACTAAGAGGCAACTCATTGAAAATCCTTCTTGTATTTCATGAGAATGACTGGTACATGTTTTGATTTTGTAGAACCAAGTTGTTCCATATTAGTTTCAGTTAAGGCATGGCAAATAATTTCTATAAAATGAAAATTCTACAGACTACAAGTGCTCTAACAACCACTCTATAGGACAGACAGGCAGAAAACTAGCACAACACATCCACAAACATCAACTAGCAATCCAAAAATATGAAGAAAATTCCTTAATTTCACAACACATAAACAGTCTCAACCATAGTTTCAATTGATAAACTGTGAGCATCTTGGTCCAAGGTAAATCTAAAAATGCTAGGGAATTCTTGGAAGTTTGACATTCAGACAAATCAACTGTTAGTAGACACATAGAAATAAAACACGTTTACACACCATTCAAAAGATACAATTAAAAAGCTAAGAAGGAAACTAAAAATCCAGAACACACCTTTCTAACAACCAACACACTCCTAAACAGAGATTAACACTAGACAAACAAACAGAAAACAATACCCTAATGAACAAACAGCAAAGGAGAAAACCTCATCCCCCACCAAAACTGGCAGGGAAAGCTACTGTTTATAAACAATGAGCTAACTTCAAGTAACCTACACTTATTTCCACTGATGATGTTGCTTGAGTGGGTAATGAATTGTCCACATGCAAACAACTAAGCTCAGAGAGCATCAAGGACTCCACTGAAAATTCTAATTCTGAAGTCCTTCCAAGGAAGAAAACGCAAGGCCTTATTTCTGAGTATTTCCTTTCACCCGGTTCTTAAAAGTCATGAAACTGTGAGTTAATCTAAGATAATTCTTAACATGATAAATGAGCCCTAGTCCTGCTTTAGGCATAAAGCCAGCTGGGTGACTTTGGACCAATCATCCTCTCTCAACGCCAGGAAAAAGGCAACAGCAAACCATTTCCAACAAATGTTGCCAAGAAAATTGCAGGGACTTATTTGTGTGGTTGCCAGGAGTAGTCAAGACAGATTCAATGTCTGTCTGTCTGTCCAGAACACTGCAATCAGTTAGGCATTTTAATGTAATTGTCTGAAAACCATTATGAAATGCTATTAGCCATCCCTTACCCTTATCTGTACTATTTTATTACTCTCAATTGCTCTCTTAGTAGCCTAATGTGCAGTGTCCTCCAATTATATATTTAAACTTTTCTTTCTTTCTCTGAATCATTTACCTGAAGTGTCATATGTTATTCATTGCCCTTGCTGATTGCCTTGCTAATTGCTCTCTATACTTGGTTTACATCACTACTAAATGCGAACATGTTTGTAATGCTGATAATATCAGTCACTCTTGGATGACTTTAGAAAGCCTCAACCTTCCATTTTGAAAGCAGTGTGAGGCTTTGTTTCTTAAATTCTCATTCATTAAAATTCATTAAGACATCTCATCCTTCATTGAAAATTCTAATTTATTGCTAGACACTATGGCAAACCATAAAAGATACCTTAAGATACAATGTTATTTATTTGTTGTTTTATCTACATTTAACCTCAGACAATTAGTTTTATCAGACAGATATGATGTGCATAAAGAATATCATGTACAGATAAAAATGGATTCTATTTATATTAAGTTCAGGCATGGACTGTGTTACATAAGGGTTAAAAAAAATCATAACATGCCATACCGTGTTTCCCTGAAGGAAAGACCTAACTTGAAAATAATCCATAGCTTGATTTTTTTGGATAATCCCTATCCCAAAAATAAGCCCTAGTTTTGGGGCCTCTGATGGCGAAATGCAGGCTGGGGGGCACCATGAGCAACAATCCAGAGCTCCATTCTTAGCTGCAGAGGCATTTCCATCAGCTGCAGAAGCATTTCCATCAGCTGCAGAAGAAGTGGGCTTTGCTGAGTGGGGCTGTCAGTGCCATAGCCGCAAGGTAAGACCATGGAAAAGACACCCACCCAAAAAAAAGATAAATAAATGAATAAATAAGACTGGGTCTTATTTTGGGGAAAACACAGTAGTTGTACCACAATTCAGTTGGGAAATCTAGAGGCAGACCTTTCAGCTGTTTCAATATAACTCTAAGGATGTTGTGATCCCAATTAATTTCAAAACATTTAGTCTTCTTTTACTGTGGGATCCCTCTAATTTAGCATCATGTTCTCACAAGGGTTAATCAGATACCTCTGTACTTTCAAACAGATATATTTCTAGATATAGGCTCCCATATAGCAATTTTGACCAACAGCCAATAATTAATTGCTATTGAAGAGAGACAATGCCTCAGTATCTCTGTGAAGTTTAATTAAAAATTAGAAGAGGGTGTAAAAGAATACAACAACTTTGGACAGTTTACATGGATCAAATGTTTTTTCTCCATTGAAGATTTTGGCATTACCCAATAGGGCAGATATTTTTCATCAATTTATACAATGCATAAAAATTGCTTCTATCCTTCAGACCAGAAGTTCTAGACTCTTAAAGTGTAATTTATGGTGCATTTATGATGCCAAACTGGTTTTATCATTTTCTTTGTGGTTAAAAAATGGTTATATTGCTATTTGTTTACTTTAGCTTTTCTTTTAAACATTTTATTAAAATAAAAATATTTTATCTTTACTGCAATTTGCCCTGAATGTCTATATAAGCAGAATATTGGAGCATAAATTTAATCAATAAATATTTTATTGCTTGTGAGAAACTCATAGAATGTATATTACTGAATAGTTTTCATAAATATAGTATATGTGAGAAAATCAGTGGTTGCTTTTTTCAAAATTAACATGCATATTATTTCAATAATGTTCTGGAAAAAACAGCAATATTGAGTTTCTTGAAAGTAGATAGACTAGATAAAGAAATGATAGATAGTTAGATGATAGATAGATAAATAGATAGATAGATAGATAGATAGATAGATAGATAGACAGACAGACAGACAGACAAATGTTGTTGTTTTTTTTTTTTTTTTAAGTCTAGGAGAGTAAATAACATTTTCAAGGATCCAAGATTCAATATATTAGTGATATTTGTGACATCAAGGAAGTTTAATCCTGCCATTTCTCACTATGACCTTTTTTGTTAGAAAATATATGAGAAAAAAAAAGAGATAACACATACTTTTGAAGTACCAGCTTGCTAAGGTTTGCTAAGCACTGTGCCAAAATAGTCTAAACGTCTGGAAACTGGCACATTTATCCCAATTATGGAAGTTTGTACAACAATGTAGGTATAATAATAATAATAATAATAATAATAATGACTACAAAAAGGCATTTGACTCTCTGCCACATGATTGGATAATAAAGTGCCTAGAAATAACAGGAGTCAGTAGAAACATCAGAAAATTTGTACAAAGATCGATGGCACAACACAGTTGCAGATCAATAGTGAGAGGCTGGGAGAGGTTAATATCAAGAGAGGAATATTTCAAGGAGATTCATTATCACCATTACTATTTGTTATTGCACTGTTTCCTCTGTCAACAATACTGAATAACTCAGGACATGGCTATCAAACATCAAAACATCTGCCAGACTATCCCACCTCCTTTATATGGATGATCTGAAGCTGTATGGAAAAACATCATCTGAAATAGAATCGCTGCTCAACACTGTCCGTATATATAGCCAAGATATTGTAATGGAGTTTGGCTTGGACAAATGTGCACACTTACTATCAAACAAGGAAAAATAGTGAAAACTGAAGGAATCAAGATGCCCCACGAAAATAACATTAAGAGTCTGGATGAGGAAGAGTACTACAAATAATTGGGTATCCTTCAAGCTGACAACATCAAGCACACTGAAGTCAAGAAAAAGATTAGAGGTGAATACATCAAGAGGGTGAAGAAGATCTTAAAATCCAAACTCAATGGAGGAAATACCATAAAGGCAATCAACACCTGGGCAATCCCAGTTATTAGGTACACAGCTGGAATAGTGGACTGGACTCAAGCAGAACTAAAAGCAATGGATAGGCAGACCAGAAAAATAATGACAATGAATCATGCCCTTCATCCACGCAGTGACATTGATAGACTTTACCTACCAAGGCAAATAGGTGGGCGTGGAATGCTACAAGTACATCAGATGGTTGAAGAAGAAAAAATGGCTTTGGAAGAATATCTGAAGAACAATGATGAAGATGCACTGAAATTAGTATATCAGGAAGCTTACTGACTACTGGAGAGACCAAACTGGCCTACAAGAAAGACCAAATGAAGAACAGAATAGAGGCATGGGAAGACAAGCACTACATGGCCAATACATGAAAAAAATAGCTGGGAAAGCAGATAATAATAAAACCTGGCAATGGCTAAGAGCAGGAAAATTGAAGAAAGAGACCGAGGGACTAATTATGGCTGCACAAGACCAAGCCTTAAGGACAAATGCATACAAAGTCAAAATTGAGAAGACAGCAACAGACAGTAAGTGCCGCCTATGCAAAGAAGCTGAAGAAACAGTGGACACTTGGTAAGCTGTTGCAAGAAGATTGCACAAACTGATTACAAGCAGCGGCATGACAAAGTAGCAACAATGGTGCATTGGAAGATCTGCAAAAAATATCATTTGCTGTAAGCAAAAACTGGTGGGATCATAAAATAGAGAAAGTCATAGAAAATGATAAAATTAAACTGCTCTGGGACTTCAGAATTCAAACAGACAAGCACCTGAACATAACACCCCAGACTTAACAATTGTCGATAAGAAAGACAAAAAAGTCTGGATAGTGGACGTGGCAGTGCCTGGAGACAGCAGAATAGACGAGAAAGAACTGGAGAAGATAACAAGATACAAAGACCTACAAATAGAAATAGAAAGACTGTGGCAAAAGCAAGCAAGGGTAGTAACAATAGTCATAGGCTCCTTGGGCGCAATCCCAAAACAACTGGAGCACCACTTGAACACCATTGGCATTGACAAATTTGCTATTAGTCAATTGCAAAAGGCGGCCTTATTAGGAACTGCTTCCATCCTGCGACGATATCTGTAATACCATCAAACATCCACATCTGCCTATCCCAGGTCCTGGGTAAGGACTCGATAGGTAGACAAAATGCCAAATCCAATCTGAACATCTGGCTGACTGTGCGATGATCGATAACAACAACAACAACAACAACTGGAGCACCACTTGAACACCATTGGCATTGACAAATTTGCCATTAATCAATTGCAAAAGAAGAAGAAGAAGAAGAAGAAGAAGAAGAAGAAGAAGAAGAAGAAGAAGAAGAAGAAGAAGAAGAAGAAGAAGAAGAAGAAGAAGAAGAAGAAGAAGAAGAAGAAGTGGTAGTAGTAGTCTTGGAGGTCTTCTAGTCCAACCCCCTGCTCAGACAGAAAACCCTATACCATTTCAGACAAATGGCTGTCCAGTCTCTTCTTAAAAACTTCCAGTGTTGGAGCATTCACAACTTTTGGAGGCAGGTTTTCTCATTGATTATTTGTTCTAACTGTCTGGAAATTTCTCTTTAGTTCTAAGTTGCTTCTTTCCTTGATTAGTTTCCATCCATTGCTTCTTGTCCTGCCCTCAGGTGCTTTGGAGAATAGCTTGACTCTCTCTTCTTTGTGGCAACCCCGCAGATGTTGGAACACTGCTATCATGTCATCCTTATTCCTTCTCTTCTTTTGTTGAAAGATACAGTGGCTTTTTACATCAATGTTTCACAAGATATAGGAAGATGTAGGAAGCACATAAAATATATGCAAATTAGGAGAAAATATGAACAGGTTGTAAGTACTTACAAAACTGTGCATAAAGATTTGCATTAGAAATATACATAAAAATGAGTACATTAAAGTAATGTAGGGGTGTCAAACTGCTGGCCTGCGGGACATATGCCTCACACTAAAACCATGCCCAACCCATTGCTGGCAATAGGAAAAAAGTCATAGTACGTCACGACATGTCACGTGATGTTGCGAGTTTGACACCCGTGAAGTAGTGCATATTGATGAGGACCTTTTTTCCCCCTTACATTTATAAACAAATGCACAATCGAAACCAAAATAAACCTATATTTTGGAAATTGAAAATTTGTGATCACTAAAATTAACATGTCTGTCTCTCAGGAATTCTAACTGGTTCTCAAGATTCTAATATACCCTTCGTTAGAACAAAGTGCAAATTCTCAATACAATTTATACATGCAAATATTTTAGTAAGTTTAATTAGATAGATAAGATAACCTTTTTGTCATTTTTTTTATTGTGGGCACACACTGGCACACATTAAAAATGAAAAATTCTGTTTCCTGTTCTCAAAAGTGTACACATACATAACACACATACAAATATGCTATATACATACATATGTATATATCCCTATACCCTTACATATAAATATATATCAATATTAATCATTGTCCATCTTGAATACATAATGGAAGGAGGAAGCTTTAGAGTTCACAAGGTTAATACTGTATGCAACAGAACTGTGAATGAATCTGGATATTCTACCTCCTTCCAGAAGGTAACAAGAAAAACAGGTTGTAAAGAGGATGTATGGCATCCCAGACAATCCTGCGGACCCTGCTCAATCAATCCTTGTATGCTATGTCCTGGATAGAAGGGAGAGAACTGCCAGTAATCTTTTCTGCCATCCTCACCACTGTCTGCATTGTCTTCTTGTCTGAAGCAGTGATGCTTCCAAAGAAAGATGTTGTTAAATTAATAATAATAATAATAATAATAATAATAATAATAATAATAATAATAATAATAAAAGTTGTAAGGGACCTTGGAGCTCATCAAGTCCAACCCCTGCTCAGGCAGGAAACCCTATACCATTTGGGACAAATGGCTGTCCAGTCTCTTCTTAAAAACTTCCAGAAAGCATTCACTGCTTTCTTCCTAAAAAGAAAAAAAAATGTTCTTCAAGAGATATAAAACATTTTCTGTTACCATAACCTAAATATTGCTACTAAACTGTGAATAGGGGGTGGGGGGTGGGTGGGGGTAGTAGGATAATAAAAGAAGGATAAAACAATACATGTACTGTAGTCTCACTAAAAATAATAGAATTGAGACAAGCAGCTCAAATCTTGAAGCAAACCAAGTATACTTCAAATATTTCCTGGAAGTATTTGAATGAAATGAGACTTCCAATACTTTTGTTAAATTAGGAGAATTCTCACATTTAAATTAAATAGAATTATAGCTTTATTGAACATTATGGAGTATGAAATAACTGGAAGCCAAATAACATCAACCAGAAGGCAAAACAATGATATTGGAAGTCATTGCAGCTGCCATTTTTTTCCTGATATGTTGTTTTATTGTTTGATTATGATTATATACCAGTATTGAGGCTCTATATTTTCTACCTTCTCTGTTGGGTACAATTATTAACTTTTTGCCATGCAATTTGGGTCAAGAGTGCTATTTCATTTAAAGTGCCTTGCCAAGGTCAACCACCTGTGTTATATAGGGTTTTGATGGCATTGTCTTACATCAGTCTTGACTAGCTGATAGGCAAGAAACATAAGCATAAGTGTGTTCAATTAGAAATATGAATAATCATAATAAAGTACTATATCAATTCTGAAACTCCTTTAAGGGTATGGCTGGGAAAATGCTGTTCATTAGCATGACTATTCTGGGGGATGTTTATTACTGCCTCATATATGAATATACACTGTTGCTGAGTTTTGTTTTTGTTTTTAATTTTGTTCAATAGCCAAGACAGATGCTGCAGCCAGATCACCCTCACATCCAATCAATAAATCCTTCTGGTTTCTTCTTTGTGTTCGTCTGCCTTCAAAACTTTGAAGCTCCCATATATTTTGCGCAAGGAATGTTATGTCTTTTAATGTCATTTTTAATTGTTTTCTTCAGGTGCTCAGAGTTCGATATAAGATGGGTGGCTATACAAATTCTGTAAATAAATAAATAAATTCAGAAAATGTAGATCCAGGAACTTTGAAAAGAAAATTATCAATTAGGAGACACAATTCTGACAGCATTTAATCTAAATAGTTGTAGACAAAAAGTTACCACTTTGGTAACTTTAACTTCTTATAGCTCATAGTCTAATGTTGAATATCCTGGTTTTAATCTATAGAAGCTACAGCATTTTAAAACAACCTAATTTTATTCTTTTCTTAAGATCTAGGAGAGTTTGTGATTGAGGAGCATTCTTTACCTACAGAAGATCAACAGTTCTTCTGCAGATAGAATCAAGATCATATGAAGTATTAACACCACTTTATAATGCCTTGGTAAGACCACACTTGGAATACTGCATCCAGTTTTGGTCCCCTTAATGTAAAAAAGATGTTGAGACTCTAGAAGGAGTGCAGAGAAGAACAACAAAGATGAAACATATGAAGAACGGTTACATTAATTGGGTATGTCTAGTTTAATGAAAAGAAGAACTAGGGTGACATGATAGCAATGTTCCAATATTTAATGGTTGGCCACAAAGAGGGAGTCAACCTATTTTCCAAAGCACCTGAAAGCAGGAGAAGAAGCAGTGGATGGAAACTAATCAAGGAGAGAAGCAACCTAGAACTAAGGATAAATTTCCTGACAGTTAGGAATAATCAGTGAAACAACTTGCCTCCAGAAGTTGTGGGTGCTCCAACACTGGAAGTTTTTAAAGAAGAGATTGGACAAATTTGTCTGAAATGGTATAGGGTTTCCTGCTTGAGCAGGGGGTTGGACTAGAAGACCTCTAAGATTCATTTCAACTCTGTTATTCTGTATTCAGTTCCATTTCCAGTATTTTTCAGTAAAGACTCCTATCTGAAAGCTTGGAGAATTACCAGCCTTCAAAGTACAGTCTGTACTAATGTTTCTCAACCTCAGCAACTTTAGCAATCAAGCAATAAACAACAGTCTAATTAAGGAACTACCAAGGATAAAAATATAC
This sequence comes from Crotalus tigris, assembly GCF_016545835.1. Lineage (NCBI taxonomy): Eukaryota > Metazoa > Chordata > Lepidosauria > Squamata > Viperidae > Crotalus > Crotalus tigris. The sequence goes on from NW_024096970.1 coordinate 15,909,020, forward strand.
CATCAATGACACTGACAGGGCAAGCAATGTATATAAATAAAAAACAAACTCCACTCCCTTCTACAACTGAATATGTTATCTAGTTGTGTACTGGAAATGTTTGGAAGCAAACAGCCACACTCATAGAGAATTAAGGACTCCACAGACTTCCCTCTTTCTGAAGATTTTATTATGAATCATTGCAGAACATTGGACTGAAATGTAAGGCATGAATTTTAGAAGTAAAATTTTCCCATGCTCTATCATGTTCTGGAAAAGGCAATTAAAATGGAAAGGGCTCTGCATTTTAAAAGTTAAGTCATGTGATTTGTGTAAAAAAAATCTTCACCTTGCTAAACTTGATTTTTAAAGATATGTTAAATGTTATTTCTGAGAGTGGAAGGATTGAACTTAAATCTAAACCAATATGACTAGCATACTTCAATAGTGGAGAATTGGAATTATGTCCTTATGGACCAGGTTACCAGACTTTCAAAGAAGCAGAAATATAGCAATAATGGGAAATGCCAGTTGCATGAACATCTGTTACCAAATCTTACAGATATTACATTGGAGTCTCTTTTTGACCTTTGAGAAATCAATGGCGGATAGGCATAGTGCCAGAGGACTCAGAAAGGGCAACTGATATTCCTATCTTGAAAAAGAAAAAAGAGAGAAATTGAGAAGCCACAGACTAGTCAGACTGATATCAATACTAGGCAAAACTCTGGACCATATTAGTTGGTTAGCATGTGAGTTTTTGTAAAACAATGTATTGCTTGGCAAGACTCAGCATGGGTTTATCAAGAATAAATAATTCCAAGCCAATTTGATCTGCCTTTTTGATAAAGATATCAGTTTAGCTGTCCTTGAGAATATGGACATGGAATACTCTGACTTCATTAAAGCATTCCAGGAAACCCCTAATGAGATTCTAATAGAATGAATGGTAAAATATAACTAAACTATGTTACCATTATTCTGACATACAGTAGAGGTGATTGAACAAAAATGCCCAGGAAGTACAAATTAATAGCTCTCACGAAGTGTCAAGGGGCATACCAGAAAGTATATTAAGGTCATGTATAGTTATGTACATTTAAAAATGACTTGGTTGAGGAGCTAAAACAAATGACTATTAAAATACAATTTGTCTGAAATGGTATAGGGTTTCCTGCCTGAGCAGAGAGTTGGACTAAATGACCTCCAAGGTCCCTTCCAACTTTATTATTATTATTATTATTATTATTATTATTATTATTATTATTATTATTACTACTACTACTACTACTACTACTACTATTACTACTACTACTACTACTATAGATGTCAGTGGCAGTCCTGATTTATGGGTGGGTTATATTATTATTATTATTATTATTATCATCATCATCATCATCATCATCAAATTTATATGTGACCCAAAGATAAGGGAGATAACACTTTGAAGGGCAGTGCCAAGTCTTTGGAGCATATTGACAAGCTGGAACAATGAGTAAAAAATTTCAAACTAGGGAAAAAATGCAAGAACCTACATTTGGGTATAAAATAACAAAGGCATGCATATAAGATACAATCCTGGGTTGTATAAACAGAGGCATAGAATCAAGATCACGTGAAGTATTAGTACCGCTTTATAAAACCCTAGTGAGACCACACTTGGAATGCTGCAACCAATTTTGGTCACCATACTACAAAAAAGATGTTGAAACCTTGGAAAAAGTTCAGAGAAGAGCAACTAAGATGATCAAAGGTCTGGAGACTAAAACATATGAAGAACGGCTGCAGTACTTGAGTTTGGCTAGTCTAAAGAAAAGAAGAGATAGGGGTGACATGATAGCAGTATTCCAGTATTTGAGAGGCTGCCATAAAGAAGAGGGAGTCAAATTATTCTCCAAAGCACCAGAGGGCAGGACAAGAAACAATAGTTGGAAACTGATCAAAGAGAGAAGCAACCTGGAATTAAGGAGAAACTTCCTAACAGTGAAGACAATTAACCAGTGGAACAGCTTGCCTTCAGAAATCATGGGCACTCCATCACTGGAGAATTTTAAGAAGACACTGGAGAGTCACTTGTCTGAGATGGTATATTTTCTCTTGCTTGAGTGGGGGGCTGGTCTAGAAGATCCCCAAGATCCCTTCCAGCTCTATTCTATTCTATTCTATTCTATTCTATTCTATTCTATTCTATTCTATTCTATTCTATTCTATTCTATTCTATTCAGATGGACTGTGGAGATCAGGTCAGTAATAGTATATGAAAAAGAACAGATTTTGATTGGAACTCAGAAAAAAATCCTAATAGGTAGAGATATTCAACAATGGAATAGACAACTCTGAACTTGCCCTCACTGGAGGTATTCAAACAGAGGCCAGAGAGCCATATGTAAGTGATTCTGTGGTAGGGGATTCCTGAGCTTGGCAGAGGATGGATGGGATTGAATGAGTTGCAAAGTCCCTTCCAATTTACAGTCTACTATTCAGCAAGTATCCTAATATGCTGATAGAAGGCCAGACTAAAGAAAGTGCTTGATAGAATGATCAATGCTATAATGATCTTGGCTCTCTGTAATATGTCTTTTAGAACATAGTACGTATTCTATTGAATCTCATGGAAATCTTCTTTCACATACTGACCTCCTTGGAAAATATCATGCTGAAAGAAGTTGTGAATTATGAAAGGCAGAATAATATAATTATATATAAATAATATCTAAAGAAATAAAAAAATACCTGAGTCCTGATATACACAATGAACAGATTATTCTTTCAAACTCTGTCAGAAATGGAATTACATGTGTATATTAAGCAAAAGTTGCATTACTGAAAATATTCATTCATTCATTCAATTTATATGGCTGTTGATTTCAAAAATATGACTCTTTATTCTTGGCTAAAAAAGAACAAGATAAAAGTAATGTAGCCAAACAATAAATAACTAATAGCGAATCTGAGATGAAATTATGCATATAATCCAAGATATTAGTAAGAAAAATCAATTTAATCGGGTGTGATGTTTGTTATGTATCTTTTAACAGCAAAGTGGGTGAATGCTGAGTACAAAGATAAAGAGATGGAAGAATCTGTTTTGAGCTTTTGGGAAGTAGAAGATCAATCAATGCTTGATCTGATGCATAATGTTTTAAGCACCATTAAAAATAATCATCTTGCAATGTTAAAATTATAAGACTAGGGGTATGATATTAGAATATCTTAATTCAGTATAATTTATAGAATGTGTCAATATTTTTTTTCAATGGAAAAAGAGTATTGTCTGTGTAGTAATGGATTTTTCTTCCCATGGTGTACTCTTGGCCATTATTTAAAGATCTTGTGATGAACATATCCTAAAGAGGTAGTTAAAAGTGTGAATGCTTCTGAACATATAGCATCTGTTACCATTATAAATAGATCAGCCATAGCCTATTAATTAAAATTGCTCTTCTCACAAAACTGAAATATAGATTTCCAGATTCCAAAGAGATGTGGCCAGAAATATTTTTTCTACACAGTACAGTCCTGTTTCAGCCTTCAAACTCTTTCTCACACACAGTTGTTAGCTGAGAATTGCAATTTATTTAAGTCTGTGCATATAAGGAGTGTAAATCAACCTAGTCTTTTGGAAAGAAAGCTTCCCAGGGTTGTTTTTCTTTCAGCAGGAGTGCACTGAAGAGAAGTCAAAATCCAGTCCAAAGTTCAGAAAGCCAAGTTAGGTTTGCCAGACAGTCCAAGTTTAGAATTTCATGAGCAAGATTCACGAGCAACAATGACACACCAGAGCAGAAGATCAGACAGTTGTTTTCAATGAAGAAATATGAATCATACCTGCCTCTTTAAATCTGGCAGCAACTCATTATCTTAAGATAGATCTCTTTGTTTGGCAGAAGATCACTGAGTGTCTTGGGAGAGGGTTGTCTCATCATCTGACTGCTCTAGTTGTCCTGATACCATCTGTCTTTGATCAGCCTCCGGTGATTCCTGATTTGATATTTCTTAAGGCTGACATTGCACAAAATCTGTTGGAGAAGCTTCTTCAGAGTCAAAGTCCATGACTTGGGCCATCACAAGTATCACTGGAGGGTTTTCATATATTTCTCACAAGTATTTCTTTTTCTGACTGCAGTTTCTATGAAGAATTATTGTATTGGCTGATTCTATTCCACGTGTGTGAGTAGAGCTCAAGATCTTAAGAAAGTTTTATCAATGTGCCCTAATCTTAAAAATAATGCTGGGTCAGTGGGCTCTAATTTAGATGTGCTAGGAGAAAATAGTGAAAGCAGAAGAAAGGAAGGTACTTATGTAAGACAATTCAGTAAGCAAATTGCCTTCAGTATTCATATTTTATGGCCTACAGAAAGATTAAGTGCTTATATAATTGATTGTAAAGACACAGCTATGTTTGCCATCTGCTTTTTAAAAATATAATTTTGTTTAAGATATTTGTAATAAGATAAAAACAATACAAATACAAAAAATGAAGATAAGGAAAAAATAGTGAATAAGTAAGGAAAAAAATAGAAAAGGAAAAGGTATAAAGACATTGTATCTGATTTTTTTGACTGCAGTTATAAATGGATTTATATTTTATCCTCTCTCTATAAGGTTACATCATCTATTTGTCATCTATTAGAGCTGCAAAAGAGGCTTCTTAGTTTTGTATTTTAAGTTTTGGAAGTCTTCCTCTTTTAATTCTGAAAAGCCCAATTACTCTATTTACAATGTAAGACAATTGTGTGCTACAAGGGTTATTATCAAGAGCAATCTATTAATGTCTTCAAAATGTTTCCTTAATGAGGATAGCTGTATAATTGCATGCTATCATTGTAATTATTTTTTTATTTCAGGCAGGAATATGGCAAGAAAGGTTCTTTATGCAGAATTAATTTATCAAAATGAATGGTGAGAGATCACACTAGTTTTCCTACTTGCACCTTTTTTTCTTTTGAACTTCAGCTTGTTCAGTGTCTGTGAAATGTAGGAGCACACTTTTTTCATGTGTGCAAACATAAGTAAGCAAACAATCCATGAAAGTTGTAAAAAGTGATGGAGTCAGATGAAAAGACTGATAATAATGTAATATAACATAACAGAACAGAACAGAATAGAATAGAATAGATTAGAATAGAATAGATTAGAATAGAATAGAATAGAATAGAATAGAATAGAATAGAATAGAATAATACAATACAATACAATACAATACAATATCCAAAAAAGAAAAAGGTCCAATAATAATGATACAATTAAAGACCACCTTTACATCTATTATTTCCAAAAAATGTTATTGATTTGCAATTGTAACCTAATGTACCCTAGATCTGAGATAAACATGTATCAAAGGTCTGTCAATTACACATTTTCAAATGGTACAGGCTCTCCTGCTTGAGCAGAGGGTTAGACTAGAAGACCTCTGAGGTGACTTCCAGCTCTATTCTGATTGATTGATTGATTGATTGATTGAAATTCCATGACCCTAGTAACTTAATGATAAGTTACCAAGTAACTTATGATTGTTATGAGACTGAACTTTCAAACAAGTTGTTCTTATTGAATATCTCATCACTGTCATGATTTCAAGTGGTTAGCATTAGGTAAGATACAATAATTTGGGCTTTAAAACTGCAATGATTAGTTCATGATGTGGTCCTATTTAACATACTGTGGTATTTATTGAGTTTATGTCTGATGAATTAGAATGGAGTCAGATGATTTATAAAGTCAGGGTGAAGCCAGCATGTAGGCACAGAGGGAATTTCAAAGAGCATTTTGTTTCCACTTTAAAATATCAATTGCCGTACATGTGGGGTGAACATTATGTTTTTCTTCCATGGTTCTTCAGCCTTGCCAAGCTACTATGTCCTTCTTCTGACACTTGCTTTCCCTTGAAATATCAGCTTCAAATGGGCATTTCTAAGCTCTTATTTTTGCTTTCTTTCAGAAATAAAGATACCCTTCCCCAAGAACAAGAATGCTCACTATGAAGCAGAAAAAAAAATCAAGTAATGTTTCTTTTCTAGCCATATATTTGATGCTGTTAAATTGCAGCCATTTGTTTGATCTCCTCTACACATTTGTATTTTAAATCCCTCATTTCCAGCTTTATGAGATTAGTAATAGGTTTTAGTCAAATGCTTTGGCTCTATGTGCAATAAAGTCAGCTATTTTTTTTAAAAAAAGCTGTACTTCACAGAAATCATTGACAAAAACAGCGGTCATTGCTTCAGCTTTCTCTCCAATCACAGTATGTAAATAAGTCTTCAGACTTTACAGTATGCATAAAAGCTGTCCAGAAACAATGTTTTTTTTTAAAAAAATGCTTACATAGTATTTTCCCTTTTAATGAATCATATAAACAAACTTTACTAAACTATCAGTTGCAAAGTGGGGAAAAGTGGATTTTTCAGTAGTGAAATATGTTCTGGTATAGATGTATCAGCTGATAGGGCTGAAAAGAAAGAATAATTTGTATTTGTACTTTGAAAGTGGAATAGTCAGGACATAACATGGCCCCAAACTTGGGAATTGGATTGGGTTTTTTCAAGGAATGAAATGGGGGATATTAGCTCTGTAAAGCCCATGGAACTCAATTCAGCTTTATAAAGCTTCTATAGAGCATCCAGTAATGAGCTAATTTTTAAGCCTCATCCACACTTGGCATTAAAAAGAAAGTTGGATATTGGAAGGGAAAAATTCAAGAACTGTATGGTTCCTGAAATGATATCTCTATAGCATAGGACAGAAGATAAAATGTCTGCAAAACACTATCTGTTTCAATCCTATCTTGCATTTGCATTGCTGTTTTAATTTTGTAACCTATAAAGAGAGAGAGAGTATATAACATAACATTGCCGTTATCTATCATATTTTTAACCAATGTATTATTCCTAAGAATGCATATAACAATATATTGTATTAGAACATCTCAGGGGCTGCCACAAAGAAGAGGGAGTCAAGCTATTCTCCAAAGCACCTGAAGGCAGGACGAGAAGCAACGGATGGAAATTGATCAAGGAGAGAAGCAATTTAGAACTAAGGAGAAACTTCCTGACAGTTAGAACAATTAACTAATGGAACAACCTGCCTCCAGAAGCGGTGAATGCTCCAACACTGGAAGTTTTTAAGAAGAGACTGGACAGCCATTTGTCTGAAATGGTGTAGGGTTCCTGCCTGAGCAGGGAGTTGGACTCAATGACCTCCAAGGTCCCTTCCAACTTTATTATTATTATTACTATTATTATGGATCATCGCACAGTCAGCCAGATGTTCAGACTGGATTTGGCATTTTGTCTACCTATCAAGTCCTTACCCAGGACCTGGGATAGGCAGATGTGGATGTTTGATGGTATTACAGGCATCGTCGCAGGATGAAAGCAGTTCCTAGTAAGGCTGCCTTTTGCAATTGACTAATGGCAAATTTGTCAATGCCAATGGTGTTCAAGTGGTGCTCCAGTTGTTTTGGGATTGCACCCAAGGCACCTATTATTATTATTATTATTATTATTATTATTATTATTATTATTACTATTATTTACATTATTTGTATTTTTATTTATTAGTCAAATTAGAGTTGCCCACCACACCTGGAATACTGCAACCAATTTTGGTCACCATACTACAAAAAAAGATTGAGATTTTGGAAAAGTTCAGAGAAGAGCAACTAAAATGATCAAAGGCCTGGAGACTAAAACATATGAAGAATGGCTGCAGGATTTGGCTAGTCTAAAGAAAAGAAGAAACAGGGGTTTCCAGTATTTGAAAGGCTGCCAGAAAGAAGAGGGGGTCAAGCTATTCTTGAAAGCACTAGAGGGCAGGACAAGAAACAATAGTTGGAAACTGATCAAAGACAGAAGCAACCTGGAATTAAGGAGAAAGTTCCTAACAGTGAGGACAATTAACCAGTGGAACAGCTTGCCTTCAAAAATCATGGGTGCTCCATCACTGGAGGTTTTTAAGAAGAGACTAGACAGTCATTTGTCTGAAATGGTATAGGATTTCCTGTTTGAGCAGGGGGCTGGACTAGAAGACCTCCAAGGTCCCTTTCAGTTCTATTCTATTCTATTCTATCTCAGAAGAAGTGACTTTGGGCTGCATACAATAGTTAAAAAAGAATATATAGGAATGTTATAACTGATCAAATTATCTAACAATTCTAGTTGTAAGTATAGTGACTATGATCTTTAAAGTTAAAGAAAACAATATCTTTTAAAATCCAGTATTATCAATCTTACCATTTTAACGTGCAGTTCTGACCCAATGGAATAAGTAATTCTGTACTGTGGATGCCTGTTCCTTAATAGAAGCATGTGTGATGCAGAAAATGGCACTAGATTTGGGAAATGAATGAATCTAGTGCAGAATGGTAAAAAATTGACATGAGTTGCAACAAAATTACTTTGAGTATCAAAACTTTAGTTCCATGGGCATATAATGAGAAAAAGTTAAAAAAATATATGCAAGGAGCTCCTTGAACTTAAGATCATTAGGAGGAAATTGGGAAAACAGATCACACAAAGAAATAAGAAACTTCTAAGCAGATTGTGTAGAACAACAAGGAAATCAGATGTGGGATCTTCAAAAAAGAAGGGGGAAATTGTTCTGCAGAACTGAGATGAAAGAAACAAAAATTGAGTTTGGAAAATAGGAAAGTTTATATGCAAAAGACCTGAGTGGAGAATAAGAGATTGGACACAATCAGATTTGGGATGGGGAGGGAGGACAGAATGATAGAGAGGACATATCACCGTTTAGAGAATCTGGTGGTGGAAAATTGATAATAGGTACATTTATATTGAATTGGATAGAGTTGGAAAGAAGTTGAAAGGGATGTTGCTGGAAGGTTCCCGAAAGGAAAAAGTGGATATAATTAAGTTTTCATACTGCTATCTTGAGAGGATCAACATGGACATCCAAGTCACGAGCCCCAGATTTTTTTTTCAGTATCCAATCTAAGTACATGAATCAAACTACTATACAAAGCATTCCAGCTAACTGTCCTAACCATCCCTGTGTGTGGTGGAAGAATCAAAGCACTCTATTACATTACCTCCAATGCCTTCATCCTCTCTGTAGGCAGCATAAGTCAATCCAGTTGCCTTTGACAGCAACCTTTAAAGCGACGATTCTATGGGAATTAACTTAAAGGAAAATAATCCCATTACCTAGATATCACGCATCCTGCATCTATCATCATTTAGAAAAGGGCTGCAATGTTACCTGGAGGAAAGGTACCATAAGGAGCTGAATAAATGCTAAATTGGTTCTGAAGGCCCTTTGCTGAAGGTTGGCAGTAGACAGTTGCAGATTTTTTCTCTCTCTAAGTCTCCCCAGCTATATTCAACATTTATCCATTATTATAGAAGAACTCAATTAGTGACTCCACTGGGACTTTTGGCATAGCCCTGCTATCTACAATTTAATAGCTACCATGTATCAAAGAAATCCAATTCCTAGGTAAGATCAGATGTAAATGACAGCAGCCTGTAGATAAAATAAAAACCTTTAAATCATTGAATGTTACCCTAGCTCTTGTAATCAGTTCATGGTTTTTCTTCATAATTTACATCACACACTTGGCCAATTAATAGTGCTGGTTACATTCAAACAGAACTCCTTAATTCTCTGGTGCAGCATTTATTTAAAATAAATAGTTTGTGATCGCCAATATGAACTTGTTACTGTTACGAATGAGTGATTATCCTATCAATGGGATAATCAGATTAGCACTGTGATTATCCTATCAGGGTAGGATAGGTGATTAGTTATCTGATGACTTATGCTAGATTAGGCTTGTGTGTGTGTGTGTGTGTGTGTGTGTGTGTGTGTGTGTGTACATATACATATAAATGAGGGAGGGAGTTATATCACTTATTTCCTGAAGAACCAATTTTCTTGGGATAAAAAGTCAAAATATACAATTAATGTGCACATCTTCAAAATGGCTAGCAAAGCTGGAGATAACTGCTAATATTATTTAATAAATTGATGCAGAACTGACAGACCTAGTCTTTGAAAATTAAACTCTGAAGCTGAAATTGAAGAGTCATTCTTGCTTTCACTAAATTTTATAAAGTTGAGGGATGCAAAAGAGAAGGCAAAGGATAAGTGGGGAACAAATTACTATAAGCCATAAAATTTTAGATTCAGTAAAATTATAGATACTTTGGATTGGTGTAAGGAAGTATTGTTTCCTAGGCATCTAAGAAATAACTTTCCACATTTCTCTCTCTCTCTCTCTCTCTCTCTCTCTCTCTCTCTCTCTCTCTCTCTCTCTCTCTCTCTGTGTGTGTGTGTGTGTGTGTGTGTCTTTGAGGCATTGTTATTCCTAGTGTCTATCTGGACTAATTCCTACAATTGTATATTTTTTTCTGCAAGGTTTTAGAAGTGATGTATACTTTTTTCCTGCAAGGGTTTGGAAGTGATGTGGCACTGTCTCCTTCCTACGGCAGAGAGAGTATGGCCCAAAGTCACTAGGTGGCTAAACTGGGACTAGAAGTCATGGCCTAGCCTGATGTCTTTACAACTACACCAAACAAGCTAAAATACATACATATACTCTGAACAAGGATAAGAGTCATACATCATAAAATGACCTGTCCTTGATTTTATTTATCATTTTAGTATTATAAGTCATATTTATCATTTTTTCTGCCTAGTCAAAAGTTGCAAATATAATTTTCCCAAGAGACATGTCGAGTAAGATAAAGCTGTGTTCATATATCTCTTTTCTAAGACTTTCAAGATATCACATTTTAAAAAGAAGCAGCTTGTATTACATTTTTATGGATAATTGCTACCAGGTAATTTATGGAAACTAAATGGCTACTCACAGGACAGAGAATATAGCTACTGATAAATTAAAACCAGCCCAGCAGCCTGTGCAGTGTCTTGTTTTAGATTGATTTAATCATATCAGCATACTCACATTATGAAGATCAAATGCAAGGAAGAAAGACATAAACTTAAGATGTACATCAATGTATGTCCAATTCAGCAATTGCTGGTCATTTATTGTATATGGTATATGTACTTTCAAGAGGAGGGAGGATTGGACTTAGCATAAGTGTAGAAAAGAGGCCATTTTCCTGATGGTGCTGAGTGAATCATAAATAGATTGAAACAGAAAAGAACAAAAAGAACAGGAACCATAGAAAACAACAACAACAAAAGTACCATGGTATATTCAAACTCCTTATATCTTTCCCTTGACATTTTCACATTTAAAAAAAATATTAATTGTGTGTAGTGGAACATGGATAGAGTAAATTAAGAATAAGAAAGAACTGCAACTAACTGCAAGAACTGATGCTGGACAACTTATATGATGTAAGGATCCATCTAAAACAGAGGTCACCAACCTTTCTCGGTTGGCAGACCGGAGGGAAAGGAAGGGGGAAGCATTTTAAAGATGTGAATGTGTGCATGGCACAAGCACGTGCACAAGGGGCCGCAAGCACATGTGTGATGCAAACAGGGCAGTGCTAGCGCCCACATGATGCTCGCTAGCCCTGCCCCATTCTTGTGTGGAACAGCACTCCATTTTCACACCCCACGGTGCGGGAGCAGCCTATTTTTGCACCCTGCGGCACAGCATCATCTTGATTTTGCACCCCATAGTGTTACATTGGCCCATTTTTGTGCCCTGCGGCTGCAGCGCTACCACAAGTGGGGATATGTATGCATACACATGTGCGCATTGGCCAGCCAGCCTGCGGCCTAGTGGCCAGCAGGCCATGGCCCTCTACCAGCCCACAGCCCACAGGTGGGGATTCCTGATTAAAACAACAACAAAAATAGTACCATGGTATCTTCAAACTCCTTATATCTTTCCATTGACATTTTCACATTTTTAAAAAATATTATGTGTAGTGGAACACGGATAGAGTAAATTAAGAATAAAAAAGAGCTGCAAGTAACTGCAAGAACTGATGCTGGTCATCTTATACAACCTAAGGCAGATGCTATCTGACAAAGCACATCCTATGCCTGTCCTGTCTAGAAAAAAAAATAATTTTGAAGATTCAGGATGTGTGAGTGAAAACAATATTACTTATCATACTAATGCAATACCTGAGACAAAAAATGACTCCAACCTCTAGCTCACCAAGAGAAAAATCTAATTGGCCTGTGAGCTGGTAATGTGACTTGCACCCACAGAGAATTCCGAATTCAAGATTTATCAATGTCAGTGTGATTAGCTGTTCTGGAACTCTATCCGTACCCTTTTTTGTGAGCATGTATGAGTTCAAGTCAGTCTTCTCTCCTGTCAAATACATAGAAAAGTCCACACAGTGATCTTGGCTAAAGTAGTTTGTCCTTACCTTCTTCCTTGGACTGAGAATGGCAGGTTTAAAATCATCCAACTGGCTTCCATGCCTAAATCTCTGTTTCTAATCTAATGTCTTTAACCATCACACTGGACTGGCTCTCTCAAAGAAATGTTCCACAGAGGAATCCCTGATTCCTTTCTTTGTTTCCTATTATCTTCTGATCTATTGACTCTTTTCTGAATTTGTATAGTAGGTGTGTAAAAAACACTAAATATCCCTTTGGATGCTTTTGTTCTGCAAAGTCTGTTCAATATTCATTCATTAATTTTAATTACTGCATATGTAATAATTCTCAGTTAGCAGTACTGGGGAGTTGATAGTGGTATCTCTTCCCTTCGGCAGAAGACATAGAAGTATGCCATACATTAAATAAATAAACAGACGGAACAATTCTATCAATGGGATTGATTTTGTTTTAACTTTCTTGGGTTTTGCGAGCCATTTAAGGTCTTTTATCCTGTTGTATTTTGTGTCAAATAAATAGCACAATATTTCACTTAGAGACTATCCAAACAATAAGAACAAATACAATAACAGTGTTTAAGTAAAAACCTTATTTAAGGGTTTTTGTTGTTTATGTTAATTATTGAACAGAATATTTCAATGCATATAAAAAAGGGGCTAAACACTGTGGTTCTGATCCATTCTGATTTCATCCATTATCTCTAGGTTTGTTTGGTTTAGAGGTGAAATCTAAGATAGAATTGCCAGTAATGGTAATATGAACCCAAGTAGAATTCAGCATTATAATTAAGTTCATACATTATGCACTAGAAGGTCAGCAGTTGGAGAACTAAGCACCACATGATGGGATGAGCTCCTGATAATCTCGCAGCTAAAAAGCACACAAATGCAAGTAGATAAAGAAGTACCACACGGGTGGAAAAGTAATAGCATTCCATGCACCTTGGCATATAGTCATGCCAGCCACATGATCATAGAAGCATTTTCAAACAATGCTGGCTCTCTTGGCTAGGAAACAGAGACGAGTACTGTATCCTAGTGTCAGATATGGTTGTGTAGGGGAAACCTTTACCTTTAATTTGTATTCCACAAAGGAATTTGTATTCTGAAAGCCTATCACTTCTATGATCTAGATCAGGGGTCTTCAAACTTGGCCCTTTTATGACTTGTGGACTTCAACTCCCAAAATTCCTCAGCCAGTGTGCCTTAAAATACTAAAAACATTTAAAACTATAAATCCTTGACAGAGATGGGCAGTCTAGAAACATGAAATAAAAAGAAAAAGAATAAAAAACATAATAGGAACATCCAGATTAAATATGCATAGCCAAGATACTTTGTCAGTTAACAATACAATCAGGAAATGGGACCCTTAATATATTCAGTACCCCAGGCACAGGAATATAGCCAGCTTTTTAGGGATTTATGAAAAGAGTAGGGACCAGTGGTGGGATTCAGCCGATTCATACCGGTTCAGCAGAGTTTGATGAACCGGTTATGATAAATCTGTGTTTCATTCAACTTCCTTCCAGGTAGGGAAACCCCTCCCCCAAAGTCCAAGAGAGGAGCAACAGAAACCAAACAGAGACACGGCACCTTCTATCACATCTTCTTGTTGTTGTTGTGCCATATCCGTTATCGGACTTTGGTAATCATGTTGGCGATCCTGTTCTCAGAGCTAATTTCAGGAATAGACACTTCATTTCTCTAGTTTCCCGATTGGTGCATATGGGAAAAGGAGTGAGGCCACCAAGTATTAGCTGGGGTTGTGGCTCTGGAACTTTTTCCTGTCTCTAGCTATACAGACCCCAACTAATGATGTGTTCAAAGAGCTAAAAATATTGTCAGAACAATTGCTGTAAGTTTAGCAGAAGCAGTAAAAAGGTTTTTCAAAGATGAATATAATATGTTCAGAGAAGTCGCCTAACTGTTTCTGATATATCAAACACAATGACTATTAGTCTAATCGGCCTGCCTCTAAAGGAATGGGATCCTACTCCTACAGTGAAAAGATGGTTAAGGATAAATCACACAGCAAATGATGCCCAGATAAAAGTGAAGAAAATTGCAAATGAGGACACCAGTCAAGAAGTAATATGGAAATATCTTAAATAACAGTTTTATTGTTTTTGGCAGGTATTATTTTTTAATTAATATTTTAATACTCTTTCTTATAACATAATCTAGTTTTGTGTACCTCTTTTATTGTTCTTATTTAAGTATTAAATGCATGAAATAATAAACTACCTTTCGATATATCATTTTTTTATACTTAAAACAGTCATTAGGGCAGAGAACTGGTTGTTAAATTATTTGAATTCTACCACTGGTTTGGGCTATTCTAATCTCTGAAGAGATGATGTTTCATAGAGCAGGGGCCACTGCAGAAAAAACTTAACTTCTAATCCCCACCTGGCTAATGAGATCTTTGCAGTTGCAATCCTTTCTGGAGCCAGAAAACCAGGAGACAGAAAGATATGAACTACAGTGGCTCATCTTATATTGGATTGGATTTCTGTAATATGTCATTGAAGATCATATGGAAACCATAGTTGATTCAATATGAGTAAACTACTTGTTGACTTGGTTGTTAACTAATTAAAAAAAGTCATTTTTCATACACAAACAATGCAGCAGTTATTCTTCCTTCCTTCTCAATGTAGGTAGATTGTTTCTCTTTTTGAGTTGCACCTATAGGTAACCAACCCTATATTGGTTACCAAGTGCAACTCAATGTCCAACTGTTTACCTTTAAAGCTCTATAGGCTAGATGCCAAGCCACGTTCAAGGCTGTCTGTTCAACCTTGTTTAATCTATTTAAGCAAATTCTTCTAGAAATTGCTATATGCTCCAGATGTCAGATACAGAGGTTGAAGCCATAAAATGTTTTTCTATCATGGCAATGATGCTTTGATGATTCCTCTTCAAGCTATATGAAAACCAAACTTTATTGATATTATTGATATTTAATTGTTTCCTTTTACGTATTTTATGTACTGTAGATATTTTATTCTGTAATTTTCTTAGCCATCTTGAGTTCAGTGGAAGTTATTAGCATATAACAATAGATTATTATTAAAATATTTTGAAAAATAATAAATTTTATTACTATCTAAAAAAGCAATTGACTAATGGTGATTTTGTCAATGAAGATGATGTCAAAAAAACATGTGAAGCACAGCTTAAAACTATTAGCATTGACAAAATCACCAACAGCTAATTGTATAAGGCAATTTTCTTTGTAACAACTTATAACCTGTGGTTATATATTTAACACTATCAAACAGCAACTGTAGGGGAAGGAATGGCACAACCTGAGGGCAGATTTAAAAGAGGGATCAGCCTAGAATCCCTACATAGCCACAAAGAAAGTTCAACCTCCATTGAATTCCATTCACCCTTATCTAATTCCAGGCAGTTATTTGGAATAGTTAGGAATAGTCCTGTACACTATTGAGTAGCAATAAATCAGTTTAATTGGACTTTCATGTGTGGACCTGATCTTTTGCACCTGACAAATCTATCTAATCCTAGTTCCTTAAGGAGGACTCAGTAAATGGATAAAAATGCCAAATCTAATCTAAACATCTGGCTGATTGTTCAGCCAACCATAATAATGTAATGTAATGCACATTTTAAATCTCATATATCAATACCAGCTAAAGAACTGGCAGCTGTGACTTTTCATTGCTATGCATATTATAGTAATATTAATTTTCTGGTTTCAAAATATCAGAAAATTGCACTCTTGCTTTTCAACAATTCTGTTCCAAAATTCAATAACAGATTGAACATAGTCAAAGCTGCCTTGGCTTCCTAGATAATATGTATCTACTTTTTCTACTGTGATCAAAATTCTTTCTTCAGATTTAAATAGTGTCATAGTTGTCCCCAGTCTGAATGTTACTGCACAGAAATGTGAACTGTAATAGAAATTCTGTCTAAGAATAATAGAATTCTTAATATTTATAGGTGCTATTTTAGATTTGGGCAGAATAATTTAATAGAACCACAATCAGTAATCACTATCATGGAGAAAATTCTTTTTATATGATGAGCTGCATTGGTTATTCAATAAGCTTCCCACTGACCAGGAAAGATAATATTAAGAAAAAGGAACCCTTAAAGGGCAACCTTTTTGTATCAAGAAGGAAGCTATGGTCAACTTTATAAAATCCCTTACTGAAATGTAGGTACCACACATCCATAGCATTCCTTGGTCTGCAATTCTAGTCATTTTGTCAAAAAAGCAGCAAAATTAGTCTGACATGACCCATTTAAAAAAAAAAAAATCCCTGCTGGTTTTTATTAATGACCATGTACCTGTCTAACTGTCTGGAAACCCACTGCTTAATCATCTTTTCCAAGATTTTCTCAGATAATGATATTAGGCTGTTAGGTCTGTAATTTTCCAAGTCCTCTTTTTCCTTGGTTAACATTTGGAACAATGTTAGCTCTTCAATCATCAGGCACTTATTCCAGACCCCAGGAGTTCTCAAAGATTATACTCAGAGGTGCTGAGATTACATTTTCCAATTCCTTTAGCTTCCTGGGATGTAATCCACCTGGCCCCTGAGACATGAATTTATTCAATGCAGCTAGGTGTTCGCTCATCACTGCCTTGCCTATTTTAACATTCATTTCTCTTCCATCACTCCCCACAGTGACACTTCCCATATAGATTGGACAACTTTTCCCTTTTGTGAAAAGATAAATGCAAAATAGAAACTAAGAAGTTCAGTCTTCTCCCTGTGGCCTGTTATCTTCTTACTATCTTCTTCAAACAGAAGACTAACCATTTCCTTCATTTTTTTTCTTGCACACGTATACTAAAAGACCTCCCCTTTTAAAAAAAATGGCATTCATTGGCATCCTTAAGTCATTCCCTATTTTGGTTTTCCTTACTCCATCCTTACAGATTCAGGCTCTTTCCTGATATTCTGTTTTAATTATATAGTTAATTATATATTTCCATTTTTTAAAGTTTATCCATTTTGTTCGTCAAATTATGGAAAAAGCTTTTTGTGTAATCACTCATGTGTGTGTATTATATAGCACTTTTCCCTTATTATGTCTGGATATGTGTATGTCCTTCAAAACATTGCCCACAATGTATATGTGCTTCAAAACTTTACAAAAATATATTACTAAATTTGGAATTGTAATATTAAATCAGCATATAATTCCATTCCATTTTGCTTATAATTAGGAAAGTATAAATTTGCTAAGCTCACATCACAATATAAATTAATTTCTTTTCATGCTTATTTTAGGCTTGCTTTAATGCCTTGTTTATGGGCACCTCAAAAAATAATTTGCGGCTTTCCTACCACTGAAACTTTTGGACAACTTCCAGCAAACTTCTATCCACAAGATTCACATGAGATTTTAAATAAACTGTGATAATATGCTTTCTTCCAGGATTTATTCATATTTGTTTATGGGCTCATGTCAAAACTCATCTAAATGTGTATCACTCCCTGCATTTATTGAACAGCAAATCTATTTTTCATGTAGCTAAAATGACAATATGTCAACAAAAGAAAATTTCTCTCATGAGCATGAAATAAAAAGTGACTAAAAGTGAAATTACACCATCCATTCCCACTTATTTTTATTCTCATTATTCATATTTTTTAAATTTTGATGTTAGAAAGGGGTTAAATATCCAATATATCTAGATATTACAGACAAATATTAAGTGGTGAGCATCGACTTCAGTCATACTGTGTTTACATTGAATTGTGAATCTACAGTGTCTTTTCACATTAAAATGAGTCATGAATTAACAGAAAAAAGTGAGCATAATTTATAATATCCCTTCTGTCTACACAGATGGAAAAGAATAGCTCCTGATCAGAAATAAGAGAATCAAGCTTAAATGAGTTTTATAAACATTAGTAAGTACATGGATACACATATGGAGCACAGAATGAGAGCCCAAAAAGGGCACTGTGAAAATCCACATAGTCCCCCAGCATAAAACTTAGAATTACAGAAGATTTTGCTGTTTGTTTCATCTAAAACTAAAATGTATTTATAATATTTTTACTCTGTAGCAATTAAAAAGGCTCTCAGTAGCTTATAAGTATCAAAAGAATGCAGGTGTCAATGCTGCTAACATTGGATGTTCTTGCTTTGACAAAATATGCACAGCTATGTGGTATTTTTAGAGTTAACTTAGATGATGCTGGGAAGGAGGAAAAAGAATGTGTGTGGGGATTATTTAAGATAAAAAACCCTGCTACAGAAACAGAAGGTAACCCTTTGTCCTTCAAACTGATTGGAGAACGTGATTTATGACAGCAAATAAGGGATGGAAATATGTTGGCAAAATATGTGCTCAGGGGAGAGGAATTCAGATCTTGGCATCCTACATGCTGTGCCGACACTCTGTTACACAATTAAAGACTTTTTAGGATAAACAATGCCTGGAAGTTCTTTGAAGTGTTTCATTAGTCGGAACCATGACAGCAGGTAGTTCTCAACTTACAACCATTCATTTAATAACCTTTTGAAGTTACAACAGCGCTGAGAAAGTGATTTATGACCATTTTTCACACTTATGACTATTGCAGCATCCCCATGGGTATGTGATCAACATTTGGATGCTTGGCAACTGGCTAATAATAATAACAATAACAATAATAATAATGGAAAGGGATCTTGGAGGTCATCTAGTCCAACCTTCTGCTCAGGCAGGAAATCCTATACCATTTCAGACAAATGGCTTTTCAGTCTCTTCTTAAAAACTTCCAGTGTTGGAGCATTCACAGCTTCCAAGATTCCTTCCAACATTATTATTATTATTATTATTATTATTATTATTATTATTATTATTATTATTACTATTATTACTATTATTATTACTACTATTACTATTACTACTACTACTATAGCTATTACTAATACTATTATAATTTCAAAAACATCAAAGAACCCTCACAAACAAACAGCCTATTTTGATTTAATTTCATCCTATTTTGTCCCATCGAGACCCTAACATTCACCAGACATTGTAGTGCCTTAATAACTATTATAATATATATATATATATATATAGTATAAGTTTTTATGAATAGGACTTCTCTTCATTAAATGAAAATTAAATATATCAGCGTATATTTATATTAGCATGTAGGGTAAGAACATGAAAACTTCCTTATAAAATGTCAAGGCACAAAACACATATTCTCATGCTTTATTAAAAATGGCTACTTGAATACAGAGAAAAACATAAAAACATAACCCATAATTATGAAAGCTGCACAACCACTTCTTGGAACATTTGAGTTAGAGCTCTAATATGAAATCTTAATAAAAGAACATCCTGAAAGGATTGTAGCAAAAAGTTTCTTAAGGAGTTGCATATATTTGGGGCCAAATGACCCTTATCACCTCTGGCATTCATTGGGGACAATCAAGCCACAGAAGTTATGGTGCATTTCAGAAAAACCTAGTTCCATGCAAAGGGAAATGCTAATTGACTTATTATACTCCTTTGGTGAAAGTAGATTGTCCCCTTTGATCTGTGGCATGAGATTTATTTTTAAACATCAAAGTGCTCTACAAAAACTGAACAAGGATGAAAAGCTACATAAACACTGTATTTTCCTGTCCTTTGAGGAATGGGGGTGAGTAATCAGTATTCCAAGTGCTGAGAGAATGGAAATTTGTTAAAGAGTTAGAAATGTAAAATAACAGCTCCATAAGGATTTGTTTTTGCCATCTGTAGTATGTCAAAGCTATTCAAAAAGTTTTCAAATAGTTATTTTCAGAGTCATATCCTCTACAAGAACAATAATTTGGATGCATACACATTGACAGAATTTTTAAAAATTTTAATTTTAGTATAAAGCAGACTCGTTATATTAACTCTGTGTTCATGGATGTTGCTATTTGCCCTTCAGAACCATCTTAACAGACTCTGACTGGTATGCAACCCTTATATTGCTTAAAGCCAAGTTTATAGAATAATCTACTTCTGTATGGTTCAGATGTGGTGGAGTGCAAGGAGGAGTTGGATCCTCAGGAGGGAGGGGGTGCATTCCAGAGGAGAAAGAGGCAACTCAGCCAAGATATTATGCACGAGAGAAAAAAGATGAAGACATTCCCAGTCTAATAGTTCACAGAGTATATTGCATATGCAGAAAGTACACTTGAGTCTGGCAAGATTTTGTCTATAGGTATGAAACAATAAGGATCTCAGTTTGGAAGAGTTGCCATATATCATTCTTGGATTTGGACCTGGAATATCCATTCTCTTAGATCACTTTACTTCATTAGGAGAAGACAAATATCACTCATTTTTGCTTTCTCTCTGATGAGGTTCATGTCATGCAATAAATAAGCAATTCATGTTGTTGATCCAGGAAGGGATTCATATTGTGTGTCTTCTATCTTACTATTCTGATTTTTTAACATTTATAATACAGGTTTTTAATAGGCTATAATTTATTTTAACCATTATTTTGTATAGTGATTTTTAAGACTTATTAAGGGAGTGAATAAATCAGGAGTGAGAACTATTTCTTAACCTTTTCTCCTCTCTTGGATTATGGGTGGCCAAGTAATACTTCTGCTGGTATATGTTAACCCCTAAACTGATCAAGCAAAAGAGAAAATAAATAAATGAAAGTCTATTTTTAATTCATTCACAATAAAAATATGGAACTAGAAGGCAAGGAATTAAACCTAAGCATATATCACAAGGGGGAAAATGGGGTTATTAACTCATAGACATGCAGTCTTTTATTTTATTTCAGTAAACATCCCTGTGAAAAATTATAGGGCATTTTGAAAAACATATTAGGTTATTTATCAGTATAAAATTGGTAAAAGAGTAACATTAAATACAATGTCTTAGGATTCCTGTTCCATTAGCTTTAGGTATCTAGCTCAACTAAAATTGTTTCCTCTCATCTTGTACAAAATGAAAATGTTGCTACTTGTAGCATGTCTCTGTGGTACATGTCAAACTGGACGGTTCAAATTCTATCTTTCCTGCCAAGATAAAGTTGTCCTCCTATGCTAATATCTGCAAATTATATTTGGCAGAGAGCTGCTGTAATAGAAACATAATCATAATTGAGATATTTAAATGGCCCTGTACAAGAAACTCTCTCCTGTACATCTGGTGCTTCTTGGAAACTTAAGCAGCAGGGAATTCATTTTAATTTGTTTAATGCCATGTTCTGGCCTATAATGATGGCTATGAACTGTCCCACTAATTTCTCCAGTGTCAATTTCAAACACAATGATTGTAGTTTGAGAATAGATTTCTTCAGGTAAATTCACTTTGCACTAGAACAAACCAACATTACTGCAAGCAGGAACACCCCTCCCCTGCATACTGATAATATAGAAGCTCTTTTCCTCTGCAAACAGCAAGATATTGCCTACAGCTTGTTTAAAATAAGCAAGTACCTATGAAAGCTAAAACATTTTTTCTAGCTGATCATTTTTTCAGTCTAGAATAATTTATCCAGCATCTGTACCCTAAATCCCCTAAGACTGGTTTGTGATATTTTACTGTGGTCCAAAAACAATTTTAAATGAAAAGCTTAGAAAACCTGAGAAAACCTCTAAGAATCTATCCCTAGCATTAGTTTTTGGCAACAATTCCAAGTAGACCTAATCTTTTTTTTTTTTTTGTAAAAAAAATTTTATTTTCAATTTTACATTACATTCATAAAAAAAATTACTTCAGATAAAGAGTAAAATAAATTTATACCCACAACTTTCGGTATTGCTCACCCATTTCCCCCAAACTGCATCCACCCTCTAACCTCTTCTCTCACTTCCCTCTTTCCCTCTTCTTCCTCACTCTCCCCCTCTCCTCCTTCTCCTCAACCTTCCTACTTACTTCTCCCCTTCCTCCTATCTTCTCACTCTGGATGCAGTCCATGGGAAATGCCTGAGCAATTCCTCTCTCAAAATTAAAACATCAATATTATATACAATAAAACTATTTCTACTTATCTGAGCTATTTAACCTCCAACCCATCCTCCCCCCACCCCCTGCCCCCCTCCCCCCTCCCCCCCCCCGACTTCCCAGAGCCAAGTACAGGGTTATACAAACATATTAAACATAATCTATTTAAGTTTACTAATTATACAATAACCAAAATCATACTAACCCTTAACTCTCTTCAGACTTTAACATCATAATTTTATAAACAAATCCATTACTCATAAAATAAATGAAACTTTGTAGTTCCATATTTCTTCTGAACATATTCTATCCATCTTCTCCATACAATAACATATCTCTCTTGTGAATGGTCCTTTAAATAAGCAGAAATTTTAGCCATTTCTGCTAAATTAGAAACCTTAAATACCCATTCTTCTAAAGAAGGCAGAGAGTCTTTCTTCCAATATTGACCCACCAATAATCTTGCTGCTGTTATTAAATTCAACATTAAAATAGTTTTTTTAGCATCAAAATCCACAAAAATACCAAAAGAAATAACTGGGGAGTAAACTTAATCTTCCTTTTAAAAACCTTTTGAATGTTCCACCTAATCATAATCCATAAATAGACCTAATCTTGACTCTAAACCCAACCTTAATCCTATACATATTCTTTTCACTGGCAATGGGATTTTCCAATGTATTTTACTGGGGTACACAAACAACTCTGAACAAAAAGTTGTCAATGTTGCTTACATAAGAAAACCTCTCAGAATCTATCTCTAGCATTAGTTTTTGGGCATGACTCCAAATAGACTTAATCCTAACCCTGGATTCATTTTCATTGGCAATGGGATTCTCCTATGTATTATACACGGGTCCACAAACAACTCTGATTAGAAAACCATTAAGAATCTATTCCTAGCATCAGTTTTGGGGCATGACTCCAAGTAGACCTAACCCTAACCCTTGATTCATTTTCATTGGCAATGAGATTTTCTCATTTATTTTACTGTGATCCATAAACAACTGTGAACGAAAAGCTGTGAACATTTCTTATCTTAGAAAACCTCTAAGAATCCGTCCCTTGCATTAGTTTTGGGACATGATTACAAGTAGACTAAACTAAAACTAACTCTAGATTTTCATTGGCAATGGAATTTTCACGTCTATATTACTGTGGTCCACAAATAACTCTGAATGAAAACCCTTCAATGTCACTTTCCTTAGAAAACATCTAAAAATTTATCGCTAGCATTACTTTTTGTCCATGACTCCCCTTAATAGTAAGAGTTACAAATATAAATACAAATGTGCAAATATTCCTAGATAAGATTAAAAGTCAATTATATCTTACACTTGCTGTCCCATGGAAGCCAGTATGACAGTTTTTGCAATACAAGTCCATATGTCCAGCCTAATAACTATTATCCACTTTTACAAAACCCAATGGTTTTTAGATAGACTGGATGCAAATCTTAGCATTTTCAGCAACCATCCTGTGTAAAAATCATTTTAATTTATTTAAGGAAAGTTGATCTCTGTCAATATTTCCCAGACTGTGGAAGTTCCAAATGTATGGTCTAGATCCCAGAATTCCTCAGTTATGGTCTCAATTGCTGAAAATTCTGGGAGAAATAATCCAGAGGAATGATTTGTTGAATCTACTGAGTAAATCAATTTGTAATTACAATGATACTTTGCCCATTAGAATTTGGATTTAAGTACTTGATTAAGATGAAATGAAGTACCACATACTTTCAGATCTCATCAAAGATTGATTTTGATGGCAAAATCTGATTACCATTTTTAAAAAGCAAATTTCCATGAAGATGTTGTCTCCTCCTCCTCCTCCTTCTCCTCAGTAGCTATACATTTGGAATGTATCTTATAATATTCTAAGGAAGTTTTCTATAGAGGGATGAAAGTTCAATAACTACAGCATCCTGGCTGATTATCATGGGAGTTCTGGTCCAAAACTTCACAGGATAAGGAAGGTTAGTTTAAGTCAGAAAAAAAGGTTGGAAAGTTGTGGACAACAGAAAATAAGTCAATAAAACATTTATAGGAAATAATAGCCTCTTCACTCTGAGATCTTCACTTCAGTACACCAATACCCATACCATCAGAAGGAAAAATAAAACATATGGAGTATCATTATGCTTTATATTTACTGTACAGGCATATGTTTGAGTTAGAGGGGAAAAAAGAACACAAAATCAGTGGACAAAAAAGATAAAATACCCTAGGTAATGATAAATGCAATAATTGTGACACATTACTGAAAATTAATTCACAACCTAAAATATACTGAACTTTAAAACAGCATTTTAGAAGAAATGTATGGATCAAATATTAAAAATAATTTAAGAACAAGTTTGAGGTAGATGGGGGAGGAGAGAGACTATTCTTGTGAAGAATATAGAAGTCACCAAATAACCACCAAATTAAACTCCAATATTTAAGGTTATGATATGTTCCATGTATGAAAATTAAATTTAGATGAATCAATGTTATGATCTAATAAGAATTCTAAACTATTAAAATCTCAGTCATAATGATCTGACACACAGCCAAAATAAGCAGATGTTCAAAACACCTGTGTATCTAAATAATCAGTAGGATTGTGATAATTAATAAATGAACAGGTTTATTATTACATTTAATTAACAACATATATTAAAATCCTTCTGGATCTCTTATTTCTGGTTCCAGCACAACTTTTGAAT
Organism: Crotalus tigris; assembly: GCF_016545835.1. Lineage (NCBI taxonomy): Eukaryota > Metazoa > Chordata > Lepidosauria > Squamata > Viperidae > Crotalus > Crotalus tigris. The sequence continues at coordinate 15,933,930 of NW_024096970.1, forward strand.
ACTTGTTAATTAAAAAAAATACCTCATCTCTAGCAAGCCTTGAATTTCTATTAATATAATATATAATAATAATATATATACAATACAATACAATACAATATATAAATATAAAGGTCAGATGTCTCCCAGGTGCTACTGCCAGTAGGGATAAGAAGCGTGTTTCTAAAATAATTAAGAATACCAGCAAGGACTGTGATGTAAAGGCTATTGTACATGTTGACATTAACAATTTGTCCCAAAAAGATGTACTCTCTGTGCAGAATGATTTCCAGAGCTTGGGGCAGGAACTTAGCAAAATAGGCTGTAGGTTTACTTTCTCAGAAGTTTTACCAGTGGATAAAGAGCAAAATGGAAAAGGCCAGCATATAGCACAATTCAATATGTGGCTAAAGGAGTAGTGTAAAGGGGAAGGCTTTGGATATATTAGTCATGATGTCAGTAGTTGGTCCCATGAAAAAATGTACAAAAGAGATGGTTTGCATCCATCAAAGAAAGGGACTGAATTACTCGGCTATAAATTCACAGATTTTCTGGAGGAATATTTAAACTAAACAGCAGAGACAGTGAGTTAATCGATACAGAGCATCCCTGTCCCCGGCAATCTAAAAACAATAGGGCTATCAGTACATGTAACATAGATATGCATGTGGACAAAAATACCAACCTTGTTGTCAAGCAAAATCAAGCTTTTAATAATGAGTGCCACACAAAGTGCACTAACCAAATAGGTGGTAAGACAATAGGGGAACTCAGGCACCACTCAGGTTATGTAGAAAGTAAACACAGTGTCAGTCATAAAGGACTCAAACGTCTATACACCAATGCACAGAGTATGAACAGCAAACAAGGTGAACTAGAAATTCAGGTCAATGAGGGCAGATATGATATTGTTGCCATTACAGAAACATGGTGGGATGAAACCCACAAATGGAACACACAGCTAGAGGGATTTAAATTATTAAAGAAACAGATCAAATAAAAAAGGAGGTGGAGTTGCTCTCTATATAACAAATAACTACATCTCACAGAAATAGAGCACAACAATGACGAAAACTGTCTTGAATGCATTTGGGTCAATATAAAAGGGGGAAAAATGACATTGCCATAGGTGTATACTACAGGCCACCCAACCAAACAGAGGAAATAGGTGAACTTTTTGCTAGTCAGCTAAGGTATGTAGGAAGCACATCACAATAGTAATGGGGGACTTTAATTACGCTGATATCAACGGAAACAAACTCTGCACCAAGTGGAAGATCAAACAGATTCCTGACAAACCTAGCAGACAACTTTGTCTCCCAAAAAGTAGAGAAGGGAACTAGGGGATTAGCCATTTTGGATCTAATTCTCACTAACAGAGATGAAATGATAGAAGGTGTTGAAGCCACAGGAACCTTGGGAAGTAGTGATCATGCAATATTGGAATTCAACATTATGGAAGCACAAGCAATAGAACATAGTCAAACTAGAGTCTTGGACTTCAAGAGAGCTAATTTCAATAAACTTAGAGAGGGCTTGGAAAGGATTCCATGGATGAGAATCCTCCAAGGGAAAACAATGCAAGAAGCTTGGGAAATTTTGAAAAGCAAGATAATAGAAGCCCAGTCTAGCTCAATACCAACAAAGAGGAAAAATAACAGCTCTCAAAAGAAACCAGCATGGCTGCATAAAGAACTCTCTGACAAATTGAAAGATAAAAAGGACAAGTATAGAAAGTGGAAAGAGGGGCACATAACTAAATCAGAATATCAACAAATAGCCAGAGCCTGCAAAGATGAAGTGAAGAAAGCCAAGGCTCAAAATGAACTAAGGCTTGCGACCAAAGTCAAAAATAGCAAAAAAAGCTTCTTTAAACATGTAAAAAACAAGAAAAAAGTGAAGGAAATGATTGGTCCATTAGTGGGTGAACATGGTAAGAAGGTGACTAGCAATAGGGAGAAAGCAGAACTATTTAACTTGTTTTTTTGCGTCTGTCTTTAAACAAAGGGAAAAAACAGACCAATCTATCAAAAATAGTGCCATAAAAAACATTATAGAAACACAAGTTAAGATAGGCAAGAAAATGATAAGTGAGCACCTGTCCAGCCTAGACAAGTTCAAATCACCAGGACCAGATGGATTACACCCCAAGGTTCTCAAGGAACTGGCAGATGTGATCTCAGGACCACTGAACTATATTTTTCAAAGATCCTGGAACACAGGGGAACTACCAGAGGACCGGAAAAGAGCTGATGTAGTTCCCATCCTCAAAAAAGGAAAAAAAATGGATCCAGGAAATTACAGACCTATCAGCCTGACCTCAATACCTGGGAAGATTCTGGAAAAGATAATCAAACAATGAATCAGTGAAAACCTAGAGGCAAACAAAGTCATTACTAAAAGCCAACCTGGGTTTGCCAAAAACAGATCATGCCAGACAAACCTTATTGCATTCTTTGACCAAGTAACAGAATTAGTGGATCAGAGTAATGCTGTGGATATAATTTACTTGGACTTCAGTAAGGCATTTAATAAAATAGATCACAACCTACTACTCGATAAGATAGAAAAATGTGGGTTAGACAGCATCACCACCATATGGATTCGTAGCTGGCTGATCAGCCATACTCAGCGTGTGGTCCTCAATGGAACTTCATCTACATGGAGGGAAGTGTGTAGTGGGGTGCCCCAGGGCTTTGTTCTAGGCCCAGTGCTCTTCAACATCTTCATCAATGATTTGGATGAGGGGATAGATGGAGAACTCATCAAATTTGCAGATGACACCAAGCTGGCAGGAATAGCCAACACTCCAGAAGACAGGCTTCAGGTACAGGAGGACCTGGACAGTTTTGAAAACTGGGATCTATCTAACAAAATGAAATTCAATGGTGAATTTCTTAGGCAAGAAAAACCAAATGTACAGATATAGTATAGGGGTTACCTTGCTCAATAGTAGTAACTGTGAGAGGGATCTCGGAGTCCTAGTAGACAATCACTTAAATATGAGCCAGCAGTGTGCTGCAGCTGCCAAAAAAGCCAACACAGTGCTGGGCTGCATTAATAGAGGGATAGAATCAAGATCACGTGAGGTATTAATACCTTAAATGCCTTGGTAAGGCCACATTTGGAATACTGCATCAAGTCTTGGTCACCACGATGCAAAAAAGATGCTGACACTTTAGAAAGAGTACAGAGAAGAGCAACAAAGATGATTAGGGGACTGGAGGCTAAAACATATAAGGAACGGTTGCTGGAATTGGGTATGTCTAGTTTAATGAAGAGAAGGATGAGGGGAGACATGATAGCAGTGTTCCAATATCTCAGAGGCTGCCACATAGAAGAGGGAGTCAAGCTATTTTCCAAGGAACCCAAAGGCAGGACGAGAAGCAACGAATGGAAACTGATCAAGGAGTGAAGCAAGTTAGAACTAAGGAGAAACTTCCTGACAGTTAGAACAATTAACCAATGGAACAACGTGCCTCCAGAAGTGGTGAATGCTCCAACACTAGAAGTTTTTAAGAAGAGACTGGACAGCCATTTGGTGTAGGGTTCCTGCCTGAGCAGGGGGTTGGACTCGATGACCTCCAAGGTCCCTTCCAACTTTATTATTATTATTATTATCAATCATCGCACAGTCAGCCAGATGTTCAGACTGGATTTGGCATTTTGTCTACCTATCGAGTCCTTACCCAGGACCTGGGATAGGCAGATGTGGATGTTTGATGGTATTACAGGTATCATCGCAGGATGGAAGCAGTTCCTAATAAGGCCGCCTTTTGCAATTGACTAATAGCAAATTTGTCAATGCCAATGGTGTTCAAGTGGTGCTCCAGTTGTTTTGGGATTGCACCCAAGGAGCCTATTACTATTGGTACTACCCTTGCTTGCTTTTGCCACAGTCTTTCTATTTCTATTTGTAGGTCTTTGTATTTTGTTATCTTCTCCAGTTCTTTCTCTCTATTCTGCTGTCTCCAGGCACTGCCACGTCCACTATCCAGACTTTTTTATCTTTCTTATCGACAATTGTTAAGTCTGGGGTGTTATGTTGCAGGTGCTTGTCTGTTTGAATTCTGAAGTCCCAGAGCAGTTTAATTTTATCATTTTCTATGACTTTCTCTATTTTATGATCCCACCAGTTTTTGCTTACAGGCAAATGATATTTTTTGCAGATCTTCCAATGCACCATTGTTGCTACTTTGTCATGCCGCTGCTTGTAATCTGTGCAATCTTCTTGCAACAGCTTACCAAGTGGTCCACTGTTTCTTCAGCTTCTTTGCATAGGCGGCACTTACTGTCTGTTGCTGTCTTCTCAATTTTGACTTTGTATGCATTTGTCCTTAAGGCTTGGTCTTGTGCAGCCAGAATTAGTCCCTCGGTCTCTTTCTTCAATTTTCCTGCTCTTAGCCATTGCCAGGTTTTATTATTATCTGCTTTCCCAGCTATTTTTTTAATGTATTGGCCATGTAGTGCTTTGTCTTCCCATGCCTCTATTCTGTTCTTCATTTGGTCTTTCTTGTAGGCCAGTTTGGTCTCTCCAGTAGTCAGTAAGCCTTCCTGATATACTAATTTCAGTGCATCTTCATCATTGTTCTTCAGATATTCTTCCAAAGCCATTTTTTCTTCTTCAACCATCTGATGTACTTGTAGCATTCCACGCCCACCTATTTGCCTTGGTAGATAAAGTCTATCAATGTCACTGCGTGGATGAAGGGCATGATTCATTGTCATTATTTTTCTGGTCTGCCTATCCATTGCTTTTAGTTCTGCTTGAGTCCAGTCCACTATTCCAGCTGTGTACCTAATGACTGGGATTGCCCAGGTGTTGATTGCCTTTATGGTATTTCCTCCATTGAGTTTGGACTTAAGATCTTCTTCACTCTCTTGATGTATTCACCTCTAATCTTTTTCTTGACTTCAGTGTGCTTGATGTTGTCAGCTTGAAGGATACCCAAGTATTTGTAGTAATCTTCCTCATCCAGACTCTTAATGTTATTTTCGTGGGGCATCTTGATTCCTTCAGTTTTCACTATTTTCCTTGTTTGATAGTAAGTGTGGCACATTTGTCCAAGCCAAACTCCATTACAATATCTTGGCTATATATCCGGACAGTGTTGAGCAGCGATTCTATTTCAGATGATGTTTTTCCATACAGCTTCAGATCATCCATGTAAAGGAGATGGGATAGTCTGGCAGATGTTTTTGATGTTTGATAGCCATTTCCTGAGTTATTCAGTATTGTTGACAGAGGAAACAGTGCAATAACAAATAGTAATGGTGATAATGAATCTCCTTGAAATATTCCTCTCTTGATATTAACCTCTCCCAGCCTCTCACCATTGATCTGCAACTGTGTCTTCCATTGTGCCATCGATCTTTGCACAAATTTTCTGATGTTTCTACTGACTCCTGTTATTTCTAGGCACTTATTATCCAGTCATGTGGCAGAGAGTCAAATGCCTTTTTGTAGTCAATCCATGCCACATTCAGGTTGGTCTTCCTTCTCTTGCAGTTTTCCAAGATCATTTTGTCTATTAGGAGTTGATCTTTTGTTCCTCTGCTATTGGGGCGGTTTCCTTTCTGCTCAGGTGGAAAGAGATTGTTTTCAACTAGATGCTGTTGTACTGCATCAGCTACCACACCAGTTAGTAATTTGAAAGTTGTTGGTAAGCAGGTAATTGGCCTGTAGTTGCCTGGTGTTGCCCCTTTTGCTGGATTTTTCATTATTAGGTAGGTTTTTCCCAGTTGTTAGCCACTTTTCAATTTCTCCTCCTTGTAGTATATTGTTGAACTGCTTGGCAATGAGTGGGTGTATAACAGTTAGATGTTTCAACCAAAACCCATGCAGTTCATCTTCACCTGGTGCTGACCAATTTTTGATTTTCTTTGCTCTTTTTTCTACCATTTTTGTTGTTATTACTAGTTCTTTCATTTCAACTTCTGTTTTATTTGCATCCACCTCTTTTAACCAAGCCGCATCCTTGTTGTATTTCTTTGGGTTATCCCATATCTGCTTCCAGAACTGCACTGTTTCTTCCTTGTCAGGTACTGACTGATTCCTTGCAGTTTCTTCATTGATGGATTGGTAGAAACGTTTCTGATTGGATTGAAATTGGAGGTTCTGCCTATAGTTTGCAATTCGAGCTTCATATCTTCTGATTTTCCTGGCTATAGCTGTTATTTGTTGCTTTATTATTTCCAGTGCTTCCTTGATCTTCCTTGTTTCTAAGTGGTATTTCTTGATTAGGTATTCTTTGGTCTTCTTGTTCTTCAACTTCTTTTCTTTCATCTGTTCTAGCTTGCTTGCATGTGATCTTAACTTGCTGATCTTACTTTCTAGTCTAACCTTCCATTTTTGTGGTGCACTGTTTGTTTGTTTTTCTTCTTTGTTGATTTTGCATCCCAAGTATTCAGTTATAACTGCAGCTGTGCTGTACATTAGTTGGTTTGTTTCTTGCAGTGAATTGGTGCTTATACTTGATATTGCAGTATTTGCATCTTTTAATGCTTGTGCTAGCTGTTTCTTTGGAACAAGTTTCAATGCAGGCAGCCTTATTCTGTTGTTTTTGTGCTCTTCTAAATGATCAGTTATTCTTTGTTTCAATTCTTTTATTTCTTTAGTTAGAGGGTTTTGTTCTTCCTGAGGAAGAGGTGCCTGGTTTCCAAATGAGAACAGTTGTATATCTCTGCTGGATTCCTTCACTGCCAACTCCCCCTGGTTTGCCTCTACATTCTGAATTACTTCTGGTAAGGCTTTGATTTCTTTGCCCTGGGTGAACCTTTGCAGTTCATCCAATTCTGTTTCTGTGAATATTTTATTTCGTATTATAAATCAGTATTATTATTATTATTATTATTATTATTATTATTATTATTATTATATTCTTAACCAGCTTGTCTCTTAAGCAGCAGATCTTTTTCTTGAAGAAGAATACATTTTTATATTAAAAAGTACAAGGTTTTAAACTGCCTAACCCTTATAGAACCAGTTTCCACATCAGATCTGTTGACCAAAATAATAATAACATAAAAATAACTTTTCCCCCAAAAATGAGTATTATATCTTTGGAAACTCCCTAAACTGTTTTGAATAGCTGCTAGAACACATTTCCATGACTCCCAAGATCTCTTTCCTAATAAAACATTCTTTTTTTGAAATTTTTACCAATTTTTCACCTCTGTCCTGCATAATCTGACATTGCCTACAAACTTAATTATAGCACCATATAATTTATGAACAAATTAAAATACACCAGCCTCAGTTGCTGCAGATTTTTTCTGAACAGAGTCTATTTAATCCAACTTCATAGGCATATTAGATCAGAGGTCCCCAATCTTTTGGGCACCAAGGACCGGTTCCATAGAGAAACATATTTTTCCGCTGACCGGAGGGGGCGTGGTTTTGTGTGCTGCTTGCATCCTATAGATGGGGCTTTGCTTGTTTGTGCGGACCAGTTGCACATGCTGTGGCCCAGTACTGGTCCACGGACCGGGGGTTGGGGATCCTTGTATTAGATGATAACTGAAGCTGTAAGATTTTGATTGATAACATCTGCCAAGAGATACAGGCAGTAGCATTCCCTAGACTCACCTGTAGATGACAGGAAATCTTGTCTCTCTGCTCCTGGAATTGTCCAAAAAAATATGCTAATACTGTTCCTATTTCTAAGGACCCTGAAAATAGACTTCTGAAAAGGGAATTAAGAGTCTTCAATTAATGCTTTGCTTTACACTACCAATGACTCACTAAACCTTCATTGATTGATCAAGAAATATCTCTTTAAAATATATTTAATTTCAACTAAGGCATCTTTACAAACTAATTATCAATTCACCACCTATCTTGTATAAAGTTAGTCTAGAATGCATCAGAAGAATATCAGGTTTGAATATGGGCTTTGATCTGGTCAGACAACTACTCAGTTAAGTTTTGACCTTTAGGACTGCGTAGAGCTTTAGGCAATTTTAAAGTTCTTTCATATTATATTGCAGCAGTTATATTTATTTTAATTTGGGGGTTCCCCTTGGTCTTGTATTATGGGCCAAAGAAAGATACTAAAAGTTAGCAAAGAATAAACAAGTGTACCATAATATCAGTAACAATTGTCTTCTAATTAATATAGCAGATAAGAGGATGAATGGCAAAAGGGTTAGCCTGTTCTCCATGGGATGTTTGATAGAATTCTCTTTCTCCATTACACCCATCATAGCTGCTGTTTGTTTTTGTATTCCTTTTATAAATATGAAAATCACAGGCAAATACAAAGTAATTTTAATATAATGTCTAATTTAAACTTTATTACAAATTCATGTGAAGATACCTTCCTTTTATTCATTTGTGCAATTGCTTATAAAACATATTTCATTAGAAAATAAATTCTTACTGTGTCATTTCAGAATGCAGGGTTAAAAAGAAATAAGAAGGCTTGAAGTAACATGAGAAAGAATGGAAAATTGCAACAACAAATGTAACAATCTGTTGAATGGGGTTTTGTTCTTTGCAGTTGTAATAAAATAAATAATTTTGTCTATGTATTAGCATAGGGCATGTCTGCTGAGTGCATATCCATAACTTGTGAGGCAGTTTCAAAGTGACCAAATTCAATAGGGCATATGAATATGATTAATATAGCCCATATTTTACAGGCTAAACCCTTAACATATATTTTCTCTTTGGGTATCTTTGGAAATGCCCTTGTCAGAATGCTCTTGTTGTAATTACTAAAGATTCTTCCCTGTTCCTAGAAACAGCTTAATTGCCTCTCCCAAATGTGACATTTTGTAAAGCTGCTCTATTACTGCATATGGAATTGGAGGAATGTGGTTTTTGTTACCTAATTAGAAAATGGGAAACAGAAGCAGTTTCAAGTTTAGCAATGAGACAATGGTTATAAACACTATATACCCTGTATTCATTATTTGATAGAAAGGCTGATTAATTAGATACACAGATAAATAGAGTGTAGTGGAAGCAGAAAGACAGTGAAGATCCTATAGATAATAAAGATTAGTACATCAGCAAATACTATTTGGGTAACAGGTCCCCAGGTTCACAAAGCTTTCTATTTTTTAACCAGTCAGGACCACTAAAATAGGCAAAGGTTGCATTTAGTCATAAACATTTGTGGTGACGTAGCCAATTCCAGTAATGCTAATGAATAAATTCCTCCCTAAAGAGTACCATTCTGCTGGAAGTGTACTAGATTTTAACAGATTTAAAATACACATGGAGAGAGAGAGAGAGAGAGAGAGAGAGAGAGAGAGAGAGAGAGAGAGAGAGAGAGAGAGAGAGAGAGAGATTCCCTCAATCATTTTGTCATATTTTGAGATTTGGTGAGCATGTAAATTGTTTAAATAAGTAAATAAATAAGTCTTATAAAGATACAAAGAGATGTAATCCATCATATTCCCAATGTTGCAATTCTGTTCTTCCAAAGAATGGACAATGTCATGATTTTGTTTCATTGTTTGCATTATGTAGATGTACTATAGTGAAATTCCCAATAAACTCCCACCAACATGAGTGACAAAATTATTTTTGATCTCTAATAGAATCTCAAACAACTTTTGCTTCTTCAGTCTCTCAATAGCTTTTCAAAAAAATTGCTTTCATATTTGCAACATATACCGTATATGCCAGTGTACAAGGCGACCCGGCGTATAAGACGACCCCCGTCTTTGGCATTGAGTCGCATCCCTAGAACGTCATCTTTTTTTTTTTTTGAAATCTTTTTTTTATTAAATTTTTGAAATTTTTCAAAAACAAAACAACCCATCCCCAAACCTCCCCAACCCTCCCATTCCCTCCCCCGACCTTCCCAGAGCTGAACATAGGCTTAATTACAATTTCTTCAAAAAGTCTTAAAAAAAGAAAAAAATATAAACCATGAATAAGTCTAAATACTAAATACATTAATTAAACAAATTATAAGATAATTAACAGTAATATATATATATATAAACACAAATACCAAAAGAATAATACTTAAAAGAAAAAAAGAATAAAGAAAAAGAAAAAAAGAAAAAGATAAAAGAAAGTATAATAAGAGTAAAAAATAAAATTAAAAAAAAGAAAATAAAATCTATAAGATATTTTAAATTTTAAATATAAGTTATTGAAAAATTAGATAATATTTTTTAATATCCAACTTATATTGTATAAAATCTATCCATTTTTTCCATACCGCAAAATACTTCTCCTGCGATTGATCCTTCAAAAAAGCCGAAATCTTTGCCATTTCCGCCAAATAAGAAACTTTAAAAAACCACTCTTGCAAAGTAGGCAAAGATTCCTTCTTCCAACATTGCCCTACTAGCAGCCTTGCGGCTGTAATTAAATTTAACATCAATGTGGTCTCTTTAGTATCACAATCAGTTATAATACCTAACAAAAACAATTGTGGAGTAAATTTTACCCTCCTTCTAAAAATTCTTTGGATATTCCACCATATCTTAATCCAAAAGGCTTTTATATTTTTACACGACCACCAAATATGATAGTAAGTAGCATCCAAACAACCACATCTCCAACATTTAGGCTGTAAGTCAGGATACATATGAGACATTTTTTGTGGATCAAGGTGCCATCTGTAAAACATTTTATAAAAATTCTCCCTTAAGTTCTGGGCTTGTGTAAATTTGACATTCCTCACCCAAATAATTTCCCAGGTATCTAGTAGAACTGGATTTTCACCAAAATTTTGTGCCCATTTAATCATACATTCTTTAATTAATTCTGCCTCTGAATCCAGTTCCACTAGCACCCTATAAATTCTCTTAATATGAGTTCGTCTTTGGTCTTTTACTTGTTTAAGAAAATTTTCATCATCTCTAAGTAAACCCACATTACGGTCTAACTTCCATCTATCCACTATTTGTCTATACTGAAACCATGAGTATATAATATTTTCTTGTGCTAGATCTTCCAAAGATTTTAACTGCCAATTTTTACCATCCCATCTAAGTAATTGTGCATAAGAAACACCATCCATCTTGACTCCTCTCCTTATCCCCTCTATCGCATGCCAGGGTATAGCCCATAATGGGATTTTAAAATCACTTCTATAATATTTCCTCCAAACCCGAAATAAAGAAATCCTTATAATATGAGATTTAAAAACCCTGTCAACTTTTTTATTAAAAATTAAATAGGCATGCCATCCAAAAAGTAAATCCCAACCCTCCAAGAGGAGTATTTCTACATTTGTTAAATTAACCCAATCACTAATTAATGTTAAGACCACCGCATCATAGTACAATTTCAAATTCGGTACCTTGAGTCCACCTCTCTCACGAGTGTCTTGTATTATTTTAAGCTTTACTCTTGGTTTTTTCCCCGCCCAAATAAATTTATTGATACCTTTCTGCCATTCATTTAAATTAATCTCATTCTTTAAAATAGGTATCATTTGGAATAAAAAAAGGAACTTTGGCAGAACATTCATTTTGATCACCGCAATTCTTCCCAAAAGAGATAATTTCAACTTCTCCCAATTTTTCAAGTCTCTTTGTATCCTGACCCACAACCTTTCATAATTGTTTTTATACAATTTTGCATTAGAAACAGATAAAATAACCCCCAAATATTTTACCTTATAAACAACCTCAAAATCTGTCAACTTAACCAAAGTCTGCTTATCCAAATTAGTCATATTTTTGGGTAATATTTTAGTCTTATTGTTATTAATTTTAAAACCCGAAACCCATCCGTATTGGTATATCAATTGTAATAACTCTACTACCGAATAAGTAGGTTGGGACAGGGTAACCACCAAGTCATCTGAAAAAGCTCTTAATTTATATTCTTTTTTATTAACTTCTATTCCTTTTATTTCCTGTGATTCTCTAATTTTAATCAGCAATATTTCCAAAGTTAAAATAAACAGCAGTGGTGACAATGGACATCCCTGTCTATTGTAAAAACCTCTGATTAAACCCCCATTAACAATAAGTTGTGCCGTTTGTTTTTGATAAATGACACCAAGAGCTTGTAAAATTTTTTCTCCAAAATTCATTTTCTCAATTAATCTTAACATAAATTGCCAATTCACTTGATCAAAAGCTTTTTCAGCATCTAGAAATATCAATCCTGCAGAAACTTGATTACTTTTATCTAAATATTCTAATAAATTAATAATTTGTCTGGCATTATTCTTCATGTACCTTCCAGTTATGAAACCCGTTTGATCTTTATGTATAACCTGATGCAAAACCCTCATGAACCTATTAGCTAAGATTTTTGCAAAGATCTTATAATCTACATTTAAAAGAGATATAGGTCTATAATTCTTTGGTAAAGTAAGATCTTGATCTTCTTTTGGGATTAAAGATATAAAAGCTCTACCCCATGACGGGGGGAATCTCTAAACCCTGTAGTATATTGTTAAAAAGCTCTCTTAAAGGTTGAATCATCTCTTGTACCAAAGTTTTATAATAAATAGATGTCAGACCATCCGTACCCGGTGCTTTACCTAATTTTAATTCTTTAACCCTAGAACGTCATCTTATACGCCGGAAACTACCAGTATTTCCGGCGTATAAGACAACTCGGCGTATAAGACGACCCCCGTCTTTGGCGCCAATTTTAACGCTTGCGTAAGTCGCCTTATACGGTAACTGTTTCCCAAATTCCACTGGATGTCTCATTCCAGTACATAGAGGAGTTCCTTGGCTGTCAGGAAACAACATCACTTCACTTTCTGAGGACAACTTTCAGAATACTAAAGAACCAGAGTAACTCCAGCTAGCACTTTCCACAGTATGAAAGTTTGGAGAAAATATGACTTTGACTTGTAACCAGTGGTGGGATTCAGCTGGTTCGCATCACTTCAGCAGAACCGGTAGCTATTTTTTGTTGCCCAGGCCCAGAATGGACTTCCAGAAGCAGCATCCACACAGAGAACTGGTTGTTCACATATTTGAATCCCACCACTGAAACTAGGCTATTATTAACAAGATAAACATTGTGCAATTTTGAAAGAGTCAATGTATTCTTTCAAATTATTTTATGAAAGGCTTTGTAAGTAGACAGCCATTTTCAATTTAAAAAGCAAATAATAGAAATGGCTTTTTTCCAGTCTAATTGTTCTTAGATATTTCCTGTATTATGTGTGTTTCTTGAAACAACTATGCAGATTTTCTGTCAATCGTTATTGAAATCACATCTAATATTAAGGGAGGACAGGACATATTTTGAGATGGACCAAAAAATAGTTATATAGAAAGTTTCAGAGTCCTGATCTTGCTTCAGATATAATATTTAGACATTAATGGATATCATGAAAAATTATTAAAAGCTTTTAAGCCAGAACAGTTTCAGACTAATTGGGAATCCTGCAATATCTGAATTTAATTAAAATGAATCTCAGTTTAAATATTACAAATTACATTAACTATTGTGAGAATGGAAAAGTTTGTTCCCCCAAATTCTCTGTGTCCTGTCCAACTGTTCATAATCTCCTTCTCCAATACATAAGTACCTTTCATGTGTGAACATATTCATTGCTGGGGAGAAAAAAGAATCTGGAATGCGTGAGCTTAAGAAGTGTGAGCTTTCTAGATTTTTTTCTATACAGATCTATTTAATTGCTTACAAGAAACAATTATGAAATATATACGGTCAATGGATTTATCAGTGAAGGAGACAACAGCAATCCCCAGCCAGCCCTACGGCTTCTCCCAGTAGGACTGCTATTAGTGGGACATATACTACATCAGTGGTTCTTAACCTGGGCGATATTGCCCCCCAGGGGGCGATTTCGTTTTTCAGGGGGGCGATGGAACAAAAGGGGCAACACGGGGGCGAAGGAATGAAAAGGGGGCAATATGGGGGCGATGGAGTGAGAGGTTTTGGGGACACTTTTGAAACTTTTTCGTACAGTGAATCGCTGTATATCTGTCGTACAAAAACATCAGATCGCTTGTTATTAGTAGATTGAATTGCGTTTTCAAATGTTCCTCCAGCTAGCTTCAGTACAGAACGCCATACATATGTGAATACGCATCGCTTATCTTCATGCGCGTTGCGCAGCAGCCTCTACCCATAAAGTGGCGCGCCGTTGGCCAGAATGGGCAGTGATGGAGGGGGGAGCGCTTCTTTTGAAACATCGCATACTGTTTTGTGTGTCTCTTTGTATTGTACTTTTTTAGCGTGCACTCCAGTTCAATGTTATATTTTCTTTGTGTCTTTTTAATCCTTTTTACAGTGTGCGTGACTATATATACTTTCCTTGAATCTTAATTTAGTTTCAGAGTTTTTGTCTTGAAATTCTTAGTTCCTGCATTGCGGTTTGTTCTTATGTCCTTTTTATATTTCTTTTTGCGTCTTAAATTTCACTTGTAATTCAATCATTAAATGTTACTGTTTTTCTTTTCGGGCATTTCACTTTCTTGCAATTGAATTTTGTTTTCAGTGGTCATTACATTTAAGTGTCTTGAATAAATAAGATAATAATGAAATACATGTATCACGAAGTTTGGGAATAAAGTGACGGGTGGCACCAAAATTTTTCACATGGTTGAGATATGGGAAAAAGACTGGAAATAAATTATTTGCATCAATATGTCCTGATGACAATTTTAAAGAAAATAAAAAAAGTGTTTGGAGAAATTGAAGAATTATTTCCTATGTTGTGATTGAGAGATTATGTTGGGGGAGGGGGGCGATGACAACTTCCTCATTGGCTCAAGGGGACGATTCGTTCAAAAAGGTTAAGAACCACTGTACTACATGTCTTCATTCTCTTCCCATGAACCACATTTAAGTCCTTTTCGTTGGAGATTGATTAGTTTTATTACTGAGCAGCAGAATAGAACATAACATTCAGATTGCTGCTGTGCGGACTTTTTGTCTAATAATAGCATTAATGTTACATTAGTCATATTATGTATGTTGGAGTTGTAAGTGTTAAGACATGCACTATAAATGAAATGTAATTTTATATTCTCCCTATTAATAGTTACATTAACTGCTGTATTTTAATTGCCTTTTTTGAAGAACACTGAGAAAAATGAATTGTGATTTTATGCTTCTGTAGTAATGGTTTCCATGCTATGTTTTAATTCTAGATGATTATATTAGATTGTGCTCATGCCTTTGACTGCTTTAATTTCTATTAGAACTATGCATTCTTCAAAATATATTCAGAAGAAGTACTTCCAACTTGTATGAGTTGCTCTTTACCATTTACTAAAGGAGTCTAATTTTTTTTTCAGGCTGTTATGTGAACCTAAAAATAAGGTGATGCTTCTTTAAGACTCTCTCATACTTTAATGAGCGCAGTGGCATTATTTTCAGGCTTCTGAAGAAAAAAAGATAGGCAGCTTTAATGAATAGCTACTGTACTTGATTTCAAAAAAAGATTCCTCTAAATCATTTATGAAATCTCCTTTTTGCTCTGCCTGTTTTCCTACCACCTTCACATTCCATAGTGTAGGGTTTCTCAATCTTCCCAGGTTTAAAATGAGGGAGTGGGGAATTCTGGGATTTGAAGTTCACTCATCTTAAAGTTGCTAAGGTTGAGAAACAATGTCTGAGAGAGAAAGAGTTCTATGTACAGGTATTTTTGCTGAATTTCACACTGGCAGTTTTAGGTTAGTATCTGTTGCTTGTTTATTCCATTCTTCAGTCATCTAACATCCTTAGCTTCTTGGGCAGTTACAGGTACATTAATAAATACGTGTGATCATAGTTCAGATGTTAAACTGGCCTCAGGGAGATTTAGGTTTTAATCCACTTAGTCACAGAAACTCTTAAAACTCACTGAAGCTCATTAAGTGACTGACAGATTAGTCTCTGAGCCCAACCTAAATCTCATGTTTCCAATGCTCCATAATTCTTAGGCCCTTGTTTCTCAAAGTGACTCACCATTCTCATTGTTTATCCTTTTTATCAACTTCCTGAAAAACCATATGTACCAACATTTTGTAGGTATTTTAGTCACATAGATCAGAATACACACCATATGCATATACCAGATAAGCTTCTGCCACTGCAGCTCCTAAAAGATTGTTAGAGCAGTTAAAAAGATTAGAAATTGTCATTATGTGCTTATATTTCTTTTTATTGATCCTTTAAGGGGACTAACTTAATAATTTAGCTAGAGTAATTTTTGCCTTTCTTAAGATTTACTCATTGTTATGAAATTAACGATCAAATGGCTTCATTGGTTCATTGCCAATAAGTTTCTTGACAAACAGACCTGGAAAAAAAAAGAGATTAGTACTGTTCTAGAAAAACAGGGTTAGTGAAAGTTACATTTACCTCCAATCTTGAAATGGTGAATCTTGTCTCATTAGTACTCTTCAATAAGGTAGACTTTCAATCGTGCCTATTTTTCCAAAATGCATCCTCTGTAGATGCTTGCAACTGGTACTGAAAAATATTCTGTTTTGGATACACCTAGTCCTTGATTTACAACCCCAATAGGCACAGAAATATTTTTCATTAAGCAGTTTGGCTGTTAAATGAGACATCACATGACCCACATGTGAACTTTTCACTTATGTCATAAATGCATGATGGTTGCCAAGCAACTGAAGTATGATCAAGTGACTACGGAGATGCTGCAACAGTCATAAGGGCAAGCAATGGTTGTAAGTCACTTTTTTAGTGCTGTTGTAACTTCCAACAGTTGCTAAACAAAAGGTCCTAATTTGAGGACTATCTGTTCTGTAATTAATATACAAAAGTCATAATTAACAACCATTAACAGCCATATGCATTAACTTCTTTAGTCCTCATATACAGTAATAATGTCCAGGTTGGTTGCTACTGTTTTATTTAGTAATATCAAATCCCACAATTTAAGAATTGACTGGTTGAACAAAACCTCTTTTTATGTACCATTATAACAGTTAATGCTACATAAAAATTAGCCAGCATTTAGCTTGATCCAGTGTTCTGAACATATTAGATGGAGAAAGGAAGGTAACTCCATTTACTGCACCAAGCATCAATTGAAAAATGTGATACCAAACTCTTCATGTTATTTTCTAACAGCTCTATCCCACTAAGGTTCACAGATTGAGAAGGTATTCAGATACCAAAGGTTAAAAGCAGATAAAGCATTCCCAGAGACATTATTAACGTAATGTAACATAACGTAACGTAACGTAACGTAATGTAATGTAACATAACATAACATAACATAATATAGCATAACATTTGTGGGAAGACAGCACCTCCCCGAGAAAGAAATATTTGGGAATATTAAAAAGCAGAATATTATATTTCCCCAAAGGATTTTAAAGGCAGAAAAGCAGGGCCAATTTTCTTAATAGCCCCAGACAGAGACCAGCTCTGTAGAAATGTATATTTGGTGATTCATTCAGGAAGACAAGAGCCAGGAAGCTTGGAGCTGATGAGATTAGAAAGACAAAGACCCTAAAATCTACATCCTCCACCCAAATTCTAAAAACATGAACTTTAGGACATAATAGGATTAACCCACCACCATTAGAATACTAAAAGGACATGCTCAAAAGCTCAGGTCAAAGTTTATGCCACAGGAACAGGAAACAACCTCAAACACAAAAGCCTAAGAAGGTATAAAAACCCACCACTCCCAGTTACATGTGGTCAGCTTTCCCAGAACCACATTTCTGTCTGGTTCTGCTCTTCAATAAACTATAACCTTCTTTCTAAAGCAGCCTCCATTTTGTTTATTCCCAGCTTGGACTGGACCCTGATGAAGATTTTTCTTTCAACAACACAACATAATATCCCAGAGATATTATTCTGGAGAATTATTAAAATAAATCTCTGGATTCATATTCTATAAATACTATTGCTGATACAAAAGATACCTAGAATGTGTAGGCTAGAAGGCAGTTATGAAGAACACTGTAGTCAAGAAATCAATTTCCAAATGTGGGATGCAAAGGAGGTTGAAACAAAAGGACTTTACAGCAACAGACTCTTCCTTTGACATGGTCTCACAAAGTTTCTAGAAACTGAGACTTAGATGACAACCATAATAATTGTGACTTTCAAAAAGGCCATTTCTCTCAGAAAGTCTGACATGCAATTTGGTGCTGTTTCATAACATTTATTCCTCTATTCCTCCACTCTTCTGGAGCAATGCTATCTAGGGCTGAAAGGTTGTAGATCAACAAAAAGAAAAGCTGGAGATTAAAAAGTACAAAAAAAACAAAAACATTCATTTGCAGTTCCTAGAGTTCAGGAAAAATGGGATATAAATGGAATAGCAAATATAATAAAGGCACAAACACTTTTTAACATCACATTTTAGAGGGTATAGCTTAAAATCCATCCACCTGCATTAATAAAATTTGTGATGTTGCATTGTCTGATAAAATATTTTTTTGTGTAAATTTTGTTCTATTTTGATTTTTTTTAAAAAAAATGTCCAACATACTTTTTGTTTAATTCAGACCATACTCCGAATTTGAAAATAATTTAATTTGGTCCAAAAAAAGGACTATCCCAAATCTCTTTCAATCTTTCTTCTGATTTGTTAAGTACTCTCACTGGCCAGGTATAGTCAGGCTACCTGATTTATCAAGACATACTAAACATTCATTTTGATCACACTATCATAATGTCTGAGTCTCAAAAATCCTGACTGACATTATGTTTCTGTTTCAGTGATTCAGACATGGGAATGAACAAAATAGAACCATTGCTTTAACCCTGAGCCTACCAAGGTTTTTTTGGGGGGGGGGGAGGCGGAAGTTAGCAGCTTTTTCATTGGTTTCTCAAATTAAATGGAACTCTGTATTCAAAGTTCTCCACTGACAGCCATAGGAGTCATTTGAATTTGGTCAGTTTGTGGGAATTGTCTACTAAAATTCCTTATAAACATGTAGAGCAGGAGCAAATAGAAAACAAAAAGAAACCTATAAAAACCAGTGGAACAGTATTTTTCAAAGTGTGAATATTAATTTTTTTCCATACTCAATTTTCTTATTTAGCACTCAGGTTTTGTCATTTTATTTTTTTTTTTTTTTGATATTAAGAAGAAACAATTACATTTCACAAAACATAACGCTCTCAGAAGAAGCAATAAATCCACTGTAATTTTCTTTCTATTGCTATCTAATTTCTTGTTATAAGCCACATTCGAAGTGGCAAAGATCACAAGGCAGCTCTTCAGTGTTCAGTTCACAGGTGCAATTAGTGTGATTCAGACTGGGAAAATATTTTGCAGAACATAATTTAGAATGCAAAGACAATGCTTTTGTGAAAGGATGGATATAATGGGAATTTAAATATATATATATATATATATATATATATATATATATATATATATATATTATAATTCATTACACAGAAAAATTATATTACTATAGTGCAGAAAAATAAGTGAAACAAAATATTTGGAAAAATGCTCTTGAGCAGTTTCAGCAAATCCTATAAAGGTTGAGAAAACAATTTAGCTCCTGTGGCCTGAAAGCAAATATGAGGGACTTTGAATTAGGTTTGGAATTCCCTTCACTCTTTCCCTTTTTAATGTAAAAACCCTCATCTAATAAGGAAATATTGCAGAACAGTCAAGCAAAACATGTGCAAAAGACATCAGTTAGAAACAGATATTTCGAAAGCCAATAGCGGGAGTGGCCCAGCTCATGCAAAAGTTGAAAAAAAAAACCATCAAAAAAGGTGCCATAATGCTATTCTGAGGGTTCTATGAGAAAAAAAAAGCCCTACAGATTAGTCTTCAAATATCAAAAAGGAGGACATGTAGGAGGACACTTTTCGAGGGAGGACAGAACTTACAAAAGGAGGACTGTCCTCCCTAAAGGAGGACAGTTGGTCACCTTAAGAACAGGCATGCACAAAAATGCCTGGTTATAGGTTAGTTCAAATTAATTCCATCTTGGAGCCAAGTCTATTCAGCATATTCTTTTATAGTCACATGTTCATTCTGTAACATGGAAAAACAAACAGCATAGGTCCTTCCCCATAAAACCTCTTTCCTTTCCTGAATAGTTGACATTAAGCTCCGAACATATAATACTAATGTCTGTTATATGTTCATATAATAAAGATCTGAGACCAGATGCTGAAGATCCCCCGTATTTAAATTGCTTAGAAACCCAGCAATTTAAAAGAAGAAAGCAGCTGCTCTGGGCCCGCAGAGAGCCTGGTACTTAAATATTTCATACTGCATAATAATATACCCCATCAATCCAGCTGATTCATCTTTAGAAGCAGAATTTTTATTTCTTTTTCTTTGTATACTTTGTATACTAAGGTTTGTTTTAAATGCACGTTGTAAAAACTGGAGGAAAGCAAATTTAATTTGCATGATATGAAAACCATGCTTCAAATACATTGCTTTCTTCTGTATATAAGTTGACCTGTCTGCTTATTTTAATAAGGAAGTCAGAGGGTCCACTTACTGGAACAAAACAGCTGTTAAATGTTAATTTCATCTTGTACTATCATGGAAGAATTTATAAGAAGGATTTTACATTTGTTTGCTTGAGCTAAATACAAAACTGCTGCTTGGATCTATAACTAAGTCAATAAAATTCAAATTATGAATCATAGCAGAGCACTCTAAAAGTGAGTTCTTGATTTCAGCTTGAATCCAATAGTATAATAATAATGAAAATCCTGTGCTAATATTGTTAGCGGTATCACATCATAGTGTAACTGATAAGGTATGAATATATTATTGTCCATTTTACACCAAACTACAGAGATAATACATTGGATTAAAATTATAAATAATCCACTTAGCAAAGCATACACACAAGCCACTTATAATAAGATGTTAAGACATTTCTAAATCACTAAGAATTATTTAATGGATGTTTATTACAATTTTCTATGTCTGATAAAGCAATTTTAATCTTGTGTGAGTTAGAAAAAAAAATAACCAAATCCTAAAAAAATCGTATTCTTAAATAAAGCTGATATGTCTGAGTTAGTTCCAGGACTGAGCTAGGAAATTAAATGACTGACTATGGGGAATATATATGTAAAAATATAAAATATTGTAATGTGAGATGCTTGCTGATGGAGTAAGAGCTGGTTTAGTAGACTAAACAATGAATAATGAAAACTGTGATTAGAATATACATACAGTTGTGTTACAAGTAGGAATCTACTAATGAGTTCCATCTCTTTGCAGCCTATTATTTCATCATCATCATCATCATCGGAAGGGACCTTGGAGGTCTTCTAGTCCAACCCCCTGCTCAGGCAGGAAACCCTATACCATTTCAGACAAATGGTTGTCCAGTCTCTTCTTAAAAACTTCTAGTGAATGTGCATGAACTGGTTTGGAATTAAAATTACCATTGGAGTTTGTACTGGCTGACACATTAATGTAGAGTTACCAAACTGCCACCTTCTTCTCTAACATAGCACTGATAGGTAGACAGGCATAGACTGAGAGATACTTAGTGGTTCTCCATTTATCATAGTCCACAACATTTCAATGGAGCTCCTTGTCCTCTCTGGCCAATATATAAATTTTTCTGCAAATAATACTCTAGTATTTTCCTATCAATCTGATCAAAATATTTTGCACTGTCTGATTTAATTAGTATCACAGAACCATAAAATGTAAAGAATTCAGAGGTAATTTAGTAAAATCTCTGGTTACTGGAGGATCTGCTGTAGCATTTTAGACAGATAGCTAATCAGCTTCTGTATGAACACTTCTACTGAAGGGAAACAATTTCATATAGCACAGTATTCTTATTGAATATATAATTTGCATTATAAATATATAATTATAAATTATAAATATAAAGTATAAATATATAATTTAATATATAACATAATTTCCCTGTAGTTTCAACTTACTGGGTGTGGTCCTGTTTTACAGGGTAACAAAACAAATCTCTTCTCTCCTCTATATGACAAACTAAATATCTGAAACTGCTCTTCATTCTCTGTTCTGCAGATTAAACATGCCCAATTATTTGAATTGTTTCTCATGGACTTGGTTTCTAATCCCATCATCATCTTGACAGTTGTCCTCTGAATTCACCCCAATGTGTCAACATCCTTTTTACACTGTGATGCACTTAACTATTGAAGACTGTGGCTAAGAATAGCAATTAGGAATTCAACAAAGACACTGACATTTAAAAGCTAGTAAGAGCTCAAAGTTCTGTTTGGAGATAGGAATGTCTAATATGTCTGCCTTGTCTTGCAGATGTAATCAAGTCTGCCTGAGGTTTTGCAAAGCTATTCATAAGCCAATTTGCAAGATACCATAGAATCTCTAGATTTGTAGTGAACATCAAACAATGCTTTCATTATTATGTAATTAGATCAATATGATTATTTATGCCTACATACAAACTTCTCATTCTGGTTTTAACTTTTTGTTTTATTGATAAGATAAAGGAGTCATTGAAAGTGTAAAGGAGTATTCAGCGCATATATTGTGGAACCTTCTCCCCATGAGTGATGAGGTTGGTCTCATTGCTTTTGAGCCTGCAAAGGTCCCTAAAGACCTGATTCTACCAACAAACCATTGGACCCTGGGGTTAGGTGAACTCATGCATGGGCTCTGTTACTATTAACATTCCTCCATCTACTGTTTTCTTGTTTAATTCTGCTTTTATAGTTTTTATAGTTTGTAATAATTATCCATACTTATTTTATTTACTGTTTTATGGAATTGGTGCACAATGCCCAGAGCTATTTTGCATGAGATGGGCAGCCATATCAATTCGATTAACAAATAATAAAATTTTGTCCTCAAAGAAGCAAAACTGAATATAATTTCTGCTTTATTCACACCAGCAATTTTTGAACTTAGCTTGATACTTGTTCTACAAAATGATAAGTGATATCATTTATAATATTCTGTATATATTTTTAAAAAACTATGATAATTTAAAGCTTTGTTGCCTTGAGATTGATGTCATTAATTATTAAAATTTCCAAACTGGCAAGCTAGCTTTCCTGATCATATTCTTTCCTGAGATATTAGTATTATATTAATGACAAACTTGGTTTGATTATTTTTCAAACTTAGTTTGAACAAATAAATCAACCTTATATTCCTTCCTTTTACTTCTAATAGTCTTGGTCTTTAGTTTGTGTAAATATTGTCAGAGGATTTGATTTATCTTCATTTCTTTTTTTTCCCATCACACAGAGTTCTTTGAGTAAATCTCATTTATAAATCCAATAGAAAAAAATTATTCAGGTCACTCTCTTGGTTTATTATTTGGATTTCCCTTTTAAATTTTAAAACCTCAGCCAATTTCTTTTATAGATACAGGAAAACATCTCTTTGTAAATCATTATCTTGACCTGTCAATTGCAAAGCCATTTGTGAAACCATCTCTATCTTGTCAGCTGAAATTCTACATCTGCCATTTCTTCAATAACATCTTTTGGACATAAACAACCCTTTACAAACTTTCTGCTGACATTAGGAAGATGTTTTATAGATATGTCTATAGATCAGAAAGGATATGGAATGGAAAGACAAATATTTGTAGCCTTAAAGAGATGAAGAGTAACAAAATGTGTTTATATTTGTAATAAAAGCTGGAACTCATTTATTTATACATTTATATCTTTATTATACTCTTACTTTTATTTTTCTTCTCCTTCTGCAGTTGATAAGTTAATAACCTGGTTGTTAAGTGAATCTGGCTTCCCCACTAACTTTGCTTGTCAGAAAGTTGCAAAAAGTGATGACATGACCCTGGATGCTGCAACCATCATAAATGTGAACCAGTTGCCAAGCATCTGGATTTTGATCACATGATCATGGGAATGCTGCAAAGGATGTAAGTGTGAAAAATGGTCATAAGTCACTTTTTTCAGTGCTGTTGTAACTTTGAATGTGCACTAAATGATCTGTTGTAAGTCAAGGACCATCTGTAGTTAGTTCTTTGATTTTAAACTCAGGGTTTCCCCCCCCCACACACACACACACTTAATAAAGATGATAACTGTACAATAAAGTTTTCTAAATGAAATATGAAAACTATAGGTAGTAGAATTTCAAAAAAGTCAATATTAGAGATGCTTCCATTTTGTATATTATTTGGAAATGGGGATGAAAACATCTGCTTACTTTGAGTTTATTTCTCTCAGTATATTTTATTAATTAGTTAATGTTTGCTTTGAACATAGTGAGTGTTAAACATTATTCACAGGCATTTACAGGTGTAATCTACTAGAAGAATTTGCTGGCAGTGAAGGAGGGCTTTGCAAATAATGTTTGCAAACCCCTTCTTAGTTCTTTTTTCCCCACACCTTCTTGGTTATTTTATAACAGATAATTGATACAAACTGTTGGAATACTGTAAATACTTTTGTCTCTAATTATTAGCACCTTAACTAGAAAACCTGACAATTTCACCCCAACACTAAACTGTTTATGAACAAGTTTTAAAAGCACCTATTTTAACACATGTTTAGCCCCTGTTCTAACCAAAATTATTTTTTCATCCTTGAGAAACTGGTTTAATAAAGCATATGTAAATGGGGAAAAAAGTTTTTCTGAAACATTTTAGACTTTATAAGGAAGAAAATCTGAAGCTTATAATAAAAATATCAATTTACTTTAGATATCAGAATAACAGAGTTGGAAGGGACCCTGGAGTCCAACTCCCTGTTCAGGCAGGAAACCCTATACCATTTCAGACAAATGGTTATCCAATCTCTTCTTAAAAACATCTAGTGTTGAAGTATCCACAACTGCTGGAGGCAAGTTGTTCCACTGATTAATTGTTCCAACTTAATTGTTCTAGGTTGCTTCTCTCCTTGATTAGCTTCCAGCCATTGCTTCTTCTCCTGCCTTCAGATGCTTTGGAGAATAGGTTGACCCCCTCTTCTTTGTGGAAGCCCCTTAGATAGTGGAACACTGCTATCATGTCATCCCTAGTTCTTCACTTCATTAAACTAGACATACCCAAACCATACAACCATTCATCAAATGTTTTAGCCTCCATTCCCCTTATCATCTTTGTTGCTCATCTCTGTACTCTTTCTAGAGTCTCAATATCTTTTTTACATTATGGTGACCAAAACTAGATGCAATATTCCAATTGTGGTCTTACCAAGGCATTATAAAGTCGTAGTAACAGTTCATATGATTTTGATTTTATCCCCCTGTTAATGCAGTCTAGGACTGTATTTGATTTTTATGCCAGTTGCAGCATACTGCTGGCTCATATTTAAGTGATTGTCCACTAGGACTCCAAAATTCCTCCCACAGGTACTACTATGGAACCAGGTACCATCTATACCAGGGGTGTCAAACTGCCAGCCCATGGGCCAGACGTGTCATCTGGAAGCTGCACCCACCCCATTGCCAGCAATGGCAAAACCGTCCCGATATGTTGCACGACATCACATGACATCGCGAGTTTGACATGTCTGATCTATAATATACCAGTGCATTTAGTTTTGCTTGTCTAAATGTAGGACTTTAGTTTTTTCACCATTGACTTTCAGTTTCTTAGATAAGGCCTAATGTTCAATTCTATCAAGATTTTCCTGTATCTTAAGCCTATCTTCTGGAGTGTTGACTATTCCTGCCAACTTGGTGTCATCTGCAAATTTGATGAATTCCCCATCTATCCTCTTATCTAAATCATTGATAAAAATATTGAAGAGTACTGGGCCTAAGACAGAGCCTTGGGTATCCCACTGCATACTTACCTCCATGTACATACAGTGCCATTGAGGACTACACATTGAGTGTGGTTGGTCAGCCTGTTACAAATCTGTTATGTCCCGAGCCTTTGCAAACGGCTCGGGCGTTTGCAGGCAGTCCCGGGCAGGTGCAAAGCTGCCCGGGACCAGACAGGCTGTCGCCAGCGCCGTGCGCATGCGCGGGTGCTGGCGCGGGAAAAGTAACCCATTTACCCGGGAGTTGCCTATATAAGAGGCTGCGAGGCGTTTGGGCTGAACTGAAGCCATCTTCCTGTAAGCTGAACGCTGAATAAAAGAACCTGAGAACTCCAGCTGCTTCTCGTGTCTGTTTTCCCGCCAAGGACGCAACACTGGCGACGAAGGTGGGATACCTTGCACTACCTGGAAAGGAAAAAGTGTAAGCTTACCCAAGGAGTCCTGAGCGGCGGAAGAGGAACGGTGTTGACTCAGCAGCTGCCCGCCAATCCAGTGCGCATTCGGGGGTAGGCTGGCTGATAGACCCGTCTCCTGAAGATCCGAAGATGGCGAAAATCGGAAGGCTTTCGGAATTCGAAGTCTCACATCCAGAGCGGTGGGAGTCCTACGTATCCAGAATGGAGAACTACTTCAAGGCAAACCAAGTGAGGGAAGATAGCTTGAAGGCTGCCACCCTGCTTTGCGCTTGCGGCCAAGACGCCTTCGAAATCGCAGAAAACCTTGCAGCACCTGTTCCCGTAGAGTCTGTAAGCTACGCAGACCTGAAGAAGCTGCTGAAGGACCACTTTCACCCCAAGGTGTCCGTTATCTCATGGCGCCACACCTTCGAGCAGAGGGATCAACGGTCCGGTGAGTCAGTCAAGGAATACATCGTCGCGTTACGGAAGGCCGCCAAGCCCTGCGAGTTCAAGGACCTCGAGGAACGACTGAGGGACCGATTCGTGTGCGGGTTGAGGCATCGAGAGCTACAACAGAGACTTTTCGCTAAGGAAGAATTATCCTTCCAAGACGCTTTAAGGGAAGCCCCCGCGGAAGAAGCAGCAGGCGGCGCCGTCAAGAACATGCGGCCGATCAGAAGCAGTGCAGAGGGTGCGTCCGTGCACCAAGAAGACGTCCGACGAAACTCCGAGGAGGATCCGGACGAAGAAGTCGACCGTCTACACCACGCGAAGGGAGAAAATCAGAAGGAAAGCTCTTCAGCTCCGCTCAAGTGCATCGGCTGTGGAGGTCGCCACAGGAGAACCGACTGCAAGTTCCGCTCCGCTACCTGCCGGGCATGCGGCAAACAAGGGCACATTGCAGCTGTGTGTCTGGGCCGACGAAAGGCACAACCTCAAGAAGAACGCCTGAAGGGTACCAGAGTCCCCAGCCAGAATAGGGTAGGTTTTTGCGCTTCGCGTAGAAACATTTGTAGGACAGGCACACACAAGCCCATGAAGAAAAAGCTGTCACTCAACGTGAAGCTACAAGGGGTTCCATTATCTATGGAACTAGACACAGGGTCCGCCCTTTCCATCATTGCATTGCATACATTTAGGAAGATTTGTTCCAGTAGTGGGACTAAGGCCAAGTTAAGGCCTTCTGATATTGTATTAACTGATTTTCAGAACTCAAGAGTGTGTGTTAAGGGGGAGGCCACCCTTAACGTGCAATACAAGAGTTTTGAAGGTCCACTAGACTTGTTCGTAGTAGGGGGTGAAAGAACGAGTCTCATAGGACTCGATTGGTTTGAGGCCCTGGGGATACACGTCACAGGACTCAACAGCTTACAAACACTCGACCTACAGGAAGTCTGCAAGGAATTTGCAGATGTTTTCAGCCCCCAGCTGGGCACATTCAAAGGACCACCTGTGGCCTTAAAGCTAGACCCCACTGTCACTCCCATTAGGATTAAAGCAAGAAGGGTCCCTTTTGCTTTAAAAAGTAAGATTGACACTGAATTAGACAAACTAATCCAACAAGGAATCCTAGAACCTGTTGATTCCAGCCATGGGAGACCCCCATTGTCACGCCTCTAAAGGCAAATGGGGACATTCGCATTTGTGCTGATTACAAATGCACACTCAATAAGGCATTGCAGCAACATGACTATCCTGTTCCTGTGGTCAGTCACATCCTGGCCTCTCTCAAGGGGGGGCGTGTTTTGCAAAGCTTGACCTAGCTCAAGCATATCAACAGCTGCCTGTTGATGATGATGCTGCCATAGCTCAGACCATTGTGACCCACAGGGGAGCCTTTAAAGTAAAAAGGCTACAGTTTGGAGTAAATGTCGCTCCTGGGATTTTCCAAAGCGTCATGGAAAACACACTACGAGGTATACCAGTGGGTTCTGCCCTACTTTGACATGTCTTGAATTGCAGGAGGACTCCACACAAATTCTAGCTGAAAGGCTTAGGGCTGTCCTGTAAGATTCAGGAAAATCAGGCCTTAAGTCAGAACAAGCCCAATATGCAAGATGGGTGCTTCTACTGAATTTCTGGCGATTCACAATTGATGCTGCTGGGATTCATCCTGCTGAATACAAAACGAACTCTACATTTTAGAAGCAACCCACGGCCCAAAGTCTAGGCCCGAACTTAAGGCCTTCTAGGCCTCCTGTGAATTTTCTACATTCTTTTCTTCCACATAAAGCTAGTGTAGCTGAGCCTCTTCACAGGCTACTAGACAAACAAGCTGTGTGGCTGTGGTCACAAGCACATGAGGATTGCTTTAAAGAAGTCAAGGCCTTGCTCACTTCTAACAGTGTTCTTGCACATTTCAACGAGTCTCTTCCTGTGTGCATCGCTTGTGATGCATCCCCCTACGGGGTTGGAGATGTCCTGAGTCACCTCAGGTCTGATGGAACTCAGGTTCCTATTGCATACTACTCCAGAACATGGTCTTCTGCCGAGCGCAACTACGCTCAGATAGACAGGGAGGCTCTGGCTGTTGTTGCTGGAATTAAAAAATTCCACGATTTTCTATATGGCAGGCATTTCACGGTCTTCACTGACCATAAGCCTCTGCTGGGAGTATACCCACGTACGCAGCACTCCCCACATCATTTCCCCGAGAAATTTTGGGGGGCCTTTTCAGGGTGGTCATTTTTTTGTCTGCATATGATTTTTCATTACTCCACAAGCCTGGGAAAGAAATGGGCCATGCTGATGGCCTCAGTAGTTTGCCTCTGCCAGTAGTAGAAGCTGACCCCGCGCCAGCTGTCAACATTCTATCAATCCAAGCCTTGCCCGAGCTTCCTCTTAGTGCCAGGGATGTTACCGCTGAAACAGGTACAGATCACACACTTTCACGTGTCCGCTCCTGGGTCCTGTCCGGGTGGCCTGAGCAATGCCCTAGTCCTGAGTTTCAGAGTTTCTGGTCCAAAAGGAACGAATTGTCCCTTTCTCAGGGTTGTTTGCTTTGGGGAAACAGAGTTGTCATTCCCACCTCAATGAGGACTAGGGTCTTAGAATCCCTCCACGAGGGTCATCCTGGCATTGTTTGTATGAAGGCTCTTGCACGCAGCCACTTGTGGTGGCCTGCTTTAGATAAAGATAGTGAGGCTAAGGTACACGCATGCCACATGTGCCAACGATCTCGCCCAGAGATGCCCCAAGCTCCTGTGCATAAATGGGAGGAAACACAGTCCCCATGGTCTAGGGTGCACATTGACTACGCTGGGCCCTTTCAGGGCCAGTTCTTCGTGGTCCTTGTTGACAGCCATTCAAAATGGCTTGAGGTTGTGCCTGTCTCGACCACCACCACTGCAAAGACTATTCAGGTACTGAGGGGGATTTTTGCTGCACACGGGCTGCCAGATGTCATTGTGTCTGACAACGGCCCTCAATGCACCTCCTCCGAATTCCAAGCTTTCTTACAGGCAAACCTGATTCGTCATGCCACATCTGCGCCCTTTCACCCTTCCACCAACGGTATGGCTGAACGCATGGTGCGCATCGCAAAGGACGCCTTGAAGAGACTCACCTACGGGGACTGGCATCACAGGTTGGCTGACTTTCTCCTTTATTATCGCACCACACCGTCCACTTCTACAGGGAGAAGTCCAGCTGAACTTCGTTGGGGGCGCCAACTTACTACGAGACTTGACCGGTTGCATCCGGACAGACTGCCTTCATCTACCTCACATCCTAGGGCACCTAGACAAATACTTGTGGGTGCCCCGGTTTGGGCTCGCAATTACGGGCCTGGTCATACATGGGTCCCCGCTTCTGTGTCCAGGATCACAGGTCCTCTCTCATACGAGGTTGCCCTGGACAACGGTCGTGTCCTGCGTCGGCACATCGACCAACTCCGCTCTAGGCGGGACTTTTCTGCTGAAACTCCTGGGTCTTTTCCAGGGGGGGAGGGGGACCCTTTGGAGCAAAGGGAAGGGCAAGAGTTACTGCCCAGCTCCACTGAGGGAGCCACAGACGGCCCGTCCCAAGATTCTGCAATTGCTCCGAAAAGGAAGTCATGGAGCTTACCCACACAACAGGCATCCACGCCTACTCCAGCCAGGGAGTCACCCCGGGGGCATACTCACTGTCCACACATATCACACAGCACTCCAGTCACGGAGGATACCCGGGGGCATCCCAACAAATCATTCCCCGCAAGAGAGCTGGCACACAATCCCCAAAGTTGGCCTGACCTTACCCCAAATCCTACAGAGGTTCAAACATACACAGAGCTAGTCGAGGAACCAAGTCCCGACTACAACACCCCTAGCACAAATCAGGGGACACCTGAGTTTTGGGAGAGTACAGAAACCCACATGAGCCCCAACACAGAATGGGGTTCAGGGAATGGACAGCCTCCTGACAGGTCTTGGACTGACCTAGGAGGTCCTACAGAGACGCCCAGCAGCGGCTATCACTTCAAGGGGCCTGAGGGTCTACAGCGAGGCAGGTCAACCAGGTCACAAAGCAACAGAAGCCCTGGCCTGACGAGCCCGGTGGGCAAGCAAGCAGGCCAGGCATCGGGGCACAGTCCTTGGAAGACACCAGGGCACAATAGAGAGAATAGGCTCACGCCTCCCTCCAGTCAGGGGACTTATGCCATTAACCCACAGCTAAGAAGGTCACAGAGAGCAAAGAAATCTCCCAAGTACCTAGAAGACTACATAACATTGCTGGCAAGGCAAAGGCCAGTAAACAGTGTGAGCACTGGGGAGCAAAATGTCATATAAAATAAATGTTGTATGTTGGTAGTAGTTTTAGCCCGGGGGAAAGGGGTGTTATGTCCCGAGCCTTGCAAACGGCTCGGGCGTTTGCAGGCAGTCCCGGGCAGTTGCAAAGCTGCCCGGGACCAGACAGGCTGTCGCCAGCGCCGTGCGCATGCGCGGGTGCTGGCGCGGGAAAAGTAACCCCTTTACCCGGGAGTTGCCTATATAAGAGGCTGCGAGGCGTTTGGGCGAGGCTGAAGCCATCTTCCTGTACGCTGAACGCTGAATAAAAGAAACGGAGAACTCCAGCTGCTTCTCGTGTCTGTTTTCCCTTTTCCCGCCAAGACGCAACAAATCTATCTGCTCTTGGTAGTTTGAACTTATCTAGGGTAGAAGGTGTTCTCTTACCATTTTATTGCCTATTTTAATTTGTATTTCTAATCAGATTTTTACAGTAATGTTTTTGATAGGTTGGACTGGTATTGTTTTCTTTATGTATAAAGACAGATGCAAAAAATGAGTTAAGCAGTTCTGCTTTCTCCCTGTTGCTCATCATCTTCTTGCCATTTTCTCCCATTAATGGACCAATCATTTTCTTGACTTTTTTCTTGTTTTTTACATTTTGAAGGAAGCTTTTTTGTTGTTGTTGTTATACTTAAATTTTCTTTTCCAGTACTTTAAGGAAAATTGTGTCATGTTTCAAAGCAATTGTTTACAGGCATATATTTTATTACTGGGAGAGAATCTCCTAAAATATAAGGCAAGATTAAAATGAAATTTAAAGTTATAAGTTTAATACTAGCACTCAGAAAGAAAATATGCCATTTTATTCTACTGGTAATCTATACCTATATTGTAAAAGTTTTATTTCCCAAGTCAGAAATATCAATTTATATAGCTCATAATGCTCACCTTATCATTTTCCTCTCAGCTGGAATTTAATCCAAAGTAGCTGTGGCATGGCTTTCTAATTGCTGGATTTTTTTATTTTTATTTTTTGCTTTTACTCATTTACATAGATTTTTGGTTAGAGGAATGATAGAAGAAACTTTTACTCCTCAGCACACTTTTACCTCCATATTAATGATTGTAAACTCATCTTCCAGTTGGCAAAATTAAGGGGGTGAAAGAAGAAAGTAAGAATTGATGATTCACTGATAGCAGTAAAAAATTTCCATTGATGAGTTTATCATCACAATAGAAATAGTATCTCTCCGAAGACATTTCTAGCATTGGTCTATAAATGTAGTTTATTGATTGTTTTTGCAATAAAATATTTCACCTGGAAGAAACATGGATAAAACGTCAGCTCCATTGATCTGCAGCTTGTTAGAAAAAAGAGGTTTGGGAAGCTTACAAATGCTATAAAAAGATATGAGGTTTGTGATCTAAGACATTCAGAAGCTCTCAGGTAAGAATTCTTCTGATGATATTATGCAGAGTATATATATGTTTATATGTGTGTGTTTGTGTGTATGTGTGTAATACATTTGTTTGTTTGTTTGCTTGTTTCTGTCTTTATTCACAGAACTGTGAAGGTTCACAATCCATTATAAAGGGATAGGTAAAAGCAATAAAATTAGTTCCCACTTCACTCCAGAATACCATTTTATGGGATTCCTATAAAAATAAAGCGAAATGAAAACTACATCAACTCCAATAGTAAATTATCCCGATGAATAATTGTTTAATTCCCAATTGCTTCGTAAAACAAAACCATCTTCCCCACTTATCTTAACATTAAAAGTGTGGCAAGTGTGCTGACTAT
Source organism: Crotalus tigris (assembly GCF_016545835.1). Taxonomy (NCBI): domain Eukaryota; kingdom Metazoa; phylum Chordata; class Lepidosauria; order Squamata; family Viperidae; genus Crotalus; species Crotalus tigris. Next base: position 15,966,405 of record NW_024096970.1, read on the forward strand.
TGGTAAAAAACTGTTTCATATTGATGGGAAAATCATCAGCAGCATACTGATAATTCCTTGTTCCAAATCAGCAAATCACCTCTCCCAATAGTTTTACAGAAATGTTAAATAGTATTGGAGAAAAACCCATATTACATATAGACCTAGCATTCATCAAAGGCAACCTGAGATCAAAATGCCCTGCAATCCAGCCTTCCAGACTAGCTTAGGCACAACTGGGTTAGAATACAGAACCAGCAATAGATTCTCAACCCCCTTCTTCTGGAATGGCCAAAATCCTAGTCCTGAGAACATAACTTTCTCCAGCATGATTGGATGGAGAACCCACGGATGGGTTGTCTTAATCTATCTGCTCCAATTGGACTAAGTCTGAAATTGATAACGCCCCCTCTGTGCCAAGTGCACCCCAGTTTTAGACTTAGTCCTATTTGCTCTAAGACGCGTTTTGTCTTCGCTCCTGGAGCAGAAGACTGTTAGATTCCATTTAATTGTCTAGCTCAGGCTATTAGTATTAATTGTTTTTTATTGTTGAATTGAATCGATTATTAGCTAGGAAAAAGGATCAATTAGACCAGTCTGAAGCCTATTTAGGCTGACAGACCCGCACCCCCTCCCCCTGGGGGGGGAAGTTTCCCCTTGTTTGTTTCAATCAGTTAAGGACAGCAATTCTAACCTTCAAAATCACTCGTTTTTTTCCGGAGCTGCCTTGCGATCCTCCAACTGCCAGCTGATCGTCGGAGGCATTGCCGATCGCGCTGAGGGCTCCGCAACGATCGTCGAGCCTCGCCAGGCCGGCAGGGAGCCTTCCCAGGTCCCTCGTTCACAGCCGGCAGCAACAGGTGAGGAATTGGGCGCGACCCAAATTTCGGAGCTCAGCCGACCTAATTGCATGCCACCAGCTGCTTAGGAGCCCAGGCGATTCACCCGAACGAGGGCTCGTCGCAGCTCACAACCCGGGCCTCAAGGCCTCGTTCCAACGGCCGTTTGTTTTCTGGGCCTTTTTAAGGCGCCAAATTGGCGGCCGCCATTTTGAATTACCTCCGGCGGCCATTTTGGGAGTGGCGAAAGTCACGGGTGGCCATTTTGAGTGGGGCTGAAGCCTCGGCGGCCATTTTGTTTGTGGCTGAAGCCCTCGGCGGCCATTTTGAGTGAGGCTGAAGCCTCGGCGGCCATTTTGTTTGTGGCTGAAGCCCTCGGCGGCCATTTTGAGTGAGGCTGCAGCCTCGGCGGCCATTTTGTTTGTGGCTGAAGCCCTCGGCGGCCATTTTGAGTGAGGCTGAAGCCTCGGCGGCCATTTTGTTTGTGGCTGAAGCCCTCGGCGGCCATTTTGAGTGAGGCTGAAGCCTCGGCAGCCATTTTGTTTGTGGCTGAGGCCTCAGCGCCCAATTTGAGTGGGGCTGAGGCCCCGGTGGCCATTTTAATTGTTGCTAAATTCATCGTCGGCCATTTTGGGCGTGGCTAAAGCCACTGGAGGCCTTTTGGGCTGTGGCCGGAGTCCAGGCTGCCTGGAATCTTCTTCTGAAGGCAGCATTCGATCATCGGTGGCCAACGCTTCAGAGAGCAGCTCCGACCGGGGAGGGCCTGATCGATCCTGAGTGATCGGGGTGCCCACATCAGTTCCCCGCCCTTCCCCTCTAGGGCTGAATTATCTCTGTAGACTCCCTTGGTGAACTACAACGCTGAGGGGGCGTTTTGCCAAGGTTGAGACCAGAGCAACCGTCATGGCGGAGAGAGGCAGCGAGTCGGTCAAGAGAAGTCGCCAATCAGAGGCAAGTGGAAAGAGCACCACCAAGCGAGCCCGACTAAGCAGGGAGCCACAGAGAGAGGAAGGGGGCCAAGGACCGAGAACGGTATCCCCAGATTTGGCAGGCACAAGGGGGAGGTCTATATTTGAGCCCCTTTCTTCACATAGTGCCTCGGCCCCAGGGGCTTGGTCTCCCCCCCCGAGGAATTGCCGAGTCAGACTCAAGCATAGCGGTGACCTCAGGGAGGGGTATGACTGGTCAGGACACCTCAGGGCCCCAGGCCACATTTACACCCACTGCAGCAGGGCTTCGCCTCCCTGAGAACCAGGCCCTGAACCCAAACTTGCTCCAGTCCATGATAGCCCAGGCTGTGGCTCAATTTATGGCCTCCAACACTCCACAGCCACCCTCCCAGACCGCACATCACTCACAATCTCCGGACTGGACGGATGGCCCCACATCAGACCTGGAGTCTACGGGAACTGAACAACCTGACCTGATCTTGTCTGAGGACGAGGGCATCGCCCCATCCGAACCCACCCCTCCTGTTGGTCTCTTTGACCATTCCTTTTTTAATTCTCTCTTACTCAAAGCCTGTACTACTGCTAACCTCACTCAACAACAGGAGACCCCACCAACATCCCAAGGTCCCCATGCCATTTACACTGAACCCTCTGTCTCACAGAATCATATTCCCTGCACTCCCCTTTTCCTAAAGATGGTCCAGAAGCAATGGGAGAACCTAGGGTCCCCCTTGAGCCCTGGGGCAGTAGAAAGACAATTGTTCAACGTCGCTCCTTCCCTGACCTCCCTTTTGGAGATACCCGAAATTGATGACCCCTTGAACTCGTTGTTTCCCAAGTCCAATATTCCTGGGGACATAAATGAGGCACTAAGAGCAGAGGACAAGAAGATCAAGTCTGCCCTACGCAGAGCCCACCAAGCGTCAGCCTGGGCAACGAGGGCGGCAACCTCCATGGCCTTCTTTGCCAGGGCTTCGGTCCTGTGGCTACGGGAGCTCCAGGACATGATTCCTCCAGACCAGCTCAGAGTCCACCAGAATCTGGGTAAGTTGGTGGCCACATCCCAGTATCTGGCCGATGCCTCCTTACACACGGCCAGATACACTGCCCGGACCATCGCGGCAGACATTTCAGCACGAAGACTCCTCGGGCTCAGGAACTGGCGAGCAGACACCAAGGCCAAGTGGCGTCTGGCCTCCAAGCCTTACACAGGTGGACAACTCTTTGGTAAGGCGCTAGAGCCATACCTAACCGAAGGTAAGGATAAGCGCAAGATCCTGGTCAATACATCAAGGAGGGGAGATAAGTGCTGGGGGAACTTGTCGCAGAGTAACTACAGAAGGCAGCCCTTTCGGCCAGCGCCATCCTGGGATTGGGCCCAGGCCTCTCGCCCCTCCTTTCAGAGGCAGGAACGACAACAAGATCGTTCAGCATACAGAGGCAGACCACAGTTCCAGACTCAACGGTCCTTTCGGGGCACAGGGAGCCGCTCCTTCAAGCGAGGCAAGTGAGTCTGCAGCCTCACCTCCCATAGGAGGCCGGCTGGCCCTCTATTCCAACATTGGGGCGGCCACTACTACGGATGCATGGGTGTTAGACACCGTCTCCCAAGGTCTACGATTAGAGTTTTATTCCCATCCACCCGACAGGTTCCGCTCTTCCCCTATTTCAACGAACAGGACCAGAGCTGAACTTATGTCAGAAGCAATAGCTCATTTATTGCAAATACAAGCAATTGAACCAGTTCCAAAGGAACAAGAAGGGCGAGGGTTTTACTCAGACCTCTTCGTCATTTCCAAAGCTTCAGGGGGCTGGAGGGCGATCTTGAACTTAAAAGGTCTAAACCTCTACCTGAGGTATAAGAAATTTAAGATGCAATCACTTCAATCCATCCTGGCTAGCGTCAGGCAAGGTGACTTTCTTACCTCCATAGACCTGACTGAGGCATATTTGCACATTCCCATTTTTCCTGGACACCGCAAATTCCTCAGATTTAGTTATGCCCGACGCCATTACCAGTACAGAGCCCTTCAATTTGGCCTCTCATCTGCACCGAGAGTATTTACAAAGGTACTGGCAGTGATCGCAGCCCACCTTAGACTAATTCCCATCAGGATTCAATGTTATTTAGATGACATTCTAATTCAGTCATCATCATGGCAAAGTGCCCAAGCAGACCTCGCCCTATCATTAAGGTTTTACAGGAGCACGGTTTTTCTGTGAACTTCCAGAAAAGTCATACTATACCAACAACTCGGCTCCTCCATTTGGGGGCAGTTATAGACACAGACAACTGCACGGTCTACCTATCTCAGGACCGACGGAACTCTATCCAGACTCTTGTACGTCGGATCCGAAGGGACAGAGTAGTCACATTGGCATCCCTTTCACAGCTACTAGGGAAGATGGTGTCCTGCGTGCAAATTGTGCCATGGGCACGTCTCCATGCCAGGGAATTACAGTGGCTTCTCCTTCCATTTCAGAGACTTCATACCAGCACATCCCACCAGAAGGTCCGAGTTCCACAGGCGGTGTTGAACTCCCTTCGTTGGTGGGACTCTCCACCACTGTCACGGGGAGCAGAATTCAAAGAACCGGACAGGATCACCGTCACCACAGACGCAAGCCTGTTTGGGTGGGGGGCACACCTCCACACACACTGGGCCCAGGGTCAGTGGTCCAGGCAGGATCTAAAGAACAACATAAACTGGCTGGAACTAAGAGCCATACACATGGCCCTAAAGAGATTCAGCAGCTTAGTACAAGGCCAGCACGTCCTGGTCTTAACCGACAACATCACAGCCAAGGCCCATATCAACAGGCAAGGGGGAACGAGGTCCAAGCCTCTCATGCGAGAGGCCAGATTGCTGGGGTCTTGGGCGGAACTGAATCTTGCCTCCATCAGGGCGGAGCACATATCCGGAGTGGCCAACCAACAGGCGGACTCACTGAGCAGAGCCACTGTGGACCATTCCGAATGGCAGCTGAATCCGGAGATCTTCAGGGAGATCGTGGACAGGTTTGGTTCCCCATCCCTAGATCTGTTTGCCTCCCCAGCCAACTCACAGCTTCCCAGATTCCTTTCCAGGTTTCCGTCCCCATCAGCGGAAGGAACAGATGCACTCCGCAGTTCCTGGCCCAGGGAACTGCTCTATGCCTTTCCTCCACTACCTCTCCTGCCGGCCACGATCAGGAAGATCCGTCGCGAACAAGCAGAGGTTCTCCTGGTCGCCCCACATTGGCCGAGACGACCTTGGTTCGCCGACCTGATGGAGCTCTCCGCATCGGCTCCAGGGAGGATTCCAGCCAATCGGATCTCCCTCATTCAGGGGGAGTTGCATCATCCAGACCCTCAATGGCTCCAGTTAACCATCTGGCACTTGAGAGGCAGGCCTTAGGCCTAGACTCATATTCGTCAAGGGTCATAGCCATGATCCAGCAATCCAGGCGACCCTCGACGAATAGAATATACGATGCCACGTGGAAGAGCTTCTGTAATTGGTGTTTAGCACACAATATTGAACCCTTACAGGCTGCAGTGCCAGTTATCCTGGAGTTCCTGATGGATGGTCTGGACAAAGGTCTTTCCACAAGTACCATCCGTAGGCAGGTAGCAGCACTTGCCACGGTTATTTCCTATGGCAAGGAGCCCTTAAAACAACACCCTATGATACGCTCCTTCCTAAAGGGAGCTAACAATGCCAGACCACCAACGGTACATAGATATCCCTCCTGGGACCTTCATCAGGTTCTACAGGCTCTCGTCTCACCACCCTTTGAGCCTATTGACAATTGTTTGCTCAAGCATTTATCAATGAAGGTGGCATTTCTGGTTGCCATAACTTCAGCCAGAAGGATCTCTGAGCTGGCTGCCCTATCAGTAAGAAAGGACATGTGTATTTTCCATAAGGACAGGGTTACTCTCAGGTTAGATCCCTCCTTTGTGCCCAAGGTTAACTCCTTATATCATAGGTCCCAGGACATAGTTTTGCCGGACTTCTGTCCGAACCCATCTAATAACACAGAGGCTCAGTGGAACAGATTGGATGTTCGCAGGGCCTTATATTGTTATATACAGAGAATCTCATCTTTCCGCAAGACTGAGGCTCTGTTTGTGTCATTTCACCCATCGTCGTTAGGACAAAAGGTTTCCTCGCCCACTATAGGCAGGTGGATTAGAGCTTGTATTTCTCTGGCATACCAGACTCAGTCACTTCAAGCTCCCAGCCATATCACGGCCCATTCCACCAGGGGCGCAGCCACTACAGCAGCCTGGTCTACCCAGGCATCCATAGAGGAAGTTTGTAGGGCAGCAACATGGGCATCGCCCTCCTCCTTTGTCCGTCACTACAAGATGGATGTATACGCATCCTCTACGGCTTCATTCGGCCGCAAAGTACTAGAACACGCATTAACATTGGATGGGACCCAGGCCCAATCTAATTTCCCACCCTAGGGACACAGGGCTTTGGTATGTCCCATCCGTGGGTTCTCCATCCAATCATGCTGGAGAAAGGGGCGTTGTCTTACCTGAACACCTTTTCTCAGCATGATGATGGAGAATCCACTCCCTCCCATTAGGTCAGTTGGCCTGGTTCCCATTTGTTCAGACGCGTCGGACTAAAGTCTGGGTATCGCCTTAGTCTAAAACTGGGGGGCACTTGGCACAGAGGGGGCGTTACCAATTTCAGACTTAGTCCAATTGGAGCAGATAGATTAAGACAACCCATCCGTGGATTCTCCATCATCATGCTGAGAAAAGGCGTTCAGGTAAGACAACGCCCCTTTCTAATTCACTTTTTTTTTTTTTTAGTTTGCTAACTGTATAACATTTAACAGTATGTATGTGAATTAACTCATTGCATCTGTTTGCAAAGAGCAGACACTGTATCAGATATATTTTTTATCTGAACATCTACTGAAATTATTCAAATCTTCTATCTGGATTTGCTAAGATTTTCCCCTTTCTGTCTTCAGTGATGGAACCCCAACTGTCAGCTGTCATCTGCCTGCTGCCGATAAACTCCAGACACAGAAGGAACAAGTGACCAGCAAACTTTAATGCAAAGAAAAAGTCAACACTGGGAGTGAACTGCTCCCAGCACTTTACATAGATGTGTCCCACTCACCAACCCCACCCCAATCAGCAAGCCAGCATCTGGTCTGTATGGATAAAAGGCGTAGTTCAATGTCCGCTTTTCTCCCCTCCAGACACACCAACGCAGTCTCCGCTGTTCCAGCTGTTCTATCAGGCAATCAGGCAGCACTCCGCCTCCCCCCCCTGCGCCCAGCAGGAGGGAGAGGCAGCTGAGGTGAGGCATAATTCCGCCAGTGTCCGGCTGGCTTAGCTCAAACACCCAGCTGGCAGTGGGGATGTCTCCAGTGTCCGTTTCCTCGGAGGGAGGCACCCGCGGCGCATGGCGGCCTTGCTGACTCCCAGCTGATGGCCAGGAGCTGGGCCAACTCCCAGCTGGTTCCCAGGAGCTGGGTCGACACGGAGAGGCCGGGCCGACTCCCAGCTGATTTTTGGGAGTCGGGCGGCACATGGCGATTCCACCAACTCCCAGCTGACATGCGCAAGCTGGGCTGTCTCCTAGCTGGCTGTCAGGAGCCAGGTGGTGTGTAGCGGTCCCACCGGCTCCCCACCACCGTCTGGATGCCGACCTGACTCCCAGCTGACTGTCGGGAGTTGGGTGGTGCTCATGGCCCCCATGCAAATGTCGGCCGGCTGCTGGCTGTGTCCTCCCCATCTCCTGCCAGTTCATGGCAAGCCCAGGGGCTTGACAGGCAGCCCCTTCTACCAGGGCCCCTTCTAGAAGCAAACAGAGGCAGGTGAGCGTACGACAACTCTTTTGGACCCTTCCGCAACCTCACCTCCCGGTTTCCTAGGGTGATGGAAGGCCCACATTAGTCATGGGGCATGGACATCCTTGCTCCGCACCCACAATGCTTCTGAAAGAGAGTACCCCTTCCACTTCACTAAGTATTGGACCTGTTTGTGATGGATCCGGGAGTCCAGGATCTCCTGTATCTCATACTGGTTGTCAGAGACCGGGCCTGGTAACTTGTGTACCCGCCCCTGTGGGGACCCTTTCACTAGTTTTAGCAGGCTCCCATGGAACACAGGCTGCACCTTCCCAAGGGCCCGAGGCAGTCGCAACCTTACAGTTACTGGGTTAACAACCTGGATCACTTAGAAAGGCCCTAAATACTTGGGGCCCAGCTTCTTACAGGGCACCCCCAGCCGTAGGTATTTGGTGGACAAGTACACCTAATCGCCCACCTGGAAGGGTTTGTGCTCTGCCCTTTTTTTATCGGCCTGAGCCTTCATTTCCACCTCCACTTTCACTAAAGCTTCCTTTACCTTTCCCCACAGGCCTTCCACACATGCCATCCACTCCTGAGGGGTACAGGGTAAGGGGGTCCCTTGGGACTCTGGGGACAGGGGATGATGTGGGGTCCACCACCCATCTGCATCCTCCCCATCTCTCGCCAGGTCATGGCAAGCCCAGGGGCTTGACACCAACTATACCACACCAAAACTAACTCCCATTAGTATCATTGGGATGAATAGGCACAGTGCCCTGGTATTCTTATTTTAGAGGGACCATCAACAGCCACTCAAAAAAACTGTAATCTCATTTAATCACCACCATTAGCCAGTGAGCACAAATCAGTGACAAGCAAAGCTAGCTTTATGTGCCCATGGTCTCCAGTCACAACAGCAAGAATCATGGCAGTGGCAGTGAGAAGTAATGTACTTGACAAACCTCATCCCAATCAGCAGTTCTTGGATTAATTCCCATTAAATTCAATTTATTTATATTTCTCCTAACCTACCCAACTCTCACTGTGTAAGAATCTGTTTCTTTCCATAAAGCAACATGGAAAGAAGCAGATTCTTATAAAGAAACATTTTTCTTTCTTTCAATAAACATTCCAGGCAATGAACCATATATACTTACTATCTTTCAACTCGCCTTTACATATCTTAAAATTTCTTCATCAATTTTCCCCTTTATTAATAATCAATTAAGGTTTGCAATTTCATCTACTTGCTCTAATTGTTCATCATCGATGCATAACATGCAATCAGTCACTGCATTTTCTCTATGAAATCCAATCACCGGAAACTTTCAGTAGGGCTCTTTCTGTTAATAGGGATAGTAAGGTCTACAACTGATATTTCCAAAAGAGTTGATTAGGGGAGATTTTTGATCCTTGGATAAAAGAAAAAAAAAATAATCTGAAGATGCACAGTAGAGTGATTACTTTAATTAGGCTGCTATTCCACAGGATTTATTTCTATGAGATTTTTTTAATGGGCAGCAATTATATAAAAGCAAAATAAAAGAATGGAATTATTGAAAAGGAATCATTGAAAAAGATTGAAATGGTTTCTGAAAATAATAGGCATGCTACTTTATATTTTGTAAATCTTTAAGAATCCTTGCATTCTGTATTGATCATTATGTTCAATAATATGGACAAACACTCTGAAAAACAGATGTAAGGATTTCTACATAAGTCTTAGCAAAATGCTACCTACATATTTTTCCTTCCTTGTTCTGCAAGCCTTCTTTTGTTTGTTCTTAAAAAAAAGTGATGAGATGTTTAAACAACATAGAAATAGTGATTGTCTGTGAAGTTTGTATCAAACTTTGCAAAATAAGCTTTTTTATTTAAGTTTGTCAGACATATCAACTCAGTTCCATGAATGAGTTCCAATGTTTATCTTATTGCTCTATATTTCATAGACCAACAAACTCACTAACAGATTAAATTTAAGTGCTTAAATTTCTTCATTATAAAATTTACTTGATTTGCTCCTCTGTATTCCTTAAGGTGATTGCAACTATTCACCCTTTTTCTTTCCCGTTTCTCATCTTGTTTCTTTTCAGTATTTTGCTTCAAATCTTTGCCTTCAACCCCCCAAAAAGATAATAATAATAATAATAATAATAATAATAATAATAATAATAATAATAAGTAGTAGTAGTAGTAGTAGTAGTTGGAAGGGACATCTAGTCCAACCCCCTGCTCAAGCAGGAAACGCTATACCACGGGTGTCAAACTCGAGACATCACATGACGTGTCGCAACGTATTGTGACTTTTTTCCCATTGCCGGCAATGGGGTGGGCGCGGTTTTGGCGTGACACCCCTGCCCTATACCATTTCAAACAAATGACTGTCCAGTTTCTTCTTAAAAACTTCCAGTGTTGGAGCATTCACAACTTCTGGAGGCAGGTGGTTCCACTGATTAATTATTCTAACTGTCAGGAAATTTCTCCTTAGTTCTAGGAGAAATTTCCTGACAGAACAATTAATTCCAGTGTTGTTCTTCACTATTAGGAAGGGCCTAATATAATTAAGGCATCAGAGAATTCTTAATCAATATTGCATTTTCTTAATTTATATAGAATTTTTGTAAAAATGTTTACATGAAAGTTGTTAAGCATTATATAATATTTACACATATTTGTTTAATTTACATTTTGCCTTTATTGGTACAACTCAAAGCAGCATACATAATACCTCCTTCTCGTATTTTCCCCACAACGTTTTGAGTTGAAAACACCTAATTATAGGAAGACAGTAGCTGGGACTCAGGAAACTTCCTGGAGATGCAGCATATTAACTTCTAGACTCTTATGACATGCTACTGTTGATACAATTGCTAAATCCATGAAGAGGTCTGTAGTGTATAAAATGGATTTAATTACAGTACAGGTGTGCAGTTCTGAAGAAGCTGAACACAGAAGCTGAAAAATCCTTTTTTTTCAAGTGCATTTATCCTCACATACCCATGCTTTTATTATAAATTAAGCTGCCATAGAGATGAAAAAAGCTATGGATGTGTTTCCTTGGCTAATTCCATTTTTTACCATACAGTAATTCTTCCAGCATATGTTTCCTGCTCCTCAAAGACTAAAATTCAATATATAAAAATGCTTCTTGAAAATTTATTCCACCCATAATGTCAAATTCAATAAACCCAGTCTCCACGTTATTCATAGGAAGGAAGGAAAAAATGTCCCAAATCTAAAGTATTTCAGGACTGCTCTGAATAAGAAATTGAGGATGCATTACTGAAGTGTTTAGAAAGCAAATTGCTGTTCAGATTACAGAACCAACATAATGATTTTTTTCATCTAGTGGATTTGTTTTAAATCCAATGGTCATTAATAACTTTAAACTCAGAGGAATGGAGGCTGCACATGGAAAATAAACTGCTCTATGTGGTTTGAAATTGTGATTGTCAAAAAATATATTGTTTGTTAAATTATTTTTATATTTTTCAGTGCTAAATTAATGCACATTAAGAAAAAAGAATACAAGACATTATAAGAAGAAAAGAAAAAAGAATACAAATATTGATGTAGTGCTATTTTCGTTTTATATTTTGCACTTATACTCTGTCTTCTTGACATTCATTCTTTTTTTTCCCCCAATGAATGATACAGTACTGTTTTGATGTGTCTGGGAGCAAATTTATTTGATTATTATTTTAATACAAATTTATTTAAACTGCACTTCCTGAACTTTTTACATAAACCAGAACTATTGGTAGTGTTATTTCTGTAAATTTTGCAATGAAGAAAAACAATTCACTCTTTTTTCTAATATAGAAAAATATGAACAAAATGCATATTATTGGAAAGGAGTGCATAGAAAACATACATTCAGATTGGTCTAGTGATTAAGGCACCAGACAAGAAAGCGGGAGATTGTGAATTCAACTCCTGTCTTAGCCATGAAAGCCAGCTGGGTGACCTTAGGCCAGGCATTCTCTCTTAGCCCAAACCACCTCACAGGGTTGCTGTTATGGAGAAATGAAAGGAGGAAGGTGTATTGGATATGTTCATCACCTTGAGTTATTTGAAAAATAAAGGAGGTACACTAACTAACTAACTAACTAACTGAATAAATAAATAAATAAATAAATAAATAAATAAATAAATAAATAACAGAAATTGATGTGGAACTAAATGAAATCATACAGTTTAGTGTTCCTCTAATTCTACCCTCTACTCAGTGCAGGAATCCTCATATGACTCCAGACAAATGACTGTTTAACCTTTTCTGGAAAAATCTCATGTAACTAAGAGATGACTTCAGAAGGTAGGCTCCCACAGTCAGAAAGATGGAAGAATCACCTTCAGAAAGTTGTTTAATGACTATGCAGAAAACATGTATTCAGCCCAAATTCAGAGTTGCCTAAAAAATCCAGAATGTATTTCACCTTTCGGAGTACTCATTAAGGCTTCTGTTATTGCATTGTGATGAATGTATAAAAGCTTCCTATTTCTGAGTCTTCTATTAGCAATGTATAAGAGCTTCCTATTTCTGAGTCTTCTATTAGCAATAGCACTTAGACTTATAAACCACTTCACAGTGCTTTGCAGCCCTCTCTAAGAGGTTTACAAAGTCAGCATATTGCTCCCAACAATCAGGGTCTTCATTTTACCGATCTTGGAAGGAAGGCTGAGTCAACCTTGAGCTGCTGAGGATCAAACCCCTGGCAGTCAGCAGAATTAGCCTGCAATATTGCATTCTAACCACTTCATCACCTGGCTCATTAGTGCATGTCTTGTAATGAATACCCCTTGGCTTCTGAAGCTGAGCAGCAAAAGTAATAACCATTCTAAAGAACGATGGACAGAAACACCAAACTTAGGTAAGTTATGTACACAAAAAGAGAAAATTGGAATGAGTAGCTTATACCCCTGAACATTAACAGTAAAGATGTTTCCAGACAGATGGCACTGAAGGAGGCAGCCTGCTTTTGAATTTGATAACAGCTTTTTCTTTAACCTTGGTCTGTTTATTTTTATTTTGCCTATATTCCAAGTATATTAACAGTAAATATTTATAAAGCCTTAAGCATGGTTTCTGAGCCTTCTTCTAAAAAGACTCAACATTCTATTTTTATGACTGCTGCTGGCATTTACTGTGGGGAAACAGAATGTGGAGATGGAGATAAATGGATCCCAGGGAAGGCAGGTAGGTAATGATGGTAATCTACTGCCATCATCTCATTGGAAAGATGCTTCTATGGAGTCCCTGATGAGCAATTAAGCAGAGAACAATACCCTAATCAAGGAATTACCAAGAATCTCCACCAACCCTGGGACGGAAAACTACTATATATATGAGCACCAAGGACTCCACAGTTCAACCCTGACCTACAGGTATTCTCTTCTATTGAAATATAGAAATCATTTCCCGGCAAACAGGTTATTTCCTGCCAGGTGACAAATCATTCAATTTATAACCTGTCAGATAGTCTATCCCCTGTCCATAAATGTAAAATGTGTAAAGAAGATGCAACAGTAGACCTATCAATGAAAGTCTGGGTGTCCTGTAGAATCAATGTAATGGACCTGCTCAGCTTACTTGCTTTGGAGTTTTTTTCCTGAAAATAAACCAACAATTCTTTCATCCTACAAGTCAGGTTTTATATCATTGCTTTAATGAGATTGCAGGAAAGGAGTTGGTAACCAAATAAACACCACAGGTTGTTTACATGATTATTCTGTAACCATTGACTTGAAGACTATTACAATTGCTTATTAAATTTCATTGTTTAATGGGGTTGAATGCTCAAAACAGTTAACTTGTTCATATAATAATAATAATAATAATAATAATAATAATAATAATAATAATAAGTTGGAAGGGACCTTGGAGGTCATCTAGTCCAACCCCCTGCTCAGGCAGGAAACCCTATACCATTTTGGACAAATGGCTGTCCAGTTTCTTCTTAAAAACTTCCAGTGTTGGAGCATTCACCGCTTCTGGAGGAAGATTGTTCCACTGGTTAATTGTTCTAACTGTCGGGAAGTTTCTCCTTAGTTCTAGGTTGCTTCTCTCTTTGGTTAGTTTCCACCCGTTGCTTCTTGTCCTGCCTTCAGGCGCTTTGGAAAATAGCTTGACTCCCTCTTCTTTGTGGCAGAGATATTTATATCTTTATATCTGTCTAACCCTTCATATATGTTCTGTTCAGTGAAAGAGTCTATGGCAGCATTGTCTAAACTTGGCAGCTTTAAAATGTGTGGACTTCAACTCCCAGAATTCATGTTGGCTGGGAAATTCTGGGAGGTGAAATCTACACATCTTGTAATTGCCAGGTTTGAAAAAGCACTGGTCTGTGGTCATGTGGTTCATCAATATTGATTGGTCAATAAAAACAGTCATGTTGTAATTGATAAGATTATTCTGTTATAAATATAGGCGCCTCCAATATTTAGCAAAAGTTGATCATGGCAGGATATGTCAAGATACGTTTTAATCAAGGGGAGAGAGATAGCATTTTGATTACTTCAGGAAAAAAAGTTTTAATAATTTTAACAAAGGTACAGGGAGAGATAAATCATCTGTCATATAATTAACTCAAAATTACAATGGCAATAAAGGTACATTAAATTCTTATTGACACATTAAAATTGTGGGGAAATGTTAATATATTTAATTGGCATTTAATAAGATAGCTGCAGCTAGTTAATTAAATATCAATTTACATACTTAATAAATGCCAGCACGTTTAACAATTGTGTCCACATACATAGAGAAAGGATTATCTATGAATGGATCTCCCTGCTCTAATTTTCATTTAAACTACTGTCACTAATATGGTCACCAAATTGTAGGCTGTGCAGGCTTTTGAAACAAAAGCTGCAATTTCTTGTACACTGATATATTCTTATTTAAAATGTGCACATGATATACAGACATTTTGATATAGCAAAGGAAATTATCTAGACCATGCTTTATGTGTTCAATTAAGATTTTAGAATAAGCTTTGTAGCACTTTCACTTGTTCTGGGTATGAAAATATACTTATTTTTGTTCCTAGTGATAGTGTTGGAAATTTCTGGCTGTAGGAATATGAATTCACTTTTTAATAAGCATGACAATCTGTTTGCTTGCCTCACCCTTTGTTTTTTCTTATGAGACATTATAAGACGGCACAAAGACCCTGCAATCTTTGAAACCAAGAGAGTCCCTGGGCCAGATCAATTTCCTATTGAATGGTATAGCACTTTTATTGCCCCACTGGTACTTATATTATTGGAGATCTATAATAAATAATTTAATCTTTATATATTTCCTTTAACATTTTTATGATATCACAGTAATGTTAAAAACCAAGAAAAATTCCACAAGATGCACAAGCAATAGTCCAATCTATTGACTATGGAGATTCTCAGTTATCCAGGTCATGGTTGTCACAAAGGTGCTTTTTCAAGAGGCAAGTGGAGTGTCTTGTTTTTCTTTGAAGACGTTTCTCTGAGAGCTGAAGAAGCTTCTAGAATGAGAAGCGAAACATCTTCAAAGAAAGTCCAGTTGCCTCTTGAAAAAGTAACTTTGGGACAGTCTGATATATTTGCTTAACAGAACCCTAAAATATCAATATCATCACTAGCTAGAAAGTGATTGAAAATAATGCCATCAGAAATACATTTATCTTAATCTGCCATCTGACAACATTTGCCTAAAGAAGAATTGGCTACTCCAATTTTATTGGATGCTGAAAAGGTCTTTGATATAGTACAGACAGGATTTATGAAGTGTGTTTTAAAAAGTTACAGTCTTCCATTATCTTTTGTTTGGTGGCTTACAATTTGATATCTTTATCTTGTGACTAGAGTCATCGCAAATGGATTTCTCTCAACCCATTAAATTATATTGTGGCACTTAACAAGGATGTCCCTTGTCTCCCTTAAGCCAATGATACTATGTCCATTACTGATTATTATGGAATGTCATTACTACAGCTTGTTGAAATTATATAGCAATATGTTTTTTATTGTACTTATGCTATTAATTGGAGTGAAATTAACTTGTTGAAATATCTATATTTATTATTTTTTTATTTTACTATTCATTTTATTTATTAAATGTATATGCTGCTCATCTTGAAATTTGAGACGAAATAGGATTTACAATTTATACACAGTATAAAATGCCTCTCAAAGTATATCACAATAAGTTGAATTGAATATATTCAAATATATAGATGCAATTTTAATAGATATAAATCAATCAAAGTATCTGGAATAATTTTTTTATTAAAATGAATATTACATCAAGATTAATTACATCTTAAGAGGGATTCCAATCTTAGTTACTATTAGATATTTCATTTAGCTAGATAAATTAATGAGAACATTTCTATGGCAGAAAACTAGAATATCTTAGGCTAAATTGTAGTTATCTTCTGAAGACAACAGCTTGAACCCGGAAGGTTTTCAATCATATCATTGGACTTTTATTTTAACACACATATAATACAATACAGTACAATATTGAGAGATTATAAGCAACTAGGCAATAAAGTTAAGGAGCTAGGAGCATAAGTAGTGTTCTCATCAGTACTCCCAATGAAAGGCCACCCCCATTGAGGGCAAAAGAATTATAGAAATAAACCACTGGCTAAAGGATTGGTGTCACCAAGAAAACTTTGCTTTCCTCAATCATGGACTGCATTTCCTATGCAAAGGACTCTTGGCAAGGGATGGGCTACACCTCACTAAAACAGGGGAAATTGTACTCAGAAAAAGACTGGCCCAACTCGTCAGGCCCAACTAAAATTGAGGGGAAAGGGTGACCAATCTTTAAAATCTCTAGAACACAAAACCAGTCATAAATCCCAAGAAAACAAATCAAACAATGAGGTAGGGAGCAATGAGAAAAAAAGAAAAACTCCAACAACAATCAGGAGATGCAGGAAACATACCCACAGACAGGCATAAAGGTCTTAAATGGTTATATACAAAATGATCAAAGCTTGGGAAACAAATAGGGTGAACTAGAAGCAATAGTACATGAGGGCAGGAATGGCATAGTTGGCATTACAGAAACCTTGTGGGATGAAACCCATGACTGGAATGTACTGATGGATGGATACAAATTGATCAAAAGAAATAGATGTACAAAAAGAGGAGGGGGAGTTGCACTATATGTAAGAGAATACTACATATCACAGAAATTGACATGATCAAAGATAGAATCCCTCCAGAACGCATATGGGTCAATATAAAAGGGGGGAAAAGTCACATTGCCATAGGTGTATATTACAGGCCACCCAACCAATCAGAAGAAATAGATGAAATCTTTGCCAAACAGCTAACAAATGAATGTAGGAAGCATACCACAGTAATAATGGGAGATTTTAACTATCCAGATATCAACTGGGAGACAAACTCTGCAGCGCGTAGGAGATCAAACAGATTCTTAACCAACCTAGCTGACAACTTTATCATTCAAAAGGTAAAGGAGGGAACTAGAAGTAAAGCTATACAGGATCTAATCCTTACTAATCGAGAATAATTAATAGAGGGAATTGAAGATGCTGGAACCTTGGGTGAAAGTGACCACGTCATGCTGAAATTCAATATAATGAAAACACAAACAATCCAACCAGAGTCTTAAACTTCAAAAGAGCTGACTTTAACAAAGATAGAACTAGGAAAGATCCATGGATGAAAATCCTAAAGGGGAAAACAACGCAAGTGTGAGAAACTCTGAAAAATATGATCATAAAAGCCCAAGTAGCACAATACCATTGAAAAAGAAAAACAAGAAGAAACCAGCATGGCTGCACAAAGATCTCTCTGACAAACTGAAAGACAAAAAGGACAAGTACAAAAAATGGAAAGAGGACACATAATTAAGGCTGATTATCAGCAGACAGCCAAAACATGCAAAGATGAAGTCAGGAAAGCAAAGGCTCAGAATGAACGAAGACTTGCAACAAAAATCAAGGACAATAAAAAAGTATCTTTCAACATATTAATAACAAGAAAAAAGTCAGTGTAGGTCCACTAAAAGGTGAAAATGCCAAGGAAATTACAGGCAACATGGAGAAAGCAGAGCTGCTTAATTCATACTTTGTGTCAGTCTTCACATAAAAAGAAACTATAGCTCAACATACAAAAAAACTACTGCAGAAGACAAAGTAGAAACAAAAATTAAAATAAGCAAGAAAATGGTAAAGAGAACACCTATCCGACCTTGATGAATATAAATCACTGGGACCTGACAGATTACATTCCAGAGTTCTGATGTTATCTCAGAACCATTGTGCCATATCTTTAAAAAAATTCTGGAGCACAGGGGAAGTACCTGATGCTTGGAAAATGGCTGATGTGATTCCCATTTTCAAGAAAGGGGAAAAAACAGACCCAGGAAACTACTGATCAATTAGTCTAACATCAATACCTGGGAAGATCCTGGAAAAGATAATCAAAAAACAGATCTACGAACAACTAGAAGCAAAGTTATAACTAGTAGCTAGCACGGGTTTGTCAAAAACAGATCATGCCAAACCAATCTTATTTCATTCTTTGATAAAGTGATTAAATTAGTAGACCAGCGAAACCCTGTGGACATAGTATACTTAGATTTCAGTAAGGCATGTGACAAAGTAAACCACAACCTGCTGCTTAGTAAGCTAGAAAAAGGTGGGATAGACAATAACACCATCAGATGGATTTGTAGATGGCGACAAACCATACTCAGAGGGTAGTCCTCAATGGTACTACATCCACATGGAGAGAAGTAAGCACCAAATTTGCAGATGATACTGAACTGGCAGGAGTAGCCAACACCCCAGAAGACAAACTCGGGATTCAAAAAGATCTTGACAAACTTGAATAATGGGCCCTATCCAACAAAATGAGTTTTAATGTGGAGAAAAACAAAGTTTTACATTTAGGCAGGAAAAATCAAAAGTTTAAGTATAGATTAGGCAAGATCTGGTTCAAAAACAGTAACTGTGAGAGGGACCAGTTGTGCAGCAGCATCCAAAAAAACTAATACAATCCTGCATTGTATAAACAGAGGCATAGAATCAAGATCATGTGAAGTATTCATACCACTTTATAAAACCCTATTAAGACTACACCTGGAATACAATTTTGGTCACCATACTACAAAAAAGATGTTGAGACCTTGGAAAAAGTTCAGAGAAGAGCAACTAAAATGATCAAAGGCCTGGAGACTAAAACATATGAACGATGGCTGTAGGACTTGGGTTTGGCAAGTCTAAAGAAAAGATGAAACAGGGGCGACATGACAGCAGTATTCCAGTATTTGAGAGGCTGCCACAAAGAAGAGGGCATCAAACTATTCTCCAAAGCACCAGAAGGCAAGACAAGAAACAATGGTTGGAAACTTACCAAAGAGAGAAGCAACCTGGAATTAAGGAGAAACTTCCTAACGATGAGGACAATTAACCAGTGGAACAGCTTGCCTTCAAAAATTGTGGGTGCTCCATGACTAGAGATTTTTAAGAAAAGACTGGACAGTCACTTGTGTAAAATGGTATATGTTCTCCTGCTTCTTCCAGCTCTATTCTATTCATACATATTATTAAGACACATATTGAGAGTTATTACAATTACCTTTCTCTTTGGTTCTATTGGAGAAACTGTGATCTTTATTTCTTACTTTGAATACTGCTAGACATATTTGGCTATAAATAGGAAAACAGTTACATTTTGATCCCAAATATTAAAAAATGGTAAAGTGATATTGACAATACTCAGGAAAATATTCTATTGCAGTTCTTGGCTAAAAAAAGGGGGAAGATACTCTGTGTCCAAAAGTAATTTATTCATAAGTTGCTAATAATACCAACTTAGCAAATCACTAACTAGTTGAAGCCACATATTTATCTTTTCAATACTGAAGAATTTTCAAATTCATATGCAAAGAGAAAACAGATAACAGATTCCCATTCCTTGACATTGACATAAGGATACTAGACAACCCTACCATACGCAAAAGGAGTGTCAGAAATGACAGTCAGAATTCTCCAATCCCTAGGAATAGCAATAGCCCACAAACCCACAGCCACACTCCACCAGGAATTATCCAGAACCAAAGACAAGATACAGAAGGCTGAAAAAAACAATGCAATCTACAAAATCAGTTGTAACCATTGCAACCAATTCTACGTGGGACAAGCATCATGTCAATTAAAAAACAGGATCCATGAACACCAGCTGGCAGTCAAATGCCACGATCCCAAATCCTTAATCTCTACCCACACCAATACCAAACAACATCAGTTTGATTGGAGCAACACAAAAATCATTGACCACGCTACCACTCACTACATTTGTGAGTTCATCAAAGCCTGGCATTCCACAAGCAATTCCATCAACAGACACATTGACTACAACCAGCCTATGAATCCCTCAGAATCCAGATCAACCCACACAGCCAACCAGAGACAGTACCAACCATCAACCAACCCATGCAAGCCCTCTCTCTCCAGCAGTTCACCTCCCAATGACCCTGATCTGATGTAACCTCCCGATCCCAACACTCATCACAAGACTCACTGATGACTCACACCTGACCTATCACAAGACCCTTACTTGACACACTCACACCTGAAGCCCTTATAAACACAAGAACATTGACATCCCCAAAACTCTGATGTTATCTAGCCTGGTAATGAAACATTCAGAAACCAACCTACAAGCTCAGAGCAGGCTTGGAGAATAATATTATTTTCTGTTGACTAAAATGACTAAGTTTTTGATATTGATGTTAATAACTCTTTCCATTGTTAATTTCATTTAAGGAGGTTGGGGTGTATGTCATTGTTCACAAATATATATATATATATATATATATATATATATATATATATATATATGTTTTCTGAGGTTTTCGCGGGTGTTTGTATGTAGGTCTTTGGTTGTTCGGGTTTTCTCCCGTAAAATTGGAAGTGTCTTGGCGACGTTTCGACGAAGTCCCATTCGTCATCTTCAGGCTGGTGTTTTCAGCTTCGTGCTTCGAGCAGCAATGTGTGGTCTTAGCTGTTTCTTCCTTTTAACTGCCAGTGGGGGTATGAACTGATTGGGTGGGAGCTTGGCTGTGTTCTGATTGGGTGGAGGTGTGTTCTGATTGGTTAGGGGCTTGGCTGTGCTCTGATTGGCTGGGGGGTTGGCTGTGCTCTGATTGGCTGGGGGGTTGGCTGTGCTCTGATTGGCTGGGGGAGTGTTCTGTTTGGTTGTGCTCAGGTTAGTCTGAGTTGCAGAGGGGTTTAAGATTTTGGGCTGCCTTGCTATTTTTTGGCTTCGCGTTCGTGGTCGTGCCTCCTCTTCATGGAGGGTGTCAGTTTGCTTCATGTATGGATTGGAGGGGTTTAAAGTGGCTAATGATGCAGCTCTGGTCTGGCTTCTGGTTTGTGATCGTGCCTCATCATCGGTGTGGCTTTGGGTTTGTTTTTGCGTGGATGTGTGGTGGTGACATCCTGTGTGGTTTTTGTGAGTGTGGGTCTGGTATCATTTTTTGTGTTAGGGAGTCGTTTGTCAATAAGGGCGGGTTTCCAAATGGCTGGTAGGCGGGAGGTATCATCTCGCTTGTTCATGCTGTGTGGGCGTTTTTCTATCTCGATGGCTTCTCTGATTATTCTGTTATTAAAATGTTCACTTTTGGCAATGGTTCTAGAATTATGAAAATTGAAATTGAAAATATGAAATTGACTTTAAAAATACCAGAACCATTGCCAAAAGTGAACATTTTAATAACAGAATAATCAGAGAAGCCATCGAGATAGAAAAACGCCACACAGCATGAACAAGCGAGATGATACCTCCCGCCTACCAGCCATTTGGAAACCCGCCCTTATTGACAAACGACTCCCTAACACAAAAAATGATACCAGACCCACACTCACAAAAACCACACAGGATGTCACCACCACACATCCACGCAAAAAAGCAAACCCAAAGCCACACCGATGATGAGGCACGACCACAAACCAGAAGCCAGACCAGAGCTGCATCATTAGCCACTTTAAACCCCTCCAATCCATACATGAAGCAAACTGACACCCTCCATGAAGATGAGGCACGACCACGAACGCGAAGCCAAAAAATAGCAAGGCAGCCCAAAATCTTAAACCCCTCTGCAACTCAGACTAACCTGAGCACAACCAAACAGAACACTCCCCCAGCCAATCAGAGCACAGCCAACCCCCCAGCCAATCAGAGCACAGCCACCCCCCCAGCCAATCAGAGCACAGCCACGCCCCTAACCAATCAGAACACACCTCCACCCAATCAGAACACAGCCAAGCTCCCACCCAATCAGTTCATACCCCACTGGCAGTTAAAAGGAAGAAACAGCTAAGACCACACATTGCTGCTCGAAGCACGAAGCTGAAAACACCAGCCTGAAGATGACGAATGGGACTTCGTCGAAACGTCGCCAAGACACTTCCAATTTTACGCGGGAGAAAACCCGAACAACCAAAGACCTATATATATATATATATATATATATATATATATATATATATATATATATATATGCAGGTCTTGGTGTATTCAGGTCTTTTCCCGTGTAAGATTGACAGTATCTTAGTGACGTTTTGACAATGTCCCATTCATCATCTTCAGGCTGGGGTCTTCGGCTTCATGCTTGTGTGAGCAAAGTGTGATCGGAGCTGCCGTCTCTATATATATATTGGTGGGTGGGTATGGAGTGCTGGCTTAGTTGCTGTAGGTGGATTGGTTGGCTGTGTAGGAGCTATTGTTTGTGGATTGTTTGGCTGTTTTGTAACATCCTGAGTAGTTGAGGTGCTGACTGTGTGCCCATTAGTCTTTTGTGTTGTAACGACCTGGGTAATGGGTTACAACACAAAAGACTAATGGGCATTTATATGCTACTAATGCTACTTATATGTTATATCTTAACCTGTTGTCTGGGTGTGCTTCTTCTGAGATAGCAGGCTGTGCTGATTGGCTCACAGTGAACTTCCAAAGTCAAATGACAACTGGAGCCTTGGCCTCGACATAGGCAGACCCAGGACATTTCAAGCTTTAACCCATACTGGTTTATCATTGCACTTGCATAAATGATTTTTCATCGAACAGTCACAGAACTGTTCCAATCAATAAAAAAATTAACATGACCACAAACAAACAAATAAATAAAAGATAACACATCCTACTGATGAACCACCAGAACTATAACAGCTGAATAGACTTTAAGTCAGTTGAATGCTTTAGCAGCATCCTAGTTAGATTCAGGATTGATTCTCCTCATCTCCACCTTTTGGGGAATGGTGTCCAATGTCCAATTATAATTAAAAAGAGTGTAACAAAGCATATTGCTATTCTGTTTAAGATTATAGAGAGAGGCATATCTAAAGAAGTTTATTTAAATGCTTCTTATTTACATTAATGTCAATGTGAAAAATTAACTGCTGAATGAGAGCTACATTAATGGTTGTTGTTGTTAATTGCGAAGTCGTGTCCGACCCGTCGCGACCCCATGGACAATGTTCCTCCAGGTCTTCCTGTCCTCTACCATCTTCTGGAGTCCATTTAAATTCACACCTACTGCTTCAGTGACTCCATCCAGCCATCTCATTCTCTGTCGTCCCCTTCTTCTATTGCCCTCAATCTTTCCCAGCATTAGGCCCTTCTCCAGTGAGTCCTTCCTTCTCATTAGGTGGCCAAAGTATTTGAGTTTCAACTTCAGGATCTGGCCTTCTAAAGAGCAGTCGGGGTTGATCTCTTCTAGGACTGACCGGTTTGAATGCCTTGCAGTCCAAGGGACTCTCAGGAGTCTTCTCCAGCACCATAGTTCAAAGGCCTCAATTCTTTGGCGCTCAGCCTTTCTTATGGTCCAACTTTCACAGCCATACATTGCAACTGGGAAAACCATGGCCTGGACTATACGCACTTTTGTTGGCAGGGTGATGTCTCTGCTTTTTAGTATGCTGTCTAGATTTGCCATAGCTTTCCTCCCCAGGAGCAAGCGTCTTTTAATTTCTTGGCTGCAGTCCCCATCTGAGTTGATCTTTGAGCCCAGAAAAATAAAATCTGTCACTACCTCCATTTCTTCCCCATCTATTTGCCAAGAATTGAGAGGGCCGGATGCCATGATTTTGGTTTTCTTAATGTTGAGTTTCAAGCCAACTTTTGCACTCTCCTTCTTCACCCGCATCAAGAGGCTCTTTAGTTCCTCTTCACTTTCTGCCATTAGAGTGGTATCATCTGCATATCTTAGGTTGTTGATATTTCTCCCGGCAATCTTAATTCCAACTTTTGATTCATCTAGCCCTGCCTTTCTCATGATGTGCTCTGCATATAAGTTAAATAGGCAGGGCGACAGTATACAGCCTTGCCGGACTCCTTTTCCAATTTTGAACCAATCAATGGTTCCGTGTTCGGTTCTCACTGTTGCTTCTTGACCCACATATAGGTTTCTCAAGAGACAAATGAGATGGTCTAGTACCCCATATCTTTAAGAACTTGCCACAATTTGTTGTGATCCACACAATCAAAGGCTTTTGCATAGTCAATGAAGCAGAAGTAGATGTTTTTCTGGAACTCCCTAGCTTTCTCCATGATCCAGCGTATGTTGGCAATTTGATCTCTAGTTCCCTGCCTCTTCGAAATCCTGCCTGTACTTCTGGTAGTTCTCGATCCACATACTGCTGGAGTCTAGCTTGTAGGATTTTAAGCATAACTTTACTAGCATGTGAAATGAGTGCAATGGTGCGATAGTTTGAACATTCTTTGGCATTGCCTTTCTTTGGAATTGGAATGTAAACTGACCTTTTCCAATCCTGTGGCCACTGTTGAGTTTTCCAAATTTGCTGGCAAATTGAGTGTAGCACTTTTACTGCATCGTCTTTTAAGATTTTGAATAGCTCAGCTGGAATACTGTCACCTCCACTAGCTTTGTTGTTGCTCAGATTTTCTAAGGCCCATTTCACTTCACATTCTAGGATGTCTGGTTCGAGGTCAATGACCATCTCATTGTGGTTATCTGGGATGTTAAGCTCATTCTTGTATAGTTCTTCTGTGTAGTTTTGCCATCTCTTCTTAATCTCTTCTGCCTCTGTTAGGTCTCTGCCATTTTGGTCCTTTATCATGCCCATCTTTGCATGAAACGTTCCCTTCATATCTCCAATTTTCTTGAAGAGATCTCGGGTCCTCCCTATTCTGTTGTTTTCTTCTATTTCTTTGCACTGTTCATTTAAGAAGGTATTCTTATCTCTTCTAGCTATTCTCTGGAATTCTGTATTCAATTGGGTGTATCTTTCTCTTTCTCCTTTGCCTTTCGCTTCCCTTCTTTCCTCAGCTATTTGCAAAGCTTCCTCAGACAGCCATTTTGCTTTCTTGCATTTCTTTTTCTTTGGGATGGTTTTAGTTGCTACCTCTTGTACAATGTTGCGAACTTCCATCCATAGTTCTTCAGGCACTCTATCTATCAGATCTAATTCCTTAAATCTATTTGTCACCTCTACTGTATATTCATTAGGAATATGATTTAGTTCATACCTGAGTGGCCTAGTGCTTTTCCCTACTTTTTTCAATTTAAGCCTAAATTTTGCAATGAGAAGCTCATGATCTGAGCCACAGTCAGCTCCTGGTCTTGTTTTTACTGACTGTATAGAGCTTCTCCATCTTTGGCTGCAGAGCACATAGTCAATCTGATTTCTATGTTGACCGTCTGGTGATGTCCATGTGTAGAGCCGTCTCTTGGGTTGTTGGAAAAGAGTGTTTGTTATGACCATCGTATTCTCTTGACAAAATTCTATTAGCCTGTGCCCTGCTTCATTTTGTACTCCAAGGCCAAACTTGCCTGTTATTCCGGTTATCTTTTGGCTTCCTACCTTAGCATTCCAATGCCCACAGTATACTACTGTGGGCAAGAATCCCTCAGAAGAAATGGAGTAGCCTTCATAGTCAATAAAAGAATAGGAAAAGCAATACTGGGATACAATCCCCAAAATGACAGAATGATCTCAATTCGAATCCAAGGCAAACCATTCAATATCACAATAGTCCAAATCTATGCCCCAACCACTGGTGCTGAAGAGGATGAAATTGACCAGTTCTATGAAGCCCTACAGCACCTTATAGAATTAACACATTAATGGTAGTTATCTTAATTTAAATCAATGTAACAGAGAAAAATATATTTGCTCTAGAAATGTAAATGCTATTTTATATATATGAAATTTTCTTTGGTCATTGGAATACTTCCTTATGCTAATCAAGATATTATGTACATTTTGAAATAATTATTTTAATGAAGGGAATGTCAGCTTAAAGTATTACCAGCCATACATTTTAAAATTCACATTATATGTGCTTCCTACCATACAAATTAATCATATGAAGAAATTAGAAAATATAATGATTCCATTTCTAATGAGGAACATCTTAATACTGTAGTTGCTGCTAAGCATAGAGTTAGGATTACATGGCAAAGTTTTGCTTCTTTATAGAATTATTATAAAACAGCCTTTTTCTTTTGCTTATGTTGTTATAAGTATTAATGGGTTGTATTGTTTTGATATAATGATATTGACAATTATTGATATTCTACTATTCAGATAACTTAGTGTTGAAAAAGAGAAAAAGATATTCTTTCAATACTAATTACAAATTAGGATTTAAAAAACATAAACTTATTTGACTTTTTCATACAGAGTTGAGTATAACATTGAAAAATGCAGATTGTATCAAAGTAGTTGCTGTATGGTAAAGGTTTACAAAAAAGTGCACAATTTTTTTTTTCAAATTATAACTTAGTGTAACTTAGTGTACATTTTACAGAATTAGTTCATAATTCTTCCATTGTTATGTTGTAACAGTTTCCTTAACTTCTTGCCTCTACTTTGTAATATAGTTTTCTGTTTGTTCTGTTTCCTATGTAGGTAAAGTTTTCCCTGCCTAATCGTGTCTGATTTTAGGGACCAGTGCTCATCTCTGTTTCTTAGCAGAAGGAGCCAATATTGTCCAAAGATACTTCCGTCGTCATGTGGCCAGCATGACTATACATCAAGGCACACAGAACTCTGTTAACCTCTCTACCGAAGTGCTACCTATTTACCTATCTACATTTGCATGCTTTTGAACTGCTAGGTGAGCAGGAGGTGGGACAAATAACAAGAGCTCACCCCATTGCATGGCACTTGGGTCTCAAATATGGTTTGTCAAGATTCCAGCTGACAAGATCAATGTCTTTAACTGCTGAGCCATTGCTCCCCCTCTGTTTCATATTAATTTATTTGTTTGTTTCTTATCCATTTCATTTCATTTTTATTTTATTTTATTTTATTTTATTTTTTATGAAACCCCATCTCATGGTTCAGGAACTCTGAGAATCTTACCGGTAAGTAAAAGTTTATATATATGCCCTAGCAGATGGTGTTGATTTTGTAGGAATTTTTTTTATTATTAATATCCATCCTTCCTTCTTGAGATCTGATTTAATGCTTCTAGCAATTTTTAATAACTATGCTATAGTGCAGCCTTCATTGAGTAGTTCTTGCTGTGTTTTTAATTTATTTGTGGAGCCTAAATGAACCATATTTGCAAATGAACTTACTGCACATGGACCTGGAATGACAACTTTTCTGTCCCATGCAGAGAAGGTTGCTGGATTCCACTTGAAACAGGCAGAATAAACTCAACGGATGAATTATACAAATTAATTTTATTCCAGGTATCCTCAAGACATTAACTCACAGTGATTGTAGAAGTTCTTCTATAATGTAGGTTGTAATCTGGACCCATCTCGTAGATAAAGGAATAATGGATTTCCCCATTCTACATAAATGTTACATGCTGCTACAGAGCTCCTAGCCTAGCCACGAAGCTAGGATTCATGGAAGGATAATAAAACCTGGCACGTAACAGGATGTCTGGTAATAAAGACACAAGACCCTCCCAATGGCCAACTAGAACACAGATATAACCATGTAACAACTAAACTACATTTCCCATGAGTCCATCTCTTAAGGAGATGGCTTTTTAACCCTTAAAATGCTACTTGCTCTACACAAGTTTTTAAAGCTAGCTATACGCTCTGCCAGATGGTTACATACTGGTCCAGCACACTCCCCGCTTGGAAATATACAATTTCCACTATTAATTAACCATTAACTAGCATAAGAAAAAAAATAGCATCAAACAATGTAATTTTTACTATTAACTGGCTATTAACTCGAATAGGCAAAACATAGCATGAAAGCAATGCAATCATGAGGTAAATACAAAACATGCATAACTATAACTGAGATAAACAAGGCATAACATCAAATAATGCAATCATGAGGTAGACTCAATATGCATAGTTCGAGGATCAATCTTCAAGTTCGGTCTTCCTCAGCAGCAGTACCAAGTCGGTGATCGGTCTGGTGTAAAGCCTCTTCACGAGAGTCTGTGAGTCACGACCTGACTCTTGTGGCTTCGCGATCTGGACTTCAACTTGGCAAACTAGTCCATCAGAACTGGGTAGAACTTGGTGCACAAGTCCCATGGGCCAAGAGTTCCAATGTGCGTCCTTGTCTCTCAGCAAGACAAGGTCTCCTTTTTCTAGGTTAGGCTCTTTGGTCTTCCATTTGCGATGATCCTGAAGGGTAGACAAGGATTCTTACTTCCAGTGCTTCCAGAAGGTGTTGGCCAGCAATTGAACTTGTCTCCATTGCTGTTTATACATGTCTTTGGGAACAAAGTTCCCTAATGGTGCTGGCAGTCGCCTGTCTTCTGGGTTAGCAAGGTGGTTGGGGTGAGGATAGTTGGATTTTCAGGATCAGAAGAAACTGGAACCAAAGGTCAAGCATTGATGATAGTTGCTACTTCTGCCATGAGGGTAGTGAGGACCTCATACATTCATGACCTCTTTTCCACATTCTTCACTTCCCCTCTTTCAGCCTTGCCTCAGCATAGCCTCTGGCTCTATTCTTTAGACTCTAAGAAATCACAGCAGCCTAGCATACCCCCTTCCTGATTCATGACCATATCTTTCATGTTTTCTGTACTTATTTAGGTTACCAACATGTTCTTTGACCAGGCAAGAGATTTATTTGACTTTGGGCTTGTGTGATATGCTAAGCAGGCTGTATGATCAGGCAATAAATGAATATGAACTATTTGAATGATCAAATTCATGCATGGGGATCCAATCAAATAGGCTCAGGGAGAAAGTCTATGAGGATAGTATAGTAGATTAAATGGCAAGGACAAAACTATGAGACATTCCCTTACTGTAATTTAAGAAAGTTGGTAAGCCAATGAATAGGAATTCTGAAATCTGTTCCTTAATCTTGCCAATTTGGTGACCCCAGAAATACAATTATCATTATTAATAGAACAGTGATAATGGGAGTTTAGGGAAGTCTGCTGTGAATTCATAATAGTATGACAATATCAATGAAAAATTGGCAAAAATGCAGCAATCTTGCTATCTATCATCTATTTCATTTATCTCATCTATCTATCTATCTGTCTGTATATATATAGTGTTTGGAGAAAATGCTAAAGGGTGAAATGAGGTGGGAATCTACTTCGGAGCGGTCTCTTGCTTTCATCTTTAACATTGATCCAAATAAATTTTCAAAATGCAAATCAAAATGAAGCCAAAACAGTGTGGTGGAAGTAGGTCAGAATAATTTTCTAGGTTTCCAGAAAGTCTTTCTGGACTTTCCAGGGGAAGTTGTGGCTCACAATCATTCAGCTCTGTCCAGCTTTGATATTCAAGAAATAAAAATAAGCAAGTCCTCCACAAGCCTGACATAAATCAACCACAGTCAAAATTAAACCAAAAGAGACAGTTCTATTTTATAAACTTCTGAAAACATTTGTATTTTTATGCCAGAAGTTTAACAAAGTTAATATTTTTTTCTTTGCACATACATGGTGGGGAAACATTGATTAAAAAGTGAAGATGGGGGACTACTGGAGACATAGACATAGAATGACATAGTTGCTATTATAAATGAAACTTTCAATGGCCTTTTGAGCACCCCATGCCCACAAATTAATGAATAAAATTCATTTTGAAAGAGTTCCAGAGAGAGAGCTATTCTAATGGAAATAAATAATTTGAAAAGCACTGAAGGTTAATTGTCAATTATCTGGAGAATTATGTCAAAATGAGAATAAAAACACTGTTTAAAATATAATTGTCATTTCCTCATTTGTGCCTGAGTGTTTGATTGTACAATGCTAAATTGGTTTAGTTGCTGTCATTAATGTTTAATTTTAGGAAGGATTTTTTTTCTTTAAGGAAACAATTATCATGGCACTGGAGTATGTTCAAGGGTCAAAAGAAATGTCACTTGAATGGTATATAGAGAAATAATAATAATAATATTTAATCTTGAAATAACTCTACCACCAGAGAATCAAACTACTGTATTTGTTTTAAAAAATAATCAACAAATTATAATGATGTATTATAGCCATTGGGGATAAAAAGAATAAAATAAATAAAGTGGAAACAATGATCAAAGAATATTCTGAGCATGAAAATGAGCACTTTATGCCAAAGGGAAGCTGAATACATATTATTTACGTCAGAACTAAAATGTGTCTTCCTCACAAGTATATAAAATAAGCAGTCATAACTGTTTATATTAAAAATTATCCTTAAGGAACAAAGAATAGGATGAGCTAAGGAAAGTTGCCTGCCACCCCCACCTCCCATCCCTCATGCAAGCAGTCCATTTTTATTCTTTGGTCTCCTGTTTTCTTCTGCAGGAGCTCATTTCTGTGTGCAACATTTCACACAGCATGAAAACATGTATTTAGCTTTGGTCTGCAGCACCACCAAACAGAACCCCGGAATCTCAGGAAAGGACCTGCTAGTTTATATAGTTGCAGCCATCTATTACATTTGTGCGCTTACATCTCTTCTGGAAAATAAAATGAGAAGCCCTGCAGGAGTCACCATCTTCTACCATCAGCAACTAATTGAAGATAGAAATTCTCAAATGTAAGCTGGTAATTGAGCTGGATGATTTAAGATTTGAAGGTTTCAAATGCTTGCATTCTTTTAAAATAATTTTCAATAGCCAGTTGCCTCTTGAAAAATTAAAAAGTGAGAAAAAAATTATCAGTGATTGATCAAGGTAGTGTAGTTACCACTAGAAGGACAGAATAATACAGTGGAAATATGATGATTAGAAATGTCCAAGGGGAGCAGGAATCCATATAGTAGTGTTACTGTATTTAACCTCTTGAATCTCAGAGATTTACATAGCTAAAGCATATTCAGCCTCATTCATCAGCTTCTGCCTTTCCTATATAAAATTTGTGATGAAACAATTTGAACATGATAGTTCAAACTGAACATTCCAAAGAAGGAGAATCTATAGGGAGAGAAGATAAAATGCTATCAGGCTTGCAAGATTGATGTTCAGCTTTCAGGGTAAACCAGATTAGGAAACAGATTTCATAGAATGACTACAACAATATTTTACTGAGTTATCTGACCAAACCAATGAACAAATATTATATTATATATAAAAAAGGAAAAGGAAGGAGATAAATTATTAATTTTCTTGGATATATTTTTATCAGTCAAGCGCCATGTTCAGTGCCACTTGTGTCCCTTTAGTGTTCTTTGTATGATTCTGTTGTGCCTGTCAGGTTTCCTTTTTGCAACTAAGCATGCCCAGAGGAAGTTTAAGTTACCTTTATTAATAAATCAATGTCTCTTCCTTTCTTTTTTCACTTGTCAATCTCTGTATAAAAACATGCAGTAAGCCTTTAAAATATTTGTTCGGATGAGATTTTTGCTCTTGGGCGTTTCATGTACAGTTTGACAAATTATAGCTTTCTGTGGGGTTTTTTTCTTTTAGTGAAATGATTCCATAATAAGATTTAAAGCCTTATTGCAGACCCAGTTTCTTATAGTGCTCATGTCCTGCTTGATGACTTCTCAAAATAATGGACAATAGGCCTTCAGACAGATCCATCATGATCTTCCATTCTTTAAAAAAATACTGATAAATCTAGTATATATTAATTTAATTGCATATAGTTAATTGCTTTACAACTATTACCTTCTTTCATAATTGTCATCTCAGCATACAATAAAAGTCATTAAGTTGAAAGAATAAATCACAAACAAATCATGTAACTGCTCTTAAGATGATTTGTATACATAAAAATCAATACAGTGTTACTGTGGATTTTCAGTAATTGCAAAGAAAGTCCATTTTTTAAATCATCTGTACATTTTTTGCAAGATCAGAATAGAAACTCTTATGTATGAAAGAAACTATAACTAGGATTCTATATTCCCTTGGAGACATATATGAAAATAAAGGGGGAGAAGGGAGGGAGGAAGGTTGGAAGGAAGGAAAGAAGGAAGGATTAAAAGGCCTTATTAAATATCATTGATCATAGAAACTGGAACTGGATATTATTTTATTTTATTGTCAGAAATGGAGAGAATGCCACAGAAACAATATAGTCCTCCTGTTTCTTAGCAAGTATGAAGCATCAGGACAATTCTAGTGCAGGAAAAACAACTTTTTCAAGATAGTGCACATTTGAAAATATGAAAGCATGTATGTCAGCTGTCCTCTGCCAGCTGCTGATAAACTCCAAACACAGAAGGAACAGGTGACCAGCAAACTTTAATGCAAAAGAAAAGTCAGCACTGGGAGTGAATTGCTCCCAGTGCTTTACATAGTTGTGCTCCACCCACCAACCCCACCCCACTTAGCAAGCCAGCATCCGGTCGGTATGGATAATAGGCGTAGTGCACCACCCTTTCCCCCCCCTCCAGACACACTCACAGAGCCTTTGCCGTCCCAGCCATTTGTTCTGATAATGAGGCGGCTGGAGAAAGGGAGATGCAGCCAAGGTAAGGCACAATCCCTCCCTTGTCCTGCTTATCTAGTCTCTTGTCCAGCTGGTAGGAGGAGTGTTCCTGGCTTCTGTCTCCTCTGAGGACAGCACCTGCTGCGTCTGGCTGCATGCTCCCCATCTCCCGGTCCATGGCAAGCCCAGGGGCTTGACAATGTGATAGATAAAACAACAAAATGGTTACAATGGGATGCTTACATACTCTGTTCACAAAATTTTTGGCATAATGTGAATAACAGAAAACAAACTAAACCCATATACTCACTTTTATCAACCTAGCGGGGTCTAGGGTTTTGTGATGCCTAAATAATATGATGTTACAAACCATTACATTTCTTTCAAGCATATTTATTTATTTATTTATTTGTCTGTCTGTCTATTTATTTATTTATTTATTTAACATGATTTACAATCCACCTGATTTCAAAAGACTCTGGGTGGCTCACAATAAAACAAAAGAATAAAGTACATTATAGTTCAAACACAAATCAAGAAGAAAGCATGGTCAATCTGGCCAACAAGAGGCTCTGGCCATCTTAGTTCAATGGCTGGAAGAAAAGTGAGTTCTTCAAAGCCCTTCAGAATCCTCTCAGGATAAGAGCTATCTGGATTTCAACAGGAACCTCATGCAACAAAATGACAGCACTTTGTCTCTGACATGTAACAGAGAAGGTGTGGCTCCTTCAATTAAATATGACCCTATTTAATTGAAGGGACTGGAAATGCATCAAACCTATTAACTTGTATCGGCCAGACAGCAACTGAGATAGACAATTCCTCAAATAACTAGACCTTTTACCAAGTACATTAAAAGTCAGCAGGAAGTTTTATGGAACTATAGAACAGGAGTGGTGACACAGTGGTTAGAATGCAGTACTACAGGCTAACTCACTGCTCGCTCCAGGAGTTCGATTCTGAGCAGCTCAAGGTTGACTCAGCCTTCCATCCTTCCAAGATCAGTAAAATGAGGACCCAGGTTTTGGGGGGCAATATGCTGACTCTGCAAACTGCTTAGAGAGGGTTGGAAAGCACTATGAAGTGGTATATAAGTCTAAGTGCTATTACTATTGCAATAGGAAGTATATAGCAACATCACATTTTTATTCTTATGGTATTTTATATCTGTTGCTGCTGTCTAAAACATGGAGTCTAACATTAATAGTTAAGAACAGAATCAATTATTTCATTTTCTTCATTTGTGATATCAGGTTTTTGAATAGCCTTTAAAAGAAAGAAAAAAACAACATGTAACCACAGGGATATCATTAGAGAAGCAAAATATAATCAGCTTTGTAATATATTCTGTATTAACCTTCATACCATCAGGAAAATAAGTATCAGATTTCAACAAGTAAAGGTTAGAACCTGTGCTCTCTTCATACAGTATGTAGCAATTTACCTGGGCAACGTGCCCAGTATTAATTCTGTGGGGATGAGTGTACTATTATCTACTGAAATAGTAGTATTATTATCTATAGAAACATTAGATTTTAAGGTGGAATTCCACATGAAATATTGACTATTTTTTTCTATCTTATTAGGCTGTCAGGTTAAAATAAGAGCAGAGTTCTACTAGTGATTAATATTTTAAAAAAGAAATATCTGGTCTCTCTCTGTCCCTCTTTTTTCCCCCTTGAATAAAACATTAAAGTGCACATGCAGCACACACAGTATATATGTATAGGATTATTTTTATATAATATTTTATTATTTTTTCTAATTTTACAATTAAGTATTTAAAAAGCAATGTGGTGACTGGGTTAATCAATAGTTCAATAACATACATAAGTCTTTAGTATGAATCTCAAGTTACAACATCAGATATTTCCTCTCTTTTTCCATTAATGTCTACTATCTCATATTAGGCTAATACAGTTCTTATTATTATCAACTAAGTAAAAACATCTTTGTTACATTTATCAATAATTTTAGCTTATACATATCTTAATTGTGTTTGCATTCAATCCTTATATACAATCAATGTCCTGTTATTGGTTTTTTCCCAAGCTTTAATTTCCCACCAATATTCAAATTAACATTTGATATTTATAATTTCCAAGCTTTAGGTAACCAAGGTTTCCCTTATCTCAACTTCTTCCTTTTTCTCTTTTCATAACAAAATATAATATTCTAAATACACATCTTATCTATTTCAATATAGTCTTGTTTTGTTTTCTAAAAGTTATCTATTTTCCACCATATTAAACCATCTAATTAATAATACAGTACCCCCTCTAATAAATCAAAACCATTATATGCATTGTCTGGGTTAACTAATAAATCAGTAATATAGATATTTTTTTTAGTTTAGGTCTAATTTTTAAAAGCTCAAATACTCGCTCTCTTTTTCTGATAATATCTATTATCTCATATTGGGCAAACAGAATTCTTATTTTCAACTGATTTCCAAATATTTTATATTAGGTGACCAAAATTTCCCTTATCTCAACTTCTTCCTTTTTCCCTTTTCATACCAAAGTCTATTAGTCTTGTTACACATCTTACCTATTCAATTATAATGTTATTTTATTTTCTAAAAAGTATCTATTTTCCACCATATTCAGCCCTCTAATTAGTAATATAATATCCTCTCTAATAAATCAAAACCATTATTTTCTTCAGCCTTACTCTGGCTTTCTTTCTTTGCGAACTAACCTTCCATGTCAATGCTTTTGAATCATCAAATAGTTCTCCCTCTATTATTATATATATTATTTGGACTAAGAAAGACCATTTGGTTGAAGTTTTTTTGGAAGAACTAGCCCATTTGTATTCTTTAGATTGCCTCCCTATTACTCCAATTTCCCACAATTGTCCTGATAGGTTTATCTTCCATTCAATCTGTTCTTCTTCCTTTTCCTCAAATTTCTTCTGATTTTTGTAAAAAGTCTTTTCCATTTTCAGTGTTGTCACTCCATTTTCTAATTTTTCCATTGGCTGGATCTGTTGGTCAATTAGGTCCTGTGTCTTAGTGTTTGGTTGTAGTCAAGATCTGGGTTTGTATATTTAAGCTGCCATCTTGTTCCTTTATGTTGCATCTTATTTTGTCACAAGCTGAAAGAATGGTTTTGTGTATTGATTTCAACATAGAAAGGATTTATTCCTGATCTTTATCCATATTCTCTTGATACTATGATTGATTCTAAAGTTGAAGACTTTAGAATCAAATGTTAAAAATAGTTTTCTGTTTTTATAGCTAGATATGGGATATCTATTTCACATGTTATAGGTGGTCTTTATAGTAGAAATTTTTTGTCAAGTAAGAGTTTATAGTCCAAGGCATTCCAACATCTTGTATTTTAACATATGCTTCCCACGTAAAGAAATAGGAAAGCAATTCCCCAAGTATGTAAAGTCAGTAAAAGTTTACATTCATAGTTCAGATAGGCCAGATATGCCACCCAGAAGTTTCTTCTTTGCAGCTGAGTTTTTCACAGGTGGTAACTGTCAAGGTCAGAGAAGTTTTTTCTGGAGTCTGAGCTTCAAGTCAAGTCTCTTTTAGGCAATAACAAATTATAATACTATAATTCGCCACAAGATGACACTGCCACCATTTAAAACATTTTAAGTCCAAAGTTTTTGTGATAGTTTTTCAAGTCTTATTTCCTTTTTTTAGATAAAAAAAAACCATCTCCAGTAAGAATAGGAACACTTTTAGTCCCCAAGTTTCAAAAGCATATACATCCAATTAGATTAAAATTGTTCTTATAGTTGCTCTGTTTCCCCTAGGTAGCATCCCCTGGGTGCTTTTCTTAGAGGGTTGGGCAGAAATTCTGTTCCCTCTCTCCTCACAGGGGGAGGGATCAAGATTGATACAGCCTTCCATCCTTCTGAAGTCGGTAAAATGAGGAGCCAGATTGTTGGAGGCAATATGCTGACTCTGTAAACAGCTTAGAGAGGACTGTAAAGTACTATGAAGTGATATATATGTCTAAGTGCTATTGCTATTCACTTGTCTATCTATTATTACAGACATGTCAAACTCAAGGCCCGCAGGCCACATCCGGTCTGCAATGGGCTCAGTTCTAGCCCACAGGGCTGCTGTGGAGATGGTGAAGGACTGGCCCCTGCCATCCTGATCCACCCCAGCCTGGCTAGGTGCCCCCCAGGTGCATGCACAGGAGGCAGTAAGTGTGCGAGGACCAGTGGTGCCTGACAGCAGCTGCAGCCGCAGCCTGCTGGGCCCTCAGCCACTTATTGGCCAGCACAATCAGGATCCCATAGCCCACACAGCCAAGTGTCAAAGCTGCTGGGCTGACCTTCCAAGCAGCAGGTGGAGGCAGAGGCTCAGGGGAGACACACATTCTGGCCTGCTAAATGCCCAGCCATCCGGCCACCCACCTTGTTCCAGCCACAGCGGGTGCGGACAAGCAGCTTGTGCCACCATCCGGGGGCCTCCTGAAAGGCCCCCACAGCCCCCCATAAGCACCCTCCAACATGAGTGACATTGAGCTGGCCTTGCCCACTCTGCTTCACCTATCCAGCCACACCCACCCAACCATGTCCACCTGGCCCCCCCAAGAACAACCACAATGTGGCCCTCAATGAAATCAAGTTTGACACCCCTATATTATTAATTCATCTGGAAAAAGCTTCTTGAATTAGAGTAAGTATTATAGGAATATAATATAGCAGCTAATGACTATAAAGAATAATTCATTATTTGAAATATCTTTCAGAAAGAAGATGGAGACACATATAACTCTGAACTATAGACAATAAAATTAATTATTTTAAACATTAATATTAATAGAAGGGGACAAAATATCTTACAATATAATTATTTGCTGGACCTTTCTGCCTTATTTGCCAAACCAACTTCAAGAACTGCTTCTGTCCATTTAAATAAATAGCTGATTAATTGAAAGTGAGTAGCATTGAAACAAATCTTTACATTAATTAAACTGAATACTTTATTTGGCCATATATACTGAATAATATTTAATAACAGTCCTGCTCTACATGGAAGATCCAGTTTCTTTTTTGCCCCCTTGTCTGCATCTAAAAAGGCCTGGGTTTAAATTTCCTTAACTATCAAGAAGAGAACCTGTTAGAATCTCAGATAATATCAGCCTGAGATTTGAGAACATAGAGTAAGAGCTTTAAGTTTCAGAAAGGAAGATATAACTGATTTTTAGGGAAAAATAATAATGAGAGCAAAGAAATAATAGAACCAGTTACATTCCATTCATCAAGTGTATTCAAATAGAGTTCCATCTAACAGGGATACTTTCATTGGATTCTCAAACGGAACAGAGGGTAGACGTTGGCTTAAATTTCCCCTTCCAATTCTATCATTCTAATATTCCATCTAAATATAAATTATAGTAACCATACATATTTCATGAATCTAGTCTGGGGGTATTATAATATAGCTTTTATGATGTGAGAAACATCTGGCAGAGTTTTGATCAGTGATGGGATTCAAATATGTGAACAACTGGTTCTCGGTGCAGATGCCACTTTCGGAAGTTCATTCTGGTCCTGGGCAACAAAAAATTAGCTACCGGTTCTGCTGAATCCCACTACTGGCTTTGATGACTGAAAGGAAGTATGAGCTTCTGTAGTTCACAACCTCCTCCAAACTGTCCCAATGAGGTTAATAAGATGGTTGCTGTCTATAGCAACTACCTCAAATGGTTCCATAGGTAAGAGAGTTCAAATTGCTTGCTTTGTATGATTGTTTTCAGATTTAATTTGAGACAGTGGAGATCTGACCCTTCACTAAAAATCTAAGAACCCCACTGACAAGATTGCTTAATCCAGTTAATGTGAAAGACTGTTTTTTAAAACATTTAAAACTTTATCATATTAAAGCAAATACTAGGATTCTCATGATAGACATACCTGTATATTTAGACATTTATTTCAAGGGATCTGGCATCCACATGCTAAACATAAGAAATTTGAAATCAATATGGATTGCATATTGTTAAGATAAGCAAGTTCAACCTGAGAAGATTCTGAGGCCCAAGTAAGTTATCATTACTGGTTATTCCTTGATTATTCCTTGGTTATCCCTGTCCTTGATTGTTCATTAGGAACATGGGACCATTGTCAACTCTGCAAATGAACCTAACTGCAGCTATTTTTCCCCTTCATTGTGGTTGCCACCTTGGAATGGAGGGGGGAGTTTCCCAGGTGTTTCACTAGTCAAAACAATCAACTGTCCCATGGGAACCAAGGTCATATGTTGCTCCCACAATCAGAGACTGGGCATTGTGTAAGAAAGCCCACCAATGCATTTATTGGGGAACATAGTCAATTGCATAGTTTGAGAGGTGGAAACTTTATACTTTGTATACTTTATACTTTGTAACTGGGGAATTGTTATTGGGGATTCAGACTTGGTTTCACGTGCCAATACTTTGTAACTGGGGAATTGTTATTGGGGATTCAGACTTGGTTTCACGTGCCAATACTTTGTAACTAATAAACAATGTTCTTTGAGGAATCTGCAAGCCTTGGAGTTCTCCTTTATTTGTCTCTGTTTGTTGGAACCATGACAACCAGGTTATCTGATCAACCATTTCTTGCCGGGCACTAGACCCACTAGAGTGGGGAGGCAAGGAATGTTGTGGATCCCATCCTGTAAGAAGATACAACTGGCAGGACTCAGAAGAAGGGCCTTCTCCATGGTGGCTCCCTCCCTCTGGAACATCCTTCCTCCAGAAATTAGACTGGCCCCCACTCTAACACACTTTCAGAAGGCCCTCAAGACATGCTTTTGCCAGCAGGCCTGGGGAACCCAGAGAGGGATCGAGCCCATTAAATGGCTGGTTTGGGTATGTTTTGTCACCTGGCCGGGGGTTATTATTATTATTTTTATTTATTTTATATAAATTATTTTGTATTTATTTTATTAAATATAAATTTTCCAAATAAATAAAAACATTATTTTGCCTACTATGACAGTCCAGGGGAAAAGTAGGATGTAATTAGCTATGTCTCAGAAGGAAGAATGCATCCTGTTGAAAACAGTGATATTAGTGGTTAATCATACTGTAACTGTAAATGATCATAGACTCAGTTCCACAGTCTGGTAGAGATTAAGATTGCCAGTTTATCCAGCAGAAAAACAAGCCAATGCACTTGACCTCATAGCCACTCATGTAACATCTCCTACTTCCAGTTGCAGTTGTTTTTACACAGTCTAATATTGAATGAAATGGCAATTGTACAGTCCATACAAACAATAGATCTATAGCAATAAAAATAAGTTATGACTAGAAGATGGGAAAGGAGGGAGAAGGATGTGCAAGGAGGAGATGAGATCTGCTATTGCTCCATCTACCACATCCAAATTGAAACACTCCCATTGAGGCCCCAGGTCAACTGGCAGACCCATGTCTTCAGTTACAGAAGGTCAGCATGGTAGGAGAAGATCTCACTCCTCATATCTATCTACCCTGGCACATGGACTATCTCTAGTTCACTAGTATTATTCTTAGTTTTGATATTTGAAATCAACTCCAAACGCTGATATTGACATTCCATAGATAAAGCATTTACCCACCAGCTATAATCTTTCAAAAGAAAAGAAAAGAAAACAGAAACTGCCAATGGTACTTCTGCCAGTGAGAAAGATCTTCAAGAAAAGAATCACTGAAAGACATCTAAGAAGATGCCCTTAAATAGCTTTGTGTGTTACCTGAAGTCATACAAGAGATTAGGACAAGTCACCTGTCCATCTCCTTTCATTTATTTTTCATTATGCATAAAGTCATATTTCAAACATAAAAATCTATAAACCACAGCATTCCCATTGGTATAAACGAGTTAGCATGTCATCACCTCTTCTTGATTCTTTGGATATACTTATTGGCCTTTTTAAAGTTCTGATATTTTTTTCTGCTAGGGCTGCAGTACTGATCATCTTACTAGAGACTTGAAGAATAAGAGAGTTTGGGGAGTTTTGAAATCACTTCATGGTTGTGTCTTTAAGCATTTTATGATGGATGCTTCCAGATGGATGAAGGACAGTTCCATTAATATGTGGGCACACTAACTAGCCTATACAAAGCACTTTTTATTTTCTTAATTTTTCACATATGCCTGCTTTTCCTCAAGTGTTCCAAAGCTCATTTCTCTGGTTGTGCTGGGAAGCAGGCAAATTAAAAACAAAAACATCTTGAAACACTCAGGCATACAAGTTTCCGAGTCTCACATTGCTAACTGCAATTACACAAATCATAGGACACAGAAGAATTTTCAGCTTTGTAGGGAGGAGGGGGAGGAAAGGAAGGGGTAGATTTTTATTTATTTATTTATTTATTTATTGTTCTCTGTTGTCACTTAATGGCCCACACTGAAGGATCCGGAATTGCTCTAGGGAATACAGAATGTTTGAACATAGACAACATGCCAAGATAGGATGAATTGCTATAATTCTCTGTGGACTACACTCTTTGAAGAAAACACATCTTTTCTCACCCCTGCATTCCAAATGTGTTGCAACAATAGCAGCAGAACAGAAATTATTTGTGTAGGGAGATAAGCGAAAACAAAACCTAGTGCAAAAATTAAGGTAGACCTACCATATAAGAGGAAAAAAGAGAAGATTTTATTTTAGAAAATCCTTTTTTATGAATAAAAAGCTATTGAAACCGGAATGGTTAATCTACATTTATACCTGCTAATAAGACATTTGATTGCAGATAATCCTCAATTTAAGACCCCAGTTGAGCCCCAAATTTATGTTGCTAAGTGAGACATTTGTTAAGTGATGTTTGCATCATTTTACGACCTTTCTTGCCATAGTTGTTGAGTGAATCATTCTAGTTTTTAAGTTAGTAATGCAATTGTTAAGTGAATCTGACTTCTCCATTGACTTTGCTTGTCAGAAAGTCACAAGCTGTTCACAGTGATCTCGGGACACTGCAGCCATCATAAATATGAATCAATTGCCAAGCATCTGAATTTTGATAATGTGACCATGCAATGCTTCAATGGTCTTTAAGTGTGAAAAATGGTCATAAGCCACTTTTTTCAGTGCCATTGTAACTTTGAGCAGTCCCTAAATGAACTGTTATAAGTTGAGGATTACCTGTATCTCTTTATTTAGAATATTTTCATGGCTACAGTTCAGTGGTAACAGTAATCAGAAACTAAGCAGGTATTGTATCTCACCAAATAGTAACTTTACTCATATTGACCCATGCACTAGGGGAAAAGACAGATTTTAACTGCCTTTCAGAAGCTTGCAGAATTGGGCTAATGTCATTATGGCATAGGAGATTGTTACAAAAGGCAAGATTGGCCACTGAGAAGCTATACTTTCTAGGTCCCACAAGGTGATGTTTCTTTAAAGAAGGGATCTGGAAGGTGCGTTTCCTGCTGGAGTTTGTAGGACGAGCAGATTCTACTGGCTAAAGAGCAGGCCTGAAAGTACCCCAGGCCTGGGACAGGTTAGCTACAAACTGTTTTAAGGCTTGTATATACTTCCCTTCCCCCTTCTCTTCTAGACTGTCAATCTGGAAGCACAAGACCTATGCATATTCAAATAAGGGCAAATGTAGTAGACAGTTGAGATCACTGAAGGTTATATATAAGTAATACAATTAATAAACTGTTGAAATCTTACAGACAGAAATCAAGACAAAAGAATTAGATACATACCCATAATGAAGAAAGTATATGAGGAATTATCTGACAGTGGTGTAGCTAAAATGAATAATATACAACTATTCTTTGCTTTAACAAATAAGATATAAGTCTGCTTACAGCATTATCCTGTATCACACCAATCACAAGCCTATTTGCAAATGAATTCACAATGTGATGTCCCAGCAGGGATCCTAATTCCTAGCAAATATCAATTTCAGGCAAATAACCTTGGTTTAATTAGTTTACATTTCCCCATGTCTGCTCTGGTTGGGTAATATGTTTGTCCCCTAGAGAGTGACATTCATCCTCCACGAGGCAATATATATGTAAGAATGTCTACTACATTAGGAATGAAACTGCAACTGCCATCATCCTTCCCATGCTGGCTGGAGAATTCTATAATTGAAGTCCACACATCTTAAAGTTGCCAAGTTTGAAAAATATTCTATTGTAATTATCTCTTTCTAGCAACAGAGAAGAAATGAAGAATTTTTAAGTTTAAATGGTAATCTTCTGAGTGGGAGCTACACTTATGTTAGGAGAACCATTGACAAAATAACTATTAAGTCTTCAGTTCTTAACAATGTTTCATAAGTGCCCAAGTTCATAAACTGAAAACTGCACTTTCAAAAGTTACACTCCCCGGAATATAACTAGAAAGATTCAAAAGTTTGTAATGCTGATTTCTAGGAGCAGAAACATTCTTAATTCTTACTGGAACTCATCCTATTATGCTTGAAGAGTTCTGCCTTTCTTGTTCTCAACCATTTCACCTTGTCTATTCACCAGATTCAGATTTAAATTGCTTCTCTACAAGAAAACTGCTGATTCAAAGAGCAATGGTCTGCAATCAGAAACTAACATATATGCAAAAACTTTAGTGGGTTTAATTGAACAAGGAGGAGGCAAAAAGTCATTTCCTTTGTTCATTTCAGGGAGGGAACAAAACTCCCAGCTACCACTAGATAGTAGCAAAGTGA
The DNA here is from genome assembly GCF_016545835.1 of Crotalus tigris. Lineage (NCBI taxonomy): Eukaryota > Metazoa > Chordata > Lepidosauria > Squamata > Viperidae > Crotalus > Crotalus tigris. The sequence continues at coordinate 16,009,413 of NW_024096970.1, forward strand.
TGGTCCATTTCTTTACAGTCATCTTTTTTTTCCCCAAACCAGATTTGTAGTTTCTGTAACTGTAACAAAACTGGAAATGAATGTATTTATAATAAATTGGAAAAAGGATTGGATTGTGCTGTGTCAGAGTGTTGAAAACTTTATAAGGCATGCTTTTTTTAAAAGATCCACTTATTAGGAATAGAATTACACGTGGTGTAGAGGTTTCTCAGTTGGAAAAGTGCTTGCTTCAAAAGAACAATTTTATAGTATGCAGATCCCATGAGCTAAAACATAAATATATCTATAGGAATGGAATGGAGAGAGAATGGGGGGAAAGGATGAGAGACAATAAAAACATAAACAAATCAAAGCAGGAAAAAGTGAACCAGAATCCTTCCTCCATTATGAGCTACTTTTTTTAGGGTAATTAAAATCTCATAAAAATTCTAATTGAGCCAACAGTATAGACTGAAACTAAACTATTTTCATGGTGTGTGTAGAGGACAATAAAGCAAGGCATGGAATTGAGAGGGATGGAGGATGCTGTACCCTGCCCAGACATACAGAAAGATAGAGAGATTATGACAGTTTCCATGAGCTTCATCCCATATCCTATCCAGACCCTGCAAGCACCATCATCCAACAGGATCATTTATATTAATATTGCTGTGAGATTTGGACAAACTTCCCCTCAAGTTTAAATTAGACTCTAAAAAAATAATTAAGCAGAGCAGCCACAACAGGAAGCCATTGTCTAACACTTACAAATCCCAGAAACAGACAAATTTATCAGTTTGTATTTGTGATTTTTTTTAAGGAGACAACACAGCTATACAAGCAACAGATAGCAAAGGGTTTGATTAGAATGCAGCATGGAGGGTCCTCTGTTCACGATTTTAAAAAATCCCAAATCCTGGAGCCTAGAGCCTAGAGTTTATTCTGGACAGTTATGTAATGCCTCCCAAAAAGTTGGGTTGATTTTTGCTTGCCACAGGAACTGTCTGCAACATTGTATGAACTATTCATAAAGTTCTAAAAATTTTGCAGATAAGGAAATATTGCACTTTATAATAAGCAGCAAGCTTGTAATAAAAAAAGCCATCAAGTTATTTACAGATTTAAATCACACCAAGTCATTAAATCTGGCAGTTAAATATATCATCCCATGCTTTTATTGACTGCCTGATCTTTATCAAATTCAAATTTTCACTATTTGTGATGCCAGCAATGTCTTCCATGTGAAGTGGGATGAAAAGTCAAATTAATGAAATTTCTGTACTTTATCTACACTACAGATAGCTACATCTTCCAACGTATCTGAAGTATTTCAAAAAAAACTAAAAGAGACACTTACAGTAAGGTTTGCCCGGTGTGAGCATAATTGCATTGGAATTATTTATTGGAGAAATGGATACAGAAATGGAAAAGAATCAAAACTGTTAGTTACAGCTTTTCTTTTGGTGCAGCAGAGAAGAGGCTATGACATTAAATCCAAAGAAAATGAAACTTGAACAAAAAGATATCATATTTAGGTCATGAACTGACAGGACCAACATATGATCCCAGCAAGGCAGTTCTAAATAAGCCTCCAGCCAAGACTGGGTCCAAGGTACAGGACTTCAAGAGAATCAGAAATTTCTTTGATAAATTCTGCCCACATTTAACAACTAGCCTCAGTATACCAGTCAACAAAAATGGTGGCAGAGTGGTCCTGACTATGGCTTAAAGCTTAAATTGCCGGCCCACAGGCCAGATGCATCATAGCAAAACCGCACCCACCCCATTGCTGGCAATGGAAAAAAAGTCATGATACATTTTGACACGTCACGTGACATTGCGAGTTTGACACCCTTGGCTTAAAGTTTTTGAGAGATTAAAGCAGTTTATCACCAATATGCTTGTACTGAGAATATCACCAGGGAAAGCAGCAGCTGATTCTTCAATGTTAATAGGGTGGAGGAACAGCCAATTCAGAAAATAAGCAGAATATTTTAGGAAAAACAGATATGAATGGGAGGAAAATGTTACTGGTGTTTGAAGCAGCATTTTCAATGTTTTTGACCATAATAATAGTTTTCCAATCACAACCATTAAAGACAATTATAAAACACAGGATTCAGTCAGCAATCCAGGATGATTGGCTTACAAAAATACCAAACAAAAATCAGGTATTACCCAAGAAAAATACTAGTGCTGGCAGCCATATTAAATTGTGCCAATCTCCTAGTGCTGAGGACACTATCCAGAGAGATTAGGACATCAGGTCAATTAACATGCTGTACTAATTCCCAATTAAAACAGCAAAGATGCAGGAAATTAAATAGGCTATAAAACAGGATGCACAGCTTCAAATGTTCAAGTGAGTAATTTTGGAAGGCTGGCTTGCAAATCAGAGGCCAACCGCCTGTGGAAGGAGTAACATATTTTCAGTTTAAAAATGAACTCAATGTCCAAGTTATACTTACCGGTACATATTTCAGACAGATAGTTATTTCACCCTGATTGTACAAGATAGTTATAATTATGCTCACATATAAAAGTTGATAACTGTTTGCAATGGACTCAAGAATATGCATGTTGGTCTGAGGCACGCTGTTGAAAATAAGCATATATCAAAAAATGTAACATCTTTGCATTTTATGACAATGATCAACAAAAAACAGATCTAACACATGATCTCCCCATAAAGTCATGAGAAAACATTTGGTTTCTTACCAGATCACCCTACACCCTTGAAATATCCAAGGAGGTATATTGAAGATAGTATCTGTCCAACTGTCATGGCCCCATTGGAATCTGGTTTGGAGAAGAAAGAGGAGTTGGAACTGGGACTATCTGCCAGGGGTGGCAAGTCTACTTTGAGATGTTTGGAGAGGCCAGGGGCTGAGAATGATGCTGTCCCAGTCCCCTCAGGCATTGGGGGAGGTGGTGAACCAGAAGGAGAGCTGCCTGCTGCCCAGGGCAGGATCGGCTGCTGACAGGCAGTGGAGCTGATAGGCAGCAGATCTGCTTTGATGAAGGATAGTTTCCTTCTCCACTCAATCCAAGGGCAAGGAGAGTGGAGCATAGGCAATCCCAGAGAAGGGCTGCAAAGCTACTTGGGAATAGATCGCCCACCCTCCTCCCAAGGAACACCTGAAGTGACCTAAGGAGAAGCCATGAGGAATTAAGTCTTTGCCAGGAACATTTGTTTGTTTCCCTACATGCTTGTCCAGATGCTCATATACAAAGCTTATTCAATCCATTAACAAAGAAATGTATGTCCATTTATATCATGTAACAGGTTAAAGATGATTCATACAAGCATATACATTGATACAACCACTCACTGGAAACTGCACAGTTGATTTTTTGGTGCCAATAACCCATTGTGCTTTCCTTTCTTAAGGCAATCACTGATTTAGATCTGAAAGATCCTCTTTATCACATTCTAAGTTGCCTAGCTTTAAGCTGATATCCACAGAGCAGGAGAAACCTTGATTGACTCATTCATAGTCAAGCAGCTTCAGAGGTTTAAGCATCAAAAGAATTAATAAGCACAAACCTTGGACAGTCTATTTTCTTCCATGTATAGTTGATGAAAAACTTGCAAGTTGACATGGGAAATTTGTCAATGTGAAAATTTGTCAGTGCTGTTATCATGATGCACAGGTGTCCCTGACCTGGGTGAATGTTTAGCCGCAAATTAATGCAGCAAGACAAGGCTGTGTATAATTGTCCATTCTTTTCACACTAATCAGCAACTGATTTACAAGACAGAGAACAAAAAAAACAGGAAAGAGGCAGAAAAAGGAATGTTAGAATAGAACTACCCTCAACCCAGATGACCATATGTTAATAAGTAGTTTAGAAAGCAGGCAGAAAAAAGTGGAAGATTGAATATGGATAAAATACTGCTTATTAAAGGAATTTCTATGATACAGAAGATAAAATATATGAGATGGAGGGGAAAAAAATTAAGTAAAGCAAATTTGGAGTCTGGTGTTTGAGGTCTGTGAAGTAAGTAAGATTTGCAGTAAGATTTGCAGAAGTGTATACCAATATTGCGGGATGAATAGCGTGCTGACAAAGAGAATGCTTCATATTAATATAATTATTAGATTATATCATAAAACTATATGAATATATCATCATATAAAGCAGAGACTGGCTAGCTGACAATGGGAAATACAGTAAATATATATTGGTACTTTCTATCATAGAGAACCAGTTTGGTGCAGTGGTTAAAGCACCAGGCTAGAAACTGGAAAATTCTGAATTCTAGTCCCTCAGAATTAAAGCTCTGAGGGGTCCTTGCCGCTCTCTGAACTTGCTTGTTTTCTTGCAGACAGTTCATTACCCAAACTAGGTAACATCATCAGTGCAGTGGGTAATGAAACATCTGCAGGGAAACTAGCAAGCTCAAAGAGCACCAAGGAGCCTTCATGTCAACCCTGAGCTCCAAATATTCTCCTTTATTAATTAGAGCTCTGTCAAAGAGTGACTCTGTCTAAAACAGGTTGAATTTCTGCCCTTCTTTCCCAAAAAGTTTAATTAACATTGATTTCCAAGCTGCACGGAGTTCATAATCATCATTAACTGTATAAAAATCAGTTTTAAACTTAATCATAATTACAATGTAAATAAATTTATATGTCCAGAGGAAAGAATAAGGGAAATTAATGAGACTATTTAAATACTTTTTTGTATATCTATACTTTTTATTTTTCTTTCACTGCAATTTCAAATTTGGGAAGGGAAGGGAAGGGAGACATTGAACTACAAATATTTATGTTCTTTGCCATTTCATGGGGAGCTTGTTGGATTCATCTTACTCTTCCTTTTCACTCCAACTGTTTTTATTTTTAGTCAGCTGAAAGAAGGGGTGTGGGCAAATACTCTTCCCCTCATTCCATCACTGAAATGTTTTTACTGTTGTTTTATTTAGCTTTATCCATTTTCTTATTTCTAGGTAACATTTCAAAGGTTTTTTTTTCCAATAACTGTGGAACAGCTTTCTTTTACATATTCTCCTACCCAGTAATCATACTTGTTCATGATTCACCATGTTCTTTTTATGCCTTTGTTTCCATTACAAAGACTAGCATAACAAAATGTTTTTATCAAGTAGCTTATAGATATTCCACAGTTTGCATTTTTCTTCTCATAATATAAATATAGTCCCACTCATATGGTGTATTAATCTCCTGTTGGCCAGAAACAAAAATTTGCAAGCATATACTGTAAATGAATTCAATTAGCTATCTTTCAACACTCTTTACTACCCTAGAGATATAAGTTAAAGGGAAATTTAGAATAGCCGAGGATGGAAAAGGCTTTCATATTTTACAGTTAAAAGTAAAAACTTCCCTTTCAAGCAAGTTCATGCAGCCAGCAATAATACAATAATACGGTGTGTATCTTCCTGAGAAACAAAGAGAGATTTGCCCTTGATGTGTACTACTGCTAGGCAAGTCCATCTATCACAGATCACAGAGATTCAATAGTTAAATGGAAGAATAGAAGAATAATAAGCAAACACCCTCATGTTGAAATAGTTTAAATACAATTATTTCGATGCAAATACTTTGGAAATCTCCAGTCTGATTATGCCTTTCCATCACAATTATTTCATTCTATTATTTAAATACTGTATTCTATTTTCAAAACTGTAGCTTTATAAACAAGGAATAAAGAATATGTCTTTTATCTATCTGTCTGTCATTGGTGCATCTAATTTTCACACTAAATATTGACCATTTACATATTAAACTGTCAATAATAATAATCCCCTCCATGGATACCCTTTTATCATGGGGCAGATGTTTGTGATCGTCTGATGAGGGTGAGTATATTCTACCAGAAGGGTCACCCATGCCAGACAGATCTTAGCAGAAGACCCACACTAAGTGAATCCATTCGGATATAGTGAGAAACAGGAAAAGAATCCTATATCAGACTGATCATTGTCCAGGTCAACAAAGACCATGTCAGATGTTAGGGTTCCTAGGCAACTGCTGACAAATAATAATAATAATAATGATGATGATGATGATGATGATGATGATGATGATGATGATGATGATGGTGGTGGTGGAAGGGACCTTGGACCTAGTCCAACCCCCTGCTCAGTAGTGGGATTCAAATATGTGAACAACCAGTTCTCTGTGTGAATGCCGCTTCTAGAGGTCCATTCTGGGCCTGGGCAACAAAAAATTAGCTACCGGCTCCACCAAACTGGTGCGAACTGGATGAATCCCATCACTGCCTATACCATTTCAGACAAATGGCTGTCCAGTCTCTTCTTAAAAGACTCCAGTGATGGAGCATTCACAGCTTCTGGAGGCAGGTTGTCCCACTGGTTAATTGTTCTAACTGTCAAGAAATTTCTCCTTAGTTCTAGGTTGCTTCTCTCTTTGGTTAGTTTCCATCTGTTGCTTCTTGTCCTGTCTTCAGATGCTTTGAAGAATAGCTTGATTCCCTCTTCTTTGTGGCAACGCCTGAGATATTGGAACACTGCTGTCATGTCACCCCTCGCCCTTCTCTTCATTAAACTAGACACACCCAATTCCAGCAACTGTTTCTCATATGTTTTAGCCTCCAGCCCCCTGATCACCTTTGTTGTTCTTCTCTGTACTTTTTCTAGAGTCTCAACATCTTTTTTACATTGTGGTGACCAAAACTGGATGCAGTATTCCAAGTATGGCCTTACCAGAGCATTCTAAAGTGGTATTAACACTAAGCAATATGACTCATGAACTATAGTTGGTCAATGACTTGAAGAACAACAACAACAGAAAAAAGTCTACTGTATTTGAAAATTGTGCCATTACAACCTGCTTTTATAAACAGAAGCCAACAAAGTGCAGCTACTTAGAAATAATAACTTAGAAATAATAATAATAACAGAACTATCAACTGAAGAAGAATTAAAAGAGAAATATATGGAACATGCAGAATTACTAGTAGAAAAACAAAGATTGTAAGCATTGGAAGTAGTGCCCCCAAAAGATCTGGCACCTATAATGAAAGATGTTAACAACAACACCCTTGTTATTAAAATAACATCTATTGAACAGACCAATCAGCTTTCCTATAGTACAGCTACAACCAAAATGTGGTTACAGAAATACTGGGTATCAAAAATAGAAAAAAAAAATCTTATTCAATCCCAAAGTGGAAAATCAGACTGGAGGCCAAGATAGAAAAAATTAAGCGTAGATGTAAGCAGTGAGAGGCACTTAGTGGACTATCACTTGACTATGAGCCAGCAATGTACAGCAACAGCCAAAAAAAAAAAAAATAATACAATCCTGGGTTGTATAAACAGATGCATAGAATCAAGATCACGTGAAGTATTAGTACCATTTTATAAAAACCTAGTAAGACCACACCTGGAATACTGCAACCAATTTTGGCCATCATACTACAAAAAAGATGTTGAGACCTTGGAAAAAGTTCAGAGAAGAGCAACTGAGATGATCCAAGGCCTGGAGACTAAAACATATGAAGAATGGCTGCAGGAATTGGGTTTGGCTAGTCTAAAGAAAAGAAAAATTAGGGGTGACATGATAGCAGTATTCCAGTATTTAAGGGACTGCCACAAAGAAGAGGGGGGTCAAATTATTCTCCAAAGCACCAGAGGGCAGGACAAGAAACAATGGTTGGAAACTGATCAAAGAGAGAAGCAATCTGGAATTAAGGAGAACAATTAACTAGTGGAACAATTTGCCCTCAGAAATCGTGGGAGCTCCATCCCTGGAGGTTTTAAAGAAGAGATTGGACAGTCACTTGTCTGAGATGGTATAGATTCTTCTGCTTGAGCGGGGGGCTAGGATAGAAGACCCCCAAGGTCCCTTCCGGCTTTATTCTATTCTATTCTATTCTATTCTATTCTATTCTATTCTAGTTTAAAGAACATGAAAGAGCAAAAAATGAAGAATGTATGGATCAAAACAATCTAATTAAAAATGACTTAGCATCAGAAAAAATATATCACAAAGCAACAAGTTACAGCAATAACAGGAAAAACTTAACCATATGATGCATGAATCATCCAATTTAAGCAAAAGAGCTATTTCAGTCAAACCAGAGGCACTTCTACCAAAGTATAAGTGGCAATAGGGATTCTGAAAATGGAAAGCCAAACAAAAAGGAAGCAATCCAATTTTGAAAAGATTTATGGGAAACTCAAAAATACTGGATAGGCAACCAGTTTGTTCTACTGGTTAAGGCATTAGGCCAGGCATGTCAAACTCACAATGTCATGTGACGTCGCGCAAAGTATCGGGCCGGTTTTGTCATTGCCAGCAATGGAGTGGGTGCGGCTTCCACATGATGCATCCGGCCCATGGGCAGGCAGTTTGACACCCCTGCATTAGGCTAAAAAGCAGGAATTTGTGAATTCAAATCCCACCTTAGCCATGAAAGTCAGCTGGGTGACTTTAGGCCAATCAGTTTCTCCCAGCCCAACCCAACTCCCAGGGTTGTTGTTCTGGGGAAAAATGAGGAGGAAATTGTGTTAGATATGTTTGCCACCTGAAGCTATTTGTAAAAATAATAAAGGCGGGATACAAATAAATAAATAAAAATAAAAAAAGATTTGAAAATGGATTTAGTAAAAAAAAAATAAGTAGAAGAACTAATAATGACAGGAAAAATGGTTAAACATTAAGTGAAAAGGATTAAAAATTGGACCTTTCCTAGAAATGATCAATTGCATGGCTCAAATATCTGACCAGTTTACATCCAATTATAGTTAAACAGTTTAATAACATACTGCATAAAGAAGATATGAGCAACTGGCTAATAATTCAAAAAGACCCAACAAAAGGGACAATTATATATGCCATTAACATGCTTGTCTAAAATGTTTAAATTATTCACAGCATAATAGCAGGCAACATCCAAGAGTATTTAGAGGGGAAAAAAATAGCATCCTTCCAGCAGAACAGAAAAGAAATAAAAGGAAAAACAGAGAATTACAAAAGACCTACTGTCAAAGAAGAGAAGATGGGCTGATTGTATAAAAGACAACCAAGAACAAGCACTGATGCAAGTTAAAAATTGGAAATTATAGTACAGGGGTGGGGAAACCCGGAAACATTGAACATGTTCTTGTAACAAAAAAAATGTTGAACATGTTCATGTAACAAAAACACAAACAGCATGTGGCAAAGAAAAGAATTGCGTGGTCAATTTCTACTAAAGATTGAGGGGAAAGGGGATAAAGTCTGACAATGCCTTACCACTGGAACATAAAAAAAAAAACAATAACTGAAGGCTTGATTTTGGTTACTTAAGACAGTCCCCCATGTTTACTATTCTCTTGTATTGTTCTAAACTACAGAGTTCATACTTAGGCAGGAGCTCTCAAATCATGTGGAGCAGAGATATGTTAAGTATATATAAAGAGGTCAGGGCTTCCAAATGGGCTTTTACAAAATGGATTCAAAATGCTTTATTAAACTCACAGTCGTATCACTTCCTGCAGGCCAAGAAAAGAAGCCTTGTAGGCACAATGTTTCTCCAGTCTTACATGGCTTTTGCTAATACTTCTAAAATTGTGCATGTTATCTGACAGCCAACATGTGCTTTCTCCAAAGAAACAAGCTCAGTCCAACATATTGTGAAATTTATCTTGAAATTGAACTTGATTGAAACATTTGTTTATTGCTTTCTTCAGGCAGAGGACATTGTTATAAAAGAAATAAGATAAGCTGTTGAATTTATGTATTTCTTTCTTTTAAATTAAAAAAAAGAAAAGCTGAATCATGTACCAAAACGCTGATCATGTTTTAAAATATTCATTTCACTTTTTAATCTACTGAACATGGAAGACACAAGTCATCCTGGAAAAAGGGATGCTTCAGTTTAGATTTCTGCACTGATCAGAAGGTTAAAGTCACTAACCTAAATGACACCCCAGGCTGTATGGATGAAGTACAATTGTGTCATACACATGCAGACACTCAAACATAGTTATAAAATCATTCAGTTTAAAGAATCTAAGAAGTTACCAAGTACAACTTTTCTGCAGCATAGTACAATGGAATATCCCTGGTAGGTGGGCTGACCATTTCCTACTTAAATATTTTCAACAAAGAAGAGTCCACCATTTGATGAAACTATGCAAGAACAGTTTCAATGGGGAAGAAATAAAAATAATAATAATAAAGCCTCTCATGTATCCTTTGCAGAGCAAAGGGAAAGCAGCAGAATGTTTTATTCTCATAGTGTACTCTGCAGCTTGTACCATGAAAAAAGTAGTTCCCAGCAGTTAAGTTATCCATCTTATGATCCTCATCACTTGCCTCTCGTACAACCTTTAAACCAGTGGATCTCAACCTTTTTAATGCCGCGACCCCCAACCGGTCGAAGCCGAGGACTACTCAACCAGTCGTAAGTCGAGGACTACTCAACTGGTGCAGCACCATTTGCAGAATGGGACTTTTGGCGGGCTCAGCAGGGCAGAGACAGCCTGGACAATTCCTATTGGCTTTTGAAAGCCAATAGAATTAGACTCTATTCAAGAGAGTCTATTCTATTGGCTTTCAAAAGCCAATAGAATAAAAGGGAGTAGCACAGCTAAGGAAAAGGGGAAAAAATGGCGGACTGCGTTATTTGGCGATCCCCATGAAATGGTCATTCAACCCCAAATGGGGTCCCGACCCACAGGTTGAGAACCACTGCTTTAAACGTTCAACATTTCACCCTCTAAGAGAATTCTGAGTTTGTTGGTTGGTTAATTGTTTTTGATGTTGTTTTTTTAAAAAAACAAAAACAACCCTCACACATACTGATATAAGTACTCTGAGAACTTTGCTCCAAGATTTGTATAAAATATAGCTGACATACGACACCATTTGAAGCATTACAGTTTTTCCAAATTCAGGGAACTGCCTTTTGTTTTTCATTTTAAAAACTTTTTAATTTATGTAGATTCCATATGTATGGCCTCCTGCATGCAAACAATGCAAAGGGGATGTATGTTGTGTGTGTGCACCACAGGCAAGCATTATGTCACACACTCTATACCAGCTAAGCTGTGAATTCTTTATACAATGCCTTTGCTCCTTCACCTTATGCTTGCAAGCAAATATTCTATCATCAAAGAAAGGGGCCCATCCTACTAGTTTCCTTATGTCCCTTTTCTTCCTAATGCTTCTATTGATGTCTGTTGATGTCACATTCTCTTTATATGTTTTCTTAAACTCTGAATTTTGATTCTCTTAAATCTTTGATAGCAGCATCCCTCTTTCTTTGCAAGATCTCCCATTCTGATTTTCTTGAAGGCTTCATGTTGTCTACTAAGCAGCTCCTTGTTCTTTTCTTAAGATCCACTTTCCTTTAGTTCCTCCCACTTATCTTTAAGTTGTGAGGATTCAATTTCCTCTACTTTTCCAATCACCAATATAGGCATCCATATTTCTGATTTAAAAAAAAATAGAAGACTTCCAATGCCCCTTCCAACTCTGTTGTTCTGTATTAAGTTTTTAGTGTTTCATGACAAATATGTAGGCAGTAGCATCTGGGGAAAGGGAATCAGGAGAGGCAAATAATGAAAAGAGCATTGTGCTGATGTGATGTAAGCTATTCCTTTTTTGAATGCACATGCAGGGTGGAGCTTGTGTTGCAATGGTATCACACTGTTTTCATCACCTGGCAAAAGTGGTGGATCTTGATGTTACCATATTGCATTAAATGTTATTACAATGTTACTGCAGCCTTCTGGGTTATATAACTAGATACAAACCTACATCTGGTGATGCCCCTGGTTGAACTGTTTTTCCCACTTAGGGCAAGTTGAATCACAAAGTAAATCTTTTCATTCTCCCTACCTCTTTTTTACAGGCTATTTGCTTTCACTTTAGCTTCTTCTCTCCCTAGAGTCTAGCTTCTTGCAATTTTCTTTTCAATTAAATGGCTACTTGTCAACTTCACTTACAGTATGTATGTTTTTCCCAATCCCACTGTCCACTTATTAAACAGCTAAAAATACAAACAGCAAGTCCAGTGGTTCTTATCTGGATCAGAACTAGTGGAAAACAAAATATTAAAAACCTTTCCTCCCAATCCTTCATCGAATCCCTAGCTGTATCAACCCCTCCTTTGTGTTTGCCATGTATTTAATATGCAGAAATTATGAAATGGTATAACTTTTTTTATCTTGGAATTCGAAAGTGTTTTCTTTCTTCCTAGTAAGATACGTGAGATCTCATGGGGAAAAGAGATGAAATATTCATTGCAATGTCGCAGTGCAAAATCTGTCATTTTGCACTGTGATAAAAGTTCGATATCACAGATACCTTCAGATACCACAGAGGAGACTCTGTGGTATCCGAAGCTGAACATCCAGATTCAGCCACAGTTTTGTTCCATACGGTATAAACCTCGTGAACTCTCAAGGTTCCTCCTTCCATTATATATTCAAAATGGACAGTGTTTAATATTCAAATGTTATGTATATGTAGGGGTGTAGGTCTATACATATGTTGTATATATGACGTATATGTTGTATATAGTATGTTTAGGTGTGTGTCATGTATGTGTTCACTTTGAGAGCAGGCAACTAAATTTCATTTTTGATGTGTATCGTTGTGCCCACTGTAAAAAAATGACAATAAAGTTTATCATATCTTATCATTTATGTATTTAGCTATGTCATTATACAGGTGATACAACAGTTCATTTAGTGATCATTCAAAGGTATAATGACAATGAAAAAAGTGAGTTGACCATTTTTCATACTTACAACCCTTGCAACATCTCCATGGTCACATGATCAAAATTCAGATGCTTGGCAACTGACTCATATTTATGACAACTGCAGTGTCCCGGGGTCATGTGATTCCCTTTTGCAATCTTCTGACAAGCAAAGTCCAGGGGAAAGATAGATTCACTTAACAACCATGTTACTAACTTAACAACTGCAGTGATTCATTTAACAACTGTGGCAACAAAGGTTGTAAAATGGGGCAAAACTCACTTAACAAAAGTCTCACATAGTAGCAGAAATGTTGGGCTCAACTGTGGTTGAGGACTACCTGTAGAAGTATGAGTGGGCAGAGCATATATCATGATTTATAATGCAAGTTTCTTCATTATGAATTCACTGTGATTAGATACAGATCCTATGGATTAAAATCCAACTTTCACTTAATATGATGTTATATGATTGTTGCATGTTGATTTTTAACACATCCATGATAAGGATATCCATTTTCTCACCATTAGTTGCATGATTGGACTGCAAAAGCACAACATTTATTTATTTGATTTTTATCCTTCCTTTCTTTTGTAATAAATAATTCAAAGCAGCAAATATACATAAATTAAATAACTATAAATATAAATTTAATGCTTTTAAAAGTGTATGTTAACATTAATGGAAAGTAATGTAGGTAGAGGAAGAAAAACTCCTTCTGTGCATTTTTAGAAGTAATCATGGCTTTTTAAATGTAAACCATTTAAATTTATCCATCTGGAACATCAAACATTTCCATAAGAGTAGTATACGACTCTCTTACAGCATTGTCTATAGAACAGTAGACCTTTCATAAGTGATTAGAATGGACTTTTACGAGATCTTCGTGCCTAGAAGGAAAGTAAATCTGGCATTTTCCAAGGATCTGCATTATTGTCTTTTGCTTCCTGATGTGGTATTGTATTAATAAAAAAAAGTTCAGGCCAAAAATTCAGCTCCAATCTCAAAATAATTTTCTTCTTGTCAGAATTATTGCCCAACTGCTCATTTTATTGCTTATGAGCAAACATTAGCACATTATGAAACCAGCTTGTTTGCTGCAAAACCTACATAAATAAGCTAAAACTGCTGTTTTTATGCTAAGGATGGTGTTATTATATGTCAGTCACACTAATGATAAATCGGCACACTCATTGGCAATACAACGGTGGTGTTCTTATAATATATGGCTATTTCTTTTATACTGTCATTGCTTGTCTGTCAGGTTTAAGAGCATGATAGTTGAGAACGAAGGAATGTGTCACTTTACATGAATGGAAGGGAAAAAGATTCCGACATTGATTCCATTAGAACCTTTATTGAATGACAGATTCTTAATGCCCAGAAAGAGGAATAATATAGCTCCGTAGGCTTTGCTGCTTCAGAATTCCATAATCATATTGAAATGATACATTGCATTATACATGCAGTATCAACTAATCTTTAGAGGTTTTTTTTCTTTAATAAAAATGTGGATCCATAAAGAGAGAAGCCTTTACATGCTGGAGGTCTAAATTTCTTTTGCAATGGCTTAGGTGTGGATCTCTCTTTCAGTCACACTACATCATAATAAAAATTAGGAATTAGTACTACAAGTGCTAGCCATGAAACCAGTTATTATTTATTAAATTTTACAGGTAAATTGGGACAAGAAATTCTGAAATGATAAGAATGGGGAGAAGATTTAAACAAACTTAATGTCTATTTAAATTATCCTGGACTTAAATAAGGACGCATGGTTCATTAACAGTGAAAATAATGTACTCTATAATTCAACTTTAAATAGAAGTTGAATTTACAGTTGTTAGAATTCAGTAGCCCATGATTCCTTCAGGTCACATTCTAGACCCAGTGGGAAAACTCATCCTCCTAAATGCTGACTCAGGAATTCTGGGAGTTGAAGTCCACGAGTCATGAAAGAGCCAAGGTTGCCTACCCCTGTCCTAAATCATGCTGCCCCATAGCATGCCCAATACCATACTGCCAGAATGGGTTTGTGCATTGATGTGCAATATTCTAAGAGTCACGAGTGGTATTTCCTTCAGCTGAAATCCCAGCATTACCCAACATCATCTACTACATAAAAAGCCTCATGTAATTGGAATGCACAATCCTATGTGACATTGTCTTTTCTGGCCCATTGAGCTCCTGAAATACATATTGCAGATGTACATAGGATTCAAAACTGAAGCAGAGTAAGTTAGAGATATCCTCTTGATTTTGAGTGCATTAAAAAGTGTTCTGAATTACCCCCTAATGAGCTTGGTGTAGATCAAGTGGGAGCCATGATGGAGCGCAGTTCTAGTAATGCATGGCATTCACAGTCATTGCTATTGTGGAATGAATCAGCCTGTCAAATGGAGGAGTAGATCTTCACAGGCTTTGACCTTACAACTCAGGAGATAGATGGTCTCAGATGAAACTCAGAAAGAGGAGGACCTGTTTCAGGATGAGCCTGTAGATCAGGAGCAGTAAGATAATCAGCCATCTGCTGCAGAACAATAGCAGTAGACTAAGCTGCTTTAGACCTCTGACCTAAAACCTGAAGAGGAAAATATTCTCAGCCCTTTTATAGACTGAAAGAAGAAGTAAATAGAAGAAGAGATGTTTAATGAGGACCCTTGAAATAAAGAGGCATGTTTCAGCAAAATTGGCATACCTAAGTCAATGCTATAAGGTGGGTGGGCAGCTTTTTGTTGGCTAGCAACTTTCTAACCTGCGCTGTGATATCTGAATATCAGTAATAATTTTTCCATAAATGTGTGCTGCTTCTCATTTCATGGCTGTCCTCTGGATTAGTACAAGACTATACTGAGTTTTGATTCATGGATCTTGGATTTGGCTGCCTGGAGCTTCAGTTTCTGAAATATGTTCTTTATGACCTCTTCTATGCCTATAACTCAGTGAGATTTACAGTTGACATAAATATCTGTATCTATCTTTGACCTCTGCACTTGTAATTGCTGGCAGCGATTACAAGTGATTAAGAAAAATCCTGAATAAATAAATTTGCCCTGAGAGCTTCAGATGGTAGGAGATGATCAATAATCACTCCATGACCTATGGGCAAATCATTAAGCTTCAGGTTCAAGGTACTTCCCCCTGCCAGGCCAGTATTCAATAAGTTTTAAACTACAGTTGGACAAAAACCTTGTCAGGGTCCTCTGGAAATTCAGTAAAAGATTTTTCTGAAACAGGTATCTAGTTTCAATATTATACAACAATTGCAGTGCCTATTTGGTCCAAAATGTATGGTTTAACAATGAAAATAGTTTCAGTAAATTTAAAACAACCTAGGAAAATGGCAAATGAAAAACTACACAAAAACACTATGCTAGAAAAAAAACTAAAGCTGATATTTTAACTACAGAAAATCAGATTGTAATTTTAAAATATTTTCATCATCTTTTTGCTAATTTTATGCTAAACTTTGAGTACTCAGCTTCTGTGATCCTCAGCCATAAAGTATGGTTGTTATTAAGCTTGCATTTAACAAGAACTCTGTGCAGCTCTCTTTGATAATATGGGGTCAGAATTTCTAATCTTCTCCATCATCCCTCTGAATTGAAAATGATGGATGCTCATTCAGCCTGAAACTGCAAATGCTTTTTTCTTTTTCATATGCTGGTCCTAACTTCAGTTACACTGGTGAGGAAAAGACAAGGAAATCAACTCTCTGTCTTCCATGATTACTTCAGGCTCTGAAAAACAGCAAGTGTCTGGACCAATTGTTTGAAAAATCTGTGGTATTTCCTATAAACTTGTTAAAGTACAGCTTTTCACATGATTGGTTCCAAAGGAATGCAGTTGTTTAGTGTCTTCTGTTGGCAGGTAAAAATCAGAAAAGAATAGCAGAATGTCTTAGTAGGCTGTTTAGGCATTTCATCAAATAAGTCCTGCTTCCTCAATATGGCATATCTTCAGTCCCCAAGTTGAGTCAATCAAATGTCAGCTCAGCAGTGTATCAGCCTCAGCACAGTTGTAGCCCTATAGAATTAACAAAGATGACACAACTCAGAAATCTTTGGGGACAAATGTGGCCTTAGTTTTCATCTGAATGTAACTTTGAAAACATGCAAATTAAAAAAAAAGCTGGCACATTTCTTCTATCAGAGCTTCCAGGAAAGAAGGGCCACCAAAAATGCAAATGCAAACCTGGTTTTTAAATTGCCTTTTGTCGCCTGCTGCAAAGAGTGAATAAAATCTGGTAATTATGTTATATTGATAGGCACACTCAAATAGCAATAGTTATTTTCAGAAGGTTAATTATTTACATAACCTCTCTCTCTCCAGCTCATCATACCCTAACTCTGCAATGAAAATAGCATTATCTTGGCTTGTTTGTCTAATGCAGAAAGATTATTCCCCCACTCAAGGTCTGGTAGAATAACTAAAAAGTTTAATTTATGAATCTCAATTTCAATATCTGTCTATTGTGACTATTGCATAGTGCGTGGTTAAAATTTTTAACAGTAGATTTTTCAACTTGACATTTAAATAAAAGTCCCAAACATACATTATACCCTCTTTTCCTACATTAAGCCTAGTTTAAACATGTGAAGAGGCAATAGAACTAGAAATGTATACAAATGTTCTGTCTCTGAGTACTTCAGTTAGTTTTGGGGACCCAAAGCAACATTTCTTGCATAAAAGACCAGAAACAATATTTTTTCAGAATGTTTTATATGCTTAGTTTTCCACCATTTCCATTGTTTTTCACTTTTTATGGATGCATAAAAATTGGAATAATTCTTAATGTGCTGTCAACACAGACATAGCAATGATGTGAGGAGAAATTCTAAAACCCTTCAGAAATTTACCCAGATAAATCAGAAGCAAATTTAAATGGAACATGGGGTTTAGTGATCAAGGACTGCTAAAGCACAAAAGTTCACTCTTCCAGAAAAGCACATAACCCAGGGAGGATCTATGCAAAGATTAGCTAAATAACAACTCCACTTCCTGAGTCATTGAAGCACAGTCAATTAATGTGGGGGGAGGCAAATACACCCTATACTGAAATTACCCAATATTTAGAACAAGCAATACTATACATGTAGTCCTCGACTTACAACAGTTCATTTAGTGACTGTTCAAAGTTACAACAGCACTGAATAAAGTGGCTTATAACCATTTTTCACAGTTACAACCTTTGCAACATCCCCATGGTCATGCGATCAAAATTCAAATGCTTGGCAACTGGTTCGCATTTATGATGGATGCTGTGTCCTGGAGTATTTTTGATCTTCTGACAAGCAAAGTTAACGGGGAGGCCAGATTCACTTAACAACCGGGTTACTAACTTAACACCTTCAGTGATTCACTTAACAACTGTGGCAAAAAATGTTGTAAAATGGGGCAAAACTCACTTAACAAATGTCTCACTTGACAACATAAACGTTGGGCTCAATTGTGGTTGTAAGTCAAGGACTATCCCTGTACTGAGTTCTCATTTCCAATTCCTTGGACATCTCTTCTGTGCAATAAAAAAAGTTTTTCTAGCAACTTTTATTTAGAGAACATTTTTGAGCTAACGTTGCATTACAAAGAAAAAGATTTTCTTCTTCCTTGTACTTTTCGCTATCACCAAAGTTGCTCTGCTTCCTAATCTTAAAAAAGAAAGGAGGGCGGGTGGACAGAATCACTCACAACAACTTCCTCTGAGGTTTGTTGAATGAAGAGAAATAAAAAAAAACAAACACTTTAGAATGCTAAAGGGATGATACAAAACAGTAAAATACATCCCTCAACCTCTTTGTACTGAAAATGAAGGTGGTATAAGAATGAAGATGCCTTCCATCTGGATTTCCTTTTCTGCAAAGGTTTCTGGTTTCCTCTTTTGCAAAAAGAAAAGAAAACAAAAATGCTTTCCATTAAAGTGAATGAAAGTGGATGAGAAAAAAAATACATTTTCAGCACAATGCTTAAAATAAAACATTACTTTGGATTTGTTGAAATCTCTATTGCTGATTTGAGGGGGAAAATACATGCTATTATTGTGGTCTGTGTGCAACAGAGACTGTATTCTCCTTCATCCTCTTCTACTGAAGTGGAATTAACCACCATAGTCCATAGTGTTATATGTTTTTCTAATTCTATTAGAAGATTCACCCTACAGAGGTCAACTTTATCTTCATAAACAGTTTTAGCTATAAACCTGCACAGATAGTAATTTCCCTTGGCATCAATCTGTATTTAGATATAGCTTGTTTTAGTATGTAGTTTGATTATAATCAAATATTCTTTAATTCAGGGTTATGATTCACTAATTATATCTAAGGATGCTGCAAATATCCATGATTTCCTGTTCTTAATAAGAAAGCTTGTCCATAATAAATGTATTGGTTTTAAGTGCCTTGGGATTTTCAGTGTTCCTGCAGCAACAAACTTTCATGGCTACCAGTTCATAATTGTCATAAACATAGAGGTGGTTGGGGGAATATATATAAATACGTACATTATACATATATGTATCAAATTCTGTTCTTTTATTTATTTATTTAAAACATTTATATAGCCATCTTATATTGCACTCTGGGTAGATTTAAAACATCACTAATAAACCAAATTATATATATATATATATATATATATATATATATATATATATATTTGTAGGTCTTTGGTTATTCAGGTTTTCTCCCGCGTCAAATTGGAAGTGTCTTGGCGACGTTTCGACGAAGTCTCATTCGTCATCTTCAGGCTGATGTTTTCGGCTTCGTGCTTCTAGGAGCACGAAGCTGAAAACACCAGCCTGAAGATGACGAATGAGACTTCGTCGAAATGTCGCCAAGACACTTCCAATTTGACACGGGAGAAAACCTGAATAACCAAAGACCTACATACATACCTGCGAAAACCTCAGAATATATATAATATAATATAATATAATATAATATAATATAATATATAATATATATATAAAACCATAAACATTGAAAACATGGCACCAAAGTGAAGTTTCCTCATGCAGTTCCTCATTAAATCCTTTCTTTCACTTCACCCTATCTCTTCACTTGGGGAAAAAGCCAAGTCTTAAGTGTTTGATGTAGAGCAGGCATGTCAAACTGCCGGCCCATGGGCTGAATGTGTCACAATGAAACCATGACCATCCCATTGCCGGCAATGTTAAAATGTTGCAATATGTCATGCGATGTCACATGACATTGCGAGTTTGACATGCCTGATGTAGAATATTTATTTGGATGTCCCTGCTATTTTGTTTAAAGGGGAAATATAGGTTGTAGTTAAGTAAAGCACAGATTGCAACTGTTGCAACCCTTACCTTAACCCTAACACTACCCTTAGATTATCTGGACTGGTAGCTTAAAATGTCCATTAAACATATCAGAAGAATCATGGTGACAATCTACTTAATTACTCTGTGCCTATAGATGAAAGGAAGCTCATAAGCAGGATTCAGTAAAATAGTACAATCTCATGGTTCTTGAGTAATTGGATGTATTCCTTTCATAAGTTATGGCCTTACGTTCTAGGAATTTGTCCAATCTCTTTTTGAAATTGTCCCTGAGGATGTCTATCACTTTATATATGAAAGTATAAAGTATAAGAACGAATACTAGTTTTAAATCTGTAATTTATCTGCCATCATTTGACATCATTGGATGAACCTAAGTGTTTGTATTGCAAGAAAAGGAGAATCAGTTTTCTCTATGCACTTTCTTCTTAACATCTGTGATTTTATATAAAGTAAGCATCTCATGTTCCATGTTGCTCACATTTTTAAGGTGAAATACTGTCAAATCTTGTAAACTTTTCATATAAAATTACAGTAAAATTTAATCATTCGGATTGTTTTTATCTATTCTTTCCAATTTTAAATATATATTTTGGAATGTGTATAATTTTAGCTATCACTAGAGGAATCCACAAGTACTTTTTCCAGTGATGAAAATATCTACATATAAAATTTAATATATGCCCCAAAACACTGAAAAGAAACCAGAAGACATAAAACAAGCATTTAAAAACATAGTGAAAAGAGCTATTTACTTTCATCATGTTCAATTACTACGACTTCCTTAAGAGCATGAAGCTGCTCTAAAACATATTATTCAACAAAAGGCAAATTCTTCATTTCATCCGGAAGAGCAGCAAAAAAAATGTATCTTATTTAGTTTGAAATTTCATTTGAAGTTATTTCACAAAGCAAAAGAGCACCTGGTGCTTTCCCAACATTAAATCCTTCTTTGAAGCAGCCCCTAAAAGCGTTTAGGCATGTGCAGAAAACAATTCTGTAAAAACTGCTGCTGAAAAGAAACAATTTACCATCTGAGACATCCAAGTGGAACACTTCACTTTTCTGCAATTTATTCTGACTGGAGCAGTTCTGTGGTGCAAATTGGTGCTATTTTGCATAGCCTATTAATTGTTTGATGATGATGATGATGATGATGATGGAGATAGATAGATAGATAGATGATAGAAATGATAGAAAGAAAGAAAGAAAGAAAGAAAGAAAGAAAGAAAGAAAGAAAGAAAGAAAGAAAGAAAGAGATGATAACTATCTTAAACATAAGCAGTATTTTTTTTTTATTTTCTAAGATAAAATAGTCTTATTTAGTGCCTCCTTTATCTAGATTTAACTAAAAATCTTTGGCAGAGATTTCACATTTAAAAGTGGAATATCTGCCAGATGTGCCAACTGAACACAATGAGAATAGTTTACTTACTTCTTAGAAAAAGTTAGAATACAAATTGTTTTCCATTATATAGGGCAAGGAAGAATGAGAGTGAGAATGGGAGAGTGAGAATAAGGGTGTGTGTATGTGTGTGAAAGAGAAACAGAGAATTATTTAGTTCATGGTATGTTTAGCCAATTTCTTAGAAGAGATACTTGGAGAATAGCAAGCATTGCTATGGACCTGGAAACAAGCAGAACAGAGAAATATAGGAAAAGCCATTTTCCCATCCTGCTTTGGAGGGAATAAAGCTCAGAAAATCATAAAAAGAAGAACAAAAGAAAATCAAATATCAAAATCAACTGGCAGCTCAAAATACTTTTAAAGATCCTTTGTACTACTATTTCTCCCTACAAGGAGAAAAATACTTTTGCTCAAGACAACCAACAATACCTATTTTCATTTCCATAAAGATCTCAATTCATCTCTCACTTTTTCTCTCTCCCCAATTTCTTAGAAGAAAAAGAAAAGGGAACTTAATACAGGCAATAAAAAGTCATTACAAAAGTTATTACATAGGCTGAACTATCCCAGATATATTGAAGCTAGAGAAATGTGAGGACTGCATTTGTGAACACAAGTAGGATCCAAAGAAACATGCAGCATATTGACTTTGTACAGTCCCTGCATCCTATTTTACTGATTGATTCCCGGAAACAATCTTAAACCTGGGTTATCACAAATTACTTTTAACCACACAGTTATATCAGTGCCTAGCTAAGGGGCAAAGCTCATGCTTTACATACAAAAAGGTCCTTAGCTTGATGTTGGCCACCTGCCAGGATTATGAGGAACATCTGAAACTTAAAGCAAAGTTACTGGACACAGCAGATCTACTTCCCTCTGGGCCAGCTCCAGACATATGGAATTTTCTATATAGGAACAACTATAGCATTATTAAACCTGAAGTGAATGATACGATATCAATCAATAGTCTGACCTATTGTAAGGTAACTTTGAGTTTTTTATGATCTTTTTCTGCATTATGTAATCTATTTCTCTCTGTGCATTGCCTTTTATTTAAATAGCAAAAGGAGGAAGTGTGAAATAAAAAATGTTTTCTACCAAAATATATGTTACAAAACAGAAATATTGAAAAACTAAATACTACTTACTTAGGTAAAGATACCCACAGGTTTTTCAAAATATGGCTGGTTCAGAATGGCCTCCAAAAGCTAATGCAGGCAGCTTTATTGTCCCATCCCAAATTTGGGGAAAGGTATGTGAGAGAATGGGAGACATTAATACATTCTTCAGTTTCTCCCATGAAAATCCTTCAAGCCTTCTGCACTTGTAAAAGCTGTTCCTTCTTATTGATTTTCTCCAATCAACAAAAAGGACAAATGGTGTGATTCCTAAAAATATATACAAAGAGGAAACTAGAGTAATAAAAGTGTTTATTATGTGGTAGCATAAGGAATGAATGTAAAAAGATCTCTGTTCAAGCATAACTGTGTTCCCGATTGAACAGCTATGGTGAATCTAGGGATGAAATGAAAAATTAATTGACTATGATTGCTGTTGGACAACCACAAGTTACAGCCAATTTGCCAGTCTGACAATAGCATTTCGGTTTTTATGTGTTTTATAGACAAGCAAGCTTCCATACACACACGGAAATTGCATACTCAGGCATCCATCTATTCACATATACAGAATTCAGATACCAAAATTATGTCCTGGGCATAATTGACAGAGCTGCAGCTGCACCTTGACAGAGCAGGTGCAGGAAGCTGCAGGGAGACCTGGGCAGATCACGGGGCTGCCTGGGCCAGACAGGCTGTCTCCAGCCTATTGCGCACGCGCAAGGCAGGGAAATACGTTGTATTTATTGGCTGACGCTGTTCCCTGCAAAAGGGTATAAAAGGGATCTGCGCCATTTTGTGTTGTTCTGTTGAAGCTTGAATAAAGAAGCAACTGTTGTTACTCCTGCCTCGTCTCAATGCCTTACCAATACACAGAACAGACCATTGGTGATGAAGGTGGGATCGTGCTATAAGGAAACAACAAAAGAATATTAGGCTGACTCACCACAGGAGGCCAAAGTACTTTCAAGTTCGGTGTTCCAACTTGTGTGACTCTGCCTGCCAGTATGAAGATGCTGGAGGAGAGCTTGGCAAGATTCATCCTGGGACCCCTTCACAAGCCTGAACAGCACGAGGCGTTGAACAAGGCCACCAAGAAGAAATGATGGCTAAGATAGGGCATCTGTCCGAATTTGATACATCACACCCTGAACATTGGAGCTCATACATTGCCAGAGTAGAAAATTACTTTAGGGTAAACCAAGTTCGGGAGGATGGGCTCAAAGCCACAACATTACTATGTGTCTGTGGGCAAGAGACATTTGATATTGCTGAAAATCTGATTGTCCCAGCACCTTTGGAATCCATCACTTATACAGAGCTGAAGAAAATGTTAAAGGAACATTTTGAACTGAAGCTATTGGCGATTGCATGGCATCATGCATTTGAGCAATGGGACCAACATCCAGGAGAGTCTGCTGCAGACTTTATTGCTGCTCTGTATCAAGCTGCAAGGCCCTGTGAGTTCAAAGACTTAGAAAAACGGTTACAAGGTTGGCTAGTTTGTGGCTTGAGGAGCCAAGAGTTGCAGCAAAAGATTTTTTGCGAAGGAAGACATTTCTTTCCAAGATGCACTAAGGGAGATCATGGCCGACGAAGCAGCAGGAGGAGCTGTTAAGGCCTTGCTGCTTTCCAAGAACCCTACGAGTTTGGGCTCAATCCATCAAGAGGTTGCTCGAGAGGTACACAAACTAGATTCCGAAAATGAGGTCGACCGTCTGCAGCAGCCAGCAGAGAGAAGGCCCCAAGAGCGAACTGACAAGGCAGTTCTATTCCCTCGGTGTTTTGGATGTGGAGGATGCCACAAGCTCTCCGACTGCCATTTTCACTCTGCTACTTGCCGGGCATGTGGCCGGCAAGGCCACATAGCTGCCGTCTGTTTGGGTCGCAAGAAAGACCATCTATCAGAAGAATTGCCTCTGAAAGGTATCAGGGTCCCCAGCCAGAATAGGGTGGGTTTCTGTGTGTCCCATAGGAGCATTTTGAGGACAGGGGCCACTAGCCATTGAAGAAAAAGCTGTGTATTGATGTCAAATTGCAGGGGATCCCCTTAACGATGGAGCTGGACACAGGTTCAACTCTGTCAATCATTTTCCAGAACACCTTCAAGCAGATCTGCTGTAGGAGTGGCCAGAGAGTTAAACTCAGGCCATCAAATCTTATCTTAACAGACTTCCAGAATCCCCAAGTCAGTGTGAAAGGGGAGGCCATGCTTAGAAAGTACCATAGGAATTTTGAAGGGGTTCTGGACATTGTTGTGGTTGAGGGTGATTGCACGAGTCTAATTAGACTTGATTGGTTCGAGGTACTTGGGATTCAAGTGACTGGGCTACACAGCTTGCAAACGGCAGGCCTTGCAGAAGTTTGCAAGGAGTTTGCTGATGTGTTTAGCCCAGAGCTAGGATCGTACAAGGGGCCTCCAACTGCTTTGCGGTTAGATCCCTCCATTGCACCAATTAGGATTAAGCCTCGTCGGGTGCCTTTTGCGCTTAAGCAAAAGATTAATGTCAAGCTGGATAAACTGCTATGGCAAGGTATTTTGGAACCTGTGGATAGTAGTCCATGGGAAACACCCATTGACATGCCACTCAAGGCCAATTTGGAAGTCCGCATTTGTGCTGACTATAAATGCACACTAAACAAAGCGTTACAACAGCACTCTTATCCGGTGCCTGTGGTGAGCCACATTTTGGCCTCACTTAAAGGAAACCGAGTTTTCGCCAAACTCGATTTGGCTCAGGCCTATCAACAGCTACCGGTTGATGATGCAATGGCAGAGGCCCAGATGATTGTAATGCACCGGGGAGCTTTCAAAGTCAGAAGATTGCAGTTCGGGGTAAATGTAGCTCCTGGCATTTTCCAAAGCGTGATGGAGAGAACGCTCTGTAACATTCCAGGAGTTTGCCCATATTTCAATGATGTCCTCATCGCATGAGAATCAATTGAAAGCCTGGCTGAAAGGCTTCGGTCTGTTTTGCTGCATTTCCGCAAAGTGGGGCTGAAACTGAAGCAGGAAAAATTCAAAATTGGAGTAACTTCCACTGAATTCCTGGAGTTTCGCATAGATGCCGAAGGCATCCATCCTGTTGAATCTAAGCTCAAAGTGATTCAGCAGGCCCCAAGTCCCAGTCGAAGAGTGAGCTTCAAACCTTCCTTGGGCTTCTAAATTTTTACCATTCCTTCCTCCCTCAGAAGGCTGCAATGGCAGAGCCATTACACCAGCTCTTGGATAAACAGGCTCCATGGAAGTGGACACAAGTCCACAAAAGGAGTTTTGCTGAGGTCAAGGCATTGTTTTCTTCAAATGCTGTTCTCGCTCATTTCAATGAACAGCTGCTGGTGTGTATAGCCTGTGATGCATCCCCTTATGGGATCGGGGCTGTCTTAAGTCACCTCAAGGCTGATGGAACACAAGTTCCTGTAGTCTAATATTCAAGGACTCTGTCTTCTGCTGAGCGTAATTACGCACAGATAGACAGAGAAGCCTTGGCCATAGTGGCTGGCATAAAAAAGTTCCATGACTTTCTGTATGGTCGCCACTTCACGGTCTTTACAGACCACGAGCCACTGCTGGGGTTGCTCACAATGAACAAGCAAACCCCACACATAATTTCTCCAAGAATGTTGAGGTGGTCAATTTTCCTTTCTGCGTATGACTACTCCCTGGTTCACAAACCAGGCAAAGAAATGGGCCATGCAGATGGCCTTAGTAGGTTGCCTCTACAGCTTGTAGAATCAGTTCCTGTTCCAGCTAACCACATCATGGCTATCCAGGATTTGCCTGAGTCTCCCCTCAATGCAGGGGATGTGGCTGAAGAAAGAGCCACTGATCACATGCTAACATGCATGTTGACATGGGTGCTGTCAAGATGGCCTGACACGTATCCTGGCACCAATTTCCAGAGTTTCTGGAAAAGGAAGCATGAGCTATCCACCTTTAAGGGTTGTGTCCTGTGGGGTAGTAAGGTAGGGATCCCAACCTCATTGAGGACTAGAGTCTTGCAGTCTCTGCATGAGGGACATCTGGGAATAGTCCGGATGAAGGTGCTTGTGCACAGCTATCTTTGGTGGCTTGGGCTTGGTAAGGAGATTGAGACCGAGGTCCAAGGGTGCCACTTTTGCCAACAGTCCAGGCCTGAAATGCCACAGGCTCCTGTACATAGATGGGAGGACACACGTGCTCCTTGGTTAAGGGTTCATATTGACTATGCTGGCCCCTTTCAGGAGCAATTCTTCCTCATTGTGGTGGATAGTAACTCTAAATGGCTAGAGGTCATTCCAGTGTCCACCACGACTAATGCCAGGACCATCTGGGTGCTGAGAGGGATCTTCACCTCTCATGGGCTGCCATATGCTCTTGTCTCTGACAACGGTACTCAATTCACCTCTTCAGAGTTCCAGGCTTTCCTGAAAGCCAACATAATTCATCATGCTACTTCGGCACCCTTTCATCCGGCTTCCAATGGCCAAGCTGAGTGCATGGTGCACACAACTAAAAACGCCTTGAAGAGGTTCACTCATGGGAGCTGGCACCACAGTTAGCTGATTTTTTCCTTTGCCACCGCATCACACCTTGCACAGCTACAGGCAAGAGCCCAGCTGAACTCTGCTGGGGTCGCTGTCTCATTACCAAACTCGACAGATTGCACCCAGACTGGGTGGCTTCACAGGTGTCATAGCCACAGGCACTGAGGAGACTACAGGTGGGTGATCCGGTTTGGGCAAGGAACTATGGACCTGGACATCTTTGGGTGACAGCAGTGGTCTGCAAGGTCACTGGGCCACTATCATACAAAGTGGCCTTGGACGATGGTCGCATGCTGTGTTGACACATTGACCAGCTGTGAGGGAGGCTACCTAGTCACCCTTCCACTCCTGACTCTGCTCTTGGGGGGGGGAGGACCACGATCACGATCGTGGATCTCAGTCTCTCTGTGAAAGTGGGGATTTGCACTCTTCAAATAGGGGTTTTGCCAATGAGGCAGCTCCTGACTCTGGCACTGGGTCCATGGGACATTGCACGCAACCAGCTTTTCATGCCACACTTACTGCAGGCCTTGTGCTTATGTGACACTCTTTCACGGACTTGGGGAATTCCACCCCACCAAGGAACTCTGTTCTGGGATTACCAGAAAGAGCCAGTTGAAGTCAAATGGACAAAGGGTTGGGCTTACCGGACCAGGCCATCCAGCAAGATGCGGGTTTGCTTGCATCAATTGGATCTCAAAGTCCCAGTCTGCTGAGCCTGGCAGGTGAGCTTGCAGATCAGGCACTTGCAGCAGCTCTGAGATGCTTGGAGCGAGTCAGAGGCCCTCCAAAGTTCTTACAAGATTATGTAAGGTTCCTGTCAGTAAACTGGCAGGCCTAGGGTTTCCTAGAAATAAGAACACCCTCAAAAGAGTAACCTTGTAGTAGTTAAAAATAGTAGTGTCTATTTTTTTGAACCAAGAGGGGAGGGGTGTTATGTCCTGGGCCTGTGATTGACAGAGCAGGTGCAGGAAGCTACAGGGAGACCTGAGCAGATGACATGGCTGCCCAGGCCAGACAGGCTGTCTCCAGCCTATTGCGCATGTGCAAAGCAGGAAAATACATTGCATTTATTGGCTGACGCTATTCCCTGCAAAAGGGTATAAAAGGGATCCGCGCCATTTTGTGTTGTTCTGTTGAAGCTTGAATAAAGAAGCAACTATTGTTACTCTTGCCTCATCACAATGTCTTACCAATGCACAGAACAGAACAAAAATGGTTACAGATTCAACCATATCACAGTATCTGAGTTTGAGGCCTGGAGCAAAAGAGATCCAGACTATATGTTGTATGTACTGTATAACCTTTTTTTGGAAAAGTATAAAATCTTCAATGGGCATTAAGTTTTTTCCTTTAGGTAACCTTAAGGGCTGTAATGCTGGGAAAGATGGGAGGATGGGCTGAAGCAAAGTGGATAGGCTCAGTTACACTGGCATGAATGCACCATTGGGAGACCTGAAATAATGAGATAGAATCTATCTTTGATGTTGCTAGGAATCAAAAATGGCCTGATGGCATATAATTAATCATTGTTCCAAATGATCAGCTTTTGAAATCTCTCCCCACCTCAACTTTCTGTAGTTGTTTAGGGCCATTTGTTTCCTTTTTTTTTCTTGGGCATAGTCCATCAGCAGACTGCTGTGGGAATCTCTTTAGATTCATTTAACTGGGTCTACATGACTTTGCAACTAACAACAACATATATAGCAGAGATATTGCAAATACAGAATTTGTGTATTGTTTTTAATTCCTATTATTTAACTGGATTGATGGGGAATAGCTACGTGACTGGGTTTCCTCACACCGGTCCTATATTGATTATGGATCATGTAATTGAATTGTATGAAAATAAATATCATTTATTAAAGCCATGTATAAAGCACACTCCTCAATTGGATGAGAAAAGGTTAAAAAAAGAAAATCAGTACCAAGCAACTCTGTCTTTCAGCTTGCCTTCAGAAGTTGTGGCTACTCCATCACTGTAGTCTTTTAAGTAGAGACTGGACAGCCACTTGTCTGGAATGGTATAGAGCAGGGGTGTCAAACTGCCAGCCCACAGGCCAGATGCATCACACGGAAGTTGCCCCCACTCCCGCTCCGGCAAGGGGAAAAAAGTTGTAATACATCATGACAGGTCATGTGACACGACGAGTGTGACACCCTGGTATAGAGTATCCTGCTTGAGCAGGATTTGGAGTAACAGACCTCCAGGGTCTCTTCCAACTGTTATTCTATCCTGTTTTAGCCTTAAATGGTTGTCTTTATAGATGCTACAAACAGCAAGCAAAAAAACCTGAAAGATTTGTTGGATAAGCAAAAGAAAAAAGAGCCAAAAAGTCTGAAAACAGATTTTTTACTGCCTTCCTTTTGTTCTTGAAGAGCATTTTACAGACTGCTAAAGGGTCTTCCCACTTCAGATTCTGTGTAGAGCTGATAAACACTAGAGGTGAAAATATAATTAGAAGATGCAAAGCAAAAGGTTATGGATTTTAAAGCCATTTCAATTGCTTCTGTTTGAGAAGATTAAGGAAATCACACAGAATTTTTCAAAAAAAAAAAAAGTTTTCAAGAAGAAAAGATTAGCCTGGGCACTTGACTTGCTTCTCTTCAATTTATTTGGTGGCATGAAATTATTGGTTATTTTTTCTTTGAGAATTGGTCCAATGTCAACAACATTCTAATAGAGAGTAACATGCTTTGTTTTTTTTCCTCTTTCATCGTTTTGATTCTTCTGACTTAGAGGGGATGATCTGACATATCATTTAATAGTGTGCTTCCTCATTTTCTGACAGCAGCAGCATAAAGAGGGGCAACTGGCAGTGTTTTCTTCCCTTCAGCTGTGCTGCCCAGCCCCCAAAGAATGTGACTATGATGGCAGGTTGAGTGATTAAAACCCTGTGAAATAAATAAAAAAAAGGATTGACTTCCAATTTTATACAAGCGTCTTAAGATCAATCCTTGATATATTTCTTATATCTTCTCTGTCATCTTCTTAGCCTATTTAGCAGGCCCCAAGCAATAAATTATTTAGAACTCCCAAGGTTTTATCATGGATCCATGATGCTCATTCACCTGTCTAAACAAGTGATTTCCATGAAAAACCTTTACTGCCCTTTTGCTAAAAATGAAAAAATAAAAGCTCAAAATCATGATGTTTTATCATTTCTGCTATTTTCCATCACTTTCCTTTGCTGGAGAAACATTCATGCTGTGGTTGACTTACCTTTTGGTATATCACTGCTGAATTTTTCATTAGATAATGATATCACGAACAATAATAACAATTAGAAATTGTAGCTCGGGTTGTAGATTTAGGCAGAGATTTGTTATCTGAGCTTGCTGCTTGGCTCCTGGATGTTTCATTACCAAACTAGGTAACATCATCAGCGGGAGGGGGGTTGAGGTGAAGTGTCTTGTTCTTTTATATAGGTCCTGGGTGGTTGGTTGGTCTTGTGACTGGTTGAATTACAAGACTGACTGAGTCACAAGATTGATTGAATCACAAACCTGGTTGAACAAGACATGTCACCCAAACCCCTGATGAAGATGTTATTTAGTTTGCTAATAAAACATCTGGGATCCAGCAAGATTGGACAACAAACCTCTGCCTAAATAATAACTATTTTCCTTGGCAGTGTTGACAATAAATATTTTTGATATAAAGGAATTAATTCTTTTTCAAACATAATTATTTCAGTTCTTGGTTATGATATTTCATTATTTTTTTGTTTATTTATGGTGCCATAATCTCCTTTCATTATAAAAACCTTATTCTGTGTGTATTATTCAGTTTTTAGCAGGTAGGATTTTAATTATATAAATAAAGGATTTCTTTAAAGCTAACTTCTAGGGATGGTTTTCTAGATACATAGATTGAAAAGGCTAGTTGATTCCAAAATTATTCTGGGCAGTTTATCATGATCTGTCTATATCCTACTAAAACTCTCATTATGATGATGTCTAACTGAGCAAAATATAGAGCAACAATTTTTGAACCAAGGTACTTCAAATCAGCTAAGTTATAGAATGTGCCTAAAATCTAAGACCATGATTCCCAAGGAAATGAAATTTGGGGCTACTTCAGTGCTATTGGGTACTGCTTTGCTGCTTCTGTTATGGTAACTTTATCTTCATTTTTCAACATTCCGTGACAGTTCCCCAGCTACTCTTGCAATCCTGTGCTCCTTCCCCCACTCAGTAGCAGGCACTTATCTACCTACTAGAAAAGAAAGGGAA
Source organism: Crotalus tigris (assembly GCF_016545835.1). Classification (NCBI taxonomy): domain Eukaryota; kingdom Metazoa; phylum Chordata; class Lepidosauria; order Squamata; family Viperidae; genus Crotalus; species Crotalus tigris. Next base: position 16,040,669 of record NW_024096970.1, read on the forward strand.
AGTGGAAGTGGAAGTGGAAGTGAAAGTGGAAAGGAAAGGAAAGGAAACCCCCCACACACCCTTCTTGGCCTATGCCACCTCCCTGACATTTCCCCTAGCCTGTGCTGCCACCTGTTTACTTTTCTTAGTCTGCGCAGCCAACTCATGAAGCACTTTTGCATATTCCCATGCATCCTCCCCCACCCATACTGCCCCTCAACACCTTCCTTGATTTATGCAGCAGTTCTTGTGTGCCTTCATGCATCCTTCCAAATTTGTGCCACTTCCCTTATATTTTCTCCAACCCATGCAGCACCTTTTGTGCAACTCACATATCCTTCCCAAGCTCCCCCACCCCATGCAAAATGTCTCACACACTACTGCCACCCTCATTAATTCCCTCCCCCCCCTCACTCTCCAAATATTTGGACATTTAGAATGTGATTTGGCTACCTTGTTTAACTAGGTTCCATTCTGCTTAGATTCCTACTGCTTTTTAAAACTTGATATTATTTATTGCTGTTTGCTTTATTTTCAAAAATGTTTGCAATAAAGTACATAATTTGCTTTTTAAATATAGGATTAAAACAATAGAAATTCAAAAATAGAATTCAATATATATATATATATATATATATATATATATATATATATATATATATATATATATTCTGAGGTTTTCGCGGGTGTTTGTATGTAGGTCTTTGGTTATTCGGGTTTTCTCTCCTGTCAAATTGGAAATGTCTTGGCGACGTTTCAATGAAGTCCCATTTGTCATCTTCAGGCTGGTGTTTTCAGCTTTGTGCTCCTAGAAGCACAAAGCAGAAAACACCAGCCTGAAGATGACGAATGGGACTTCGTCGAAACGTCGCCAAGACACTTCCATTACTAAAAATACTTTACTATACTAAAAAAGTTGCCAAGCTTTCGTTGGGAAAACTCCCCAACATCACCAGGGCTAAAAGGCTGTTCTGACAAGGTGGTTTAAATGTGTTTGGTCGACGTCTGTGCATGGCTTTTAGACCGCGTCACTGGTCCCGATTGATCAGCTGATAAACGGAGTGAATATCTGACGTTATGTTCTTTCTCGTCATTCCTTCAGGTTCTTTTCTCTATTTCTCTGTTGCTGATTTCTGAAGTCATTGGCAAACCTGTGTCCCCCTCTCTCCTGGTGGTGTTCGTTCCCATCGCATCGGGGGGATTTAATTCAATGTTTCCCTGTGTCCTACCATAGGGGCGGAGCCCCACCGGTTGCAAGTCAACACCCTCTTCTTGTTGTGTGCTCTCCCCCTTCTCCTCATCCGTATGAGCAACTTCCATATGGGTGTGACATGTTCCAATGTTCGCATCTCCATCTCCATCCTCCACCTCATGTCTATCTCCCTGCACCAAATAACATTCAAACCAAATCCCTCCCGTTCCTGCCAGTAAGAGCCTGATGGTGTTTGAGCATACTTTCCACCCATATTACTTTCCCTTTTACTAAGTGAACGAGTCGTCATCCCATGTTTCCTTTCCCCTCCCCGCACGGGATGCTCCCCCTCATTACCATGAGTAGTGCCAAGCTTAGGGATTCCACCATCGAATCTCCCAGGTGCTCCAACCCTACTATTGCTGTTTCCTCCCCTCCAAGGGGATACGAGCTTTCCTCGATGTTTTTGGGAGGTGCCTGGGTTGTCTATTCGGTGAGCTCTCCCCCCTCTCTTTCTCCATCGATGGAGGGGTCACTGTCAGTGCACCTGCATCAATGTGCTGTGGTGGGGAATTCCCTCGCTGCATGAGTCGGTGTTGGTCACGTGATGGGGAAACGTCGACAGGATGTCGATGGTCATTCACATTCTCATGCGATCGCTCCTGATAGGGAGGAGGTATAGCTCCTTGTCTGTAATGCTGTGGGTGTTGATTAGATCGTTTGTGGCATAAAGGATGGTGGTTTGAGCCCCATTTCCGCAGCGCCTGTTGCACTAGATGCAGATCGATGTGGCGATTAATTGAGTTGTCATTCGAGAACCAGGCTTCCTTCAGTAGCCGGCCTCCCTTCGTGGCATCACTGGCTACGATATGGGTGTTAGTAAAGTTAAACTGGTGGCCCTGCTGTGCCATATGCATCCAAAGTTGTGAATGCTGCTTGCCTCGTTTTATAGCCAGTTTGTGTTCCTGGAGGCGAGTCTTCAATCGTTTGGCCGTTTCCCCCACATAGGTGCCCTGGCAGTTTTTGCAGTTGATCTTGTAAACAACAGCTGACTTCTCCATGACAGGTAGGGGGTCTTTTGGACTCATGACTTTAGATCGTGTATATATATATATATATATATATATATATATATATATATATATATGCTGGAAAATTCTAGCACTATAGCGGAAATAGTACTCCAGCAGCTAGAACACAGGGCTATGGCATTATACCAACCCAAATTTTGGGTTCGGTATGTGGATGACACGTTTGCGGTTGTTAAAAAACAACATGTAGCTACCTTTATGAGAGTACTTAACTCAATCTGCTCCGACATCCAGTTTACAGTGGAGGAAGAAAAACAAGGTCACCTAGCCTTCCTGGACGTGTCAATATACCGTCAGTTGGATAGGACGTTACTTACAGGGGTGTTTTGTAAACCCACCCACACGGACAGAATACTCCACTATAGGAGCAACCACCCCATATCTCATAAAGCTAGCTGCATTAAAGCATTGTTTAAGTGCGTGGACTCCCACTGCAGCACTGAGGAGTTTAAGAAGAAAGAAAGGCAATACCTTTTCCGGATTTGCCAACGTAATGGGTATCCTTTGAGGTTTATCAGACAGTACGGTCTTACACCCCAGTCCCGGAACAATCAAAAGAGAGAGGAACCATCATTACAAAGAATGCGTGTTTCTTTGCCATATATTAATAACGTCTCGGAAGCAACAGCCAGACTGCTGGCCCCCCATGGAATAGAAGTGGCCCACAGACCCAATCAGACATTACGGTCCAAAGTCGTTCTCCCCAAGGACCCACTCCCTGCCATGGATAGATCAGCAGTAATCTATAAAATCAATTGCAAGAACTGCGATGGCAACTATGTGGGTGAAACAGCTAAGCATTTAAGATCTCGCTTGCATGAACACCAGTTAGCTATAAGAAGGGGCGAGCAGCAATTGTGGATGCATATGGCACAACATGGCCACCAGTTTGACATTGTGAATGTTCGCATTATGTCTGAGGATGCCACTAAGGGAGGCCGACTATTGAAAGAGGCGTGGTATTCCAACAAAGATGCGGTTAATCGTCACATTGACTTACATCCAGTGCAACAAGCATTGAGGAAATGGGATTTTAAACACCATGCCAATTATTATAAGCGGCCTGAACAATGCTTGCACAGCTGTAAACGTGACGGGATACCTGGCCTCCATCCTGAACAAATAGATGGAACTTTGGCCAACCCTCTACACTCCAGGGACACCCCCGTTTCGCCCGATCAACACCAACACCGCTCTAATGAACGTCTGAGGAGGCTACCACTGTCAAACACACGTAATCATCCACCGATGGAAGACCTCCCCCTCCCCCAATATCATCATGATAGACCCCCACCCCCAGAACTTAACAACAACTGTGGAGAGTGTGGAAGATCCAGCATGAGGAGCCTGCAGCCTGACGCTCTGGGTAGGGGGGGGAAGAAGAACGAAAGCATGGCTCGAATGCCTAGGCATACGGTGAAAGGGAGAGACATGGAATTCTGCCTGGATTCCCTGCAGACAAGGACTACCCCCACCAATAATACAGCCCCCTCCCGGGACGAACACTTTGAAGTCCCCCCAAAGACGAGCACAGAAGAGGGGAGTGAGAACGCGGGGAATCAGAATGCAGAGATCTGGAGACCTGGTGTCCACCTGAATACCGTTCCTATCAGCAATGGGGAAGAGCGTGCGATAGGGAGGAGGGATGAATTGAGAGACGGGGTAAGCACCCGATCACACAGCAAACAAATGGAACGGTGGAGAACTGTCGACATGAAGATTGCCAGGACAGAGGAGGAGGGCATAGACCCCCAAATATGTAACACCCATATGAAAGTTACTCATGACAGTGGAAGAGTGAGAAGAAAGGGTGTGGAGCAGGGATTGGGAAAAGCATGTGTGGGGGGGAGCGCCTGTGAGCCCAGAGAAGCTTGTAACACTGATAGAGGAGAAACAGATGCCCCCAGGGTGGAGAATGAAAACAAAAAGGGGAGGAGGGTCAGTGCTATGGAAGGAAATAAGGATAAAGGGGTGGTGGAGGAGATGAATACCAGTAATGAGATAGTGGAAGGAATGATCCGGAAGAACCATAGAAGGAAGCGTAAGGAGAGTAATAAAGAAACATCTGGAACACTAATTAACCGGCCGAGATTGGTGACGCGGTCCATGAGCCAGGTGCAGATGCCGGCAAAACCCATTTAAGTCATCATTGTTTACTGGCTCCTTAGCCCTGATGATGTTTGGAGTTTCCGAACGAAAGCTTGGCAGCTTTTAGTAAAGTATATTTTTATATTTATACTCTCCTGGTGTTCGTATTTTATTTGTACCATATATCTTCAGGCTGGTGCTTTCAGCTTCGTGCTTCTAGGAGCAAACGTCGCCAAGACACTTCCAATTTTACGTGGGAGAAAACCTGAATAACCAAAGACCTACATATATATATATATATATATATATATATATATATATATATATATATACACACACACACACACACATACACACACACACACACACACAGACACACAGACATATGACCTATGTTGATAATGGAATGGTCCCAAATATATATATATGTGTATATACACACCTAAGCATTTTCTGGGACCAATCCATTATCAATGTAGGTCAAACATCAACCTAATAGAACTGAAAAGTCCTCTAGTAATCAGAATTTCTCTTCTTGATCATAGTGGAATAATTGAAGCCAGTGACAGAAGATTTAGCTGAGGGAGTGAGGCAAAGCACATTTCTTTAATTAATGACATTTATTATTTAAAATTAACTGCCCCTCTTCCTCTTTAATAAGTTTCCCTTTGCCTTAATTGTTTCTATTCAGCATGTTCTTTTCTATCTTCCTGCACACACGCCAGCTCTGACAGGGACGTCAGACATTTCTACACAGTGCCAAAGCCTGAAAACAGATGCTAATGCTATTTCCTCTCTCCCTTCAAATGGCCTGCTATTTAGAAATGATATAGTCTCTCCTCCCAAGATGCCATCAAAATAATTTGGACAATGATTGCAAAGTCAAGGCTGATCAAGTGATTTCACTCCAAAATAATTTTCTCTTAGCTGAAGTGAGAAAGCTTACAAGTGTGGCCATGGAACTGGATTCTCTCTGGCCCCGTTCAGCCAATGAGAAGAAGACCATCTTGCTGGCAAACTATTTTAATTCATCTGCAGCAATTTAATTATGTTTCACTGCAAAGCCACCTGTGACCTGCTACTGACTAATAAAAGTCTCTCCAGAAGAGCATACTGTACATTTGAGGAGAGGGCAGTTTATCCCTGGAGAACAGTGAGAGGAAGATGGAATTATTTAGTTATTTACATCAAGAAGTAGATTATTTTTTTCTTGCTATTTACTGAGAGCACATTTGTCAATCTTCCTGTGTATTTCACAGCATGGCTTCAGTTTTCTTTTTAATGAAGAAAAGGGTATCTGGCTTATTTCATTGATCTTGAATGATGGTAAGATGTTGGGAGCAGAAATTAAAATGTATTCATAAAACAAAGGAATGGCTGGAAGCTAGATGCAATATTAATTGGATGAATGCAGTGATCACATATGTTGTTATGAAAATGCAAGACCACAGGGATTGGTGTGGAGTAGGGAGGGAGGAAGGAAGGAAGCCTTGTTCTTCTACTGTTGTAATCATGGTAGAAGTTCTATTGAAACTAACCATGTTCATTTTGAAGGAATGTTCTATTGCTTACACAACTAGTGGGGAAACCTCCAAGCATGATGGAAATGATTCCCATGATTCACCTTGAATACTGATGAATATACAAGGTTTATAATTCTCAACATTCTCATACCTTGAATACTTTAGAAAAGATAGGAGAGGGAAGTAAAGATTCCTAGAAACCTAATTATAAGGAACTGTGCTGCACTGAACATATAATTAATTTCACAATCATGGGTCCCTTTGCTTTTGTCTATTTTTCCCCCCAAGAAATCAAAAATGGCATATGTTATTGTCCTATGTCCATCTTATCTTCAGAGAAATCCTACTGGTTTCACCATTGACTTTGCTTGTGGGAAGCCAGAAGGGAACTCAGAAATCAGGATCACATAATTGCAGCTCACTGTGATATCATGAATATAAGTTGAGTGCCAAGGATCTGGATCACAATCACATGATTGCGGGGACACTGCAAAGGCCAGACATCCAAGAAATTCATAAATTTCCTTTAATTAGCACCTTCATGTCTTTGAATAGTTGCTAATTAAATGGCCATAGTCCAAGGATTACCTGTATAACAGAGTGAAGGAACTAATGCAAACAATGTTTACCAAAAGACTATCGATGTTTATCAATGACTATCAAATTCATATCATTTTTAAAGAAACAAATCAAAATACTTATTTTACATCTAGCTTCCATAGTCTTTATATTTTTTCCCTAGATGAACCTAGTTTTCTTGGTGTTTGTGTGTCTGTGGATCTATGTCTAATCTGGTGTATAGCCAATTCAGGAAAATTTCTGTCTGCTCTCAGGAAAGAAAAAGACAGGACAAGACAAAATGGAACTGCCTTGTTCTCTTTTTTGAGATTATTTGAGAGGTACATTTTCCTGCTTCTGAAAAATTAGAAGTTTATTGTCAGACTTTCAAATCAGAAATTGATTTTACAAGATATTGATGGTTTCAGCTCACTATTGAGACTGACAGGTTTTAGATATACAATCAGATTTATATTTTCCTTTAGCTCTTTTATTCAATAAGTTCTTGAGTTGGATTTTTTTCCCCTATATCCTTCTTCCTCAAAACCTGAATTTTAGATTAAACGTATGGTCAATATATTCATCAGGATTTCCAATTATTAACTTTCTAATTATTGTTATGATAACATAATAGCCAAATTATGCTCAAAAATATTGTCATTATGAGCTGAATGTTCCTAATCTACAGCCTTATCATGGTTTATTAGTAAATGAATGGTGTATATACAAGGAGCAATAGAAAATAAATTACTTTTTGATGCATCATGTTTTATGTCATTCCATCATAAAAAACATTTAGAGAGGTTTTTCAGATGACATTTTCCTAACATATGCTTCCTTAATCTGGAGTCTAGCAGTAATATATTTATCCTATTATTATCCATGGTGCAGCATAATGAAGATTCGACTGTTCATCATATCTTTGGCAGTTAAGCAGTCAAAAGTAGAGTTACTGCATCAAAAGACAGGGATCACCTCTTCCAGTGATGGTATTCAGCCAGTTTGCACCAGTTCGGCAGAACCAGTAGCTAATTTTTTGTTGCCCAGGCCCAGAATGGATTTCCGGAAGCGGCATCTATACAGGGGACCCGTTGTTTACATATTTGAATCCCATCACTGATCTCTTCCCTATGGAATCTTGCTGCTCCATAGATTTGCCTAGTCAGAACGTCATTTTAGAGTGAGGAGGAGTCACCAAAGAGTATCTGAGGAACACATTTTTATCTACTGGGCACTGTAGACAGTTGGATTCCTCATTTGGCTCAACATGCATTGTCCATAAGACTTCAATGCTAATAAAAGAAGAGATTAGCACAGGGTAGATTGCATTTGCATGCATTACTGAATAAATGCATTTTCAGAGTTCCCACAATTCACTTAACTGTTATTCAACAAAATGGGCTGGGTTCATACAACATGTTAAGACAGAAAGGTGCAAATAAGATAAAAATGAACATTATTTCACATTTTACAAATAAGAGTACTAAGTTTGTAACTGATCTGGTGAAGTGTGCTGAGCAAACACAGGCATGAATCAGAACTGGAAGGAATCATGATGGTCATCTCGCCATGAAATATTGTTAAATTAATAAAATGCCCCATTCAAAAGCCAATTTATATTGTCAACATTTTTTCTAAGGATGCAGCACACGTATCCTAGTAATTTTTATGCAATATAAGATGTGTCATAATTCTTCTGGTGGATCAAGCAGCTACAATGGCTGCTTTTCACAAAGCAGCCCATTCCTGGGTTGTGTAAAAGCTGCAGGACTTTTTCAATCAGCTGTCCTGCGGTTTGAATCTCCTCCCTGGGAGAAAGGGAAGAGAAGAGCTGCTCAGATAGACGTAAGAGCTCCCCTGGATCCCCATAATTTCAGGAATTGGAGGGTAGAGTTCCCTCAGAGCCTGAGCCATCTCCGCACTCCAGGACATCTTTATCCCGAAGTTTTGGGATGAAGCAAGGCGCTGCTCCCACATCTGCTTTTTTTGGAGGCTTGTGAGTATTTAAATGCAGACGGAGCAGACCAGGAGAAACTGCGTTTAAGATTGATTGTGACTTTAACTCTAGCAAGTATCTTCTCCTTTTTTTATTGTTTACTTTCCCTTTTGAAGAAAGGGAAAGTGAAAGGCAAAATGGCGATCGTCTTTCTTATTTGATTTAGCAACAAAGTTAAAAGTTGGATATAGATCAATGTTTTAAATATAGAGGCAAGAACTTGGTTTCTTTTTCTCTTTTTTTTCTTTCTTTTTTTTCTTTTTTTTTTTTGCTACTATTTAAAGAACTGTGATTTTATAGGCAAGAATTTTGCTCTTTTGTATTTAAGAGAATGGCTTCAAAACATTTGCTCCCTGCTCCTAAAGCTTCCATCTCCTCTCCAATGTCTCAGTCTGTTTCTCAGAAACCAAAATCACCCCCACCCTCCCCTCCTGCAATTTCTCTTAAAGACTTACAAGAAGCTTTAAAAAAGAATGCTTTGGATATTAAAGAGGAAGTAAAAGATCTTATAATTGCAGAGAGGGCTATTACAGAAGAACTATTGGAGAAAAAAACAAGCAAGTCAGGGAGGACATCCTATTTGCATTTCAAGGTCTTGCTCTGCATATTGAAAGAATTGATGACAAAATGGAGGAGATTACCGAAAATGCAACAAGATTGGAATCTAGAATGGAGGAGGTGGAGAATAAGATAGAAATTACACAGGATGAACAAATTATTTCACAATACAGAGAGATGGAGTTTGCATTGCGTATCAGGGGATTGAGAGAAAACTTTCAGGAGGACTTAAAGATGCTTATTGTGAAAGATATTGCTATTAATCTTGGATGGAGACCTGAAATAATTGGGAATGAGATAGAAAAAAAAATTAGAGTCAACTCATGGGTTGCTAGACAGAGAAACCTACCAAGAGATGTGGTTATTTATTTTTCTAGAAGATTTATTCGTAATGAAATTATACAGGCTCTTTATAAACAGAAGTTTCAAATTGCAGATCAAGATGTGATAATTTTAAAAGAAATACCTCCCAAAATTCTAAGAGGCAGAAAAGACTTTACTTTTCTGTCTGATGAGTTAAAACATCGTCAAATTCAGTTCAGATGGGAGATTCCAAGAGGAATAGTAGTGAATTATGATGGGATACGTCATAGATTAACTACAGTCTCAAAGGCAAGAGATTTTTATCATTCTATTTTAAAGGCAAGATCGTCTTCACCCTCACAAACAAGGATAATTGAAGAGTTGTTATGGCAGGAGCCTCTTCAATGATGGTCATGGAACAAGCTGTACAGAATCTTGAGACAGTTGATTTACAGGCCATGCTCCAGAGGCTCCAGGCTGGTGGAGATGGCCAAGTTCTTGACCTGGAATGTTAATGGCATAAATTCATCACAGAAACGGAGAAAGATTTTTCATTATTTGAAACAACATAATAATGATTTGATATGTTTGCAAGAGACTCATATAACTTCAAAGGACTCAAAATTTTTGATAAACTCTCATCTGGGATCACATTTTATGGCTCCAGCTCCAGGGAAAAAAGGGGGTGTTGAAATTTATGTGAAGAAAAAAAATTTTTCTCCTTTTTTTTCTTTTTCTTTTTTCTTTTTCTTCTTTTTTATTGTCAACTTTGTTATTAATTACCCTGTATTCTGCTCTGGGAAGTGAGGGGAGGGGGGTTGGGGTGGGTGGGTGGAAGAGTGGGTGGGTAAGGATCATATAGATATGGTAGTTTATAAGAAAGGTACAGCCTGGGCATTTCCCCTATGCTGCGTTCATGTGTTTGAGAGGGATGAGAGGAGAAGAAGGTGTAGGGAGGAAGTAGGATGGTAAGAGGAGAGGGGGAGGGGAAGAGAGTAGGAGGGGAGGAGAGAAAGAGGAGGGAAGTAGGGAAGGTTTTAGAGAGGGTGGAAGCGGCCTGGGGGGAATGAACAGGCGGTACCAATGGTTATGAATTTATTTTATTCCAAAATTGTATTTTGTATGATGTACAAATGGAAAAAAAAATAAAAACTTTTAATAATAATAATAATAAAAAAAAGATGTGTCACAATTTACTGCCTGTAATCCTAAAGATAACAGAGTAACAGTTAATATAAAATAATAAATAAAAATAAAAATTAAATTACATTTTAAATAAAATAAAAATAAAATAAAAATAGACATAAATTTAAATTAAATAAAAATAAAATTATAAAAAGTTAAATAAAAAACATTAACTTCAAAGTTAAGATGTTTCAGAGTAGTTTACCCTTCCATTTATGGTACACACATTTATATATTTGTGTGTGTGTGGTTTTTACTTGTGTTCTTCCTTGTTACAATTATTTTCCATTTGGTTTTTCACTGCATTTCCAGCATTACAAATTTTCACTAACTTTCCAAGGAAGCCTCTTTGCTACCATCTTGAGAGAGAGGAGAAAGAGCAATGCATTTTGAAATGCATATGTTATTTTTGCTGTACCATGAGAAATTGGCATGTTACTAGAAATGTTTAAATCTCTCTCCCAGGGTAACTAGGATAATTTGACCAGCTGCACACAAACTGCATTCAGAATGGATATTCCACAAATTGTTCTCTAGCATAAAAGTTTAAATTATAAGAAAAAAATAGCAATTTAAGTGGTTATCTCTAACAGAAATGTTCCATTTTCATATAAACTTCATTTCCTTTTTTTAATTATACAGAGTTAAAAGGCATTCATTTGCCTTTTGATTATAAGCTGGCCTTGCCAAACACCTGTGACTGCTAAAAATTCCAATTTGTTATTTATTTACTTCAAAGCAATTTTATTATCTAAAAGATATGAAGCATCAAGGACCTTAATTATTAATAGTCAATTTGCTTAGCTATGCTTTCTGTGTCCTTGGGATGGGTACATAGCTTTCAGATTCTTTTACTCAAGTATAAACTTCATGGGAGAAAATGTCATTGTTCCTCAGGATTACAATTAATCAGGTTTAAAGCATGGCAGAGAATAAAACTGGCCTCTGCTGTAGGAAAATCCAGATGGCTAGATGTCAGCAGAGTCAAGGTTGCCTATATCTGATCATTCTCTGCTAGTGGCAATTCATAATTTTACAGTCCAAATCTGGTTACCTTATTTATGGTATTAATGAAGACTCATATCTGGGACCATTGCACATTAGTGCTTTATTCCAGCATTCTGGAATCTCGCTTAATCACAAACCAACAACACACTGCCTTGTTGTCTTGATACTATTTTTCTCCCAAGTCCATATTGCTTCCTGCTTTTATTGTGCTTCCCTAGAGTTCCCCAAATCTATTTAATCATATTGCTTATATACCCCTGATTAATTATTGTATTTATATACTGCTGATATAATGAAAGTATTTATAGACTCCAACAGTTTCACAAAATAAATAAGAATAAATTTTCAGCTTAATTCCATGCACAGGATATTATAATGGTATTATAGGTGCATGAATTATTATTACCAGAATCTCTTCCCTCCAGAAAGGCCATAACTGACATCCCAACTAAACCTAGGCAAAGGTTGCTCTACTAACAATAAACCCCACTGAACAGCCATCCTGATTGTTGCTACAGTAGATTGTGCTTTCAGTATCAGGTTGGGGTGGCGGTAGTGACTCAGATGTCACTCCTTACAGAATTGCAACTGTAATATTTAGAAAGCCAGATGATTTCCAAAAAAAACAACAACCAGCACTCCTGTCTTACAGAGATGCAACTTCAGCTTGTTCTTTCCAGTTTAGCCCCTCAGAGCCTTCAGGTACTAGATTAAAGCTTACACATCTCCAGCTTCATATAGGGAGGTATATTTAACTGAGTTTCACTAATGTTCTAAAGATGACATATCTTTTGGAAATGAAGAAAGCATCAAGATTAACTTTGTAGGGTTCAGCTCTGATTGGTTTCCCTACTTCAGGCATCTTAAATATGTAAATAATACACAGCTTTACATCTCAATCCTAATCAAACAAGGCTGTTGAGGCACCATCAAAGTGCCCGGAGGTTCCTGGAGGCTGTTAGGAACTGAAAGGGCAGGAACATGATCAGGCTCAATCTTAGCAAGACAGGATTAATTTTGGATTCCCCACATCAGGGAAATAGAAAAAATGTATTACAAAACCATAGCAACCTATTCAAAAAAGGAAAATCACAATTTATTCTGTCCCTTCACCCATGGAAAAATCAAGCTTTCAAGATTTTACAAAGCCAAAGCAGAATATTCAGGTTATGTATGAAAATCATCAACATACCATATTCATACAAAGGCTCAGGATAGACATCATTCAGCCTATACTGGTTGCACACTTTCTGAAAACTATTGAATATTTAAATAATGAATAGCTAATTAACTGAATAACAGGATCATGAAAATAATACAAAAATGCCCAAACATTGTTTTATTTCTGTTGAATTAGAAGAGAAACTATGTGACCAGATAATTCAACAGCAGGGATAATAAATTGTTATTAGTTAGAGACAATAAATTTAGATTGGTGACTGTGTTTTATATACCTCCATAGCTCAGTGGTAGACCACAGGCCCTGCATGCAGAATGTTTCAGATCCATCACTGACATCTCAAGGTACTGGAAGCAAACAGCCTTGTATGATTCAATTTCATAAATATTCCTCATGTTGTAAACTTTATTGTTAGCTTTAAGCTGAAACAGAACTGTACATGTTACTTTTAATTGTGCCTGTATTGATTGCTATTAATGAAAAAAGAATAATTTGCATAGTGAATCTGAATAAAACATTCATAACCTAGGCTCAAATGAAGTTTTGTAAACACCCAATTGTTGGTGAAATCCAATCCATTCATTCATTTCAGCATTTATATCTTGCCTGATGTGTGCTGCCAAATTTGGCATACTAATGAGGAAAAAAAAACCTCAAATCAAGTTCCAATATTGTTGTCCCTTTATTCATTTACCATACAACAAATATGCACAGTCAATCACTCTGTCTTTTGATGAATTAAACAGGATTTTTTTCATTGAAGAGAGTAGGAATGCCTCTTATTGTCCTTCTATTAAAAGAAGCTTACGCAGTCAGTTTAATGTAGGTTACTACAGGACAAGGTATAGACAGAAAGTCAACCCAAAATAACTAATTAATAGAATTATTTAATCTGCCTCATTCACATAGTGAGCTTCTCTCCACATAGTGCTAGGCAAACATAATTAGCCCCCAAACTACCCATTTTTGGGAACTGAAAGAATGAACAATAATACCACTGCTGCCCTTGGACATTTATACTGCGGAGTTTGAATAGGCAAGTCAATTATTATCCATTTTCTAAGCAGAACTGTGATAAATCCTCTGGCATGAAATATATCTTGGGTAATTTTTCATGCCAAATTTCTATTTGAATTGTAACATCTAAAATGTTGGCTTATTTGCTAAAGTTGCTCTAATTCTTCCCTCATATGCAGCACCCCATTCACACAAGCAAAATAAGAGTTGTAGCAATCACTTTTTGTTTGCTTCACAATTGTTCAGTTACAAGTTATATACATAAAGAAAAAAAATAGATTTATAGTCTGCCCAATTGTTTCCACTCAATAAATAAATAAAAATAGCTAAATCTATAAAGGTAATTTATCCATTTACTACTTGGTGCACATGTGTGCATTTCTTACCCAAAATGAAAGCTGACAGGAGGATATTAGGAATCAGTTTCATTGAAGACAAAACTCAGTGAAGATCTGACTTAATTAGTCCCTTATCTTCTTATAATTCAAAGCAGAACCATGTGTTCAATCTAATCAACAGTTTTTCAGTTAACCAAAATTTAGATACTATTACAATTTTTAGTCTGTTTTGGGAAGACAGATATTGAAATATGTTTTTACTGCCCTCGGGAGCATAATCTTCAGAAAGGGCACTTTAGCTATTGATCCTTTATCTTATTCATCATGTCTGCTTAACTGCTTATGACTATCTTCGATAAACTAATGCTGGTCTATCTTTTTGTTCATTCTGTCAACACTTATTTCATTAGTCCTGTTTACAAACTCCTGGATCTTCTTACCATGACTTTTCATTAAGTTGATTATTAGTCCTGTAATAAACAAATATTGAGAACATAGTCAAAGGTTGTTTTCCACTTAAACATAGGTACATTCTCAGGTTTGCTCAAATTCTCTGTCCTTTCATATTTTGTTACACAGTAGCTGAAGAACTAAACCATCACGTCTCATTCTGTGAATGAAATGACAAACCTCTCCTGCCAGCAATAGCTATTTCTGTTACTATCAGTTTACAGCTGTCACTGAGCATGGAGTCACTCAGCTATCAGGGACAGAGGGAGGAAATAAGAGAAGGAAGGAATGCAGTATATTTTAAAGGGAAAGACAACCTGCATTTGCCTTTCATCCAAGTGCTACAGAGCAGTTATGGGGGATATGTAATGCTTGAAAAGTGATGAGAAGCAGTAGATGCAGTTTGTCTGGTGCTAATTATGGATGTTTTGTGCCTGACTATGCCCATAATGGCAACCATTATGGAAACATGAAATGACTAACCTCACAGAATCAACTTTCCCATGTGAGGGGAAATAGTCATATCAAATATCAATGTAAATGTAGTGTCCTAATATGTTTGCATTCCATAATGTCAACTCCTATCACCCAAGAAATATTTAAAAGTAAGAATTATTATTCCTTATTTATCTGATATTTTTATCCCACCTTCCTCTAGGTTCTTGCAATATTTATAAAAGATATTGCAAAATAAAGGTTAAGGTAAAGAGTCTGTATTATAAGACAATCATTATGCTACATTATTATTTCACTAGCAAGGAATAATAGGGAGAGGCAAGATTGCAAATGATAAAAATATAATCATTTAGAAGAAAAGATAATCAATTAGACCACTAACTGAAGTATAATAATAATATGATTGCACAAACTGATCTGAAATAACATTTGCTGCATCTATACTTTCTATTAGCAGAAGACGGATGACAAAATGAATCATACCCTGACATTCAAACACTAATAATCCCCTTTCTTGAATTTAAATGTTCTGACAGATACCATAACCCTGAGAAACATCATAGTGAATGATTGCTTTGTAGTTTGCTGATCATACCAGTAATACAGTAACTAACATTTACAAAAGACACCTGAAGTCCAAATGAAAAGAAGAGGACAGTGCCAATATTCTGACTTTTAAAAGGATGTTGGTGGTCTAAGATGGTCAGCTAAAATTGAGTGCCTAAAGAAAATGTATATGTCAGGCATTTTTTTAAAACACACACACACACGCACCACTCTCTGTGTGTTGTATGTACATCTTGAAATCAGTCTTGATTCCATGTCAAGATCCAGCCAAATTAAATGTTTGTGAATGGATATATCTATTAGACAGATCTCAACCATCCTAAAATGGTGCTACCAAGGCCCATCACTTCTGAGGTATATACTGAAAACTGATAACAGATTTATTCATTCTTTCATTTTTTTTTTATTGAAAAATTTTAAAATTTTTTACAGTAAAATCCCCTTCCCCAGTCCCTCCCAACCCATCCCAAAACCCTCCCCCAATCTTCCCAGAGCTGAATACAGGCTTAACTAGAACTTAAAAGAAAAAAAAAGAATTTTTTTTTTTAAAACCCAAATAAACCTTAAACAAATATAGTTACAATCAGTAAACAAATTGTAAAATACTCCATTATATATAAAGAACAGAAAGAGGAAAATTAAATGTAAATTATTCAAAAGCTAGATGCTATTCTCTTGTATCATACTTATATTGTATAAAATTTATCCATATCTATAATTCAAAACTTCCGTTTCTTTCACAATTAATAAACCAATCATCTCTCCAACTTAATAACATTACAAAATATCATATTGCATATAAAGTGAATTAGTTAGAATCTAATCCACCATTAAAATATTATAAACTTTAAGTATAAATTATTCAAAAAACTAAACAATATTTTCTAATATCATACTTATATTATATAAAGTTTATCCATCTTTCTTTGTTATCACCATCAAAAACGCACATATAAACATTGCTTGTACCATTAAAATTCCCTTATACATATTTAAAACAAAATATTCCTTTAAATGCTCCTTAAGTTTCTAAGCATGCAATACTTATCTAAAATTTTCATTCAATCTCCCTAATATCATACATATATTATATAAAATTTATCCCTCTTTCTTTGTCATCACAATCCAAAATACACATATAAACATTAATTGTACCATTGAAATTCCCTTATACATATTTAAAACAAAATAATCCTTTAAATGCTCCTTAAATTTCTAAACATACACATCTTATCTAACGTTTTCATTCTCCATAATCTTCTCTCCTCTTTTCCAATGACCAGTTCCATCCGCAATGGACTATGGATTACACCCCAGAGTTCTCAAGGAACTGGCAGATGTGATATCGGAGCCACTCAACTATATTTTTCAAAGATCCTGGAGCACAGGGGAACTACCAGAGGACTGGAAAAGAGCTGATGTAGTTCCCATCCTCAAAAAAGGAAAAAACATGGATCCAGGAAATTACAGACCTATCAGCCTGACCTCAATACCTGGGAAGATCCTGGAAAAGATAATCAAACAACGAATCAACGAACACCTAGAGGCAAACAAAGTCATTACTAAAAGCCAACATGGGTTTGTCAAAAATAGATCATGCCAGACAAATCTTATTGCATTCTTTGACCAAGTGACAAAATTCGTGGATCAGAGGAATGCTGTGGACATAATTTACTTGGACTTCAGTAAGGCATTTGATAAAGTAGATCACAACCTACTACTTGACAAGATAGAAACATGTGGGGTAGACAGAACCACCACCAGATGGATCTGTAGCTGGCTGACCGGCCGTACTCAGTGAGTGGTCCTCAATGGAACTGCATCTATATGGAGGAAAGTGTGTAGTGGGGTGCCCCAGGGCTCTGTTCTGGGCCCAGTACTCTTCAACATTTTCATCAACGATTTGGATGAAGGGATAGATGGGGAACTCATCAAATTTGCAGACGACACCAAGCTGGCAGGAATAGCCAACACTCCAGAAGACAGGCTTCAGATACAGAAGGATCTGGACAGACTTGAACACTGGGCACTAACTAACAAAATGAAATTCAATGGTGAAAAAAAGCAAGGTTCTACATTTAGGCAAGAAAAACCAAATGCACAAGTACAGCATAGGTGGCACCATGCTCAATAGTAGTAACTGTGAGAGGGACCTCGGAGTCCTAGTAGACAATCACCTAAATATGAGCCAGCAGTGTGCTGCAGCTGCCAAAAGGGCCAACACAGTGCTAGGCTGCATTAACAGAGGGATAGAATCAAGATCACGTGAAGTATTAATACCACTTTACAATGCCTTGGTAAGGCCACACTTGGAATACTGCATCCCGTTTTGGTCACCACGATGTAAAAAAGATGTTGAGACTCTAGAAAGAGTACAGAGAAGAGCAAGAAAGATGATTAGGGGACTGGAGGCTAAAACATATAAGGAACGGTTGCTAGAATTGGGTATGTCTAGTTTAATGAAGAGAAGGACAAGGGGGGACATGATAGCGTATTCCAATATCTCAGGGGCTGCCATAAAGAAGAGGGAATCAAGCTATTTTCCAAAGCACCTGAAGGCAGGACAAGACGCAACGGGTGGAAACTAATCAAGGAGAGAAGCAACCTAGAACTAAGGAGAAACTTCCTGACAGTGAGAACAATTAATCAGTGGAACAGCTTGCCTCCAGAAGCAGTAAATGCTCCAACACTGGAAGTTTTTAAGAAGAGACTGGACAGCCATTTGTCCAAAATGGTGTAGGGTTTCCTGCCTGAGCAGGGGATTGGACTAGATGACCTCCAAGGTCCCTTCCAACTTTACTACTATTATTATTATTATGTACATTCTTTACCCATCTCTCTTAACCAATAACCTCGAAAAAACTGCTTGAAGATCTGCCATTGAAGATTGCGCCAAAGAACTCTTAGGTCTTGCTTCTCCCACAGACTCAGAAACAAATTCTTATAAAACTTCCTTAACCTCCTTCTTCTGTTGTTCCTTTTCCTTGCGTTTATATGCTGCCCGAGTCATTCTCTGCTCCTTCATCTCCACTTGTTGAGACCCCTCAGTCTGTGATTTTCCAACTTTTCAACAATAGAGGCAAGTCCTTTTAAAGCCAAAACTATATCTTGCCTCAAGATCCTGTTATTTTCCACTAAAATCTCTTTCACTTCTCCCCTAATTTGAGATATAGCATTTCCCATTACATCTTGCAAATCTTTTACCGTTAGTGACTGTACAGGAGAAGAAGGTAATAATGTTGATTTAGGTTATTGCACTGGTAATATCACCAAAGAAGAAACCAGCTTGGGAATTGTAGAAATTACTGGGCGTTTTGAAGCCATCTTGAAAGAAAAAAAATTATTTTCCTCTTTCCTCCTTCTTAAAAAATACAAAAAAAAGAAAAAAAGAAAAAAGGAAAAAAGAGTTAAACAAAAGAGAGGGAGATTAACTCAAAAAACCCAAATCCTCCTTCAAAAAAATCATTGTAATAAAAAAAAGAGAAATAGGAAAAGAAGAGAAAGAAAAAAAAATAATAATTAAATAGACAAAATCCATTCCGTCTCTTTAAAAGAAAAAACTTCAAATCGCCATTTTACTTTCCCTCTCAACAAAGGAAAAAAAAGAAAATGAAAGTAACTCTTTAAATTTGAAATCCAAACTTAAAATCCAAGTAAAATCAAAAAATAAAATCCTCTAATCAGCTCTGTCCGCTTTTTAAATAACTCACCAGTTCTCTTTAAGTGCGGAGGTGGGAGCGGCGTCTTGCTTTGTCCCAAACAACAAGGGACAAAGGCACCTGAGAAGCGGAGACACCCTGAACTCTGTGGGAGCACTCCTTTCACCCCAAAAGAAACTCCTTTGGGGATCTCAGAGGATCAACCACTATTCAGGGTGAAACTCCCCTCCCTCCCTTGGCCCGGGAAGGAGGTTTCGAACTGAGGAACAGCTGATGCCTGCTGTTCTCAGCGGTTTTAACGCTGTCTCAGGAGGATGGCTACAAAGTAGCCGCCATCGCCAGCGCTACACCACCGGAAGACTCTTCATTCTTTCAATTTGTATGGCCACCTATCTCAATAAGTTTCTCTGGGTGATACACAGTTTTAAAATAAATTAAAAAAAATCCAAACACAAATAAAATAATTAAAATATACAAGAACCAAGAAAACTATCACAACAGTAGCTAGCACAGCCAGCTAATGGGATCCTTCACACACACTATGCCTCTGTCTTTAGGACCCTTTGAGAGATCAATAGATCAGGGCCATCCTAAATCCAATTTGAGTCCAAAGGAAGGAAGGGGAAGGACAAAGCCTCTCAGAAAGGATCTCCTTAGGTTGCCTGGAAGAAAAGGGCAGGTGAGGGGAAAATGCTTTGAGTGTTGATGCTGTGACAATGGATGTCCACGCTCTGACAACTGAGAATCAGCAGCCATTTTACTTTTGTTTTTAATATGCCTTTTGCTGTTCTTTTAGAGTTCAGATGTAGAAGAGAGGATGGGGTAAGTGCTTGAGGGTTTAGCTATCCATAACAATGCAGAAGTGTGGGAATTCAAGGACGTTGTCTGATAAGCTTTTGGCGGGCTGAGGAGCCAGAGAGAAAAGCTGGCGTTTTATGCTAATTGGGGAATGTGATTTATGACAGTTTTTGTGGGGTGGGAATCACAACTTGTTACTTTGTATCTGGGGGGAGGGAATCTCAGTCTTTGATACAACTATGTAAGTGCCGATACTTTGTTTTCTGAATAAAATGTTCTTAAAGGAAGAATTCCTTGCCTTGAAGATCTTTTGTTTGGTTTCATCTATCAGAACCATAACATTGAGACTTGGAAGATTCTGTTACTTTAACTGTACAATAAGGTACAGTTGTACTTTCACGTTTCATGTCTGGACTATATCGAAAGGATGTCACTATGGCATGCATAAATGCTTTATGCATTATGTAACATATTTGCAACTTACAATTCTAAAAGCAACAGCAATCAAAATGCAATTTTACCTGAAAATTAAGCCAATGCATTCTCTTTCTGTGTCATACACAATGTGTCATTAGCCTTAGATAGATTATTTAAACTGGAATAAATCTGTATGATCCTTTTAAAAGGAGGTGGTGCTCAGTCACTATAAACTGAGTAGCAATGCTACTGTACATCCTGCTATCTTTTAAAAACTGATTATTTCAGGTTCTATCCACAACCACCTGCAAATCAATGAAATGCTTTATTGATACTCATTTAGTGCTTTTGCTTGTCAGTGCTAATCTCTAATTGTGCATCATAGAATGCTGATAAGAAGGATAAAACATGGCATTCAATTAACCAGCCATGCTAGTTAAGAGATATTGGCTGAATTGTTTTGTCAGGCATATGGCTCTCAGTTGCAGATGGACACATTTCATTAAAGCTGTTTACCATATGTTTACACTTAGAGCTGCTTTGCAGTACTCCCATAGGAACAAACCAAGTGCTATAAGACAAGAAACTTCAGGCTTCATTATTTTCTTCAGTCTAGTCCCAAATCATCACCTTTCCTTTCCTTTCCTTTCCTTTCCTTTCCTTTCCTTTCCTTTCCTTATTTGTTTCTCAGTTATCATTTTCATACTGCCTTTCTGTTTAAAATATCTTGATTGTAACTGAGATATCTGTCCACATTTAAGTGAAATGGATACAATGACAACACATTACTGAACAGGTTGAGGAGTTGTCTATCCTTTTAGTGAGTTTCTTTGAAAAGTAGCCAATTGCTGTCAATGTATCTATCACCTTGCCAAAATAACTTAAGAATGTAGAGCAACAATGTTTAATTTTTGAGATGGTTGCTATGATCAGTTTAGTAATTTAATCTCAACATTTTTCCAATTCAAAAAGTCTTTTGGAATCAGAGATTCAAGAAACTTTCCTTTGTCATTACTATACTCTTTTGAAATATAAGTTAATATAATTTTGCAATAAATTGTCTACATAGCCCATAAGCACCATTCTTAATTATATGTACTTAAAGAAGAATGATTTGTAAGGATTATACACAACTCTTCCAAAATATATTTTTCATATATAAATATTTTGTATGAAAATTTAAGGTAATAAATATTTCATGAATGAGTACTGGAGAACTCTGTGAGCTACATGTTTATTCATAATTCAACAGATCATAATCTGGCAAAACTCACCATTTTGCTTGAAAATAAACCTGTGATGAATTCTCTTATGTCCCTAGTTTCATAAATGTATCAGGAGAACAGGCATATATGAATTTACAATTCCAAACTTTCCTTAATCCATGCCTAACATGACTCCCAAATATTCCACTTTTTGCTGGCCCTGCTATCAAAGTGTCATGAACAGAACAGTGAGAATAGATGGTTCTACAAAAGTATTGTAACCTTAATGTTATGTTTTTTCCCAAGATCAATCCTCAGAGAGGTAAGAAAATTTTATATAGCTTCAATACAAACAAAATGAAGTGAGAAATAATGATAATTGGCTACATAAATTTTTCAGACATCATGTAAAGAGATAAATTCTAGCCTTTCACCCAGTTTATTGAAGTTAATGAAACTATTTTAACAAAGGTACACAGTTGTTGCTGATTTTATTCTAAGGGATAAGCAGGGCTCTTATATATGTTTTTGTTTTCCTCAAGAATGCCATTAAAATGTCCTTATATTTTACATCTGTACATTTTTTTCTCTAAAGTTTGTTTCTTCACTTTTACTTTATTGCTTTAGATTTACTTCAAAAGAAGTTATGGTTTTCTTTGTTCAGTATGTTATTTAGGCCATAAATTTATAGCCAGTTAGTTTTATGGTGTCCAATACATTAATAGAAATATGGCTTTATTTCCATTATTCAACACATGAATATTATAAAAAGGGAAGTCTATGGAATGGAAGCAGAATCTACAAGTTAGATCAAGCTCCTTTCAGTGAGTCTTTGAAACTACTATCAAAATTTAGTTGTGATATTTTTTTTATAATTAAAAGAAAGGAAAAGAAGTATTAAATCAAATATAGAAAAATCTATACCTTATTAAATACATTGATTTTCATATGTAATGATTTCATATGTAATCTTTGTAACTATGTTGCTCTTATGAATCTTTTGAAAGTTGTTTGTAATTAAGAACTAAATTACAAATCTTCCTAATGCCGCAACTCCCCAACCATGTGGTCATAAGTCGAGGACTACCTGTATTTCCCTGTGGGCGGGGCAGGAGGAGGCACACACGCTCCGCCTCCTCTCCTGTGGCTGGAGCACATGCTGGGCAGGCCGAGGGTGCACGCAGGCCATCGCCCAGCAACTGCCTTGGCCCGGGAGCGTGGTGCCATCCCCTATGCCGGCTGAGGCATAGCTGGCCCAGCCCAAGGGAGGTAAGCCACCCGCGGGGCCCCACGCGTGCCAGCAACCCTCCCTGCGCCCACCGGCATCCCACCTCCCACCCCTGGCCTTCTTTTACTTATATTTAGTAGTTGCTCAGCAGGAAGGGGTGGAAACATCCAGAAAGCTCGCCTTAGCTACAGACAACTTGCAGCACCATTTGCAGATGGGACTTTTGGTGGGCTCAGCAGGGCAGAGACAGCCTGGACAATTCCTATTGGCTTTTGAAAGCCAATAGAATTAGACTCTATTCAAGAGAGTCTATTCTATTGGCTTTCGAAAGCCAATAGAATAAGAGGGAGTAGCACAGCTAAGGAAAAGGGGGGAAAAAATGGTGGACTGCGTTGTTTGGCAACCCCTGTGAAATGGTCATTCAGCCCCAAATGGAGTCGCGACCCACAAGTTGAGAACCACTGTTATAGATGATATTTAAAAAAATTAAAACCACCTGTTTGATTTAAAAAAAGAATGACAAAAAAAAAAAAAAACCAATCCATGAGATACTGCTAGAGCAGAGGCCTGATTGAAAAGAGGTTCTTCAAGAGGTGTCATCAAACAGATGTAATTGAAAGAACCTCATGTAATTTGGAGAGTGAGCATTTCAAAGTACTGATGTTACAGGCAAAAAGGTAAGTGATTTCCAAAGTCATATACAGTGACAGATCCCATTCTCAGTTATTGGGAAGCTCACAAGCTAGATGATGATGATGATGATGATGATGATGATGATGATGATAATAATAATAACAATAATAATAATAACAATAATAATAATAATAAAGTTGGAAGGGACCTTGGAGGTTATCAAGTCCAACCTCCTGCTCAGGCAGGTAACCCTTTACCATTTTGGACAAATGGCTTTTATAGGCTTTTACAGGAGCCTTGCTTATTTACTTCTTTATGGGGTTAGGCGAAACCTATTTGATAAGCAAATTTAATTGCCTTTCCAATCTGTAACTACAGGTAGTTCTTGACTTACATTTAGTGACCATTAGAAGTTACAACAACACTGGAAAAAAAGTGACTTATAACCATTTTTCACACTTATGACCGTTGCAGCATCCACATGGTCATGTGATTTACATTTGGATGCTTGACAACTGACTCAGTTTTACAACAGTTGAAGTGTCCATTGACTTTGCTTGTCAGAAGGTTGTAAATCAGATTCACTTAACAACCATGTTATTAATTTAAGAATTGCTCTGATTCACTTCACAAATGTGGCAAGAAAAGTCGTAAATTGGCGCAAAACTCACTTAACAAATTTCTCATCAATGGGGGGCTCAGTTGTAGTTATAACTTGAGGACTATCTGTACTTTCCAGTTAAAGTCAATTAAATGAAAAATTAAATTAAGATTTTATTTGGTCTCAACACACTTATTTCTCCTCGCCCTGGCATTGAAAGTCAAAGGTGTCACCCACAGTCCCCAAAGATATGATATAGCTCAGGTGAAAGATATACATGTGGAAAGGGAGGGGAAACCCATCCAATTATCCTGATGGGGGCACCAAGGGAAGCTAAAGTCTGACAGCCTCCAACACTCGTTTTTCCATTCTCATCCAGTTTTATTTTGTCATGAAGTGAAGATCTTCATCTAAGCTGCAGTTCCATCTTAATCCACTTTGTTTTTACATTGTATTTTGAATTTATTATTTTTTATTTAATTTTTATGTTTGTACTAATAGTACTCATTCTGAAATCTATTAATATAGGAAGGATTATCTCAGGAATTGTATCATTTAGCCATCCCTGAAATGTACCTTTGCATTTTTGACAACAAAGCAAAGAGTGGTAGATTAAAAAAGTTTTTTTTTAAATAATATCAGTTGATGAGACAATGGGAATAATGCGGAGCCCTTAATAATAGACTCCTGGATACAATGTAAAAACATGCAAACTATTGTCTTGTGCAAGCTATCAGTGCTAAACTATCTATTCCACCAACAAATTTTATCTATCTCACTGATAACCTATTACAGGTCCCTAAATTTCTTTCTCTCTCCATTCTTCTTTACTTTCTTCCCAATCACAAGTTAAAATAAATACAAGGAGGAGTCAATTAACCATGAAACATATGTGATAATCCAGAATTACTAAACTTAAATATTCTGCTATAGCTCACAGCTAGAAAAGAAAATAAGACTCCATTCTTAATTTGGATCTCAGATATATTTGGAAAACAGAAGTTTTACTGCTTTCTGGGTATCTCCAAGGTTGAAAGTGACCTTAAAATGGTGAAACTTTCTATTTCTCTACATCATGGAGGTAGGGAAAAAAAGAGCAAAGTCTCACTTTTATCCAGTGCTTTTTTTGTAAAAAAAAAAAAAAAAAAAAAAAAAGGTGCCGGAACTCATACATGTCATACAACCCACCTTGCCTATCCTAGAAGGTTTACCTTTGTAGTTGAAAAAAAAACACCCTTCAATTTTTAGTGTATTTAAAACACTAGGATTTTGTTCAAGGTAAGTTAATACTATTAATGTTACCATGCACTGTGTGGCTTTAAATTACAAGAAGGCATTTTATTAATCTTTTAGGACATTTACCACTGGCATACCCATTTAGTTTAATGAGTGGAAATGTCAGCTTTCTATGTGGAATGAAATTGGCCCAATAAAACAAAATTTGGTTGCTTATAAAAGATTGAATTATTTTTAAGAAGTTGTCAAAGAAGTGGAAAAAATTACATTTGGAATTTAATATGGATATTGACTTGAAACAAATTAAAGTTGAAATTTGTCAGTGAACAGATTACTTTTAATTTACCTTTAAATTAAACCTAATTTAATAAATAGATCTGATTAAATCTTATACTGTAGGTCTACCTTTACATCTGACCAATACATAATATATATAATCCCTCCAAATCAAAAGACATTGGCTTTATTTTTATTCTTCCCCTCTGCAGTTTGAATATAAAGTATAAAAGACTAAAAGGAGATTTTCATAGATATCGAGCCATTGAACTACCCAAGAAACTGAAAGAGCAAAGTTTTGCTGTTGGGCAAGCTTCCATGCCAGCTGCCTTTCTTTCTTCTTGCTTACCTCTTTTTAACCTCTCAACATACCACCTTCTGTAAAGGAAGGCAAAAGGCTTGCTCACCCTATTGTGAAAGATTGCCTCCATGTTTATGTGTCCCTTACCGCCACCATCAGCTTTCATAGTTTTTAAGAAGAGACTGGACAACCATTTGTCTGAAATGGTATAGGGTTTTCTCCCTGAGCAGAGGGTTGGACCAATGAAGTCCCTTCCAACTTTATTGTTGTTATTATTGTTATTGTTGTTATTATTATTATTATTATTATTATTATTATTATTATTATTATCATCATCATCATTATCACCACTACATGGTCCATCCCAACCAATCAAGCTACGCTCTGGCTGTGGTGCTCTGGCTCCTCATGGCTCCTCCTAGAGGAGACAGACAGCACCGGACTGGACCCTACTCACACTGTACCACCAGTGGGGCATTTTCAAAAACAAACGAGGCTAGGAAGGGAAACAATAGGAAAACAACGCAACTCTGGAAAATCCATCAAAAAAATATGCCGGAACTCTGTTCTGGTGCGTTCCCTGCCTTTATCTATTCCTGGTCAGGAACTTACAACTACCTGTGACAGAGCATAGCTGAGCAGTCTTAATTTTCCCATCCATTTAACACAAATATCAGAAACATATTTGTGCAAAAATATTGAAAATTCAGTTTTGTTCATAAGCTTTTAGTACAACTGTAGATTGTGTGCATATGTATGTGTGTGTGAGAAGAGTGTGTGTAGAAAATTCTTAGCACTCTTTAAAATGTAATTCTTTTATTTCTCCTAGCTGAGCTACTGCAGGCTTTTGTTGCATGATCATTTGTGGTTTTGTTGTTGTTCTTTCTTATAAAATTTGAATAAAACATTTCTCTCTTTTTTCAAAAAAACTGCAGTTGTTTAGAAATGTTACCATTAAATAGCAAAATGTTTTATACACTTCACTGGTTCTTCTCTGAAAATATTTTTAAAAAGTGGAGCTATTATATTTGGGAAGAAAACTAAGATAGAAGGCTTTAAAAAAAACTTTCCTACTAACAATAGATAATGTGAGATTAATAAATATACATACAATGTGTGACTGATTTGATTCTGCAGATAAAAACAATATCAGTGACAGGGGAGATCATAAAAAGAGAATCAAACTGAGACAAATAGTTCATAGTATCACTTGGAGCTCAAACTATTAAGAAAAGCTGCTTTTACAAACTCATGAGTTGAGGGATTTTTGGTGCTCTCTGAGCTTGGTTGTTTTCTTGCAGATGTTTCATTACCAAACTAAGTAACATCATCAGTCTAGCAGTGATGATATTACCTAGTTTGGGTAATGAAATGTCTGCAAGAAAACAATCAATCTCAAAGCACACTAAGGACCCCTTCTTTCATCCCTCAGCTAAAAATATTCTCCTTTATTGAAACTCAGAGGTATAGCATTGCAAGAGGCATCCTTAAATTGACTCTGCTTCTTTATACAATAAAAACAAGTTGAATATAAGAACATTAAACATAACAATGAAGGGAATAAATAAATCATACAGAGAGTAGGAAATGTTTGCATCTTACTGATTGTGTATCATTCAATATCACAAGTCATCTGGGGAAAAATGGTTTAAATGAGAGAAGTAAAAATACTTCAAAATATTGTTCTGCAGAATAACTATCTGGCTTATTTTCTTATATGGAGACTTTGCAGTCAAGTGAGATTAAGGACAAACTCACTATACTGTGTCAGTAAATATACATTTACTAAACTTGCATTAACTCTGCCAGGTCCAATCTGTAGGCCTCATTTTGTCTTAGTTTGGAATAAATATGAACTTAAAAGGAGCCTTGTTTAATTTCTCTTTTAATCACCTTTCTGTTTGTCCTGACAATAGGAAAGAAAAGAAGGAAAGATATATGTAAAAGGAAACCTTCAATTCCCCTTTTCATCAAGATCAATAAGCAAGAAAACTATGAAAAAATAATTAATTCCAAAGTTACAAAAGAAAAATATAATATTTCCTGACAATTACATAATGTAGAAATAGAATTTCTTATGAAGTTTCATTATGAAGCTATTGTATAAAATAGAAACTATATATGTTAGTGTTGATTCAAGAAAATCCAAACATTTATAGTTTAATATGCATTTCAGAAAACTAATGGAGTGTGTTTATTTCTTAAAAAAAAAACCACAAGGCTGAGAGAAAAATATATATATAGAAAGTTATGAGATAACATGGAAATGGAAAAAATGTATTACATTAAGAAAAAGGAACTGCCAGAAATGTTTCCAATTCTTTTTTTGCTGCTTATTTCTCATACTCAAATAGTCACTACAGATCTTTTATTTTATCTTTATCTATCTATCTGTGTGTGTGTGTGTGTGTGTGTGTGTATGTATGTGTGTGTGTGTGTCTAATTATATTAAAAATACAAATCCTGGGTAAAGCCATGTGATAAAATAAATAAATTCGAACACCAGGATAATATCAAACTAAAAGCTGTTTAATACAAATGCTGAGCTTTCGTCAGCCAATACTGCCGACATCATCAGAGCATAAAAACAAGTTAATGGGAGTTCTCTTTATGTTACTAGCTGGCTTTGTGCCTGGCTTTTCGACCTGGTCATTGGGCCACTCGATGTCTCTAATTGTTTTATTTTTAAAGGGCACGTGTTTGCTGCTCCCTTGGTAGTTTCCAAAACTGCTGTTCCCTTTTCCCCTTTCCTTTCTCCAATCCCTTTCCTCGTATGCAAGGGGGAGAAAAGGGGAAGGGAGAACAGCAACTTTGGAAACCAACAGTGTGACAGAAGACAGCTGGATGCATACAAGGAAAGGGATTGGAGGAAGGAAAGGGGACCAATGACCAGGTCAAAAAGCCGGGCGTAAATCCAGCTAGTAACATAAAGAGAACTCCCATTAACTTGCTTTTATGCTCTGATGATGTCGGCAGTGCTGGCCGACGAAAGCTCAGCATTTGTATTAAACAGATTTTAGTTTGATATTATCCTGGTGTTCAAATTTATTTATTTTATCGCATAGATAGATAGATAGATAGAGAGAGAGAGAGAGAGAGAGAGAGAGAGAGAGAGAGAGAGAGAGAGAGAGAGAGAGATAGATTCATATTCAATACTACACAATCTTCGAACTCCAGGATAAATATAAATCAGCTGTTTATTGTTAAAAAATTTAAAACAATAAAAACAACTTTTTACAATGTTAAAACAAACTTAGCTTTTGCTGGTCCACTGCCAGTGTCTCCAGAGTAAAGCATTGGGGTGAAGAAAGATCTCTTATAAGCCTTGCTAACCTAGTTTTTTACACATTGATTGCATGATAGGGCCATTTGTCCTAACTGACCGTAATTGCCTTAAATGTCCCGCCTCCCCTTGTTTGCACTCCAGTTCCACAACTTCTCTCTCTCCCCTCCTTATCCTTCCTCTCCTTTTTGGTGCTGTTACCTACTAACCACTCCCCCACACTCACTTTGGGCCATGGATCTGAGTCTAGTATCCCAAGTGCTCTTACACTGCTGTTCCCCTCTCCTCCATTCCATTTGTCTGTCTGTTGTTCTTGTCCTCCAATGGCCCTATCACACGGTCAATGTGTAAAAAACATTTCTCATCATGTTTAAAATTATTAAGTTCCCTGTAGATATTATAGCAACAACTTCAATACGTTTTGCAGTTTTAAAATTATCCTATGGTTTCCTAAACTGCATTTTAAAAAGGAAAAGAAAGATTATTCTCTGGTGATATTGCTTCTGCCTCCAAGAAACTGCCAATGTACCTTCACTTTATATTTGATGTAGAATTAAGACATGCTGTCTGGAAATGTCTTTTCCCATTTTTCATAAGCACAACTGTCACTGGCAGTTCTATGGAGAAAGCAAAAGACAGATGGAAGAAAAAAGCTGAAGAAGCTTGCCAATAACATTCAACAAGATCACAATACAAGACAGTGTGTGGCAGAGAATTGGCATGCTTCAGCTGATAAAAGGGATGAAGATTTAACATTAATTCAAAGAATGATAGAACATGCTGTAAGAACTGATAGAGGAAGCAATTTTCTGGCCATGAAGATACAGAATAATGACCAAAAGCAGGATATCTACTGATATCTTGCATCAGTAGAGGTTAAAGACAGCTTTGAGGCCCTTGAAGAAGAAAGATAAAGAAGACATCATGGAAAAGAGAGAAGAAATTAGATCCCTGAAAGGTAGAAGGGATGTAGCTGCACCTTGGAAGAAGACAGAGAAATCTTGGTAGCAGATGACTCACTATAATAGATGAGTAACTATAATAGATATGTGAACCCTAACTGAAATGGCTGCAGATAATCCATGTCCAATAGAGCCAAGAATAGAATAGAATAGAATAGAATAGAATAGAATAGAATAGAATAGAATTGAATAGAATAGAATAGAATAGAATAGAATAGAATGAGTTAGAAGCAGACTTACTGGGTGACCTAAGGTTGTGATTGTAGGAATGGCACTTTTACGGATCCTTTCCAGGGTTCCTGGCTTCTCTCTCTCCTGGAATGAGGCAATAACTAGAGTCTCTATTAATACTGTGTCCCCTCTGCCAGCATGTACAAGCATATAGGGCATGGGTCCAGAGCACAGGGAATACAATTCACCAAAGACTCCATCTTCTTTCTCTGGGTTAACAGCATCAAACTGCCCCCTGCCCCACCTTGCAACCTGTCATGTCTTTGGTGTCTGTCCATCTGGCTTCCAAGTCTGAGTGAATGCAAGTTATTTTATCTGCAACGGTTTCCACTATCATCTCAAAATTTCCTACAATAGTTATTCTGACCCATATTTCCCTAAAGTAGTCTATATCCATTTTAAAAGGATATTGAATAATGGCAAAGGAGTAAGTCTACTTCTTTTTACCACCAGTATTTCTCTAAGCATGTCTTCTGACATTTACCTCCTGGAGTACTTCAGAAATGAAAGAGCTCCCCAAGATCAACACATAGAAGATAACTTTTAGTGCTAACCTGTCAAGAGTCCTCACCACCTTCTTGTTCCAAAGACTGACTAAGTTCTCAACAGAATTGCCCACCAAGTTGTTGGGGAATTCCCCAAAAGCCCTCTAAAATCCAGTTCAATACATAAGATGCTTAAGATGGATCATTCAAAAGGGTATAACCTCTGGAAGAATCATGATACTATTCAACTGATCTGTCATGAAAAAGATATCAATGTTATATCCACCATTACCATTCAAATGCTGCAGGATATTAAAAAAGATTTAATGTGTAGCCTTCATTCTGCTTTAGGCCTATGGTCACCTGGGACAATCCTATAATTGTCATGGCATGAGGAACTCCTGATTCCATCCCTAGCATCTCTGCATATTATCAATCACCAAGCAGTTCCCAGATATCCAAGTGGGCTCAAAAAGAGTTATTTTGCTTTCCTTCCTCATTCTCTTTATAGAAAGGGCCTGAATAATAAAGAAGCAAATGTAAAGTTAAATTGTCTAGAGAAGGAATTAACATAACAAAACCCAGAGATTAAGTTAGGTGATATGTGGATAAAGATGAGGGAGGAAACGAGAGACAGAAGTTGAAGAGCATCAAGGGAGCTTTGTAGATAAATGTATGCTAGATTTGTTAATTTAAGCTTAATTTAATTTAATTAAGAACTCACATGCAGACACACTCATCAAATTGATAAGAACACAGATTTGTAAATTATTCATTGTGTTGGACTTTGTATAAGGATAAAATGCAACTTAGTTGATCCCTGATCTTTATTTGTCTATTTTTTTCTATTTTTTTCCTATCCACAATTACAGACTCTTTAGAAAAAGAATAATACGTAAATATAAGATCTATTACTAAAAGATCTATCTATATACTACTAAAAATCTCATGTCTATTTTGTAAATTTCAGTTGGGTAAAATGGGCAACAATTTTTGAATGAATGTACTTCAAATGGGCTAACCTACAGAATATGTTTAAAATCCAGGAACCATCACTTCTTTGGGATAGCAATAACATTTAGCACTGAAATATTAATTTTTGTTACTATTAAACTTTTATGCCACTTATTTTGCCAAGGTGACTCTAAGTGGCTTATAGTCATTAATGAGGATTAAGTGTCTAGCAGGGTGCCTACTATGACAAATGAAGAAAATAGTTACCTGACTGTGGTTGGAACAAAATTTGTTATCACACAATATGCAAGAGTAAATAGGAAAAGCCAGCTTGTCTAAGCAGTCTCTCTTTCAGGTGTTAATTGAAAAAGTCAGATCATTCTACAGAACAAGGACACGTAAGATGCATGGGAAGATAGAATGAATCAGAAGAAGGTTCAAAGTAAAGAAAGCAGAGCATTCTGTACAAATAAAATGCAAAAGAGTTCCTCTTTAGATAGATAGATAAATAGACAGATAGACAGACAGACAGACAGATAGTAGATAGATAAATAGATAGATAGATAGATAGATTGATAGATAGATAGATAGATGCATGCATGCATGCATGCATGCATGCATGCATACATACATACATACATACATACATACATACATACATACATACATAATTCGTTTGATCTTTGGGCTTGGTAATTAGGTTACAAACCTTTTGTCTCCATTCAGGAGGGGGGGAATCTTCAGTGAGGTTTGAATTTTGTTTGGTTTGTTTGGAATGTTGCTTCCAGTATTTCAGTTGAAGTAACTCTCTCGCTCTCAGTGGTTGGTAGGCAGGGTTGATGCCAATGTGTCTACTTACTGATTAGTTGGTGGAGAATGAGGCCCCAAAGAATTCTCTTTCTCTCCTTGATTTTGCTTGGGTTATAATTGTGGTTTGCAACCTAATTACGAAAGCCTGGAAATCAAACCAACTGCCACCAATCCCAGCTACTAATATTCAAACACATTTCAGACAGACAGACAGACTGACAACTAATAAAGAATGAGGCAGATAATCCTATCTGAAAGAGTTAAAGGGTAGAATATTGTGGCAGTTAAACTATTGGAGTTTTAGCTGGATTTATAAAAATGATGTATTTTGAGGGCTACCTGTTACCATTCTGCTAGTGAAATGGATTTTTAACTTTCTGAATTTTCTTCTAGCTGTAGGAAGTTATGTATGGAACCTTTGTACATAATAACCCTTGTTATTATGGCCAAGGATCATGTGTGAATATTCTGTCATTCACCTGCTCAGACATTTCTCCTGGGCATCAATTCAATTACTAAAGAAGATATTGTGTGGAAACTTCTCCCACTGGACATTTTTTGAGTGGAAATTTAGGTAGCTAAGGGGACTTTAAAGTGATGGAAAGATTATGATGAAATAACAGTCACAATAATAGCATTCTTGTCATTACTCAAGTAATCTTAGAGATCGAAAAAAATACTCAAAGATCTTAATATCAGGTATGAAAAATGGAATACTAATCTGTAGGCATATTTTGGCATGATTCTTCATATATCAAATCTAAGGCATATGCAAAGTGGGACGCGGCAGGGATGAGCAGCAGTAGGAAGCCACATTGCCCAAAGAGTAGTTCTAGATTTGGGTAAGAAGATTCTTCTATGCACTGAAGCTTCACAGAACTTCAATTCAAAGCTAGACTTTATCTCAGAACATCCTGTTGTTTCATGCCTTATAAGAAAGGAGAACTATGTTTTTATGTTATCCTTGGCCAAAATGATTTATTTTTCATAACTGTTAAGATCAGAACACTGCTAATGGTTGTTTTTTCTACTTCTCATTCTGAGAGCAGAATGACAACTAGTGACATAAAGAAAACACAAACACAATAGTGTCAAGGTACACCCACCACATGCTGCCTGGTTAATGCATAACTCCAGGAAATGAGCAGAGTCATTTCAGTCACACTCTTCATTGGAACAGTAATAACCCATGGGTCCATTTTCCCTAAAAGCCCTAGAGGCAGAACAAAATATCCTGTCAAAATGTATCAACACAGTGGAACAAGGAAAAGAGAGAGAGAGAGAGAGAGAGAGAGAGAGAGAGAGAGAGAGAGAGAGAGACTGTATACAATCAGATGATCCGCTAAAAAATGCTCACACTGAATACACACTATGAATGCTGTTGTTTTTTACAGTCAATGTTCAGCAATTTTTAATAAAGATGTTTGTTCTCAGAGTTTTGTTTATCCATTTGTCCCACTATTTTACTTGCACAATCTGCAAACCAGTGTAAATTTCAACAGAATAGAAAGCAAATGATATTACATACTGGAATAAAGAGGCAAGACAAAGTAAGCAGATTCAATTTCTTAAGCATTGTTAAACAATATTTGCTGTGATGATGAGTTTTTCAGGAGAGTCACTTCTGAAGAATCTGCTGAGCAATTGTATTTGCTTATAATTTGGACAAACTTTTCTCTGATGTGAGTTAGAAGTAAAAGAAGACAGCCCTTCTTTCAATGGATTTTACCTCTTCAAATATTGATAAAACTTCGCTGACAAACTTCTCTCAGCCCTAGAATTCAGGTGAGGTGAGAGTAAATGCAGTAAATTTGGGGAACAGTAGAATGCCTCATGATGCTTAGCTAAGATCTACCACTGCAATTTTTCCACTGCCAAAATGTGAGCTTAAAAATACAACTAGGACTATATACACTTTTACTAAAATATAAATAAGAAAAAGCAAAGCTATCTTATGCTCCAGTTCTCATTTTATTGTTGATTATTTGCCATCAAGTTGTTGTCCACTTTTAGCAACCACATAGATAGATTTTCTCCATGATGATCATCTGTCCCTAGTCTGATCTTTTAGGTCTTCCAGTGGTGCATCCATTTCTACTGTAACTGAAGCCACCACCCACCTTGCTGCAGGTCAACATTTCCTCTTTCCTTCCATTTCTCCCAGCATGAAGGCTTTCTCCAGAGAGCTGAATCTTTTCATACGGTGCATGAAGTAGGATAATTTGAGCTTGGTCATTTGTGCCTCAAGAAAGAACTGATTTGATTTGTTCAATGATTCTCATTTTACTAACCCTAAATTTGTTCATTTCCATATCAATAAATATTTTGTTCCCCCCCCAAAAAAATGTACCAACCAATTCATTTGTACTATTGTGCTCGTGCATATGTATTGTAATATTTGTATTTTTGTATACACATAACCTGTTCTTCATTTTTTCCTAATGTCTCTAATGTGATTTCCGATACATGTAGTTACATATTTTTATTGAAGAGCTGTACACTTTTTGAATTAGAAAGGTCCGAGGGCTCAGATTATGGTGTATTACTTTCAGTTTGTATGGACCCATTTAATAAGTGAAGCAAATAAATACTTTTCTTGAATATAAAAATAGTCTTGCCCTCTGTGCCATATCTTCTAGATACTTAGCTGATATTGAAGAGAATTTTCTCCTTGATATTACTTGTCCTGTGGAATAATTTTTGCCTGTGTTATACTAAACCATTAGAGAGACATGTTGTAGGAGTCTTCTGAAAAACAAACTTTGTAAATTGGTCTTTCCCAAACATTAAATTGTTCCCCCTGACATTTATATTTAATAACCTGCCTTTATTTTGTTTTTTAATTGTATTTATAAATCACTACAGATTTTTTTTCCTGTGCATCTGATAGAAAAGCCACTTTTAAAAATAAACAATTAAATGAGAAACCACAAATTATACCCAATTCCTAGACACATTAGTATTAGGATGGGGACTTGTACTGTTACCTGTGATATTAGTCTCAGTTGTTATTGTAATCACCAAGACAAGAACATTGTACCATCATTTGTTTGGAAATATTCCCCTTTTTTAATAATACTTTTTAAAATTAATTTTATTATATGTGTTCTTATTCATCATTAGATTATGTGCAGTGCATTTTTATATATATTTATGTATGTAAGTAGCCTACAACTGAATATTTTACTGTGATTTGATATTGTAATCACCAATTTCACAAACAAAGGAAAACCCAGAAATCCAAAGTGGGCAGAACCAAATTGAACTAGACTTGTACCATCTGATAAAATAACATTTCATCCACATGCAGAACAAAAAGTAATCAAACAATTCTGTGATAACTTGCAATACAACACCAACGATATCATACTAATTATCACAGTCTGGAATGCTAACTATGGAAGTAAAATAGCAGTTTGACTACTAGGTTAGAGCCAGGCATGATTGATAATAAATTTAAATGGGTCCTAGAATATATCTATTACTAACAATAAAGCTACACAAGTTGGTGAAAAAGCATTTAAAATGTTTAAAATCTTGTGAACTGATGCAGTTAAAGTGTCACTCTGAAGTTTGTAAGCAGAAATGGAAAAAATATATGAGTTGAAAATATAGTGGAAAAGATCACCTTATATTTCAATACCGAACATAACATTACATTACTAACAAAACCTGCAAATGACAGATGCCTCCAAGTCATACAGTAAATATCTGTATGACTTGGAGGCATAATAAAGATATCACTTTATTATCTCTATATTATCTCTGAAAAAATCTATTCTCTAACTTTGGCTTTTGCATATAGAACCTTTGGGGTGATCAACAGGCCACACTTTCCATATACTAACCCCCCCCCAAAACACACACATAGGTAGTTCCTTTCTGGTATGAAATTGTTTCATGCTATCTGTGATCTGAGAACATAGATAAAAATGGCTGCATCAATTTATTATTGTTTACAACATGCTCTGATAACTGGCATATTTCCATTCATATAATTATGACAAGATGTTTGCTCTTAAAAGTAATTTCTAATTTACTAAACATGTTAAAATCCCACAGCTGCTTACTAACTTGCACATATATTTACTGCTGCAATTTATAAATTTACCTGATGTTATGAAATAATCCTTTCATTGCTTTTATTAAAGAATTATCTCATCATCAAGCCAAATAAAATATAAACAAAGATGCACTAGTGGTTAATGGATGGACCTGATTATACAATAAAAACAGATTAAAAGACCACTGAATTTCTTTTTCCCATCTATTTCTCATTAAATATTCTATAGAGAAAGAAAGCAGCAAGAGTGTTTGTTTTCTTATCTCTTGCACTGTACTTGCCAAAAAGGATGATTGAAAATTGGTATGAAGATCATTTTCTTTGGTATCTGATATAAATGGACAATAGCTGAATTCTTGTTTATAAAACAAGAAATAATGAACTGGGTGGGGATTTACTTATACAATATCTGGTAGTATTAAAAAAAATCCTAAGAAAGAAAGGAAGGAAGGAAGGAAGGAA
The DNA here is from genome assembly GCF_016545835.1 of Crotalus tigris. Lineage (NCBI taxonomy): Eukaryota > Metazoa > Chordata > Lepidosauria > Squamata > Viperidae > Crotalus > Crotalus tigris. The sequence continues at coordinate 16,077,762 of NW_024096970.1, forward strand.
GGAAGGAAGGAAGGAAGGAAGGAAGGAAGGAAGGAAGGAAGGAAGGAAGGAAGGAAGGCTTTCCAGATTTTATGCTTAGATTTCATCCATACTGTTTTATAGCAAGCAAAAGAAACAAAACCTGTTTTAACCCAAGACCATCATCCATGCTGGGGAATAGCAATTAATAGCACAAATTCAACATTTCATTACAAGGCCATGTAGCTTGAGGTGCTTTCTACTAAATGTATGGTATATACAATATCTATGAAGGTCTTTTTCTGTCTTTATAATTTCATAGATTATATTCATAGTAGTAAATATATGCATAGCCAGAAAATTTTCTAGAATTTTTTTAAAAAATTCCATTTTCAGACCAAGAATAATAACTTTATTGTCACGTTGAAGGTACACTAATCGGAATACATTAAAATGAAATTTCATTGCATACAGCTCTCAAAAGGTCACCACCTCCAATATACACTACACAAATATGACAAAAATAAATAAATATACCCACATATATTATATGATGCAGAGAAACAACACAATCTAGTTCAGATTATGTATACATGTGCATGGCGAGAAAAATGAATCTTGTGAGTTTACTAGATGGATGGTATAGGAAACAAAGCTATTACAGAATTGGGTAGTCCTGCTAGAAATACTTCAAAATCTCCTCCCAAAGGGGAACAACAGAAACAGACCATAAAGTGGGAGCTCTAAGCACATAGCGCTTATAAGCAGCATCCTGAATACCAGCAAGTATACCAGCTTCCTACAATCTTCTCAGCTGTCCTTACTACTCTTTGTGTGGGCTTTCTATCTGAGGCACTGATGCCACCAACCAGACAGTAATACAGTTTGTTAAAATGCTCTCAATTGTGCTTCTGTAAAAAGTGGCCAGGACAGAAAAACAGAGCTGTGTTCTCCTCATCCAACACAGGAAATGCAGATGCTGGTTTGCACGGTTCACTAAGGTTGAGCTGTGGAGAGACCAATTCAGATTGTTAGTTGTCTGCACCCCCAGATACTTAATGCTGTTGAACTACAGCTGCATCCTTGAAACCAAGTGGAATATGACTGTGATTCAGTCTTTCATTCTAATCTTAAAATTTGTGAACTAATTGCTGTTTTAAAAAAAACAAAATTAAAAAAATCAATTATTTTAATCGGATAATTTAGTATTCTTTTAAAGAGGTTAGAACTACAGCAACTGATAACACTACCCAATATATATAAGGTAAGGATTATGGTTCTCCCTCCATCTCCACCATACAGTTCCTATTTTTCCTCTTCATTTCTATAGTTTCAGAAGTTACTATCAATCAAAGATACAGATATGAGAGGTTTAGGTTCAAAATATAGTCAGGATTACACCATATTGCTCTTTGAAATCTTGTAATAAGCAGTGCAACGATCTATATTGATGAAAATGTAGTCCTCACATTCTCTCATTTCAATTCTTACTCTGTTGAGCAGCAAAGTATCTGAAGACACTTTTTAATTTTTAATTATATGAATGGGCATAAAGATCTTTATATTGCATGGACTGATTCCAATGACAGCTATAGATTACTCCATTAACAATAGAAATTCTACATCTCCTGTTTCATCTGTACTCCTTCTTTTGCAAGTATCTAGGAAGCGCTGAATATACAAGGATATTTGTGTGCAGGTAGTTATTGAGAGTGTAAGCATGATACTGTAGGTAGTTAACCTCAGCAAACCCCTGCTTATGGGAATAAGCAAGGCAATCTCATATCAAATCACTAGGACAGGAATTGCAGAATCCTTCTGTGCCTAAGAAAAACTGGTTTTTTGCACATTTTAGTTCATGGAACGAAATGGCTGATTTAATATTAATTCACTCTTCCAGCACTGAAATGAATCAATGACCAGTACTCTTCTTTCATGCCTTTCAGGAAATTGAAATTGTTATATTAAAAAGTATCTGCATGTGTATCGTGGGGCCTGATTACTTGAGGACAACCTGTCTCCCATAATATCTGCCCAATTTGTTCCTGCAGGGTTGGCACTCCAAGTTCCAACAATCAAACAGTGCCACCTATCAGGACCCCTGAAGTGCACCTTCTTGGTAACAACTCCTGTGCACTGGAATGAAATTTTTCTTTACATTCAAACATCTCCCATCCTATGGATTTTCAAAGGGCCTTAAAGATCTGGTGCATCTCACAAGTCTTTTGAGAAGACAATTGATTCCCCTTTCTTCCTTTCTCTTCCTCTCTACCAACAATATTTCATTGTCTTGTGCTGTTTTTGTCTTTTTTGTATTGTTCTATGTTTTTAACAGTTGTGAACTACCCATTTTATATTTTATCATATTAAATAACAAATGATCATGGGGCATAAATGCTATGGGAAGGAATGGACGGAGGAGGAGGAGGAAGAGGAGGAGGAGGAGGAAGAAACTGATGTTGCACCTTTTGTCAGTCTCCCATGAAAACCAGACAGGAAACAAAATGAGATGAGCTAATACTGCTTTATTATAAAGCCACATTTACAGATTCTTGCAAGTCTGAAAGTGCAAATCTCCTGCTTTCACTTTATCCCCTGATTAGTTAGACAGTTCCTTTCTAAGTTTCCTTCTCAGCCCATTACTCAGTTGTGAGTTTATTTCTCTTTAATATGATTGGTCTCTAGGCAGCATCTCTTCATCCCATCTTCCAAGGCCATCTCAAAAAAAAAAAAAAAAAAGGAAGAAAGAAAGAAAGAGATCTTTGGAGATCTATATATGCCTAGAGACTTCTGGGCTCACTTGTTGCTCTCCTGGTCAGTAGAACTTGTATAGTTCAAGACACCCATATATTGTGACGATGATTGAACTTTGTGATATAATCAAGGGTCATCCTTTGCCATATTTTAATTGACATTTCCCAAGAGAATGTGATTCTAGGGAGAGCATTGTGAAGTAATTATTCTTCCTTTTCCCGTCTGTGTTTTCACTCTAAGTGATGTAAATATATAATTTCATAGGATCCATTATCATTGCCTAGGAAACCATCTGCTATAGTAAAACTATGCAGTGGCACATGAAACTATCATGTGTTTCTGGGGTGAACAATTTTCCTACTAATATGAATGATATTCTTAAAGGTTTTCTGGCAACACTGCATTTACACCCAAAAATTCTAGTCTACATTTGTCATTTTTTTCAGCTTGAGTAGCAAGAAAAAAGGTTAGCTGAATGAATAAAATAAATACATAAGATTCCATTAACAAAATAGAACTTTAAAAGTGGGACTTATTCATTGAGGAAGACATTATAAATGTATTTTTGCTTATATTCTTTCTTCATTGAATCTTCTTTCTACTTTGAGCATACTTAAAACTTTCTCATAGGTAATTAATCAATCAGACCTAAAATCGGTCCAGAAAGTTTAACTAAATGACAAAATACAAGTCAAAATTTAAAAATAATTATGTAAATAAAAGGTAGTTATTCATTGTGGTTTGTTGACTACGTGGCATTTAAATTAATTTTCTTATGCAAAATACATCTTATTCCTTCAAAAAAGACATTTATGACTTCTTATTTCAGTGTAATCAAAATGATGACTTGCATTTAAATATTCAGTTTCCTAATAATTTAGCTTAATTTGACATCTCCTTCTAAGAAATATTATTTGTGAGAAAAGTGATTTCTGCTGAGAAATAGCAGTTACCTAGTGCTTTAACATTGATAATGACCTGGTGAATATTTGAAAGTTCTATTTATTTAATTAAAAAGTGATATGCTTTTAACATTAGATAAATGATGATGATGATGATGATGATGATGATGATAATGATGATATACAAAAGCTAAGACAACTTTTTATATTGATAATTATGTATTATTATTCCAAGAATTGGTAACCAATCATGGCCTTATCTTCCAAGAATTTAATCTTTTATTTTATTTATTGGTGCCTTCAAGACTGTGTTCACTTCTGGACAAGTCCCTGCAGTCTTCTTTGCATTGTTTTTCATACATAGTTTATCATTCCTTTCTACCTAAAGTTGACTGGCCCAATGTACCCAGCTGGATTTTTTGCCTAAGGAGAGCCTAGAAACCATACTCTCTCATTTTCTAGTCTGGATCCTTAGCCAATATACTAAACTAGCTCCTCAATTTGATCTAATTCCCTCTATCTGTTGTCTATTTGCTGTACAAGCAAATTCTATAGATTAACTGTTATATAAAGAAGCACTGACTTTTAAGTGATGTGAATCTCCAACTATTCACTGAATCCTAATATTGTCTCTACTTTCATCACAGCATGTTTAATAAAAACAACATTAAGCCATGAGAAATTTCAAAAGTACCCTAGAACTTTTTCTTCCTTGATTTTTGAAAGCAAGGTCTGGCCAATAATAATTAAGTGGTCTAAATCTCCTACCTCACACCTGATCACTGATAGAACCCTTTCACATCCAGATAGTTTTACTTTATGGTAATAGCCACTTGTCTCATCTTTTTATGAATAAATGGAAACTTTCTTCTTGCTCCCCTTTACAGACCTGACAAAAAAGACAGAACAACTTTCCCAGATGTGACAAAATAAGGTGACAATTTTCTCATGATTTTCTCTTTATTACATTTTGAATTTGCCTTCTTTCTTCAAGATTGAGCAAATTCAAAACAAAATAAAGAAAAACACACACATCCAGCTAGGAAGGAGTTTTTATCTGAGCAAAATAGTCTTCAGCTAGAATCAGTTATAGAAAAACAGTTTGCAAATGGGATGCATTAATAAAAACATACTAAATGCTATCCAGGCTATGTGCTTTAGCGGCTTTACTTTGTTTAGATAATAATATCCATTTTTGAAAAGTCTCAGGGCACATAATAGTATCAACATAAAATAAAGCAATAATCCAATCTCCTCCAAATAATTATATAAAGCACAGCAAAAAGAAACAAGCAAAACTTCTAGGAAATAAAAGAATCATGTGCCCATGAGCCCACTATCATTATGGCACACCTTCCTTTGTTCCAGGCAGAACAAACAGATCTTTAACATATTCTGGAAGCCCAAAAATGATGAAGCTGGCCAAATCTTAACTGGGAAGCAATTCCAAAGATCATTAATGTATATCAAAAGTTAGTGTGTATTGTGTATATTTTTAGACCACATTTAATTTGCCATCTAATTTGTCACATTTAATTTACTCTTAAATCCCAAAGATGCTTTTTTTTTATGAGGCAACTGGACTTTCTTGTTTTTCTTTGAAAATGTTTTGCTTCTCATCCAAGAAGTTTCTTCAGCTCTGACTGGATGGTGGGGAATGGAAAGATTTATACTCCTGCAGACAGCTCTTCATTTGCATTATTTTAGCGAGTCATTAATGCTACCTGGAGGTTTATCTGTGTCTTCAGAGTCACCTGGTATGCAAATGGGTGTGGAGCCTTCTTGAAACTGTTGAAAGGACTGTGTTGTAGACTGGAGATAAATGATGTTGTGTCCCTCCCACTCTGTTGAGAAAGGGCAGTTCAATTTTGTCATAGATAGTTTGACCCCTCTTTCAAACCAGCAGTCCTCTCTGTCCAAAATGTGGACTTTGCTGTCTTCAAAAGAGTGACCTTTTTTTTTTAATCCAGAAAGACTGCTGACTCTTGTACTGATGGGTTTGTTCTCCTATGTTGTGCCATACATTTATGAAGTTGTTGTTTTGTTTTCCCAATGTACAGATCTGTACGTGGCTCACTGCATTGTACTGCATATACCACATTGCTCAGTTTGTGTCTTGGTGTTTTATCCTTGGGTTAGACAAGCGTCTGCCTTAGTGAACACTGTTCCAGGAGACAATGCTTATTAATGAGCTATTTCACTATTTAGAGGATTACTGTCCCTCAAAACAAACAAACAAACAAAAAGATCTTACCCATATGACAAGGACCATAATGGAAGAGGAAGAAAAAGAGGTTTTTAAAGGCCAGAATGAAATAGTAACCCATAGATTGATTATTTTATATAGTTTGAGCTGGTCAGATCTTCCCTTGCTACTCTACTTGGTTGAATAAGAATTAGTCACCCTTGCCTAATAGGCGTCTGAGCCAAATGTCAAAAGAATTGAATGTTCTATCTGGCAAGATGAAGCTAAATTGCCTGCAACTGTTTCTTCTTTAATCTGTGTAAGGGAAAAATGGCTTTTCTTTATGAAATTCTTCTCTAGAGATATGGGGTACAGATTCCTACTGAGTTTGATCTGGCCAATGGCTAACATAAGAATATGCTTCTCTTCAGGACTTCTATTACAAGGTATTCAATATGGAAATGAATATAAACTCTGCATCATACAAATTAAAAAAATTATAGTATAATTAATATAGGGCGAGTTGGAGATAGCTTAACATTCTAATCTAAATTGGTCAGGATGGTATATTCTTTTCTGCTTTATCAGCTGCCCTATTGATCTAAGTTTTTATCTGCAGTATCTAGGTTTTTGGGATAATGAAAGATTTAGTAACATACTTTTGCTTTAATTTCTGAGAGGTGTTCAGGGGATAGGAGCTGCATGATTGTCTTGTCTTATTTTGCATCATTTTATAAATACATTCATAAATCTGCCTTTACTAACCCAAACATACTTTGTAGTAGAACCATATCCCACTGAGACCAGACCAGCAAGGAGGTCATTTCATCTCCCTATGCAATCTAGAGAATTAATCATAGTATAGTTGCAAGTGAGCTTATTGGACTAATGCATAAATTCAGCTGTTTTCAAAAAGGGTTGGTTATTTAAAAGATAAATGAAAAACTATCTTGATAAATTTTGATTATGTATATTAATTGAATTAGTCTCCAAAGCAATCATTATGTGTCAGGGCATATCTGTATTAGAAAAAAAAATTCCTATTCTCATAAAAGAGAGCCAGTTGAGTGTAGTAGATAAGGCTCAGCCTAGAGCAGAGGTCCCCAACACCTGGGCATGGCCCATTTTGAAGATTCGGTTGTGTGAGCACATGCAACTCCATTTGAGCAAGCAGTGGATGTGTGTGCCTGCCACTTGCACAAATGGAGCTTTGTACACAAGCGCCTTCTGCTTCTGTGGAACCATCCACTCTCTTCCCTCCCCCCATTTGTACACAAATCTAGAAAGTTTGGAGACCCCTGGTCTAGAGACTGGGAGACCATGAGTTCAGTCCAACCTTAGGCACAAAGCCAGCTAGGTGATTTTAGGTCAGTCACTCTCTTTCAACTCTACAAAGGAGGCAACTGCAAACCACTTCTGAAAAGCCTTGCTAAGAAAACTACCAGGACCTGTCCAGGCAATCTCTAAGAACTATACAAGATTGAACAGAACAAGAAAAACATTCACAAAATCCTGAATTCCTTCTTGTTATGGCTTAGAGACTTCTGTCCATTCCCAAACAGTGGGAAACTTGTTTGCCATTATTTTCATTTGTCTTTTTTTTTCTTTTTGATTTACTGATTTAGTCTTCAGTAGGTGAGAACTACTCAACTCATTTTTTACATCCGTATTTACCCAAAGGGAAAAAACAGTCCAACCTATCAAAAACAGTACTGTTAAAAAAAAAAGAATAGAAACACAAGTTAAGATAGGTAAGAAAATGGTAAATTAGAAAAAAATGGATCCAGGAAACCTCTGATCCATCAGCCTGAGCTCAATACCTGAGAAGATCTTGGAAAAGATAAGGAATGAATCAGCGAGGCAAACAAAGCCAACATGGGTTTGTCAAAAACATGCCAGACAAATCTTATTGCATTCTTTGACTAGGTGACAAAATTAGTGGACCAGATGAATGCTGTGGATATAATTTATTTGGACTTCAGTAAAGTAGACCACAACCTACTACTTGCTAAGATAAAAAAATGTGGGTTAGACAGCATCACCACCATATGGATTCGTACCTGGCTGACTGTACTCAGCATGTGGTCCTCAATTGAACTGCATCTACATGGAGGGAAATGTGTAGCGGGATGCCCCAGGGCTTTGTTCTGGGCCCAATGCTATTCAACATCTTCATCAATGATTTGGATGAGGGGAAGAGAAGGACGAGGGGTGACATGATAGCAGTGTTCCAATATCTCAGGGGCTGCTGCAAAGAAGAGGGAGTCAAGCTATTCTCCAAAGCACCTGAAGGCAGGATAAGAAATAATAGATGGAAACTAATCAAGGAGAGAAACAACCTAGAACTAAGGAGACATTTTCTGAGAGTTAGAACAATTAATCAGTGGAACAATCTACCCCCAGAAGCTGTGAATGCTCCAACACTGGAAGTTTTTAAGAAGAGTCTGGACAGCCATTTGTCTGAAATGGTATAAGTTTTCTTGCCTGAGGAGGGAGTTGGACTAGATGACCTTCAAGATCCGTTCCAATTATTATTATTGTTGTTGTTGTTCTTATATTCTCTGAAAGTCTTCCATTCAAATACTAACTAAACTCAATCTCATTTAACTGCCAAAATCTCAGACAATGTTGGACATGTGCTATCATATGCTGAGATGACTGAAGAGTACAAAATGTTCATGAAGATAGTTTCCAGAAAGTGATGAAACTATGTGAGTTAAAATGCCTTAACAATTTACCACAGTGGTCAACATAAGTGTAGATATACTGAGTCAGGATTCATAAAAAGCACTCTGTTTAATTGTGCAATTGGGAGGGGGGGAGAGGTGTATATTCCAATCCACCAAATTTTATATTTTTTTTTAATTAAAGGTTTTGTTAAAGGAATCACAACTCCTAAGACTGTCAGAAATGAGCCTTTTTTAAGGAGAATTTTCAAATCGGTTTAAATGATAGAAGATATCCCTCATAAATTTTGAAAAGAAGTGAATCCCTATCTATCCCACCATGGATTCTTTTTCTTGGGAAAGGATGAATGATAGTTGTACATTATATATTATAGTTTAATGTATATAACCTATATTATATCTTCCAAATATCCCAATTCATCGTAGCACACTCTATTATTAAAGCCATCCTTTTTCTTCCATGTTAAATATGATTTCCAATACAAATGACTGATTTAAATTTCCTCCATCAATTCTTCTCTGAATATCAGCATGCAGTGCAACAGCTAATGCTGGATACAAGCTTTAAGAAAAAAAGAGAAAAGAAGAAAAGCTTTTACATTGATGAACATTTTCATTAATTTATCAGACATTAAAGTAAGTGGCAAAGGAAGAAATATCTTCTATCCCAATTCTGTTTTGTTCTATTTTGTCTTTGCTTTTATATGAAGAATTGTGAGGTCAATGTGACTCTGGGATATTCATTATAATTTTTCCCTTGGGTAATACCGTAAAGGTCACAGAATGGAGTAATCATCTCCTTTATGTCTTACTGGCAAGCTTATGACTGAAGTATTGCTGCACTAATATGTGTTTAAATGAGGAGCAGCAATGTTAGTGGTATTTAAAAGAGTGCTGGCATTTGAAATAGTTGACAACAAGAGATCTTGCTGGTAAACAGGAACACTTTTGATGTCATAGTTAGTTTGGTGGGTGATGGCTTTAATGGATGCTCTGAGAGTTATTATTTACTATAGTTTTATTTTAAAATATGAGAACATTATTTTGAATGCCATAGGGACTATGATAATAAAGAAATACACAATGGTATTAAAATGCTTAAACATATCAGCATATAAAACTAGCTGGAAGCATCAGTATCTGATCAGAGAGGAATTAGCTCAGCAAGATGGAATGACATAGATTCAGAAATTGGCTGATTCTAGGTCTTTACTACATTTGATTCTCAATTTGGTTGAGCTCTCTGGAGAGAGACCAGGTTCACTGTCTGGGTGTTTTCTTGGACTAGTGGCTCTTGCAGGAGTGTCAAACTGAAGCCACGCCCACCCCATTGCTAGCAATGGCGAAACCGTCCCGATACATTGTGTGATATCATGTGACATCACAAGTTTGACATGTCTGTGCTAGAGGAATGAGTGGAGTTATGTCTTTGTTCAGCTCCAGCAGATATGCCAATTCCCACCTTACCTGGAACACTGGGGATAGTAAATTCTCTTCTGTTGTTTAAACTACTGTAATTAGTAATTATCTTTACATCAGACTTCCCTTGAAGATCACTCAGAAACGTGAGCAAGAGCAAATTGCAACAACCCATTTATATACTTTTGTCTGTGGTGAGTTAAGTGACGCTGCAACTGCCTTCTCTCTGTGCCTAGAGGTTTGTTGAGGTCTGAATGGAAAACAACAGTCTAAAACTGAACCCTGGCAAGATAATGGCTTTGGGTTCAGAGCTCTGTGGGTCTTGGACAATTACTCTCTCTGGTAACGGATGAGGTTGCACTAATCAAAGAGATCTGGTACATAATCTGGGGGTTCTCTTGGACTTGCAACTCTTGCTCAAGGAAGGGCTTTGCACAACTGTAAGTTGTGCACAAGTTAAGCCCATTTTTGGACCAACATGCCCTTCTCATAGTCACTAATGTCCTAGTCACCTCCCGTTTCAACTAATGTAATGTAATATGGGGCTGTCTTTGAAGAGTGTCCAGAAGCTTCAGTTGGTTCAAGATGCTGTGACTGACACAGTTTTGTGCAAGCCTAGATTCCTATGTTACCTCTTCTGAGGGACATGCACTGGTTGCCAATTTACTTCCAGAAACAATTCAAGGTGGTGGAACTTTAAAGTCCTACATGGCTTGAGGTGGTCATTTGAATGCCCACCTTTCCTGAGTAAATCTACCAAGCCCATCAAGGGTGGATGGGAGGGTATATTGCAGGCCCCATCTTTTAGAGAGATACATTTGGTGGAATCAAGAAAAAGAACCTCCTTACTGGTGACCCCACTCCATATGGAATATAATTCCCCAAGAGATAGTAGCTAGAGTGACTGTATTGATTGTTGCTGCAGGGAGGGAGAGGCGGGTTTTCTGTTGTGAATTTTTAATGCTATAAGTTGCCCAAAGCCACCATATGTGGGTTGGGCATCTACATATATATGTTTAATAAATAAATAGATTCTTCCATATTAAAACATTGCTATGAGGATTATATTAATTGCCAGTGTCTTTCCAAATACAGTTCAAGGTGCTGGTTGAAGTCCTCACTGTTTCAGAGCCTAAGAACTTTTCCTTGATAAATTATTCCCATTTGATTTGGAAAAATCAGAGAATGCCTACTGGGAAATGCTCAGGAAGGATCCTGTCAGTGATCTCTGAAGGGGTTCCACTCCAGTAGAACAGTTTATCTTCTGAAATAAGAACACCTAAATGTTTTAGGACTTCCAGAAGTTGTAAATGTCTCGCTTTCTCAGAAAACTTTCTGGGATTTATTCTAAAGCCATTGTTATAAAATTTATAATAGCAGGTACAAATAAATAAATTTAGTTTTATCATGTTTTATATTATGTTATGTTTTATTATCATTATATTATACTTTATTCTACAGTAGAATGTTTGTGTATGTGTATACACACACATCCGCACATATACACATGTGCTGTTTAGCGTTCAGCTGGAATGAGGCATTGCATAAATAAGATAGATTTTTTTCTTTTTGCTAAGGCAAATCTATGTTAATTGAAATATACTGAAAAGCAAGACAGTTTAATGAGAGTTTAAATTCAACATGTATAAGTTTGAAGGGGGGCTTCTTTCAGTTTAATTAAATGTTAATTTAATCTATTCTGTTCTCTTGGCTATTATCTGAAAGTCTAACTATTTAGTGTGGGGAAAATTCATTCAAAACAAATCAGTCTGAGGCTCATGTGAAGATTTATGATGGTTCAGTGTTATCTGTGGTCTAACACAGTCACTAAATGTTTATGATCAGACAGAAATGCTGTTTTGAGTAGCATACAAGAAGACTTTCTGCTACAGCCTCTGCTTTTCAGATTGTAATAAAGATACTTACATGTGGATGAAGAGGAATATTTATCAGTTTTACAGACATTATAAGCCTGAGTAGAATAAGTGACACAATGGACAACAGAAACAAGATTCAGAATCTTAACAGGTAATAATATTCCACTGAAATCAAAAGCATAAAGTTTGGAAGGGACAAATGTAAAACCTTTTATTTAGGTACAAAAGCAGACAGTTCAAACAGCAGATAAGATCTGACCAGGAAGAACTACACACAACAAAAGGTCTAGGCATATTGATTAACAAAGTATATAGCTTCTAAAAAAATCATGTAATGTTTGGTTGACTTAAGAGAATTTAATGTACACATTATGAGAAGTAATCATTTTACTCTTTTCTTCTCCAGCTAGGCCACAATTCCAGAAAGTCACTGTCAAAAAGAAAAATGTTAAAAGGGCAACCAGGATGTGAAAGACTGGAATAAATTCTTATGAGAAATAGCTTAAAGAATCTTATTTATTTTGCCCAGAGAAGATTAAGGAGAACCACAAAAACTGCCTTCAAACATCTGAAGGATTTTCACAGAGAAACTGAAACCAACTTGTTATACATTTTTCAGATGGCAGATTTAGACTCACGGGTGAAAATGGCAAGGAAGGAGATTTCAGCTATAGTCAAGATGAAATTTCTAACAAAAAGAACAGCAAACAATCTGGAAAAATGACTGACTCTTCATTGGGGATTTTTTAAGAAGAAGTTAGTTTAAAGTGAGGACAATATATATGCAAAGTAAGGTCAGATTGGATGATCCCAAATCCTTTATGATTGTATGATTGTAATGAATGTCTGATCATGATTAATATATGTACTGTTTTACACTTAAAATAGCCCTAGATCATTTCATAGACTTGTGGCTGAAGTCACATATTACCAAACACAAATGTGCTGGGAAATATAAAACTGCACAATTTCAAAATTCCTCAGGTAGCTTTCTTACTATTATGCAATAAAATTCTTAAGCACTTAAGATGGAAGAACCCAACAATGAGTTTCTTTAAAATGCACTCTGGAGAATAGTAACAAAATAGCTCTCCAGTTATAAGGCTTTTGTGTAAATAAAGCCAGTTTTTCATTGAAAATAATTATGACAAACAGATTTACACCTTACTACCTTTTGCTTTCTTCAAGGAACCTTACATTTTAATAGTTTCTTTATTATTACACTTTTGGTTTCATTTACCGCCAAGTGCTCAGGCTCAATCACAATTTCAGCTGGGAAATGGTGAACATTCTAGGCCAAGTTAAATACAAAAATGCAAGCTAATTCCTTGAAGCTGGCATCCAAGGAAATAAAAAGACCAGAACACATTCCTTCCAGCAGTCAACCCCCAGATAAATGGGGATTACCAAGGAAAATCCACACACCCACCAACACCAGAAGGACAAGCTGCACAGGGAGCAAACCCCACACTCACTTGCACTGATGAGGCTACTTGGTTGGGGACTGAAATGTTTGCAAGCAAACAACCAAACTCAGAGAGGACCAAGGACCACAAAGTACACTTTAATAGCTAAAAACACTTGAATGCATGAAAGTATTAATGGTTTGTTACCAGTTGCCAGAGGTCTAATGGGTTCATTCCTGAGAGGCTAGATGTCTTCAGGCCTGCTTAGCCTTTTCATATCATCATGTCCAGCATTTTATTAGATCTTGCAAAAAAAAAATAAATATCTTCAGTCCTCTAAAACAAAGAGAAGAAATGTGGTTTCATCAGTTACTTTATAATTTTATTCACTTGCATCTTTTTTTTAATTTATCCACATAAATTTATCTGTGCAACAATCAGGTTTTTCTCATGGAGTCCAAAGACATTGTTTCAAGATGTTTATATTAGGTATCTTATGATAACAAAGAATATGAAGCCAATAATGTAGCTTTTATACAGGGATGTTCCCTTTAAAATGTCTATGGAGATAACCCAGCTGTCAGAAAAGCTATTTCACTCTTGGTTCATCAGGGAAGCAGGGAAGAAGGAAGGAAGATATTTGTCATACATAGACACTTTTCTAATACAAAAAGTTGACTGGGCAGCTTACATTTTAAAATGTTACTGTAGTGCACACTTCAACCAAGAAAGTTTCTGGAGTTAAAATCAAAAGATAAAATATTATCTGAAGTCACCTTTTGTAATTTACCCAAACCACATTATGTCTAAGTGGGTGTTGAATCCTGGTGCCACATAAAATAATAGAATAGATAATATAAAATCTATCAATTTTCGTAACAGGTGCTAATATACAGCCATGTAGGGTAAAGTAATTCATTCTATCTTTTCTCTACCTTCCATCCTGGTGGGATGAACTCAGAAAGACTTTTGGGTTGCAATTCATCCATTATGACTTTCCCCCCTCTCTGAACTAGAATTGTTTTGTTTCTGTTATACTTGCTTAAGTTCAGATAAAAAGGTGAGCAAAATATCATACAAAAGGAATTTGCATGTAATTATGCATATGATTACTGAACAATGCTTTGGGGGTATTGACACACGTCTGTGTTGCTAAGAAAGAGAAACAAAAAGTACTTATGAGAAAGAAGAGATAAATTCTTATTTATGGAATTAATTTTAGAAATTTAAATTTAATGGATATTCAGGGCAGCTGCAGGAAAAATAAAGGATATAAGGAGAATCTTCTTATCTGCACACAAGTATACCATTCAGATCTGTTGCTCCAAGTGATAATTTTGCAAGAGTCCCTTTGCAAGATTTTAGATGAATTTTTACACAATAGGAGAATTTTATACAATAGGAGTGCAGTATGTGGCAGCCAAGAATGAGAAGGAAAATGGCTGCAACTATGCTCATTTCTGCTTTATTCATCTCTATCTGTTGGAACCATGACAGTATGTTTCACCCGGGTTCAAATTACAGTTCCTGGAGTAGATATAACAGTCCCATTGAAACATATGTGCCTGGAAATACTTCCCTTGAGGTCTGCCAAGCTCCCCTAGCTGCCTATTAAAAGACCTCCCCACCAATCTTTAGCATAATCTTCTAGCCCAAAATAAAATTGGTTTGTGGCTGCTTTGTTAAGCTGGATTCATAGAGCTCATTCTGATGACAAAAGGGTGACAAAGACCAATCTTGCTATTTGTAGCTGGATTATCCATAACCATGATGGCAGCCATTTTGTTAATGAGGGGTCCTTGGTGCTCTCTGAGCTTGCTTATTTTCTTGCAAACATTTCATTACCCTTGCCTGAGTGGGTAGGTGGGAGTGTCTTAGGGATCCTTTGGTTGGGCTGTATACTAATAGCTCTTTGGCAATTTATTGATTGAGGTATTGTTTACTTGATTATTGGTCTGAAGTTGACTTGGAGTTAATCTATGCTTTTGTGAATGTACATGCTTCCAAAATCAGTAAGCATTCTTAAGACATGCTCTTAAAAGGGTAACTGTTTCTACTTTTTGTTAATTCTTTATCTAGAATATTGGTCCAGCACTTATCATTTACAGTATACAGTTCTCGATTATCTATTTGCTACAATGATTTGAAATGATTATAAATCTAATTGGTGACTTACAGCTTTAGAGCATGCCCAAATTTGAAATTGATATAAAATGGGGGGGGGAGAGACAGAATGTTAGGTTGCATATTCTGCTGTTCCTAAGTTCATATGTTAAGAAAACAGTCATTTGAAAATGACTGTTGATGCTGTTAAGGCCCTTGTATTACTATGATATGGTGAGTACCACCTCAGTTATTGTAGAACATGAAATGTCAGGTTCTAAGAGAACCCTATGGCTCTAGGAAAATAAATAATGGCCTGCTGAATTGGACCCCTGACCCATCTAATCCAGCAGCATATTCTCACAATGACCAACCAATTCCACAAGTAAGTCCACTAGTCTCACAGCAGATGGTTGTGACAGATGGCTGTCACAGAGAGGAGAGGATCAGCCTGTTTTCCAAAGCACCTGAAGGCCAGAAAAGGAGTAACAGATGGAAACTAATGAAGGAGAGATTCAACCTAGAGATAAGGAGAATTTTTCTGACAGTGAGAACAATCAACCAGTAAGAACAATCAACCAGTGGAACAGTTTGTCTTCAGATATTGGGGCAGTTTCATCACTGGAAGCTTTCAAGAAGAGACTGGATTGCCATCTGTCAGAAATGGTGTAGGGTCTTGTGGTTGGGCAGGGGGTTGGACTAGATGACCTACAAGTTCCCTTCCAACTCTGTTATTCTGATTCAGATGGTCTTCAGAGATAGTCATTCTATATTCAATGCTAATAGTTATTAATTCCTATGATTTCCATGAATTGTTCCAATCCCTTTTTTTATAACCAGCCAAGCTATTAGTCAGCACCAGATATCATGGTAACAATAAAGCAGATCTGGACACTGGAGTGCAGATGGTGTAAATCTCAGAAGATGACTGATTATAGGCTAGAGTACATTACCGTATCTATTGTAAAAGACATGAAAAGGGCATTATTTTGGTCCACTACTGCATTTTTATTAGCTATCCAGTACAATGATATCATATGGTTTGAGAGCATTTAGCAATTATCCCAACCAATGGAGTATTAGAGCCCAGAGATGTGTAGGGGCAATTCATTTGAAAGGCATCTTGAGAATAAAATCATCTAGGCTTCCAGGACTATAGTCTATATGCTTGTAATGGTTGCCATAAGTAATTCAATGTCATTTTCCCATCTGGTCCAGTACTATAGGATCATTTTCACTTATGAAATCTGAGGAGATGAACAAGGTGCTTTGTAGTTACACATCTGATCATGTGTTTTTGTGAGCCCTGTCATTTGTAGCTGCTTAGTTCTAGCAGAAGATTTAAGTGGAGAATGCAGAGTGTGGAAAATGCATCTCTGCAAAAGTGAATGCCAGATACCTTCAAAAGTTAATATTTTGTCTACTCTTCAAGAAAATTGATTGGATAACTTAATAGCCATCAGTTACTAATATCTTATTCCTACAAAGGAGCAGATATTCATTCAATATCTGTTTCTCTGAACAGATCTATCTATTCAGTATAGATTCAGAGACTGGTTGTGATGGATAACTTTTAGTGGGAGAAGAGAGGAGAATACCACATTGTTAATTCTCAGATTTTTCTGTAGATTACCATATCATTGAAAAAGTATCCTTTAGAACTGGCTCTGTGAATTGGGAGTTGATGGCATTTTTAAAAAAAGTTTCAGACCTTTATGAGGTAACTCATCTATACAATGACTCTGGATAGTGTGCAATAAAAACAAACATATATTAAAAAGATAAACCCAAATGCAAGAAAACAGCAACTAATAAAATACAATCAAACATAGAACTTATTCTCTTTCAAAGCTCATTTGATCACAGCCAAATTGCGGGGAAGGGGGAGACATATCTTGGGGACAATTAAGTTTTAAAGAGCAGATGTCGCAACAAGTAGGTACTCCTAGGTCCCATCAGGTGACATTGTTTAACAGATGGAATCTGGAGCAGGGGAACTGTGCCTGATAGTTCTGGCTGGAAAAGCTGTTATGGAAAATAGTCATTTAGATAATATGGTCTACTCCATTAAGGCAAGTGTGTCAAATTTGCAACATCACTTGATGTGTCATGACATATCGCAACTTTTTTTCCATTGCCAGCAATGGGATGGGCGCAGTTTCGGCATGATGCATCCAGCCCGCAGGCCGGTAGTTTGACACCCCTGCATTAAGGCTATAAATAATAATAATAATGGTAATAATGGTAATCATCATCATCATCAGTTGGAAGGGACCTTGGAAGTCATCTATTCCAACCCCTGTGCTCAGGCAGGAAAACTTATACCATTTCAGACAAATGGCTGTCCATTTAAATAATAATAACCAGCACTTTGAATGACACAAACTTCTATAAGTAAGCAACGCAGCTCATGGAGGAAAGGTGTTATATGAGCCTGACAAGGTATGTTGACAATTCCCACTCTTCCACATTCTGTACCAGTTGCAGACTATGATCAATTTTCAAGAGCAGCCCTAAGGACAATGCATTGCCATAGTCCATATCCATCAACATCATCAAAGAATAAACAAATGGTAAAAGGCCTCCCAGACAAGGTCAGGGCACAATTGATACACAAGATGGATATGTACAAAGGCTTTCTTGGCCACAGTTGCTAACTGCTTCTCAACTGGGAAATGTGAGTCCAGAACTTTCAAACTATACACTAGTCCTGAAGGGAAAATTTCAATCACAATCAGGACTAAAGGTGAAACATTCCCAGACCTGGGATGGGGGGTGAGTCCAAAAACCTGCAAATATTGCTAGGTTGATTTAAGCCTGTTCTCTATGAAACAAGATTTCACTCTGCCTGAATACTGTTCAATATCTATGCAAACATTTCAGGGACAATCATTAAGAGATTTGGAGTGAATCAATAAAATAAATAAATCTTGCCTAAAATTCCCATGATCTGAAAAAAATACATTTATCAAAAATTTCCTTTTTTGTTCTATCATTTTCAACAGCCTATCAAGTGGGGTAAAGGAAAGAATAATTCACCAGGCAAGCAAATAAAATATTTTTAATAGAGATGTGAAGATTTCAAGTTTCATTTTCAAGCAAAATTCTAATATTTTGGATTGGGCATGATATTTAGCTTATTCATATTAGTCAAAACAGAAATACCCATATCACAAAACTGATTCATTAAAATAAGTCTCATGAATCTGTCTTATAGGAAGAGAAAATTGTACCCTTTCTAACAAATTAATTTGTTTAATTTATTTTTTCTATCAGTTAGAAGTAGCTTGCTACTGTTTAGTCTATATGCAACTCATGCCCCTTTCATATTATTTAATCCTTGATTAGCACATATATTTTCCACTTCAAAACTACTTTAAAAAACAATTAAATCTGCATTTCAATATATAGCTAACCCTTTAACCAAATCTGCATTTTAGCTGGACTTTTTTTTCATAATTTCCATTTTGATTCCTTTCTGAGAAATTTTAAAAAATGAAGTGCAAAATCTGAAGATATAGTCAGGACGGTATGGATTGAGTCCATTCACATTGTAATTTGCAAGAAGAAATCAAGTTCTCAGTCATTCTTAGTACTGGCAAGTCCTACATACAAGGTAGAATCAGTAGACCACTTATATTAGTACTTTATTAAATTTCATTTCTAGTTTTAGAAAATCAGATTTTTAATTTGTGAAAGTTTAAAAAGTTGTCATTTTAAGAAATGGCAGATCATACTGGTACTGTCCTCTCACTTCTTCTCTCAATACTTCATAATGGAGTTTTCATAATTTCATAGTCATAATTATGTTCTCATTATTTAATGAACATTCTAAGAATGTGTGGCGTAACATGACTATTGTAGAAATATGTTTTAAAATGTCATATGTTATTTCTACATTCCTTATTAATTAAATACTCGTTACAGTTTATAGATCTTTCGAGCTATTTTAAATAGTTGTTTCCTTATTCTACACTTTGGGTTAAGGTTGCTATATCAGCCTTCAAATTTATATTATCCTCTCCATGAGGAAAATATTTTGTTTTAGTATTTGTATATATAAATTGACTCATATTGTTTTTATTTTACTTACCATTTTGAGTCTGTGATCTTTAACAAGCACTGTCTTTAACCCAGAAAATTGCAAACATTCAAATTACAAATATAACTGCCACATTAGCAGAAGACATCAAAGCACAGATTGGTTAATACACGTGCTTTGATTTATCTTTAGACCATAGCATTCCTTCTGCCAATATATATTATTTTTGATAGGCTTTCTTCTCTTCATCTTCTGCTGCTCTAGGGTTCAAATGACAGACTAATAAATAGTCATGTACTCTAGAATCACAGCCAACCCAAATCAACTCAGTGGAATCTGTAAACAAAAGCAGAAATCATCCAGACTTGTTAGTGAAGTTCAGTATGAAGAATAGATTCAGTAATTTGGCAGAAAAGCTTCTCAATGTTCAAGATGATGTCAAGTCAATAATTAATACATTCATTCATTCATTCATCTTATATCTCATAGAGGCATCTTTGGCTAGCGTACAACACATTAAAACAATTAAAAACATTTTCAACAAAATATAAAGAACTTACTATGAATGCCAAGAATAAGATAAAGTGATCTTCAGGACAACAGTATGAGGGCCATCTTATCACCTGCCTCCAGTGGTGGGATTCAAATATGTAAACAACCAGTTCTCTGTGTGGATGCCACTTCCTGAAGTCCATTCTGGGCCTGGGCAACAAAAAATTAGCTACCGGTTCTGCTGAACTGGTGTGAACTGGCTGAATCCCACCACTGCCTGACCCTCATATTCTTCACTTCCAGATTTTCAATGCTTTGCAATCGCCCAGCAGGGTTGAGGCCAATGTAATTCAATGGGGAGGGGAATGTTCCAGAATTCAAGCACTGCAGCAATAATTCAAGAAGTTAAAGCAAGAAATAAATTCAATACATTCAAAGTCACAAAGTCATGGAAGTTGTTCCAGCATTGCCCTGTCCTCAGACAAAAAGCTTTTATACTAGAAGAGGCTATATCTCTCCAAACATAATGGGCTGGAATAAAATGCAGAAGCCAGGCTATTTAGAAGAAAAAACATATTCCCAAGTAGACATCATCTTTAAGGTACACCTTTAAGCAACCAGGCACTTCTCTGCTTCTCTGCTATTTGTCAAGATTCTCACTGATTTGGAGGCTATGTTTCTGTATCAAGATCATAATCCAGGATTATAGAGTTAGGATCAGAGATAGTTGATTATGCTGACATTTCTGATTTAATATCCTGATATCAGGCTTAAATCTCCCAATTACTAACAGCAGGGGTCTTCAAACATGGCCCTTTTATGACTTGTGGACTTCAACTCCCAGAATTCCTCAGCCACCATGCCTGGCTGAGGAATTCTGGCAGTTGAAGTCCACAAGTTATAAAAGGGCCAAGTTTGAAGACCCCCGACTAACAGTAACAATTATCACCACCACATGTGAACCACATGGGGAGAGCAGTGAGATCTAGATTTTTTTCTACATCTTCACATATGCCTATGTGAATGGCATAGGTCTCCAATTAAATGGTGGACTAATTTTGTACAGATCATTTTGAGACGTGTCTGCTGATGTTGTTATATTGGGCTATCATAGTTGCATACAAAAACCCATATGATCAGTACAGGAGTACAAGAAATTGGACTTCCTATCTCTTTATTGTAACCTATTGGCAAAATTTGCAGCCCAAAATGATAGCCTTTGAAACATAAGTTAATGTTATGTGTCTTAAAATCAATCATGTCCATATTCTTATTGATCTGTTTTTAAGGTCTGCTGCAGGTAGTTCTCAACAATTGAACCCAATATTTCTGTTGCTAAGCAAAACATTTGTTAAGTGATGTTTACCTTATTTTACAATCTTTCTTGCCATAATTGTTAAGTGAATCACTGCAGATGTTAAGTTAATAACATAGTTGTTAAGTGAATATGGCTGCCCCATGGACTTTGCTTGTCAGAAGATCACAAAAGATGATCACATGGCCCCAAGACAATGCAATTATCATAAATATGAGTCAGTTGTCAAGTGTCTGAATTGTGATGACATGACCATGGGAATGCTACAATGGTTGTAAGTTTGAAAAATGGTTATAAGTCACTTTTTTTAGTGCCATTGAAACTTTGAACAGTCACTAAACAAACCTCTGTAATTCAAGGACTACCTATATTGTCTTAATAGAAAATACATTTCTTCATTCTTACAACTTTACCAGTTCTTTAAACAACATATCAAAGTCCCACATTCATTTTCACTAAACTCTTTATCTATCATTCTTAGATTAATACTGCCACTCTAGACATTACACAATCAGTTGATTCTTTGGCTCTAGGAGTAGATTAACAATCTCTCATAGATGTTTATATTCTCCTGAAGAGGAAGAGGAAAGGAATGGTGGACAGAATTGTGTTGTGGTGGTAGTTAAGTTTTTAACTCTATTGTTTGCTTCTATGTGCTGTATTGTTCCTGCTTCTTTATATATTTAGGGTAATATCTGGGATAGAAAGCTAATTCTAAATCAAGACATTGAAATATGAAAAGGGACTTCTTTGTTGCTCATATCTAGTTGCTAAATAAGGTATCAATTAGACTAGAACGATCATATCTAATCTGCAGAAATGTAGATTGCCATTAAATGATAGTAGATATTAACATTTTGCAGTCATCTAAGGTTGTCCAAGGCTCTGTGGCCCAGATATGGTAGCCTAGCAAAACAGCACCAGTGTCAATTAATCACAATTTTAAAGGTCAACTTTAAGGTTAATATCACTACATTCTTAAACATTGTCTGCTGAAACTCTTACTTAAACATTTTTCCCATTGGGAAATGGTGGTGAGGAGGACAGAATAAAAATTAGCCGTAATCAGAAAAAATGTGTCTTATCTTCTTCCAATGCCTCATCTATTAGACACTATTTAATAAACAGCTCAGTGTAAAGCCTTCCATCATTATTAGACACTGCCAAGAAAGGTCTCCTTTTCCTTTGCCAAGTTCACATGGACTGAATGGATGGAGCAGACAAAAGGGCTATATTTCACTTCCTATGGGTCTTCCATCATAGCTCAGGCATAGACCTTTTGCTGTTGAGTGTTATCGTAGTTCCAGCTGCCATCATAATGACAGAAAAATTAGGGATCCTTATGTTCTGAGAAGAAGCAAACATAATCTTTTTAAACCCTTGATACCAAAAAAAGCAACTTAAAAAACCCCACCCCTCTGCAGATGTTTCTTATATGTGACTAAATGTGGTTAATTCTGATATTTTCTACCTACAAAACCCAGTGGGTTTAGATTATAGCCACGTTGGAAGTCTGAATTAAATTTGAGGCTTTGCTAAATAGAATTGTTCCCTGAAAGTGGACAGAACAAATGATTACATCCTTCAATTAGCAAATTCTGCAGAAGTTTATGTCATTTAGTGTTTAACTGAATTTGAAAGCGATCCCAAGCACAATGAATTTCAGTTCTTATTTTAAACAAAGCTGTGTCAATTCTTCCACCAGCAAGGCACTTTGTTTCCTTCCAGGGCATCCTGTAAAGAAAATACATTATTGCAATTGCAATTTTTATGGATTTTACTTATCTCATTAAGTAACAATATACACATACACAAACAGTATAACACAGATACATTAGTATTTTTAAACCTCACCAAACTATTTAACTTCATAGGAAGAATTTCTCCAACATCCTACAACAGAGTTGCTTCAAACTGGGAGTCTTTTCTCTTATCCAACAACCTGAGCAGTCATTTTAAAGATAGAGTATTTTCAAAAGTGTGGGCCATATGCCAACTATGCTTAACACTATCCTGTTTAATGAAACAAGTGCTGATGCCTTTGAATTCTGGTGTTGGAGAAGAGTTCTGAAAATACTGTGGATAGCCAGGGAAACAAACCGAAGGCTCATCAAACAAATCATGCAAAGTCAGGAAAGTGGCTAAATTCAGTTACAGTGGCAATAAACATACTATTGGGAGACCTAAAAGTACAGGATAAGGATAGATCATCTTGGAGAAATTCATTCTATGTGGTGCAAGAAGTCAAAAATGGCTTGATGGTACATAATTAATAAAACAGTATGCCAACAAGCATACTGAAGGTAATTTTTCTTGCCTTCTTGGAAAGTTGTCAAACAGCTGACTTTTCGAAGTCTCCATTAACAGATTTCCTCATTCTCTTTCTTCATGGCTGCTTAATCACTCCTTTGTTAGACTTTTTCCCATTTGGCCTTTATGAATCTAGTGAGTTTCTTCTCTTTTCAACTCTCCCACTCTCAAACCTCCCCCACCCATATCTACTGTAATTTCCTTGGGGATGAAAGTTTCAGTTTCTATCCATATTTATTGAGCTGCCATTCACTGTTCCTAAATTCTTTATGCCCAAGATACATGGAGTAGAATCCTAGTAGAGGATTCTATATAGGCAAAGAGGGAAAAAAACGTTCCTGTTTTTCTTCTTTCCATTCGTGAGTAGTCTTTTTATCAGCAAAGGAAGGAGTCCCCTCTCTGTTGGCTCTCAATAACCTTCTTTTCTTCTTCTTTTCTCTCCTTTCTCTGACTTGCAACATTCAGAATCCTATTTGTTTTTGAGCTAAAACTCTTCCTAGTTCCAAAACCAAATCATTTTCTCTTCTACTGTACTCTTTCTTCCTACTTGTTCTTAGGGATTAGTTAAACTATGTCCTGGATGGGAAAGGATGTAGCAGGAAAAACAATACAGTTCTAAGATCTTATTTTCTGCTTCCTGAAATTCAATTATAATCTTTTCCTGGGTTGTACCAATTTTACTGCAATTGAGCTGCATGACTATAATCATAATATTTATGAAATAAAACATCTAAAACATGCTTTCTTAATAGTGTGGGAAAAAATTAAAGCTAAAATATATTCAAAAATTCCAGGGTAGTTATCAACGATGGAGGCATTTATTCATCCGAACCTGATAGACTTTGAAAAAACATGGACATATAAAGATATTTTAGATATGAATGGGAAATTAAAATCTAAACAACAGATTGGAAAATCAGGGAATTAATCTGTCTTGGTGGGCAGATTTACAGATACAAAGTAGATATGAAAAAGATGTAAAAATGTATGGATTTTACAAGGACCAATCTGTGTTTGATAAGATTTTGTTATCCTCAGATGAGTAATCAAGAAAATGTATAACTTTTTGTTAATTTTAGATATGAAAAGTGAACAAGTGAAAGAAACGATGACAAGATGGGCGAAATTTTTTGGTTATAATATAGAATTAGAAAAATGGCAAATGTTATGGGAGAGAAACTATAAATGAACAATGTCAACTTCATACAAAGAAAATTTGTATAAAATGTTTTATAGGTGGCACCTTCCACCAGCAAGATTAGCAAAAATGTTTAAAAATATGTCAGATAGATGTTGGAAATGTAAACATAACATAGGCACATATTATCTTATTTGGTGGACATGTGGGAAGGCAAAGGCTTATTGGAAAAATATACATACGTGGTTAGAAAAAATATTGGGTGAACAAATGGATTTTAAACCTGAGCTTTTTCTACTAGGCATTATGCCTGAAAAGACTAATAAGCAGAAATTATATTTAATTGTACACATCACCACAGCAGCGAGAATAATTTTTGCACAATACTGGAAGAATGAAGGATTGCCATCAGAAGAAGAAATAATTAGGAAAATACTGGAATGTGCAGAGATGGACAGATTAACTATGAGATTGAAAGACAAAGAAGATACAGACTACTATCAAATTTGGAATTTATTTTATTCTTGGTTAGAGAAAAGAATGAAGGATTAGGAATTGGATATGTATTAGCTTAGCAAACTCCAGACAACTTTGTTGATTGGAAAAATTAACATATGTTGATGAAAAAAAAATTAATAAAAAATAAATAAATAAGAAATAAAACATCTGAAACCTATCATTACATGAGAAATGGCAAATGAATCGCAAATGAATATTCAGAACAACTTAAATATAAATGTTGCTTGTCCATGGCTGTTAGCTTAGGCAATAAAGTTCATTACATTTAGCCTGCATGCAATGCCTAATGCTGTTGAGAATTAACCAGTTTACTTTGCTATAGTCAGTGCTTTTTTTCTAAAAAAAAAAAAAAAGGTGCCAGAACTCACACATGTCATACAACCCACCTTGCCTACCCTACAAGGTTCCATCCCAAAAAGGTGCCAGAACTCTGTTCTGGGCATTCTATGAGAATAAAAGCCCTGGCTATAGTATTATCTAGCACGATGCAAAGGAATACTAGTCATATATACATTCCACTTTCTTCTGCATCCACTTTACTCTGTAGTCAACACCACTGATCTGAATTTAACTCATCCAACTCTTAATTAAATCAGTCTATTTCATCAACCAAATACTTTGATTTTTCCAATTCATACTAAGTAACCTACCAATTTATTCATTTTTCCCCCATCCTTAATTATTAGTTTGGTACCATTTCTTCCAGGTTACATACAGGTTTTTTAATGAGTCATTCAGGAGGAGTCTGGTGTCTACATGGAAGTCTCAGAAAATGCTGCTTCACAAAGGTGTTGTATGAATCAAATGTAGGTCAGAAATGCTAAGTCTACATCTTCATCACCACTATGTAAAAATCATATACTGTTGTTCACTAAGAATTTATTCTAGCTTCTGTTAGTCCTGAAAAATCAGTTCAACTCTATTGAGTAGGTTCATGCATTGTGAGGAATTCTGGGAGTTGAAGTCCACAAGTCATAAACGACCCCTGCATTATGACCATTATTAATAAGCAAACAAAACATTCTTCTAAGAAAACCTACTATCAGCCCATCCAACAGCTCCTTAGGAAAGGTGATAATTAGACTTTGGGTGAATCTAATGGTGAACTGATATTCTTCTAAAAGAGAGGAGCACATTGCAACCACAAATCAGGCAACTCAATCTCTTTGGAGTTAAAGAGAGATTGTCAGATTAACCACATATACTCTGCAGAATTGCTTTTGTGTGTGTGTGTGTGTGTGTGTGTGTGTGAATGGAAGGTAGGAGATGTGTTTTTGCAGTCAGCTTGCGATTGTCTAGATCAGGGGTGTCAAACTGCTTGCCCGCAGGCCAGACGCATCAACCGGAAGCCGGGCCCACCCCATTGCCAGCAATGGCAAAACTGTCCCAATACGTTACGCGACATCATGTGACGTTGCAAGTTTGACATTGTCTGGTCTAGAGGTTATGGGATTCCATCATGCTTATAGGCACTCCTATATGAATTCTAAGTTCAACTAGCTCATCTCTTAATCACTTTGAACTTTATTTTTTTTATTCTTTCTCTTACTTTAAAGATTTAGAATCTTTCAACTGGTATGTTTTATTGAAATCACTGGGTGAATGTCCTTTAATCCTTAAAAATTTTTAACTATAAGTTAAAAAATTGTATTTTAGGTAATATACAGCAAAAGGATGATTATTGTTGGCTTTGGAAAGTTTCACACAAATTAGGCACTCAGATGGACTTGATTTAAGATTGTGATGTTGATTGAAAGGATCCTTTCCCATAATAGAAGCCTCTATTTACATTCTATACATTTTGTACAGACATCAGAGAGCACCAGATGACTATTTTAAAAAAGTGTTTGGCTCATGGTGATAAGAGATTTTTGAATATTTAACTATTTATTAGCCTTGGCTGGTGTAATTGAAAAGGATCAAGCCCTATTAAATAAAACTGATTTACAGTTTTAAAAAATCACAGTTTACAATGAGATGGAAAAATGGATTTACAAATGAAAGATGACAGCTCAAAAATTGAAAAAACAAATAGAAATAATAAACCAGATGAGATTTCATATATTGAGAATATAATAAAACCAGATTAATTTCTTATACCGAATTTACAAGAGGGTTTGCTAGAGATACTCTATTGAAAATACAAAGAGGGTTTGATAAAAATAAAGAAAATAATTTTGAGAGAAGAGAAAGGCAGATGCTATAACTTTTTTTGAGAATTTTAAAGACTGCAAAAAAGAAAAAGAAAAAAATATGAACTTAATTTATCTGGCCAAAGTTAAAATAATGAGTTGTTTCTTTGAGGGATATACTATAGTCTTAATTAAGACATGATGACAATGGTTATTTCTGGTGATGTTTAAATTGTTTTTTGAATGGACTATATTTTGATTATTTGAAAACAAGAAACAGGAGAAATTGTTTAAAGGAAAAAGATGGATTCAGATTGAGTATAATAGATATAGTTTGTAATACTTATGGTTATTTTTCATAATCTCTATTGGACTTTTTTATTTGATAAGGTGGGTTTATAGAAATTAAGGAAAGATATAAAATGAACAAATTTTTGGTTTTATTTTAAGAGAGGATAAATTCTTAATCTTGATTAAAATTGCTGGGGATGAAGATGAAAATTTCTTTTTTTCTTTTCTGTCTTTCTTTCTTTTTTCCTCTTTTCTGCATCTTATTTTTTGTTATTTTCTTTAAGGTATTTATTTTGTACTTGTATAAGTTTTCCTTGTATAATATAGTCCCTATTTTTTTAAAAAGGAAAGATGATAAACTTTAGATGGAGTCTATCCTTCAAAATCCTGCAATGCCCATTTGGAAAAAAAAATCTACTGTTTTTGATACTGCTGATGAGATGCACAAGAAAAAGAGAGCCTGGGAAGGAAAGAGAATTGTCAAAATATAGCAGTCACATAATAAACTGCTGTATAACATTGCTCTGAATTAAACACCAAAGACATCCTGAGATCTCTTGAGATGCTTTACTAACCACCCAGATGACCTCTTATTTTGGAGTCATATGCTTTTGTATTATTTTATTTCTGTGATTGAACTACATTGTCTTAGAGCATAAATCATAAAAAAGAAAGAATGGTATATTTTGATTGGGTGATTTCAACCTTCAAAATTCTGGTTTCAAGTATTTATTTTTGCTATTGTTTTTATAGACTTTCAGAATTATTTGAAAGCAGTATTTCTGGCTATAAATTAATAGAAGAAAGGTAGAGAGAGTAAGAACTATTATTCCATTATTTTTATTTTATAGGAGTATTTTATTTAGTTATTTCATTACTTGCAACATGCTTTTAATATTTTTTCTTGTTTTACTTATTTTTTATATCAAAGAGAAAATGAAGAAGATAAGTCACTGTTCTATCAAATTCCATCAAACCTTGATAAAGTAATATAATCACATTTAGGAGTGAAGAGTATGATAATCTCAGTATAAAAACAAATCTTTCTTGTTTTACCCATTGATCATTTGTTATAAAAGGTTCATTTCCAGTTTCATCATAATGCCTCAAATCCCAAGACATTGTTATTCATGAATGAAGAGGCAGAAGACAAGAGATAGAGACAAAGAAATAAAAATAATAATAAAAAAGAAAGGCTAGAGGTTACTTTTTTATAGCCTATAATGGGAAGAGAAAATACAGTAAGTAGAAAAAGAGCTAGATTTTGACAATTCAGAGTACAAAGATCACTGAATCTGTACTAGTAATGTATAGATAACAGAAGCAAACATAGGAAATATTCCTGCTAGCATAGTTCAGCTATTTTCAGCTATTTTCTCTACAGTTACTGTTAAATTCTTTTTGAATAGAAAACAAGTGACTAAGGATGTTTGAATCAAACAATAAGCACTGTTTTGGGAAAAAGTATAGAAATGCCAAAAGTCATATCTTCTTGTTATGCTGCACGTAGTGAGATGCTTTAGATTAGCAGTTCTATATTACCAAGATGCTGTTTCAGAAATCTATTTCCTTTCACCATACTGGAAATGTAACTGCTTTGATTCCTGAGAATTCCATGAACAACCTAGAAAACAAACTAATAGATCATTGAACCAATCAACCCAGAGTTTTTGCTCAAGGCATAATTCACCAGATTCAAATTATCCTGCATTTTCTGCGTTGGATGAGGAGAGCACATCTTTCTCCTTCTGTCCTGGCCACTTTTTACAGAGGCACAATTAAAAGCATTTTAACAAACTGCATCACTGTCTGGTTTGGTGGGAGTAGTGCCTCAGATAGAAAGTCCATACACAAAATGGTAAGGACAGCCAAGAAGATCATCGGAAGCCTGCTTCCTGGTATTCAGGATGCTGCTTATAAGTGCTATGTGCTTAGAGCTCAAAGCATTGTTAGAGACCCCACACACCCACTTTACAGTCTGTTTCTGTTGCTCTCCTCTGCGAGGAGGTTTTGAAGTATTTCTAGTAGGACTACCCGATTCTGTAATAGCTTTGTTCCCTATGTCATCCATCTGATAAACTCTCAAGATTCGTTTTTCTCGCCATGCACATGTATACATAATCCAAACTAGATTGTTGTTTCTCTTTGTCATATAAAAATGTGGGTATATGCATAATTCTGTATTTATTTATTTATTTTTGTCATATTTATACAGTGTATATTGGAGGTGATGACCCTTTGAGAGCTGTATGCAATGAAATTTCATTTTAATGTAATGCCAGTTAGTGTACATTTAAAGTGACAATAAAGTTATTATTCTATTCTATATTATTCTATTCTATCTAATTTCAGACACATTATGTGAAGACTTAGCTGCCTACAGCAGGCTCTAATGCTAGGAAAGATAGAAGAAGAAGAGGGCAAGCAGGGCAAGACGCAAGGGCTCTTTTAGGATGACAATAGGTATACCTGTGGAAGACCCTGTTAGGGAAAGATCATCATGGAGAAAATCTGGGGTTGTAAGAGTTGATACTAATTTGATGGCACATAATCAGAAAACAATTGTATGTACAGACACATATCTTGGTATGTGTGATCTATGTATCTGTCTGTCTGTCTGCCTGTCTGTCTAGCTAATTAGCTATTTCTATTATTTTTCACTGTCCTCAACCCTATAACTCTGGTGTACATTATATATGATATATACAGAAAAATAATCTAACCTTGGTTGCAAAAAAAAAAAAAAGAACCAAGTAATTTTATGCTGTCTCTCACATCTCTGTCTTTCAGAGACTTGCAGCTTTATATCTGGAAGATTAATTTGGTTGCTATAGATTTTTCTTGGCTTAGTAAAAGGTCTGGAGTTAGAAGGAGGAATATTCTTATATTTCCAGAGCATATACTGAAAGTTAATTGTTTAATGTCAAGATAGAGCACTGTCCCATGAAATCCTTCCATCACAAGATATTCAGTAGGTGTCACTCTGTAAGGTGCACTAAATTGATTTGTTTTTATTTTCAAGATGGGGCAGTCAACCCAAAACAGATGAAATTGCTGTGATGAATAGTCTCTGTACATTCATTTTGCCACCATTGCACACATTTTAAAAATCAGCCCATAAAGCTTTTGTTTTTCCTGTTTTTGTTGTTTACCCTTTTCCTCTAATTCATATTTTATGTAAAAGTAATTTCTTTTGAGGTCTAATTGTTATGTAGGCACACTTACAGCATACATCAGAAGCAGCTGTTTCCTGGATTTCCCAGTTATTTGCTACAGTTTATGTGTGATACCTCAAAAACTCAATATGTAGTTTAAGAAGATCGTAATAAATGCTGCATGAATGCTCCCTCATGATTCAAATTGTATTTTTCTCATAAAATTAGGAACACTATGCAGTACTAGGTATTGTGGAAAACAATGTATTTAATACATTTGATTAAATACATTTAAATATGTAGTTGTAACAGTGTTTTAATGGACATGTATTATTGTATCTTTGATTGATTATTTTTATAAACTGTCATGCATAAAAGTGTAAGATTGAGAGATATTTCTGTCCATAAAACAAATTAGGAGTACTCAGGATCAATCAAAAATAACTTTTCCCCCCAAGTAACTAATTGAGTTCAAGGGACTTTGGGAATATCTATTTTTGACATTCCTTCTCCTCTACCCAAAGCCCAAGCAATTTTCAAATCTATGAAAGATGATGAAGATGGAAAGGATGACAGCTTATTGAATATTTCTCACTGGGTTTACTAATTGGAAAATTATACTGCTTGTGTTACTTCTCGTGAGAGCTAGATCTGGAAAGGTCAGAAGCAAACTGGTACCAGACTGGTCTATTACAATTTATTTATTTATAATTCACATTTCTAAGGCTGATCAATTCACTGACAAACCTCCGGGCCATACAGTTTTAGTAATAAAAACACATTATATCTACTGGTTCACCTGACCAAAAGTAGAGTGAAGTACAATATTTGCTTCACGGCCCATTGTGAAGCACATATTGGAGTATACATAGAATTTATTCTTAAATCCCTGCATGTAAAGAATAACAGAATAGCAGAATGACAGTTGGAAGGGACTTTGGAGGTCTTCTAGTCCAACCCCTTACTCAGGCAGGAAAACCTATACCATTTCATTCAAAGCTTCAACTTTTAGTGTTGGCCTTTAGACATCTCTGAGTATCCATTGCAGAAAAGGTCCAATGTACTATTTCAGATTCTGAGGCTCAAATATTTTACTTTAGTCTACTAATTTACAATAGTACGATGCTATAATGAGACAATGAGAATTAAAAAAATGCCTTTTTCACATTTCTGTTGGTCTAGGAGGAGGAGAAGGAAATCCTTTTAGTACCATTATTTCAACAAATGATTTCCTTCAGCTTTCGAGAAGATCAAGACCTGAGTTGCAGCCTCCTGTACTCATTGTCCAATTTAGGATCATAGAACCAGAGCTGGATGGTACAATCCCAGCCCTATAAATTGCTGAACAAAGAAAATAAATGTTTAACCAGAGTTTCAGAACAAGTATTTGGGAAAGGAAATATAATGGTTCTCAATGAAGACTCTGATTTATTAAATTACCTGACCACCAATCAAGTAAAGCTGAAACAAAAGCAATTTCAGTTCAGTAGAAGTGAGCCCAGTGATCTTATGTGCAACATATTATATTTCTTGTTTTCACCATCTAGTTGCATCAATGGATGAGCAATCTCATATAGGTTTAAATTTAGAACCTACCATTATTGTGGAAAAATGATTTGAAAAAGGTATAAGGCTTGCTTGGTCCTTACCAAATTGCAGTATGTAAGGCAGCAAATCTCTTTCTTTGCAGCAAAGGAAAACTATCCTCTTTGGGCTGGATTAACAGACAATAAAATCCAAGAGCCAGCACTTGCTATAGTTTTGTATTCCTCACCTGAGGATTTTTAAAACTATTATATTTGAGCTCAGAGGGCCTGATTTTGATAATCACCATTTCATTTTATAGTCTGGTTCATCTGAAGAGAAATGGAGCTTAGAGCCATTCTCTGTAGAGAAATGTTATGACAAGAAAGAATGTCCTGCAGAACTGCCTGGGGTTTTAGGCTGTCCAAAGAGAGCCTTTGTATGCCTAAAATGTATATCTAACCTGGATTTGTTTTGTTTTATTTAAAAAGAGATGCATTTTAGGCACAAGCAGGCAAAACTCACTGTTGTCTGCTTTTATACTTTTTAATAGTAGGACAATGTAAATTGTTAGCTGAACTCCTGATATCATGTGCAAAAGTACATTTAGTGACAATCCCATCTTATGTGTTTCTATTCTGCTGTTCTTTGCTTGAGAGACCATAATTAAAGGCCCAAGTGAACTATAGCCAGAGGTTTGTTTTAGCAATTTTTGTTGCAGTCTTGGATAACACTGAATAAGTATGTAGAGATTTACAGTCAAATAAAGAAAAATATTTTTATCCCAGTGTCTGAATGTCAAACTAAAGCATTAAGTAAAACATGTTCTTTTTAAATTTTAGCATAAGTATGATTTACTAGATAAAAGCAAACAAGAATGTAGCTCTGGCCAAAAATATTTCTACCACATGTAAAAAACAGAATATCCACAGTAGATCTGCCTCAGCAGAAACTGACTTTAATTATAATTAATACATTCTAGGCTTTGTACACTCCTTTGCATGCCTCTATTAACACTGCACTGCCTTTCACATATTGGTTTAGCTTTGCTGAGCCCATGGAGAAAGAATTGCTTCATGACTTTAGGGCAGTGGTGGCACACGTGCCAGAGGCGGCACTCAGAGCCCTCTCTGTGGGCACGCATGCCATCGCCCCAGCCCCGCCTCTCCCCGCCACCTCTCCTCACCAGCAGTGCCCCAGGAGGAGAGTTGCCCCTGGGTGCAGCCTGCATGGAGCAGCACAGGCAAGCACATGGCAGCTGGGCAGCAGGGTCAAGACTCCACCCTCATGCCCCAGATGATGCTCAGGGCATGGGCGGAGGGCATAGCCACCATGGTGCTGCAGGGCTGTCTGGGTGATCTGCTGCGGCGGGCCGTGGAGGCAGTGGGTGGCCCTGCGGGCAGATGGGGTGGGGCAGAATGGGGGGGTGGAGCAGGGGCAGATGAGGCAGAGGGCAGAGCAGGTGAGGTGGGGGCAAACGGGGCAGGGCGGGGGTGGGGCAGTTTTGGGGCACTCAGTCTCTAAAAGGTTTGCCATCACTGCTTTAGGGTATTCAGCTGATAAACTGAACAAAGTTCATTCACTTCCAATAGTTGGAAAGATATGAGACCATTTCTCCCATATAGAATCCACCCATGAGTGAGAGCATACAAGACTTTCAATTTCATAACTGACATTCACAACAAAAATGACCTTCGGATTCATCCCATATTTCTATTTCCATCTATTAATTAAACTTTGTTATATGAAAATTATACACCTATCTTATATGCCTGCAAAAATCTTACAGACCTATGGTCATTGCTGCTGCACAGAAGCCATGGTGGCACTGTGGTTAGAATGCAACATTGCAGGCTAACTCTGCCAACTGCCAGCAGTTTGATCCTGACCGGCTCAAGGTTGACTCAGCCTTCCATCATTCCAGTGTTGGTAAAACGAGGACCCAGATAATTGGAGGCAATGTGCTGACACTGTAAATTGCTTAAAGAGGCTGGTATGACTTGTTTCCATATTTACAGTCAGCCAATATGACCTAAAGTTAAGTGTTTCATCCTTGGAAGCATCTTTCCTATTCTAACCTTTTTAATCAGAGGATATGAGTCAAAGTGTTACAGAACACTTCAGGTTCCCTCCATGCAAACATTGTTTTTTTCTAGAACCTCTGTGCAGCAGCAATTAATTTTAGGATCTAGATCCTTGTGCAAAAGATATCCAGTAGTTGTTTCTGAATACCAAATCTGGAGAGTTGAATGACAGGAAAGGTTATTGTGGGTTCTCCTGCCTCCAGGTTACTATTGTTAAACAATTCTTGTAATTATTTTGTCTTCCTCCTAAATCTGTCAGAATATCCCAATCTATGTTTTATTCACTTCTGCTGTAGGGTTTCCTGCATCCTTCACTTCCACCACTTTCTTCCAAGCAAGAGAAGCAAGCACATCAAGGAGAATCAAAAGGGAAATATCCCCTCCCATCTTCAAAAGCAGCATATGACTCATTTTATGAAGCGCTGGTCTAGGCAGCCATCTGAGACCCTTTCAAATGACAAGGGCAACCTTGGTTGTCATTTTCTACAAATAACTAAGCTGCCCTTTTTATTGTTTCAATTTGAAATGAAAAGCACCCTGTTTCCCACCAAAGGATTTGCAATGACATTAAAGGTGGAAGGATGCTGGTTTCTGTCTATAATTAGAGTGCAGGGTTACAGCAAAGAACCTTTTACACTTTGGATTTTGGACTCAACATAAAGTTTCAGCATTTTTCTGATTATTAATTTTCTTTGGAAGTCCACTGTGGCTGGTTACATATATAACAGATGAAATATTGTTTACTTACTCAGCTTTCTGTTTCTTGTAAGATTGGATGGCTCCAGAGCTTTCAAGGATATCCAGCTTCTAATAGTAAATGGAAACAAAACAAACTTGGTGAAAATGCATTAATAACAGCATCCTCTACTAATAAACATATTAGCTGTTGGTGAACCATAAATCTTGGCAGAACTTAAAGTCTTCAGTAATGTTTCTCTCATTTTTTTGCTTTGCAATGGTAGTAATAGGACAAAACAAATGCTTCCATTTTCTATCAGTCATGCTACATGTTATAATATACTGTATATTTTCTCTTACAATTTAAAGTAATGTGCTATCTCATTTTATTTTACTCATGATTAATTGGTTCCAATGAGTACAAAAAACAAAGAGTACCAAACATAAGGAATAATATAGTGAGTCACAGGTAACCAACATCAACAACTGGCTGACAAACTGTACCCAATGAGTAGTTCTTAATGGTACTACATCTACATGGAAAGAAATAAGCAGTGGGGTACCACAAGGCTCTGTGGTACCCCACTTCTAGTCCTACTTGAGCAAGGAGTTGGACTAGAAGATCTCCAAGATTCCTTCCAGCTCTATTCTGATTGATTGGCAGGTGCTAATGTGCATTGAGTACTAAACAAAAGATGAATATTGGGACAAAATTTTGGAGTCAAAATGCATTGAGTGCTAAATTTGATCAGTTTCAAAGCAGTTGAGTACCAAGGTACCACTGTACTTACATTTGGAGTCTAGCTTCTGTAGAAAATATTAAAGAAGAAATACAGATTCTAGAACATCAAACTATGTGTTATTTTTATGTTATGAAATGTTGACTTCATACTACAATAGGTAGGGCTGTGTCTTAGGTTCACATCCAGATAGAGCTGGAAAAACTAAAAGCTCAAAGGAAGTGATGGCAAGTTGTAACATTAAACTACAATGGAGGAAAAAAAGTAGATTTTTGATTACGGCAGCCACATGAAGATATGTGACCCAAAGTAAAAATTAATATATGAATTCTAGCTTAGGTTTCAATAGTATTCAAACTATATTAACTAAGATAACCATACTTTAGTCCCATTAAAAGTAATTAATCCTGACTAATACCTGTATATCTCAGTGATTTCAATAAGATTAATTTGATATGGAGCCAATATTGAAAGCTATGAATGGGGAAAAGTTGAAGAATTTTAACAGAAACTATTACAATTAGTATTTAATAAATCTTATTCATTTTGCATGAACACTTGGGCTCATGAAAAAGTATATAAACATTTAAATTATGCAAATCATTTGATTCTTATCTCGCAAAGGCAAATGTTCACTGATAGAAAATGAGTCTTTTTTTACACATGAATAAATTTATTAAATATCTGAATATATATTACAAATAAATTAATCATGAAAGCTAAACCTATAAAGTTGTCAAAGACCTCTGCCTCTGATGGTTTTTTAATGAATTAAATAAAGTATACTTTTTTGCCATATGCTACCAGAGGTATTTCAGAAGAACAAGTTCTTGTTATCATGCTGAATTATCACAACTTTAGCTTCCATTTTCTATCATTATTTTCAAATAGATCATGCCTACTTCTGGTGAAAACCTGTTAAAATAATTCTGTTTATGACAGGGAAGAATGAATCTACAGTTGTTGAAATGCAATGACATTTTCAAAAGTGATTCATTCTCAACACATATTTAAATTTTGGATGCATTTTAGATAAAGGCAGATAAACTAGGGAAGTAATCCAATTTTAAATTGACTATGCATTCTATCCCATGTATATTATTTGATCATATACTGTATTCATTGCAACAAATTTATAGCCCAATGATGTGGTTGTATTTTGAATGGGCAAAATTCAGAGGTTTCATATTAGCTATAGTTTGGCAGAATGAAGCAACCACTTCACCAGCAGATTTGGGTGATGAGGATCATGAGCAGAGAGTGACTATTAATATTCTACTGTAATTTCCAAAGACGAGGAATGAAGAATGAGCTACCTGAATATTAGGACTATGCCTATCCTTATGAAAAGGTTCTGGCCTCTGGAAAAAAAAATTCAAAGTATCCAAAAGAGGTATGACTACTTTAACAATGTGAAAATAAGTACTTGATATATGCTGTCATATATCAGGCATTTCTTTTAAAGGATTGAACAGCTCTATTAGGTGTGATGCACCCTGATTTCAGGAGAAAACATGTTGGCTTCTCTAATACAGCAAAATGTCTTGGCCCAACCTCCTCCGATTGTATGAGCTTGTGCTATTCACCTCTACTCCCCTTTATGCAGTTATATGCCCAACTTTTGAATTTAAAACCGTGTTGCTTCTGTTTCAATGCTTTGAGTTCCTCAGGCTGTCTCTGAGATGGTCCCTACTGAAACTGCCCAAGTGGGATTTTCTTTAGAAGTGGAAACATGCATCCTCTGAAGGAAGCATGTCTTTTATTTATTAAAAGCATTAATATTTTCCTTTTCCGTGCCAGTACAAAACACTCAAGGGAATTTAAAACAAACCAACAACTAAAATCAAAATTAAAGCAATCAAACACTATAATTAATTAAAAGGGAATACACACTTAATGAGAGACATCAAATAATAACAATATAACCAAATTATCAGGTTTTTTAAAGATAAAAATTAAACAAAATGTGTTCATCCAGAAGAACAAAATGCAACCAAGAACAGAACTACTTCAGCTTGGATTTGAATGTCATCCAAAGGAAGACCAAATAAATCCAGACAGAAGGGTATTCCACAATTTTGTGGCAACAACAGCAAAAAAGTCTTGTTGCACAATTCTGCTGAATCCTTATCATTCTAATTGACCTAAGAATACTAACTTTTGGAAAGCACAAAAGAAAACAGAAATGTTCATGATTCCATCATTCTAAGACACAGCTTTTTAGGAAAATTGGGAACTACACTTTGAAATGTAATTGTAACAAGGACATAAATCCATACATGCATACATGCTTTGTTGGTTTGGGTCACATTCCTTGACATTTAGATGCTTAATCAGTATAGGCAAAAATCCTCAAAACTGAAAAGTAGATAGCTTCCCACACTGGGGACCAAACTGGATCAGCTATATTTGTAATGATGCCTTCTGACATAAATGTTTCATCTAACTTCTTCCTGGTAGAGTCCCTTTCTGGAAAATCATACTGCATACTTTCTGGCAGCTTAGAATGGACTGACAATCTTGCATGATTTGTGAGGAAAAAGCAGACTTACAGCTGGAAAAGAAACAGAGGATTTGGCCTCTCCTAAAGTTTTCTGTCCCGCTACTTTTTTATAGTGAGGTTAAAGTTTACAAACTGTTGCTAAAAGAACAGATAAATTGCCCCTACTTGCCCCCATATTTTGTCTAGCTACAGTCTGGAAAGGATTTTTAATTGTCAATCCTTTGAGATAGGCCATATCAAGAAATAGACACCACTGGGATATAGAAATGCTACTTTATTGTTACACAATCTTGAAACCTTGCCCAAAAGCTTCAATGCCACTTTTTTATGAACAAGATCAAGGAAGGTCTGTTCCAAGTCTCTTTCTCATGCTTTATACTTTCTCTGTGCCAGTTAATCATTTTACCTCTTTTTCAAGACCAGAATTGAATTCCTCTACATTTATACGTGGGTTTTCATCAACTTTGAAACAATAGTGAATAATGAGAAGGAAGGGGAAGGAAAGAGTAGCAGTAGAATCTATAAGCTATGACTTCCCAGAGGAAACAAAAATGGACATATCTGATCAGGATATTTGATCTTAAGCTATTCATTTTAGATCTTATATATGAATCATTCTTTTACACTAGCTAATATAATAATGCATTAATTCCATTTAGAAATGCATAAATATTCTTTTGAATTGCAATTTTCCCTGGAAAGAGAGATCAGTGTCTTCTAAAATCCTGTAATACCTCTTGTTATGCCTGGGCCTGTGATTGACAGAGCAGGTGCAGGAAGCTTCAGAGAGACCCGGGCAGACTACATGGCTGCCCGGGCCAGACAGGCTGTCTCCAGCCTATTGCGCACGCACAAAGCGGGAAAATACATTGCATTTATTGGCTGACACTGTTCCCTGCAAAAGGGTATAAAAGGGATCCGTGCCATTTTATGTTGTGCTGTTGAAGCTTGAATAAAAAAGCAACTGTTGTTACTCCCGCTTCGTCTCAATGCCTTACCAATGCACAGAACAGGACTGAATCAGAATAGAGCTGGAAGGGACCTTAGGACTGAATCAGAATAGAGTTGGAAGACACCTTGGAAATCTTCTAGTCCAACCCCCTGCTCAAGCAGGAGACCCGTTACTATCTCAGACAAGTGACTGCCCAGTCTCTTCTTAAAAACCTCCAGTGATGTAGCACCCACAACTTTTGAAGGCAAGCTGTTCCACTGGTTAATTGTTCACACTGTTAGGAAGTTTTTCCTGAATTCCAGGTTGCTCCTCTCCTTTATTAGTTTACATCCATTGTTTCTTGTCCTGTCCTGTGGTGCTTTGGAAAATAAGTTGACCCCCTCCTCTTTGTGCAACTTCTCAGATACTGGAATACTGCTATCATGTCCCCCGTAGTCCCTCTTTTCTCTAGATTAGCCAAACCAAAATCCTGCAATGGTTCTTCATATGTTTTGAACCGTTAAGCTAAATGTTATTTGTTATATCACTGGTTTGGGGATTTATAAAAGCTCAGTTTTAAGGTGAAAATATGGCACATCTGGGCCCATGGAGGGAAGGATTAATGGTCCTAGCCTCTTCTTCCAGAAACCTTTTTGATTTATGACCCATGGACCCATCTTTCTGCTATGGCTTAGCTACATGGAAGCTACTGCAGTTCCACTTATCTTTGGAATATCCTGGTATTCATCCCTTAGTCTTACTCTATGAGAACTTGATCTGTCCTTCTGGCAAATAACAAGTTTTAAAATGGAAATAATGAAATGATTTCTGCACTAGGAACCTTGTCTTATTTCATAATGGCATTTGGAAAATGGATTAATCTACAAGAGAAAAAAACAAAATCAAAGGTAGGCTTTATTTTTTTATGGATAACTCAAAAGTTATACTTTACAAAACTGCATGTAATTGTCTCAGTAGACTGGTCTGCTATAATCAGTGAACTCCAGAAATACTGTTTTCAAGTTCCCAAAGCTGATATTTGCGATGAAGGGTGGAGGGCAAAGAGGGTAATTACCAACTCTTACTGTACACCATACTATCACAACATATGTTTTGTTATGTTGGTATTATCATGGTTAGGTAGAAGAATCAGTGACCCCAGATATTAGCAAAAAAGAAGTAAATCTTGAACTCAGACATTATGCCGGTAACTTGCATGTGCAGAGAAATAAAAGTAAGAGAGAACAAAGCTTCTACTGCACAAACAACAACTAATGCTGTTTCCTGGTTGAAAACATGTACTTATTTCTACAGAAATAAACAAGGCTCTTGAAAGAAATGCCCCCTTGTTTCTTTTTACCTGGATTTATATTTTCCCAGAAACTTTCAATCAATAAAGAATGAGGCTGGGAGAAAATGATAAATCCCACCAGTTTCCTGTCTTAATCCAACACTTTTACCTCTAGTTTTAAACCCCCAAACTTTCCCTTCCAGTTCAAAGAATGGGTGGGGAAAACATCACCCTGTTTCTAAATGCCCAAATCCAAGTCTTGTCCTAATGAGAGTACTGTATGTATTTAGAAATAAATGCTATCTAAATGGCTGGGAGGCTACTTAGGTAATAGCACTAGATTTCCTTCTAGTTCCCCAACCTAAAACTTTGCCAATGGGGCAAAGAAAGGGGGAAAAGTTTATAGGCATTACTATAGAAGCCACAGTAGCGTAGCTTGTATTCCTGAATTCAACATAAGGTACTATTTAATCAGTAAAAAAAATAATATTGGTCTACCCACCATGATACAAACAACATAAATTCCCCAAACTATGATGACAATGATTAGACCCAGTGTTATCCTTGGAGTGAAAACTTGTTTTGCCAGAGTATCTCTGTAGTCTTTTTTTTCTAAGCTAAGTAACTAGATCTGATGGATAGAGGGGAGATAATGGTCATACTTTCCTGGATCTCATTTGAACAGGGTCACTTCCTTTCTTAAATGCTGTACTTGATTGTTCATGACATCCCTAGTTGCCCAGATACACAATACAATACAATCTCTCAGGGCGTTGTGAGACTCAGGCAGTTAGATGTGGTAATGTGAACACTTCTCTTAAATGGTTTAGCAGAACAAGCCATTCTTGCTATTAGTTCAGCTAGGGATGAACGAATCTGTCATATTCAATTTTTCTCAGGTTCTTATTTTTGTACTCTTAAATTCAGTTTGTTCTGTTTCCAGGTCAGTCTGAGTTTCTCAAAAACACACCATTGAAAATCTGAACATGTTTTTTCCATATTTCTACTAATATCTGAATGGATATAGATACAGATTTGACTAACATGTATTCATTTATGGTAGTTTTCCCTTTCTTGATGCAATTTGAATGTTATTTTCACAATATTTCTATTTCTTCTGCATATCTTTCCTTGCGTTGCTTTCCTATGTGCATTTTTAATAGGAAAATTGCACTGAGACTTAAAGCTTGAAAGATTGTTGTTGTTGCTGTTCATTTATTTAGTTGCTTCCTACTCTTTGTAACCCAGACTTTGTAAAAGACACTGTGTGTGTTTCTGAGAAAAGCCTGACAATAACAGGACAATGATGTCAGCAGGACTGAATCTGACCCAGAAGATAGCTCAGGGCTAGACTTGATGCCCACTTCGTCAGACAGGATACCCTTATTTTTTTAATCAATTTCCTCACTCAGACATGACTAGTCATTTGGGTGTCATAACTCAAGATCATTCTTGGGCAGGGAGAAGCAATTGGGGTTATTATAGACAGACAGATATATGACATGCTAATCAAACTACTTGCCCTTTTTCATATCCAAACATCAGCTATATGGATAATTTACTGCAAAAATATTTGAGACTGTTAATTATGAAAATTATGAGGCTATTTGGAATACTGAATCTCAATCATGACATTTTTATTTTTTGCCACAAATCAGATTGAACACGATGACCAGCTCTTCTATGTTTTAAATCATTAGCAGCAGTACATCACACACCCTGACAAGTGTGAATACAAGTTAACCATTAGAATTCTTCAATTGTATCTTTCAACTGCTCACATTTCACTGATTCCAGGGAAGCTGATGGCATCCAGAATGCAGCAAACTCTAAAACCTGTATTTGTCTGAAATGGTATGGGGTCCCCTTCAAGGCCAACAGAGATTCCCAGATGACAGTATTACCCCTCTTTCCCTGCCCTGGGGCCTTGGCTGGTGGAATATCCTAAATCCATCCAGGCACATTTCAGAAAGGGAAACTCTCTCTTTAGTCAGCTCTTGGTAATACATGCCAGGTCTTTAATGAGGTTATGAATAAGAAGAGCTATATTATTAATTGGCCTGCCATTAAACAACAGCTGAACACCGGGCCTCTGTTGGTCTGCTGAAGTTAAAGTCATATCATAACATAAGCTGCAAAAATGTACAGAGTTGTTCTAGGCTATCTTGAATACAGAAAAAAAAAGTTCTTGCTTTGCAGTTTAAACAACCTGGCAGGAGGGAGTAATTAGCAAGGAAATTCATTGTATTTAGTTTGCTTGTCAGGTCAGGCTAAGAAATGAAACTGCTTATGCTTCCTGTTTTAATATGCTGCTTATTAAAAGGATTTTAAAAATCTAAAAGGCCTGCCTTTGCATTGTGTCATAACATCAGTTCCTATGAACTCAGAGAATGCTGTGGTCACTGCATAACTGAATCATTTTTGTGATGATACTGTATCATGATGCACCTCTTACTTTTTTGACATCACAGTAGGTTGCTATCAATGCCAATGAGGTTTCTCTCTTGTTTAGCTTGTTGCATGAGTTTTATTAGTGTCTACATTTCATTAATGCATATTCAGTTGTTATCAACTCATTGTATGTGGTATATTTTTCCCTCACAACCCCATCTGAGATTAGTAGACTTCATAACAGAAAGAGTGTAAACTGCCCTGAAGCCGTAGCAGTCAGTAGCAAGTGTTCAGAGTGAAGATTGTGTAGAACAAGCTTGTAAACACTTGCACCAAGTTATATGTGAAAACAACCCCATTTTATTTCAATGTGGTAAGTGAAATCATAGCCCCACTCTGGTAATGAAAATATATGCTTATACAGTACCCATTCGTGTTTAATAGGTTGTATATACACTTCTAGATGACAATTGCACAAAATCAGATCTGCAATAATATACTTAATATACAATATTACTTAGATGTATGTTTCTGTTTGTTTGTCTTTGCAGACAGTAAAGAGCTAGCATGAAAAAAATCTTGTTTAATTGCCTTCCAAGGTCTTTGTCTCAAGAATTCCAAGAATATAATCTTTCCTTTCATGGATATTAATTTTGAAAACTTCAACAACTTTTATTATTGACTAGGACCAGTGATAATTCCAGCAAGATCAGATATTTATATGATATCAACATCAATAAGATAAGAGCCACGGTGGTGCATTGGTTAGAATGCAGTTGTCAAGGTTCCAACTGATGGAACCAAATAAATCAGAACTCCAAGGCACATGATTTCCTCAAAGAACATGTTTATTGGATACATAATGTCAGCACGGTCAAATGTGAAACCAAATCTAAAATCCCCCTCAAGGATTCAGAGTAATTCAAAGTAATAGTTCCCACCCCCCTATTTAGCTATAAATCACATTCTCTGATACAGGCATGTCAAACTCGTGACATCACATGACATCATGCAACGTATTAGAGCTTTTTTGCCATTGCCAGCAATGGGGTGGGCACGGCTCTGGTATGATGAAACCGGCCCGCGGGCTGGCAGTTTGACACCCCTGTTCTAATAGAACTACTTGGTGGGCTTTCTAACAGAATGTCCCTCCTTCTCCACTATGGTGTGGGGATGACCATGGTTCCCACAGGATCTATTCATGTTTAGACTAGCAGAAATGCCTCATCACCCCTCGCTGTCTTGTGGCAGCCTAGATTGACAAAGAGAGCTGCCAGGTTCATTGTAAAGTTGACAGCAATACTAACTTCTGCTGACTCCTGGCTGCCAGCAGTTCAGCAGTTCAATTCTCACTGGCTCAAGGTTGACTCAGCCTTCCATCCTTCTGAGGTCGGTAAAAAGAGGATCCAGATTGTTGGGGACAATATGCTGACTGTCAATGCATCCGCTGTCGTCCGTAAGTAAGAACAAAAGGAACGCCGGTACACACTGAGCTCATCGACCGATTTATTGTGAAGATGAAACAAAGTCAGCACTGGGAGTGGTTTTCTCCCAGCGCTCTATAACTGTGTGCCACACCCTGTGCTCCTGCCCCCAACTCCAAACCAACATCCACTCAAATTGGATAAATGCTCCACCCTTTCCCTGTGCTCTCCCTTTCACCGATGGAGCCCCACCCCCACAT
This sequence comes from Crotalus tigris, assembly GCF_016545835.1. Classification (NCBI taxonomy): domain Eukaryota; kingdom Metazoa; phylum Chordata; class Lepidosauria; order Squamata; family Viperidae; genus Crotalus; species Crotalus tigris. The sequence goes on from NW_024096970.1 coordinate 16,122,273, forward strand.
CCCTCTGTCCGTGCGTCCGGTCCGCGTGTTACCTTCCCGCCGCCAAGCTCTCCCTGCCTACCGGCCCATCTGTCTGGTAAGTATCCCCCACCCTTTACCCACGCTGGATTCTCCTGTAGGGGCATAGGGTTCCCGTTCCGCGTCGACGTGCCGGCAGTCATTCGACTTGCCGACCGCAGCTGCCCCTCGGGGAATTCCGGGTTTGCCGACACCAGCTGATCTGCAGGGAATTCCGGGCTTGCTGACACCAACTGATCGTCGGGGGATTCCGGGCTCGTAAACAGGCCGGCGCCCGTTTGCGCTTGCGCGTCTGCATGGAGAGGTGGGTCAATCAAGTAGCCCTGCTCAGGTTGGGCTTCAGCTGTGACGGCATGTGGCTCAGCGGATTCCGGAGGTTGTGGGCTGCCGTCTGCTCCCCCCCATCCCCATTTGCATGTCAAGCCCCCGGGAGCTTGACATGCGGCCCCTTCTACCATGTCTCCTCCTGGAAAAGAGAGAAGAGGGTATGAGTACATGGCATTACACCCGTTTTGCCCTGGCTTCCCCGGACACCTACAGTGGAATGCTCGGATCAGCTTTGGGGTGTTTATATCCCCCTCCCCTACCCAGGTTGCGTCCGAGAGCGGATACCCCTTCCACCGTAAGAGGTATTAGAGTTTCCCATACCGCCTTCGGGAGTCCAGGACCTCCTGTACCTCGTAATGGGACCCCGAGACTGGCCCTGGCACCCCGGTAGTGTAGGGACTCCCATGTGCAGGTTTGAGGAGGCTACTGTGAAACACAGGATAGATTCTTCCTAAGGAGGCGGGTAACCGTAATTGGACTGTGACTGGGTTGATCACTTTAGTTATCTGAAAGGGACCTACATATTTCGGACACAGTTTCCTGCGTGGCACCTGTAATCGAAGATACTTGGTGGCTAGGTACATCCAATCTCCTACCTTGAACGGTTTGTGCTCTGCCCTTTTTTTATCCACCTGGGCTTTGACAGCCGCCTCGGCCTTCCTCCGTGTTGCTCTAACCCGTTCCCATAACCCTGTTACTTGGGAATACCATGTCTGGGGTGTCTGTCCACTATCTACCTCTGGCGACCATTCGGGAATTGGGTTAAACTCTACCCCATGCACTATCTTGAACGGGGTATACCCAGTACTGTTGTGGACGGTGTTATTATAGGCCACCTCAGCAAACGGTAGGAGGTCCACCCAGTCCGTTTGCTGAAACGACACATAACTGCGAAGGTATCGCTCCACCATTGTGTTTGCTCTTTCTGCCGCCCCGTTGGTGCTAGGATGATAAGCTGAGCTTAGCCCCTGGGATAAACCCAGTAGACAAATGAACTCCCTCCAAAACCGTGCAGTAAATTGCACCCCTCTATCTGATATAATTCTCTTGGGTGTGCCATGGAGCCTATAGATATGTTGAATGAACAGCCGTGACAGTCGCCGTGCTGATGGCAGGCCTCTACATGGAATAAAATGCGCCTGTTTGGAGAACAGATCGACCTCCGTCCAGATCACGTTATAACCTCGGTTTTCGGGTAGCTCTACAATGAAATCCATGGCGATCTCCTCCCAGGGCCGGGATGGGTTGGCCACTGTCTGCAACAGTCCCATGGGCTTTCCTATCCAAGGCTTAGCACTGGCACACACATGGCATTCTCTTACGTATTGTTCCACATCTACTTTCAGCTTAGGCCACCAGAATTGTCGCCGTAGTAAATGTAAGGTTTTTAGAAATCCAAAATGGCCTGCCTGCTTAGCATCATGGCACCTTCGAAGGACAGATTTATGCAGAGCTTCAGGCACATACATCTTATCGCCTTTCCAGGCCACGCCATCTCGATTGGTCAGCCACCCTGGATGCTCATTCGCCCACTTGTCCGTCAGCATGGCGGTCCTAAAGGCGTCTAACTCGTCCACTTGCAATTTGTGAATTGCACTATTGGTTATCTCCTGCTGAGCACGGGGCATTAGTGCCTGGATGACCTCCTCCCGTTTGCTATGATACTGCGGCATCCGCGATAACGCGTCGGCCAGAAAGTTCTTCCCTCCCGGCACATACCTCAGCACGAACTTAAATCGGCTGAAGTATTGGGCCCATTGGACATGTTTGGGGGCTAAGCCCCTCAGGGATTGTAGTGCCTCCAGGTTCTTGTGGTCTGTCCACACCTCAAAAGGTAATTCAGCCCATTCTAGAAGATGTCGCCATGTCGTCAAAGCCATATCAACGGTTGGCCCGGGCGGGGTTTCCCCGTAAGGTGTTTCGTCCGCAAAAGCTCTGTGAGGGGCTGAACTACGGTGGCAAATGATGGAATGAATTGGCGGTAGAAATTCGCGAATCCAAGGAAACTTTGCAGCTGACGCCTGGTCTTGGGGGCTTGCCAGTCCAGTACCGCCTGTACCTTACTCGGATCCATTTCCACCCCATTCCCCGAAATACGATACCTCAGGTAATCTAGGCGCTCTTGGTGGAACTCGCATTTAGACAATTTTACATAAAGTTGAGCGTCGAGAAGCTTCTGTAGTACTTGTCTAACAAGACGAATATGTTCGTCCCTCGTTGTGGTGTATATTAAAATATCATCCAGGTACACGAGGACCCCTGGATATAGGTGCTCATGCAACACCTGATTTATTAATTGCATGAACACCGCAGGGGCCCCTTGCAATCCGAATGGCATGACGCGGAATTGAAAACTGCCTAATGGGCAGTTAAATGCCGTCTTCCACTCGTTGCCAGCTTTAATCCGTACCCTATAGTAGGCTTCTCGGAGATCTAATTTGGTAAATATGCGGCCCTTTCCTAAATGTGCCAATAAATCCTTCATAAGGGGGAGGGGGTATAAATGCTCGACGCACACTGCATTTAAACCCCGAAAATCGACACACAGGCGCAACGATCCATCCTTCTTTTCCTTGAAGAGCACGGGAGCCGCTATCCGAGAACGGGCTGGCTGGATGAACCCTCGCGCTAGATTTTGGTCAATATACCTACGGAGTTCTTGTACTTCGGTCAGTGTCATAGCGTACATCCGTGGTTTTGGGAGTTTAACCCCCGGCAGTAATTCAATAGCGCAGTCCGTGGGTCGGTGAGGGGGCAAGTGATTGCAATCTTTTTCGCTGAAGACATCCGCTAAATCCCTGTATTCCTCAGGGTATGGAAATTCCCCCTCCTTCTCCCGAAGTTGTGCCGCTAGCCCCGAGACCACAGGGACCCGATCTCCCGTACCAACATCCACTGGACTTGGGCCTATCCCAAGACGCACTTTACGGTAACCCCCCTCCCACCATATAGTGGGGGTCCATTTATCTAGCCATGCCAACCCTAGTATGACAGTCTCCATCATAATGGGCACCATGATAAAGCGTAGTACCTCCCAGTGGTCTCCCAAGTCCATGCGTACCCATTCAGTGACATGAGTAGCGGGGGCTCCTCCCAAAAGTGAACCATTCACCTGTTCAAATCGGATAGGTTGTGTTAATTTATATATCCGGAACCCACTATCCACCGCGACTTTCTTACTGATCAGACATCGTGTACATCCGGTGTCTAGTAAAGCCTGGCACGCCCTCTGTACCCCCGTTACCGGACTCGTTAGGACTATGGGTAGCACAAATGGCCTAATGGGGTCACTCACCATCGGGTCGACGGACCCGTCATCTGGAATGTCCTCATCGTCCCCTGGTTGGTAGCATGCCACCGCCGCAGACTCTGGAGTGGCCGGGGCGCCCCTTATCACAGCCGGTGTTGCCTGCTGGGTGACAGCTCTCGAATTCTCGGCAGCCTTCTTCATGGGGGTAGCTTTACCAATCGTTGCGGGCTTACGTGGGCTAGGCGCTGGGCATTCGGCTGCTCGATGGCCCGGTTGGTTGCAGCGGAAACACCGGAAACCAGCTTCCCCAGATGCACCAGACGATTTGGGTGTTGCCCGTGGCGGCTCCTGGCCTCCCTCTCAAGGCCTATCTCCAGAACGCCATGGCCGCAGGATGTCCCTACTCCTCGATGCACCTCTTTAACGCCCACCTCCAATTCGACCACTACCTTGAACCAGTCCCGAAGTCTATTCGGAACTCCCCTGTATACGCAAGCTTGACATAGGTCGTGGTCCAGCCCGGCCCGAAAATGATGCACCAGCATGCGTTCCGGCCATGAAGAATACAAGCGGCCGGCTAACCTACGGAAGTCCCACACATATTCGATAGCCGGGCGCTTCCCCTGCTGTAGCGCAAGGAGGTCTGCCTCTGCTCTCTGCGCTCGGGTAGGATCTTCGAATCTCCCATGCAAAGCGTCCAAAAACAGGCCCGCACTCCCCAATTCAGGGGCATGGTCGCTGTACAGGTCGGCTGCCCAGGCAGCCGCCTCTCCGCGCAGAGCAGCAGTGACTGCACTGACCATGGCCCATTGGGAGGCATATAATTGGGCATATTGATCTAAATGGCTTATAGCCTGACCCAGGAACATTGCCAGTTGATCAGGATTGCCGTCAAATGTGACAGGGATAGGAGGGGGTCCCCATGAACTCCCTGGACCCCATGGTCCCAGGGGTTGGCCTGACCTGATGTTGGCATATCCGGGTACAGGCCCCTGCTGTTCCACACCCCCTCTCACTACAGGACCTCTAGCCACATTCCTGGGACCAGCCTGCTGGGTTGGTTGCGGGTGACCCGGCGGGCCGCCCGACAGGAGACCCGTGACGGCTGACCCACCTGCTGGAGGCGGCAACCGCAGCCGTGGACTACTCAGATGGAACCTGGACGACAGGGTGCGCGCCGCGGAATTTTCTTCCGATTGCCACATGTTGGAAGCACCCCTGTAGCTCGCCTCGCCAAACCGATGTCGCAAAATCTCCATTGTATCTTGGCCCGGAGCCGTGGAATAGCTCCAGTCCTCATCATCCTCGGCAGTGACACGCCTCTCCCTCCATCCCGAGTGAATGGGTTTCGGCTTGGGCGTCAGAGGTTGCCCGGTCTGCACCCCGGTCAACGCCGGGCTTTGCCACCACTCCTCCTGTGGCTTCACAGCCCCTGTCTCATCCACTCCGGGCCCCGGGTTTGTGGCCAACAGCAACTTTGGCCGCACCACAGGCTACTCAGCCGCCTGGTCCGGCACCGGAACAGCCTCAACAACGTTGCCAGCCTGCACCTCCCCCTCGGCCAGGGAAATGCCCTGCGTGCCTTCCACCATACCTCTCTCCTCTACAGCAAGCACAAAATTGAAGGAAGAAAAGGGAGTGCTGACTTACTGTCAATGCATCCGCTGTCATCTGTAAGTAAGAATAAAAGGAACGCCGGTACACACTGAGCTCATCGACCGATTTATTGTGAAGATGAAACAAAGTCAGCACTGGGAGTGGTTTTCTCCCAGCGCTCTATAACTGTGTGCCACACCCTGTGCTCCTGCCCCCAACTCCAAACCAACATCCGCTCAAATTGGATAAATGCTCCACCCTTTCCCTGTGCTCTCCCTTTCACCGACGGAGCCCCACCCCCGCATCCCTCTGTCCGTGCGTCCGGTCTGCATGTTACCTTCCTGCCGCCAAGCTCTCCCTGCCTACCGGCCCACCTGTCTGGTAAGTATCCCCCACCCTTTACCAACGCTGGATTCTCCTGTAGGGGCATAGGGTTCCCGTTCCGCGTCGACGTGCCGGCAGTCGTTCGACTTGCCGACCGCAGCTGCCCCTCAGGGAATTCCGGGTTTGCCGACACCAGTTGATCTGCGGGGAATCCCGGGCTTGCTGACACCAGCTGATCGTCGGGGGATTCCGGGCTCGTAAACAGGCCGGCGCCCGTTTGCGCTTGCGCGTCTGCGCGGAGAGGCGGGTCAATCAAGTAGCCCTGCTCAGGTTGGGCTTCAGCTGTGATGGCGTGCGGCTCGGTGTATTCCGGAGGTTGTGGGCTGCCGTCTGCTCCCCCCCGTCCTCGTTTGCATGTCAAGCCCCCGGGAGCTTGACACTGACTCTGTAAACCGCTTAAGAGGACTGTAAAGCACTGTGAAGCAGTATATAAGTTTAAGTGCTATTGTTATATTGAATAATATTGATAAGATATGTAACAGAGACAGTTTGGTCTAGTGGTTAAGGCACCAAACTAGAAACCAAGAACTGTGAATTTTAATTCTGCCTTAGGCATAAAAACTGGTCAGGTGACCTTGGGCAGTCACTCTCTCTCAGCGCAGCTCACCTCACAGGGTTGTTGTTGTGGGCAAAACAGGAGGAAGTATGTTTGCTGCTTTGAAGAATTATTATTATTATTATTATTATTATTATTATTATTGCTGTTGTTGCTGTTGTTAAGGATGGGATAAAAAAATCTAAAAAATAATAAAAAATAACAGAAAATATGATCAAGTAGAATGTAAGATTCAGATACAGTGCAATGACAAAATGACAAAAAATAATTTCTACTGGGAAAGTGATCCTGAAAACAGTGACTATAGTTCTGTGCTTATATACTGCACCTCCAGAGTGCAGTGAGACTTATGTCTTTACTGAACCATACAGACCTACAAGAGGATGTAGAACTATTCCTAGTTCTTCTCTTCTAGGACTGATCTTCCAGAAGTACTCCAAGCAAGCAAATATAATCATGGGGTTATTTTTTGTGTGTGAGCATCAAGAACTTAGAAAGGTACACCAGAAATATAAAAAAATAGGAAAATTTTAGCCCAGTTTTAAAAGCCAGGGATTTTTCATTACATAGAGATGGGCAAGTCAGTATTTTTCCAGTCCATGTCCATTTCACAGATATTATTTCATAAATATTTTTCATTCTTTTTCTGTTTTAATCTCAGCTTGTTTTTTAAAACTTCAGAGAAACGTGTATTTAAATACAGATCTTTTATGTATACCCTGCATTTATATCAAAGTATGAATTTTAGATGCATTACAAGTCAACACGCACTTGCTGGCACATAATACACATTTTAAAGTGAACTTTGAGAATATTTAGCTGAGTATTGCATTATGAAAACCTAAAGAAGTGCAAAATCTGAAGAGTAGGTTAGCCTAGGAGGAGTGAATCAGTTCAGCTTACACCATATCAGAAATTTTTAAAAAGGTTTTTTAATGCATCAGGATCTTTGCATTTCTATTTAGTAATGGGGCTTTTAAAGTAATCCCCTTTAAATATTACTTCAGTGCATAGCAACAAAATCTTTAAAAAGTCTTCATTCTGTGGGAGTTACAATCTACATTAGCATAAAGCAAAAAGGCTGCAGATGATTTCACAAGGAGGTGAGAATAAGATATAGGCACTGTTTTCTCAAGTTAAAAAAAAAAGGAGCAACAGATCAGAACAAACAAAAGTAGGGATATATACCACATGGAAAAAGTGTAGATGCAAAAATCTTTATTGACCTACTCACAATCTTAAAATTTTCATATTTTACACCAACTTAATACCCCCAAAATGAATGTGGCACCACTGAAAATTTTACATTACACTACCTGAATGCTAGAGGTGGATATTGCTGTAGGCCATATCATTTAACTGAACAGCAGGTATCATTTTTACTTTTAAAAAAAAATCAAACAACTCTATTAGTATTTTTCTTTAGGTTAGCAACAGGTATTTTGCTGTTCTTATTTGTAGATCAACTCAGAGAAACGATCTCTTTATTCTGTCCTTCATTGCATCTAGAGACAGGAATTGATTATAAAAATTCAAAAGATGAGGAAAAATGCTAGCATTACAATATTTGAACAGAACAGCTGAAAGCAACTGGAGGGAATGGAATGGAGAGATAAAAGTGGTTCTTATCTCAGTGGCTTCTAAAGCTGTTTACTCAGAAGAATACATGGAAGGAGCACAATTCAAAACTTGCTAAGCAAAGGTATAAATACAGTTGGCATTAGGGGAAAAATACATTCCTAAGGGATAAGAAATCATGTGAAGAACTGCAACAATTTTATTTCTGTGTTTAAATCCATTCCTCTCCATCCCCAATTTCTTACAATTAAAAATTGTAAGAATAAATAAGCAACAACTACACATATATTGCACCACTCATGATCATAATTTATATATTTAACAGAGCAAAATTCTGAAAATTGAGAAGATTTTTTTTACTTCAAAAATGTATCATGGAAAATAGATTTTTTTTAAAAAATCTGACACTTCTGTGTTTACTTTTAAAGTCAATAATACAATCATAACTGTATTACATTTCCCTTGTGATGGTTGTTTTATCTGTAATTGAAAGAGGAATGCAATAATTTCCATCAGTCTGAACAAAATCTAAATACCATTAATACAGTAACTATTTGACTGCACAAATGTGAATAACCACTGGATAGCAGCAAAGAGATATAGATTTTTTTTACTGCCTAGGTAATCCCTGATAATGTTTTAATAAGTCTTTGATTAAAGAAGAATAGGTATGGTCTTTTACAACAGAAAAATGTCCTCACAGGGTAACTTCTTGTCATTTATTCTCTTGGTCAACTTTTTTTTGTAATAGATACTCCAACAATATAAATCAATATTTAACCATATTCGAGAAAATGTTATATTGATTTTACTGCAGAGAATGATGGAGAAAAATTGTCCCATACTCTGAATGATTATATACAGTAACCTTTTAGTGGGTAGTAGCTGAAATATAACCAAGGGATCTGATACTCTGGAATGATTTAATTTATAGCAATATGAGATTCTGAACACCGCTCTCACCATTTTCAGTGGTGCTACAAGCAGGAAATGAGCTCGGGAAATAAGACGGTTATATTTGTTGAGTACACAGAAAAATAAAATAGAACTGATGAGGTGAGTACTAAGATGTATTTGTTACTAATGCCAGGAAAAAAAAATATCTTTGTCCCCAATAGTCATACAGCTCATATAGTTTATATTGCTTTCTAAATCAGCTGAAGCTGATTTTTCAGACATGGATAATAAGTAGTATGTTGTCTGTTGCAAGAAATGAAACTTTGTTGAGAAAAGGAAATATCTATGTGTGTGTATATATATATGTATATATAGGAAGTTTTTCAGACAGATGTCTAATTGATTACACCTTGACATATTTTTAACTGCTATACTGCAGTTTTACTTTTTACAATCTCTTTTGCCTTGCAGCCCCCAACTAGGGGCGTTAAGCAGGCTCAAGTTGCAACTGCGAAACATTACAAATCCAAATTTCTTTTTCTGACAAAGAATTAAAGAATTAAATTGGGAGACTAAGATGGCCATTTTGAGCTCATTCTGCTCTCTTCAGTTAGCCACACCCTTTATGGGATTCGAACCTGGGCAGTTTACATACTAGGCAGTGATTTAACCACCAAGCCATAGGCTCTCCTCCCTCTTTGCCAGCTGAGTCAAGGGAGTATATGCAGGAAGTTTTTCAGACAGATGTCTAATTGATTACACCTTGACATTTTTTTAACTGCTATACTGCAGTTTTACTTTTTACAATCTCTTTTGCCTTGCAGCCCCCAACTAGGGGCATTAAGCAGGCTCAAGTCGCAACTGCGAAACATTACAAATCCAAATTTCTTTTTCTGACAAAGAATTAAAGAATTAAATTAAATTAAATTAAAAATCTATCTATCTATCTATCTATCTATCTATCTATCTATCTATCTATCTTTGGTTATTCGGGTTTTCTCCTGCGTCAAATTGGAAGTGTCTTGGCAACGTTTCGATGAAGTCTCATTCGTCATCTTCAGGCTGGTGTTTTCGGCTTCGTGCTTCTAGGAGCAATGTGTGATCGTAGTTGTTTCTTCCTTTTAACTGCCAGTGGGGGTATGAACTGATTGGATGAGAGCTTGGCTGTGTTCTGATTGGATGGAGGTGTGTTCTGATTGGTTAGGAGCTTGGCTGTGCTCTGATTGGATGGGGGGTTGGCTGTGCTCTGATTGGTTGTGGACGCTCCATAACTGGAGGTTGGGAATGTTCTCTTTGGGTGGGGGCTTTGTTGTGCTCAGGTTAGTCTGAGTTGCATGGGAATGTGAGATGGTGAGCTGCATTGCTATTGTTTGGCTTCGTGTTCGTGGTCGTGCCTCATCTTCATGGTGGGTGTCAGTTTGCTTCATGTATGGATTGGAGGGGTTTAAAGTGGCTAATGATGCAGCTGTGGTCTGGCTTCTGGTTTGTGGTCATGCCTCATCATCGGTGTGGGTTTGGGTTTGCTTTTTGCATGATCATGTGGTGGTGACATCCTGTGTGGCTTTTGTGAGTGTGGGTCTGGTGTCATTCTTTGTGTTAGGGAGTTGTTTGTCAATAAGGGCGGGTTTCCAAATGGCTGGTAGGCGGGAGGTATCATCACATTTGTTCATGCTGTGTGGGCGTTTTTCTATCTTGATGGCTTCTCTGATTATTCTGTTATTAAAGTGTTCATCCAATCAGAACACAGCCAAGCTCTCATCCAATCAGTTCATACCCCCACTGGCAGTTAAAAGGAAGAAACAGTTACAATCACACATTGCTCCTAGAAGCACGAAGCCGAAAACACCAGCCTGAAGATGACGAATGAGACTTCATCAAAACGTCGCCAAGACACTTCCAATTTGACACGGGAGAAAACCCAAATAACCAAAGACCTACATACAAACACCCGCGAAAACTGTCTTATCTCCACTTTGTTATACAGAACTAGTTAGTGTGAATAGAATAGAATGGAATGGAATGGAATGGAATGGAATGGAATGGCATGGCATGGCATGGCATGGCATGGCATGGCATGGCATGGCATGGCATGGCATGGCATGGAAGAGAAGAGAAGAGAGGAGAGGAGAGGAGAAGAGAAGAGAAGAGAAGAGAAGAGAAGAGAAGAGAAGAGAAGAGAAGAGAAGAGAAGAGAAGAGAAGAGAAGAGAAGAGACTTGGAAAGGACCTTTGAGATCTTCTAGTCCAGCTCCTTCTCAAGCAAGAGAACCTATTCCAATTCAGATAAGTGACTGTCTAGTCTCTTCTTAAAAACCTCCAGTGATGGAGCGCCCACAATTTCTGAAGGAAAGCTGTTCCACTGGTTAATTGTGCTCACTGTTAGGAAATTTCTCAGTTCCAGGTTGCTTCTCTCTTAATTAAGACAAAAGAAACTGAGAAGTAAGCTGAATGCAATGGGATTGGGGTACTTAACTATTATGTCTGTAAAACATGAAGAGATAGCATCAAGAATAAATTGGTGATAAATGATTGTGGATTGGATACAAGAATGATGCAACCTAGCACTGTGTTGATGAATGATGCAACCTAGCATTGTGTTGGCATTTTTGGCTGAGGCAGCAGTGTGCCACAGCTGCCAAAAAAGTCAATACAGTGCTAGGCTGCATTAACAGAGGGATAGAATCAAGATCACATGAAAAGCTAAGACCACTTTATAACACCTTGGTAAGATCACATTGGAATACTGCATCCAGTTTTGGTCACCACAATGTAAAAAGAGGTTGAAACTCTAGAAAGAATACAGAGAAGAGCAACAAAAATGATCAAGGGACTGGAGGCTAAAACATATAAAGAACAGTTGCTGGAATTGGGTATGTCTAGTTTAATGAAGAGAAGGACTAGGGGTGACATGATGGCAGTGTTCCAATATCTCAGAGGTTGCCACAAAGAAGAGGGAGTCAAGCTACTATATTCTCCAAAGCACCTGAAGGCAGGAGAAGAAGCAATGGATGGAAACTAATCAAAGAGAGAAGCAATCTAGAACTAAGGAGAAATTTCCTGACAGTTAGAACAATTAATCAGTGGAACAACCTGCCTCCAGAAGTTGTGAATGCTCCAACACTGGAAGTTTTTAAGAAGAGACTGGACAGCCATTTGTCTGAAATGGTGTAGGGTTTCCTGTCTGAGCAGGGGGTTGGACTAGAAAACTTCTAAGCTTCCTTCCAACTCTTATTCTTATTATAATGAGCAACCTCTACAAATGAAATGTGTTGAGGCAGTTAGGTTATACAGAGAACTAGATGAACATCAGACTTCAAAACAATTACCTGAAGGAAAAATGAAAAGATCAAGATGAAAGGAATGTTCTATAAAGGTAAGATTGATGAAGTTGATGAGAGCCTTAAAAATTCATAGGTGAGAAGTTTAAAGAACAAATAAACAAGGTAGGATTAGAACAAGAACTATTCACAAGAATAAAAATGAAGAAATGTAATGAATTTTGTTGGTCTAAATTACTTTTAACTTTTTTTTTCTTTTTTCATACTTTTAATTACTTTGACTTGCTATTTCCCATTTATTTCTTGCATTGTACAGTAGCTAACTCTGTTTGCCCTATAGGAAATAGTATGATAGTTCTGTCTTTATTAATATATTGCGTGCATGAATTTAAATATTGAACGTTTATGACAGTATGCTATAAGGAGGTATTTTACATAACACTTGTTTGTCCTGCAATTAGATTTCTTTTTTTCCATCAGCACCTTTTTTGAAGCTTCTGGTGAATTGTTCCTAAAGCATTTTAAAAGGCATACTTTTAAAAATGCATACAATTTATTGTTCCTGACTTTCACTGATGCAAAAATAGATTTTTAACAATCATTTTCATTAGTATGCACTTTAAAAAGAGAAAGCAAGGATACCTATGCTAATTTCATCCACTGTTCTGTGTTTGCTGCTGACATGGAAAAATCATTGTATACAAATGTAAAAGCAAAATAAGTATACAACTTAACAAAATAAGAATGAATTGCAAAGATACAGATACAATCCTGGGTTGTATAAACAGAGGCATAGAATCAAGATCATGTGAAGTATTAGTACCACTTTATAAAACCCTAGTAAGACCGCACCTGGAATACTGCAGCCAATTTTGGTCACCATATCACAAAAAAGATGTTGAGAGGTTGAAAAAAATTCAGAGGAGAAAAACAAAGATGATCAAAGGCCTGGAGACTAAAACATACAAAGAACACTATGGGACTTTGATTTGGCTAGTCTAAAGAAAAGAAGAAATAGGGGAGACGTGATAGCAGTATTCCAGTATCTAAGGAGCTGCCACAAGGCAGAGGGGGCCAGGTTGTTCACCAAAGCACCAGAGGGAAAGACGAGAAACAATGGTTGGAAACTGATCAAAGAGAGAAGCAACCGGGAATTAAGGAGAAACTTCCTGACAGTGAGGATAATCAACCAGTGGAACAGTTTACTCCTAGAAATTGTGGGCACTCCATCACTGGAGATTTTTAAGAGACTAGATATTCACCTGTCTGAGATGGTATAGGTTCTCCTGCTTGAGCTGGGGACTAGACTAGAAGAGCTCCAAGGTCCCTTCCAGCTCTGTTCTGTTCCATTCTGTTCTCTTCTAAACAACCAGAACTGGACACAAAAGGCTTGTAGAAAGTAGCTGGCCCTTTAAGGAACAAACCAGACTTATGGACCCAGAGGAAATCACCTGTTTCCTGTAAGCCAATAGGCAAGTCAGGTTTGGAGTTTTTGAGGTGTAACCTCAATCAAGGGTACTACCTGAAGCAAGGCTGGGAAATAAGGTTGTTCTTGTTGTTGTAGCTTAGAATTAGGGATTTTGAATTTTACTGTGTGTGAAAACTTTATCTTCCTTTGTGACCTTTAATACAGTGGTGTTTATTTGTTTTGCTTTGTTTTGTTTTGTTTTAATCCTGGAGTTGACTAGTTGCCTTCTATCATACTCCTCGGCTGGTCTGAGCTACTGACTTCAAAAAGTTTTGTACCTTCTTAGCCAGTCTGACGATGGAGTGAAGGATTCCCCCTCAGTCTTCTGGTTCCCTCATAGATCTGATGAGAAAGTGAAAAAAATATTTGCAATAACAGGGAGGTGACAGTAAGGGGACCTGATTTTCTGGTCATTGTTAATCCCCACATGCAAATTACCTCAGAACCAGACTACCTCAAGATGGGGTTTGGTTTGACCTTCACATGCCTTATTACAGTATGTATAGAAAAACTGGGGAGATGACTTCTCCATATTTTTCTAGGACAAGAAGGAATTCTCTACCAGTTTCAAATAACAATTTTTCAAAAGTAGGTGATAGTAGCATGCTACTACTTAAAAAGGGGGGTTTCATAAGAGGATTTATTTACTCTGTGATGCCTTTCCTTGGAATTTAATTGAAGCATGGGAAACCAGAATATCTGCAGATCACTGGAGAGACTATTGAATTAGAAAAGGAGAAGGTTGACATATACTCCTTGGACTTCTAATTACTAAAACCGCTTCCATATAGGTTCTCTTTGCAAGATCCAGGAAACTACAGTCTTGCCCTTTTGTAGTCATTCTGCAAAGATTTCATATCTCTCCTGGCTGTTAAAGGATTATTACTTGGAGGCAGTTGGGTTGCTGCTGATTGCTCCCTTTGGGAATGCCCTTAAGATGGTCACTTGGATTAGCCAACTTGTTTTTCTTTAGGTATGACCCCTGAGAGAAAGAGAGAGTAAGGGCTCTAATTGAGGTTGCTGGTTTTCATTAGCTGTAGCCTAGTGTTATGAGGTTTCTCAGGGAGATGGGGCTGAGCAAAATATGATATGCTCTATAAATAAATATTGGGAGAGAAAAATACAGTATAATGGGAGATTAAAATTTAACCTTTCCAAGGCAAGAAGAGGATCCCTTTACATCCTCTTTTCACATGGTGGTCTAATCAAGGAAGTAAAGGTGAGAACAAAGATGATTTCTCAGTGCAATGGTCTTGCTTTTGTTTATTTATTTATTTATTTGCCTATACAGTTGCTGATAAAAACCTTATTATCCAAGTGCTGACATTTCATGTATTATAGAGACCTGGAATTAATTTCTTCCAGCTCAGTATATATTAGGTTAAAGGCTGGAGGGGGTATGTGACCTAATGCTGACATGAAGAAATCAATGTATGCACATATAGAAATATAATTAGCACATCCCTTAGCGAAATAAAAGCAAATTGCATCTGTTTCATCTTTTAAGCAGAAGCTTCATCCAATAGTCTGCCAGTTTTGAGGCTCTGCTGCTGTGATTGGGATGTCACACTTGTGTATATGAACTATTAGTGTAATGTTCGTAGGCCTGCACAAGTGATCTAGCCATCATGATCTCTACTGTGGTCTGCTTTAGGCTTCTTACTTTGGATGGTTTCCATAATGAAGCTGCCACATGGACTTCACGTTTATTCATGGGAATCTTTGAGGGGGGGAAGAGGGTTAAATAATGTATGTGATGATGTCATCATGCAAATATCATGCTCTTCTTAATTATATCAGACATTGTGGTATTTCATACAATATTTGTGTGTGCCATATTTTGCTACCATTGCAGCTTGTGACACATGTTGCTATGCTGACTGCAATGACCATAAACCTGTCGCAATTTGTATTTGATATTTTGTTCAGGTGAACCCAGTAATCTTGCACTGGGATTTCTGACATGAAACTGTGAAACTAAAAATATTGTTACTGTTTTTTTATTCTTTTATATTGGGTTTTTTATTGTTTGTAAGCTGTCCAGAGTAATTGAAAATGTGTTGGCTGCCATATAAATCTTATTAATAAACAAATAAATGAAAAAGAAAGAAAGAAAGAAAGAAAGAAAGAAAGAAAGAAAGAAAGAAAGAAAGAAAGAAAGAAAGAAAGAAAGAAAGAACTGTGGGATCCATAGAATTGTGGTTACTATACAGAGGTAGAAGCAGAGGCTCAGTCAAAATGGTTCAGTATAAATACTTGGTCAAATTGGACAACATTCCAAATGTCTCAAGGAATTTCCCACCTGAATTGTAGCAATATTGAAATCCTGGCTAATTTATGAAAAACAGAGATGGCACATCAATTCACTTCTAATATCTTCCTCCTTCTAGCAGAAATAAATCAGCAACACCATAAGGGAAAAGCAAGAAGAGAGGCCATAATTACATTCTCTTAAACATGATTCAAGTGTAATTTACTGTATACTTAGGAATTCTCTACAACAGCAATCTCCAACCTTTGCAGCTTGGTGGCCCAGCTGGGGGGTGGGAAGAGGGGAACCAGACTGTGTGAGTGGCAGGCTGGTATGCATGCACACATGTGCAGCTCAACTTGTGCGAGTGGCGGGCCTGCATGCATGCTCAGCTCAACTTGGGCTGGGCAGACATCTGCATGTGGGCTGGCCCGCCACTCACACAAGTTCAGCTGTGCATATGTGCACATATCGACCCACTGGTCTCACGGTACAGTTGCAAATAGGCTATGGCCCAATAGAGGTCTGCAGCCTGGGGAGTTGGAGACCCCTGTTCTACAAAATAGGAGGTACTGTATAATTAAAAATATTCTGTGAATCATGCTTGACTTCCATGGAATTTATGATGGAGATGTAGTTATCTTGGCAGCATCATAGAAGTAGTTATCCATTACTTTTATCTGGGATAGTTTTCAGTTTCTGGGTCTACACATTGAGTTTTATGATTTTCTCCCTAGATTTGACCAAATTTTGTTTATCAAAATCAGCCAAAGAAAATTTAATTCATTTTATAATCTATCTTCTGGCTTTTCCAGGGAAAGTTTTATTTAGAAGAAGATGGGGGGGTGGAGTTTTGTCCCCATCACTTTTCTATGTTTAGGGTTTTTGAATACCAAAGGACTATTGTATATGATGGCCTAAATGTTTACTTCCAACATTCTAAATTTATGATTCTTGGCTTTGATGACCATTCCTTTTACAAAAATTAGGAGCAGATTAAGCCAACATTTGTCAAGTGATGCCATGTGAAAGTTAGATGCAGCGTTATGCAATCAGAAGTAAAATAGTTGGCTATATGATCTATATGATCTTGGCTTGGCTTGCAGAGTTCATAGATGTCATTTGCTACAGTCTCAGGCAATGAAAGTACCAAATGCAAAGTTCTCAGAATATATCTAATCTAAAGCAGCAGACAATCCAAATGGCAAAGAGAAAATTGATTCTATGCACTATTAAATTATATAGAATACCGTAAATTGATAGTGGGAAAAATCTTCCTCTTTAAGTAATTATACGTTAACATAACTTGGCTGTTTCTTCCTATTCCCTTGATTGACCAGCCTTTCATCAAAACTAATATGTTAGTGGTTCTAAGTATTCTAACCACAGATCCATATGTTGTCAGATTGTAAATATTTCACAGCTGAGCTTTCTATTATATCAACTAACTAAGGCTTTGAATCCACCCTCTATTGTTTTTTTAGTCTTCATTTTTGGCTCATTCTATGTTTTCTTGTGCATTAAAGTAAACCATTTCCTTACGCCTGCAGGCCTATAACCTGAGTTGATTGAAAAATTCATTTACCATAGAAGTATTTTTCCCCATGCACTCTTCATAATAATCTCCTTTCCTGCATGATTGCTTGGTCATAGAGAACAGATGTGTCCTTGGAATCCTGAAAATTTGGACTGTATTTCATACAATTATTACCTCTATGAACAATGGGTAACTTCTATTTATAGTAGACAAGTTGATTAGCATTTAGACCTAGCCTTCAAATCCACTTAGCCACTGATTAAGCCATTCTAGCTTTTCTCTTTTCTAAATTTTCATATTATAATGGGAAATTTCTGGGAAGAGTAAAGATGTACTGTTATATGGGATTCATCTCTTTTCACAGGATAAAAGTAAAATATGTGAAACAACAGATTATTATTTTCTTTTCTCAAAACCAAGACAAGAGTACAGCCTCTTACCATCATGGCTTATACAACATACATGACAAGATTACTAAATCCACAAATTATTTTTGGTTTCCACATAGAATTGACACAAACATCAATAAAAAAATCAAAGTTCATAGTATAATTGAACAAAATAGGAGACTATGAGTTCTAGTCTAGCTTAGCAATAAAAGCTTTCTGGGTGACTTTGTGCCAATCACTCTCTCACCACAATATTGGTCTTGGGCAATAAGCCCAATGTCACAACCAATAGTTCAACACTTGGTTGACAGAAGAAGAAGAAGAAGAAGAAGAAGAAGGAGAAGGAGAAGGAGAAGGAGAAGGAGAAGGAAAAGGAAAAGGAAAAGAAGAAGGACAACGACAACGACAATGACAACAACCTTGCACTTGTGGGAAAATACTAGAAAGAAAAAAATAATCAGAAATCCAATAGTAAAGGCCTGTTAAGAGAAAGGTCAAGTGAACATTGACTTGGAAAAGCAGGATAAAAAAGCCCAGAATTTAAATGTACTATATATAGAACTTCATTTCTGTTCTGCAGTAGGCAAATCTTTGTGTATAAGACTTGATTGTTTTTTTTCAGCCAAGATACAAATCCTGCAGAACTGCAGCTATGAGCTTTCTGCAATAACACAATCCAGAATAAAAGGGTAAATGTCCAGAAATCTGAATTGCCTGTTGAGTTCACCCACTTGTAAGCCAAGGGAATGAAGCAAATCAATCTTGTTTTCATCTGGGGGAATGTTGAGGCAAAAATGGGTTATATTGAGCTTTGCAGCATTTATTTAATAAATTATGGATTTCATCTTCTCTTTCCAGGCATTGGGCTCTTGACCCTATCCATTTTTGATGCTGCCTACATTCTGATGAAAATTGTGCTCCATTGTTGTAGCAGCAATGCAAAGCATAGAGCTACTCTGAGAGTGAGATGAGAGGTACCTAAATAAATAAATCTGCATTAATGGCTTCCACTCATCCAGATTATTAGATCTGCCTTGACAATAAAAAAACTTATTAAAGGGCTTCCAGGTCCAGTAAAAGTGCATTCAGTTTTCTGGAGCAATGTTTTTCTTGTACAGTTTTAATGTAATTCAACACAGACTTTTAGTTGGTTATCAGTACTGATTTAGTCTGTCATTCTAATTTACTCTTAATGGATGTACAGAAAGATTGAGGGTTAATTATTTTATATTTGTGGCATGATCCCAGGAACAATAATTGGTTGTTCAAAACTGAGGTAGAACACTGTTTATAATAATATGCTATGCTCAACAAAAGTTTTACATGGATACATGAAAGTCTTTTCTTTTATCCATGATTGATGCCTTCCCACATTTTATTTTTAAGACCAGGGCAGAAGTAAAGTATCTTTTTACACATGTTTACTGGAGATTTGAAGAAAATTTGAAAAAAAGGATTTTCTAAACAGAAACAGATAATCCAAATATGTATGTAGTAAATTCAGTAATTTTAGCTTACAATTAGATTTCTTACCAAATTTCATATGTAATAATCTACTGAAGAGAAATTGGAAGATTGCCCACTAACAATTTATGTTCTCTGTTACTTTCTTATTTCCTTGCAGAAACATTGACTGAGAATTGTTTATATATTTTTTTAAAAAATGCAAATGTGGAAGGTCCACCAACAATATGAACTATAATGATTTGACTTTATTTCTTTGCTTGCTGCTGCAGTTTCTCCTGACCATTGCACAATACATTCTTTGTCACACCAGTTAATTTCTGTCATTCTTACTGTAGGTATTATAATTCTATATTGATTTCAAATCTACATAAATCCAGATCTTCTTTTCTGATACTGTTAACTTTGGAGCTGCTGTTGAGTAATAATCTGCCTAATTTTAAAAAGAAATGCTTCAGATCAGATAATCATGTCATCCCATTCAGGATACTGCAAGATTTTTTTTCCCCCAAGAAACCTTATCTTATAAAATTATGGGTACTGAGTTGCTAAAGAATGCAGTACTGTTTATTTTTAATCACTTTCATTTGTTATTTCAGAGAACTTTTTTTTCATTCCTTTTTCTAATACATTCTTATACTTTTATTTTTCGTAGATATGAATTAGAAACAAATGCTGCATTTCTTTTGGAAATCAATGCATACAATTTACTTCAACAGAATTGGTATAAATCTACATCATGTAACCCACAATTACCAAATTGCAACCAGGCTTATGAAACTTTTATAAAATGAAAAGATTTCATCAATCGTCAGAAATGTTCCAGCATAGAACTGGCAAAGCAACATGCTTTGTACTGTTCTACTTCATAAAGCAATTAGCTAAGCTGAGTGAAAAAAGCTGCCTGGCTATACATTGCATTCTAGCATTTCTGGAAAGCAATAGCATTGCCTTTTCTCTTGTTCATGCAGTTCATTTTCCCAAAAGAGACACTTACTTTGACACCTCCTGCTGTGACCCCTAGGGTATCTTCATAATGCCAGCTAACTGCCAGCTAAATAAATCCCAATGATCAGCCCACTTTCCATCATTTGTGAGCTGCTCTACTTGTGATCTGCATAAGTGACCTTCAGCTTTGTAGGGCTGTCAACATCAAGGGGTGACATTTGATATAAATTAATCCCTTGCTGCAAGCTCCATGAAACTGCCTTTTCCAGTGTTTGAAGTCTATTCTGTGTTAGCCATTCCTCAGAAGTGCATCTGTATATATTGAATAAATGCATGGGTGATGGAGAATTCTTTTTCTTGGCTTGCTTAGTATATTACCAGTCAGCTGAATTCATCCAAGCTTCACTGCTGATCATTCCCAGTATGAGAAACAAATTTCTTCTATCTGGCTTTTTATAAGATCATCTTCAATACAGCTGAAACAGGATACAGAATATTATTTGCCTTTCCTCCCATCACACGACAAAATCTTTATAGTATTTTAGAATATAAAAATGTAAGTTATCCATGGCAAAGCAATGTATTGTTTCAAATGCACCTACCAAGAACAGCAAAGATCATATCTCCCTAAGCCAAAAAATATTTTCTGTGAAAAACAAAAATATATGCATTGTTGTTTTGTGGTAATGTGTACTTTTCTAACCCAGTCAAGCAATCTTTTTTTAAAAAGTCTAGTAATCTCAGGCCCTGAAGTTTTTTCTTAATGATATACAAGATTTTGTGCAACAACATACCAGTTTTCTTCCCTCTTTTGCCTCCCCTGATAGTTTGGAAATAAGATTATAAAAGTTTCATACATTTGATGGTCTCTTGCATAGCTGTAGCTAGAAATAAACATTCCACACCTGCTGCCCAAAACAAAGCCCCATGCTGAGTTTATCTTCTTTCCCTTTATAATGAGCAATAATACCCATCCACATAACAAATTGCCACTAATGCAAAGCATGTTATAATAAATGAAAAAGAAAGAAAGAAAGAAAGAAAGAAAGAAAGAAAGAAAGAAAGAAAGAAAGAAAGAAAGAAAGAAAGAAAGAAAGAAAGAAAGAAATCTAAACTTGTGGTGGACTGGCCTAGGTCTCTCATTATGGTGAGTTTTATTCTCTTTTCCCCCACAAGGTTTAGGATGGATCTCATTAATGGATCAAATTATTTGTTCATCTCTATTAAAATGCTAGCATGTTGCATATTGAATTCTAAGATCATAATGATAACTATGTATAGGTATTCATTATCAAACCAATGGTTTATTTATGATGCAGAATATATAGCAAACATTGAAAATGTCACTACACTTCCTTTTTTTGAAGTGGCAGTCATATATACAGAAAGAGGATGAAATAGAGGACTTTTCATTCTTTGAACGCCCATCAGTGTTCCACAACCGTTATCAAAAATTTAAAAAATGGAAAATTGAAAAAAATAGATAAAATGAAGAAGTGGTCAGAATCAGGACAAAATCTCCATTGATTTTATTTATATTTACTTTACTATCTTAAATAGGAATATAATCTTATGTTCCACCTTTTTTACATATATCATGTTAAACATTACAATTTTGTGAAAGCTTTGGGATTTTCTCCAAGGTTTCAAAATTTCTATAATTTGCACAATCGTACCTTGAATTTTGTTCAGAGAAATCTAAATTCAGCCCAGTTTGCATGGTGACTGCTCATATAATGAGCAACCTCTCACCAACATTCAATAATCAAATGTGTTTATGTGTGAACCAGCCATTATGTTGGGTATGCTGTCATTCAATTACTGTACATTTGGCAGCAATATTCTCTTTTCTTTTTTGCATTATTTGATGGTCTATTCTGCTTCTGCCTGTCATTTTGGCTGCTTCTTCCAAAACATATATTTCTGAACTTTGTTGCTATTCTGTGAGTGCTGCCATCTTGGAGATTATATTGCATGTGTTTATACATATATTCTGGCCAAAAAAGAACACCATGATTTTTTTAAAACAATAATAGTTCTAGGTATTTGCAGATACTCTCTTTGGAGGCAGCATTACAAAATATGATTCATTTTTTTTTAAAGTTGATGCCAGAAATTTTAAAGCACTTTTCCATCCTCAGCTGGACCATCTGTCCTAGATAATGCCAGAAGATGTCTCTGAAACTGATGACTGACAAGAGACAGATACTCTAAGGAGAAGATTATAAGCAAAGCAAGGCAATAGGTTGTTTAAAGGAATAAGGGTTCTCAGATCAGCAGTTATTCAGAAAAAAAAGTGTTTTCTCAAACTCTAGGGCAGCCTATCACCTCCAGTTTGTATAGTCCCACCTGCCACCATTAAAAGAGTAAGCAATATCTGTACTTGGAGTGCTTGATATTTATGCTCTTTTTGCCTGAATGTTGAGAAAATCCATTACTCAAGATCTCAGTCATCAAATGCTTCTAAATCACACTATAGGGAACTATGCAACTGCATCTACTTAATAAATATGTATTGATATTGCTTTATCTAATTGCTTCCAATGGGATCCTAAATAGATCCTATGGATCAAAAACAATATGTAAGACAGGAAAGAAAAAAGAAAGAAAGATGTATATGATTCTTGTGAGTCGTGGAGAAAACTCCAGAGGCAACTTTCTTTTTTATCACTTTTTTACTTGTTTTAGTAAGATGGATTGGTGAAGATGGTTGAGGAGAAAAGCTAAACCTGCATTCAAGCACTTAAATCCCAAATGTTTTTCTTTCTTTCTTTATTGTGGATGGTGGGGATACAATTTAAACTACAGTATGTGATGCTGATGCTGTATGTGATGCTGTAGTTTAATGCTGATTTTTCAGAAACCTTTTTCTGTTGATTTATTTAAAGGGAATTCAGGGAGTAATAAAACCATAATTAAGCATTATGTGTGTGTATTATTCATATTATTATGTACAGGTAGTCCTTGACTTATGACCACAATTGAGTCCAAAATTTATGTTGCTAAGTGAGAAATTTGTTAAATGAGTTTTGCCTCATTTTATAACTTTTCTTGCCATATTTGTTACGTGAATCACTGCAGTTGCTAAATTAGTAACACCATTGTTAAGTGAATCTGGCTTTCCCATTGACTTTGCTTGTCAGAAGTTCACAAAAGATGATCACATGACCTTGGGACACTGCAACTGTCATAAATATGAACCAGTTGTCAAGCATCCAAATGTAAATCATATGACCATGGGGATGTTGTAATGGTCATAAGTGTAAAAAATGGTCATAAGTCATTTTTTTTCAATGCCATTGTAACTTCGAACGGTGACTAAACGAAGTGTTGTAAGTTTAGGACTATCTGTATAATTGCGAGAAACAGCTTCTCTTCTTCAGCAAATATTTTTAAATAGGGATAAAAATATAAGAACTCTTCTTACCTATAAACCAGAATCTTGATCATTGAATTATGATCAAACAAACACAGATGAGGTTCCTCCAGTGCAATCATCTATTTTACATCTTTTCTAGTTTAGCCTAGAGGGTTCTCTGGTAACAACCTCTTAGTAATTTGTATTTATTTATTGGTTGATGCAGTTTCACATTATTTGCCAAGGTCCTATTTTATGAATGTTCTAAATCCATTGATTCCAATTCCAAGGCCTCCCCATCCTTAAATAAACATTTTATTTCCTAATTTATCTTAGTTTGATTGTACTCATATACCAAGCAAAGCCTACTGTATCTGACTAATCAGTAAGAATGATGCTCTCATTATGTTGTTTCAGCAGCTACAAGATAATTAATGTCTATTGATAGACACATTCAAAATAGCATTAATTATATTATTAATGATCTTAATTAACTTCAAATGCTTCATGTTTTCCAATAAGATTATCTGTTTAAGAAAATTGTTGGCACAGCCTTCAATCATTTGCTGGTGTTTGTTTACAATAGATTTATCCATGAGGATGCTTTGGAAATTAACTTCAGATCTGTTTTATGAACTACTCACTTGTTTTTATTATATTTGCCAAGCAAAGACTGTATTAACAAAGAAATGATTTAACTTTGCTGGATATTACCTATCTTTTTATTCATCTCTTAAGAGTGGATTTCTTTTTGAATGAATTGTTCTATTAATAAAAGGTAGAAGTAGGTATTATTTGGTCAATGTGTCTATACTCCATTCCTCCAAACAAAACTTTTACATCTGGATTTTTTAACTTATGTATTTATTGAATAACAAATAAATAACAGTATCCATTGCATTGTATCTACTACAATCTTTGCCTTTTGAAAAACATTGCTATAAACATATATTTTTCCCCTATTAGTGTGATTTTGAACTATAGAAAATTGTCATTCCCCAAAGGCATATTATTCTTCCAATAATCTGTTTATTTGTTGTGGGAAAAATAGGAGGAAGAAGGAGTATTAGGTATATTCATTGTCTTGTGTTATTTATAAAAAAATAATAAAGGTGGGGGGAAATTCTTTTAAGAGGGGATTTGTAGAATCAGAGGCTTTCATAAAAATAATAAAAGTAGTATTGTACTGTTACAATGCAAGTTCTACCCCAGCATACCACTGTATTGTTCATCGTTTGCCCCCCCTTTAAAAAAAATTGAGAGAGTTTTGAAAAGTCTGGTTAAATCAGGAAGTGGCTTTATAATTCTCATCATAGTTGCCTTTCCTTTGAAATTGGAGGATCAGTTGCTTCTAGGCATAACTACAGACATGAGAAATGTTCTGAAGAAAAATATTGTTGTCAAATTTGCAGGTGGGTAGAGAAGAAAAGAAACCAGCAGTTGACAAATCTTAGAAATGTGAGGATGATAGAGGCCTTGTGTTTATGTATAATTCAAATTCACATACTCATTGCCATCCTTATGGTATCCTTACAATTGTATATAAAATATTTGGGTTAAAGTCACTTATATTACATGCAGCAAAGTAACATTTTATACTATTATGTACTCAGGTGGTAAATGGCCAGTTAAACTCGGTATTATTACTTCTGCTATTGATCTGAATGCAAGCTGAATCACTTGTAACCTTGCCATAAACCATGATTTATTTTGGTTGTAAAGATCAAACTAATATTGGTTCTTTCCTTACATTTATTCTACAATGGCAAAAAATATTTCTAGTAACTTTGCATAATGTCACTTCTGTGAAAAATTCACATATTCCTTCCCATCAAAAGTATTAACCATGTTAAACACATAGGGTGCATTGAAACTGTTTCCACTTTACTTGGGCTATAAATAACTTTCCATTGTTATGTTTCTTCCATGTTAAGCAATTGAATGAATAAAGTTTTATTTTAACTAGTCTCATTTATGTCAAATCCCATCAAACTAAAAAAAAAAATCTATTGTTCATTCTGGAGAACATTCAGTTATTACTGAACCTCCATGGCCTTTGCAGAAAGTGTTTATTCACTGCTGCAACTAACTGGTAGGCTATGAAAACAGGAAGACTGTACTGATACCTCAATGGCCCTGACCACTTGAAGGACTGTTTGAAAGGTATAGTGACTAATGTTTTTCACTGGACACCCATCCTGCACTGTTCAGCAATCTCTTTTGAGAAAATTGTACAGAAATAGATATACAGTAAGCAAGGATGATGCAACCAGGTTGCTTATGAAGTATTGGTTATAATGGAAAAGGAGACATTTGAGAGTTGTTAAGCAGCAAACTGTTTTCAGTTGGCATTTAGGATGGATAGACATAATATTGTAGTCCTGGAATTAATATAGTGCTACCTCCAGTCAAATAATTCATCTCTCCTCTGCAAAAATTGTAATAATCTTTCCATAGTCTATAAAGTTAGCATAACAAGAAAAAAGATAACTCTATGAAAATCACTGGTGGAACGATTCCCACGAAACATTTAACATTTTAACTTTTGACCTTTTTTGCATGGCTCAGAAACTGAATTAAAACATCATCAATCTTCTATTCAAATATTTTAGTATAATCATTTTTCCAACATGATCTATTTTGTTATCCATTCTGTAACTCCTTGTTAATGTCCTTGTGTCTCTGCTGAACTTGTTAATGTCCTTGTGTCTCTGCTGAATTTTCAGTGGTCTCCCCACTCCCAAAAACAAAACTTTGAGTTGTGAGTAGTATTGTGAAGCAAACAGGAGTCTTCTAGGAATTCAACTCTCCCTGTAATTTCTCTAACAGACATGCATGTAATTTTGTAGTATGTATGTTTGTATATAAGTATGTTCAACCTTTCCCCTCCTTTTCAGCTTCTTCCTCAGTTGATTTGTCTCTCTTATTAAAAGGCAATGTCACTTTGAGTCAATTCCCATGCAGGTTCATGCAGTTCTCTTAACAAGATGAAGAAGTCTTGTCATTGCCTTCTTTTGAGAAACCTTCCAATTTATGAAGCTAGTATATAAACACAATCAACTCCATCCTTGAATTAACCAGCCCCTTCTCTGCCTTCTATGAGCCCAGGCATGATTGACAGTATATTACCACCTACTGAAACTTATTATAAGAAAACCCTGTATGTTCTTGGCAAAGGAATCTTCTTTTCCCCATTTAATGGATATACAATATATTAGTAGCATAATAATAAAATTAATGGGTTCAGTTCAAGTAAAACTCCATGTCCTTTTGCATTTAATAAGCAAATCATACTTTTCAAACCTGAATATGGAACTCTGTCTCTCCATGGAAGAGGAGTTCCAACCAATAGGATTGAAACCTAGCTAATGAAAATTTAATTGTGATCTGCAGTGATGGATGTTTAATAACTGTGATCTCACTGAGAACAATTTTTAGAAGACAATATTTGGGTTTCATGATGACATGTGAGGAATAATGATAAAGATCCAGAAGAATAACTTATAATTTTTCTTGACCGTATATCTCTATCCACAAGTTGCTAAAGCCAGGAAGCCAGGAAGAAAGAGCTTCAGTTGTATTTGGCAGAAAGAACCATGAAATATACTAATACATTTAGTGAGACACCACTTGGGTTTCTATTTCATCCAGTAAACAAATATGAGAGGATGTTTATATGTAAATGATTCAGTTCCATGTCATGAACAGATGAACTAACCATCAAGTACTGAATCAATCTTCATATGGTTTGAAAATAAAAATAGCAGCCAACAACAAGCCCTCTTCAATTATGTCCCTGTATGCAACCTTTATGTTGAGCCCACCCATGAAGTAGCAAGATTATAAGTAAAGAGGGAATTGCCCCAGGATAGTTCTATTGATGGAAATAATTCCATTGGCAAAGGGGGTTAATTGGACATGACACAATAGTTGTGCAGATATCTGAAGAGGTGCTTCACTGCAAAAAGCATTTGAGTAGCTTGGTAAGTGCGATAATGTTCTCTTTTTTTGCCAACTGAGTAAAGACCACTTTCATTTTTTTGTTAAAGCAAAGAAGCCAGTGGAGGCAGATTATATTTTGCCCCAGTACTTTGCAGAGGTCAAACATCTCATTACCACAGAACATTTCATTGAGAGGGGTTGTCTGTGATCCTCCTTACAAGCCTACTTAGTGCCTACCATCTTTTCAGTTTGTGTTTCATATCTGTTAAAGCAGGATGAAGTGATCTTCAGTGTTGTAAACTCAGCATTTGCTTGTGTGCATGCAAAAATCCAATACACTGTAAGTTTTACACTTTTGTAATTTTCTATCAATGCCTTGAACAACCCAAAACTCATTCATGGCAACAGAATAACAGAGTTGGAAGGGACCATGGAGGTCCAACCCCCTGCTCCAGCAAAAGATCCTGTACCATTTCAGACAAACTAGAAGGAAAAAGTAATCCCAGCAGGATCACTGTGTACCAAGAAATGGATTTAGTGGCAATGCCAGACAGGATTCAGCCCCAAGTTGCAGCTTGTTCTAGAGGCCCATCCTGCATGCCAGGGAACAATTGGAGAGAGCTACATTATTTTAAAATATTTGTTCATGTGTCATATCTCTATTATGTTTTCTGAGCACATACAGTAATATCATTACATTAGGTTACTAGAGATAGGTCCAAGACACTGCAGACAATGTGTCAGGATCAGACACATTAAAAAAAAATAAACAGTAAAGGTCCTGCCTCTTACTTCTGGAAGAAGAAAGAAGTATTCCAGATTTGATTGGAACTTTGCTACATCCTCAAACTCTTTAATTCAATATTTTGATCAGCACTCACTCAAATTAATGCAATTTAAGTAGCCAATTTTTAACATTCTAGAAAATTCTGGAAAGGAAAAGATTGGACTAGAGAACTTTAAAGTTCCTTCCAGGTGTGTGATTATCTATTGCACTGAGATAAAATAACCAAAGAATTTGCTTCCTTTCTTTTTATTTTACCTGTGATTGATGCTACTTTTTCTGTAGTCTGACAGGAGGATGAATATGTGAGCCTATCCAACCTGCAATGTATGAAAATTAAATCCTGCCGTTAGGCACCCCAAAAGCTGGGCAACTTGCCAAGGGGTAACAAATTGGAATATGAACCTGTTTTTCAGGCTATTCCCAAAAGCTTGCACAGGTGGGAAGTTGACAGGAACAACCTGTTTTTCCCATCTTGTTTTCAAGTAAATTTTTCTCTCTTTGGGTCTCTCTTACTGTGAGAGAGATCCAACTCTTAAGTTGTGATTATTTGGGCTCAAAATATGGTTGTGGGAATGAGAGAATAGGAGAAAAGAGAAGCTGGAGGTGAAATGGAAAACATTGCAAAATGTTATCACGGAACTGAAATATGCTAAAGTGTTTTGTGGTAGTTTTGCTCCTTATATTTAGGACCATTTATAACATTTGATTTAATGTCATTTTATTGGTTCCCAGGATCACTGATTAATGATAAATAAAGTATTTGGTGCTTTGGGGGAAAAGTTGCACTGATACATTTATAGCTTTTCTAGGTCAGAATACATGTTTTACAGTACATTCATCGTAAGGCTGAATTTAAAGACCAAAATCATATGCATACAAAACAATCCAAAGGCAAAGCAATACTTTAAGAAAACTAGCCCTTAGTTTTCTAATTCCCAGGTATTTTCCTCTCAAAATGCAACCTGGATAGGACCAAGAAGGGACAATTCAGGGATGCAGGAGAAGTTCCTAGTTCCTATCTCACAGAGGAGATAGTAATCATTAGTTAAGACAAAAGATACCAGTATCATCTTGTTTTCTGGATTTTTGCAGCTGTACTATCAGATGATCTTTAATGTGCTAATTAACAACCAAGGGCAACTGAGATGTGCTATGCCTTACACTACAGTATAGTGAACACTCTATTCAATCAAGTCCAAAAACTAGTCCAATCCTATTCCATGTCTTTACTGAGTAACAAATCTACAAATAGAATTCAAAGGTAGCACATAATTTTGTCTACATCCTAACATTTATTCATTTGCAACATTGGTAACTAATATGATCTAGCTAAGACATATTATTCGATTTTATTATAATAGAGTTTTCTCTGAAAAAATTGTACCAAAATAGAACTGATACAGAATATGGCAGCCAGACAGTTAGCCAATAATGAACACAGAGAACATTCAGTGCATGGGACATTTAGGCTTGTTTTTATCTGTGGTAACTCTCTTTATTTATTTATTTATTTATTTATGAGACTTATATACCACTTTAAGTGCAAGCACTCTCTAAGCGGTGTACACCAGTAAGCAATGTATATATATATTTACATTGCCCCCAACAATCTGGGTCCTCATTTTACC
The DNA here is from genome assembly GCF_016545835.1 of Crotalus tigris. NCBI lineage: Eukaryota > Metazoa > Chordata > Lepidosauria > Squamata > Viperidae > Crotalus > Crotalus tigris. The sequence continues at coordinate 16,151,928 of NW_024096970.1, forward strand.
TACCTCGGAAGGATGGAAGGCTGAGTCAACCTTGAGCCGGTGAGATTTGAACCGCTGACCTGCTGAACACAGTCAGCTAAAGTGGCCTGCAGTACTGCACTCTAACTGCTGCGCCACCTCGGCTCTTTGTTGTACTTTTACTGAATATGCTTCATGGCAACTGCTATGAAGTTCTGTTTGTGGTATATAGACATTAGAATATAAAATGAATACAATAAAGGCCTAAAAAGCTTTGGCTTTAGATATGTCAAGGACCAGAGAAATTGATTTTAACTCTGTTTTGACCATAGTGACTGGGAAATTTTGGGAGTTAACATCAGATGCATATGTTGAATCTAGAAGTGTCATCTTAATGACAAAATGTATGCCATAATTTGCAATGCAAACTCTACTTCTTATTCATGCCCATGCAATATCCCACTGTGTTTGCCCTCTGAGTGAAATATCGAGATTTGGATGGCTTTGGATGGCTTCTACTCTGAGCCTATTCAAATAAGCCCTTAAAACTTGGCTCTTCAGCCTTAGGCTAAGAAAGTTGGTAAACTGTTGTGAGATATTGGCTTTGTTGGTATTATCATTCTTTTTTCCAGGTAATTATTTTGTCTTATCTGTGTCAAACAATCTAGTAGTAGTAGTAGTAGTAGTAGTAGTAGTAGTAGTAGTAGTAGTAGTAGTAATAGGCATTACAAGATATGTCCCTTTATTTGACCCATTTTACCTTCTTCTGGAAATGTTCATGGATGCAATTCCAACAAGGATAATGTTAGCCAGGGAAGGCTTGGTATATATGTGGGAATCAGGAGTTAACTGACATTACTTAAACAATTTAAAAGCTTTTGCAGCTTACAAGTCACAAAGCTCATTCCTGGCTCCTTTCTTTTTGATTCCAAAATAGATGGTTTCTTAATTTATTCCAGTATATTGATGTAGTTTAGGTTGCTGTGTCAATTTCACAGAAAAAATTCTATAAATATTTGGTCTTCTAGTTTGCCAAATCCTCAAGGTAGAAAGGTTAATACCATCCATGACATCCATTTGCAAAGAACAAAAACACTATTGTTTAATTACAGAATACTCTGGCCAGGAAATTCAAGAGTTAAATATTTCAGACTAAAGATAACATAACGGAAGTGCTCACTATTTGTGAGTGAGAAGAAAGAGTAATACTCTGATCCCTTAATACATATAGATTAGAAAATCATGTCATTTTTTTTTTGTTTGTTTGGGTTGGGTCAGTCTTTTTTTTCCCCTGTGGTTTTGTTTTGTTTTTGTTTCACAACCAATTTATCTATCCAATGCTAGTCAATATAGCAAGTGAGAAAACCAAGTAATGAAAATTTTATATATGAAAAAAGAGGGGTTTTTTTAAAGCTATTTAGCAGGATGCATGGAATTAATGACAATATATATTTTTTTAAGTTACAGCTCAGAAGGCTCACAGACATTGGAACTTGCAGGTAGCAGTGTTATTTATTTTGTAACATTTTATTTTGCCCTCAAATTACAAGACTCGGGACAATTTATACAGCAGAACAACAAGGATTAATGGAATTGTACATTAACAAATCCCCATAAAACCAAGTTCAAATTAATAGCAATTTAAAAATATATTAAAGGTCATCCCATACTCATTAGTAGGCATCAAATGTCTGCTTAAAAATACAGTTTTCAGTGCTTTCTGAAATACCAGAACTATGTGGACTAAGCACACCTAAGAATGCAGCTTATTCCAGTAGGACAAAAACAAAGAAGATCTCTTGTTATACTTCTCTCTCATGGAGACAGAATTTTCAATAGTTCCTTTTTAGATGTCTATGCAGAACGAACAGAATCATTTGGTTCAGGCATACAGTAGCTATAATTGTAACTGTTGAAAAAAAAAAAACTGGGCAAAGGGTCCTGGTCATAATTTCTACCTGCTGTGAGACAAGGAGGACCCTAGATCCCACCTAAAGTTGATGTTTATTTGATTTGATTTGATTTGATTTCTTAAAAAATAACTCTGGGTGGACCACAACAGCAATAAAAACCAGAAAACAGTAAAAACCCAAACCTGGCACCTAGAAAAATGATATGTTTACAACATCTCTGTCTTGTCATTTAATCTGGGTTTGTTTCTCCCCATCTAATCCCTCATACTTTCCAGGCACTGTCCAACATTTCTACAACATCTCCAGCTCAGTCCAGAGCAGTGTTATTATAGAATATCACCAGCACATTGATAGTACCTCACCCTAGATTGACAGATGACCTCTTTCAAATGTTTAAAATATATGTTAATATCATGGAGGGGAGAACTAAAGCCTCACAGTACTCTGCACTGGAGCAACAAAACTCTCAGTGCCCCAATACTATTCAGTGGAATTGCTTCTTCAGACAGAAGTGGAGCTATTACTAATGTGCCTCCACCTCCCAGTTCTAAGAAGTGGTCTAGAAAGTTATCATGGTTGGTGACAAATTGACCAAAAAATCTAATGGGACTAGAGGGATGCACAGACAAGCATGGACACGCACACACACATACACACACAGAGAGAGAGAGAGAGAGAAAGAGAGGGAGGGAGGGAGGAGGAGATAGAGAGAGAGACAGAGACAGAGAGACAGAGACAGAGACAGAGACAGAGACAGAGATTAACACACACTTCTTACCCTTATAGATGGTCTTCTCTGGTTTCTCACTGTCCTTCTTCCTGATACTGCAGATATTAGTGGATGGAAAGAGCTTGACTAAAAGACAACACTGAGGCACTGATCATAGCAGACCTAGAAAAGGAACAAAGCTTAGAAGCAGAGGTCCACCATATTAGACAGGACCCAAAATGCAGATTATGCAGAGAGGCTTCAGAGACAGTCCATATAGTGGCAGGGTATAAGAAGCAGGCAGGAATAGTATACACATAACAGCACAACCAAGTAGCTGGCATTGTGTACAGGAACATCTATACAGAATATGGGTTAGACCCTTCCAAGTGTAGATGAGAAATCCCACAGAAACTTGTAGAAAATAAGATCCTGTAGGATTTCCAAATTCCAACAGACAGATAGGTACTGGCCAATGAACTAAACATTGTGGTAGTAGGCAAAGACTAGAAGACAGTAATGGTGATTGATGTAGCAGTGAAGGAGTGAAACTGATGGTAGTATTGTGTCTTGTTTTGCCATGCCACTTCTTCTGCTTGATCTTTCTCCCACATCTGTTGCTGCCCAAGCATTCTCTCAGCAGCTCATCTTTGAGTGCTATCTTACTGATGTAATTGTGGATGCTTTGTTTTGTCCAGGATGGTGGCTTTGACACTCACCAAACTCCCCCCACCTTCCTTCCACCTTGTGTACAGTCTCTGGGTGTTGGACCAGGGGTGGATTTGGCTTGCTCATTGGCAAATTGTACAAGGTAGAGGAAAATATTTTCCTTTCTCTTCTCTATGCTTTTAACTAGGGTTATGGCAAATGTGGAAGAGTCCTATATTAATTTAGATTTTTTCAGTTTTGAAAAGAAGACTGCAGAAAATATCAAAAGTTCTGAATTATCTCTATTTTTCTTTGTAGCATGATGGAAGAATAAAGAGAGAGAGAGAGAGGGAGGGAGGGAGGGAGAGAGAGAGAGAGAGGGAGGGAGGGAGAGAGAGAGAGAGAGAGAGAGAGAGAGAGAGAGAGGGAGAGAGAGAGAGAGAGAGAGAGAGAGAGAGAGAGAGAGAGAGAGAGGGAGGGAGGGAGGGAGGGAGATAAGATCAGTAACTGTGACAGGACAAAAACCATAATTTCCTCCAACAAATTTTCTCATCCAGCTTAGCCTAGGGTACTATATCTGTGATTGCTCTGACCTTTGAAAATATAACATACCACATGCTTATTATATCCTGAAATATACAGTCAAACCTTTTGTCAAGGCAGGTCAGCTAGATCATGAGCAGGTTTGACAAACATGTCAATCACTAAAATTGCAAAGATGAATGTTTTTAACACTTGCTTCTAATGGCCGACAGCAGAAAAGAGAAAACCACAAGCGAAGGCTTCATCATTGTGAGTGAGGATCAAAAAAGACTGAAACTTTTGAGATGGATCGTTATTGCCCTGGTCCTTCAAAAATGATAAGAGGAATAAGAAAAAAGTTTGGAGCCAACAGGCACTACAAGTTAGCTTTCCATAATATAACTGCATTGTGTGGTGATAAGAGAGGAATATGTGTTCCTGCCAATTGCACTTTGGAATGATGGAGGCATTTCATGTTTACAGCATGGAAATGCTAGCTTTCTTCACCTGATGCGAGAGGGCATGGGCTGGTTGTGGAAGTAGTAAAGTAGTGAGTAACTTGGTTGGCAGGTTATCTCACAAATAGCAGCTCAGCCCAGGTAAGGAGGGATTTGGAAAAAGATATTCAAACAAACCCTGTCTTCATTTACATATTTATTTATTGCTTTTAAAATAATAACAAAAGGAGGGGAACAAAACACAAAGATAATGACAAAAATACATACATTGTTAAAGAAAATGAAAAGAAAAAAGAAAAAAAATGAAAAATATAACAAAGAAAAATGTACAGTAAGGTTAAAAGACACAATAATTATATAAATGTATTAGAAATACACATGCACTTGAATGGTATTTGCATTACATATAAACTTATAACTATTTACTGTTAAAAGAAACTTTGTCTTAATTTATTCAGTATAAATGAGGCTTGAAAATGTCTTTGACGGTTTCCAAGAGTCTTCCTTTACTCCAGACTAGCATTAATGATATTGTGCTGAAATCTTTGTCTTGCCTGTTATGTGAAGCTTGATACAAGATCAAGAAACCTTTAAAAATATCATCCCCAATTATGCAGAGAAAGTGTTTTTCTCATTTAGTTTTATTTAAGTCTTTTCTATGCTTCCTAATTAATGAGATGTTGGCTATTCCGTAACTCTAAGTATTAGTGCAATATCTGAAAAGAGTCTTAAAATTTCATTTTAATTACTTTTTAAAGAAAATCATTTAAGCCCTGCCCAACCCAGAACAGCTGATGAACACAGAAAAACATGAGGCCAGTGAAAAAGAAAGCAGTAGACAAGCAGAGTACTTCTGTTTTTGCCAGATGTAATATATTTGTAGCTTTTCCTTGTGTAGGTTTTGTGATCCTTGTGACCCTGCATACAGTGTGAATGACAGAAAATTTCTTAGAGCATGGCAATAATCATCATTGTGATTTTTTTTTCAGTTATTCCATCTTATTATGAATCCTCTCTCTGTGGAGGTGCATCATGTCTCTTCAATGTTGCACTTTTGACAATTATTCAAGATGCTTCTCTTCATCCAGATATTAGCTCCTAGCTGGCCTCTTGGTTTACTTTTGTTATTTTGCATTTTATTTATGCACAAACCAGCCTCCAATGCTTTGTATTATTCTTACAATTCTTATTTATATTATTCCAGCTCTTTTAATCATGTATCATAAATATTGGTGTCTGGTTTTCTTCTTCATGATTTGAGCCCTACACAAGAATTTGGGAATTGTAAAAGTAACAGCTAATTATGTATGAAATACTCCAAAGTGATGTTGTTTGAAGCTTTGCTATTGTAATTTTTTCTCGATTTAGACTTTCCAAATTCATCCTAAATCACTGTGATATTGCTTTTGGTTTCCCAATAAGAATGGTTACATTGTGACTTCTTTTAGTAGTAATGACAATAACGTGTAATGTGTTGTTCCAGATGTTAATCAATTATTATATTTTTGGTTCTATCATTTTTATGACATCTGTGATTTTATGATTCCTGTAAACTGTATTAACTATGAATCCATGCTTTTCACATAAATATGAATAACTTACTGGTCTTTCCTATTTTTATATTTATACTTGTGCATGGAATCAGAGTCAGAATAGAGCTGGAAGGGACCTTGGAGATCTTCTAATCCAGCAGGAGAGCCTATACCAGTGATGGCGAATCTTTTAGAGACTGAGTGCCCAAACTGCAACCCAAAACCCACTTATGTATTGTCGGGTGCCAGATGGGCATGGCCCATTGGCTGGGTGTGGCCAATTGGGTGGACATGGCCATTGGGTTGGCGTGGCTGCGGTGGTAATGGCAGACTGGGTGGGACTAAAAAGTTCAATCAATCAATTCCAACTTTGTGAGATCTTTTTTTTTCCTGCGAGTTGAAATTGATTGATTGATTGAACCTTTTTTTTTTTTTTTGCAAACAGCGGTGGAGGTCTAAAGTGAAAAGATGTTATAAAACCCAGCTGAAGTCCTAGGAGTGGGGCAATGGCGTGTGTGTCCACAGAGACAGCTCTGTGTGCCACCTGTGGCACACGTGCCATAGGTTCGGCACCACGGTCCTATACCATTTCAGACAAGTGGCTGTCCAATCTTTTCTTAAAAACCTCCAGTGATGAAGCCCCTACAACTTCTTTTTTTTAACAATTTTTATTGGTTTTTTTTTAATTCTTAAGACAAAGTACTCATGACAGGCCATGGTGGTGGGGTAATCAAACCTCCAAAAACAAAACATGTATACATAGTACAATCAATACATCAAATATTCCCTCTCTTTTTCCCTCAAATAGCACAGTATATTTAAAATAATCCAATTCTAGCTTAAATTTTTTCAACCTGAACCTGTTTTAAAGCTTTATGAATTTAAAATACCATAATCAAATTAACTTTAAATAAAAACATTATCAATTCAGGTATCCCTTCCAAATATATTCTAGTTCCTTAATTTTAACATCTTATTTATTTCTTCTTCCACGAATATCCCCTATTTAAACAAAATAATGTCAGACCTTAAATCATTTCAATCCATTAAACAGTCTTGAAATTACATGCAGTTAAATATCATAACTACTAACATCCATGTCATCAAACAAACACATCGTCTTAAGCCCCTACAACTTCTGAAGGCAAGCTATTCCACTGGTTAATTGTCCTTGCTGTTAGAAAGTTTCTCCTTAATTCCAGGTTGCTTGTCTCCTTTATTAGTTTCTATCCATTGTTTCTTGTTCTGCCCTCTGGTGCTTTGGAAAATGAATTGACCCCCTCCTCTTTGTGGCAGCATCTCAAATATTGGAATCGTGCTTTCATGTCCTTGCCAATCCTTCTATTCTCTTGACTAGCCAAATCCAAATCCTGCAACCTTTCTTCATATGCTTTAGTCTTCAGGCCTTTAATCATCTTAGTTGCTCTTCTTTGCACTTTTTCCAAAGTCTCAACATCTTTCTTCTAATGTAGTGACCAAAATTGGATCCAGTGTTCCAGGTGTGGTCTTACTAAGGTTTTATGAAGCAGTACTAATACTTCATGTGATTTTGATTCTATACTTCTTTTTATACTAGCAAGGATTGTATTAGCTTTTTTGGCTGCTCTGCACACTGCTGACTCATGTTTAAGTGATCTTCCACTAGGATTCCAAGGTCCCTCTCACAGTTACTATTTTGGAGCCAGGTTTTTGCTTAATCTGTACTTGTATCTTTGGTTTTTCCTGCCCAGATGTAAAACCTTGCTTTTGTCTTAAATTTCTTTCTTTCTTAAATTTCATGTTGTTGGATAGGGTCCATTGTTCAAATCTGTCAAGATATTTTTGGATCCTGAATTTGTCTTCTGGGGTATTGGCTATTCCTGCCAGCTTAGTGTCATCTGCAAATTTGATGAGTTCCCTTTCTATGCCCTTGTCTAAATAATTTATTTAAAGCTATCAACCTGCTATCTTTATGCACCATGCTGGTTTCTTCTTGGATTTCTTGTTTTTCTTTTTTAGTGGTATTGTATTGGACTGGGCTTTCAGTGTTTCTCATGCTTCTTGAGTTGTTTTCCCCTTTAGGATTTTTATCCATGGAATTTTTCTTAGGCTGTCTCTGAGCTTGTTAAAACCAGCTCATTTAAATCTTAAGACACTGGTTGGATTATATTCTACTGCTTGTGTTTGTAATAGCAAAAGTGGGGGGGTGCAGGATTTACCCTTGGGCTCAGTCTGTGTGGAAAGCTAGTCCAGTCAGGAAGGGAGAGGATTGGTCAGGATGGGGGTACTCCGGGGAGGGGAGAAGGTTGGAGCATCCCGCTTATGACTGGGATGGGCAGATATGGCGGGAGCGAAGGGCAGGCCATCTTTGGGGAATGAGGACTCGCTATATTAGAGCAATTCCTTGTTCCAGCCCCTCAAAAGGCCCATCCAGTAGTACTGGTGACAGGGGAGTACAGGGCCCTAGTTGTAGGCTGCTGTTGCTCAATGTCAGGTCCATTGTCAACAAAGCCCCCCCTTGTCCATGATTTAATATTGGACAGCGGGGCGGACCTGATATGTATAACCGAAACCTGGCTGGGCCCTGAGGGGGGGTGTTTCCCTCTCGGAGATGTGCCCGGAGAGGTTCGTGGTGCTTCATCAGCCTCGACATCAGGGCAGGGGTGGGGGAGTGGCAGTCATTGCTCGGAGGTCCTTGAGTCCTCGTGGGATTCCTGTCCTGGAGGTTGTTGGGTGTGAGTCCCTCCTATTGAAGTTGGGTTCACGGGTTCAGTTGGGCTTGCTGCTGATGTACCTACCTCCCAGCTCTGTTGCAACAGCCCTGCCTGCGCTCCTGGAGTCAGTAGCCGGGTTGGGGGTGGAGTTCCCCAGACCTATGGTACTGGGGGACTTTAACCTGCCATCACTCAGCGAACGCTCAGAGGCGGCGCAAGAGTTCATGGCTTCCATGGCAACCATGGACCTGACCCAGGTAATCCAGGATCCGACTCATAGGGGTGGTCACACACTCGACCTTGTGTTTCTCTCGGGGCAATGGAGACATGATCTGGAATTAAGGGGAATAGAGATCTCTCCCTTGTCATGGACAGATCATTTCCTATTGAGGCTGGACTTCAGAGCATCACTCCCCCATCGCAGGGAGAGGGAGCCAACTAGGTGGTTCCGCCCCAGGCGCCTAATGGACCCAGATCAGTTCCAGGAGGAGCTTGGGGAAATACCTGACTCCCTTGTCCACAACTCGTCCAGGTCCCTGGTTGCGGCCTGGAATGAGGAGGTGTCCCGGGCCCTGGATCGAATTGCGCCTTTGCGACCTCTGTGTGGTGATGGTCCCCAGAGGGCGCCTTGGTTTACTGAGGAGCTCCGGGAGATGAAGCACCACAAGAGACGTCTAGAGCGACGTTGGAGGGGCAGTAACTCTGAATCTGACCGATCACTATCAAGAGCCTATCTTAGGACTTATTTAGTGGCAATAAAGGTGGCAAAGCGTGTTCACTTTTCCGCACTTATTGCGTCTGCAGAATCTCGCCCAGCCACCTTGTTTAGGGTGACCCGCTCCCTTCTTAAAGTGGAGGAGGCAGAGGAACCCTTGCAGGGGAGAGCTGAGGAGTTTGTTCAGTTTCTTTCGGACAAAATCGCTCAGATTCAGAGAGACCGGGACTCCGACTGGGCAGTGCCAGCCGAGTTGCCGGGGGCTGGTCTTAGTCATGTTATCTGGAGCGAGTTTGAGCCTGTGACCCCTGATGAAGTGGACAAGGTCGGGAGGGCAATGAATGCTGCCACTGTTTATTGGACCCGTGCCCCTCCTGGCTGGTTTCTGTCAGTAGGGAGGTGACACGAGGCTGGCTCCAAGCGATAATCAACGCCTCTTTGATGGAGGGGTCTTTCCCGCAACCTTTAAAGGAAGCAGTGGTGAGGCCCCTCCTCAAGAAGCCTTTCCTGGACCCAGCTGTTTTGAAGAATTTTCGTCCTGTCTCCAACCTCCCCTTTGTGGGGAAGGTTGTAGAGAAGGTGGTGGCGTCCCAACTTTTGTGATCCTTGGATGAAACTAATTATCTGGAACCTTTTCAATCTGATTTCAGGCCTGGCTACAGCACTGAGACTGCTTTAGTCGCACTGACCACCACTCTGGCGAGCCCGGGATAGGGGTCATTTCTCTATCTTGGTGCTTCTTGACCTCTCAGCAGCTTTCGATACCATCGACCATGGTATCCTTCTGCGTCGTCTCGGACAGGTGGGGGTGGGCGGCACCGTATTGCGGTGGTTCTCCTCCTACCTCTCTGACAGGTCACAGTCGGTGTTGGCGGGCGGACAGAGATCGACCCCTAGGCGTCTCGATCATGGGATGTCTCAGGGCTTGGTCCTGTCCCCCCTTTTTTTAAACATCTACATGAAACCGCTGGGTGAGATCATTCGGCGACACGGGGTGAGGTATCATCAGTACGCAAATGATACCAATTTTATATCTCCACCCCTTGTCCTTTTGGTAAAGCAGTCGACATAATGTGCCGGTGCCTGGAAGATGTGAGGGTCTGGATGGGAGTGAACAGGCTTAGACTCAACCCTGACAAGACTGAGTGGCTCTGGGTCTTGCCTCCCAAAGGTCAACTGGATGGTCCATCATTAGTCCTGGGGGGCTAAATTTACCTCCCTCAGTGCATGCACGCAACTTGGGTGTCCTCCTGGACTCACAGCTAAATTTGGAACAACATCTATCGGCTGTGGCCAGGGGGACCTTTGCCCAGGTTCACCTGGTGCACCAGTTGCGGCCTTATTTGGACCGGGAGGATTTACTCACGGTCACTCATGCCCTTGTCACCTCAAGACTGGATTACTGTAACGCACTCTACATGGGGCTACCCTTAAAGAGCGTTCGGAGGCTGCAGTTGGTTTAGAATGCAGCTGCGAGGGCGATTGTGGGTGCGCCAAGGTACGCCCACGTGTCACCTATCCTCCGCAAGCTGCACTGGCTTCCTGTGGGTCTCTGGACGCAATTCAAGGTGTTGGTTATCACCTTTAAAGCCCTTCATGGCATAGGACCAGGTTACTTACAGAACCGCATACTGCCGCATAGTTCCCAGAGATCGGTGAGGTCCCACAGATTGGGCCTCCTTCAGGTCCCATCGGCCAGACAATGTCGGCTGGCGGGCCCTCTGGGAAGGGCCTTTTCTGTGGTGGCTCCGACCTGGTGGAATCAACTTCTCCCCGAGATTCGAACTACTCCGACCCTGCCGGCCTTTAAGAAAGCCATTAAAACTCTCCTGTTCCGGCAGGCCTGGGGCTGATGTCCCCGAGGGGGGGATATGATCGGACACGCTGTATGAATGTGTTTATTTTATTGTTTTATTGTCATATTATTGTTTTAAATTTTGTACGCCGCCCTGAGTCCCTTGGGATTGGGCGGCATATAAATTTTAGAAATAAATAAATAAATAAATATTAAATTCCAATATGATGTGGTCACTCTTGCCCAAGGATCCAGCAACTTCAACTCCATCTATCAATTTTTCTCTATTAGTAAGAATTAGGTCTAGTACAATTTTTCCTCTAGTTCCCTCCTCTATCTTTTGGATGACAAAATTGTCAGCTAAGTGGGATAGGATTATGTTTGATCTCCCATTTGCTACAGAGTTTGTCTCCCAGTTGATATCAGGGTAGTTACAGTCTCCCATTACTACTGTGGTATGTTTCCTACATACATTTGTTAATTGATTAGCAAAGAGTTTATCTATTTCTTCTGCTTGGTTTGGTTTAGTGATTAAAGCATCAGGTTAGAAACTTGGAGACTGTGAGTTCTAGTCCCACTTTAGGCATAAAACTGGCTGGATGACTTTGGGCCAGTCAGTCTCTCTCACCCCATGACATCAGGCTCAGGCAACAATTCCTGTCAGAACCAACAGGAAATCAAAACCACAACAAAAAAACAGACCCTGCACTTGTGTAAAAATACTATAAGTAAAAAAAAATGTGCATAGAGCTTGATCTTGCACAGCAAAGATCTTTCTGTTTCCATTTTTAATGGAAATGGTGTCATTTTATTTTTTTCAGTATCTTTTTTAAAATTCCAGATAGTGTTTTGGTTTTCTATTAATTTATAGTTATATCTAGATTCCTTCTTGCAAATAGTTCTACTTTTCTGAGATGGGCTATTCAATGAAGTTCCTTCACTTGTCTTGATATAATCATACACCCTTGTTTTTCTTGCAGTTCAATGTGATTTGTCTGCAAAAAATGTTTGCTTCTCAGTCTTCTTTGGAACATACTATCTATCAGCATCATTTTGTCAGTGTAGAATATTAATCCTGCCCATCAGTTTTATGGCTTTTCAGTCAAGATTTTCAAGGTCTGTCTGAGTCCAGCTGACTATTCCTGAAGTATATTACTCACAAGTTGATGACTCTAACTTCCACCATTTAGACTAGACTTTATGATATTCTGTAATTGCTTGCAATACTGTGAGCTTATTCTTCTTTATTTCGTTATGCAAAATATGTTTTCAAACAGATGTGATGTTAGCAGTTTTCCATTTTTTTAGTATAATTAGCACTTATTGCAATATAATATCATTACTGAATAGCTGATCAGTATTTATTAAGTTCAATCCCTGAAGTAAAGAGCAAGATGGCATAGTCTATAGACTATTTCCACATATACTGAAACTGATCAGACTGCAACTAAATCTTTATTTATTCTTAGCAGTCTGAAAGTTGTTATTAGAAGTCTTTTTTTTAACTCCACATGCAAATTTTAAAAGTTCCAACTAAAAAGCCTCATACATAAATGCAGATGTATGCACTGTCATTTTTACCACTGAAGAAATTGTTAGTTCTGAACAATGAAGAGGGATTAATTTGCTTGACTCCTTAGAAAGATTTGCTCATCTTCAGCTGAGGTAGTTGCAGCTCTCATTTTAGGTATTTACAATTTAATTCAAAATTTCTGGTTGATAATAAGTAACAATAATTAGGATCTGTGTTCTGTCAGAATCTATTCCCAGGACACTAAATTGTATATTATTTTGGCAGTACTTACAACTGTTTTTTTTCTTCTATACAGTTCTGCTCCATATATATATATACATACATACACACACACACACACACACACACACACACACACACACACACACATTGTTATGAAAAATTCCACACAAAGGCTCTGTAGCATTTTGTTATGGTGGGAGAGAAAAAAATAATTTCAGAAGACATCTCTCTCATATTTTTAGTGTTTTTGCAGGGCATAATTATGTCCTGCCAACTGATTTGTAAATATTGCCACCTTTCTGAGATCTCTCAGCTTTTGAGGCTGATGGGCCTCATCAGGAAAATGCAGCCTGATACACAGCTGCAGAAATTATTTTGCACTTTTCATTCTTCACATAAGCTACATGGTGTCTGAAGTCACAAGACAAGGATTAGAGAAAAGCTGGCAATGCTTTGTCTGCACCAAACACCAAACACCCTGCTTGACACATTTCCACTAGACATGCTTCTGTAGCTCACAGAAGGTCTTTTGATTTTTCTCTTCCTCCCCCTCAGTTTGTTATTTTTACCCCTCCCTGTTTAATTTATTTTCTTTTCTAAAGTGCTGCTTTAACAGCTGCATCTCCAGCTGTCATGTGAATAATTCAGGGGCAATTTCTCACTATTACGTGATTGGTCTACAAAACACATTAAACAGTCTTCAAGGGGGAAAAATAAGCTTCATATGACAGCTGTGTACACTTAAAAGAGGGAGAAAAATGCTTTTATTAGAGAACAATGGAGCTCACACAATGAGCATTCAGATTTTACTATTCTTTCTGCATAAAATATATCATGAAGATATTAACTGAACTGACAAGGTCCCTGCTGCACACTTTGTGATTTTCAAAGTTTTTCTTTAACTGAGGCCTAGGAATCTTCTTCCTATTGATGTAGAAATAGGATTCAGAGTGACCCAGAAAATACTTGGAATGAATGTGCTGCAGCAGTGTTGTTAAATGCACCCAACTCTAGATCAAACTGAAATAATATATTTAGACTTTAGCAAGGCATTCGACAAAGTAGGCTACAGTCTCCTCCTTGGTAAACTAGAAAAATATGGGATAGACAGAATCACCACCAGATGGATTTGCAAGTGGATGACAAACTATACTCAACAAGTAGCCCTTAATGGAGGGAAGAAAGCAGTGGGGTACTACAAGGTTCAGTCTTAGGCCTAGTACTCTTCAATATCTTCATAAATGACTTAGATGAGGGAATAGATGGGGAACTCATCAAATTTGCGGATGACACTAAGCTGGTAGGAATAGCCAACACCCCAGAAGAAAGGCTCAGGATCCAAAAATATCTTGACAGACTTGAACAATGGGCCCTATCCAACAATATGAAGTTCAATGTGGAGAAAAGCAAGATTTTATATCTAGGCAGGAAAAACCAATGGCAGAAGTACATAGTAGGCAAAACCTGGCTCAAAAACAATAACTGTGTGAGAGAGACCTTGGAGTCCTAGTGGATTATCACTTAAACATGAGCCAGCAGTGTGTGGTAGCAGCCAAAAAAGCTAATACAACCCTTGGTTGTATAAACAGAAGCATAGAATCAAAACCTCATGAAATATTAGTACTGCTTTATTAATCTTTAGTGAGTTCACGCCTGGAATACTGCATCCAGTTTTGATCACTACATTACAAAAAAAAAAAAAAAAAGATGATTAAAGGCCTGGAAACAAAAGCATATGAAAAACGACTGCAGGAATTGGATATGGCCAGTCTAGAGAAAAGAAAGACTAGAGGAGACATGATAGCAGTATTCCAGTATTTGAGGGGCTGCCACAAAGAAGAGAGGCTCAACTTATTTTTCAAACCACCGGAAGGCAAGACAAGAAACAATGGATGGAAACTAATAAAGGAGAGAAGCAACCTGGAATTAAGATGAAACTTCCTAACAGTGAGGAAAATTAACCAGTGGAACAGCTTGCCTTCAGAAGTTGTAGGGGCTTCATCACTGGAGGTTTTTAAGAAAATATTGGACAGCCACCTATCTGAAATGGTATAAGGTCTCCTGCTTAAGCAGGGGATTGGACTAGAAGACCTCCAAGGTACCTTCAAGTGCTATTCTGATTGGTTGGTTGGTTGGTTGATTGACTGATTGATTGATTGAAATCTGGAAGAGAAGCCACCTGAGAATCCTCAATATACTTTCTTGTATAATGAAATAAAATGGAGTATGGATTTTTAAATAAGGACAGTGAAACTCTGACAAGATATAACCTTGAGTCCTTTCATTATTGACTTGCCATTAAGGAAATATTTCTTCCAATGTAATACTTGTTCATTGGGGAGATGACTTTTTAAATACTACCAATCGATGACTGGTTGTATTTGAAAAGTAGGACCAAGGCATGACACAATGCATAGCAAGTTAGGTACAACAGGTATTAAAATGTCACAAGTATTTTATCACTGATACTATTCAATTGCGGGTTCTAAACCTATAAAGAAGCAAAGTATAAAATTGTGTGGTTATGTATAATTTCACTTCATACTTTTGCATAACAACCCCACACTAATTCTCTGTCCAGAAATCTCTTCATTCCCTCTTCACCTCTCACCCTCACATACAAACATTCCTGAAACATACTTGTAGTTGAGTTAAATTTCAAGAAAGTGAATGCTGGCTATGATATAGCCTTTTTATTATGATAAACAACTTAATTTGCACTTTTTATTATTTAAACAATTCCCATTAACTTGAAGTAATACCTCGTTTTGAATATTCTGATATGATCACTTTTCCACTGTCACTGAACAATTAGGTCTATAGTCACCAAACTCTCTGAAATCTTTTAGCATAGCTGCTTGTGCCCTCCTGGCCAATTTTTAATTATAGAAAGTTATGAATCTTTATTTCCTATCTTATGATTTTCCATTTTGTTGTTATTTTGATCAAATTACCATTTCTTTTTTTGCTAGACAGATTTTTATTTTTTAAACACAGCTTCTAAAACCAGCAAAAAACGTCATTGTATTATTAAAACTACAATTTCCATTTTGCACATTCTTGAAAAAAAAAATTCATCCAAACATTTTTTTAAAAAAAATAATGTTACCTTTTCTAAGTTATGAAGTTTATATGTTTGGCTAATATATAATAGCAAAGATGTAGCCCAGATCTGACTGTGGGATAGATCACAAACTGCTATTAATGTCATTTCCAAGTGAATCAAAAACAGAAGAACAAAGCCAACAATTTTCCACAATGTGATTTTCAGCATATGCCTCTTTCCAAAGAGAACATCAGGAATTGCTTTGAAATCCTTAATCTCACTGTTAGGGAACCATAAGAATTGCAAAATGAAATCAGAGCAGTTGTAAATGAGGAATATGAAAAAATACTGGCAAAGACAAGGAATAGACAAAACCAAACTAGATATCAGAACAGATGGCAGAACCTGCCAAAAATGGAAGAGAAGCCAAAGCCAAGAAAGAAAAGATCCCCGAAAGGAATGTAACAAAGAATTTTGGAGAGCTATTATCAGAAACGATGTTATAATGACATCTGTAACAACGATGAAGATGGAAACTCACAGAAAACAAAACATCCTTCAAAAAATCTTAAAGCTCAAAAAGAGGTTCCAATTTTGGGTTAGTATACTTAAGGAAACTAATGGACAGATAACATCCAATTTAACAGCAAAAAAAAAAAAAAACCCAACCATGAAAAGCGTATTCTGTAGGGCTTTTCAACCAGTCGTACACATAACACTGGTGGTACTTTGGCACCTGGCAGGTGATATGCAACCATCTTAGACAAGTGTAGTGGGGGAGGGATGAGGACTCAAACATAGTGGGGGAAATAATAACTGATCATTATCTCTTTCCCTGTACCTTGCATCCCCAAGCTGGAGGCAAGAGAAATCATTGTTTTATTGATTTTGATCAATGTTCATGTAAGAAAACAAATAAATGAACCCAGATA
Organism: Crotalus tigris; assembly: GCF_016545835.1. NCBI lineage: Eukaryota > Metazoa > Chordata > Lepidosauria > Squamata > Viperidae > Crotalus > Crotalus tigris. The sequence continues at coordinate 16,168,605 of NW_024096970.1, forward strand.
AATATGCTTTCTAAACCTTGTGAACTAATTATATCTATTAATCACACAGATCCTGGAATTTGTCCTTCATGGAATAAGAGTCCCTGCAGTCACTACCTCTCTTGTTTTCTTTGGACTTTTCAACAATTGCTTCACCTTAATATTACGTTATCTTTTTCTAAGGGATTAATTAAAGCATCTGACCTACTGTTCAGATTAATTAAAGAGCTCAGGAAAAAGAGTTTGTTTGGTAAACATGAAGAATGGAAATAAAATTATTGGTGGGAACCAAAATTAATTTCAGAGATGGACAGCATTCCCTCAATCAATACTCCACACCATTAAACTCCATTTTGGGACTGCTTAAATCAGACATGTCAATTTGCGATGTCACGTGACATGGCGAAACGTATCAGAACTTTTTCCCCATTGCCATCAATGGGATGGGCACAGTTTCCTCATGACGCGTCCAGCCTGCGGGCTGGCAGTTTGAATGATGAAAAAAATGGGGCAGAAATTTTAAGTAACATTTTTGTTTTAGGTTCTGACAGCTGCAGAAAAACTGTCTGAGGAACCAGGGCTGAATTTTTTCCTACTTTTTTAGTGATTTGATAGTATTGATTTAGGGCAAATACCTGCTTTAGTAAAATTCAAGAGGTCTACTCACCTCATTTAAAAAAAAAAATACTTGATAAGGCCTTGGTAAGGCCATACTTGGAATACTGCATCCAGTTTTGGGCACCACAGTTTTAAAAAAAGTTGAGACTCTAGAAAGAGAACAACAAAGATGATTAAGGGACTGGAGGCTAAAACACATAAGGAACGGTTGCTGGAATTGGGTATGTATAATTTAATGAAGAGAAGGATGAGGGGGTATATGATAGCAGTGTTCCAATATCTCAGGGGCTGCTGGAAAGAAAAGGGAGTGAAGCTATTCTCCAAACTAATCAAGGAGAGAAGCAACCTAGAAATAAGAAGAAACTTCCTGACAGTTAGAACAATTAACCAGTGGAAAAACCTGCCTTCAGAAGCGGTGAATGCTCCAACATTGGAAGTTTTTAAGAAGAGACTGGACAGCCATTTGTCTGAAATGGTGTAGGGTTTCCTGTCTGAGCAGGGGGTTGGACTAGAAAACTTCTAAGCTGCCTTCCAACTCTTATTCTTATTACAATGAGCAACCTCTACAAATGAAATGTGTTGAGGCAGTTAGGTTATACAGAGAACTGGATGAACATCAGACTTCAAAACAATTACCTGAAGGAAAAATGAAAAGATCAAGATGAAAGGAATGTTCTATAAAGGTAAGATTGATGAAGTTGATGAGAGCCTTAAAAATTCATAGGTGAGAAGTTTAAAGAACAAATAAACAAGGTAGGATTAGAACAAGAACTATTCACAAGAATAAAAATGAAGAAATGTAATGAATTTTGTTGGTCTGAAATAATGTAGGGTTTCCTGCCTGAGCAGGGGGTTGGACTTGATGGCCTCTAAGGTCCCTTCCAACTTTACTACTACTACTACTACTACTGCTGCTGCTGCTGCTGCTGCTGCTGCTGCTGCTGCTGCTACTTTATTGCAGTACTTCCCAAACTTTTTCCTTCATTACCCAAAACTACTTATGTGAAATTGTGGTTGGGAAATAGATTTGCTTGTCATTACCTAAAGAAATACCACTTTGAGTCAGTTTGGGGTAATTTATCCCAAGCTTGGGAACCGCTGTTTTATTGTCATTAGTTGTGTTGGTCAATTTCCCACCAAATGAATGATGATTTGATTGTATATGACAATGATGGCGAACCTTTTGTATTTGTATTTGTATTTAATTTTATTTATATGCCGCCCGATCCCAAAGGACTCAGGGCGGCGTACAGAGATTATAACAATCATAAAACAATAAAATAATACAGTCATACCGTGAGTCCGATCATATCCCGCCCCCCCCCCCGGGGACATCAACTCCAGGCCTGCCGGAACAGGAGAGTTTTAACGGCTTTCTTAAAGGCCGGCAGGGTGGGAGTAGTTCGAACCTCGGGGGGAAGTTGATTCCACCAGGTCGGAGCCACCACAGAAAAGGCCCTTCCCCGAGGGCCCGCCAGCCGACATTGTCTGGCCGACGGGACCTGAAGGAGGCCCAATCTATGGGACCTCACTGTTCTCTGGGAACTGTGCGGCAGAATGCGGTCCTGTAAGTAACCTGGCCCTATGCCATGAAAGGCTTTAAAGGTGATAACCAACACCTTGAATTGCGTCCGGAGACCCACAGGAAGCCAGTGCAGCTTGCAGAGGATAGGTGACACGTGGGCGTACCTTGGCGCACCCACAATCGCTCTCGCGGCTGTGTTCTGAACCAACTGCAGCCTCCGAACACCCTTCAAGGGTAGCCCCATGTAGAGCGCATTACAGTAATCCAGTCTTGAGGTGACAAGGGCATGAGTGACTGTGAGTAAATCCTCCCGGTCCAAATAAGGCCGCAACTGATGCACTAGGCGAACCTGTGCAAAGGTCCCCCTGGCCACAGCCGATAGATGTTGTTCCAAATTTAGCTGTGAGTCCAGGAGGACATCCAAGTTGCATGCCTGCACTGAGGGAGGTAAATTTGCCCCCCCCCAGGACTAATGATGGACCATCCAGTTGGCCTTTGGGAGGCAAGACCCAGAGCCACTCGGTCTTGTCAGGGTTGAGTCTAAGCCTGTTCACCCCCATCCAGACCCTCACATCTTCCAGGCACCGGCACATCACGTCAACTGCTTCACTGAAAGGACACGGGGTGGAGATATACAATTGGGTATCATCCGCATATTGACGATACCTCACCCCGTGTCGCCGAATGATCTCACCCAGCGGTTTCATGTAGATGTTAAAAAGCAGGGGGGACAGGACCAAGCCCTGAGGCATCCCATGATCGAGACACCTAGGGGTCGATCTCTGTCCGCCCGCCAACACCGACTGCGACCGGTCAGAGAGGTAGGAGGAGAACCACCGCAATACAGTGCCGCCCACCCCCACCTCTCCGAGACGATGCAGAAGGATATCATGGTCGATGGTATCGAAAGCCGCTGAGAGGTCAAGAAGCACCAGGATAGAGGAATAACCCCTACCCTGGGCTCGCCAGAGGTCATTGGTCAGTGCGACCAAAGCAGTCTCAGTGCTGTAGCCGGGCCTGAAACCAGATTGAAAAGGGTCCAGATAATTAGTTTCATCCAAGGATCGCAAGAGTTGGGATGCCACCACCTTCTCTACAACCTTCCCCACAAAGGTGAGGTTGGAGACGGGACGAAAGTTCTTCAAAACAGCTGGGTCCAAGGAAGGCTTCTTGAGGAGGGGCCTCACCACCGCTTCCTTTAAAGGTTGCGGGAAAGACCCCTCCATCAAGGAGGCATTGATTATCGCCTGGAGCCAGTCTCGTGTCACCTCCCTACTGGCAGAAACCAGCCAGGAGGGGCACGGGTCCAATAAACAGGTGGCAGCATTCATTGCCCTCCCGGCCTTGTCCACTTCATCAGGGGTCACAGGCTCAAACTCGCTCCAGATAACATGACTAAGACCAGCCCCCGGCAACTCGGCTGGCACTGCCCAGTCGGAGTCCAGGTCTCTCTGAATCTGAGCGATTTTATCCGAAAGAAACTGAACAAACTCCTCAGCTCTCCCCTGCAAGGGTTCCTCCGCCTCCTCCACTTTAAGAAGGGAGCGGGTCACCCTAAACAAGGCAGCCGGGCGAGATTCTGTGGACGCAATAAGTGCGGAAAAGTGAACACGCTTTGCCGCCCTTATCACCACTAAATAAGTCCTAAGATAGGCTCTTAATAGTGATCGATCAGATTCAGAGTTACTGGCCCTCCAACATCACTCTAGACATCTCTTGTGGCGCTTCATCTCCCGGAGCTCCTCAGTAAACCAAGGCACCCTCCAGGGACCACCACCACAGAGAGGTCGCAAAGGTGCAATTCGATCCAGGGCCCTGGACGCCGCCTCATTCCAGGCTGCAACCAGGGACCCGGACGAGTTGTGGACAAGGGAGTCAGGTATTTCCCCAAGCTCCTCCTGGAACTGATCTGGGTCCATTAGGTGCCTGGGGTGGAACCACCTAGTCGGCTCCCTCTCCCTGCGATGGGGGAGTGATGCTCTGAAGTCCAGCCTCAATAGGAAATGATCTGTCCATGACAAGGGCGAGATCTCTATTCCCCTTAATTCCAGATCATGTCTCCATTGCCCCGAGAGAAACACAAGGTCGAGTGTGTGACCACCCCTATGAGTTGGATCCTGAATTACCTGGGTCACGTCCATGGTTGTCATGGAAGCCATGAACTCCTGCACCGCCTCTGAGTGATCACCGAGTGATGGTAGGTTAAAGTCCCCCAGTACTATAAGTCTGGGGAACTCCACCGCCAACCCGGCTACTGACTCCAGCAACGCAGGCAGGGCTGTTGCAACGCAGCTGGGAGGTAGGTACGTCAGCAGCAAGCCCAACTGAACCCATGAACCCAACTTCAATAGGAGGGACTCACACCCAACAACCTCCGGGGCAGGAATCCCACGAGGACTCAACGACTTCCGAGCGATGACTGCCACTCCCTCACCCCTGCCCTGATGTTAAGGCTGATGAAGCACCACAAACCCGTCCGGGCACTTTTAGAGATCGAGTGCCCAAACTGCAACCTAAAACCCACTTTTTTATCACCGGGTACCAGGTGGGCATGGCCAACTGGGTGGGCGTGACTGTGATGGTCATGGCAGACTTGGTGGGTATGGCCAAGGTGGGTGTGGTCACCTTGATGTTGCTCGTGGGGAGGGATGCCTGTGAGGGCTGGGCAAGTTTGGGGGAGATCCAGGGGGTCTCTGGCAGGTGGGGCGGTGGGCAGGAGGCTCATCCTGCAGGGTGAGGTGAGGCAAGGCAAGGCAGAGCAGGTGTGCCATTGTTGCAAGGCAAAGTGAGGCAGGGGCCAGGGTGGCTGCACATAGAGGCCAGCGAGCACATGGGGGGTGACAGTGTCTGTCAGCAGCCACAGCCTGCTGGCCCCTCGACTGGCATTCTCTGGCCCCGCGACCAGCAGTTCAGAGAAGCCGTCTCTGAGTTGGATGGCCAGCCAACAGCTGAGGAGGTAATGCAGTGGGTCGTGCCTAGGAAAAGGAGAGCATGCGAGGCCAGGAGGGATGGGATGGGGGGAGGGACACCAGCTGTGCTGGGATGCATCCAGCCACGTGGGACCTCAGCGAGTTAGCAGGCAGTTGGTTGAAGAGGGATGGTTGCCATATCTGGGGCATGGCACATATGCCCACAGAGAGGGCTCTGAATGCCGCCTCTGGCACGCAGGCCATAGGTTCACCCCCATTGGTATATGAGATCCTTTTAGCTCTACAGTTGTGTTAAGCTGCAAGTATTTCCATTTGTGTACAACAGGAAGTATTTAGAAGGAATAATAAAAAGGTTTAAAACCAGTAATTATTGTAATCACTGTTAATTATTATAATTGTTGTCTTCATCAGCAGCAGCCACAGTCAGGTGTGTGACTTAGGGCCAGTCACACACTCTCATCCCAACCCTTCTCATAGAATTGCTGTTGTTGGGAAAACAGGAGAAAGGAGTATTATGTATGTCTGCCACTTTGAGATAATAGGCAAGATAAAAATCTAATTATCACCATCATCTGGAGCAGCAGCAGCAATCCTGTACTGTAATATCTTTTACTGACCCCAAATACATGCTATCTCAACATTGACAATGGGTGTCAACAGAAAGAGCCCACTAGTTGCTACCACAAAGGAGCAAACCACTATTACATGCTTTTTAACTGGTAATTGCTAAAGTTGTCTCTGAATAGCAAATATGCCTTTTTTAACGTACCAGATTTTTAAATTATTCTTACATTCATTATTCTTCTTACATCGACTATGGCTAATCCTTGCAGTTCAAAAGTGACTAATTGTTTATTTATTTAGCAAATGAAAATGATTATTTGGGTAAGAAAAGGCATCAAGCAAACCTAAGACTCCTGATCTGTCAATTGTAGCTTGACCTAAAAACAGTTTCCATGCATTAGGTTGCCTTAATCTCTGCAATTCCACTTGTTGCTTATACGTATATTGCCAGTATGCCTCATTCACATGCTTAACTTCCACTGTCTTGCCCAGGAAATGTGCTTTGTTCAAAAGAAATAATAAGAGGCCCCATTTGTTTAATAATATTTTCAGTTATTGAATTCTAGAATCAAATATCTTTGACTGTCAATAGGAGATATTAAACATTCAACAATTGTTTGGATTTCAGTTTCAAAGGCACACATAAGAATTTTGAGAAAAAGATGAATTGCAGAGGATAAATCCATTTCAAGTTTTATTCTACCCATTCCTTCATGTCAGCAATGGTTCAAGATTGATCAATGCTGTATATAGCTAAAAAAAAATCTTATATTTTTCACTACAACTGTGGAACACAGTTGAAGTTCAGGTGTAGGAAATTATATATCGGTGATTTCATTATAACTTTCTAATTTTCACTGAGCTTTGGAAGGCAACATTAACAGATTATTTTATTATTAAGATTTCGTTTATTGCAGTCAATAATATATACCCATAACTTTTTAGGAAGACATAAAATCAGTGCTATTAGCAGACATGTTTACAGTAAAAAAAAACACAACTTTTTTCAGTGCAATGTCACTGAAGGATGTTTCATTTCTTTGCTTTGCTACTCAGAAATATTTCAATTCAATTGGAATATGAGATTCTTTTTCAGTAAAAGCAATTTCTAAAAAATAATCAGGGCATCCTGTGCAAATAAATCTGATTACTTGGCACCAATGAAACCAATGAAGGTCAATGTCGCTTCTGATTAGGTTATATGATGTCGCAAAGCTGAGCTCAAAGAAATAGAGTAATAAATCCAAATGATGGGTTATAAGATAATATTTCAAGTAATACTTTAGTTTGCTAAAATCAATCATGCAGCATTAAAATAAATGCTGTAATGTCAACTTCCTAACGGTTTGGTAAAGAGACATACAAACACTGGTGTGATTCCTATACACAATAGTATACAAAAACATTGAATTCAAATGATATCCATTATAACTTTGCCTCTTGTTTGGAAAACATGATATGAATCAGGACAATAAAATAATAATGCTTAATACTTTGTTCCTGTCCATAAACCTTCAGGATTACTCAGTTACTTTTGTATAGTAATAACAGCTAAAATAGTAAGTGTATGAAATGACACGAGAGCTAATTTAGTGTAAGGCACCCAGGAGAACATGAGTTCTAGTTCCACTTTAGGCACAAAACCAGCAGTGTGCCAGTCACTCATTCTTAGCCTTAAGAGGCAATGCCAAATCACTTCCCAAGAAAACTGCCTGGAATGCAGTGCCCAGGAGTCAGTGCTTGACCCCCTCTCTCCTAAAAAAAAAAAAGATAGTATATGCAACAAGGGAGAAGAGAAGGCACACATATAAGAATGAAAGAGAGAACTCTTCAAAAGATAGGATTTTAAAAAGTACAGACTTAACTAGAACTTAAATTAACCTGCAAGACAAAGCCAGAAGAAGCAGAAGGTACAAAGAGAAACATTCTCTCCTACTTCCAAATGAATTGGTAGATGTTTTGGGTGGTTTTTCTAATACATGGTGATGAACACACTTATTCATAAGTGTGCAGTAAAACCTTGATTTAATTGAATGTGTGAAGGAAATGATATCAATTAAAGCCACATATCACTAAATCCGCATTTATTCCATTTCTGTCAATCATATCATTATGCAAATGACATTCATTGATGCAGATGATATCAAAATATATGCTGCTCATTACGCCAATGTAAACGCAATTCTTTGGCCTGCTTCAGAAACAAAGTAAAATTTCTCCACTTAATCTGAATTTGTTGAGAATAAATTTAAGGTAATTGAGTTGATGATAGATAGATAGATAGATAGATAGATAGATAGATAGATAGATAGATAGATAGATAGATAGATAGATAATGTCTATCATATTCTATCAGGTATATCATAGTTTATCAAGTAAACAAATAACCTGCTTCAGCCAAATGAAATAACCAAAAATAAAACTGTCTTCTTAAACAAAGTTTAAGAAAGTTTAATACAAAGTTATTTTAAAAAATCACCTCCCACTTACAAATATGCTATAGTAAATGATCCCTATTGCATAAACTCTAAATCTTTGAATTCATTTATTTAATTTAAACACGTGGGCCATGAACAAAATGGAAACAAGAAAAAGACTAAATAAATAAAGCAACCATAAAGTATAGTAAAACTTAAGGGGGAAAAAAAACTGAATTACATAGAAAGAAACTTTAGGAATATATGAACAAATTAAATACTCTCCCTGAGGGTAAATGCACAACTCTTTCATCAAGCTTCTAATTATACATTATTTTAAGCCCTGCTTTTAGTTTGTTGTTTGACTTTAGCAGTATTGATTATCTTATATTTTAGGTTTTTTTTTAATTGTTGTAGACATCCTCAGTATCAATCAACCCTCTGAAGCAGTTAAACAAAGGAATGGAGCCCCATGCTTCCCTATAAAAATGAAGCAAGCATATCTCTTCATTAAAAGAAATTTCTATACATTTCCAGATCTTATAAGAGGTGAAGGAAGTAAATCATCCTTGCATCAGGTCATTGAACAGAATGAGTACCTTGATCTGTTTAGGTGTAACATCTCATTGAAGCAGAGGACCTTATAATGATATCATTTTGCATACCATTAGTGCATAGAGTTGGGGGCACAATAGTCTAGATTTGATAGCTCCTGCCCACCTAGCAGTTTGAAAGCATGCAAATGCAAGCAAATAAATGTGTACCACTTCGGTGGGAAGATAACAGTGTTCCACATGTCTCATATATAGCATGCTGGCCACATGACCACAGAAATATCTTCGGACAACTCTGGCTCCCTCGGCTAAGAAACAGAGAAGAGCACCACCTTCTAGAGTCCAGAATGATTGGAGGGAGTAACCTTTACCTTTAGAGCATAAAGAATATGTTGTATGAGAAAAATGGTCTTTAAAAAAGATCTACACAGGATAATTGTAGTTTCCATGAGACAATGCACTTTGTAGAATCTGTTCCTGTATTGCTGTTATATTTTCCATTAGCATTATTTTCTTATGTTGTCTAGGAAATAGCAAACAATTACTTCCATGTATCAGGGCCAATTTAGAATGTTGAATTGGGTTACCTATATCCTAACCCTTCTAGTTTTAATATGCATATTTGTAGCCTGAGACATTTTTATTTGAAAATAAATCCTGGTTACACAAATTGTAAGGGAATCTGGAGTGAAGCTATAATGCAATGTATGTTTATATGAAATTGTATTGGTCAAGTGCTGGAACAGTTATCCATCTTGTTTCAGATTATATTTTGCTCTTATTTCCTAGCAATCTGATTACTGAATACTTGATAAATTGTACCCCATTTCTTTTATGCTTAGAAAGAAAATATTGGCACAAATAAGTCATAGGAGAAACTTGTTGTTTCTATTTCATTACACTTTACTGAATACACTAATCCTACCTTATTTTATATAGTTATTTGGTGGTATTTTGCTTTGTATTTTGATAACTTTCCTTTATATTAAATTTCTTGCTTATAAAGTATGGTTCCTTGAAAGCTGCAGTACTTTACTTCTATGAAGAATGAATGAAAAAGCACCAGTGTGGGAAAATGGTTTCACTATTGCTTCAGTCTCCAGCAACCAGCATAAGGTCATTTGGTTATCTCAGATTAAGAGACTGCTTGCTTTGAAATGTAGTTCAAAGAAGGGTTATCAAAAAGCATCTGCAGAACTCTGGAAAACTGCTAGATGATAAGACAAGGATATAGAAACGTTGGCTCTTGACTGCTACCACATGATCACATCTAGAATATTATAGGGTAGAACTGGTAGCCTTTTCTTTTCTCTTATTTATAAAAAAAGAGGAGGGGATAAATACTTCCAGTCTTGCAATATTCATGTTAATCCTTTCAGGTAGTCCAGACAAGAAACACAAATAGGAGCATCGGCACTATGTAAGGTTAATTTAAACAGAATCTTACAAAACTGAAAGTATTTCCCTCCTCCACTCTTTTTAGTGTCTGGAAAATTAGGGAAGGGAGGGTCCCTTCTGAAACTCTTCCCATTCTTTTCCTCACCTGAAGGCTGGGCTGCCTCTTATCAGACTGTTAGCTAAGCTGTGGTCTTTCTCTTATCTCCCAAGGTTATTCCCACATACTATCGCAAAGACTAACAAAATTATTGAAGCTTTCATTAACTAAATCTGTAGTTATCAAAATATTCATTTATGAAGACTACTACATCATTGCAGACAGGTTTTGAAGTAATAAGGTTTTTAAGTAATTAAGTTTTACTGTATTAATCAAAGTCAACAAAGTATGGATGCTAGGACATAAGTGACTTCCCTTCTAATAGTTATCCAAAATAGGTAGAAGTTAGGTTTTTTAGGAAAATTGTCACTATTTGAAAAGGTCCAGGTTTCACAAGATTGCCAAATTTCACAAGAGTTGCATGTTCTTGCCTGAAGGCTCATTTATTAATGTAAAAATATTTTGGGGTTTTGTTAATGAAAAAACAGAAGTACAAAATAATCCTCACTTGGAAGGTATGTTATCGGACTGATGGAATTATTTTCACTGTTTCATAAATGTGTATCTATCATGCTATTTCAGGTAAGTGACAATATGAACAGTGCAGGAAAGTAACCTGTAGTAAGCAAAACAAAAAACAAAAAAAACCCCTAGAAATAAAAGAAAGAGAAAAGAACTAATAAACTAAAAGAACTAAAAATCTAATAACTCACTGCTTATAAATTTTCCTATTTTAAAATCAATATTATGTTTTAATTTTTTTTAAATTCAATGAACCAGAATGAACAGATGTTACTAAGAGTGAAATTGGGCTATGTTCTATGTTATCACCTAACATATCTTCAGTATTAGTTCAGGAAAAAAATCTTCCACTCTCACTCCCACTGGTGGAAATTAATCTTCAAAAATAAAATTGAACGTATTATCTGATTCTCCTCCCTCTCCACCCCAATTTAAGTGTCATGATTTGATCCAATTGACTCCATGTCTAATGAAAGCCGAATTCTATTTGGGCTCATTTGAATTCTCAGCTGTTCTTTGTTATTTCTATGTTTGGCCTGGATACACTTTGCTTCCTTGGTAATAAACCTCTTGGTCCCACTTCAGATGCAAGGGGAGATTTACATCATTTACAAAGATACAGCTCCCTATCCACTAACATAATAACCTGCAGAATTGATCATTCCAGCAATAGTGCATATCAATAAAGTATTTACACTAATATTTTTTTAAAAAAAATTGAAAATAATTTTGATTGAACTAAGTTGATAAAATAGCTAGTATCTCTATCTCCTGTTCTCTCTGATATAGACTACCGGTATCAAGGTTAGAAAAAAAAAGATAGCAGATTGGTCAATTCCAAAAATCTTTACTTGAAAAAAGATAATGAAATAATATGTTGCTTAAAAGATAATTCATCAGGTTGGAATGAGTGCTTAGAGGTATAATGATGAAAGTGTTGTCTACATACCAGATCCATAATTTTGAATGTACGTATGATAGAGCTATAGTTTAGAAATAATACAATAATAATATTCTTCATTCCTATTATGTCATCATAATTAAAAATAAAAACTAGAGAAGACACATGAAACTATCAGCTGGTTAAAGGAATAGCAACACACTACCCTTCCTCGATATCCTCATCAGCAGATGAGATGGTAATAGTTATAAATGCAAGTCTAACAAAAGAACAAACCACATTAACCAAATGGTCCATTAATGAAACAATATCAATAAAGCAATAATAAAGCAACAAGAGGAACTGTACATTAATATTATTCAGATGGTACAAATGCACCACAACAATCCAGAACACAAGAAAAAGGAAATAGACCATCTATTCAAAAGGGATATTCACACAAGTGTCAACCCCTTAGAAGACAATCAATACAAATATTAAAATGATAACACTGCCATATGTGAAAAACATTTCAGAAATAAACAACAGATTATTATTACTACTTATTTTTTATTAAAGCTTCCTAGCACATAAACCAACTCAAATCTTCCAAAATATCTAAAGTAGCTAATATAGATAAGGTAGCTAAGAAAAACAGGAGTCATCTACAATGTGCTTACAAGGACTACAACAGCTGCAATGTAGGATAGATTAGCAGAACACATCTGTGAACACCAAATAGCAGTCAGAAGTCACAATGAAAACTCCTTAATCTGACAACAAATGGAGAGACTCAACCACAGTTTCAACTGGGACAATCTGAGACCAAGCTAAATCCAAAAATGCTAGAGAATTCTCAGACATTTGGCATTCAATAAGAAATCAGTCATCAACAGACACATATTTACACACTATTTAAAGGAGACAAATGAAAAAGTTAAGAAGAAACAGAAGATCAGAATACTTCCTTTCCAGCAGCCAATACCCAGAGAAGTAGAATCCTAATATCAGGCATACAATCAAGTCTATGTTCACTAGTTTTCTAAAAATGAAAAGATGATGCTGACCTGATCTCAGGGGGCGTGCTGATTACAACTAAGAATGCCATTTTCTGCATTCAATTCCACTTGATGTCTCACAAGTTGGGTCCCTAAAGCACCCCCTATTAGAATGCATAGGAATTTGATGGCTCCAAAAGCAGCATAATGTGTTAGGTCTACAGTACTGAAATCATCAGCTAGTTTGTTTGTTTCTTTGATTGATTGTTTGATTAATTTCTATAGTTGCCCATCTCAGCAAATGACTCTTGGGAGGCTATGAGTGACTCTGGTTAACTTTATGGAAGACTAACAGTATTGAGGCCATTCTAATCTCCAAAGGGAGCAGGAACTGTGGCAGAAAAAGCTCATCGTCTAGTCTCCGTAAGCTGACATTCTTTGGCTGACAGGTTCCGCAGCATGGCCATCCCATTTGATTTAATTGGATGGGTAGAAATTCTTTGAAAAAAGATGATCCCTCAGATACCATTGTCCCAACCCATGTAGAGTTTTAGAGGTAATCACCAGCACCTTGCATTGCACCCAGAAACACACTGGTAATAAACACAGCTCATGCAGGAGTGGTTTATATGGACCTTATATTTGGCACCAGTTATTACCCATGAAGCTGCTTTCTGCACCAGTTAAACTTTTTGAATGATTTTCCATGGCAGCCCCATGTAGACAGTGTTATTCATGTTGCTGGTTGCGGGAGCCACAGTTCAGATTTCAGAGAAAGAATGAACAGCCAAAACCAGAAAAAATATGACTTGCAATATTTTATTGATTAATTCTGTATGCTTAAAAATAATTATCTAATTATTTCAGGGAGGTCAGAACAAGAAACTCACTATTTCCCAACATGTGCATAACAAAGAGAGAGAATAAGGGAAAAAATATTGTGATTAAGTAAGGTATTGTGTGCTGGTCAAAAGTGAAATACATTCACAGTTAAATTGGTTTATAATTAATCTAAACTTTTCTTATTTTGCACTCTTCATCCACTGTCCCAACTCTTTACAAAAAAAAAAACCTGCTCCCATCATAAACACAAATTAGTGATTTGCAGCAAGTTTAAAAAGGAATCATGTAAAGCAGGAAGCAGTGTCTTTCAAGAATTATTGCATTATTTCAAACGATTGTGCAGGTTTTATTATTATTATTTTTAAAAAAAGAAATCACCTGGAATCTCATGTTATCTTGGTACTCTCAGGCAAGAAATTCCATACAAATACTGAATGCTGTGTTCTTGAAACATGGTTTATCTTACGACATTTCATCCATTTAAAATTTTGGATTAGGGATTGCAAATGCTTTCTAGGGACAACCACAAATATAATATTTCTGACAATAAATGGAAAACTTCTTTGTCTCATTAATTTAATAAAACCATGATAATTTTATAATTTTGTGTCCCTTTGAACCTGGTTTGACTGTGCCATTGCTTTCAGTGATACAAAGTAAGATTCTGGCTTTTAAGTTTGAAATGGAAGTAATTATTTTTGTTATTTTCTTACAGCAACATCAAATATTTCTTGAAGAACTTCTTGCAGTTGAAGAACTGCAATGCTTATCAAGAAAATAGACAAAATATCTGGAGGATTATAGCTTCAATAAAAATAACAATTTTCATTCCTGGCAGAGAAAAATGTTGAAGAAACAGATGTGGAAAGGAAAATATAGTTTCGTATCATACATTGAACCACATCAATTGAATACAGGCTATTTTCATTCGGGATTATCAAGTGATAAAAATAGTCAATCTCTTCCACTTCTGTTTCCTCATATAATCCTACTTTATATCAGTTATAGCTTTTTGCTAAAAAAAATATTTAAATCTTGTGCTTTTCCTTTATTTTCTGACTTTTCATTTCTATTATATCAAGTATTTTAAAGAGCAACATTTTCATTTTAAAAGGTTTGGAAGGTGGGTTAAACAAACCCTAGGAAAATTCTAAACTATTGTAGAAAGACTCTGATATTTAGCAACCAATTTTGTTTTAATATACCCACTTTTTTAAAAGCCCAACAAGAATGGACATCTGATTGTTAAATAGTGCTTTGAAAAAAAGAAAAGAAAAATAAGCTTGTAGTAGGACAAATTGAGAGAAATATTCAGCATAGGTTACATTTATCAGTAATATAGTTCAAAAAAATTGTCACGGTTATGATTGGGAAGTATAAAATGACTGGGCCTCGGAGATTTCAATGATAAGAACATAAGATCAGTAAAAGTTTCTAGAAGGAATTATGAAAAAGCAGAAATTCAGAAGAATCCTTTCATAATTTATTTTAAATCTAAGAAGTGACTAAATACATGCTTAGAACTTGGCAAGCAATTTTCCAATGGAACTCAAAGGTTTTACCTATATAGGTACGTATCTCACAGTTTTATTGAGCAAGCTGCAAAATTTGAAAGGCAGCAGTATGAAAAGGCAATATGCTTCAGTTGAAGCAAGTCTATCAATATTTCAAATGAAGCTACGAGCCACTAGTGAAATGTATATGCGTTTAAATACAAGCATTGTCATATATTGGCGATGGTAGTTTTGCCTAAGCATGCTAGAATTTGGGATAAATAAAAAGAGTCTGCCAAGCAGACTTATACATCACATTTACAGTAATTTCTTGGGCAACTTGTACCCTTCACTTTCCATTTTTGTCCAGACAGAATACTTATCCCCAATGAAATGTCTCTCTAGACAAACACACGTAGGGTTGCCTTATTTGGAATGGTAAAATTAAAAATGTACATTTTTGAAACATCTTAAGATAAGATTTCCAATTAAGCAGAATGAAATACACATTTGATCTACAAGATATAACACAAAATCCATCAGCAGAATCAGATATGTACATTTCTAAATACTATCTTTCATCCAAATGATCAGCTACAAGCTTTTCTTTATTTTGCCTGAACCTTATTAAAATGCAATATGAGTGTGAACTTTGTTTTATAGTTGCAATTAATATCTTTAAACATTCTAGTATCATTGTGTAAAATTCTTGTATTGGACTTGTATTAATTTAACCAGGAAATACTGTACATGCAACCCATATTGTATTAAGACTTCCAGTGGCAACATATGAGAAAAAACATCTGAGGGCCAACAGATGTCCCAAAAAATGTAATGATAAATCTATTGCCTTTATTACTGATCCGTCCACCCACAGGTCCTCATGTGTTGCTTCATTGTAAGAAGGGGTTTTGTTAGGGATGAACAAAGAATGTTGGGAATATTTGCCAAGAATATATACTCCTAGCAGCAGCATCCAAAGCAAAAAAAAGCCATCCTAGATGCCCAGGAAAAGGAGGCAGGAACATATATTAGGCAGCAGTGATATAGGAAGATTCTGGAGACAGGTGATCACTTCAGTGACAGTGACAAAAGCATCATTTTGTAAGGCATGGGAGAAGGCAATGGTAAACCACTTTCATATTTCTGTATTTTTACTAAGAAAACTTACTTTAGATATAAAATCTAAAATAGAAGAGAAGAACACAAACTAATGGAACCTTGAACAAATCAATTCAGAGTTTTCACGCAAGGCACAAATAACCAGGCTCAAATTATCTTACTTTGGGCACATTATGTAAAGCCTCTCTAGTGAAGGCTTTAATGCTGGGAAAGTCAGAAGTATGAACAACAGCAAGGTGGATGAACTCAGTTACAGTGACAATGAATGCTGTGTAGAAGACAACCATGTGCAAAGTGGATATGTTCAGTTTTAGTGGTTACCACTCAACCTGTAGCCCATTGTGTTATTCATCACTTCAGATATATTTCCTTACCTAAACAGAAACAGAATGACCATGGAAGGGGAAAAAAAAAGCACCGAGAGTGGGACAATGTTCTAATTTCCTGATAGTTTCATCACTGAGTTTCCTTCTGTGAGCATTGTGAAAACTTCCTCCCTCCCTCCCTCCCTCCCTCTCTTCCTTCTGTCCCTCCCTTCCTCCAGAAGTTTAACTTTTGGATTCTTCCTGGCCTTTATCCTGCAATTCTTCTTCTGAATAATGCTGTTAGATAGTGAATAGATTCCATAGTTTTCACACTTATCAATGAAGTAAGCATCTTTTAAATATGAAGTAAGCAATTTTACTGAAATAAAGCTATTTATGAATATTTAAATTGCGCCTAAATTATAATTGTCTTATGAGAAAATTGCATATAGTCCGTAAGTGGCTCTGTTGGGCTGTGTCTTCAATGGTCATTATAGAATGAACAGAATGCCAGCCATCCTCTCAAATCTGGGCAGAATGAGGGGTAGGAATTTCAGTCCTAGCTCTCCAAGGCTTTTCCAAGAAGGATGTAAAGAATTCCACTATGATGCTTCAAATGGAATGTTGGTGTTCTGCTTTCAGGGACATCGGGGCTGTACAAAGAACATAGCATTTATCTTTCTCCTTTAAAACATATGGCTTACTTTTTCAGATATTATGGTGTTTGGGGATATTGCATATTTCTTTTTTAACTACGGTAGTAAAACACCCACATTTTCATTACATTGCAGAACACTTCGGTATCGTTTAAAACAATTCCACGACTATGCAAAGAATGAAAAGAGTGATGAAAATTAAGTATAAATCCCAATAACGATGTTGTTCAATATCATCATAGAATCAAACTTCCTATTCAGCTATTGATTAGGGGCATGAGGTTTAAATTCTTTCCTTACCTCAGGAGATTCACTTAAGATATTTAGAATACAGTATCCAAAGCAACTAAAAGTGACTGTTGAATGTCTTCACAATTCCATATATGTGTTTTTAGATAGATAGTTCACAACCAATTTAGGGAATCACAGAACCTAAGGATATGTTAAGCCAGTACTTGTGGCAAACTAATTAAATTAATGCAGCCATGTAAACAAAATGCTGTGAAAAAGGGGCGTTGTCTTACCTGAACGCCTTTTCTCAGCATGATGATGGAGAATCCACGGATGGGTTGTCTTAATCTATCTGCTCCAATTAGACTAAGTCTGAAATTTAGTACCGCCCCCTCTGTGCCAACTACACCCCAGTTTTAGGCTAAGGCGATACTCAGACTTTAGTCCGACACGTCTGAACAATATGGGAACCAGGCCAACTGACCTAATGGGAGGGAGTGGATTCTCCATCATCATGCTGAGAAAAGGCGTTCAGGTAAGACAACGCCCCTTTCTCCAGCATGATTGGATGGAGAACCCACGGATGGGACATACCAAAGCCCTGTGTCCCTAGGGTGGGGAATTAGACTGGGCCTGGGTCCCATCCGATGTTAATGCGTGTTCTAGAACCTTGCGGCCAAATGAAGCCGTAGAAGATGCATATATATCCATCTTGTAGTGACAGACAAAGGAAGAGGGCGATGCCCATGTTGCTGCTCTACAAATTTCCTCTACGGAGGCCTGGGTACACCAGGCAGCTGTAGTAGCTGTGCCCCGGTGGAATGGGCCGTGATATGCCTGGGATCTCGCAGAGACTGAGTCTGGTATGCCAGAGAAATACAAGCTCTAATCCACCTGTGTATTGTGGGTGAAGAAACCCTCTGACCTAGTGATGAAGGGTGATAAGACACAAACATAGCCTCTGTTCTGTGGAAGGATGAGGTTCTCTGCATATAACAACATAAAGCCCTGGGCACATCAGATTTTTTCCACTGAACCTCTATGTCATTAGATGGGTTAGGACAGAAGTCTGGCAAAACTATTTCCTGAGATCTATGATACAAGGACTTAACCTTAGTCACGGAAGAGGGGTCTAGCCTAAGGGTTACCCTGTCCTTATGGAAAGTACACAGGTCCTTCCTCACTGAAGAGCAGCCAGTCCAGAGATCCTTCTGGTTGAAGTTACAGCAACAGGAAGTGCCACCTTCATCGATAACTGTTAGAAAAAACAAGTGTCAATAGGTTCAAAGGGTGTGAAACAAGAGCCTATAAAACCGGATGAAGATCCCATGAGGGGTATCCATGTACAGTTGATGGGCTGGCGTTGTTAGCTCCTTTTAGGAAGGAGCGTATCATAGGGTGATGTGTTAAGGATTCATTACTGCAGGAAATAACTGTGGCAAGTGTTCCTACCTGCCTGTGGATGGTGCTTGTAGAAAGCCCCTTGTCTAGACCATCCCTCAGGAACTCCAAGATAACTGGCGTTGAAACCGCCAAAAGGTCAATTTTGAACCGAACACCAATTACGGGAGCCTCTCCACGTGGCATCATATATTGTATTCGTCGAGGGTCGCCTGGATTGCTGAATCATAGCTATGACTTTCAACGAATATGAGTCTCGGCCTAAGTCCTGCCTCTCAAGTGCCAGATGGTTAACTGGAGCCTTTGAGGGACTGGTTGGCGTAGTTCCCCCTGAATGAGGGAAATGCGATTTGCTGGGACCTTCCCTGGAGGAGGGAAGGCATAGAGCAGTTCCCTGGGCCAGGGACTGCGGAGCGCATCTGTTCCCTCTGCTGATGGAGATGGGAACCCGGAAAGGAATCTGGGAAGTTGTGAGTTGGTGGGGGAGGCAAAAGGTCTAAGGTTGGGGAACCAAACCTGTCCACGATCTCTCTGAACACCTTCGGATCCAGCTGCCATTCGAAATGGTCCATGATTGCTCTACTCGGTGAGTCTGCCTGCTGGTTGGTCACTCCGGATATGTGCTCCACCCTGATGGAGGCAAGATTCAGTTCCGCCCAGGTCCCCAGCAATTTGGCCTCCTGCATGAGAGGCCTGGACCTTGTCCTCCCTTGTCTGTTGACATGGGCCTTGGCTGTAATGCTGTCGGTTAAAATCAGGACATGTTGGCCCTGTACTACATCGCTGAATCACTTTAGGGCCATATGTATGGCTCTGAGTTCCAGCCAGTTTGTCTTGTTCTTTAGGTCCTGTTGGACCACTGACCTTGAGCCCAGTGCGTGTGGAGGTGTGCCCCCCACCCAAGCAGGCTTGCGTCTGTGGTAATGGTAATCCTGTCTGGTTCTTTGAATTCTGCTCCCCGTGACAGCGCAGGGGAGTCCCACCATCGAAGGGAGTTCAACACCGGTCGTGGAACTCGGACCTTCTGGTGGGATGTGCTGGTGTGAAGTCTCTGAAATGGAAGGAAAGGCCACTGTAATTCTCTGGCCTGCAGGTGTGCCCATGGCACAATTTGCACGCAGGACCGTCTTCCCCAGTAGCTGTGATAGGGAGGCCAATGTGCCTACTCTGTCCCTTCGGATCCGACATACAAGGGTCTGAATAGATTTCCGTCGGTCCTGAGATAGGTAGACCGTACAATTGTCCATGTCTATAACAGCACCCAAATGGAGGAGCCGGGTTGTTGGTACAGTATGACTTTTCTAGAAATTAAGAGAAAACCGTGATCCTGAAAAACCTTGATGGCTAGGGCGAGGTCTGACTGAGCGTTTCGGAATGATGATGACTGAATTAGTATGTCATCTAAATAGCATTGAATTCTGATTGGAACTTGTCTAAGGTGAGCTGCGAACACCGCCAGTACCTTTGTGAATACCCTCAGTGCCGATGAGAGGCCAAATGGTAGGGCACTGTTCTGGTAGTGGCATTGGGCATAGCTGAATCTGAGGAATTTGCTGTGGTCAGATAAATGGAATGTGCAAATATGCCGCATTTAGGTCTATTGAGGTACAAGAGTCACCTTGCCTGATGCTGGCCAGGATTGATTGAAGTGATTGCATCTTAAACTTTTTATACCTCAAGTAAGGTTTAGACCTTTCAAGTCTAAGATTGCCCTCCAGCCCCCTGAAGTCTTAGGGATGACGAAGAGGTTTGAGTAAAACCTTCGTTCTTCATGCTCTTGTGGTACTGGTTCAATTGCTTGTATTTGTAATAATGAGCTATGGCCTCTGACATAAGATCAGCCCTGGACCTGCTCATTGGAATAGGGTAAGAGCGGAATTTGTCAGGTGTTTGAGAACAAATTCTAGTCTCAGACCTTGGGTGACAGTGTCTAACACCACTCATCTGCAGTGGTGGCTGCCCAAGTGCTGGAATAAAGGGCCAGCCGGCCTCCTAAGGGAGGTGAGACTGTGAGATCACTTGCCTCGTTTAGAGGAATGGCCCCCCGCACCTCGAAGGGGCCGCTTGGCCTGGATCTGTGGTCTGCTTCTGTATGCTGAATGCCCGGGCCCAGTCCCAGGATGGAGGTGGTCAAAAGGACTGTCTCCTGTAATTGTTCTGTGACATGAGTTAACCAGAGTTTTACGTTTGTCCTTACCTTTAGTTAGGTATGGTTCTAGTGCCTTACCAAAGAGATGTCCACCTGTGTAAGGTTTAGAGGCCAGACGTCACTTGGCTTTGGTGTCTGCTTGCCAATTCCTGGGCCAAGGGAGCCTTCGCGCTGAGATGTCTGCAGCGATGGTCCGGACAGTGTATCTAGCCATGTGCCAAGAAGCGTCGGCTAGGAACTGGGATGTAGCCACTAACTTACCCAGATTTTGGTGAGCTCTGAGCTGGTCCGGAAGGATCATGTCCTGGAGCTCACATAAGCCAAGGAATGAAGCCCTGGCGAAGAAGGCCATGGATGTTGCCGCCTTTGTTGCCCAGGCTGATGCCAGATGGGACCTACGCAATGCGGAGTCAATCATTTTATTCTCCACCCTAAGTGCCTCATCTATATCCCCAGGATGTTAGCATTGGAAAACAATGAGTTCAATGGTTCATCAGTCTCAGGAATCTCCAATAGGGAGGTCAGGAAAGGGGCAACATTGAATAATGTCTTCTCTACGGTACCAGGACTTGAGAGGGGTCCTAAATTCTCCCATGTTTTTGAACCATATTGAGAAAAAAGGGGATATGATTCTGAGAGGCTGAGGGCTTGGTATATATGGCACGGGGACCCTTGGATGTTGCAGGTGGGGCCTCCTGCTCTTGAGAGAGGTTTGCAGTTGTGCAGGCCCTGATTAGCAGGGAATTAAAGTGAATGGTCAAAGAGACTGACAGGAGGGGTGGGGTCAGATGAAGTGATACCTTCGTCCTCTGACATAATCAGGCCCGATGGTTCAGCCCCTGTTGATTCTAGATCTGATGAAGGTTCATCCATGATATCTGGAGATTGGGAATGATACATGGATTGTGGGGGTGGCTGTTGGGCGTAGGAAGCCATGAATTGAGCCACAGCCTGGGCTATCATGGACTGAAGGTAGTCCGGGTTTAGAGTCTGGTTCTCAGGAGGGTGAAGCCCTGCTGCAGTGGGGGTGAATGTGGCCTGAGGGCCCAAATTAAGGGTATCCTGGCTAGTCAAGACTGTCCCTGGGGCCGCCCTTGTGGCTGATTCTAGTTGGGAAATTCCCCTGGGGGGGAGACCAGGCCTTTGGGGCTGAGGCACAAAAATGGGCCTTCCCGTTGTGCCTGTCTGACCTGGGGAACCTCTGTGGATTAGTGGTTTCCCTGCGTGACTTGGCTCGTTTGTAGTTAGTCTTTCCGCTTGCCTCAGTAGGATGATTCCTCTTGGCCGGCGATGGTAGATTTTTCTGCCATGATGAATCTGCTTTGGGCTCAACCTCAGCAAAACGACCCCCCCTCGGCTTTATAGCTTACTAAGGGAGCCCAGCAGAGATGATCCAGCCTGGTGAGGGGGGTGGGCCATGGGGGGTTGGTAGGCACTGCGTCCTTCCGGAACGAGCTGGCCCTCCCCAATCCAATCACTCTTGTCCTGTGATAAGGTTGATCAATCTAGAGGCCTCTGTCTCAACTTGTCAGAAAACTGCCTTCTGGAATGATCCTGCAGGCAGTCTGGGCCTCTGTAAGTTCCAAAATGGCGGCCGGGAGGTAATTCAAAATGGCGGCCGCAAGCTCTGCGCACCAAAAACGGCCATTAGAAAGGAGGCCTTGAGGCCTGAGGCCTAAACTGTGATGAGCCCTCGTTCCTGAGAATCGCCTGGGCTCCAAGCGCAGCGGAGGCCTGAACTGCGGTGAGCCCTCGTTCCGAAGAATTGCCTGGTCTCCTAGCACAGCGGAGGGTGTTAGATGGTCAGCTGGGAGGCGCTGAGGCTGGCCGAGGCGATAATGCCTCCAGGCCTCGGAATTAGGTGAGCTGAGAGAGGCTGAGGCAGGCCGAGGCCTAGTAAGGCCTCCAGGCTCCGAAAATTGGATCGGTGCCAAAAACTTTCTCCTGCTGCTGGGGTGGTCTGCTGAGGCCGAGGGACCTAGAAAAGGCTCCCTCCAGGCCTGACGAGCCTCATCGTCGCTTGCGGAGCCCCCCAGTCAATTGGCAAGCTTACCCCTGCCTCCAAGGCCTCCAGGCTCTGGTTAGAAGAACGGAGCCTCTGATGCAGAGGAACGGCCCCTGGTAGGAGATTTCTCTTGCTTCTGGGAATCCAATTTTCAAGCTGATTGTGAAGTTGAAAGGCTCTCAAAGGGAGAAAGGGAAAGTTTCCCCCCCCCCAAAGGGAGGTTTGTCAGCCTGCTGGGCTACAGGTTGGGATGATCACTGGAAAAAAAAATTTCTTCTTTTTTTTAAAAAAATTATCAAATCTATTAATAAAAATGGTTAGCACTAAGCTAAAGGGAATAAAATAAAATAAAATAGGAATACACAGTCTTCTGCTCCAGGAGCGAAGAAAAAATGCGTCTTAGAGCAAAGAGACTAAGTCTAAAACTGGGGTGCAGTTGGCATAGAGGGGGCGGTACTAAATTTCAGACTTAATCTAATTGGAGCAGATAGATTAAGACAACCCATCCGCGGGTTCTCCATCCAATCATGCTGGAGAATCATCTGTTCACTGCACTTTCAGTTTATTTTGATTAGATATTGTAAATGGAATGATTTGATTGACTATGCATGATATAATAAAGAAGAAGATGGAAGTAGTAAATACTGACATAGTAGGTACTGAATAGTAGGTACTGAAACAATTGTAATTTACTCCTCCTATAAAGTACTATTTCTTCAAAAGGGCTGTCCAATAAGCCCATCTGGAAACAAGGCAAGACAATCCAGATTATCATACAAAGATGGGAATAACATCACCTTTTGATTAAATGACTAAATAGCAGTGACATTTTCTGACTTGAGTCAAACCCCACATCAGGTACAATTTGGGGCATCTGAGACAGTTTTTTACTCCCCCCCCCAAAAAAAAATGTCAAAGCATTTATTTGTGTAGTGCCATCAATGTGCTCAAAACAGTACAAGATGAAATGTTTGTGTCCAAACAATTTGGAAACTAAAATTTGGTACATGAAGGAGAGACACCATAAGTAAACAATATATAATTATAGGTACATGTGCTTATTTGGCTTGGTTTCAAGCTACAATACAGGAAGGCAATGATAGCAGACTATAGCCTTCAAGCTACACCCAACCTATTGGTACCTCTGTACCAATGTACAACCTTTTTTTCTACCAAATTTACCAATCCCTAATAATAAATTTCCCTTCTCTTCTTTTAAGAGAATACTTTGCCCTGGCCATCCCCATGATCTCTCCTATTTTAATACCAACAGTGGTGACCACTATAAGAGAAGATGAAAGAGTGAAGGAGGATTGGCGGAATGATGATTAGAACAGAACACCATATGCTAAGATTGGGCATCTAAATTTATGCTTATTTGCACAATGGAGTGTTAGATACTAAGGAAGTGTGCCAGGTGAGAAAACTGATAACCAGAGAGAAGAAAACGGTGCTATTTATTTCATCCGATCCTGCCAGAAAATATCACTTGTAAGAATTTTGTAACTGCAATCTTATTTTGACTGAATTAGCATCTCTTGCCACTAACATACATATTTGACATAGGTGACAATACTGTGAATCAAAGAACAAAAAAAAATCATTTTGAAGCATCTCAAAGACTTGGGAAACAGCTAGCTTTAATAAAAAGTTACATCTATTTACTTTTGGAGGAAATAGAATGCTGTGGAATTAGATTTACTGCAAGGCGATCAAACCGGTCAGTCTTAGAGGAGATCAACCCTGACTGCACTTTAGAAGGCCAGTTCCTGACATTGAAACTCAAGTACTTTGACCATCTAATGAGAAGGAAGGACTCACTGGAGAAGAGTCTAATGCTGGGAAAAATTGAGAGTAGTAGAAGAAAGGAACAACAGAGAATGAGGTGACTGGATGGAGTTACTGAAGCAGTAGGCGTGAGCTTAAATGGACTCCAGAAGAAGGTAGAGGACAGGAAGGCCTGGAAAAGCATTGTCCATGGGGTTGCGATGGGTCGGACACGACTTCGCAAATAACAACAACAAAATTTTAGTTTACTACTAATGGTGAACTTTGTGGCTTTAAACAATTTTATTTTGCTAATTTGAAATATACACTAAAGACATTAGTTAATATCCTTACATAAATTATAGTTTTATAAATTTAATTATAAAACTTTTTTTAAAAAAAATAGAAAACCTTTTTATATTTTGGATTTGAATCTCTTTTTTCTCTCCATGAAATCAAAATAGCAATAGCAATAGTATTGGACTTATATATTGCTTCAGAGTGCTTTACAGAGTCAGCATATTGTCCCCAACAACCTAGTTCCTCATTTTACTGATCTCGGAAGGATGGAAGACTGAGTCAACTTTGAGCCCGTGAGACTCGAACTGCCGAATTGCTGGCAGTCAGCAGTCAGCAGAAATAGCCTGCAATATTGTATTCTAACCACTGCGCCACCATGGCACCACCAAAGGAATTGATAGGCACCTCTGTTTTATTATATCACAACAACGAACCTATGCAGTAACTAGGCAGAGATAGGTTGCCTCCATTACAAATATATAAGCAGGAGTCCACTATAGAAATGCATTGTGTTGTATTTTGAGGTGAATTTGGCTTCAATAATTTGTATACTATCTTCATTGCTTTTGGACTAATTAGACATTTTATGTCTCTACACTGATGGATTAAAATTATAATTTCTAAGTATTTCCAGTCTTTCTCCTTAAAAGGATGATACATACAGTCAAAATTTATTGTTCACAATTCTTCAATTGTTCGAAGAAATGATCTGTCAGTGACAAATTGCACTGGCAGTTCATATAGTATATGAAAAGAAAAAAGTGACTTATAGTTAGGACAGCTCAAAGTCTCAGTGGATTATTATGCCAGATGTCAAATGAATAGATTCAGATGCTGAATGATGTTTATGAAGAAATCAAAAGTGTTGGCATTGTGTTAAGAGGTACTTTGCAGATAATATAGTCTAATATTATATGAAAATAACCTCCAAGGCCTTTTATGCACACAATTCTTTTTTTGATGCTCAAATCGCTGAAAGACCTATTGATCTTTTCCACGTATTGTCCCCAAACATTTAAGTTGGAGTAATTTTATCTTCCCTCTGGCAATTTTGCTGCTCTCCACAAAGTATATTTAGATATCAGAGAAAAATAACAAAATAGTCTGTTACAAAATGAAATTTATATATGGAGAAGTATTTTACACCTTCCAATCTTGTCTAGATATTCACTGTGCCTCTAAATATATAATCCAATGCATGTTTATTTGAAAAATACTCTCTCGGTGTTCTGCAAGGGTTCCTCCGGAAAGAGAGTCTAGAAATTATGAACAAACTCTGTTAGTCTGAAATATAAGGCTATTCTTTATCTGGAATTAAACTTCATTGATTTTACTGGAATTGTTCTAAGGGAAAAAAAAAGATGTTTTCATACACAAAAAAGACTTTTGCATAGCATAACATTTCTGAGCCTCTGTTTTATTCTAATAAACAAAAGTGCATATGCAAATATAATCGTTCATTGGTAGACAAGTATGGAAGTTACTAAACTGTCTACATCCAAAGAAATTTATAATACTTTGAATTACTTTTCCCTATTCCAAAATACAGAAGACTATTAATAACTTGTTAATAAAGCTTTTTTAATTAAAAATGCAGGAAGATATGAAGAATACAAGAACTAATATCATCTGTTGATGCTCTGAATCTTGCTAGTTCAATGGATATGATTCTGCCAGAACTATCTTGTTAGAAACAACTCTGTTGAGCATTTGTATCAACAGTGATAATATCTACGTACTTCATCTTTTTTCAGCTCTTTTTCCATTTTATTTTTCCAGGCATCACAGTTTTTCCCAAGGTTTGCCTTCATATTATTTATTCAAAATATATAAGCTTTAGCTTTAGCTTTAGCTTATTGGTACTTCTGGGGAGCAGTCTGGCTTTAATGCTTTGGTGATGAGTGGTTTTTTTCTTGCAATATAAGATGTTCTCTAATATCATAATTAAAAACATCCATTTAATTTTGTTCAGCTTTTTGATGGTCTAGTTTTCAAATCATATGCTACAACTGAGAAAAACACAGTTTTGATAACAATACTCTTGTGGTCGATGTGAAGACACTGTGCTTTAATACGTCATCATGATCTGCTATAGTCTTCTTCCCAGGTGGCAGGTGTTTATTTCATATTCACAATCCCTATGAATTTTTGAAATATGAAATTAACTGCAATTCTTATTTCATTATTGTTGAAATGCGGATTGCTAAACCTTGGGCATTATTTTACTATGCCAATCTAAATTACCCCCACTGTAATTCCTCTGATTTATCAGCACAGAAATATATACAGAATCTAGCAGTTCCACTGACTTCAAGGAGTTAGTTCACACTTTAACTTTCTGTTAAATTGATGGGACTTTTAACAATGTTCAACTGGCAAAGTTTTCATAAATGCCATGACACTATGCAATATTAGTCCAGTTCCCCAGTGCAAAAAAAGAGTTATTTGTGTTTCAGCCAATACCACGGGGCATATTTGACAGAGGAAGGCAGAAATTGATGCTGCAAAACTTTTGCTGCCTCTAGTAAGAAAGGAAGAAAATAGAGAAATAAGAAAGTGGAGGAATTTATGTTTTTATTATTATTTACAATTAAACTATGTACAACAAATATTTACAACAACACAGTCCTGATGTTCACATGATGTCAGGTTTCCTCTTCACTGCCAGAGACTCCCTCCAGCTTTCCTGCTTTTCTCCCTTTCTCTCCAATGGCTTATCAAGAAAGAGAGTAAAAAAAATGTACTGGATTTAATGCTGGGTACTCATAAGGTGACCAACCGTCCTCCTTTAGGGAGGACAGTCCTCCTTTTGTGAGTTCTGTCCTCCCTCGAAAAGTGTCCTCCTACATGTCCTCCTTTTTGATATTTGAAGACTAATCTGCAGGGCTTTTTTTTTCTCATAGAACGCTCAGAACTGCGTTCCAGCACCTTTTTTGATGTTTTTTTTTTCAACTTTTGCATGACCTGTGCTACTCCCCCTATTGGCTTTCAAAAGCCAATAGGAATTGCTGCTGAGCGCGCCAAAACACCTGGCCAGCAAACTTTGCACATGTAAGTTGTCTGCAGCAAAGGTGAATTGGCAAGAACTTTCCACCACTCCCTGCTACCAACTACACCATCTCCTAGTTAGTCCCAAAGATACCTGGAGGAGACTGGAGCAGCAACGCCACGGTAACTTTCTCTTGATCTTCGGCCCTGCTACGGCAATAATGGCTGCGGGCGCAAGAGGCAGGGGCAGTGGGGCTGCTGTGGGCAGGGGTGTGAGGGGCGGCAGTGGCCGGCTGCCCCCTGTGCTGTGGGAGCCTGCTCTACATGGGGCTGCGCAGGGAGGGCGGTGGTGCTGGCGGGGCGGCTGCAGGCAGGGTGTGTTGACGGTGGGCTGCCCCCCAGGGCCGGAGCCAGCACAGCTGGTACTTTGCGAGCTGCAGGGCCCGCTGTACATGGCGGGGCAGCAATGCTGGCAGGGCGGCTGGGGGCAGGGGCGTGGCATGTAAGCATAATTACAATATAAAATGTTATTGTTAAAAATGTTTTTATTATGCATTTATCATATTATAGTGTATTCTGTATTATTGCTTCAATGAATAAAATATTTCTTTTATTTATGATATTTTTTTCTTCAATTTATTTGTGTCCTCCTTTTCATTGTAAAAAAGTTGGTCACCTTAGTACTCAGCATGGCTTGAATTTCTCCTATATCTGCTTCACTGAATACCTACTGCTTCTCTGCTGGGGAAGAACCTCTTTCAATGACTTTTGCCCAGTTCTTCCCTAAGACTGGGGCTTGTCTAATGATTAACAATACCCTCTTTCCAAAGTCACTTAGGTGAGATGAGTGGTGCAATGTATTTGTTTGATTGTTTGTTTGTTTGACTTCCATGAAAATGTTGCATGTAAGCAGCTGGATCTTTCCTTCTAGTCTTGGCTCTTGGGTGAAAATATCCTATTTGTCTGTTTTCATTTCTCTTCTTTCAGGGAAGCCACCCATGAACCTTTCTTCTCTCTTCCTAACCAGGAGTCAGCCAGTATCCTGCACACACTTATAACTTTGCTGTTCTATTTTTCTCTCCAGCCTTTTTGTTTCACCCAGTCTTTCTCTCTTCTCACTGTCTCTCCAATTTGAGATCAGATTGGGAGCATGTGCTCCAGCAACTGAAAGTCCCTCTAAGGCTCTAGTCCCCAGCACCAATATTTAGGCTGGACCAATGGGATTTCTCTCTTTATGTCTCCGAAAAATAGAATTTTACACTATGTTGGATCCAAAATCAGATAAAGTAGAATTCCACATTTAGATGGAAATTCAGATTAAGAACTTTTCCTATTAGGCATTAGCATTATTCATTCTGTTATCTAATTTGTTTACTTATTCCTTAAACTTCATTCCCACTTTGGCTCATGACTTCATTCTGGCTAAAGCACAAATAAAATGTCATTTAAAAGGTCCCAAGGATGAGCTTTCCAACCTTAGGTTGTTTGAACATCTCAGCTTCTCCATTTCAGTGGTTAATTGTTGAATTTGAACAAGACAATAACATATTTAGCAGAAGGATATTTGCATTAAGTATGTCTGGCAAGTCATTTTGACATTTAAATCAATAAACAAATATCCACATTTTCTAACTATCCTTTGTTCATGCCCAGAGGAAAAGCCATTAGCCATAGCAGATACTGAATTCTATTATATCTATTTGTGCATCTTCCATAATATGACCTTTCTTAATTTATGCCTTTCATTATTAATCTTTCAAGTTTCCTACTGGAACCTCATTATTTCATAAATATACCTTATCTTATTCTCTTGAGTTTACACTCCAGATGACTTTAAAAAAATATTCCTTCCTTCCTTCCTTCCTTCCTTCCTTCCTTCCTTCCTTCCTTCCTTCCTTCCTTCCTTCCTTCCTTCCTTCCTTCCTCCCTCCCACCCTCCCTCCCTCCTTCTTTATTTCCTTCCATGGGAAGCCCCCCCCCACTTCTACAGAATGAAATATTTTGGGGAATATTAAAAAAGGCAGAATATTATATTTCCCCTAAAGGAGAAGAGGAGAAACATGTTCTTAAAGGCAGAAAGCAGCCCCAGTCTTCCTGCTATAGGAAAAACAGTCTCAAGCAGAAGCCTGAAGTCTTTAGAAATGGATATTTTGTACCTATTAAGAAAGCCTGGCCAACCCATTCATAAACAAAATGCCTTCAGCCGCAGCTCCCACAGAATACTGGAGCTGATAGGATTAGAAAAACATCTACATCTAAAATCTACATTCCTCACCCAGCTCCAAGGACAGGGCATGACCTACCAGTCACAATGGGACTCAGGCAACAATAATTAGAGTACTAAAAGGGCACATTCAAGCACAGGTCACAGTACATTTCACAACAAACAGGCATTCCAATCACAAAACACCAAAGAATGTATAAAAACCCACCTACGCTCAATTATGTTTTGTCAGCTGCTATTGTCACTTCTGTTCACCAAATAAACAGACATCTTCTTTCCTAGCAGCCTCCATTTTATTTTCAGTTTCTTTCTCCTGACTTGGAACCTGACCTGATTTTTTTTTCTACATTTCCCTCTCCTTTTTTTAAGGACAAACAGACAGTACCAGAATCAATCATTTTTCAACCCATTAGGAAAACTGTACCTTTTGGCTACAGCCTGACTTCCTTTGTGATAAAGTCTAATAATATTTCTCCATAAAAAAAGTCAGGGAACTTTGGCTTCCTAGATCAAATATAGGAAGTAAAGACAACTCCCAGAAGCTACCTTCCCCACCTTTATCCCCTGAGAGCCTTCTTTATTAGCCAAAATCACCTCACAGGGCTATTGTTAATGGGGAAAATAGGAGAAAGAAGGAGCATTAGGTATGTTTGTCATCTTGAGTTATTTATGCAAAAAAGGAGGGAAATAAATAAATAAAAACTTCTTGGAAGGAGAACATAATTCAAACTTGTTGTGATTGAGCAAGTTATGAATGTTGCACATAAAGGTGAGTCTGAGGTGGGATATCTCAGGTTTTCTGAACTAAACACAGATGAATTTGGAGTATTTAGCACCTTTCTTCCTTGTTTATACAAGTTGTATGCTAAAATGTTTCTATTATTAACCCCAGTGTGACAAGTGAATTTACTGAGAACAGATTGCAAAGACGTCTGGGCTGTTATTTTGTTAGGTAATGAATTTATATCATACTCTTGAAGGACATTAATGAATGCAGAAGATGCAGATGGCCAGGCACCATTTTTTTAAAAAAATCTTTTTTTTTTCTTTGTGGGGTACAATTATGCACAAGCAATCATTTTGCAGTTGTCAATACTGGGAAGAAAGAATTGGTCCTGGACAAGACCAATTCTTAATCAATCAGCATGTCATGAGGAGCTTTGTCATGAAAATCACTGTGTGAATAGGCAAATGATTAATAAATAGAAGTCCAAGGTGACAAGTGTTAATTACTGTCCTAGCATGTGATAATGGGATTCTAATACCATGCAGTGCTGTAAGACCCCACAGCCATCAGACAACGATCCAGCAAAAGTGACAAATGAAGTAACCAGGAGGACATTGACAAAAAAGGAGGAGGAGTCAACCACTGTCATCACTACAAAAATGGCAAAAGACACTCTCCTTATGACAGTAATCGCACTAGCAGGATGGAGGTAAACAAAATCAGTTATATGAAAAAAGCCATTCCTTCTTGGTCTGTACTTCTGACAGTAGATGAATATTGTCGTTCCATCCATGTCCTTTGAATGTCTAAAGCTTAACACCAAACCAGGAAATTCAAGGTGTAGATAGCATATTAGACCTGCTGGGGTGATCAGCAATACTCGAAGGGAGGTTTCAAAACATCCTCTGCAACAGTATTACCGGTAATCAGTCTTAAAAAGGTCAGCATGCTGGCTAGGTAATTCTGAGAGTTGAAGTCCACATATTTTAAAGTTGCCAAGATTGAGAAACACTGCCTAATAATATTGCCTTCTGCTTGCATGGAGCAAACATAATCAAGGATATCACTCCACATTTGTTTCACTACTTTATTTCTGCAGAGAAATGAAAAAACTTCTGCTTCTCATGGAGAGTAAAATTCACTGACTTGATCATTACAAAATCACATTTCTGTTGTCATCAACCAAAGGAAAAACAGTAAAAGCTTCAGCAGTTTTGCCTAGTCTGCAGCTAAATGGCAAATGAAATTTCTCCATGCTGGCTGATGTAGGAAAATAAATGTTGTGCTTGTTCACAATTATTTTATTAACTTGGTACACTTGGTGTTAGTTATTGTCTTATTCATTTACCTTATGTATCTGCAATTTTTTTTACAGATTAAATGCTATACAAATGAAATTCTGTCAAAGAAATGTTTAAATGTACTGTGCAAATACCGGACATATGACTTCTGCTACAACAATTGCTGCTTTTACTTTACTTTACTTTAAGGCAAAATTTAAACAGTTATTGAAAGAGTTAATCATGAAACCAGACAATGAAAACTACCAAAGATTCAGTAAATGCATGTATCTACTGTATTTTAAATTGGAGACCAATTTAAACTTTAACCCAGTTTGCTATATTTATTTATTTAGTGCCCTACATTTCAGGAAAACCATCCTCACAAAGAATTTAAATAAAAATACAATTAGAAGGATGGAAAAAGATATGTTCTAGGACTCTTCACACCCGAGAATCCACCTGAGAAGGTTTCTACCTCTGGTTTAGTCTTGCAATGAAAGACCTAAGTCTGGTGAGTTGGGATCAGCTATTCATTTACTCAGATTATGAAGTAATGGCAAGATAAAAAGAATATCTGTCAGGGACTGACGGGGCAATACCTCATGATGCAGTAAATTTTATCACACTATGACTTCCTTGGATCTCTGATTAGGTTTGGAAGAGGGGTAACATTCTCCTTGGAGCTTGATACTTACATGCATAATAAGACTCATGGATAGACTCAGTAACAGAAGTAGGGAAGGTTTGGACTTTGCAAGAATTTAGTAGTTCCTATACAGATTCAGAGTTAGACCATTTTAAAGTTACAACTCTGACTACTTCTAAAAGATATTTCATTGTAGATGAGTATTATTAGATAAACAGAAGAGTGTATGCATTAGTAAATAAGTAAATAGATTTATTGTTACACCCATAGGTCATAACATTATCACAGATGGTAAAATACAGCAATTCAAAATATCAATAAAATAGAGGATTATAAAAAGAGTGCTAGAAAACCAGACAAAAATAAAGGCAGGGCTACAGTTAAGAACTTAAATATTAAATATCAACAACAAAACAAATGTAGCAACCTGACTCCTTACAGTTGGCATGTATTGTATATAGATGTTCCAAGGATCAGTTTCCAACTAAAAGGGGAATGAGATGATGCAGTGCCAATTAGAGAGAAAATACTGTGCTAGGTGGATGCACAGTCTGATCTGGTTCAACAAATCTTTCCATTTCCACCTTTTCCCTATTTACCACCGCCTGAAGCCACAAGATCCAAGATATCTTAGGATATTTGCTTCCTTATATACTGTAAATTCTAGTGGGGATTCTCTCTTAATCAGGAGTATTATTTCAATGAGTTGAGGAATTTTAAAATCTAGAGACATGGCTTATTGAAAACATTAGTAGGTCTTTGACCAATATTATTTTTGAAACAATGGTGAAACAAATGTTTGCAAGCTGGGCTTAATGAAGGGCTTAATCCTTTAACTAATGATTATCAGAATGGTATCAAATTCCTCTCAAATTTCTAGTACAATTTTTATTTCCTTTCTTTTCAAATCTGTGTGACCTTGTCTGCCCACCTTCCATTTTTAAACCTTGCACTTTGCCTTATTAGCCTCTTGAGTTTGTTGTTTTGTTTTGTATTCATCTAACAGTGTAAATTCACATTTAGTGAAGAATTTTTCAGACTTTTCAGACTGTTAAAAATATTTATTTTCTCATCTTCCTTTCAACCAGAGAATTCCTTCTCTTCCTCCCATTTTCCAATATAATAGTTTTCATATAATAGTTTTCATATAATAGTTTTCATATGTTATTAAGTCAGATATGTCTTCTCCAAATTTATTTAACTATATTAAAAGTTAGCTAAAAATTACCAAATCTTTTAGGAGTTAATAGAGTGTGGTAAAAAGCATGTTTTCTTAACTTGGCTAAAAAATTGGATGGATTTGAAAAATACTAGAGTTTTAACAATAGAAGGACATGACTTGCAAGCAGGGTGGCATGCATTCCTATGGGACAAAAATTATAAAATACACAGATACTTTCAAAGACACATAGTTAGGAATGCATTGCTACAGACTTGGGAAAAAATAAAACAAAAACATTAAACAAGAATTCCAATGTGGTTATCCCCAACAGAAGCTCTGAAATACCCAAACCTACTGGATATAAATAAAATAATTAGATACAAGGAATTAGTAAATGAACAGGGAAATCTGAAAACAAAACAACAATTGGAACAAGATATAGGCAGAGAGATTGACTGGTGGACATTTACACAAATTCAATCTAAATATACAGAGGACAAAAAATTATATGAAATACAAAAAGAGCCGCAAGAATTGGATAAAATTATACATGGAACAGAAATAAAATTAATTAGCAATTTATACAAATACCTATTGAGATATAAAATGGAAGACGAGGTTGTCAAAGACACAATGATTAGATAGGCAAAAATTTTTGGATATGATATAGAATTGGAGAAATGGGAAAAAATATGGGAAATAAACATAAAATTGACTATGTCAGCGGCATTCAAGGAAAACCAGTTGAAGATGTTTTACAGATGGCATCTTCCACCAGCAAATCTTGCCAAGACGTTCCAGAACAATTCACCAACATGTTGGAAATGTAAAAAAGTACATGGAACGTATTATCATTTATGGTGGACATGCCCAGTTGTGAAAAAATACTGGACTACAATAAGAAGATGGATTGAAGAAATAATAGACTAACCCCTAGACTGGAAACCAGAGATCTTTTTGCTGGGTATTTTAAACAGAAAATAAAGAAATACGGTACTTAATTTTACATATAACAATGACAGCAAGAATAGCATATGCTCAGTTCTGGAAAAATGAGAATATACCATCAGAGGAAGAAATAATAAGAAAAATCCTGGACTGTGCTGAGATGGACAACTTAACAAAAGAGATAAAAGAAAAGAAAGACACAGAGTACTATTTAATATGGAACAAGTGGTATGAGTGGTTGGAGATTAGAAATAATAGAGGAATGTGGAAAGGTCAAAAGTGGAAAATGTGTGTATAATAATGTATAGTAATAATAATATGTATGAAGGAAGAAAAATGCAAATAAGAAACAACAGACAATAAGGACAAATATCCTAAAGAAAAATAAGGGGGGGGGAAATGTAAATAATAGAAGATTACTGTTACGAAATCGCTGTTAAAAAAGGGGGGGGATATTGTGTGTGTATGTGTGTTATGTTTTGTTCTGTTTTGTTTTGTTGGTTTAAAAAAATAATAAAAATAATAATAATAAAAAAGCATGTTTTCTTTTCCTTAATTTGAATATTTTTTCAATCAACTTTATTTAATATTTGTAGCTTTCTGCCAGAAAAGAAAATGGATCCTTCTTCACAATACATAATTACTTATTCAATTTCCTATTAAACCCATATAAAACCTGACAGAAATATTTGAGAAGTTATATCAAGATTATAGTTAAAATATTCTTATAAATATCCCATATTTCTGTTTATTTTACCAAATTTTGCCTATATATGTATATCAAATGATGTTGCTTTTAAATGCCAGAGAGTTTGAGTTCAGTGACTTGAGACAGAATAGAATTTCTGCAAGACAAAGAAAATAACAAGGAGAGGAGGAATGGAACACTATATTGACTCCAT
The DNA here is from genome assembly GCF_016545835.1 of Crotalus tigris. Lineage (NCBI taxonomy): Eukaryota > Metazoa > Chordata > Lepidosauria > Squamata > Viperidae > Crotalus > Crotalus tigris. The sequence continues at coordinate 16,204,239 of NW_024096970.1, forward strand.
CTTGTAAGCTGAGTAGAGCTTTTACATTATTAGTAAAGAACAGCTAACTGGAGGAAAAAAAGCATAGACCTTATTATCAGAAAGAGGAGGAAAGGGAATGAAGGGTTGGATGTAAGACAAAATAGATAGTTTATGACACTTTTTATTGTCTTTACACTTTGCCTTAAGTGGTCCAGAATATTAGAATGTTCTCATCTAGAAGAGAAAGCAGTGTCTGCCTGAAAAAAAAAAACACAAGTCTAGAGGCAAATTTTATTGTTTGTTATTTTATACATCTAAGCCAGTATTGTTAAAAGTATTGCTACTCTGATTGTGCTAACAGCTCCTTGGGTTTTAAGAAGAAAAGGGGCTTTTGTGTTTTCCACTTGGATATTTCAAATGCCAGAAACTGAAATCTTTTGAAGTATATGTCCTTTCAGTAAGTTACAATCCCATCTCATGATACTAAGGACTTAACACTCAGGTTGCCTTGTTCCTCCATTGCCAAAATGAGCCGGATGACATATTGGATATTTACCTTCTACTTGCTGTAAAAGCAACACCCAGATGTATTTTCCTATTGTGTTTTTAAAACACTATTTTCCTGATTGCCCCTCTCTGTTTTAGCAAAAGAGTTTTATTGCTTTTGCTCCAGAAGTTCATTAACTATTTCACAGAGATTAAATGTCCCCCCTCAACTGAATTCTTAGTTGTCCTGATTTGTAATATCTTTTAGACCTTCATTTTAACAGTAATGCTGAAATAGCATAGTGGTTGCTGCCTTTGCTTAGCAAAGAGAAGGTTCTGGTTTGAAACCTGCAGAATTTTTTATTACTATTTTTTTCTTCCGAGTTCACTGGAATTTCCCTGTTCTTTGTTTTTTTAAATATGTCATAGACATATTTTAAAAAAAATGTTGAGGAAAAACTAGCTGGGAAAGAAAGTGATTTGCAGTTGCTTTTCTAGAAAATAAGGTGGGAAGGCAGAGGAGCAGAAAAATCTTTCATCCCTGATTGAATATGTTAAAATCTACCACCCATGTGTCTTAATTTGGACAAAATTTTCTTCAGCTCACTTAGAGTCAAGCCACCATGATCATAGGACAAGAGAAACTTAAGGCTCAATTCAGAGTAAAAAAGCACATTCTCTTTCCCTGCAAGATATTATATAATTCTTAGATAAGCTTTTCATTTGAACTAGGTTTATGTTCTAACTAGGTCTTCATAGTCGAACCCCACATGTACTGTATACTTATATAATGGCAGTTAGTTGCAAGAAGAGCAGCAAAGATGATAAGGGGTCTGGAGGCTAAACTATACAATTGAGGGAGCTAGAGCTAATATGAACAGGAAATATTGAACCACTTGTAGGTTTCCTTTCCCTAATTTAATTATTTTGTCTATTAGTGTGGCATCAGCACATCTTATACACCACTACATGTTTTATGAATTAAAATGTTGCTTATTAAAACTTGATTCTCACTTATTATTCTAAAAACAAATGTTACCACAAAGCTACATTAAGCCATTTCATTTGTAATCTTGCATCATTTTAAATGCATGGTTTATTCCACAAGAAGTATCATTTCTCCCGATGAACTTTTCTCATTCAATGATCAAACACTCTGATCTACTATAAGCAAAGTAATTATACATGTCATATGAACATTGCTGAAAAAATGGCAGCATTGAAGAAAATGCTTTTCCCAAGGTCATGCAAAGTATCTGTGACAGTATTGGGAACAGACTCTAGTGGGGCCTCATTCTAACTAAAAGCCAAATCTTTCTTGCCTAAAGGAATGCTGAAGTGCAGAGCAGTTCTTAGCAAATGGCAAGAATAATATAACAGAACTGACAACTTTTTTCAGAGTTTGAATTGCAAAATAATGATCAAAGTCAAGGGTTTTACTTGGGAATTGATGACTAGCTAGGAGATTTCATTGCTGGTAGTGTTGCCTCAGGCCATTAGCCTCTTCCACTCATTTCCCACAGAAAATGTCTTATGCCAAAGAATGTCATTGCTAGAATCCAGCTGGATTCTATTTTTATTTTCCTTTACAATAAAATTCCATTATTATTGTTTCTGCCTTGATAACACAAGTGGCACAAATGATCTGTTTCAAGAGAAAGCTCCTGAGGAATTATGTTAGATGTTATGTGATAATCAAGGAAATATAATTTGCATCTATTAAAAGGAAGGCATAAATGTAAGATTACAGACTATAGAAGCTGAACATGAAAACTAGTCATCAGTCTTGCTGGTGTATTTGAGCAGAACTGCAAATAACACATGAATGAAAAAAAAAACAGATTTTCATCATTGGGATTGCAATCTCATACCCATATGTGACAATAATTTTCACTAAACTCAGATGACCTTAATTGGTAAAGGACACGTGTCATTTAGCAGATGCTGCAATTGCAAATCTTATATGCTATAAGTTCACTGAAGTAAATGCAGATTGTACTGCAGAATATTCTGCTATTGAGGGGTCCTTGGTGCTCTCTGATCTTGGTTGTTTTCTTGCAGATGTTCTATTACCGAAACGAGGTAACATGATCAATGCTGGGATACTGTTGATATTACCTAATTTGGGTAATGAAGTGTCTGCAAGAAAACCAAGATCAGAGCACATCAAGGACCTTCTCATTATAACGCCGAGCTACAAATATTTTCCTCTATCAATACATTCTGCTAAGTTTGTTCAGCTTATATTTGTCCAGCTTGGGTGCTGAATAATGTGGATGTTGCAAGAAATGTGAAGGGTAGCTAGACACCTGGCCTCTACTTTTTTCTGATAGGGAGGAAAAATTCTTCATATGTTTATTTCAACATATTTCATGTCCATATTTTCAAGATGAAATGCTTGGGAAAACCCATTAAAGCAATAAGCTCCTTTAAAAAACATTACAGGTAGTCCTTGATTTATGACCACAATTGAGCTCAAAATTTCTATTGCTAAGTGAGACATTTGTTAAGCAAATTTTGCCCCATTTTACAACTTTTCTAGCCACAGCTGTTAAGTGAATCACTGCAGTTATTAAGTTAATACCATGGTTGTTAAGTGAATTTGGCTTTCCCATTGATTTTACTGGTAGAAGGTCACAAAAGGGGATCACATGACCTCATGACACTGCAACCGTCATAAATATGAGTCAATTGCCAAGCATCTGAATTTTGATCCCAATATCCAAGTAGCTTCTTCAGTTACTTGAATAAGTAGCAAATTTGTACCAATAAGAAAGAAAAGAATCCTAGTTGCCATGACTCATCCTCCAGACAATTCTACCTGGATGACTGAGAATCAGTGTGGACAGTTCTATAGGTCCCTCATATGGCACAAATAACACCACTGGCTGCCAGTTTGCTTCCAGGTCCAATTCAAGATATTGGTCAGCATGTTTAAAGCCCTTTATGACAGGGTTTTTCAACCTTTTCACTGTCCATCTCCTTCCCTCCTCCATGCCTCACCTCCAGCCATTGCTGCCTTTTTTCATTCCTCTTGGAGGGTGACCCCTCCCCTGCTGCATTTCTTGCCTGTTTGCTGCTGCCAGCACCGGTGGCTGCCACAGCAATTGCAGATCAACTCATAGCTTGATCTCCTCCACTCCTCCTCCTCCTCCTCCTCCTCCTCCTCCTCCTTCTTCTTCTTCTTCTTCTTTTTCTTCTTCCCCTTGGTGCAGCTGACTCTGCCTCCTCCCAAGGCTGCTGCTTTTTTCTCTCTCTCTCTCCTTTTATAGGCTCTCCTGTCTCCACCCCCTTCCTCCTTTCTCATGGGGGAGGGTGAACCAGAAGTGAGCCTGGGGCCTTTGCAGCTCCAGATGACTCTCTCACTGTAAGTCCTTGCCTGTGCTGGCTCTTTTCCTCCCCCACTACACTTGGCTAGGCAGGGCTGCGTATCACCTGCCACCCATTAATATACCATAAATGGTATGTGTACCACCAGTTGAAAAGCCCTGCTTTATGACATGGGCCTAGAGTATCTGAAGAAACATCTCACCCTGGTGGAACTAGCCTGCCTTACTCATTCTAGTGGAAAGGACCTATTTCAGATCCCTTTGGCCAAAGAATTTTTGCTGGTGGGATCCAGAAGCAGAGCCTTTTCTCCTATGGCCCTTCCCTCTGGAACATTCTTCCACTGGAGGTGAAGTCTACCCTAATCTTCTAATCATTTTTATTGCTCTTCTCTGCATTCTTTCTAGAGTATCAACATTTATTTATTAAGACTACTTTCAGAAAATTGGAGCAAAGATTTTGGAGTCCTAGTAGATAATCACTTAACCATGACCCAGCAATGTGCAGCCGCAGCCAAAAAAGCTAATACAATCCTGGTTTGTAGTCATTTGTCTGAGGATGGTATAGGTTCTTCTGCTTGAGCAGGGGGTTGGACTAGAAGACCTTCCAGCTCTATTCTATTTTATTGAGTAAGCTTTTAAGTATTTATCTTGACTTTTTTCCAAGCAATGAACTATTATAAAACTGATTCTAAATATATTTATCTCTAACTTCTGCTTTTGCCAAAGTCCATCAAAATGAAAGATTACTGTAAGAAAATCGTGAAAACAATTCATCAGAGTAGAATAGATTTTTTTTTAAAATGTGAATCAAGCTGTATGCTAAAGGCAGTAATGCATTTATCATGAACAATATAGATGCACAATCTTTGGGGGCCAGCGTAGAAATCTAAAAATGCCATGGGAAGGGAAAATCTTGCCTATTTAAAACATGCCTTCTAAGGAAGCATCATCAATCATAAACAATAGTTTGGGAGCTGTCAATATAACAAGCTGCTCTCTGCTTCCCTTTCAATCTGCTCCCTTTCCCCTCTACTTATCTCTTCTTATGGGCAAATAGACACTTCCACAACTGGCTGTGAATATCATTCCCCCCCAATATTTCCTAGATCTAAGTTTTGTTCATAGCTTTTAAAAATTGATTTAAGCTAGAGCAGGAAATCATACAGGAACCCGAAGAAGCCACACAGAAATCCATAAGGCACAACACTCTTGTATTTCTCAGCCAGCCTAATGCATTTAAACAGATGTTAATTTGTGAAGTAAGTCTTATGTTAGTATAACTGGAGACAACTCCAGTTCTTTTAAGCCATATGGTGTTTGAGAAATAAGAATGGATAAAACATTCTTTACTTGTTGTTTAATGAGGCTATAATTTCTAATATGTCTGCTGAACTTGATAACATATATTTCTGCATGTTTCCAGTAACAGCTCACAAAACTGTCAAGACTTTAAATGCACTTCCACTGTACCATTTGAACATTACTATTTTCCTTTCTAATAACAGTCCTTTTTAAACCTCACCTTTTAAATTTCTTCTGCAGTGGTGACAGCAGGTATTTTTCATTTAATATTCTGTAATCAGCTACCATCTCATCACTGGTTATGTGGTATAATTAACTTTTAGCACTCAGTGTTCAAAATCTTTGTCAAAGGATTTTATGCTTCAATAGGCTCCCAAACTTCCACTCACTGTGAATGACTCAGTACATAAAACTGAGGATCAGGAACATAAGGCAAGTTTGAAATATGTCTATCCAACTGTGTAACCGTGTCACCTGTGAGTTGTGAATGGGCATTTTGTTTTGACATTCAATGTGCATATTAAATAAATCATTTCTGCAGAGAGCAGCTTGGGAAAACAAAATCTTCTAGAATATCTATGAAATGAATGGCATATATAAACCTTTATATAGTTTTTCCCAACTTGGTGCTCTCTGGATGTAACAATCTGTTTGTTTATTCTTAACTGGAGTAAGGAAGATGAACAGGCTGAGAAACAAGTAATAAAAAGCAACTAAATCAGACTTTAAATATAAAAAGGGCATTTCTACAAAAAGTATAAATTTATCTATCATGTTTAACTGTCTAAAAATTGTATAACCAGACTTGTATTTGTTTTTATACTACTGAGGAATAAACAGAGAGCTGGCCAAGTCAGCAGTTATAATAAACTAGCTGAAAGCAGGGGTGGGCAATAGGCCCCTTTACAATGGCAATTGTAAAGTACTCATGCTGGCTCAGGAATTCTGGGAGTTGAAGTCCACAGATCATAAAGGGGCCATAGTTGCTTTAAGTGATTATGAAGAGCTTCAAGGAGATCTCTTTAACCTGAGAGAATAGTTAACCAAATTGCAGATGTAATTCAATTGTGGTACCTTGAATGTCTAAAACAAAGGTAAATACATGGAGCCAAGCCATGATGTTTTGGTTAAATATTAAGCTCTTCCCCACAGGAACTGGTACCATTAGCTTTGACAGATAATTTTTTAAATCATGGATATCAGCAGTGGAATGAAATTTAAGGATATCTGGAATTCCCAGATAATTTCTTCTATCCTTGGTTATGATGGACAAAAAGATAAAGCTTCAAAGATTAAACAATGTTGAATAACAAACTGCAGTTAGTATTTGTCTTCAGAGCAGCAGAATTTTGATAGTTAAAGGACCCCTGGGAAATCCAAGTTTACTATACACTTTCTTTCCCAGTCTGAGAAAGAAATTATTTAGGGCCAGGCATAGTTCTCATCATCACATTCTGAAAATGATAAATGACATTTGGAAATAGTGCAGAAAATGCAAACCCAATTATTAGGCAGTTCGAATACTCCCTAACATAAAAAGAACATTTGAAATATTTGGCTTGGAAAAAGCAATGGGCTTTAGCACATTGTAGTATATAGCACAAAAGGATTGAAAACTTCTGAAAAAAAAACAATAAAGTGAAATAGGAAAAAAATGTGTTTCTGTGACATTTTGATTACCATATGCAAGTAGCACAGTAATCAAAGAATGAAGCTCAGAAACTCCAGGTTCATCACTTATTAGACCACAAGATCTTTGGACATTCCCCAAGATGTGAGCAGATGTGTTGGAAACCAACTCTCAGAAATATTAGTAGCATAAATGTGCTGGGAATTGAATTCCAAAACATCTACAGTTTAGGAAATTGTGAATTCTTAGAAAATATCCTCATCATTATCACTAAATATAGAACTCCCATTACTGCTGTAGGACTAAAAACACAGTTGCTATTTTTCTTTTTAATTGTTATTTTAATTAAAAAAAAACCTTGTAGTATACAACTCTCTAAGTATGCTTTTCAGTTTTACGTAAAATAGTAAGTGAAGCACCATTCAAAACACTAAAAACAATATTTTAGCTCTTTAATTAGTTCTTGTTGTATTCTTTGGATGTATATAGATAATATTTCTTCCCATAAAATGCCGCTAGAGACTAAAGTATCATGCCTTAAATTCAACAACATTTTAAGAGTTTACTTAGTCATCTATTTTCTGCAGGTGAAACTCTTTGTTTTTCACTTATGGAAAGATTGCTGAGAAGCATTTGCAATCTATTTCTAAGTTTTTTGTCAAATTTTTCTTTCTTTACTTTTTTTTTCTTGATTAAAAGGTGAAGATTAATAGCTGCATGCAACCAACGGATCATTTGGAGTCTTAAGCGTCAGTGATAAGCTAACTATGTGAGAACCAGGGCAAACTACTGAGGAAAAGTATTCCCTTGTCACAGACCAATGGTCCAGGAGATACACAAAGTGTAATGCTTGGCAGCTCCTCTCTGAGTGTCAGGAATACATGAACATTATTTGGTATGAAACTAGTAATGTTTGTATCCCATTTGATACACTAGATTACAAGAACAACTTGTATATAATTTATTACTTTCTTACAACTATGGGATTCCTTCCTTCCTTCCTTCCTTCCTTCCTTCCTTCCTTCCTTCCTTCCTTCCTTCCTTCTTTCCTTCCTTCCTTCCTTCCTGCTGTAATTATTCATTTGAAGCAAAATTCCCAATTCCATAATGCCATAACATTGGTATCGAATTCTTCCTTCTCCAGGACTGCAACATCATAATATTCAGCCACAAATTAAAGCTTTTTTAGCACATACCTTATTTTCCAAATATTTTTTTTCCAAATATTATTTTCTAAAGCACCAGAAGGCAAGACAAGGAACAATGAATAGAAACCAATCAAGGAGAGAAGCAACCTAGAATGAAGGAGAAGCTTCCTTTCAGTGAGAACAGTTAACCAGGGGAAGGGCTTGACTTCAGAATTTGTGGGTGCTTCCTCACTGGAGGTTTTTAAGAAAAGACAGCTGCCTATCTGAAAGGGTATAGGACCGTGGTGGCGAACCTATGGCATGCGTGCCACAGGTGGCATGCCCGCCATTGCCGCCAGTCATAGGCTTTCAGCTGGGTTTTATAAAACCTTTTCGCTTTAGGCCTCTGCCACCATGTGCAAAAAAAATATCAATCAATCAATCAATTTCAACAGGAAAAAAAAAGATCTTGCAAAGTTGGAATTGATTGATTGAACTTTTTAGTCCCACCCAGTCTGCCGTTACCACTGCAGCCATGCCCACCCAATGGTCATGCCCACCCAATGGGTCACGCCCACCCAATGGGCCACACCCATCCAGCACCCAATGATACATAAGTGGGTTTTGGGTTGCAGTTTGGGCACTCAGTCTCTAAAAGGTTTGTCATCATTGGTATAGGATCTCCTCCTTGAGCATGGGGGTTAGACTAGAAGACCTCCAAGAGCCCTTTCAGTTCTATTCTGGTTGAATTCAATCAAAACTATGAATTGAATTAATCGGATCCATTTGTACAATTTTAAAAATGCATGAACTTATGGCATTCTATCTCATTAAAATTCAAAACTAGATAAATAAGGAATCATTATGTTCGTCTGTTCACTGTATATTTATATTTGTAGGAAATTGGAGCATATGTTAAATTGCAGTCTATTTATAGATGTTTTTTATTTGGCCTGAAGTGGAGAAATGTACTAATTTTCAGAAATCCTACTATAGCTCACCTAATTAAGTATCTGCTAATGTTTTTGAATCAAACTGTGAGGGGTACTTCCCTCAGGGACGTGCAGATAGAGTGCAGGGGGTGTTTGAAGAGCATTTTACTTATATTGTTACAATAAATCCTCCTTTCCCAAAGTTTCATTGCATTGTTATTGTTTATTTATGTTCTTTTGGGTTTTGGGAATTTTTCAGGGGAGGTTTGTACATTATTGCTGTTATTATTATGGTTTATCACATAATAATATTGGATTTGGCTTTTTTGTCCATTTATTAAATCCTTATCAATGACCTGGAATAGAGAAATGTTGATGTTGGATGGTATTAAAGGTATTGTCACAAGGTTTAATCTTTTTCAAGTAAAGCTTGAATTGCTGTTGATTGGTGGTGATTTTGTCAATGCCAATGGTATTCAAAGGCTGTGCCAATTGTTTGCAGGTTGTATCCAGGGTGTCTCTTAGTATTGATATACTCTTTGTTTTCCTTTACCACAGTTATTCTACTTCTATTTGCAGGGTTTTGTATTTTGTTCGTTGTACAGTCAGCAAGATGTTCAGACAGGATTTGGCATTTTTATTCATCTATTGAGTCCTTCCCAATAATCTGGGATAGGCAAATGTTGATATTTGACAGTTTTAGAGATATTGTCACAAGGTTTAAACTGTTCTTAATAAAGCTGCTTTTTGACTGATGATGAATTTGCTAATGCCAGTGATGTTCAAGTGATGTTACAGTTGTTTTGGGATTGCCTATCACTATCAGTACAACCTTTGCTTTCTTTTGCTACAGTCATTTTACCTCTATTTGAATAAAATAGAACAGAACAGAACAGAACAGAACAGAACAGAACAGAACAGAATAGAATAGAATAGAATAGAATAGAATAGAATAGAATAGAATAGAACTGAACTGGAAAGGACCTTTGAGGTCGTCTAGTCCAGCCCCCTGCTCAAGCAGGAGAACGTATACCATCTCAGACAAGTGACTGTCTAGTCACTTCTTAAAAATCTCCAGTAATGGAGCGCCCAAATTTCTGGAGGCAAGCTGTTCCAGTGGTTAATTGTCCCCACTGTCAGGAAGTTTCTCCTTAATTCCAGGTTGCTTCTCTTTTTGATCAGTTTCCAACCATTGTTTCTTGTCCTTCCCTTTGTGCTTTGGAGAATAACATGACCCTCTCTTCTTGGTGGCAGCCCCTCAAATACTGGAATACTGCTATCATATCGCCCTTGTTTCTTCTTTTCTTTAAACTAACCAAACCCAACTCCTGCAGCTGTTCTTCATATGCTTTAGTCTCCAGGCCTTTGATCATCTTAGTTGCTCTTCTCTGAATTTTTTTCCAAACTCTCAACATATTTTTTATTATATGGTGACCAAAATTGGCTGCAGTATTCCAGGGGTGGTTTTACTAGGGTTTTATTAAGCGGTACTAATACTTTGTGTGATCTTGATTCTATGCCTCTGTTTATACAACCCAGGATTGTATTAGCTTTTTTGGTTGCTGCTGCACACTGTTTGCTCATAATCAAGTGATCATCCACTAGGACTCCAAGGTCCCTCTCACAGTTAGTATTTTTGAGCCAGGTCTCACCCAATCTGTACTTGTATCTTTGATTTTTCCTGCCTAAATGTAAGACTTTGCTTTTCTTGACATTAAAACTCATTTTGTTGAATAGGGCAGGGGTAGGCAACCTTGGCACTTTTATTACTCGTGCCTGGCTCAGGAATTCTGTGAGTTGAAGTCCACGATTCATAAAAGAGCCAAGGTTGCCTAACCCTGGGATAAGACCTATTGTTGAAGTTTGTCAAGAACTTTTTGGATCCTGAGTTTGTTTTCTGGGATCTTGGCTACTTTTATCTGTTTGGTGTCATCTGCAAATTTAATGAGCTCCCTTTCAATTCCCTCATCTAAGTCATTTATGAAGATATTTAGGAGTACTGGGTCTAAGACGGAGCCTTGTGGTACCCCACTGCTTTCTTCTCTCCATGTCAATGTGGTGCCAATGAGGACTACTCACTGAGTACAGTTTGCCAGCCAGCTACAGATCCATCTGGTGGTGATGTTGTCTACGCCACCTTTTTCTAGCTTACCAAAGAGTAGGTTGTGGTCTGCTTTATCAAATGCCTTACTAAAGTCTAAGTACACTATGTCCACAGCATTTTGCTGGTCTATTAGTTTAGTCACTATTTGCATGTCTTTGTATTTTGTTATCTTCTCCAGTTCTTTCTTTTCTCTTCTGCTATATCCAGATACATCCACTATTCAGACTTTTTTGTTTTTCTTATTGACAATTGTTAAATATGGAAAGTTATGTGGCAAGTGCCTTTCTTTAAAGTTCCAGAACACTTTAGCTTCTTCATTTTCTATTACTTTCTCTATTTTATGGTGCCACCAGTTCTTGCTTGCAGGCAAATGATATTTCTTACAGATCTTCCAATGCACCATTGTGGCCACTTTGTCATATTAGATTTTCACTGAAAATATCCAGACAATATATTCCCTGTCCATTTAATTTATTTCTACACTCTGCTTCAGTGTTCTTTGTTCTCTGACTAACTCATACAGAGCAACAATATATTGGATTACAGACAAGCAGGACTGGCTAAAATGACCATTTGGTATCATCCAATCTTCAGTTGAAAGTTTTTTTTTTTTTAAAAAAAGAAGTTTGATAAATTGATAATATTTGTGGGAAATATTCAGATATATCTAGTTTTTGATAAATCAGGTTCACAAAAGGAATGTGATTTGGAACCAGTCAATCTGTCACAAAGAAATTGGGACTGTGTTGATTGCATATGCTTCTTGGAAGTTCAAGCCTGCAGTCTTTTACAACAGCAGAAATCATACTGCATGAAGTGACAAATTGATCTTCCCTAGGATGATGAAGCTATAAGCTATGCCGTGCAGGGCCACCCAAGACGGACAGGTTATAGCAGAGAGTTCTGACAAAATGTGATCCACTGGAGAAGGAAATGGCAAACCACTCCAATATCTTTGCCATGAAAACCCCATGGACAGTACTAAAAGGCAAAAAGATATGACGCTGGAAGATGAGCCCCTCAGGTTGGAAGGTATCCAATATGCTACTGGGGAAGAGCAGAGGGCTAGTACTAGTAGCGCCAGAAAGAATGAAGCGACTGGGCCAAAGCCGAAAGGACGCTCAGCTGTGGATATATCTGGTGGTGAAAGGAAAGTCCGATGCTGTAAAGATTTTTTCTCCATAGGAACCTGGAATGTAAGATCCATGAATCAAGGCAAGCTAGACGTAGTCAAAAAAGAGATGACAAGACTAAACATCGACATCTTAGGAATCAGCGAACTAAAATGGACAGGAATGGGTGAATTTAACTCAGATGACCATCAGGTATACTACTGTGGGCAAGAATCCCTCAGAAGAAATGGAGTAGCCTTCATAGTCAATAAAAGAATAGGAAAAGCAATACTGGGATACAATCCCCAAAATGACAGAATGATCTCAATTCGAATCCAAGGCAAACCATTCAATATCACAGTAGTCCAAATCTATGCCCCAACCACTGGTGCTGAAGAGGATGAAATTGACCGATTCTATGAAGCCCTACAGCACCTTATAGAATTAACACCAAAAAATGATGTCCTTATTATCATGGGGGATTGGAATGCTAAGGTAGGAAGCCAAAAGATAACCGGAATAACAGGCAAGTTTGGCCTTGGAGTACAAAATGAAGCAGGGCACAGGCTGATAGAATTTTGTCAAGAGAATACGATGGTCATAACAAACACTCTTTTCCAACAACCCAAGAGACGGCTCTACACATGGACATCACCAGACGGTCAACATAGAAATCAGATTGACTATGTGCTCTGCAGCCAAAGATGGAGAAGCTCTATACAGTCAGTAAAAACAAGACCAGGAGCTGACTGTGGCTTAGATCATGAGCTTCTCATTGCAAAATTTAGGCTTAAATTGAAAAAAGTAGGGAAAAGCACTAGGCCACTCAGGTATGAACTAAATCATATTCCTGATGAATATACAGTAGAGGTGACAAATAGATTTAAGGAACTAGATCTGATAGACAGAGTGCCTGAAGAACTATGGATGGAAGTTCGCAACATTGTACAAGAGGTAGCAACTAAAACCATCCCAAAGAAAAAGAAATGCAAGAAAGCAAAATGGCTTTCTGAGGAAGCTTTGCAAATAGCTGAGGAAAGAAGGGAAGCGAAAGGCAAAGGAGAAAGAGAAAGATACACACAATTGAATGCAGAATTCCAGAGAGTAGCTAGAAGAGATAAGAATGCCTTCTTAATTGAACAGTGCAAAGAAATAGAAGAAAACAACAGAATAGGGAGGACCAGAGATCTCTTCAAGAAAATTGGAGATATGAAGGGAACGTTTCATGCAAAGATGGGCATGATAAAGGACCAAAATGGCAGAGACCTAACAGAGGCAGAAGATATTAAGAAGAGATGTCAAAACTACACAGAAGAACTATACAAGAATGAGCTTAACATCCCAGATAACCACAATGAGATGGTCATTGACCTCGAACCAGACATCCTAGAATGTGAAGTGAAATGGGCCTTAGAAAATCTGAGCAACAACAAAGCTAGTGGAGGTGACAGTATTCCAGCTGAGCTATTCAAAATCTTAAAAGACAATGCAGTAAAAGTGCTACACTCAATTTGCCAGCAATTTGGAAAACTCAACAGTGGCCACAGGATTGGAAAAGGTCAGTTTATATTCCAATTCCAAAGAAAGGCAATGCCAAAGAATGTTCAAACTATCGCACCATTGCACTCATTTCACATGCTAGTAAAGTTATGCTTAAAATCCTATAAGCTAGACTCCAGCAGTATGTAGATCAAGAACTACCAGAAGTACAGGCAGGATTTCGAAGAGGCAGAGGAACTAGAGATCAAATTGCCAACATACGCTGGATCATGGAGAAAGCTATGGAGTTCCAGAAAAACATCTACTTCTGCTTCATTGACTATGCAAAAGCCTTTGATTGTGTGGATCACAACAAATTGTGGCAAGTTCTTAAAGAGATGGGAGTACCAGACCATCTCATTTGTCTCTTGATAAACCTATATGCGGGTCAAGAAGCAACAGTGAGAACTGGACACGGAACCACTGATTGGTTCAAAATTGGAAAAGGAGTCCGGCAAGGCTGTATACTGTCGCCCTGCCTATTTAACTTATATGCAGAGCACATCATGAGAAAGGCAGGGCTAGATGAATCAAAAGTCGGAATTAAGATTGCCGGGAGAAATATCAACAACCTAAGATATGCAGATGATACCACTCTAATGGCAGAAAGTGAAGAGGAACTAAAGAGCCTCTTGATGCGGGTGAAGAAGGAGAGTGCAAAAGTTGGCTTGAAACTCAACATTAAGAAAACCAAATCATGGCATCCGGCCCTCTCAATTCCTGGCAAATAGATGGGGAAGAAATGGAGGTAGTGACAGATTTTATTTTTCTGGGCTCAAAGATCACCTCAGATGGGGACTGCAGCCAAGAAATTAAAAGACGCTTGCTCCTGGAGAGGAAAGCTATGGCAAATCTAGACACCATACTAAAAAGCAGAGACATCACCCTGCCAACGAAAGTGCGTATAGTCCAGGCCATGGTTTTCCCAGTTGCAATGTATGGCTGTGAAAGTTGGACCATAAGAAAGGCTGAGCGCCAAAGAATTGAGGCCTTTGAACTATGGTGCTGGAGAAGACTCCTGCGAGTCCCTTGGACTGCAAGGCGATCCAACTGGTCAGTTCTGGAGGAGATCAACCCGGACTGCTCTTTAGAAGGCCAGATCCTGAAGTTGAAACTCAAATACTTTGGCCACCTAATGAGAAGGAAGGATTCACTGGAGAAGAGCCTAATGTTGGGAAAGATTGAGGGCAATAGAAGAAGGGGACGACAGAGAATGAGATGGCTGGATGGAGTCACTGAAGTAGTAGGCGTGAACTTAAATGGGCTCCAGAAGATGGTAGAGGACAGGAAGACCTGGAGGAACGTTGTCCATGGGGTCACGATGGGTCGGACACGACTTCGCAATTAACAACAACAATAACAACAAGGATGATGGAGGAAGATGGGGAATGGATTTATCACATTTAATTGAGAACCAATTTCATTGGACTTTATTAAGAAGATAGACTGATTTTGCAGATTGGATTTATTATATTATCAGCAATTGATATGAGATTGAATTAAAAAACAAATGGGTATTTGATCTGGGATCCTATGTTTTAAGATGATTTGGAATGATAAAATGCAGTGGAAAATTTTCTATAAGCTGATTACAATAATAGTTTGTTAACAGGGGTTTTTGAAACTTTAACCTTGTCTCTTTTTAAATATTTTAAAAAGAGACAATAACAACGACAACAACAACAACAACAATAATAATAATAATAATAATAATAATAATAAAGTTGGAAGGGACCTTGGAGGTCATCGAGTCCAACCCCCTGCTCGGGCAGGAAACCCTACACTATTTTATGAATTATTTCTCATAGGAATGGATTAGCAGATATTTAGGAGTCCAGTCTCTTCTTAAAAACTTCCAGTGTTAGTTTCCATCCGTTGCTTCTTGTCCTGCCCTCAGGCACTTTGGAGAATAGCTTGACTCCCTCTTCTTTGTAGCAGCCCCTGAAATATTGGAACACTGCTATCATGTCCCCCCTCGTCCTTCTCTTCGTTAAACTAAACATACCCAATTCCAGCAACCGTTTCTCATATGTTTTAGCCTCCAGTCCTCTAATCATCTTTGTTGCTCTTCTCTGTACTTTTTCTAGAATCTCAGCATCTTTTTTACATTGTGGTGACCAAAACTGGATGCAAGTGTGGCCTTACCAAGGCATTGTAAAGTGGTATTAATACTTCACGTGATCTTGATTCTATCCTTTTGTTAATGCAGCCCAGCACTATATTGGCTTTTTTGGCAGCTGCAGCACACTGCTGGCTCATATTTAAGTGATTATCCACTAGGACTCCGAGATCCCTCTCACAGTTACTACTATTGAACAAGGTATAATATTATAGTAATGTATCAATCAGTATTCAACTGAGGTGAAAATATGTGTTCATTTTTTTCTTTTTTCCAATGCACATTTTTAAATGTCATGTTTGCTATGTATTTTGCTTGTTTGTTTTCTATTTTTTGGAATTTTGTATTTTAACTTTTTTTAATAAAATAAAAATTTGATGGAAAAAATAAATTTGTCCCAATTATTTCATTTTTAAAAGTTCCACATTGAATATTCTTCTGTTATTATGGCTAAAAAAGTATATGTACACTAAACATTCCTATAGTTCTCTGAGAATTCACAAACTCAATTCTCCTAAATATCTGCTAATCCATTCCTATGAGAAATAATTCATAAAATAAAGGAGATGAAAATATTCATCTAGTTCTGAATTGATTAACATTTCTATTAAAAATACTAACAATCAGAACAAAAATGAGTCAATCTCTCTGTTCTTTCAGGTACTATAATTCATTTGAATGAATGAAATGAAAAGGATATCCACATTTTCTTTATAAAGTCCTTGGACCTTTGAATAATGACAAAGTCGTCACATATTGCTAGAGATTTGCATATCATACAGGAATTAACATCAAAGTATTAGTCATATTGCTTTTGCTAAAGTGGCCTATTGTTTGAGAGTTTGTGGCTGAATGTGTTTTATTTCCTAATCTGCATATTCTCCTAATCACATTCATTAGATAGATGAGAGATGGATGGATAGATATATAGGTAACCATTTAAGTGCTTTTGGAAAGCTTAGTTTATCATAAAATTACTGATAAAGTAGTTTTGAATCTTCTCATATCAATTTGCCCAATTTGCCCAAGTAAATGCATTCTATCAATGCTCTATTTGCATTAGTACTTCTTGAAATAATTCTAATGCACAGTGTAGAATAATGTAGCAATTTCTTAAAACAATAATATTACTATTATTGTTATAATAGCTAATAACTGTAAGTATGAATGATTCCCAAGTACATACATTTATGCCATTTATGTATTATGGTTATATATCTGATTTGCATAATCAATCTACAAAACTAGCACAACTTGTTATGTATTGCACTGTTGAATATGTAGCTGTTAATATGCTAGGAAGGTCATGACATACTGCAATATGGATTTTTCTTTTCAGTTAAATGTGGAATACTATAAGGTAACCAGATAATCTGAGGAATACAAAATTACTATAGCCTTGCATGATATTTTTCTACCTTTTTTCTCTCAGTAATGTGAGGAATCAACTAGGATGTATTATTGGCTTTCTTTCTTTCAGAATACTTCTCCTAAGCCAGATCACAGAACAATCCTATAGCAGAATTATTCTGTTGAAAAAAAGTCTTCATCCTGGTTCATCCAAGCCGGGGATAAACAACATGGCGACTGCTTTAGAAAGAAAGTTGCAGTTTATTGAAGAGCCAGACAGGAAGATGGTTTTGGCAGGAAAGAGGAGAAAAAAGAGCTGAGCACATGTGGGTAGTAGGTTTTTATACCCTCACAAGCCTTTTGTTTGAAGTAGTTTCCTGTTCCTGTTTCAGGCTTTGTATTTCCTGTGTCATGTATTCTGACCTGAGTCTGGATGTGCCTTTCTGGTATTCTTGATGGTGTTGGGTTAATCCTATTATGTCCTAAGGGTTATATTCTGCTTCCCTGGTGCTGGGGCTAATGACTCCTAGAGTTTGGATGAGGTATGCAGTTTTTGGGTGTGTTTGTCTTCTTGATCTTCTAGTTGGGGCCTTTCTGATGGTTTACATCTGCATTTGTACAGAACTGAGAGCTAGGTTCAGTTGCTTAGCAGTGCAACAGCTTTGGGGCGTGTTTATGAAATCTATCTGTCTTTTCCTGATCATCTTCAAAAGTAATGTAGATATAGCTAGCCTTTTGATACAATGAGATATCCTTCTGCTCAGATTTTGGACAGTAAAACTATAGTTTCCATTCTATGCAGCCAAAAATGGCAATGAGGTAATTTTATGAGATGCAGTTATAAGTGACTAACTATTTAGGAATTGACATAATTGAATCTGTATTATGCCAGTAGATGGAATTGGAAGTTTACTTTTAATATAATTATTTTCTAAACAACCTGATTTTAAGAATGTTTGTGTTGCAATCCATCCAACTGAATTTCATAAAATGTAGAACTCCTATTCAGTGGCAGATCACATGCTTTTCATTGGCTGGACATATCTCTATCTGAATCCCTTTAGAGCTGCCAAACTACCATTGCGAGCAATAATGCACACAGCAACTTTCTTTTGTTTGTTTGTTTGTTTGTTTAAGGCACTTTTCTATGTGGATTTGTTTGCTTCTTTGCTGAATTTCAGATTTATTTCCTACTAATTTCATTTCAGGCTGCAGATGCAAACATTCTCTCCATATAGTGTTTTTAGCAGCAGTTATGCACATAATTAACATTGCCTGCAAATAAAATAAAATAATTTTTGGAAATAATGAATACCAAGTTAAAAGAAAAAGAATTTGACCATCTTCCTTCTCATTAAAAAATCATTTTTCTATTTGAACAAGAATGCTAATTTCACTAAATGATGTTTTCTTTTTGTTTTGATTCGTATTTAATTGGACCTCTGAACATTCAACACATGCAGAAAGAAAAAGAGGAAAAGAAAATAATTTGTAGTTTTATTTAGAAAGACCACTTCCAGTTCATTTCCATTTGATCTTGATTCTCAATACAGTGTTTTCCCCCAATAACGTATTCATTATCTTTACTAGAAGAAAAAGATGAGAAAGTGCAAAGGTATAGAAAAAAGAGAGGATAAATAAGTGTTCTTGTCAAAACGTAAAACAGATGTTGTTACAATGATTGAAAACAATGTTCTTGAGAAATATCAACAGGAAAAGGCTGTTCTGAGTTTCTCTAGCAAAACAGATGTCTGAAGATGCAAATACAGATTTATTTTATAATTATATGAGCAGACAGTCTCTGGCTCAGAATGAGCAGTTACATTCTTTTTAAAACCTAAGCATTTTCCCCTCTTAATAAAACAATAGATTTAAGACCAAATATCTGATAACTTGCTTTTGAGATGAGGGTGGGCATTAGTACAATGTTCTATATAACTTCATTTTATTTGAGGGGTGCCATTTTAATGCTCCCGTATTTAAACCAGGAAGGCAATTGTACACCTTTTGTGTCCCTCTGTTTGAAACAGAGAACTGGTTCAAAATCATCCAGTCATCTCCACAGTCACATGTGGGGCGGAACTTAGCTTACTTTTAACTGTTTCACAGTTCATTACATTGACTCAAAAAGCAACACAAGGAGAAGAAAAAATGGAGCAAATATTAAATTATCTTCTCTGGAAACATTATTACAGGTCATCTTATATGTATAAGAATATACATATAAATATTCTGTTGAATTCATATAGCATACATTATTTATAAATAACAATTCATTTACAGTCCTGCCATATAATTTGATTACTAGTCTATCTGGTGTTTATTAATTGGACTAATGACCCATTGGTTCCACTAAATTATATTCCTGAACATCATCTCTGCATTCTTTTTGTTTGTTTTTTTGCTGCTCATTGTCAGGACCAGCCTATGTCCATGCTGATCATTTGCTTCGTTTTATTGCATTTACATCCAGAGTTTCTATTTTGACTACATTTATTTCTTCATATTGCTTCATAGGGCAGTATATTGTCATTCTAAAAGGTTTATTCAGCATTCTCAACTGGCAGATACCTTATATATTCAATTATGAAAGTGACCACTCAAATCTGGAATAAAAAAAAACTAAATCAGGGATAACATCTAAATATTTATTGGAATATTTTCTACTATGTTTTCTGGAAATAATTTATTCATTTGCTACTGCATATAAACTGCTTGCACATGTGTATATAAATTGTTTATATGTGATGATCTGTCAACCACTGGAGAATATGTTATAATGAATCTCTGCGGGAGATTACTGTAGAGGTAAAAAAAAAAAAAAAAGTTCCATCATGTAGCATGCTGAAATTCAATGAATCATTAGGTACCTGCTTAAAATAAATTTCATTCTTTTACTGTTTTTCTTTGGGTGGGTATAAACATGAATACATTCAGCTACAGTAGTATTAATTTCAGACATTACTCCAAACACACTTATACAGTTGTGTATATAAACGTATTTAAAAGTACAGATCCCATTAACAAGCTTAGTACTGTGTATTATAACTGTACAGGCACTCTGTTTTTAAAGGTAAAAGGGTAATTTGAAGTGCTAAGGGCTGGACATTTAGCATCTGCCTGTAATCTCTTAAAGCAACAGCTCCTTTTCCTGGAATCACACAGCTAACAAATCATCCCTGAAAAAGATATATTTGGTTTAAAGCAGTGCTTCTCAAATTTAACAACTTTTAAGATGTATAGACTTCATCTCCCTGTATTCCCCAGCCAGCCTGAGAAACCTTGGGTTTAGAACTTGCAGATTAGATGCTATGTTCATGTCCCTGCATGCTCCAAAATATTGTTTGTCTTTTAATGTGAAGCACTGCACATCCATAACATTACAGTCACAATGAGAGATAGCAATCTGAATGAAAATGGAAGAAGCTAAAAGCTATTCACTTCATGAAAAATGGCTAAGTATATGAATCTGACTTGACCTGCCATTTGTACAGGAAATGTTTGTAACACTTGTTTGAGCATCAATCTGCATATGATTCAATACATAGTTACAAAGACAGGGTTCAAGCCTCATGAATGATTCATCCCAACTCATTCACCCAACCACTTTAAGACATACAATAGATAAACACATCATTACAATCATCACCATATTAAGAACTTAATGCAAATCTTCCTCTGAAAAAAATAAACGTTAGTTTTGATGTTAATGGAAGGTTATCTTTTTTTTCTCTTTTGAAAAGAAAGGAAAATCAGTACTGAACAAAATCATGTGTTGTCATTTCAAATAAAATCTTTCCATACCCTGATCTGCCTTTTTTTTACTTTTTCTCTGTATTTGTAATATAAAAAATTATCAAATAACTAACAGACCCTGAAAAGCACTCCAAGTAAGAAATTTACTGAAGTCTATGTTTCTCATGCAACTATTGAAAGAAATATATATTGGATAGGCTGTTTTTTACAGTTCACTAGAAAGAAGAGGTCATGTTTTCAAGTATGTAGCATCTTTGTATG
Source organism: Crotalus tigris (assembly GCF_016545835.1). Classification (NCBI taxonomy): domain Eukaryota; kingdom Metazoa; phylum Chordata; class Lepidosauria; order Squamata; family Viperidae; genus Crotalus; species Crotalus tigris. The sequence goes on from NW_024096970.1 coordinate 16,225,247, forward strand.
TAAGTGTGTGTGTGTGTGTGTGTGTGTGTGTGTTCATATTCAGAAAACCCAGTTGTGTTGAAAACATTAGCTCTTCAGATCAATGATATTTTTTTTTGCTCACAGCCATGTCAGTGTGAACTTTTCAATTGACTTCACACAAGAGAAATTCTCATCCATCAAACAATTTCTTATTTCACATATTATTAAGATTAAGGACAGAAGAACCCATGTCTTCAAAGTCATCTCTGCAACACACCAACACTCTCCAACTGATTCCTCTTCCACCAACATCACTCTATTCTTCATTGCTCATAAAGGCTCCACAGCTCTGGAAAAGCTTTTTACAGAACATCAGTGACTGCATCTAGAGATGGGGAGAGACAAGGAGAGGCGAGGAAGAGGGACAAAGAACAGGTTTATATAAATATTCAGTTGTATTCAGGTTCTAAAGCCAAAAATCAAAGATTTTAATTAATTAAGGTGAATTAAATAAATGGCTGCAATATGAAGTGATGAGTTGCCTGTATGAATTAGCATTAGTATTGTGCCATAGGCTGGTAAATATTTATATTATTACAGTGTAAGTAGCTCAGTGTGAATTATTGAATTAATACTAATATAGGAAAGAAAACTGTGTTTATCTTTATCCCTGATTTGCATGAACTCAAGTTATTATTTTATTGGGACCAAGATGCTTAAGTGTCTAGAATTCCTTGAAATCCTACAGTAGTAGAGATATTTGTACATAAACAGATTTCTATGAGAAGGAATTTTTAATATAAGGAAGTGGAGAGTATACCTAAGAAGCATAAATTTCTATTCATTTCTGCAGTAGAAAGATGTGCACAAAAACGAATCCAGAGGGAAAAAACTTCATGCTTATATGAACCAAAACTTGATAACTGCAATTGCCCTTGTGAATCAAAGCTATTGAAGCATATTATGTTTGAATGTTCTATTCTGTATTACATATCATCAATTAATATGCCTGTTCCAGAGTATCAATCTTCAATATTTTCCAATTATATATGGCACAGTGACATGATCCTTCCTATTGGAAGGAACAACCTGGAACAAACTTTCTGAACTTTTGGAATTACTTTACATTCCCTCCATCACAGGAAAAGAGCTGAGTAATGGTTCTAGCCAATCCAGTGACAAGAAAAAATATGTTTATCTAATTCTTTCCTCATCTCTTTACTAGCTAATGAATTGGTTTTGCTTCATTAGCTTGCATGGAAGAGAGAAGGAGCAGAAATCCTGCAGGGAAGATAAGTGCATATTAATACGATTATATTTATGGTGGATAATTGACAAAAAAAGACAGACTTTAAAAGATAGAATACAGAATTACAGCTGTAAAACAAATTTTATAGCATGGTGGATGCCAATGTCCTACCTTGACATTTCTCAGATTACAGAAAATTGAAAGCAAAGACATTTCTGCTGTATAATGCAGTACCACAGATTACACAGAATGTTATTTAAAATATTGAGTTTTACACTTAAATTGGAGATTGTCAATTGATTGTTCTTTTATACGAAATACATTATCTTTAAATTATCCAGGATTAAACAGCCTTCTCACACTCTTAGCCAGGACAGGAAAGCAAAGCATTTCAAATCTCCTATAATACTCCTGTAATATTTACAATGGCACACACCCACACACAAACACACAGAATAGATAGCCTTATATTCTCAATTGCTTCTAAATGCTTGAGCTGTGGCAATTCATCATCTTTGATTTCCATTACTTTTCTTTCCCAAGTATTTGTCAATGAGAAATATACTCTTCTTTGTTGGATTGGTTTCTCTGATGACTTTTGAATTTTAAAAAAAATCTAGGCTTACATCACATTCCCAAGAAAGAGGAATTATAGTTTGCCACACAGATTTCTAGAGATCCTTTCCTTTTTTAAAAAAAACAAAAAAAACAATATCACTAACTATAAAATTAGTAGAATACACTTATATTCAAGATAATTCTTTGTAAACTACATGAGTAAAACTGGGATTTATTGTTCTTTTCCTACAATGGGTAGCTACAAACTACCCAAATAATTAGTGGAAAGAAAGGCGTCTCTAAACTCTCTCTTTTGGATTAATTAGATATTGGATGTTTTAAACTATTTTTGGAAACTTCTGTACAACGGCTATCATGTAAGGAAGAGTAATCTCAAAATATCCATTAATGAAATTGTTTATGACCACTCCATACACTCCATATAGTCTTCCACCATCTCTTTTACCATCTCCAGATTTTGTTTTTGCTTTTTGAACAGGTAGGCCTAATGCAAAGAAAACCCATAGTGGATCCCCTATATATATATATATTTTTTTTTCTGGATGTATCCTGGTATATGCAAAACCCAAGAGTTATACAATTACAAATTTCCCCTTCACCAAACATGAATAGATGCAGACCTATTCAAGTTCCAGCTTTTGTCATGAAAAGCTTAACATTGATTGATGAATTAATATTGGGCATTTAAAACTGAAAGATTTCCCATCATTTTAAAGCAGACATAGTATGATAGAATGAGCTGTGACATTTTCTTTCCAAGTCTGAATGGACCCTAAAATTATGGTGACAGCCATATGAATCAGGAATAATTGTGAATATTAATTCAAGCAAGACTCTTGGAAATCTCAATTAAAAAAATACTTCGAAGTTGGCTTAACCTTTCTTAATAAGGCATAAAATAGTTCAACATTCATTAGCAAAATTGAAGAAGAGCTCTTTCAAATGTGATGCTGAGGGATTCAGGCTTATTTATTTATAAGATTTTTGTTCCCTCCCCATATCTTTAAAGCTATCTTAGATAAGGATTACAATGAGGCTATTTTTGAACAGTAGTTTTATAAATTAACATAGAAATTGTCATGGAGAAAATCTATTTATTTAGTCATAAAGATCTGGCGCTTACTTGATGGCACATATTCAATCCATCAATCAATATAAATTAACAGCTCAGTCTGTCATCATTGATACAAATTGCAAGGCCAACCACTTAATCATGACATACATACGTACATACCTGTTAGCTTCTTGTGTAAGTAATATTACGCAAAGTAGGGCATCACTTTAAAAATATGCTTGTGCACACCTGCAATGCTAGGGATTCTCAGAGGACAATTGAATGAGCATCCACCTTGTCCTTCTTTTAATCAATAACTTCAGTTTCTCCCCGCAAAAAGGGCAGGAGAATAGCCTTCTTTCCAAAGACCGGAGCAGACTCTGGCAAATCAAATTTCTTGAACTGAAGCTTGAGAAACCAGGCATTGCACAGTTATTGCATCACACCCATTTCTTCTGTTTCATTCAGCAATCTCCCATTCACCATTCTTTCACAAGTATATGATCTTTCCATTTATTAGGTGTATGTTCAAGTTCAACTTGTAATAATGCTGAAGATTGTTTTACATGAAAATATGGCCTGGAGTTGGGCTTTAGCTGCCTGGATAGATTCATGGAGCTACTACTCAATATGCAAAAGGAAAGAAATAAACTATAGTTCCTTCACCGTCCTTAAGTTTGTTAAATCAGCTGATCCAAATCACTCCAATTCATCTGTGGAGAAGCTTCAAATACATGTTTCACATATATCATTTAAAACAAGCATACTGCAGCCCTACAGGTTTTGCGGAAACAGAGTACCCTGTAGCACCAGGAAATATGGCAATGATGATGTTAGCTAAGATTGTAGTTCATCTGTAGTCCATTTCATTTCTCTTGTAGTTCCTTACTCTTGGTGGTCCTATTGGTTCTGTCTTATTTATAGATGAGTTTTATATGCCTATGGAGATTCTCAGTCATCTAGGTCATAGTTATACCAAAGGTGATTTTTCACAAGACAACTAGACCTTCTTTTATAGAAAGTCCAGTTGCCTCATGAAAAAGCACCTTTGGGATGAGTTTTACATCATCTAGTTCAAGCCACCATCAAGTACAAGCAATCCATTACTGCCATTTCCTGATAAGTAGTTAGCCAGCAAAGAAAAAGAAGAGGTGACATGGAAGAAGAAAGTTACTTTATCACATTTAGAGATTGTTAACAAATGAAAACCAGTTTGGTGCAGGGGTTAAGGCATCAAAATAGAAACCTGGAGACTTGGCATTTCAGTTCCAACTTAGACATGAAATCGGCAGGATGACCTTGGGCCAATCATTCTCTTTAGCTGTAGGAAAGAGGCAATGGGAAACCTGTTTTGAAATCTTGCCAAGAAAGCTGCAAGGATTGGCTAGGCAATTGCCAGGAATCAAAAACTGATTTGAAGGCACCAATTTGGTATGCCTAGTTTAATGAAAGGAATGATTAGGGCGACATGATAGCAGTGTTCTAATATCTCAGGGCAGGGATAGGCAACCTTGGCTCTTTTATGACTCATGGACTTCAACTCCCAGAATTCCTAAGCCAGTCATGCTGGCTCAGGAATTCTGGAAGTTGAAGTCCATGAGTCATAAAAGATAAGGTGACCAACCGTCTTCCTTTTGGGAGGACAGTCCTTTTTTGAGTTCTGTCCTCCCTCAAAAAGTGTCCTTCTAAATGTCCTCCTTTTCCATATACTGTCCTCCTTTTGGGAGGACAGTCCTCCTTTTGGGAGTTCTGTCTTCCCTCGAAAATGTCCTCCTAAATGTCCTCTTTTTCTATATTTGAAGACTTATCTGCAGGGCTTTCTTTTCCTCATAGAACGCTCAGAAGGCGTTCCGGAACCATTTTTTGATTTTTTTTCCAACTTTTGCCTGAGCTGTGCTACTCCCCCATTGGCTTTCAAAAGCCAATAGGAATTGCTGCTGAGTGCGCCAAAACACCCAGGCGGCAAACTTTGCACGTGCAAGTTGCAGGAACTTTGCACCCCTCACTGCTCCCCAACTACACCATCTCCTACTTAGTTCTGCATATAGCTGGAGGAGACTGGAGCAGTAAGTTTCTCTTGATCTTCCCTATTCGGTTCTACACAGGGATGCACAGAGTAGGGAGTGGTACTGGGGGGCGGCTGGGGAGTGGCTGCAGGGCCGGAGCCAGCATGGCTGGTGCTTTGCGAGCTGCGGGGCCAGCTCTATGGGGATGCGCAGGGTGGGCAGTGGTACTGGGGGGCGGCTGGGGGGGCAGCTGCAGGGCCAGAGCCGGGGCAGCTGGTGCTTTGCCTTTGCGAGCCGCGGGGCCAGCTTTACGGGGATGTGCAAGGTGGGCAGTGGTGCTGGGGGACAGCTGGAGTGGGTGGCTGCAGGGCCGGAGCCGGTGCGGCTGGTGCTTTGCCTTTGCAAGCCATGGGGCCGGCTCTACGGGGATGCGCAGGGTGGGCGGTGGTGCTGGGGGGCAGCTGGGGGAGCAGCTGCAGGGCCGGAGCCAGCATGGCTGGTGCTTTGCCTTTGCAAGCCGCGGGGCCGGCTCTACGGGGATGCGCAGGGTGAGCAGTGGTGCTGGGGGACGGCTTGGGGGGTGGCTGCAGGGCCAGAGCCGGCACGGCTAGTGCTTTGCCTTTGCGAGCCGTGGGGCCGGCTCTACGGGGATGTGCAGGGTGGGCGGTGGTGCTGGGGGGCAGCTGCAGGGCCAGAGCTGGCTCGGCTGGTGCTTTGCGAGCCATGGGGCCGGCTCTCCATGGCAGGGCAGCGGTGCTGGCGGGGCGGCTATGGACGGGGGCGTGGTGGGCAGTTGACCTTCCATGGTCTGCGCCAGCTGCTGGTCTACGCAGTGCTGACCTGCGCTGCCACCACCTCACCCTGCGCACCTACATGGCCGTCCTGGAGCACCTGGCTCACAACACCTGCCTCTGCCGCCCACCCCCGCACAATCCAGCCATGTAGATTTTTGGACAAGTGAGAAATCGAGATTGAATGTTGATACTCTAGCTGCAGCACTTGCCGTAAAATTCAATATGAAGGATATTTCTTGTTCAGATATTTCCAATATATTGTTAGAAAGATGATACATTGACAAAAAATATTCATTCAATGGAAAAGTACTCATTTAAATAATTAATAGGCATGCAAGCATAATTACAATATAAAATGTTATTGTTACAAATGGTTTTTATTATTCATTTATCATATTATAGTGTATTCTGTATTATTGTTGCAATAAATACAATGTTTCTTTTATTTACGATATTTTTTTCTTCAATTTATTCGTGTCCTCCTTTTTGTTGTGAAAAAGTTGGTCACCTTATAAAAGAGCCAAGGTTGCCTACCCCTGTCTCAGGGGTTGCCACAAAGAATAGTGAGTCAAACTATTCCCCAATACACGTGAAGGCAGGACAAGGAAGTAATGGATGGAAACTAATAAAGGAGAGAAGCAACCTAGGACTAAGGAGAAATTTCCTGACAGTTAGAACAATTAACCAGTGGAACAACCTGCCTCCAGAAGTTGTGAATGCTCCAATATTGGATGTTTTTAAGAAGAGATTGGACAACCATTTATGTGAAATGGTATAGGGTTTCCTGCCTAAGTAGGGGGTTGGACTAGAAGACCTCCAAGATCCCTTCCAACTCTGATATTCTATTCTATTCTATTCTATTCTATTCTATTCTATTCTATTTCATTTATTGCAACCAGAAAAAAGCATGTAATCTCAGTTTATTTCCTTATGTTTAATATTGATTCTAAAAATAGGTTTGTAACTCATCAGATATTTTTAAAATGCTGTTTCCTGTCATATTCTAATGAGTACAATGGTTACTAATTTGTCTCATGGAGTATTCATGGCCTGGTGAATTGGTTCTAGTTCAATTTAAATTGGGGATTAGAGAATTGAATTTATTTGTTTGTTTGTTTGTTTGTTTGTTTGTTTAGCATATGGCAAGAGAACTGAAGAGCCCATCAATTCAGTTTTGTGATTTTAAGATCTGATGACAATCCACTTCAATTCAAGCTGTTCAACTTTTAAATTTTGATGCAAGAAAAATGTACAAAAAGGGGAAAATTCAAAATTCCTAAAGCTGATTCAGGTTTTATCAAAATGGCATGAAAATAGCAGAGACCCTTGGAATTTTGTAATCCTGCCCATTTTACTAGGTGTACCATCAAATGATAGTTTCACTACATTTTTTTTTAATATTCTCCTGTACTAGTTTTAGAGGACACATAGCAGAGATCAAAACAGAACAGTTCAACAGTCTCCAAATTGTCTAGCAAAGAGTCCAAAGAGAAATTGGCTAAATAATGTAGAAAGTATCTTACAAAAAGTTAAATTTCTTGCTTTTCTGGGATACATACAATTGTGTTTTGCTGTGTCTAATCACCAGATTTTGTGATGCCAGAAGGAGTGATCTATTGACTGGCAAAGTTGTCACCTTCCAGGATGAACCTCCTCAATACTAGCAAAGATTTATGATATCAGAGTTATGATTTGTTAGTAATACTGTCTATTAATAGTTAGAAGAGGCAGCAGAAATAGGATGGTACAATGTGATACAGTACCATGGGTATAGGCAGGCTATGGAGAAAGAGGTTGACACAATCTGGCATATGTACTATAGTTTTGCCACCTGCTTATATTTTTAGAAAATGAAAAACTTAGTTTAAGTGTCCACATTAGCTTGGCGTCCATTCATTCTTTACTAAGAGGCTTGAATCATGCCCCGCCATGAAAAATTTAATAGTGAGTTTAGCCTTGAGTACTTATGCAAAATGCTGAGAGCCAGACTGAATTCCCAGTTGTATTGGCAGCACCAACTTGGAAGTGTGAGTTTCTAAGCATAGGAGACAGTAAACAGTAAGCTTACTGTTAAAGAAGCTGAAAGATTAAAAAGGGAATGAAACCTAAAGCAATGTAAGCCAGGCCAATGCAAAAGAACTATAATAGGCATAATGTTTAATGAGCTGATATAGCTCATACTAATGGGAAAGAACCCATCATACCACTGAACTCCCCTCATAATATTAAACATACATGGAACTGAAGTTGTAACATGGTTAATTGTCTGTCACAGTTTTCTAGCACCAGAAACAAACATCAGCACTTCAGAGCTTCAGAGTTAATGGCTTTGAAACAAGTCCCTGAGTCAATGGGATCTGCTTCAATGAAATGATTTGATTGAAGGTTTGTCCAACTGAATCTTCCATTCAAAACACTGCATAACCCAAAGCCCTAAACAAGAAGCCAGATCTCCACTACACTTTTTAATGATTGTTTTCGTCACAATTGCAAACAATAACTGATTTTCTACTTTGAACTAAAACAGTTTTATTTTCCCTTAACATTGGTTAGCTTTTTTGTACAGAACTAAAGCTATAGCTTTGTACAAAGAACGGATATATGTTAAACATTATTAAACATACAATATATTACATATAAAATATTTTTTTTAAAAAAATATAGACTACACTACCCTTGGGCAAACATTATACCCATAGTCCATACATACAGTAGTTATTTGCTTCAATGCATATCTGAAGATAAAGTTCCAATTTACTGAATAAGAAAAAGTTCCTTGAAATAAATCTATATCATCAGTAGTCCAGGTGGCACAGTGGTTAGAATGCAGTATTGAAAGCTAACTGTCCACAGCCTAGAGTTCGATCCTGATGGAGCTCAAGGTTGATTCAGCCTTCCATCCTTCCCCTTTTTAAATTCTGATGAAACCAAAGTCTATACCTTTCCATAAATAATCAGTACTTAGTGTTGGGAAGCAGGTACAATATCATACGCCTATGTAATTTTAAATAGACAGTGGGAATAAGCAATCTATGTCCAGCTGATCTGCAGTCAGTTACTAAGTCCCTTCCACTCAGTTTGATTAATTTATATCCAGAATGATTCTGCAGAAAGCTTTTCGATGAAAACAACTTCCAGCATAGCTGACAAATACCAGCAAGAAATAAACAATCTTAAAGGACAAGATAATGATTTTTTAGTTTTCATGTCTTGTCTCCAACTTAGGTTTACTTCTGAACATTCTAAGTAATTTAGATACACATTCTTTGTGTGCATATCTCCATGTTTCTCTGTCTTTACATACATGTGTGCATTCTTTTAATTTAATAATTTTGCTTCAGAAGAACCCAAATAAGCAACCTTCTAATTCCATTCCTAAAGGAGATTAATAGAATTACTTTCCACTGTTAAATAGAAGGCTTTGCTGCGATTAAAACAAATTAAAAAAGCATTCACTATGGAATCACTCTAGTCAATAAAGTAATTAGACTTGTGGTACATGGAAGAAGAGGCAGCCAGTGATTTCAGTACTGAGAGAAGAAGAAAACTTTAAGAAAGAGATTGCCTCATTTTGCCAAACGTGAACCGATCCTGGAGTTTATTTTAAGCAATTAGTTTTAATGTCTCTTAAGCATTGTTGTTCTCAACAAGTGATACCTCTGTTTAATATATATGAGTTAAAATACATATTGCACAGAATATCACCATTATAGGTATAGGAGGGAATTGTACCAAAACAAAACACAATCAAAATGTATGAAATGGCAAAGAAAATTTAAAACAATAGATGCATCATAAAATGACATACAAAGAGCAGTTGCTTCATAAATTATATTATAGGCCAGGTTACAAATAGTTGCCCCAAATATCTCCATTATATGGAAAATACTGAAGAATCCCACCTTAGGGAAGTTTCCTAGGTAACCCATTGATATTTATTTTACTAAACATTCATTGGCTTGTGTCTTAAAATAAATTGATTTAAGTTTAGAAAAAAAGTTCGCTGTTTTTCTTCACCCAACAATTTTACGTGTGCAGATCCTACATTTTTGGTGCTATAGAATGAAGAAGACAGGAAAAACTTTTTAACTTTCTTAGAAAAGCAGAAGCAAAATTCCTCATATTTACTCGACTGAGAGTTTTGTTTGATTGGAATAGAAATGTAATAAAGAAATAAATGGTTAAAATCTGACATTTGGAAGAATAGCTTTCAAGGTTTCCTATTGTATAAGCTGCTGATTAATAAGGTTTGCTAAATGGAGTGGCACACTCTTTAAGCAAAATGTTCAAGTAATATATTTTGTGAGATAACCAACTGTTTCATCTTTTTTGCTTTCTGGTATTTGATCCAGACTTTATTATAGTTCACTTGGCCCTAGGAGAAAAAGGGGAGATTTTAAAATGAACTCTTGTTCCTGATCTGTTGCCCCATGTGCTCATAGTCATATATACCATCCATTATTTACCAATTTTCCATTTAATGAAGCTAATATTTCCACAAGGGAATCCTGGTGGAATAATATCTTGACAAGACCTGATGATCAGCAATAATTTACTTGCTATTGTATTCCTGTTATGGTAAAATACAATTTTCAAATAACTATATAAATATTTTTATTATTTTTTTCCCTTACCACAGTATAAAATCCTAATGCTATTCTTAACCTTCATCTTTCAGTGACATGGCAAAGGAAATAGAATTACCAATGAAAAAAATAGATTTCCCAGTGCTCTAGAAAAAGAAAAATTAAAGAGCTAAATCCATGTAATGAGGTAGTTTTGGGGTTAATATTACAGGAATGATGTTAAAGACTTATGGAGTTGGTTTTCACAGCTTATGAAGGAAAACAATGATAGAAAAGCAATTGTAAGTAGATTAAATGGTTTGATTTTTTTACTTGCTTGTCCTTGCCAGGTACATTCCTATAGAGATGTTCAATGTGATGTCAATGAACCATGTTAGGAGAGACATATCAGAAGACAGCCTTTTTGACCATAAAGGCTATACTATACATAATTATTTTCTAACAATAAAAAGCTCTTGGTCAACTCTTCCAATGATAGGATTCCATTGCTTTTTCATTCAAAACTTACCTGATACATTATTTCATTTTTAAAAATGTTTATATTTTTTTTTACAATTTCATCTAGCTTTACTCAACACATAACTTTTACAATTAACTATGGCTTAGTTTCATGATGGTGACACTATTACAATTTCTTAATAAATGGCTATTCTTGAAGGCCATCCTAAAATTTTGGAAAATGAAAAGTGCAGCATCTAAGATTCTAACCAATGCCCTAAATTATTATTGTATCATATTCATACTCAAAGATTTGCATTGGTTGTCAATGCTTTTAATCTTTAAAACAAGATAGTTTAAATATTTCAAATCATAAGTGTTCAGTCCTTCGCGGAAGGCAAGACACAAGAAGCAGTTGTAGTTCTCAGTTTTCTTTATTCTGTGTTCAGTTTACAAGTAGATGGCTTCAGCAGCTCCCAAAACCTCCCAGCTTCTTATATAGGCATTTCCCGGGTCAATGCGATACTTTTCCCGCGCCAGCACCCGCGCATGCGTACAGCGCTGGCGACAGCCTGTCTGGTCCTGGGCAGCTTTGCACCTGCCCAGGACTGCCTGCAAACGCCCCTTTCCCCCGGGCTAAAACTACTACCAACATATAATCATTTATTTTATTCAGTGTTCTGCTTCCCAGTGCTCCTATCGTTACCTGGCTTTTGTTTAGCCAGCAATGTTATGTAATCTTCTAAGTATTTAGGAGATTTCCTTGCTCTCTGTGATCTTCTCAGCTCTGGGTTTCTGACAGGTGTTCCCTGACTGAGGGGTGACAAGAGCCTGTTCCCCTTATCATGCCTTGGTGCCTTCCAAGGACTTTGCCCCAATGCCTGGCCTGCTTGCTTGCCCACCGGGCTCGTCAGGCCAGGGCTCTTGTCACTTTGTGACCTGGTTGACCCGCCTAGCTGTAGGCTCGGGCCCCTTGAAGTGATAGCCACTGCTGGGCATTTCTGCAGACCCTCCTAAGTCCAACCAAAACCTGTCAGAGGGCTGTCCATCCCTTAAGTCCCGTTCTGTATCCGGGCTTGTGTGGGATTCTGTACCTTCCCAAAATTCAGTTACTTCCTGATTTGGGCTAGAGGTGTTGTAGTCGGGACTTGGTTCCTCGACCACCTCCCTGTATGTTTGACCCCCTGTAGGATTTGGGGTAAGGTCAGGCCAACTCTGGGGATGGTGTGCCAGCTCTCTTGCGGGGAATGATTTGTTGGGATGCTCCCGGGTATCCTCCGTGACTGGAGTGCTGTGTGATGTGTGTGGAAAGTGAGTATGCCCCCGGGGTGACTCCCTGGCTGGAGTAGGTGTGAGTGCCTGTTGTGTGGGTAAGCTCCATGAATTCCTGTTCGGAGCACTTGCGGAAGCTTGAAATGGGCTGTCAGTGGCTCCATCAGTGGAGATGGGCAGCAGCTCGTGCCTTCCCTTTGCTCCAAAGGGTCCCCCTCCCCCCCTGGAAAAGACCCAGGAGTCTCAACTGGAAGATGCCACCTAGGGCGGAGTTGGTCGATGTGCCTGCGCAGGACACGACCGTTGTCCAGGGCTACCTCGTAGGATAGAGGACCCGTGACCCTGGAAACAGAAGTGGGGACCCATGTATGACCAGGCCCGTAATTGCGAGTGCAGACCGGGGCACCCTCAAGTAGTTGTCTAGGTGCCCTAGGATGTGAGGTAGATGAAGGCAATCTGTCTGGATGCAACCGGTCAAGTTTAGTAGTAAGTTGACGCCCCCAACGAAGTTCAGCTGGGCTTCTCCCTGTAGAAGTGGACGGTGTGGTGCGATAAGAAAGGAGAAAGTCAGCCAACCTGTGATGCCAGTCCCCGTAGGTGAGTCTTTTCAATGCGTCCTTCGTGATGCGCACCATACATTCAGCCATACCGTTGGTGGACGGGTGGAAGGGTGCAGACGTGGCATGACGAATCATGTTAGCCTGTAAGAAAGCTTGGAATTCGGAGGAAGTGAATTGAGGGCCGTTGTCAGACACAATGACATCTGGAAGCCCGTGTGCAGCAAAAATCCCCCTCAGTACCTGAATAGTCTTTGCAGTGGTGGTGGATGAGACAGGTACAACCTCAAGCCATTTTGAATGGCTGTCAACAAGGACCAAGAAGAACTGGCCCTGAAAGGGCCCAGCGTAGTCAACGTGCACCCTAGACCATGGGGACCGTGTTTCCTCCCATCTATGCAGGGAGCTTGGGGCATCTCTGGGCGAGATCGTTGGCACAGGTGGCATGCATGCACCTTAGCCTCAATATCTTTATCTAAACCAGGCCACCACAAGTGGCTGCGCGCAAGAGCCTTCATACGAACAATGCCAGGATGACCCTCGTGGAGGGATTCTAAGACCCTAGTCCTCATTGAGGTGGGAATGACAACTCTGTTTCCCCAAAGCAGACAACCCTGAGAAATGGATAGCTCGTTCCTTTTGGACCAGAAACTCTGAAACTCAGGACTAGGGCAGTGCTCAGGCCACCAGACAAAACCCAGGAACGGACACGTGAAAGTGTGTGTACCTGTTTCAGCGGCAACATCCCTGGCACTAAGAGGGAGCTCGGGCAAGGCTTGGATTGATAGAATGTTGACAGCTGGCGCAGGGTCAGCTTCTACTACTGGCAGGGGCAATCTACTGAGGCCATCAGCATGGCCCATTTCTTTCCCAGGCTTGTGGAGTAATGAAAAATCATATGCAGACAAAAAATAGACCACCTAAGCATTCTAGGGGAAATGATGTGGGGAGTCTGCTTACGTGTGGTAAACAGTCCCAGCAGAGGCTTATGGTCAGTGAAGACCGTGAAATGCCTGCCATATAGAAAATCATGGAATTTTTTAATTCCAGCAACAACAGCCAGAGCCTCCCTGTCTATCTGAGCATAGTTGCGCTCAGCAGAAGACAATGTTCTGGAGTAATATGCAACAGGAACCTGAGTTCCATCAGACCTGAGGTGGCTCAGGACAGCTCCTACCCCGTAAGGGGACGCATCACAAGCGATGCACACAGGAAGGGACTCGTTGAAATGTGCAAGTACACTGTTAGAAGTGAGCAAGGCCTTGACTTTGTTAAAACAAGCCTCATGTGTTTGTGACCAGTGCCACACTGCTTGCTTGTCTAGTAGCCTGTGAAGAGGCTCAGCTACACTGGCTTTATGTGGAAGGAAGGAATTGTAGAAATTCAGGAGGCCCAGGAAGGCCTGAAGTTCGGCCTTAGACTTTGGCCTGGGTGCTTCTAAAATAGCAGTTAGTTTGGATTCAGCAGGGTGAATCCCAGCAGCATCAATTTTGAACCCCAGAAATTCAGTAGAAGGCACCCCAATCTTGCATTTGTCTTTTTTGAGCTTGAGGCCTGTTTTCCTGAATCTTAACAGAACAGCCCTTAGCCTTTCAGCTAGAATGTGTGTGGAGTCTCCCTGCAATCAAGACATCATCAAAGTAGGGGCAAACCCCTGGTATACCCCGTAGTGTGTTTTTCCATTACGCTTTGGAAAATCCCAGGAATGACATTCACTCCAAACTGTAGCCTTTTTACTTAAAGCCCCCTCTGTGGGTCACAATAGTCTGAGCTATAGCAGCATCATCATCAACAGGCAGCTGTTGATACGCTGAGCTAGGTCAAGCTTTGCAAAAACACCCCCCCCTTGAGGGAGGCCAGAATATGACTGACCACAGGAACAGGATAGGCATGTTGCTGCAATGCCTTATTGAGAGTGCATTTGTAATCAGCACAAATGCGAATGTCCCCATTTGCCTTTAGAGGCGTGACAATGGGGGTCTCCCAAGGACTGGAATCAACAGGTTCTAGGATTCCCTGTTGGATCAGTTTGTCTAACTCAGTGTCAATTTTACTCTTTAAAGCAAAAGGGACCCTTCTTGCTTTAATTCTAATGGGAGTGACAGTGGGGTCTAGCTTTAAGGACACAGGGGGTCCTTTGAATGTGCCCAGCTGGGGGCTGAAAACATCTGCAAATTCTTTGCAGACTTCCTGTAGGTCGAGTGTGTGTAAGCTGTTGAGTCCTGTGACGTGTATCCCCAGGGCCTCAAACCAATCGAGTCCTATGAGACTCGTTCGTTCACCCCCTACTACTAATAAGTCTAGTGGACCTTCAAAATTCTTGTATTGCACGTTAAGGGTGGCCTCCCCCTTAACACACACTCTTGAATTTTGAAAATCTGTTAACACAATGTCAGAAGGCCTTAACTTGGCCTGAGTTCCACTACCGGAACAAATCTTCCTAAATGTATGCAAGGAGATGATTGAAAGGGCAGACCCTGTGTCTAGTTCCATAGTTAATGGAACCCCTTGTAGCTTCACCTTGAGTGACAGCTTTTTCTTAATGGGCTTGTGTGTGCCTGTCCTGAAGATGCTCCTTCGCGAAGCGCAAAAACCTACCCTATTCTGGCTGGGGACCCTGGTACCTTTCAGGCGCAGTTCTTCCTGAGGTTGTACCTTTCGTCGGCCCAGACACACAGCTGCAATGTGTCCTTGTTTGCCGCATGTCCGGCAGGTAGCGGAGCGGAACTTGCAGTCGGTTCTCCTGTGGCGACCTCCACAGCCGATGCACTTGAGTGGAGCTGAAGAGCTTCCCTTCTGATTTCCTTCCTTCGTGGGGTGGAGACGGTCGACTTCCTCGTCCGGATCCTCCTCGGAGTTTCCTTGGACGTCTTCCTGGTGCACGGATGCAACTTCCGGACTGTTTCTGATCGGCCGCATGTTCTTGACGGCGCCGCCTGCTGCTTCTTCTGCGGTGACTTCTCTTAAGGCATCTTGGAAGGACAATTCTTCTTTGGCGAAAAGCCTCTGTTGTAGATCTCGATGCCTTAACCCGCACACAAATCGGTCCCTCAGTCGTTCTTCGAGGTCCTTGAACTCAGTGCTTGGCGGCCTTCCTTAATGCGGTGATGTACTCTTTGGCCGACTCACCGGATCGTTGATCCTCTGCTCGAAGGTGTGGCGCCATGCGATGACGGACATCTTGGGCTGGAAGTGCTCTTTCAGTAGCTTCTTTAGATCTGCGTAGCTAACAGACTCTACTGGAACAGGTGCTGCAAGGTTTTCTGCGATTTCGAAGGCGTCTTGACCGCAAACACAAAGCAGGGTGGCAGCCTTCAAGCTCTCTTCCCTCACTTGGTTTGCCTTGAAGTAGTTCTCCACCCTGGCTACGTAGGACTCCCACCGCTCTGGATGTGAGACGTCGAACTCTGAAAGCCTTCCAACCTTTGCCATCTTCAGGAGATGGGTCTATCAGCCAGCCTACCCCCGAATGCGCACTGGATTGGCGAGTAGCTGCCGAGTCAACACCGTTCCGCCGCTCAGGACTCACTTGGGTAAGCTTACACTTCTTCCTTTCCAGGTGATGTAAGGCATCCCACCTTCGTCGCCAGTGTTGAGTCCTTCGCGGAAGGCAAGACACGAGAAGCAGTTGTAGTTCTCAGTTTTCTTTATTCTGTGTTCAGCTTCCAAGTAGATGGCTTCAGCAGCTCCCAAAACCTCCCAGCTTCTTATATAGGCATTTCCTGGGTCAATGCGATACTTTTCCCGCGCCAGCACCCGCGCATGCGCACGGCGCTGGCGACAGCCTGTCTGGTCCCAGGCAGCTTTGCACCTGCCGGGGACTGCCTGCAAACGCCCCGAGCCGTTTGCAAGGCTCGGGACATAACAATAAGTTCTTAGGCAGTGGCAGCATTCAGCCAGTTCGTACCATTTCAGCAGAACAGATAGCTAATTTTTTGTTTACATATTTGAATCCCACCACTGATCTTAGGGCCTGGTTAAAAAAAGGGGTATTTCTTATTTACTTTCTAGGTGTGAAAAACTGAGGCAAAACTTGCTTTAAATAAACCCACATTTGCAAAACCCAGTTCTGTAGGACTCCCAAATGTAAAACTGGCATAAAATAACCACTAACATGCTAAACTAGAAATGGGGAGGCCTATAATCAAATCAATCCTCAGCTATCTAGCCTCTCTGAGAAACTTTGGACTAGCCACTCACTAGAAATAGTACATATGCCATGCAAGTATTATAAGCAAGTTAAATAAATCTGGAAATACATCTAATCAAAATAAATGGATAAACTGAGAAATGCACTCCATCTGGTTTTAACATGAGTCCCAAAGCATTAAGGCAAATTGTTTTAAGTTGTTAACTTTTAAAATTATTTTACTAATAACTTTTCTTATATGACTTTTGTTTTATTTCTCATGTTTGTGTTAATTAAACTTTCAATTAATTTATTTTATTTGCATTTGCTTCTTTTTTGGTCTCATTGTTAGCACCAGTCTTAGAACAGCGGGAAACTGTCCAAAATATAAATAACAAATAAACCATTCATTGTTGCCATCATCATTGTTGCAAATGAAGAGGGAAGGAAGTTCATTTAGTTAGAAGATCAACATGGAAGGTCACAAGCATACAGTTCTATGGTCATTCCATACTAATGATGACAGAAAGAAAGAGGTGTATTTATAAGTAGCTATTTGCTGAATTAAATATGGAAGGGCACCTTTAGAAGGGTCACCTATGAAGAAATTAGGGCACAATAAAACATGGTAACTAGCAATGTTAGATACCCTATGACCATGAAGCCTTTATAGGTCAAAACATTATTGCTTCTTCATTGACAAACAGCATATGATACTTTGTCTAGGGAACAAGACAAGAAAGAGAAAAAATGCTGAAAACAAACTACTTGAAACTTAATAGTAACCCAGTCAAAATCTGTGTAAATAAATATCTATATTGTTTAAATATAAACAATAATCTTGAACAAAGATGAAAATGAGGCTATGCCTGTATTTAATAGCATGCAATCAAACTAATGGAAGATGACAAACTATTTCATTCTTTTATGAGACTCTGCAGAATATTGCATGCCAAAAAAACATGTGAATGCTATAATTAGGTTCCTCAAAAGACTTCAGAAATAGGGTAAATGATTTAAAGAATGCCTCATGTTGATAAACCAGGGTTACAGTTTTATATACCTTACCCAGGTTATAATAAAGAAGAAGATAAGGAAAAATGTAGATTCAAAACTACAAAAAAACTCTTAGAAAAGATGTGGATATGATCTTAGGCAAAGCAGTTGAATCTGCCAGTGAAAATTACAATGTGATCTCTAAAGCAGATACAGATCAAGTGTGAAGCAAATATGGAAGACAAGCAAAAATTACAATAATAATAAAAAGATGATTGTGTGGGCTTCAATAAGACCTCAATAATAGTAGAGTGGTACAGAAGGAAGAAGAGAGCTGTCTTATTTGAAACACAGATAAGATCTCACCTCTCTTCAACAGCAATAGCCTATGGACTGGGCAAGGCATCAGAGGAATCCTATTGCCTTGAGTTACACAAGGATGAATAAGATCAAATTGAAAAAAATATGGAATAAAACCCAGAAATAATACTCTTCATTATATCACAGATAGCATACTTGGTACTCAAAGCAGGAAATATAGAGCAAACATCCAAGCATATACATCAGTCTATCAGAGTGTCAGAGATAAAAATCCAGTATTGTTTTCCTTGGGGAGCTATAGCTTTAAATTAGGACATAACTACATTGCAGCAATAGAGAATAATGGAAAGTCATCAATTATAAAGCAGGTATGTTTTCAAATCTAATTTTTGATTTGTATAAAGAAGAACCAAAATTCTCAGCCAAAATCAACAGCACTAGTAAAAAAGAAATTCCTGTTTAAGAGGAATGTCAATTAGAAGTATTAAAAAAATCAATTTCAAATAATTTTGAGGAAGATTATGCCTATTATAAGCCTTTAAAATACAAATATTGAGGGTGTTGTTAAAAGATGTTTGATTATAATAGAGGCAAAGACAAACAACTTAAGACCAAAATCATATCTTATTGATGGAATAATTAAATTAGGAACCAATGGCAAACTAAGCATGGTGGACCTATGCTATCCATGCAGCTAGAAATATTTGGTTAGGTGTAACTGGAAGATTTTAAAAAGAAAACAAAAAGAGCAAAATAGAATGATGCCATTGAAAAGAATTGGCAAGCAGGAAAAACACGGTAAAATGCAGAGGTCTATTGTTAACCTCAGTTAAGTTTAATAAATATGTGAAAGTAGATAAAATTGCAGTATTTTTACTGTTAACAACAAAAAATATTTTTTTAGTTCTGGATTTTAAATGAGGAGGCCATAAAGCATATCATTTGGGAACTACTACTTTCACAACTCCCATTTAGCCTTAAATCTACTTCAGAAAATTTTCTCATTAAAATATGTTATGCTATGGAGTTGCTAATGGATACTTATATGGGCATAATTATAAAGTGTTTAGTAGTTGCAGAAGTTGTCCGTGTTACTTATCCACAGTATTGTTAGCAGTCCTTTGGGAAGTTCTCTTCCTTTTGATATAAAGGTAGAGTAAATGATTGCATGTTGTTCATGTTTCTCCCTGATTTTGCCTGGCTTTTATCCTGTTTTGTAGATGATTTTTTTTAAGTTTGCTGGTATTTAATAATTAAACAAGAAGCTATATTTTGCTAGGTGTGCTAAGTAGTATGTGTTTTTGCTCTCATTTGGATATCATTCAACATTCAGCTGTTCATTCAGCAACTGTTTAAGTTGAAAAAATGTTGAAAAGGGAGACTTGTGATTTGTCCTCAAAGTTGCAGCCATTGCAGTATCCCTGCAGTCATATGATTCAGGCACTTGGCAACCTGTGTGTATTCACAATTATTGCAGGGTGCCATGGTCCTGAAATCATTATTTGCGACCTTTGCCGCAGACTTCTGACAAGCAAGATCAATAGAGAAGCTGGCAAAAAGTCATGCTCACGTGCTTAATGATCACAGGTCATTTTCTTCATGACTATAGCCAAAACTGATGTAAATTGATATGGTCACATGATGTTTCATTTCCAACCATGATATTTAGCGATGGAGTTGCCAGTCCCAACTGCAGTCGGTGAGGGCTATCTGTGTGAGAACTGATTGGGAATGTGCTCGGTGTAGACTGAACTGGAAATTATCTACATATCTCAGCTTCTGACATATCTCCCCATTTAAATATTACATCTGTCCTGGTTAATTGTCCTCACTGTTAGGAAGTTTTTCCTTAATTCCAGGTTGCTTCTCTCCTTGAACATCATAATCATAATCGTAATCAAAGTGAGATCTGAACCCATACTTTTAGCCTTCTAAAAGACCTTGAACACAAGACTATGCCAACTAGCTTGTGGCCATTTGGCTAGTTGAGTTTTGCAGATTCTGTCAGATAAGAATAATGTTTCATTGCAGCCTTGTAAAAAAAACTTATATATGAGGAGAACGCTTTGAAAAACCTCATTTCCAACAATGAATTTGATGGTGATTTGACTAAAACTCTGAATCAATCAACTTTCAAAACAAAATTGGAAAAGTCTAATTGAATCATCTTATCATATTTGATGTTAATAATTTATTAAATTTATATATTCCCAGCAACTCTTAGCAAAGCTTTTATTTTGACTTTCATGTCAATTCAAAAAGTAAAATCGAGTAATTAAATCTGATCTCTCCAAATCAGTTTGAAATCTCCAAAGAATTTCTGTGCATGAAAATTGACTGGAAAAAAACATATTAGATCAACCTGAGGTTTGGAATCAAATTAACATGATTTTCTTAATTGATTTTACTAATCAAATAATCACAGCAAAGCAGTGATTCAGTGATTCAAATACAAGCTAATTTACAAACCTTTACAAGGAAAAGGAAAGACATCACAGGTATTTTTAAAAGAAATTTGAGAGAAAATGCACTACAGACTACTATGCAATGGACCCCACCCAAAATGGGAATATAGTTATTCTATACACTTCACATGTGCTTCAAATTTCTCCTTTATCAGTATAGTCGCCTCTTCTGTTATCAATATTTTCAATTGTAGGTTAGTCATTTGCTGATGCTTTGTTAAGCTATATTAGGCTACAGATTAGATTTATCATTTTTTTAGGTTTCATATCTCACTAGAATCCCTAGAAATTGAATTTTTAAGCTGTTTCCACTCATATTGTCTTACTGATAACTAAATACTCTTTGATGATTTATCCAGCTTTGGCATTTAGTTAAGAGATTACAGGGCTCCAGAGCTGAATATCTAACAGATTTGTATCCGCCTCCATTCACAGATATCAGTCCTAAAACCTCCTTAAGCTTAAATTCCAGAACCACTTACTAGTACTTCTACACTACTAGCATTTGAGCTACAGATGAATAATCAAAAAGTGATCATATGCTGCAAGGCCAAAGAGGGAAAAGTGGCAGGGAGGAACCTCAAGGGGCCGTGCCCTCCCCAATCCATCATCAACTGTACTTTCTATGCAGGAGACAGCCTCTTAATAGAAGGCAGCTAATATCTTTAGAAATATCTCATTAATCCCACCTTCCCAGGCTGCCTCTCTATTAAAATGTGATAAATGAATTCTGCCATTGCCAGTTCCAGTCCTGTCCCCTTAATGAAATGAAGATGCATCATGCTGGCAAGCACTCAGGATAGAGATAATTATTCATGGGCTAGTGGAAATATTTCAATCACTGAACTCAGAAGAGCTTCCCAGGTAATAGAGATCAAGTCTCTTTTTTATTTTGTTTGTTTGTTATTTTTTTGAAGACTGTGTGAGAAGGATTTGTGTGCTCTTTAATAAAAGTGTCTTATTTGAAGATTATTTTTCCTATGCTGGGCCTCCCATTTTTTATTATTTGTTTATTTTTTTGAGAAAACATTTAGTAGCAACTTGGGGCTGAGTAGAGGTATTCAACATGAGCAAAGTTTTCCAAAGGGACTTTTTGGGTCTGAGCTCAAGAGGGCTTATTTGTGGAAATCTATAACATGTCTTGGCCATTGCCAAAAGCTTTAGATGCAAATCTGGCAAAACTGACTAAAAATAATAGGAATGCTAAACTGAAATTTTTTTATAAAGCTATGAGCATCACAAAATATTCTACTTCATTAGAAGGAAACTTAATTTATTCATGTGGAAACAAATGTGGTTATCAAGGATCAGAATTGGAACTTCCTGAATTAACTATTTAAAAGTTTTTCACATGACTCCATAAATTGTCAGCTGCTATGAAGTGTATACAATCAAACCCAAAAAACTGTATAGCTACACCAGTACTGGTAGTACTAATAATTTGAGGAAAGTCTGGCCAAGAACCTCTGGACTGAACTTCTGTTATAACATAGGAGCTTTGCCAACTTGGTTGAACATCCACCTCGCCCCACCCTGAGTAATGCAGAAAAGTTTGGCCAAGAGAGCTAAAGTCAGGGTCCCAGATCCACAATGTAGCAGGTTTTGATTATGCTTGCTGACAGGTATATATATTATATAGTATATCATAACAGATACCGTAAATGCCGGCGTATAAGGCGACTTCCGCGAGCGCTGAAATTGGCGCCAAAGACGGGGGTCGTCTTATACGCCAAGATGTCTTATACGCCGGAAATACTGGTAGTTTCCGGCGTATAAGATGACATTCTAGGAATGCGGCCCGGCTATGAAGACGGGGGTCGTCTTATACGCCAGGTCGCCTTGTACGCCGGCATTTATGGTACTCATTTTATTATTTTAATGACATTTTCTGCAAGTCATATTTTAATCAACAAAACTAGCCATGCAATTGCTCAAAAAGTCCATGCTCTAAAATTTTCTAGCTCCATTGTCCTAGCTTACTAGGTATAATGGAGAAATATAATACTTCTGTCTTCCACGGAGTTCTTATTTCTTCCAGTCTCCATCATGCCTGATCTGAACTTCTCTAAACAAATTTGGGTGAAAATGAAAAGGGGATTAACATTTTCCTTTCTGCTGCCTGTGAGCCTATCGATCCAGCTGCGTATTTAGTCACATAGAGTTAAATTTCTTTTGTACATATAATATACTGTAGCTAAGAATTTAACTGATTCTTTTCCTTAACATTTGCTCTCAGTAAGGCTTGAGGGTCATTGAACCTCCTGAGTCATGGTGGACTTTGCAGTAAGTATGTCAACCTAGTATGTATTTTTAAATTTTATTTAAGAAAATTCTATGCAAGGAATTAATAGGAAGGGAATTAAAAACAATTGTATTTAATGGTATTACATTTATATAAATCTTATACAAATCTATTATGTGCTAACATTTGCTTCTTTCTTTCTTTCTTTCTTTCTTTCTTTCTTTCTTTCTTTCTTTCTTTTCCTTTCCTTTCTTTCCTTTCCTTCCCTTTCCTTTCTTTCCCTTTCTTTCTTTCTTTCTCCAAAGCACCTGAAGGCAGGACAATAGATGGAAACTAATCAAGGAGAGAAGCAACCTAGAACTGAGGAGAAATTTCCTGACAGAACAATTAATCAGTGGAACAACCTGCCTCCAGAAGTTGTGAATGCTCCAACACTGGAAGTTTTTAAGAAGAGATTGGACCAGCATTTGTCTGAAATGGTATAGGGTTTCCTGACTGAGCAGGGGGTTGGACCAGATTACCTCCAAGGTCCCTTCCAACTCTATTATTATTGTTGTTGTTGTTGCTGTTGTTTTGTTGTTGTTGTTATTTTCTTTCTTTCTTTCTTAACTGTGCAGCATATTCTTCAACAAATTAAGATCTGGTTAATTCTGATTATCATACCTCAAAAAATTAGGCAGCTGGAAAACTTGCTAGAAGAAATAATTCAAATTATTAGAGCAGTTCCCTTGCAAGGAAAAGTTTAATTTAGAGTAAAGGCAATTAAAAGAGAAATATATTAAGATAAAATTATCCATGATGTGAAAAAACATTAAAGAGAAGTTCTTTTTCCACTTTCAGACTATTACAATTCAAAGTCATCCAATGAGACTAAATATTAAGTAATTTGAACCATGGAATATGCTAGCTTCAAATATAGCTACCAATTTAGAAGGGAACTAGACAAATTTATGGATATTAGTGGTGATGGATAAAGTAGGATTAGATGGTGTCTTCTAGTGAGGCTGTTGTGGTTTTAATTAGAGAAATTAGTAAACATGAACTAAAGTTATAGTAGATCAAATAACACACTTATACAGACAAACATAAGATGCACATATACTGTACCTTAGAGACTGAATATATAGCTGTAGTTATAATAAATGAATAAGTAAATAAAATCTATTTCTTATACCTGACTGATATATTTAAGAAGGAAAGGGCTTTGAAGATATTACTGTAAATCAATAAACAAAATATATTTCTCCATTTTGAACAATTGGATTTAGCCAGTCTTAGAAAAGACACAGAATCTCAGTATATAGGGTACTATATATAGAACCACTGTCTGAAGATTGTGAGACACTCAATGGGGCATGCAAATTCAAAATTAATTGACTATTGACAAGGATGATATAATGTTGTGGGTATGTTTTGTTGGGATTAAGTAAACAGTTCATCTTGAAATATTTGAAGTATTTGAAGTATTTCCTCTGAAAGCTCAAATTCATAGCTTAGGAATGTTTTTACTATAGCACATTTGCTAGATATAAAAGTGGTGTCATCAGTAAAAAATACTTCCCATCTTATTCCTGATAAGATGAACCTTACTATTCTTACCTTATTACTGCCAAATTTATGTGAAATAATCAATTATGCAATGACTTGTTTTTGAAAATTGAACATCAGATTTTTAATGGAATAACCTTTTATTGGATAACCTATTTTAGATATAACAGCCCTGGATGCACATTTGTTTAATCTGACATTCCTGAAGCTTTGCATTCTAGAAATCTTAAGGGATTGCTTTATTCAGGTGTTCTTATCCACGTCTGCAGTAAGAATATAAACTTTGATCCCTTTTAAGTGTTCTGGTATAGCAATAATGGAAAATAGAGCAAGATCTTCTCTTCTCTCCCCTCCCCTCCCCTCCCCTCCTCTCCTCCTATCTCACAAGTGGATCTGCCCTACCTCATGGACTATGAAGTAATCCATTTCAATCTGTGCCATGCTTTCTAGGCTCCTCTGTGTAATAATGATTTAACATGCTTTGCCCATGCTCAGATTCTATGACATTATTTTTCCCCTGCCCTTCTTTTTTAATAATTTTTTTTTAGTTTTTTTCAAAACTTGGATATCTCCAAAAGCTGTTTTGTTGCTTTATTTTATTTTGTATTAGTTGTTTTTATCTTCCATGATTTCTATTTTCTTGTATAAAATATTTCAAAAAGTGTCACGTATACTGTAAAATCTTTAAGTAAATTAATTCATAAAAATCTGTGCTATGCAAGTGTGAAGAAATATTCTGCAATTCTGACGTATCATCCTTTGAAAGGGGAGGAAAAGAGGGAGAGGGAGATGTGTGTGTGTGTGTGTGTGTGTACAGAGAGAGACACACAGACACACACACACAAATAAATAAATAATAAAAGAACTAGACTGGGCAAAGAGTTTATTCTGAAAAGATTACTCATAAACCCAGTTGTGATTTTATTCGCAACATGATGCATGTATTATCACCATACCACAAAAAAAAAGCAGCATTGAAACAGAGTTGGCCGTTTGGAGTTGAGACAGGCATAGTGCCACAAAATTTCTTGGCATATTCAACCAACGAAATTCAGATATGCCTCAAAGTGACCTGAGTTACATTTTTAAAAGTCAGTCTTGCATCTGCCTATCTTTGCAGAGAGAAAGGAGGGAATTGGAAAAGTCATTATTTTCCAAGAGTGATTTTCAGAGTACTTTTTCACATGTTTTACTAAGGTAAATATGATAGGATTACAAGAAGTCCAATAATCAAATTATACATCAGTATGACCATGTCTAGTATAATCCTTTAAAGTTGTTTGGGCTGATTTGCATCTTTGTTTTTTCCTTGAGAAATATGTGTTAAAGAGATCGTTGGTTTACATAAGGAAAATACTAATTTCATACAACATAACTGGTTTAGGACAAAAAGTTTTGATTTCATGTAACCAGCACTGGTTTGGTGGTAATTAAATTTTTGATTTCATACTACAAAAAAAATGGTCTTCTTTGCTTTGGATCCACTGTTTTAGGCCCAGTTAGCTTTGGTGAGAATGATTACAGGAACCATAACTGATCTAATGAGATACTTGCAGCTTGACTGCAGTAGCAAAGATACATAAATCAATGAATATTTCAACCATATTACATAAACAACCCTTCTTCGAAGTGTCAAACATGGAAATATGGCAACTCTACAAAGCCTGATCTATATCATAGCAATTGCATAGAGAAGGGCATTAATTTCTAGCATAGATGTGAGAAGTAGCCAGACACTTTCCAGACACATTACAGCTATTAGCATTTTACAAATTACTGTTGTCTCAATTGCTACTATTTCTTTTATTAGTAATGAGCAAGAAATCAGGCATTTTTCTTTGTTAATGTCCCAATCTCATCATTGTATTTGGCCATCTAGATTATTCTTCTTGTTCACGCTCAAATTAGGGAGTTGCATGCTTTCTTGCTATTATACAGCAACACTACATGTTTTTTGGAATTTGGATTGGGTTGGATTTCTCATTCATCATTGTTCCATACAACAAGAACAACTTAAACTAAAGCAATTAAGAATTCAGACAATATTGGACAATACTAATCAGGTTACTTATCAATTACATAATGAGTAGAAAACCTGTTGATCCTTTTTGATGGATATTTCTTGATTGAACCTAGAACCCATTCACTTTCTCCTTCTACTTAACTTGAAGCAATACAAGCCAGTCATGCAAATGTTTTCAGAAGGAAGTAGGATAGTTTTGATCTGATGGATGAGACACCAAGCATATAGTAGAGCATGGAAACTCCTTGCAGATATTATATACAATATCTTATTCTCAGCCCTAACCCAGCATTTTTGTTAAACATAAAATGCAACTGAAAAGAGAACTTCCCATTTCATGTAGTTAAAGACACTAAAGAAGCCTGTTTATTATTGATGTTCAGGTAAAACACCTGAGTGATGAGCATCTGTGAAGCCAGTGCTTTCACTTTTCTGTTAATGCTAATAAAATTATGGACATTATCTAATGATAAAAGCTGTAACAATGGTAATCAATTAAGATCAATCTTGTTTTGCCTGACACTTTTTGATGGTTTTCCAAACCCTGAAATAACAATTCAATTTTCTTTTAATTTGATAAATTCCACAAGGATAGTTTTAAAATGATCCTTACCTAATCCCTCTTTATCACATCCAAGCCAGTAGACAAAACCAGGCAATTTGTTTTTCCCCCTCTCCTCTATATATTCCTTTTTATTTTTTTCCCCTTTTTTTGTGCTATTGTAGGGTTTTATTTATTTATTTTCCTAGGTTTTCTGCAGTCAGTCTAGATAATTTTTCATTGCATTCTTCCAATGCATTTAATCTAAAGTCTATGTTAACTACCTAACAGTGAAATACTAAGCAATTACCTGATTGTTTTCCCTGCTACTAGTCTAAAATACTATTTAATATATTTATTGCTTATTAAAATTGTTTTATTGTTGATTTCTTGAGTACTGAAAGAATTGGCATGTTGGCAGCCTAGTCTTTTATAAATCTATAACCATACCCTTGTATCTTGCCCATCTTGATTTTACAAGGATAATTTTTGCCATCTAAGGTCATCACAAATAGACATTTTATCAAGTTTTCCATATAATTTTTTCATAGCTTTCACTTCTCAACCTATAGAAATTTTAGTATCTTACTTTGAAAAAAAAAGTAAATGTTCTCCTCCTTTTGGTCAGATCTTAAGTGTAACCCAGGAGTCCTATAGTTGTACTGAAAAATATAGGTGACCATTAAAAGGTGGCGAAGAGGAACACATCTGTTTCTGCTATCAGTAAGAATTTTTCACTTCAGTTATGATAGCCCTAGTCTAATCCTCCCAGATGCTCAGTGAAATAGAGCTGCCACCTTAGTGAAACAGATAAAGACAGTGATAATGAGACAAGACAGTGCAGCAGTATAAAAATACCCAGGTGCAATTTAATTCCAGCTAAAAGACAGCGTATGGTTTTCAGAATGGTGCCCTTCTGGAAAGTGTCTCTTTCCTGATTCTTTTGCTGAAATGGGATTGGTGCAGAAAGAAAAAGTAGAATGCTGAGCAGCTGCTACTCAAACACATCTATTCATCAGACAAAATTGCCACTGTAATTTGGGATAACAGCATAATAGCAGAAAGCCAGAGAGGATCAGTGTTTCTGCTCAAACAATAAATGTGCAGTCTGTTGCGTAGCAGTAGGAGATAATATCAACCTATGATAAATTAAAGTCTAAGTCTACTCTCATTATCTCTTTCCTCAAGTGATATTACCACAGTGGAAACCCTCATGCAGTGCCTCTGAGGAATCCAGGTTAGGTCAGAAAAGTCATTGGTTGCACAGTAAGAAATAATACACGGTTGCACATAAATGGCACTCAATAGTGTAGAAGACAACTCCTTTTAAAGCACACAGGAAATAGAATGATGTTTGATGGAGAAGTTTGGAGATAAGGATAGGAACAAATTAGAAACATCTCTCTCTTCTTCAAAGCACTATCAGCCACTCATTCTTGCAATTGTTTATGTTCTAATTCTTAAAATACAAATATTCTTGATAGTGACAACTAAGCTATTCATATTCTTCCATTGAGTGACTGATATAGCCTCATATCATAGAGTTTTAGGTAGTCTGAGAAGGCTTTTTCTCATTGTGGTTTACATGTTCATTAATCTGATTTGCTATTGAGTTGCAGCTGATAATTATCTTGCTGAATCTCAGTTTTTGCTGTGAACTTCTTTCATAGACATTTCATGGTTGGGAAGAAGACATTTAACAACCACTTAATCAGTGCAGAAAACCAAGTTAAAGCATTCCTCACATTTGTCTGTTCAGCCTTTGCATGAATGTATTCAGTGCTAGGGACGCTCATCGTCTCCCCTGTCATTTTTCAAAATCCTGCTTTTGGGCAACAGAAGTCATAACCTTCTTTTTGTAGCACCTCTTTAAATACTTGAAAGATTTGTGATATCCCATTTCAGTTTCTCAAGAAAAGAATACAATTTCAAAACAATATTTAAAATATTTAAACCAACCAATTTCGTCCCTTGCTAAATACCTGCAGCAACATCTGGGTAATATAGCAGTTTCTCATTCTCTGGTGCTCAATTGCTTGGTCCTTTTGGATTGAATTTCCTTCATTCTGAACTATCTGGTCTGTTTCTCCTCTTGGCTCTTTGTTCCTCAATCTTTTCCCAGTTAACTCACTGAGCAATTTTGCTGCTTGCAAAAACCTGCCAGCCTCTCTCTCTCTCTCTCTCTCTCTCTCTCTCTCTCTCTCTCTCTCTCTCTCTCTCCCTCCCTCCCTCCCTCCCTCCCTCCCTCTCTCTCTCTCTCTCTCTCTCTCTCTCTCTCAGCTGGCTAAGCATTGCCAACTGATTCCCATGCATCTTCCAAGCTGTTCCGCTGCAATGCTAGTTGCAGGGAGTGGAACTCTAAATACACAGTGTGTTTTGTAAGAAAAAAAATCCTTACTATCCTCTGACTCCATGCTGTCTAACAACACCTTCTTTATGCATGTCTTAATCTCCTGTTTGCTCTTTCTTGAAGATTTATTTATATTTTATATTTCTTAACCACCCATCACCCTCAGAGTGGGGCTCTGGGTAGTATACAATATAGTCAACAAAGTTAATATTAAAATCAGAATCATTTAAGATTAAAAAGTTGTAAAATTATAAAAATAACATAATAAAATTTCAAAAGGTGAAAAACTCTAAAATGGGAATTAGCAGTTGTTAATTCAGGCAGGTTGGTGGAATAGAATAGAGCTGGAAGGAGCCTTGGAGGTCTTCTAGTCCAGCGCCCTGCTCAAGCAGGAGGACCTATATCATCTCAGACAAGTGACAGTCTAGCCTCTTAAAAATATCCAGTGATGGAGCGTCCACAATTTCTGGAGGCAAGCTTTCCACTGGTTAATTGTCCTCACTGTCAGGAAGTTTCTCCTTAATTCCAGGTTGCTTCTCTCTTTGATCAGTTTCCAAACATTGTTTCTCATCCTGGCCTCTGGTGCTTTGGTGAACAACGTTACCCCCTCTTCTTGGTGGCAACCCCTCAGATACTGGAATACTGCTATCATGTCTACCCTATTTCTTCTTTTCTTTAGACTAGCCAAACCCAAGTCCTGCAGCCATTCTTTGTATGTTTTAGTCTCCAGGCCTTTGATCATCTTAGTTGCTCTTCTCTGAATTTTTTCCAAATTCTCAACATCTTTTTTGTGATATGGTGACCAAAACTGGCTGCAGTATTCCAGGTGTGGTCTTACTAGGGTTTTATAAAGCAGTACTAATTATTCATATGATCTTGATTCTATGCCTCTGTTTATACAACCCAGGATTGTATTAGCTTTTTTGGCTGTTGCTGCATACTGCTGGTTCATAGTCAAGTGATTGTCCACTAGGACTCCAAGGTCCCTCTCACAGTTACTTTTTTTAAGCTAGGTCTCACCCAATCTGTACTTATACCTTTGATTTTTCCTGCCTAAATGTGAAATTTGCTTTTCTGCACATTGAAACTCATTTTGTTGGATAGGGGCCATTGTTCAAGTTTGGCAAGACTTTTTGGATCCTGAGTTTGTCTTCTGGGATGTTGGCTACTTCTGCCAGTTTGGTGTCATCTGCAAATTTGATGAGGTCCCCTTCAATTCCCTCATCTAACTCATTGATGAAGATATTGAAGAGTACTGGGCCTAGGACAGAAACTTGTGGTACCCCACTGCTTACTTCTCTCCATGTGGATGTTGTGCCATTGAGGACTAGTTGTTGAGTACAGTATGCCAGCCAGCTACAGATCCATCTGGTGGTGATGTTATCTATTCCACCTTTTTCTAGCTTACCAAGGAGTAGGTTGTGGTCTACTTTATCAAATGTGTCCCCCACGCAAGGCCACATGCAAAGCCAAGATTTGGTCCCCTTGTGGAAGGCCAAGGGCCCCCCCTTTGAGGGCAGGGTGTTCCCTACTGTAGGGGATGTGGCAGAGAAGGCGCTCCTAGACCCTGCTAGTTGATATTCTTTGACGGACAGGTCTGCAGTATACCTTCCTTGCTTCAACAAGTGGCACTGGCTGATGTGAAGGAGAGAAGCCAGTTCCATAGATTCCTTGTCCCACTGAATTTCTTCTATTTACAGATCTGTGCAACCAAATTTCATTCCATCATATACCCTCCTAGCAATCTCTTATTAATATTAATTTTTAACTACTAAGTTTTCATTCTAAATTTTCTGGGTTGCACAAGTTTTTCATTTTGGAGTAAAGAAATTTGGATGTCTACCATATGATTCTGTTTTCCCAATCCATACATTTTCTACCCTTGAAAAAAAAAACTTTATTGCTTAGCAGCCAAATATTTTGTCATTCCATCCTATCTCTGTTAGACATGAACCAGTGTCAAATCATGCAGAGGCCTAGTGTTAAAGCAGCAGGATTCATGAACAGTCCAAATTGCCTTTCTTTGCTCCCAGCTATAAAATCACTGGCTTGTGCAGCCAGAGCACTCAGCCTTCCTTAAGAGACAGCACAACCCTTCATCTTCAAACTGTTAATGTACAATGAAGGGTAAAGTCATCACATTGCATTAGTACTGTCTTGAACATAGAAAGAGGCTCCTGACAGATTCCATACACCACTAAACACTTCCATTTAGCAGAGTGAGTGCAAGTTTTTACATGACATAACAGAATTCTCAACCACATTATATCAGAGGTAGCCCCAGCTGATACTACTTTAAATATCTAGCCAAGCACTTTATTACTTGACTGGTAATTTGTATTTATCTCAAACTACAACATGCTTCCACCAGAAATAACAACTTGTATGCCAATCTCTTCCATATCTTCTACAATCCTGATGTATAATGCACTGTAGTATATGAGGTTATCATATATATTCTCAATGTCAGCATTTAACTAATCAATGAAAAAAACTTGACTTGAATAAAAAATTAAAAATTACCATATTTGCCATATAGTCTTAATGTACACCCCTTTTAAAAAAAAAGCTTCCATGCATTTTTAATGTCAGATGGAATAAGAAACTAATTAGAAATCATCCTACAAATGATGATTTACCCTTTTGTTCTATAAAACTGAGCATTTTCATAGAATCCTACAATCAGAGAATCTGGAAATGTTAGTCATGTTTTTAAGTCCACCCATCTGATCTGTGCAGGAATTCCCCCCGCCTCCAAAAAAGCACCCCAAACAGATGACTGTTTGAACTTTGACTGAAGATGTCAAAATATGTGGATACTACCATCTCTTTGGTTGATCATACCCCTGTTGAACTGGTCTTAGTATCTTAGGGAAAAAATGCTAAGGTTCAATTGGAAGCTTCTTTCTGATATCTGTTTCAGTTTATTAAGGTAGATAATAGCAAACAACATGGCTCCTGTTCATCATCATCTCTTAAATTTATATGGTACCGAACTCCCAGTGACTATAGGTGATTCACATTCATTCCTCAGTTAAAGAGGTTATTCTTTATTCATAATGTAGAAGTCAAGAAACTAAAGTACACAGTCATAACTAATAAATATAATGGAAACACCTATATATCAATGAAGGAGAATATTTGTAGCTCAAGGTTCAAAGGAGGGGTCCTTGGTGCTCTCTGGGCTTGCTTGTTTTCTTTCAGACATTTCATTACCCAAACTAGGTAACATCATCAGTGCTAGTAAAGAGTGCTATTTGCTGTCAGTTTATAGTCTGGTAACTTGCCTGTCTGGGTCAGTGGGAGCAGTTTTAGGGATTCTTCAGTTGGGTTTTTAATGTTTACTAGTGTTTACTAATGGCTCTGTGGCAGTTTCTTGATTGGGGTATTGCTTACTTGATTGTTGGTCTGAAGGTGACTTTGGAGTTAATCTATACTGATCTGACTGTGATTACTGGTGGAGAGATGCTGGAGTCTTTTTCTTCTTTGGGTGGCTGATTGTCTCTTTTGCATAATCTATAGATCAGTGGTTCTCAACCTTTTTAATGCCGCAACCCCCAACCAGTCGTAAATCAAGGACTACCCAACCGGTCATAAGTCGAGGACTTTCCCTGCCCGGGAGCACCGCGCATGAGTGGTGCTGCCCCCTGTGCCAGCCGAGGCCTAGGTGGCAAGGGACAGCAATGGCGCAGGGCAACCACCGGCTGGGCCACCAGCTGGCCCAGCCCAGGCAGGTAAGGCACCCGCCGGGCCCCACGCATGCCAGAAACCCTCCCTGTGCCCGCCACTGCTCCTCTAGACTTACCTTGGCTGCCGCCCATTCGGGGCGGTGGCAGGCAGGCCCAGGCGCTCCTGGGCGGCCAGGGCAAGCGGCAGCAATGGCGCAGGGCGACCACCAGCTGGGCCACCAGCTGGCCCAGCCCAGGCAGGTAAGGCACCCGCCGGGCCCCAAGCGCCAGAAACCCTTCCTGCACTCGCCGGCCTCCCACCTCCCACCCCTGGCCCTCTTTTACTTACTTTTAGTAGTTGCTCAGCAGGGAGGGAAGCTTTCCTTGCAGCACCGTTTGCAGACTGGGGCTTTTGGCGGTCTCAGCAGGGCAGAGACAGCCTGGACAATTCCTATTGGCTTTTGAAAGCCAATAGAATTAGACTGTATTCAAGAGAGTCTATTCTATTGGCTTTCAAAAGCCAATAGATTCTATTGGCTTTCGAATGCCAATAGAATAGAGTCTCTTGAATAGAGTCTATTCTATTGGCTTTCAAAAGTCAATAGAATAAGAGGGAGTAGCACAGCTAAAGAAAAGGGGAAAAATGGGAGGGAAAATGGCGGACAGCCTTGTTTGGCCACCCCCATGAAATGGTCTTTCGATCCCAAATGGGGTCGCGACCCACAGGTTAAGAACCGCTGCTATAGATGTTGTTAATGTCTATGTGTCTATTGATGGCTGATTTGTCAGAGTGCCAGGCTTCTAGAAATTCCCTGGCATTTTTGGATTTGGCTTGGTCTAGGATTGTCACATTTTCCCAATTGAAACTATGGTTAAATTTGTCTATATATTGTGAAATTAAAGAATTTCCATCGTGCCTTTTGACTGCCAGTTGGTATCCATGGGTGTGTTCTGCCAGTCTCCTGCCTGTTTGTCCTACATAGTAGTTGTTGCAGATCTTACATTGTATGTTATAGGTGATTCCTGTTTTCTCCAGCATGATTGGATGGAGAACCCACGGATGGGTTGTCTTAATCTATCTGCTCCAATTGGACTAAGTCTGAAATTGGTAACGCCCCCTCTGTGCCAAGTGCACCCCAGTTTTAGACTTAGTCCTATTTGCTCTAAGACGCGTTTTGTCTTCGCTCCTAGAGCAGAAGACTGTTAGATTCCATTTAATTGCTTAGCTCAGGCTATTAGTATTAATTGTTTTTATTATTGATTTGAATCGATTATTAGCTAGGAAAAAGGATCAATTAGACCAGTCTGAAGCCTATTTAGGCTGACAGACCCACACCCCCTCCCCCTGGGGGGGGAAGTTTTCCCCTTGTTCGTTTCCCTCAGTTAGGGACAGCAGTTCGAACCTTCAAAATCACTCGCTTTCATCCGGAGCTGCTTTGACGATCCTCCGACTGCCAGCTGATCGTCGGAGGCATTGCTGATTGCACTGAGGGCTCCGCAACGTCGTCGAGCCTCGTCAGGCCGGCAGGGAGCCTTCCCAGGTCCCTCGATCCCAGCCGACAGCAACAGGTGAGAAATTGGGCGCGGCCCAATTTTCGGAGCTCAGCCGGCCTAATCGCATGCCACCAGCTGCTTAGGAGCCCAGGCGATTCATCCGAACGAGGGCTCGTCGCAGCTTACACCCCGGGCCTCAAGGCCTCCTTCCAATGGCCGTTTGATTTCTGGGCCTTTTTAAGGCGCCAAATTGGCGGCCGCCATTTTGAATTGCCTCCGGCGGCCATTTTGGGTGTGGCTCAGCCCGACGGCCATTTTGTAGGTGACGGCCATTTTGGGAGTGGCGAAAGTCACTGGTGGCCATTTTGAGTGGGGCTGAGGCCTCGGCGGCCATTTTGTTTGTGGCTGAAGCCCTCGGCGGCCATTTTGTTTGTGGCTGAAGCCCTCGCTGGCCATTTTGAGTGGGGCTGAAGCCTCGGCGGCCATTTTAATTGTTACTAAAGTCATCGTCGGCCATTTTGTGCGTGGCTAAAGCCACCGGAGGCCTTTTTGGGTGTGGCCGGAGTCCAGGCTGCCTGGAACCTTCTTCTGAAAGCAGCATTCAATCATCGGTGGCCAACGCTTCAGAGAGCAGCTCCGACCGGGGAGGGCCTGATCGATCCTAAGTGATCAGGGAGCCCACATCAGTTCCCCGCCCTTCCCCTCTAGGGCTGAATTATCTCTGTAGACTTCCTTGGTGAACTACAGCGCTGAGGGGGCGTTTTGCCAAGGTTGAGACCAGAGCAACCGTCATGGCAGAGAGAGGCAGCGAGCCGGTCAAGAGAAGTCGTCAATCAGAGGCAAGTGGAAAGAGCACCACCAAGCGAGCCCGACTAAGCAGGGAGCCACAGAGAGAGGAAGGGGGCCAAGGACCAAGAACGGTATCCCCAGATCTGGCAGGCACAAGGGGGAGGTCTATATTTGAGCCCCTTTCTTCACATAGTGCCTCGGCCCCAGGGGCTTGGTCTCTCCCCAGAGGAATTACCGAGTCAGATTCAAGCATAGCTGTGACCTCAGGGAGGGGTATGACTGGTCAGGACACCTCAGGGCCCCAGGCCACATTTACACCCACTGCAGCAGGGCTTCACCTCCCTGAGAACCAGGCCCTGAACCCAAACTTGCTCCAGTCCATGATAGCCCAGGCTGTGGCTCAATTTATGGCCTCCAACACTCCACAGCCACCCCCCCAGACCACACATCACTCACAATCTCTGGACTGGATGGATGACCCCACATCGGACCTGGAATCTACAGGAGCTGAACAACCTGACCTGATCTTGTCTGAGGACGAGGGCATCGCCCCATCCGAGCCCAACCCTCCTGTTGGTCTCTTTGACCATTCCTTCTTTAATTCCCTCTTACTCAAAGCCTGTACTACTGCTAACCTCACTCAACAACAGGAGACCCCACCAACATCCCAAGGTCCCCATGCCATTTACACTGAACCCTCTGTCTCACAGAATCATATTCCCTGCCCTCCCCTTTTTCTAAAGATAGTCCAGAAACAATGGGAGAACCTAGGATCCCCCTTGAGCCCTGGGGCAGTAGAAAGACAATTGTTCAATGTCGCTCCTTCCCTAGCCTCCCTTTTGGAGATACCCGAAATTGATGAACCCTTGAACTCATTGTTTCCCAAGTCCAATATTCCTGGGGACATAAATGAGGCACTAAGAGCAGAGGACAAGAAGATCGAGTCTGCCCTACGCAGAGCCCACCAAGCGTCAGCCTGGGCAACGAGGGCGGCAACCTCCATGGCCTTCTTTGCCAGGGCTTCGGTCCTGTGGTTACGGGAGCTCCAGGACATGATCCCTCCGGACCAGCTCAGAGTCCACCAGAATCTGGGTAAGTTGGTGGCCACGTCCCAGTATCTGGCCGATGCCTCCTTACACACGGCCAGATACACTGCCCGGACCATCGCGGCAGACATTTCAGCACGAAGGCTCCTCTGGCTCAGAAACTGGCGAGCAGACACCAAGGCCAAGTGGCGTCTGGCCTCCAAGCCTTACACAGGTGGACAACTCTTTGGTAAGGCGCTAGAGCCATACCTAACCGAAGGTAAGGATAAACGCAAGATCTTGGTCAATACATCAAGGAGGGGAGATAGGCGCTGGGGGAACTTGTCGCAGAGTAACTACAGAAGGCAGCCCGTTCAGCCAGCGCCATCCTGGGATTGGGCCCAGGCTTCTCGCCCCTCCTTTCAGAGGCAGGAACGACAACAAGATCATTCAGCATACAGAGGCAGACCACAGTTCCAGACTAAATGGTCCTTTCGGGGCACAGGGAGCCGCTCCTTCAAGCGAGGCAAGTGAGTCTGCAGCCTCACCTCCCATAGGAGGCCGGCTGGCCCTCTATTCCAACATTTGGGCGGCCACTACTATGGATGCATGGGTGTTAGACACCGTCTCCCAAGGCCTACGATTAGAGTTTTATTCCCATCCACCCGACAGGTTCCGCTCTTCTCCTATCTCAACGAACAGGGCCAGAGCTGAACTTATGTCAGAAGCAATAGCTCATTTATTGCAAATACAAGCAATTGAACCAGTTCCAAAAGAACAAGAAGGGTGAGGGTTTTACTCAGACCTCTTCGTCATTTCCAAAGCTTCAGGGGGCTGGAGGGCGATCTTGAACTTAAAAGGTCTAAACCTCTACCTGAGGTATAAGAAATTTAAGATGCAATCACTTCAATCAATCCTGGCTAGCATCAGGCAAGGTGACTTTCTTACCTCCATAGACCTGACTGAGGCATATTTGCACATTCCCATTTTTCCTGGACACCGCAAATTCCTCAGATTTAGTTATGCCCGACGCCATTACCAGTACAGAGCCCTTCCATTTGGCCTCTCATCTGCACCGAGAGTATTTACAAAGGTACTGGCAGTGATCGCAGCCCACCTTAGACTAATTCCCATCAGGATTCAATGTTATTTAGATGACATTCTAATTCAGTCATCATCATGGCAGAGGGCCCGAGCAGATCTCGCCCTAGCCATCAAAGTTCTGCAGAAGCACGGGTTTTCCGTTAATTTCCAGAAAAGTCAGACTGTACCATCAACTTGGCTCCTCCATTTGGGGGCAGTTATAGACACAGACAACTGCACAGTATACCTATCTCAGGACCGACGGAACTCTATCCAGACCCTTGTACGTCGGATCCGAAGGGACAGAGTAGTCACATTGGCATCTCTTTCACAGCTACTAGGGAAGATGATGTCCTGCGTGCAAATTGTGCCATGGGCACGTCTCCATGCCAGGGAATTACAGTGGCTTCTCCTTCCATTTCAGAGACTTCATACCAGCACATCCCACCAGAAGGCGGTGTTGAACTCCCTTCGTTGGTGGGACTCTCCGGCACTGTCACGGGGAGCAGAATTCAAAGAACCAGACAGGATCACCATCATCACAGACGCAAGCCTATTTGGGTGGGGGGCACACCTCCACACACACACTGGGCCCAAGGGCAATGGTCCAGGCAGGATCTAAAGAACAATATAAACTGGCTGGAACTAAGAGCCATACACATGGCCCTAAAGAGATTCAGCAGCTTAGTACAGGGCCAGCACATCCTGGTCTTAACCGACAACATCACAGCCAAGGCCCATATCAACAGACAGGGGGGAACGAGGTCCAAGCCTCTCATGCAGGAGGCCAGATTGCTGGGGTCTTGGGCGGAACTGAATCTTGCCTCCATCAGGGCGGAGCACATATCCGGAGTGGCCAACCAGCAGGCGGACTCACTGAGCAGAGCCACCGTGGACCATTCCGAATGGCAGCTGAATCCGGAGATCTTCAGAGAGATCGTGGACAGGTTTGGTTCCCCAACCCTAGATCTGTTTGCCTCCCCAGCCAACTCACAGCTTCCCAGATTCCTTTCCAGGTTCCCGTCCCCATCAGTGGAAGGAACAGATGCACTCCGCAGTCCCTGGCCCAGGGAACTGCTCTATGCCTTTCCTCCACTACCTCTCCTACCGGCCACGATCAGGAAGATCCTTCGCGAACAAGCAGAGGTTCTCCTGGTCGCCCCACATTGGCCGAGACGACCTTGGTTCGCCGACCTGATGGAGCTCTCCGCATCGGCTCCATGGAGGATTCCAGCCAATCGGATCTCCCTCATTCAGGGGGAGTTACATCATCCAGACCCTCAATGGCTCCAGTTAACCGTCTGGCACTTGAGAGGCAGGCCTTAGGCCTAGACTCATATTCGTCAAGGGTCATAGCCATGATCCAGCAATCCAGGCGACCCTCGACGAATAGAATATACGATGCCACGTGGAAGAGCTTCTGTAATTGGTGTTTAGTGCACAATATTGAACCCTTACAGGCTGCAGTGCCAGTTATCCTGGAGTTCCTGATGGATGGTCTGGACAAAGGTCTTTCCACAAGTACCATCCGTAGGCAGGTAGCAGCACTTGCCACGGTTATTTCCTATGGCAAGGAGCCCTTAACACAACACCCTATGATACGCTCCTTCCTAAAGGGAGCTAACAATGCCAGACCACCAACGGTACATAGATATCCCTCCTGGGACCTTCATCAGGTTCTACAGGCTCTCGTCTCACCACCCTTTGAGCCTATTGACACTTGTTTGCTCAAACATTTATCAATGAAGGTGGCATTTCTGGTTGCTATAACTTCAGCCAGAAGGATCTCTGAGCTGGCTGCCCTGTCAGTAAGAAAGGACCTGTGTATTTTCCATAAGGACAGGGTTACTCTCAGGTTAGATCCCTCCTTTGTGCCCAAGGTTAACTCCTTATATCATAGGTCCCAGGACATAGTTTTGCCGGACTTCTGTCCGAACCCGTCTAATAACACAGAGGCTCAGTGGAACAGATTGGATGTTTGCAGGGCCTTATATTGTTATATACAGAAAACCTCATCTTTCCGCAAGACTGAGGCTCTGTTTGTGTCATTTCACCCATCGTCGTTAGGACAAAAGGTTTCCTCGCCCACTATAGGCAGGTGGATTAGAGCTTGTATTTCTCTGGCATACCAGACTCAGTCACTTCAAGCTCCCAGCCATATCACGGCCCATTCCACCAGGGGCGCAGCCACTACAGCAGCCTGGTCTACCCAGGCATCCATAGAGGAAGTTTGTAGGGCAGCAACATGGGCATCGCCCTCCTCCTTTGTCCGTCACTACAAGATGGATGTATACGCATCCTCTACGGCTTCATTCGGCCGCAAGGTACTAGAACACACATTAACATTGGATGGGACCCAGGCCCAATCTAATTTCCCACCCTAGGGACACAGGGCTTTGGTATGTCCCATCCGTGGGTTCTCCATCCAATCATGCTGGAGAAAGGGGCGTTGTCTTACCTGAACGCCTTTTCTCAGCATGATGATGGAGAATCCACTCCCTCCCATTAGGTCAGTTGGCCTGGTTCCCATTTGTTCAGACGCGTCGGACTAAAGTCTGGGTATCGCCTTAGTCTAAAACTGGGGTGCACTTGGCACAGAGGGGGCGTTACCAATTTCAGACTTAGTCCAATTGGAGCAGATAGATTAAGACAACCCATCCGTGGATTCTCCATCATCATGCTGAGAAAAGGCGTTCAGGTAAGACAACGCCCCTTTTTCTTCTGGGGTTGCTGAGTCTTTGGGTTTATTTAGGATGTTTTGAAAGGCTTTAATTGGCTTATGTGCTACGCTAATTCCATGTGGTTGTAGTAGTCTATTTGCAGTTTCTGAGATATTCTAATAGATAGATAGATAGATAGATAGATAGATAGATAGATAGATAGATAGGGTAATGAAATGTCTGCAAGAAAACAAGCAAGCTCAGAGACCACCAAGGACCCCTCACACCTGTATATATATCTATATCTGCATATCTGTTTCTCTGTCAACTATCTAATTTTTTATAGAAAGATACAAACATGGACCACTAGCTATGATGCCTCTGCTTATTGTAATATCCAGATCATATAGAAGCTGCTGCAGGATTCACTAATCTGGATCTCACTTTATCTATTGACTTCAATTGCCAAAATTCTTAGCAAGCATCATGACTAGTTGGGAAATTCTGGGGGCTGACATCCACATATCTGCAGAGCACTCAGGAGAATAAGTTAATTTAGCTGGTTCCTCTGGCAGAAGTATATTGCATCAGTATTTTACCTCAGAGCTCCATATGCTTTGGACCCCCCCTTGTCTTTTAGATACAATGTTAAATTTAGGTAAAGTAAAATTAGAATCATCCACTATGTCTCTTGGAATATGCAGAGCGCTCGTCAGCAATTTGCTTCATATGAAAGCACTGAACCTATAAACATGCATACAGTATATCCTCAGATGCCATTCATAAAATACAGTATTGCTCTTCAGCTAAATAGAATCTCAGAGCAGCTTACCATCAGGAGAAAAAAAATAAGCAGGAAAGTTCTAAAACTATAGCATTGACTGTAGCAATGCAAAAAGAGAGAAAATGCTATTTCCAAACTAATAGGGCAATACAGGAACATAAGATAGCAGCATAGAAAATGCATTCATGAAAAGTGGGAGGGGGGGTGGTTTGCTTCATGTAAATACATCAGGAAGGACAAGGAGTGTGGAGCTTCTCATTAGCTCTTCTGGGAGCTGCTGACAAAAAGGCCCAATAATATAATTCTGTCATCCAAACCTCTCAGGTTGAATATGTAAAAGGACCTCTGTTGCTGACCTTAGCAGGAGGAAATTATCCTTTATATTCCCTGAGAAGGCTTAATGTCATGGTTTTAAAAGGCAGAAACAACGCCTTAAATGGTCTAAAAATAAATAATGTCTCCGCAGTGTTTTAGAATGAAATTGAATGTGCCAGGGTTCAGCTTTCAGAGGGAAGGGAAGTTGCTGGATACTTGGATGCGTCTCTTC
This sequence comes from Crotalus tigris, assembly GCF_016545835.1. Taxonomy (NCBI): domain Eukaryota; kingdom Metazoa; phylum Chordata; class Lepidosauria; order Squamata; family Viperidae; genus Crotalus; species Crotalus tigris. Next base: position 16,266,408 of record NW_024096970.1, read on the forward strand.
TGCTTGTCACTAGCTAACAATCCCCTTTTCCCCATCCCTGTTTCTATCTGGCATATCATTATTTACTACAAGTCTGCAGGAAGGTCTTATATACAGTATATGTTGTATATAGCATGTTTACATGTGTGTTAAGTGTTATGCTTTCCTTTGGGAGAAAGCAATAGAATTTCATTTTTAATGTGTGCCAGTGTGCCTACAGTAAAAAATGACAATAAAGGTTATCTTACCTTACCTTACCTTGTTTTATCTTCATCGTCTTATTTTACCTTTTATCTTATCTTTTGTCTTGTCTTGTCATCTTTTTTATCTTATCATTTGTTCTATATGCTTAATCTCTACACTATCTGGATAAAACAGAGCTATAATTTCTAAGTTCCTCATTGGTACAGAATTTTCAGTAAAACAATTGAGTCATTTAAATATATCTAAGAGTTCAGTCTGATGTATACTTATATTGGTGAGGACCTGAATTAACTGCAATGCTCCTAATTTCTAAATGTATATAACTTGCACAGAATGCAGCTAAATTGGTTGTCCTTAAATATTTAAAGGTTTTGTGGGGGGAAAAAAACAATCATCTACTTTATATGTTGGTAGAGGGTAGGTTAGATTAGCTAGATGTGTCAGCAAGACATTGATGTTCTAAACACACTGATTAAAAAGGCAAGTTCTACTTGCTTCCCCTCAGCTTTCTGCCATTAATATTCATGGCAGATCTCAGTAAAATTGCAAGTAATAGTGCAGGAAGTATGACCCAGACCAAGTACATTCTTTCCTTTGAATAGGATTTTATGAGTGATTCATCTGATATTCACAAATTCAGCAACATGAACTTCCTTAAGTTTAATAGACCATCCATCTATCTCCATTTAACAGCAGAGGACCTAGTGTTCAGCTCACTATCCAGACAACATATAGTTCATATATTTCCACTGTCATATCATCTCCTCCTGAAGTGAACCTCAGTGTTCTTTGTCCTATAAGTGCTTACTGCTCCTAATTATTCAAATTCTCACAAAATCCTGCCCATTATGGATAAGTAGGCACACATCTTATCCTAGTTGCTTCAAATATCTGAAGTGTGTATGCAAAAAAGGGTATGGACACAAGATAGAAGAAATGATGCATTAATAGAAGGAAGGCTACTTAACATTTTTGGAAATCACCCAAATAAAACTCTGGATGAATTGCTCCACATAGTTCTTGCCTGAGCTTAGCTTGACAATGTTGCTAGAAAATAAAAATCTGTTATCCTGTATCTAGGAGCATCTTTCAGAACTCAGTGGGGTTTGCTGCCGAACAAATATCCATGACATCGTCATCAGGCATTCTCATGGCAACTCTATCTCCACCCTATTGATTTTTCTAGCTCAATTCTCTGAGTTAGGTTTTCTGCAATGCCCTGGTTTGTTTTGACAAGAAAGTTCTTGCCAGATTAGCCCTATCTTATTCTTTTTTTCATTAAGTAACTTCCTTTATAGATGGGTGTGCTGTAATCATGATATATTTTGATTTCAGCAACCAGTTTGACTAAGTACCTGAGTATAAGGGTAATCTGGATGGTAGAACATAGAACATAGAATAACACACTTGGCAGGGATCTTGAAGGTCTTCTAGTCCAACCCCCTGCTCAAGCAGGACAGCTTCCACCATTTTGGGCAAATGATTGTCCAATCTCTTCTTGAAAACATCCAGAGATAGAATACATACAACTTCTGGAGTCAAGTCATCACAGTGATTGTTCTCCCTGTCAGGAAATTTCTTCTTAATTCTAGCTTGGATCTCTATACTTTACTTCTTGTCCTGTCCTCAGGTGTTTTGGAGATTATGTCAACTCTGTCTTCTCTATGACACCCTTCAAATATTGTAAGACTGCTATCATGTCACCCAGAGTCCTTCTCTTCATTAGACTAGATGTACCTACTTCCCATAACCATTTATTAGCTTACAATTGCTCCTTGTTGCTCTTCTCTGCACTCTTTCTAGAGTCTCAACATTTATTTATTTATTTATTTATTTATTTATGAGACTTATATACCGCTTTAAGTGCAAGCACTCTCTAAGCAGTATACACCAGCAAGCAATGTATATATATACTTACATTGCCCCCAACAATCTGGGTCCTCATTTTACCTACCCCGGAAGGATGGAAGGCTGAGTCAACCTTGAGCCGGTAAGATTTGAACTGCTGACCTGCTGAACACAGTCAGCTAAAGTGGCCTGCAGTACTGCACTCTAACTGCTGCGCCACATCGGCTCATCTTTTTACATCATGGAAACCAGTACTATTGTTGATGCAGTCTAGGACTGCATTGCTTTTTTAGCAACACCAGAACATTGTCCGCTCTTACTTAAATGGTTGTTTACTAGGACACCTAGATTGCTCTCATAGTTGTTATTGTTGAGCCAGATACCACCTATTCTGTTCCTGTGCATTTGATTTTTCTTGCCTAACTATAAGACCTTAGTTTTCTCACCATTGAATTGCATTGTGTTGGATAAAATCTAGTGCTCAAGTCTGTCAAGATCCTTATGTATCTTAAGTCTATCTTTAAAAGATAGATCACCACCAGCTTGGTGTCATGTGCAAATTTGATGAGTTTGCCTTATCCTGTCATCTAAATCATTTATGAAGATGTAGAAGACTACTTGGCTCAAAACAAAACCTTGAGGTGCCCCACTGAATGCTTTCCTCCCTTTAGGTGTAGTTCCATTGAGGACTCCATATTGAGGGCAGTTGATCAGTCAGTTGTGAATCCATCTTGGGATGATGCTGTCTATCCCACATTTTTCTATCTTGCCAGGAATTAGGCTGTGGTCTACTTTACCAAATGCCTTACTGAAGTCCAAGTAAACTATGTCCACAATTGTTCCCTGATCCACCAATTTAGCCACTTTGTCAGAGAAGGACAAACTCATGGAACACTGGAAGTTTTTAAGAAGAAACTGGACAGCCATTTGTCCAAAATGATATAGGCTTTCCTGCCTGAGCAGGGGGTTGGACTAGATGACCTTCAAGGTCCCTTTCAACTTTATTATTATTGTTATTGTTGTTGTTGTTGTTATTTTTTATTATTATTATTATTATTATTATTATTATTATTATGCTTGCTTCTAGTAATAGCTTTGGTCATTTCTAGGTGCTTGCAAATCTACCACTTGATTATCTTCCCTAAGATTTTCCCAGGTATTGATGTCAGCTGGCTGGTTTGTAGTTTCCTGGATCCATAAGATTGGAACCACATCAGCTATTTGCAGACTTCTGGTATTCCCCAGTGCCCAGGAGCTTTGAAAGATTTTGTTCAGTGGTTCTGAGATCACATCTGTCCAGCAGCTTTGGAACTCTGCGATGTAATCCATTTGGTACTAGTGATTTGAACTTGTCTAGAGTAGATAGGTGTTCTCTTAACAGTTTCTTGCCTATTTTGATTTGCTACATTTCTTCTACAGTACTGATTTTGATAGGCTGGACTATTTTTTTATTTTGCATAAAGACAGATGCAAATAATAAATTAAGAAGTTCCACTTTTTCCCAATTATAACTGAATCTTGTATACACACACACAAATAAATACGGGAAGGGATTTTATAAGGTTCAGTCTTGAGTCTTTTACACTTCAACATTTTTATTAATGAAGTAAGGAAGTGGAGGAGATGTTTATCAAATCTGCAAATGAAACAAAATTGGGCCGCATAGCTAATTCCTCTAAAAGGTAGAAAGACAGTTCAAAATAGTATTGATGCAAATTACAAATAGCAGAATACCTTTGAACAAATACTGTACATGCAGATTTTTCACTTAGGATTAGGAAATCAATCATAGAATACCTGAGTACAAACTAAACACAAAGAATGTCATGTAGCTACCAAAATGCAAATACAGTTTTAAGCTACACCAATAGAACTATACTTTCCAATTTACAACAAATAAAAGCAATTTTCCCCCATTTTCCAGACTTAACTTTCAGGAGCAAGGGACTAGAACTGAAGTCCTATAAGAAAAGATGAAAGGAACAGAGAAATCTGGTTATCTATAGAGTGGAGTCCCCAAAAGCCTATAAAGATTCATGGGTTAAAAACAACTCCCTTCCTCCTCTCCCCAGGCTCTCAGGTGGTACAGAACAAAAAAAAATCTATCTGAGAACATTTCCAAGAAGGTAATCACCACCACCTTAAGTCCAACAAGATCTTGGTAAGATATACCAGGTCAGTGTCTTTCTCCAAAATAAGATCATGGATGATGGCAACTTTGTAACACACCAATCTGCTATTCAAAAGCAACAACTTGATTCTGGAACCACCATGTATTAAATTGCCAGGCATACTGTAGCTGGTAGAAGCTGAGGACCAGAAAATAAAAGACTTATTCTCTGCTTTGACTTCTAATCAATATTGTACTGTGTTTCCCCATAAGCATTTAATTATATCTCAGTCTGATGAAAAGCAAAAGGGTAAAGCTGTGTAGTTATGTTAGATTATGATAATGGTGCTCCATTTTCCTGAAATTATGCCTCTGATTAAGAAGTGATTGAAATCCAAGTATCCTTAAAATGCTATGAGGAAGATGGGCTCATGTCCAAGACTCATATTCCAGCTTTTGAAACAGTTTTTGGACATTTGGGCAACATTGCCACACATATAGAAAAATGCTGTTGTTAGTCTGCCGACCTGAACCTTCTTTGCAAACACTGCTATGCACTCCCATAATGATATACATACCAGTTCCATTTTTGTTCTACAGTTATAATTAACTGTGCCATTTAGACTGGCAAAACCAGGGTAGATTTTGATTCCTGAAGTGTTATGATACCTTGATCCAAATTTCTTGGTGTGTGTGGTAAACAATTTGCAGTTAAATCTGTTCATCTAGTAAGATGAGAGGAATAATTACCCTAAAGTGGGTGGTCTGAAGGTAAGGCAGGCAGTTAGTCCTAATGCCCATTCAGATATTATAATAAGGTGTTGTTTCTGAAAGTGTAATATCACATGTCAAAATCTCAACCCAAGTCCCTGCACATTTTAAATAAATATCAGTAGAAATCCTAATGAACATTTCTCTTCCAGCTGTGGTGGAAGCCTATAGAAAGCCTGTAAAATTTAGAGCATACCACCCAGAAGGAATTTGTGGGTTTCGGCTGCCAAACTGGGTCTGCTCATAGAGATTGAAGGAGACAAATAAGAATAAGCCAAGGACTGAAAACCTTCCTCAAACATATGGTTAAAAAAATCACACAAGTTGTCAGTGGAGAGATGAAGATGGGAGGCTGTAAATTTTCATCTGATCTGGCATCTCATTCTCCATTTACTTTTTGTTTCTTTTCTCTTAGAAATAACAGCAGGGCGATTTGCTTCTGAAAATATAATTGCCATGAGACATCTACTTTAAATTTTCATAAACTGCCTTTTACAGAACAATCAATTTGCAGGGCATACAAGCCAGCATCATGTGTCTTGTATGCCTCAGCCTTGGAGCCATACTCGCCAAAATTGTATCATAGTCTACGTAAATAAAAATAAGCTCACCACATCTTATAAGATACCATATTGATATGCATGCTCCTGCAAATGCAAAGAAAAGCCCATCATTACACATCTGCTCAGGTGTGTAAACATTGGGAGATGCCAAAATTAAATAAAAGAAATAAACTGAAAATAAAGATGAAGAGGTAATGGCAACAAAGTACTTCATAGTAATGAGAAAATAATTCTGATATATTGGACAGCTTGGATCAGATCTGATTGGTTTCAAATTACCTATTAGATTAGATTTTCATTCTAAGTAAACAGTTATGAAAATCAAATAAATTGATTCATCTTGTACCCATTTCCTTCAATAATTTGATCTAAATAATCAAGCCAGTTCAAAAAGGTGATTCAATCAAATTACCTTCAAATAAAATTTCCTAACTGAATCTTGTATTATCCTACTGAACATCTTTTAAATGACAGCTACATATTATATCCAGATAGTTTAATATTAATTTCTTCAAATATGGGAAAGAATGAGTTATTACTTACGTTTCTTGCCTGCATAGGATAGATTTATTAATTTTCCATTCAATTCTTTAACTGAATTTTGTAAGTGTTAATGATATTTACTAATGCTATTTATTTATGTATTTATTTATTTAAATATAGATTACACAATATTATTTTGAAAAGACCATAGATTTCTATCCTTAATTTCAAACTTGATATCATGAAACAGAAGACTGTATGTTCCCTTTTCCAATTTTCATTCATCGGCTCTGTTCATTTGCCCAGTTTAAACACATTCTGCTTGTGTGAACTTAGTAATTCAATCATTTCCAAGTTTGACCTAAAAACCTCTGTTCATCTAAAGCTGACTATGTAATTTGAGTTTGAAGCGCAAATTACTTTAGATTCACCCTCTCTTATAGACCTTGGAAGCAGAAGAACAGACTGGAACATAGACTGTCTCTTTCCATAAAACCTAGATCAGTGATGGCGAACCTATGACACCCGTGTCAGTGCTGACACGCGTAGCCATTTGGGGTGACACGCGCAGGATTTCATGCAATTTTATGCAATTCATCCTCAGCTCCTGCACGCCGAGGATGAAAGAAATTTTTTTTTTGTTTTCGCCACGGAAGAGAAATCCCCACTGATACCTGGCGGGTCACCAGGTTATGTGGGACTCGAACCCACTAAAACTCTCCCATTATGACTACCGCCCCCCTAGAGCAGCCGTACCACTACGGCCTTGGATCCAGGAAGGATGAAAGAAATACGCTCTGTGCTGGAGGAACGTGGGGCGGGACGTGTGATCTCTCCCACCCACACTCACTCATTCACTGTGTCCCCGCCGCAAACTTCAGCCTGTGCCGCCGCCGACTGAAAGGCAAGCACAGGCACAGCCCCTTTATCAGCGCAGCGGCTGCTGATAAGGCATGCGTGCCGTGTGCACACACTTCATCAGCACGGCTGAGAGTACATTAGGGAGGACCCCCAGGAGAGGAGCGCAGGAACAGTGTGCGCCTTTCTCCAGTCAGGCCGCAATTAGTGAGTGCCACACAGTAAGGGGGACCTGTGAGCGCCATTAGCAGCAACTATTGGGGTGCCATGGACTTGTAATTGCCCACAATAACTGAGATAAGTGAGGGGGAGGCTGTGTTAGGCTAGTTAACCCCTAATTGGCTAACAAGCTGTCTATAATTCTATCTGCTGTCACTGGCCCACTGATGAAGCACCCAAAAAATAAAAAACAAAGGTTAAGTAAAGGGAGTGGTAGTAGCAGTGGCCGACCCTTTCAAGAGACATGGAGCGAGATGTATGGTATTATAGAAAAAAATGGCAGATCATTTTGCGTTCTATGTACTGAAACGGTAGTAAGCAGAACGTGGAATATAAATAGACATTTTGAAACTAATCATTCCCTGCTCTTGGAAAAAAGTGAGGATGAAAGGAAGGAATACATTTCCAGGAAGCTACACCTTTATAAGAGCCAATCTAACTCCATCCTTAAATTTATAAAAGGCTGTACAAATTTAACATCTGCAAGTTTGAGCATTGCTCACTCCATAGCTCAGCATGCAAAAGCACTTAATGAGGGAGAATTTATTAAAGAAACTCTCCTAAGATGTGCGCCACTTCTATTTCACGATATGCAGAATAAAGATGCAATTATTAAGAGAATATCTGAGTTACCACTCAGTAGAAATATCATAAAAGACCGAATAATGAGACTGAACACAAACGTACAACATCAATTAAAGAGAGACATAAGGAATTGTAAATATTTTTCCATCTGTCTTGATGAAACTACTGATGTCATGTCACATGCTCAGTTGGCCATTATTGGTCGATATTCTGATAGTCACACAATGAGAGAAGAGTTGATAAAGTTAGTATCAGTTCCAACAACTACATCAGGAAGCGAAATATGTAAGGTTGTTATGCAAACATTCTGCGACCTAAGCATTGATATCTCTAAAGTTGTGTCAGTGACGACAGATGGTGCCCCAAACATGGTGGGGAAAAAAGTTGGATTTGTGAAATTGTTTACAGAAGCTATTGGACATCCGATTGTGCCTTTTCATTGTATTATCCATCAGGAGGCTTTATGTGCCAAGGCAGGATTCACTGACTTAAATGACTTAATGTCAGTTGTTACAAAAATAGTTAATTTAATAGCTGCTCGCCCCTTCACAAGCGAGAATTTTCAGCACTTTTACTGGAGGTTGATTCCATCTACAGTGGACTGCTGATGTACAATAATGTAAGATGGCTGAGCCGAGGCAAGGTTCTTGAGCGCTTTGTGGAGTGCTTTAAAGAAATTAAGGTATTTCTTGAAGATAAGGATCTGGGAAACTTTCCTCAGCTCAATGATGATAAGTGGGTCAACACCCTGATGTTTTTTACAGATCTCTCTGTTCATGTTAATGAACTGAGCTTAAAGTTACAAGGTTTTGGCAAAAGTATTGATGTTATGTTTGGATACATAAAAGCTTTTGAAAGTAAAGTAAAAATTTTCAAGCGAGATGTAGAAACTAAAACGTATAAGTATTTTCCTCGAGTACGAAAGCATTTTGAGAAGGCCAGTGCAGCTGTATGAAATGAAGTGGAACTCTTACATATGAAGTGCCAGCATGTTTTAGACTCGTTACTTGACCAGTTTACTGATAGATTTAGTCAATTTAGAAGCCTAGAACAGACCATGAGAATAATTAAGTATCCTGATGTAGTAGTCTACAATAGTTTGGAATTAAATGGTTTCCAATGGACACAAATAGATGATTTGGAGATGCAGCTTGCAGAATTTCAAGACAGCATCTGGGCTCAGGTGTTTGTCGATTTGAGGTCAAAGCTTGAGAATCTGGAAAGGGGCCGCTTGGAGAATCAAGATAAGTGCCACTACGACAGGAAATTTGGAGTGCCTGGAACAGACTACCAGACACTTTTAGCACCCTGAAAAATATAGCAACAGCTTTACTCACAATTTTTTGTTCTACGTACTTTTGTGAGACCTTATTCTCAGCATTAAATAATATCAAAACCAACAAAAGAAACAGATTGACAGATGAGGTTAGTAGCGCTTGCTTGGGCCTGAAGTGTACAAAATACCAACCTTCAATTGAAGATTTAGCCAATGAAATTCAGCAACAAAAAAGTCACTAATATGCAGGTTAGTTAAAGAATTCGCCCTCCCCCTCACTTATCTCAATTCACGGCACCCCAAACAAGTTCAATAATATCAAGGGCAACATACGAAATCGACAGATTGATGAACAAAGAAGTTACTAAGCAGGTATGTTAAATAATTTGTTTTTGGTTTATTAAATACAATTATATATTGCAATTATACATTTTTGTAGTTTAAACTATAAATTGCACAAAATTGTGTTTTTTTGTTGAAGTGACACACCACACGAGTTATGCTCGATTTTTTGCCGAATTTTGACACACCACGCCGAAAAGGTTGCCCATCACTGACCTAGATTGTTCCAGGTGTTATTCCTCTGCTGTGGGGATTTCGTTATCCCCATAGACTTCTGGAATAATAAAAGTGAAGCAGAAAGAGGTAGGTCCCCATGTATTCAAGTTATCTTAGAGAACTAGTAGACTCAAACAGACATATCATAAGAAAACTATCAATCAAGAGAAATTATGGACATAGATCACTTGATACATAAATTTTCAGTCATCACCAAAGATAAGTCTCTTTCTTTCTTTCTTCCTTCCTTTCTTTCTTTCTTTCTTTCTTTCTTTCTTCCTTTCTTTCTTTCTTTCTTTCTTTCTTCTTTTTATAAATATGGGTATTAATATTAATTTACAATGTCTTTGGTCTTTAATGTTCTAATATCCTTTCTGGTATTTTGAGTTAGTAAAGTTTAATTCTAGTTCTAATGTTCTATTTCTCAGTGGATTGAAAATACAATACTGTAACAGTATGTTTGTGTGTGAGTGTGGTTTTACAATATTCATACATAGATATATTCATGAGTAACATATATTCATGAGTAAATTCTGTTTAATTCAGTGGAATATAACCCCTTGTAACTTGATATAGAATTATAAAATACAGAAAAATTACAGTACATTGAGTGGACCCAACTCTGTAGCCATGAAATATAACAACTTTTTTCCAAAAGGTTCTCATGATCTATGGATTCTCAAAGCTTTATATAATTTTAAACCTCATATTTAATGCATGAAACAAGAAAATATGCTATGGTGGATAGCATGGGGAAGCAATATTAAATAATTTACCAAATCTGTTCCTCTGGGATCTGCTAGCTTGTTCCACTAAATTTTAATATCTTCTTTGCTCTAACATGTCATTCTCTTAGAAAGAACTAATCTATTGTTTATAGATTAAATAGATAAGCCATTAAAGTTATAAATATAGCAAAATATACTATATAATATATAATATAATCTGGGCCTTATACTGTCTTTAGAATCATTTCATTTTGCTCTCATTCTTTCTTTCTTTCTTTCTTCTTTTTTTTTTTTTTGGAGAAGATCCAAAAATTACCAATGGCCAGAATGGCAACAACATCCTGGCCCTGGAGAAAGATACTGCATGTGCATATATGCATGACAATGTAATATTTGTAGAAAGAGCTTTGATACTTCCAAAGATGCTGAAATTATTTATAAGTTAATATTATAGTTTGTTTGCCTGCCTTTCTGCAGGAAAAAAATATATGTAATGAAATCTAGCCAGCTGAGTTCATTGTTTATTTAGTCACTATATATAGCTGGCCACTCAGCACATGACTCCAGGGATCAGAATCTTAAAATTCTGATGCTTGAATAGGGGGGCTCTTCTGCTTGAGCAGGGAACTGGACTAGAAGACCTCCAAAGTCCCTTCCAGCTCTATTCTATTCTATTCTATTCTATTCTATTCTATTCTATTCTATTCTATTCTATTCTATTCTATTCTATTCTATTCTATTCTATTCTTTACTGCTAGAAGAGGGGGGGAATGGATGTTAAACTGCTTCACACTCAAAAGGCAAGATTTTAACTAATTTTTTTCAAAAAGATTTGGGGTCTGCTTCCTATTGACAATTCTCATCGTATGTTTTATCTGTCTTCTTAACTTAGCCTTGAGAGTTTGGTCAGTGATTAAGAGGCTGGACTAGGAATGGGGAGGCCTGAGTTCTAATCATGATTTAGCATAGAAGCCAACTGGATTGACATTAGACCAGTCATTTCCTCTTAGTCCTTGGAAAATGGCAAAACTCTTCCAAAAATGTTGTCTAAAAGCCTGCATGTACTTGTATTCACTAAGAGTCAAGATGGACTCTGGAGTAATACAACAAATATTGAGCATAAATATTTCAAATTTGGAAGCAGAAGATGAGACAGAAGTAGTGGCTAATAGAAAAGATTCATAAGTACTCCAAAAATCAGAATCTTTCAAAGGAGATATAATACATTCCTCCCTCCTGTAGAGCTCAGAATGAAAAATAGCAAAATAGCATTCCTAACTCTCCACTGCTAAGTACCAAATTACATGTTTACACATTACTGTTCCAAAGAAATGCACTTCTAAGCTAAACCCAGACAGCTTTGGAAGTAGCAGAGGGTGTTAAACATTTCCTCAGTCATCATTTCCAGCTTTTATCTACTCCACAGAGTTTTAATGCATACTTTTTCATCTCTATGCCCAGGGATGTGGATAGGATGTAGAGACAAGATATCTGCTGTGAACATGTTTGATCTTTCCTGGTTTACAGAAGCAGGAAGGAGAAAGGAAGGGTTGGATAATGTAGGAATATTTTAAAAAGCACAGGGAAGATCTTTTTGTTTTAAAAACTCTCTCTTATTCCTGCCAGATTATATCACTTTGGGTCAGCCTATAATACTGGCCTTTACATACAACAAAAATATACCATTCCATGAAGTCCCTGATAAACTTCTAGAAGAAGAGGAGGATCCAATATTATTATTATTATTATGGATCATCGCACAGTCAGCCAGATGTTCAGACTGGATTTGGCATTTTGTCTACCTATCGAGTCCTTACCTAGGACCTGGGATAGGCAGATGTGGATGTTTGATGGTATTACAGATATCGTCGCAGGATGGAAGCAGTTCCTAATAAGGCCGCCTTTTGCAATTGACTAATAGAGAATTTGTCAATGCCAATGGTGTTCAAGTGGTGCTCCAGTTGTTTTGGGATTACACCCAAGGAGCCTATGACTATTGGTACTACTCTTGCTTCCTTTTGCCACAGTCTTTCTATTTCTATTTGTAGGTCTTTGTATTTTGTTATCTTCTCCAGTTCCTTCTCTTCTATTCTGCTATCTCCAGGCACTGCCACGTCCACTATCCAGACTTTTTTTGTCTTTCTTATCGACAATTGTTAAGTCTGGGGTGTTATAGTAATAGTAATAGTAGTAAAGTTGGAAGGGACCTTGGAGGTCATCTAGTCCAACCCCCTGCTCGGGCAGGAAACCCTACACCATTTCGGACAAATGGCTGTCCAGTCTCTTCTTAAAAACTTCCATTTTGGAGCATTTACTGCTTCTGGAGGCAGGCTGTTCAACTGATTAATTGTTCTCACTGTCAGGAAGTTTCTCCTTAGTTCTAGGTTGCTTCTCTCCTTGATTAGTTTCCACCCGTTGCTTCTTGTCCTGCCTTCAGGTGCTTTGGAAAATAGCTTAATTCCCTTTTCTTTATGGCAGCCCCTGAGATATTGGAATACTGCTATCATGTCCCCCCTTGTCCTTCTCTTCGTTAAACTAGACATACCCAATTCTCGCAACCGTTCCTTATATGTTTTAGCCTCCAGTCCCCTAATCATCTTTGTTGCTCTTCTCTGTACTCTTTCTAGAGTCTCAACATCTTTTTTACATCGTGGTGACCAAAACTGGAGGTGCTTGTCTGTTTGAATTCTGAAGTCCCAGAGCAGTTTAATTTTATCATTTTCTATGACTTTCTCTATTTTATGATCCCACCAGTTTTTGCTTACAGGCAAATGATATTTTTTGCAGATCTTCCAATGCACCATTGTTGCTACTTTGTCATGCCGCTGCTTGTAATCAGTTTGTGCAATCTTCTTGCAACAGCTTACCAAGTGGTCCACTGTTTCTTCAGCTTCTTTGCATAGGCGGCACTTACTGTCTGTTGCTGTCTTCTCAATTTTGACTTTGTATGCATTTGTCCTTAAGGCTTGGTCTTGTGCAGCCAGAATTAGTCCCTCGGTCTCTTTCTTCAATTTTCCTGCTCTTAGCCATTGCCAGGTTTTATTATTATCTGCTTTCCCAGCTATTTTTTTCATGTATTGGCCATGTAGTGCTTTGTCTTCCCATGCCTCTATTCTGTTCTTCGTTTGGTCTTTATTATTATTATTATTATTAGTAGTAGTAGTAGTAGTAGTAGTAGTGGTAGTAGTAGTAGTAGTAGTAATAGGCACTTGGATGCAATCCCAAAACAACTAGAGCACCACTTGAACACCATTAGCATTGACAAATTCGCCATTAGTCAATTGCAAAAGGCGACCTTACTAGGAACTCCTTCCATCCTGCGATGATATCTGTAATACCATCAAACATCCACATCTGCCTATCCCAGGTCCTTGGGAAGGACTCAATAGGTAGACAAAAATGCCAAATCCAGTCTGAACATTTGGCTGACTGTGAGATGATTATTATTATTATTATTATTATTAATAACAACAACAACAACAACAATAATAATAATAAAGTTGGAAGGTTCCTTGGAGGTCATTTAGTCCAACCCCTGTTCAGGCAGAAAACCCTATACCAGTGATTCTCAACCTTTCTAATGCCGCGACCCCATAATACAGTTCCCCATGTTGTGGTGACCCCCAATCACTTATACATCACTGGGTGCCAGGGGCGTGGCCAAAGAAAAGGGGGAAAAAATGGCAGACAGCCTTGTTTGGCGACTCCTGTGAAATGGTTGTTCGACCCCAAATGGAGTCCCAACCCACAGGTTGAGAACCACTGCCCTATACCATTTCAGACAAATAACTGTCCAGTGTCTTCTTAAAAACCTCAGTGTTGGAGCATTCATAGCTTATGGACGCAGGTTGTTCCACTGATTAATTGTTCTAACGGTCAGAAAATTTCTCCTTAGTTCTAGATTGTGTTTATTTATTTATTTATTTATTTATGAGACTTATATACCGCTTTAAGTGCAAGCACTCTCTAAGCGGTGTACACCAGTAAGCAATGTATATATATTTACATTGCCCCCAACAATCTGGGTCCTCATTTTACCTACCCCGGAAGGATGGAAGGCTGAGTCAACCTTGAGCCGGTGAGATTTGAACCGCTGACCTGCTGAACACAGTCAGCTAAAGTGGCCTGTAGTACTGCACTTTAACTGCTGCGCCACCTCGGCTCTTGTTGAAGGAAAAGTCTTCATCATGGTTCAGTCCAAGCCAGGAATAAACAACATGGCGACTGCTTTAAAAAGAAGGTTGCAGTTTATTGAAGAGGAGACCCAGACAGAAAGATGGTCTGGAAGAAAAGAGAGTGAGCACATGTAGAGAGTGGGTTTTTATACCCTCTGGAGCCTTTTGTGGCATGAACTTTGGCCTGAGTCTCAGTGTGCCTTTCTGGTATTTTGATGGTGGTGGGTTAATCCTATTATGTCCCAAGGATCATATCCTGCTTCCCTGGGACTGTGGCTCATGAATCTTAGATTTTTTATGTGAGGGATTGTTGATTCTAGGGATCTTTCTTCCTAATCCCAGTTTCCTGACTCCAGGCTTTCTAACAAGATTATCACATGTGCAATTCTGCAAACTTGGATTCTGTTTGGGACAGAGAGACTTGGAGGTGGGGTTAGTGTCTGCCTTTAAAATCCTTTAGGGAAATATATTCTGTCTTTTAAATATTTCCAAAAAGATTTCTTTCTGGGGGGGGGGGCTGACTTCCCACAGTTGCTTCTCTCTTTGGTTAGTTTCCATCCATTGCTTCTTGTCCTGCCTTCAGGTGCTTTGGAGAATAGCTTGACTCCCTCTTCTCTGTGGCAGCCCCTGAGATATTGGAACACTGCTATCATGTCCTCCTTCATCCTTCTCTTCATTAAACTAGACATACCCAATTCCAGCAACTGTTCCTTATATGTTTTAGCCTCCAGTCCCCTAATCATCTTTGTTGCTCTTCTCTGTACTCTTTCTAGAGTCTCAACATCTTTTTTACATCGTGGTTTCCAAAACTGGATGCAGTATTTCAAGTGTGGCCTTACCAAAGCATTGTAAAGTGGTATTAACACTTCACGTGATCTTGATTCTATCCCTCAGTTAATGCAGCCTAGCACTGTGTTGGCTTTTTTTGACAGCTGCAGCACATTGCTGGCTCATATTTAAGTGATTGTCCATTAAGACTCTAATCAGTATCATAATTTTCTGTACTGAAAAGCTTGGGTGGAACTTGAATACAATTTTACACCATCTGTAGCCCTTTTTGGAAGGGCAATTTCAGAATATAGTGTTGGATGTTCAGATGATTATTCATTATACATATCAAGACTGCAACTTGTTTTGTACATGCAGTGTGAGATTGTTCCAAATTTTGGAAATTGGTGCCATTTGTACCAATTCTATCATCTCTTTGGAAATCTAAGAAGTATTCTAGTTCTAAATTACTGTCTAATGTCAAAAAGTAACTTTTGTTGTTGTTGTTAACTGCGAAGTCGTGTCCGACCCATCGCGACCCCATGGACAACGTTCCTCCAGGTCTTCCTGTCCTCTACCATCTTCTGGAGTCCATTTAAATTCACACCTACTGCTTCAGTGACTCCATCCAGCCAGCTCATTCTCTGTCGTCCCCTTCTTCTATTGCCCTCAATCTTTCCCAGCATTAGGCTCTTCTCCAGTGAATCCTTCCTTCTCATTAGGTGGCCAAAGTACTTGAGTTTCAACTTCAGGATCTGGCCTTCTAAAGAGCAGTCGGGGTTGATCTCTTCTAGGACTGACCGGTTTGAACGCTTGCAGTCCAAGGGACTCGCAGGAATCTTCTCCAGCACCATAGTTCAAAGGCCTCAATTCTTTGGCGCTCAGCCTTTCTTATAGTCCAACTTTCACAGCCATACATTGCAACTGGGAAAACCATGGCCTGGACTATACGCACTTTTGTTGGCAGGGTGATATCTCTGCTTTTTAGTATGCTGTCTAGATTTGCCATAGCTTTCCTCCCCAGGAGCAAGCGTCTTTTAATTTCTTGGCTGCAGTCCCCATCTGAGGTGATCTTGGAGCCCAGAAAAATAAAATCTGTCACTACTTCCATTTCTTCACCATCTATTTGCCAGGAATTGAGAGAGCCGGATGCCATGATTTTGGTTTTCTTAATGTTGAGTTTCAAGCCAACTTTTGCACTCTCCTTCTTCACCCGCATCAAGAGGCTCTTTAGTTCCTCTTCACTTTCTGCCATTAGAGTGGTATCATCTGCATATCTTAGGTTGTTGATATTTCTCCCGGCAATCTTAATTCCAACTTTTGATTCATCTAGCCCTGCCTTTCTCATGATGTGCTCTGCATATAAGTTAAATAGGCTGGGCGACAGTATACAGCCTTGCCAGACTCCTTTTCCAATTTTGAACCAATCAGTGGTTCCGTGTTCAGTTCTCACTGTTTCTTCTTGACCCGCATATAGGTTTCTCAAGGGACAAATGAAATGGTCTGGTACTCCCATCTCTTTAAGAACTTGCCACATTTTGTTGTGATCCACACAATCAAAGGCTTTTGCATAGTCAATGAAGCAGAAGTAGATGTTTTTCTGGAACTCCCTAGCTTTCTCCATGATCCAGCGTATGTTGGCAATTTGATCTCTAGTTCCTCTGCCTCTTCGAAATCCTGCCTGTACTTCTGGTAGTTCTCGATCCACATACTGCTGGAGTCTAGCTTGTAGGATTTTAAGCATAACTTTACTAGCATGTGAAATGAGTGCAATGGTGCGATAGAAAAAGTAACTAGAGAGGAGCAAACAAGTTAAATCACAGTACAGTAAAGACATTCCTGGAGATATCAATTTTGGCCTGCACCCATATAAGTCTATATATCTCATTTATTAAAACAATCACATGGTTGGTCTGATTAAAGTTAAATTAAATAACCTATCCTAATTTATAAAGTCATACATGATTAGGACCAGAATAATCAAGAGAGCATATTTTTCTGTATGAGCCTTTCCATGCTTTAATATGTCAGGAAGACTCTTTTTTTCTGGGAATACAGATGAGTTGCTTCCAAGTATGGACATCTTTGCCAGATTACCTACTCTTCATTGTCCTTCAACCAGCAAGTAATTGCACTTAAGCTCTGGAAAGTATTTAGAACTTAAGATGGCTTTTTATTGAAGTACAATTCAATTTGGTTTAGGGGGACTACCATTTGTTTTGTCTCAGTCACATATCCCAAAAGTGCTTTTTCAAAAGGCAACTGAAGCTTCTCTAATGAGAAGTAAAACATCTTCAAAAGTCCAGTTGTCTTTTGAAAAAGCACTTTTGGGACAACCATGACCCAGATGACTTGAAAATCTCCACAGACGTCTGAGTCACATGTTTTAATTTTGTATTATTATTATTGTAATAGAATGAAAAGTTAAATACTGCCCTTTCTGCCGTGGTTCATGGTCTCTTTGGCTGATAACACGGGAATACAAAAGACTTGAGAGAAAAGTTTTTTTTTCTTCTCTTTTCCCACACAGAGAGAGGCTCTTGTGAGAGAGAAAGGGAAGTTAAAATAGGCTAACAAGCTGGCAAGAGGAGAATTGTTATTGGACCTAGAGAAGGAAGAAAACACTACTTGGCAGGCAAAGATGGACTTATGCAGTTTCATCATGATAAAGAAAAATAAATTCCTGGGGAACTGAAGATCAATGAAACATGGCTGTCATAATAGTCACTAAGCAAGGAGGACAATAAAGTAGCATAGGATCAATCGATCAAAGACAGCCAAAAAGGATAGATCCAAGATCAGTTAGTTATGATAGATTGCCTGCTAAATGTTAATTGAAACCTTTGATGAACTCCATGGGGAATTGGTAATACACTTTATTTAGTAATACATATTTTGCAGTAGTTTAGGTTAAGCATACTGTGATTGTAGCAACAGTGGTACTGTGGGAAGCATGAGATAATTCTCACTCAGCCTTGGATCAATTTGCTGGATTCCACTTTTCTGAAATTAGAAGCCAGAGGGAGAAGGGGAATGCTACTTTTATAGTTGATCTTTTAAAGTTGATCTTTGAGCCATGTATATAGATGGCTGAAAGAGAAGATATACTTTTGTCTTTGAAATATATATAATAAGCTGCTTTACAAGAAAATTTTAAAAAAATAACCAAATAAGATCATTGGGTCCTGGATTATGTTTGTTCAATCCTGAAGAACTCTCTCACAAGTATATTTGAAAACAAATTGAAGTTTAATCAATCATCTAGTGGCCTTGAATGAATTTTTTAAAACTAGTGACAGTAATTCAACAGACAAGGAAATAAATGAAGGCTGCCCCAATTTCTCTACAACCAATGACTTTTACCCTAGCATGTGGTATATAATATTCAAACTTGGTTTTCATTTGTGCCTTCCTATTATGTGCAGTTAGAAAAAAACCTGCTTAATTTAGAACAGATGAATGAAAAATGCAAGATTTCATTAAGCCATCAGAAAGTTACTGACCTACTTTGAAATGGATGGGTGGATGGGTGGATGGATGATTCACTGTTAATTTTCAATTTAATAAAAAATCAATTTTTAATCAAGCCCCCATTTCTCTCTCTCTCTCTCTCTCTCTCTCTCTCTCTCTCTCTCTCTCTCTCTCTCTTTTGGTGGTGGGGGTTAAATAAACACCCAATAAATACCAAAATCTATATCTACCCTGCTCTAATCTTGTGAGAGGAAAAGACAAAAGTTCACCTCCACCATGATTCCAGGTGAACTTCCTTTTAATAATCATAATCTTTTCCTTTCTCTAACCCTAGCCCTAAACCTGGCATGAGGAAAAGAGAAGTACTAAAGGGAGGCTCTTCCTCTGAAGTACAGGAAAAAAAATAACAATTAAAAAAGAGCAACAGTTGTGTTGCACAGTTGTAACCATTTTCTTGCTTTTTTTACCACCCCATTCCTGTTTCTGTTGCAGAAAAAAAAATCAATTCTTCTATGAACAGCACCTTCTCTAAAATCTCAACACATACAGTAGATAATGGTCCACATACAGAGAAGACCTCATCACTTTCTTGAGATACCAGGTTAATTACTTGCAGAGAATTGTTTGACAAGATTTACTTCAAAATTACTGTTGCTTGGCTTTTCAAAATCAGTGCACTAATTCAAAAAGAGAGATTTACACTCATTGGCAATTTTTTTTTACAAAGGACACGAATAATGATGAAAAAGAGAAGAGAGGTTTGGTTTAGTTCAGTTCCCCCCTCCCCCAAGGAGGGACAAAAGGATATGTGAAAAATTTGAAAGTATGAATCATGAAAATATATTCTCAGAGCACCCTCTTCTGGATTTTGGGAAAAAGTGAGCTGCGTTTGCTGAACAATGTACCATGGAAGACAAGAAATGTCATGTAGCAGGCTTGGCTGATAATATTTAAAAGCCCATGAACAGCTTGCTAATCACCAAGTATAGGAAATCAAAAATAATAGCATATAAGCATGTTTAGGCTGAATATTTCCCCAAATTTGGAGATTTCCTTCAGGATGTCACAGAAATCATAATATAAGTAAATCACTCTTTGTAATAACTCTGAAAGAGATACAGTATATTCTATCTGTTTATATTTAAACATTCTATGTATACTTTGGTGTGAAGCCATGAACTAGCTGTAAGATTTCTCTCATACACCGTTCAGGGGTATCTTTCTATATTTGTAGGTAATAAGTAATTTTTCTAGTGAGTTTACTTTAGGAGTAAATGGAGGGTAGCTTGCCAAAAGCTATGTGCCATTGCCCAAAATGGATTTCCAACATGACTAAAATTGATGTTCTATCATCTAATCAAGTTTGCTTCTTAATTGGGAACTAGGGTGAAGTCATATAAAACTACTAAGAAAATGAAATCTATCTCAGAAGCATGGAATTCTGGTGTTAATAAACTTTTCATGCATTTTTTTCCTACTGGTTTTCATTTAATTTTAGAACTGGAGAGAGATATTTAGGCCATCAAGTCCAACCAGGAATACAAATTAAACCCAGACAGATGGCCATCAAGCTTTCACATCCAATGCAGAGGAACCCATTAGCAATTAGAACATAGAACACAGACTACAACATAGTCCAACCCCCTTCTCAAGGTAGGTGACC
Source organism: Crotalus tigris (assembly GCF_016545835.1). Taxonomy (NCBI): domain Eukaryota; kingdom Metazoa; phylum Chordata; class Lepidosauria; order Squamata; family Viperidae; genus Crotalus; species Crotalus tigris. The sequence continues at coordinate 16,286,667 of NW_024096970.1, forward strand.
TTATGCCATCCCAATCAAATAGCTGTCCACTATATTTTTGAAAATCTCCAGTTATGGAGCACTCACAACTCCAATGTAATAAAGATAATCTGCTTAAATCTTTAAAAAAAAACATGTTTAAAACATTCTACTAGGTAGAATCTGATGTAATTGAACTTCTTGAGCTACAAAGTCTCTTTGTGGTTGGTGTAGAGGAGGGAGAAGGGAAAAGGTAGAAAACATAAGGCCTTATCTTTCAATGTACAACTTTCTTTACAGCAGATCAGTTTCCTTGTTTTCATGTTACATGCTCAAGGGAAAACCATATGATAGAAGTCTTCCTTTCAAGAAGAGGAAGAGTCCTGATAATAGAATCTGCAAGGCCAAGAACCTTATGCACAATTGTGTTGTGATATCATTTCAGCCCCTTATGAACTTACATGCAAAGTTGTTATGCATATATGAAAAGGCAGAACTGATGTTTTGATGTTACAGTTCACATTTCATTATTTTGGCTTTATCTTGGTTAGGAATGGGTTACTTATGAGTTCTGCCTCTAGGATGTTCTCTTGCATCTGATTTCTTTTTTTAAAGCATTGATCCACTTCTCTGTTCACAAAGTGGCTGAAATTTTTGAAAGGCCAGCTCTATACTAATCTCTTTTTTATATTGGTTTCTACTTCTGTATAAATAATATGGAAGTACAAATGCCAATTGCTTACTATAGATAGTACTCATTAGCAACCCCATTTTGGACCAGCTACTCTGTCATTAAGTGAAGCAATCACTAAGTGAAATTGTACCTGTGCTTATGGTCTTACTTCAGCTTTCTTTTGTAAATATAAGGATTGATCATACAGTTACATTTTCATCACCATTGTAACTGTGAACTGTCATCAAATAAGGCAATCACTAAATAAAGACTAAAAGACATTTGAATTTTTGAAAAGTTCCTATATGTGTGGCAACTGGATCTAGGGCTAATATGGGCATATAGCTCAAAGATGAACTGGAATCTTTCTTCTGTATTCATAGGGGAAGGCTAGAAAAAAAATTCTCAGATTCATTACAGATTTATTACATACATATCCATTCTTCCTGCCTGACCTTGAACAATCACTATATTTATTCCATGCCCTTGATTTATTTTAGTGCTGCTTACCTGCTCCTGGATTTCTTTAATTAGCTTAAACATTGTGTTGTTAGAATAAAATTTTAAAACATTCTAAATAATTAATAACATAGCTTAATTTGCTATCCATGAAGACCAATAGTTATAAACATAAATGATTTCATTCGTATAAATAAATAACCCTGCCCAATTATAACTGAGATTCAAAAAGCTTTTAATTTCTCATCTGAAAGTAATACGCAGCTCATTTTATTTGAATTGACTTACTTGTTTCTTGTCATTTAATCACCACCTCATTTAATGTTGGTTGCTCATTCATTTTGTTTCAGTGTTAACCACAATGGTTGACAGCAGTGAGCTTGATGCCAATAACATTCACTGGGATTACATTTGTCATATGTCAAGGGTAAAATAAAATGTCCATGTTTTATATTCATCCAAAGTAAGGGTAACCTCTACCAAAGAGCTTACTATTGCTTTATTCTTTTGGTTGGACAATTTTGTTGGCTTGTCATTCTTAAAACATCCCAATGTCCTCCCTAACACGGAGTACTCCCTGAATGTCTCAGTTTGCTAAATAATGTGATGCAGCCACTCTTATGAGTGACAGGAATGATATAACAGTAACAGACTGACAGGAATAATCATAGTAGCTATAAGAAACAAAAAGAATGACCTTACCTCAAAACGTCAGTTTGTTTTTTTATAGAAACAAATCAGACAAATTAAAAATTGGAAGGCATTTGTTTTAAGTTTGCCATACTATTTTCTACATTGGCCAATACTTTTCTTATGTTATTTATATGAATTTGTTCCCTTAGATTATCATGTTTTTCATCTGCATTACATTTTAACACATATAAGAAATAATTTAACATATGTTGAAAGTAATTGTAATAAATTTTTTAATTCCATATAAGGAATATGATTAAGAAGTAGTATAAAATGTGTTAGATATATGATAGATGGATAGATTTCCTGGGAATAAATGGTTTCAAGCTTGTTTGAGCATCCCTAATTTTCTTAGAGCAGAGGTGTCAAACTGATGGCCCACAGGCTGGAAAGTTCCGATATGTCACACGTCACATGACATCACGAGTTTGACATGTCTGTCTTAGAGTCTACTGTTAAATGTAAAAACAGCTAAAGTATTTTTAAATATTAACATCCAAATGTTATAAGTTAGGTCTTAGATTCAAAGCTTGGATACATTTATGTTCAGGAGATATATCAATTAGGTCTCTCCTGATCCTTACCTTCATCCCAAGTAATGGATTAAACCAAATGCTTTACATAAGAAAGAGTAGGTGTGAATTATAGTGGGGAATGGGCAGATTTCCCACCATGTCTTCTCTCCTCTCAAGTAGGAGATTTAAAGAGTGCTGGCCAAGTTTGACTAGTTAACTTGACATTTTTAAGGCTTCTATCCCAAATGTTTGAAATATACATCTGATCTGTTTTTCATGTAAGTCAGGGGTGTCAAATTGTTGGCCCTTGGGCCAGATGCATCATAGGGAAACCACACCCACCCCATTGCTGGCAATGGCAAAAAAGTCACAATACGTTGTGACACATCACTTGATGTTGCGAGTTTGACACCCCTGATGTAAGTGCATCAAACTATGACATCCTGTAGAAAGGTAGTATATCTATAGGGATATAATTGTCTTACAATTACCTACTAAGTGATCACTGTATGACAAAGCATGATTGTTTTGGGGAAACATGCATCGGACATGCTGATTAATTCAGGTTCTTTCAAGGCTGAATTTCTAAATACATATGAAAAAAAATCACACGTGTGAAAATTTTTGGGTTGGTAAAACTGCTCCGATCCCTCAGAGATGACAAACATAGAAGTTGTACTTACAAGAAATCAGTAATATAATTCAAGCTGATCCTAAGGACCTGGACCACTTCTTGCTGAAAAAAACCCCCATCCAAAGTGGTTTGTCTTTGTCAGACATATTTTTCTTTTCTGCATGGACTTATATGAGAGATATCACAGATTTCATGAAGTAATAAAATTAAGCAAACCCCTGTTGGTATATTTGCAGCCTGTATAACCTCTGTGAATTAAACACAGCAACTATCAAAAGGATTTTGGCACCAGCCAAGGATTAATGACCAAGTGGAAATATGATGGCTAAAGGCAAAACTGAGCAATCATTAAGTCAATTCCCAAGGAAATGTACTACGCCAAGGTTATTGCTATCATAGAGCTTCTTTAAACTTGCATAGAAAGAAAAAATAGTTTAAAGAAGCAGTCATTAGGAAACAGATTTTCACCTATCAAAAAATAAAGAGATGACATTTAGCAGAAACTACTTGAATTCTGTTCTTGTGATGGAAGTAACTGAACATCACAGGTAGGTAGTTAGTTTAGAGTAGAACATAGGTTCCCAATCTTGGCATCTTTAAGACATGTGGATTTTGGATCCCAAAATTTCTCAGCTAGCCATATCACCAATTCTGGCCATATTCCATCATGAGCATAAATAAATAAATGACAGGTGGGGAGATATTTCCAATGACTTTTCCTGAATTTTCTCAGATGAAATAAAAAGACTGGACCATAGCATCCATCTATGAGTAGGGGGGGGGACTTTTCGTGCGGGGGGGGACTTTTCGTGCCAAATGCTGGTTGCACCAAGAGTACAGAATAGTGTTTCCATTCAGAAAACAAAATGAAATTTCTGCCATTTGTACTTGTTCAATATTTTGGGATAAAACTATAATGAAAACAGAATAAATCCATCCCATCTGTTTCCATTGAGAGAGAATACTGATGAGGTAGAAACAAGCTATGACCATGCAGTAGAATGTGATACACGGTGTAAGAGGTCAAAGCCACAGAGGAAAATATTGAGATCAGAAACATCTGGTGAGGATTGCCATATTCTAATGACAGAAATCTTCAAGACTAGATAAGGCTAGATCTCAATATGAACTTCTCTGGTCATCATTATCTTTATTCTAGCCATACTTTTGTTAGACCAATTCAAAGATTCCTAATATTTTGTGGCAATAAAGTTGGCCTCATAATGTTATACAGTGAGGATTTTTTTCCAATTGTCTGAACGACTACCTTCCCTTTGGAGTATCTTCAGTATATTTCTCAGATATAAACCCCGCTGTGTTTAGTTGGATTTCTAAGTACAGTAAATAGGGCTGCACAGTCCTTGATCCATTACTCTGCACTACGTCAACTCTGGAAGCTGAAAAGTTCATTTATTCCCTTCGAATATTTATGATCAGTGGGATAACCAAGCATGTAATAAGAAAACCAAGCCAAGAGATATGGTCTCCCTTCTCTCTTATGACAGGAAAAAATAATCAGTAGAGCTTGGCTTTAATTATTATGACATGAAGACTACAAAAGCATTGTTCATTTAACATGGTAAAGTTGGCTGTTTCATGTAGACATAGTCTTTTGAACAGAAATTAAATATGCTCCCTATTGCATCAGAAATTCAGTTTTAGTTTTATTATATTATGGAAGATAAATTATTATGGTTGGTTGCACAGTCAGCCAGATGTTTCGATTGGCTTTGGCATTTTTATCCAAGGACCTGAGGTAGTCAGTTATTGTTGCTTGATGATGTTAAAGATATTGCCACAGGATGTAAGCTGTTCCAAGTAAAGCTGTCTTTTGCAATTGACTGATAATGATTGTATCAATGCTGATACCATTCAAGTGGTGTTCCAGATGTCTTGATATTGCACCCAAGGCATCTATTAACTATTGCCACTATCTTTGCTTTCTTTTGCAACAGATATTCTATTTCTTTTGAAGGTGTTTGTATTTTGAGATTTTCTCCAGTTCTTTCTTTTCTATACTGCTATCTCCAGGTATTGCAAGGTCTACAATCCAATCATTTTGTCCTTCTAATTGACAATTGTTATGTTTGCAGTGTTATGTAGCAGGGGCTTGTCTGTTTGAATTTTGAACTCCCAGAACACTTTAGCTTCTTCATTTGTTATTATTTTGTCTATTTTGTGGTTATTATTGTTGTTGCTGATCATACAGTCAGTCAGATGTTTAGACATTATTACTATTATCATGCTCCCTTTCAGTTATACTTCCAAAGTAGCTGATGCTAGTTGCAGCCCTTTTTGGATTAGATCTTTTGCAACAGTCATCTAGTCCCACATTCCTCTTGATTGGATTAATATAATGTGCTTTACCTGAAGCTACCCTTGAAGCCTCTTCAAAAACTATAATTGGTACAAAATATAGGAGCCCACATGCTGACAAGTGAGATATGATTTAGTAATATAACACCTTCATTGTGGATGCTGCACTATGATATTCAGTATTATATTTGATATCAATGTGGTTCAGTGGTTATTATCTTTTATTAGGTCTTGTGAATGGCTTATATTTTTATAATTTGATGAGATAAAAACAGTAAAACCTTAAAAAAGATGGGAGTGTAAATTCCCAAAACACTAATTTATATATTATTATTATTATTTTACATTTCAGCAATGGAGAAAATACTTTATTTCACAATATGATAAATGCAGCAGTTTTTCATTATAGTTATCAGGAATAATGTCTTACTTCTGCTTGAATTTCTTATTTAATTGTGGCCTGTATTTTCACTTATGATCTATGTCATCAGCAGCTCATTATTTTTATTAGCATTATTAAATAACATGATCTGTACTCATTCTTTCCAACTGATTGAGGAATCTTAAGTAGTAAATGTGACCATTAATGGCTGATAAGGGTGGTAATATTTCTTACTGCTTCATCAAAGTTATTATTGCAATAAAGCCACATGGTTTTTCAAGTTGCTACTAATCTAACAAAAGCAAATAACAAAAGCAAATAACTCTCTGTATAATTTACATTATTAATCCACTGTGGACAAAATGTTTGGATGAGATGCCAGTGTGCAGGTTTCTTAGATCAAGCTGTTGTAAAAACATTCTTAAGGTCCTATAATGCAAACAAAAAAGTAGACACTTTCTATTGTGCTAATTAATGGCAATTTTAAGCTAAAGCTGTGAATTTCAATTTAGGTTTTGTTAAATGTACTCAACAAAATGTTTCAAAAAGAAATTAAAGGAAAATAATTTCTCTGAATTCCAGTTATACATGGTAGCAGTCAATTAGAACCTTTGCATTTTTAAGAAAAAGATCTAAATCATTTTGGACCAACGGGTGAAAAATATTATTAATCCCCCCCAAAAAAAAACTTTTTGCAATATTTTCTGTTCTGTGAGTATTGGGCACACTCACACAATACAATCAGCTGTATTTAGCAGGATAGTATTATTAGCACATAATGGCACATATATTCACAGCTGCGGAAAATCTCAGAGATTATCCAGTTCAATCTCCTTAGTACAAGAACTCTGTACTGAGATCCAATGTATGATTGAAGTAGAGCATACCACTTCCCAAGGCAATCTGTTTTTCTGGTTAACAATTGTTACCATCAGTTTACTTCCCAGTACTTTCAACTCACTTATAAATACAAATAATATTTATTAAAACTGTGTGTCACCCAAACTCTGAACTCAGAGATAATTTCCCATTTCAAATTGATATGCTAAAGGACACCAGCATACAGATAATAATGTATTCAAAGATGTTCAAATGAAGATAGAAGGAGTATACTAAAACACTAAACAGTTGAGATGTCAACATTCTTAGACTAGTATTTCTCCAATTTAGCAACTTTAAGATATGTGGACTTTAACTCCCAGAATTCCCCAGCCAGTATGGCTTAGAACAGACAAGTCAAACACAAGGCCCGTGGGCTGGATGCGGCCCGCGAAGTGGTTTCATGTGGCCCACAAAGCCATCCTGGAATCAGTGAGGGAACGGCTCCTGCTGCCTTTGCCTTGGCCCAGGCCAGCCGGGAGCCAATATACAATTTTGTGTTGGCCATCTATGCTGAAACACATTCAGTCTTAGCTCCACAAGGCAGTCTAGAAACAGCAAGGAACCAGCCCCTGCTACGTTGGCCCGCCCCTTGGGTGCATGCTGGGGAAGTGTCACCCTTTGTGAGGAAATGGACCATGCCGTGGCGCTTGCCCCGGTCCCACCCCCTTCTGCCAGAGACCCTCAGATCTGTCCCACTCCTGCCCAGGCCCCCACAGGCACCCTTGATGTGAACAATGTAAAGCTGGCCATGCCCACCCAGTGGGCCACACCCACTCCATCCACGCCCACCCAATAGGCCATACCCACCTGCTCCCCCCCACACACACACGAGGGCAACTGCAATGCTGATGCGGCCCTCAATGAAATTGAGTTTGACATCCCTGCCTTAGAAGATATTCTTTACTCACAAGAACCTCTACTGCTAGAAATTTCTGATTATTGATGGCACGGATGGAAAACCCACTGAAATGTGGCAAACAACAGAAAAAGAAGGCTTCAAGGTTCTAATCAAGTTATGCAAACAAATCTGTAGAACAATGTCAATTGGAAGAGGTCAATCTACATTCCAATACAGGTAGTCCTCAACTTACAACAGTTCATTCAGTGACCATTCAAAGTTACAACATCATTGAAAAAGTGACTTATGCCCATTTTTCACACTTATGACCATTACAGTCTCTCCATGGTCATGTGATCAAAATTCAGACACTTGGCAACTGGCTCACATTGATGGTCTTTGCAGTGTCCTGGGATCATGTGATCATCTTTTATTGACCTTCTGACAAGCAAAGACAATAGATTCACATAGCAACTGTGCTATTAACTTAACAACTGCAGTGATTCACTTAACAACTGCAGCAAGAAAGGTCGTAAAATGGGGCAAAGCTCACTTAACAAATGTCTTACTTAGCAACAGAAATGTTGGGCTCCATTGTTGTTATAAGTTGAGGATTACCTATACCCAAACATGTGCAAACTATTGTACAATATCCTTAATTTCACATGCTAGCAAAAAAAAATGCTTAAGATCATCCAATGTAGATTATAGCCGTACATGGAAAAAGACATATCAGATGTCTAAACTGGCTGTAGAAAAGGACAGTTTAGGAATAATCGTCACGGAGAAAAATTATATATGTGGTTGCTAGGAATCAAAAACTTGATTATACATAACAACTAATCAATCAATGCCACTCAAGTGTCAATGACTCTGAATGGCTCAAAACAATCAAAAACAATAAATTGAGAAAGTGCCCATGGGAGGCACTCATTGTTGAAGATGGTTGACAGGGAAAGAAGACCTTGTCCCCATCTCTTAGTCCTTTTTTGTACCATTTTAAAATTTTAATTTGCATAGTTTAACTATCGTAAATGCCGGTGTATAAGACGACTTCCGCGAGTGCTGAAATCGGCGCCAAAGACGGGGGTCGTCTTATACGCCGAGTCATCTTATACGCTGGAAATACTGGTAGTTTCCGGCTTATAAGACGACGTTCTAGGAATGCGGCCTGGCTATAAAGACGGGGGTCGTCTTATACGCCGGGTCGCCTAATACGCCGGCATATACGGTATTTCAATTTCTATTTATCTTTTTATAATCTGTAAGCCTCCCAGACTCACCTTATAGGGGAGAGGGGCAGCATATTGACATAAGGAATGGCAAGCATGATGAAGTATTTAGAAATCTAAAGACTGCTATCATATCTCCCATTATTCTACTCTTCATCAGACTTAATATAATCCAATTTCTTTAAGCATTCTTCATAGATTTTAGTTTCCAATCCCCTCAACATCTTGAGATCCTTCCTCTGAAGTCAGTTTGTCCACAGTTCTGTGATCTTTTACATTAATCTGTTCACCAGCATAAGGTATTATTCACCGTACAGAATTAAATAAGCTAACTTAGCTAATTACTTAGAAGTTATTGCCTCCACAAATTGTTCCTCAAGACTTGAAGCATCATTTCTTTCACCATTCTGTCAGGCCTTTGGGTAGATCAAATCAGGAAACAGACTCCACAGAAATACAGAATTGCACTTTCTTGACATAGACTCTGCTTTGTCATTTATTATAGTCATATCTTTAAATATTCTATTTTTTATTAAATATTGATTTGTTTTATTGTTTTAAACTGCCATGATTTGTAGGATTTGGTGGGATATAAATTAACTAAATAAATATCAAGGTCATATACAATATTTGATGCTAGTATCTGGCAAAGCTAATTTGTATGCAATGCTATTTATATTTGACAGAATTTAGAAGCTCATGTGTGATGGCAAGTAATATTTTCCTGTATTTGATAGTTGTGATATTTTCTGTGATATTTAACTGTTAGCAGCTTTTAGGAATTCATATCTGATAGTTGTCAAACATATACCACCACCACCACTGCTGAAAAAAAAAAGATATTACTAGTGTTCCAGATAAAAATTTGTAATTTAAAACTTGAAATCTATTAGAAAATGTGCACTAAATTCAAATGACAAATCTGATATAATTCAAATTTGAATTTGTGCTGTTGCAGTCCAAATGTTATGCATGTATGTATAAAAATGGGAACCATAAAATAGGATAACGAAATTATATACTCATTTCATTTTCTTGTTAACAGGGTTCTGTCTTCACAACAGTAAATTCTTCTGGGAGAAGATAAGCTAACAACCATGTAGTAATTTTGCATTGTGAGAGACAAAATGCATGTTATTTGCTATGCTCACTATTTTAATCTTGCTACTAAATTAGAAGTATAAACCAGTCAAGGTCAGATATTATTGGAACAGCACAGAAGACTAAGTAAAGTACTTAAATAGCCAAACATTAAATGTATTGGTACCAAAATTAGTCTTAAAATTAATACTGGATATTAATTTACTGGATATGGAAGGAACAATTTTCATTGGCATGGCAGAATCCAACAGGCATTTTTTATTTAATTATTTATTTACTTACTTACTAGTAACCAAAGAGAGAAGTAACCAAAGAGAGAAGCAACCTAGAGAAACTTCCTGACAGTTAGGACAATTAACCAGTGGAACAACCTGCCTCCAGAAGCGGTAAATGCTCCAACACTGGAAGTTTTTAAGAAGAAACTGGACAGCCATTTGTCCAAAATGGTATAGGGTTACCTGCCTGAGCAGGGGGTTGGACTTGATGACCTCCAAGGTCCCTTCCAACTTTATTATTATTATTATTTGGATCATCGCACAGTCAGCCAGATGTTCAGACTGGATTTGGCATTTTGTCTACCTATCGTGTCCTTACCCAGGACCTGGGATAGGCAGATGTGGATGTTTGATGGTATTACAGATATCGTCGCAGGATGGAAGCAGTTCCTAATAAGGCTGCCTTTTGCAATTGACTAATAGCGAATTTGTCAATGCCAATGGTGTTCAAGTGGTGCTCCAGTTGTTTTGGGATTGCACCCAAGGAGCCTATGACTATTGGTACTACCCGTGCTTGCTTTTGCCACAGTCTTTCTATTTCTATTTGTAGGTCTTTGTATTTTGTTATCTTCTCCAGTTCTTTCTCTTCTATTCTGCGGTCTCCAGGCACTGCCACGTCCACTATCCAGACTTTTTTGTCTTTCTTATCGACAATTGTTAAGTCTGGGGTGTTATGTTGCAGGTGCTTGTCTGTTTGAATTCTGAAGTTCCAGAGCAGTTTAATTTTATCATTTTCTATGACTTTCTCTATTTTATGATCCCACCAGTTTTTGCTTACAGGCAAATGATATTTTTGCAGATCTTCCAATGCACCATTGTTGCTACTTTATCATGCCGCTGCTTGTAGTCAGTCTGTGCAATCTTCTTGCAACAGCTTACCATGTGGTCCACTGTTTCTTCAGCTTCTTTGCATAGGCGGTACTTATTGTCTGATGCTGTCTTCTCAATTTTAACTTTATATGCATTTGTCCTTAAGGCTTGGTCTTGTGCAGCCAGAATTAGTCCCTCGGTCTCTTTCTTCAATTTTCCTGCTCCTAGCCATTGCCATGTCTTGTTATTATCTGCTTTCCCAGCTATTTTTTAATGTACTGGCCATGTAGTGCTTTGTCTTCCCATGCCTCTATTCTGTTCTTCATTTGGTCTTTCTTGTAGGCCAGTTTGGTCTCTCCAGTAGTCAGTAAGCCTTCCTGATATACTAATTTCAGTGCATCTTCACCATTGTTCTTCAGATATTCTTCCAAAGCCATTTTTTTCTTCGTCAACCATCTGATATATTTGTAGCATTCCACGCCCACCTATTTGTCTTGGTAGATAAAGTCTTTCAATGTCACTGCGTGGATGAAGGGCATGATTCATTGTCATTATTTTTCTGGTCTTCCTATCCATTGCTTTTAGTTCTGCTTGAGTCCAGTCCACTATTCCAGCTGTGTACCTAATGACTGGAATTGCCCAGGTGTTGATTGCCTTTAGGGTATTTCCTCTATTGAGTTTGGACTTTAAGATCTTCTTCACTCTCTTGATGTATTCACCTCTAATCTTTTTCTTGACTTCAGTGTGCTTGATGTTGTCAGCTTGAAGGGTACCCAAATATTTGTAGTAATCTTCCTCATCCAGATTCTTAATGTTATTTCCATGGGGCATCTTGATTCCTTCAGTTTTCACTACTTTTCCTTGTTTGATGATGATGATGATGATGATTAGGTTTTATACCATTCAGTTCAGTAAGATTCCAAGTAACTTATCTAAAATAATAAAAAATAAGATAAAATAAAATAATAAACATTAGCAAACCAAAATGGAATATCATAAGAAACAGCTACAGCATCCAAACCTATAACAGGAGTTCTCTCTTATTACCAATCTATTCCCAACATTTTCCAGAAAATCCAGTTTTGTATGGTTTTCTGGGGAAAAAAAAACAGTAGGAAAGGGATCAATTTACAGTAAGGCAATTTCACACTCAGGCAATTTCCAAGAACAGGGAACACTCCTGAGAAACCTCGAGCCTGGAAAGATGGCATTGTGCAAACAAAAGGACACAGAGAGAGCCTACTCTTTCCAATCTTATTGGGTGATCCACGGCCATTGGAAGAAAGCCGTCCCATAGATACTCATGTCTAAGTCAAGCAAAAATAATACCCATTTTGAATTACTTTGATTTTAACTTTATTAGGAAAACTAATAATCACTGCTGCTCTCATTGACATTACATGAGAAATTCTAGAAGTTACCATGCACAAATTTCTGCATTCAGGACAGTTGAAGTTTCATGTGTTTTAAAAAATAGTCCTAGAGGGTGCATTGGAATATCTGAATGAATGGCATGAATAACCAAGAGCAAAGTGTCTTATCCAGGAAACACCCTAACAGTTGGCAACTATTGTAGCATATAGAGCTATGAAGCCAAGTGGGCCTACAAACTCCATGCTAATATGGTTCCACTTAGAATTAAAAATAAATATTACAAAACTGCATAGTCATTCTGACTTGCTGGGCTTAACCATTCAACCCTGTCTGAACAATAATGATCTTCAGTCACTGAGCTAAGACCTCTATCGCATTTCTTTTCCAGTCCAGGGTCAAGGTATATAAATGATTATCATCTATGTCCTAATGAAACCCAACACTATGTCAGCAGGTTTATATTAGATGTTAAACAGAGGAGATAGTATCAAATTCTGAGGCACCCTACTTCTGAGACACCTAGGAAGCAATCTCTTAACCACTGAAACTGATTGGAATCTGTCTTTTGAAAAAAAGGATAACCACTACAAACAGTGCCTCCTTCTCACAATCCATGGAGTAATATAGCATGAATCAATGGTATCAAAACCTGCTGAGATATCCAGTAAAACCTTGGCAATTGCATTTTCACTGCTTTGTACTCACTGCAGATCAGTCACTAAAATATCAAGTACATCTAATGCTTGTAATTATTGGTATTGACATAGATTTTGTTCTATTGATTAAAAAATGGATATGGATCTGGCCCTTAAATCACAAGACCTGAGAGTAATATCTATAAATCCATTTCATATTAGATTATCATTGGTAAGGAGGAAAAGATAACAAGCCCCATCCAAGTTCAAGGCTTATCTCACTTCATATAATTGTTACTCATTTTTCCCCACAACATGAATAGAATTAACCCATGACTGATGGTGGCTCAGAAGGTTGGGATACTCTCCTATTGCTCAACTGGAAAGAATGGAATTATTTGTTCTTTAGGTTCTCTGTATTTTGAAGTCTAGAGACTGAAAATAATCATGGATCAACTTTTATTTGGCAAGAGATTGGTGATTAGGAAATGATAGCAGCAATAGCAGCTGAAAGCTGGACGTACTTTTTTCAAATGAAAGTGTATATACATTTTAATACACATTTAATTTTCTCTCTAATTAGGTCACATCAGTAAAAATATGCCTGAAAATTTATGACTTCACAGTGAGTTTTCACAGGAAGGAATGCCTAATAAATCATTAGTCAAAAGCAATGCTTTTGGCATTTTTGCCTCTTAATCCTGTCATTACACAATATTACAAATACCTTGCTTAGGGCTTGAAGAAATTACAAGCACAAAATAGGCTGCAGAATGAGATGCAGTATCTGTAACATAGTCTTGATCAAAAGGTGTATGTGTAAAAGAGAGAATGTGAAGGAGAAAACAGTAACAATAAAAATGAGAGGCTGAATTAAAGCTTGCAAGTATATAATACTGTTATTTTTAGATACTGAAAGAAAACCAATTATAGAGACAGGGCTGGCTAGTCACTATGAAGTGAAGAAGTTATCCCAAGAGTTGTGCTAAAGCAAAAGAATAACTTAAAATCCTTTCAAAACAAAACAAAACAAAACAAAGCAAAAATATTATACCCTAATTAAAAAGTTAAAAGCAACCTTTCCTACAAGAGAAATTTTATTCCGATGATAGTGTTTGGAATATTAAGAAGTATGAAATTGTCCAAAATTAATTGTTCAATTTAAAAAACCCGAGTCAGGTCTTACTTTATATAAGTGGACACTTCAGTTTTAAAAGTGTTTGTCTTACTCATGGAGTAAAATAAAATATAAATGTACTTGCTAGGACCATATCTGTGTTAAGATGCTAAGATGCAAACTGATTTCGTCTATGGTCCCTTTTATTATTTAAGGAAATCAATATGAGTTTCCTTCCTACCAAAGAAATTCTGAAATTTTTGTAAATCTGGCAGTGGCAAAACATTTTATTCAGCAATCTTTTCAAGATTTTTGCTCCTGATGAGCACCTTCTACTTATTGGAGAGAAATTGTTTATCAGAATGAATGCTCAATATTTTCTTGGAAGAAAACCTCATTCTCTCTCCCAAGAAAAGGGTCAGAGCTAAAATCCATTTCCATGGTGGAGGAAAAGGAATTGAAATGTGGAGCAAAAAGAGAAGATGAGGAGATATTACAGTAAATGGGGTAGACAAAGAGATAAGGAAACTCAAAGGCATTCTGAAAAGTTAATTTGTCCCTTTGAGGATCAGGTGAGAGACTGTTTATCCAAGAGTTTACACCAACCATTTATAAAATAATGCTGTCCAACTATATTGGACTACAATTCCCAGAATTCTTAGTAATTGTCTTAGCTGGGAATTCTTAGACTTAGCTCAACGCAGCTGGAGGCCACTTTAGAACCCACAGGCCGGATGCATCATGCGAAGGATACACCCACCCCAGCTCCAGCAATGCAAAAAAAGTTGTGATATGTCACAACATGTCACATGATGCAGCAGGTTTGACACCCGTGCTTTAGACGGATAGTTTTTACTGTTTGCCTTCCTTCGTGCTACTTTATGTGACTGTAAATAAACAAAACAGAAATGCCACTAATGCCATTTCTCCCAATTCCCCCCCCCCCCCCATACAAGGGATGTTAAGATTGGTGGTTGAACTGTCCCACAGGCTAGTGCAGAGGTCTCCAAACATGGAAACTTTAAGACTTGTGGACTTCACCCCCCAGAACTCTCCCCAGCCAACATGGTTGAAGTCCATCAGTCTTAAAGTTGTCAAGGTAATTAATAATAATAATAATAATAATAATAATAATAATAATAATAATAATAATAAAGTTGGGAGGGATCTTGGAGGTCATCTAGCCCAACCCTCTGCTCAGGCAGGAAATCCTATATGGCTGTCCAGTTTTTTCTTAAAAATTTCCAGTGTTGGAGCATTCACAGCTTCTGGAGGCAGGTTGTTCCACTGGTTAATTGTTCTAACTGTCAGGAAGTTTCTCCTTAGTTCTAGGTTGCTTCTCTCCTTGATTAGTTTCCATCCGTTGCTTCTTGTCCTGCCTTCAGGTGCTTTGGAGAATAGCTTGACTCCCTCTTCTTTGTAGCAGCCCCTGAGATATTGGAACACTGCTATCATGCCCCCCCCTCATTCTTCTCTTCATTAAACTAGACATACCCAATTCCAGCAACCGTTCCTTATATGTTTTAGCCTCCAGTCCCCTAATCATCTTTGTTGCTCTTCTCTGTGCTCTTTCTAGAGTCTCAACATCTTTTTTACATCGTGGTGACCAAAACTGGATGCATTATTCCAAGTGTGGCCTTACCAAGGCATTGTAAAGTGGTATTAATACTCCTGCCCTAGTGTATTAAGACTAGCTGTTGAATTTTTTTTTAGATATGGAAACTGAAAAGTACAAAGCAGAATAATACACATCTTTTAAAATGTGCCCTATCCTCATGTTAATTTTTTTGGGAAGTGGAGAGTTATATCTTAAGGCACATATTTTGAAGAAGTATGAATTTATCCTGAGAACATACAGTATTTACATATTCTCTTAATGGATATATTGATGAAGCAGGCAAATTCTTTCACATATAGTACATATGCATTTGAATATCTTTGATATTTTGACTGGTTAATTTTAAAACTGCTTACATGAAGAAATGCAGCATGTTTGGCAGCTTTCCCTGACAGCAACCTGAAAGACAAAAAAAAAAAAAAAATGCTGCTCTCAAGATCCCTGGTGTCTCTGAGATTTTCTTCAGCAGTTGTTGACTAGAACAGACTCAGCTGTTCTGTGATTACTTCTGGCTAATATGTTTTATGACCCAACAAAATGTACATCCATTTTCATTTAGCTATGCTATAGATAAATATAAATTAATTTCATTGCTCTGTTTTCAATTTTTTTTTTAATCTCAACCATGGATCATAAAATTTTATTTAATGCAGTAAACAATGCTGTGGGAACAAAGTATATTAAAGGACATAAAATAAGGTCATTAAGTACTATGTATTACTTGGCAGGTTATTCATTTAATGATATGAATATCTTCCTGCAATTCTTAAGGCATTTTCATAAAAAAATCAACTTCCACAAAATACTTTGTACTGTTAAATTTACATTTGCAGAAGGTTAAAAATAGAATTGTAAATAAGTTAAATGATGGAATGAGAATTTATCACTTGTGACCAGCCTTTACATAGACAAATAAACAGAGGTATTTGGAAAACCAGTTCAAAACTAATGTGGTTCTTAAAATGAGGATGGGTGCATTGAAAAAGGCGGACTTGAACAAAAGCTCTATCCCTAAAAAGTCAAAAATTATATCACATAAACCAAACAGAATGGGAAGTTAGTTCATTAATCCAAATAAAAACAGAACCAAGGTCGATCTTTATCAATGAGAATTCTATTCAGGTATTTTTTTAAAAAAAAAACAAGATAAACTGTCATATGACCTTATACTATAGTTTACTTAACCATTAATATCTGGCTTCATTATAAAAGTTTTTTTGTTAAAATATTAGTAGGTGAAAATCTCAAGACATATGTATGGGCAAGAAATCCTAATATATCCTTGGGAATTCCAGTTGGGACTAAAGGAACTAGAGTGGGAGAGGATAGTTCTGATATAGGGTACTAAAAGCCATCACTCAATAAATTTCTTACATATTTTCTCTGTTGCTGTTCTACTTCTGCTATGCTGTCTGTCAACCTGCCTGAATAATTTAAAACCTCCCTGCTTTTCCTTCTCCAAATGTAATTAATGCCTGTTTGTCTATCAATGATCTTACTCAGACCTGTAGTTTCCTTTTTTCATTACAGATTTGGGAAAATTCTATGTTCATACAGTACATCTCTCCCTTTCTGGTTTCTTTCAGTAGAAACTGAATAGCAGATTCCAGTAGAGATTGTTCTCCTCAATTTTACTTCTCCAATAGAATGTAGAGTTAGTATTCAACAAAACAGTTGGATGTTAACTCTACATGCATTTTAACATTAGCAAAACATCTCTGAGCCCCAGTTTCTTGCTGAAAGAACTTTAATCAGAACCACAACAAAATGAAAGAAAACCACATGATATTCAACATCACTTTGCAAATTGGGCTATTGTGAAAAGCAGTGGGCTATTTATAAGCAACAGCCCTTCATGCAAGCAGAGAAAAGACTCCAAAGTGATTCTAAAATCTTGAAAACAATCTCTTACTCCTACTATTGACCTCTTCTCTGATAGATTCTTACAACTCTGAGGGGTCCTTGGAGCTTTCTGAGCTTGTTTGTCTTAAAGATTCTTTGTTTGGGCTGTTTACTGTTAGCTCTATATTGGAGTATTGTTTACTTTAAAGAATCTCTAAGACTACCCATACCAACACTGACAGGTAGAAAAGGGAACTAGGGGATTAGCCATATTGGACCTAATTCTCACTAACAGAGATGAAATGATAGAAAGTGTTGAAGCCATAGGAACCTTGGGCAGGAGTGATCATGCAATACTGGAATTCAACATTATGGAAGCACAAACAATAGAACACAGTCAAACTAGAGTCTTGGACTTTAAGACAGCTAACTTCAATAAACTTAGAGAGAGCTTGCAAAGGATTAAATGGATGAGAATCCTCAAGGGGGAAAACAACTGAAAAAGCTTGGGAAATTTTGAAAAGTGTGATTATAAAAGCCCAGTCTGGCAAAATATCAGTGAAGAAGAAAAATAACAGCTCTCAAAAGAAACCAGCATGGCTGCATAAAGAACTCTCTGATAAATTGAAAGAGAAAAAGGACAAGTATAAAAATGGAAAGAGGAGTACATAACTAAGGCAAAATATCATCAAATAGCCCGAACCTGCAAAGATGAAGTGAGGAAAGCTAAGGATCAAAATGAACTAATGCTTGCAAAAAAGTCAAAAATCACAAAAAAATCTTCTTTCAACATGTAAAAAACAAGAAAAAATGTTAAGGAAATGATTAGTCCATTAGTGGGTGAAAGTGGCAAGAAGGTGACAAACAATAGGGAGAAAGCAGAACTATTTAACTCATTTTTTGCATCTATCTTTACACAAAGGGAAAAAACAGACCAACCTATCAAAAATAGTGTCGAAAGATTTATACAATCTGAAGAGAAACCAGAGTAGCTTTTGAATAACTTATGTTTAAGGGTAATGGTTAGAATTTTTGTTTTTATGTATTGGAGTTAAAGTATTTAAAAATTTCTTTTTTAGGATGTATGTATAATTGTTTGATGTTCATTTAATTTGTATGTTTTTTTTGTTCCTTTAAACCCGTATTCAGCTCTGGGAAGGAGGGGGGAGGGTAATGGGGTGGGTGGGAGGGGGGAGTATTTTATTGTAAAACTTTAAAAAATTTCAAAAGAAAAAAAAATAGTGTCATAAAAAACAGAATAGAAACACAAGTTAAGATAGGCAAGAAAATGGTTAGTGAATATCTGTCCACCCTAGATGAGTTCAAATCGCCATGACCAGACGGATTACACCCAAAGTTCTGAAGGATCTGGCAGATGTGATCTCAGAACCACTGAAGTATATTTTTCAAAGATCCTGGAGCACTGGGGAACTACCAGAGGACTGGAAAAATGCTAATGTAATTCCCATTTTCAAAAAAAAGGAAAAAATGGATCCAGGAAACTGCAAATCTATCAGTCTGACCTCAATACCTGGAAAGATTCTGGAAAAGATAATCAAACAATGAATCAGCGAACACCTACAGGCAAACAAAGTCATTACCAAAAGCCAGCATGGATTTGTCAAAAACAGATCATGCCAGACTAATCTTATTGCATTCTTTGACAAGGTGACAAAATTAGTGGACCAGAGGAATTCTGTGGATATAATTTACTTGGACTTCAGTAAGGAATTTAATAAATTAGACCACAACCTACCACTTGATAAGATTGAAAAGTGTGGGTTAGACAGCATCACCACTAGCTGGCTGACCGACCATACTCAGTGTGTGGTCCTCAATGGAACTGCATCTACATGGAAGGAAGTGTGTAGTGGGGTGCTCCAGGTCTGTATTCTGGGCCCAGTGCTCTTCAACATCTTCATCAATGATTTGGACAAGGGGATAGATAGGGAACTCATAAAATTTGCAGATGACACCAAGCTGGCAGGAATGGCCAGCACTCCAGAAGATAGGCTTAAGATACAGAAGGATCTTGACAGACTTGAATATTGGGCACTATCTAACAAAATGAAATTCAATGGTAAAAAAAGTAAGGTTCTACATTTAAGCAAGAAAAACCAAATGCACAGGTATAGTGCTCAATAGTAGTAACTTTGAGAGGGATCTCGGAGTCCTAGTGGACAATCACTTAAATATGAGCCAGTAATGTGCTGCAGCTGCCACAAAAGCCAACACAGTGCTAGGCTGCAATAACAGAGGGATAGAATCAAGATCACGTGAAGTGTTAATACCATTTTACAATACCTTGGTAAGGCCACACTTGGAATACTGCATTCAATTTTGGTCTCCATGTTGTAAAAAAGATGTTGA
Organism: Crotalus tigris; assembly: GCF_016545835.1. Classification (NCBI taxonomy): domain Eukaryota; kingdom Metazoa; phylum Chordata; class Lepidosauria; order Squamata; family Viperidae; genus Crotalus; species Crotalus tigris. The sequence goes on from NW_024096970.1 coordinate 16,306,391, forward strand.
GACTCTAGGGCAGGGATGTCAAACTGCCGGCTCGCAGACTGGATATGTCACACCAAAACTGTCACGATACATTGTTGCTATATGTCACGTGATGTTATGAGTTTGACACCCCTGCTCTAGAAAGAACACAAAGAAGAGCAACAAAAATGATTAGGAGACTGGAGGCTAAAACATATAAGGAATGGTTGCTAGAATTGGGTATGTCTAGTTTAATGAAGAGAAGGATGAGGGGTAACATGATAGCAGTGTTCCAATATCTCAGGGGCTGCCACAAAGAAGAGGGAGTCAAGCTACTCTCCAAAGCACCTGAAGGCAAGACAAGAAGCAATGGATGGAAACTAACCAAAGAGAGAAGCAACCTAGAACTAAGGAGAAATTTTCTGACAGTTAGAACAATTAATCAGTGGAACAATCTGCCTCCAGAAGCGGTGAATTCTCCAACACTGGAAGTTTTTAAGAAGAGACTGGACAGCCATTTGTCTGAAATGGAATAGGGTTTCCTGCCTGAGCAGGGGATTGGACTAGACCTTCAAGGTCCCTTCCATCATCATCATCATCATCATCATCATCATCATCATCATCATCATCATCATTATTATTATTATTATTATTATTATTATTATTATTATTATTATTATTATTATCATCCTTGCCAGACTATGCCTATATTATTCTAACCTTAATGGATATACCCTGGGAAATTCTAGGGAATGTCTATCTTAAATTTGTTCCTCTTTCTCTACTCATCTCCTGGCTATATTGTCTCATGTCATGCTTCCTAGGAATCAGGTTCAATTACGCATGAGCATGCTCATAATCTGCTTTCCTATATTGTTCAATCAGAATAACATATCTCTTGTGTTCCTTATCAATATTAGCGGCAGCACAATGGTGAATAGAATGTGAAGGATGTGTGTATATAATGTATGCCAGGGTTTTTACTTGTGTGTAGTGTGCACTGAGAAGAGCACTTAATTTTGTTGTGAGTTACACAATGACAATAAAGATATTCTATTCTATCAGCCAGTCAGCTCCAATAGTATACATTTGCTATCTCCATTTTAGTCTGTTCTACAATATTCCCATCAGAGGACATTGTTCTTTCAAATAGAAAATTTATTGTTACAATAAAAATACACCCCCTTTCCACCAACATTCACTGTTCAGAAGACAAAGTGAATAAGCTTGGGGAATTTACAGTAATATACCACTGGGTCATTGTACCAAACTGAAAAGTAGGCTCAGTAGACTGCTATAGATGGTAATAAAGAAAGACTGCCTAAGGGAGGAAGCAGAACTGTTTGATTTGTTGGGGAGGGAAAGGTACATTAGTCTGGAGTGTGACAGCCAAATCTTAGACTGGGTTTGTATTTTGACTAGCTGGGGAGTTTGTCAGGTCTGTTATATTCACAAGCTCATAAATTTTTAGCTCTTACAGTACACCCAAAGTAATGAAGGTTTACATCACTCTGGGGAGTGTGCCATTTGGTCTGGGCTTTGTAAAATACTGTCCCAGTTCAGTTTTCAAAAGGATTAGTTGGAACCACTAGCAAAATGAGTTGCTCCTTTGTGAATGATGGGCAATGACCAAGAAAGAGTTTTTATGGCCCAAGAGAAATGCAGGCATGTGCATATTGACCTGCAGTATTATCTTACCCAAAGGGTTGCTAACCTGGAGATTAAGCAGATTGGAATTATTCTATTTTGGATGAAAGTGGAATATCAGATTTTATATTTACCTGAATTCTGTCAGTAACAATGGTTAAGGAAACAAAATCACTGTTTAACTTTTGATAAGTTAAATTTAGTCAACACTTGCAATTGATTAATGGTAATTTTGTTAATGCCAACACTATTCAAGTAGTGCTCCAGTGGTTTTGGAACTGCACCCAGAACACCTGTTACAATTGGTACTATCTTTGATTTCTTTTGCCATTCTACTTCTGTTTGCAGGTCTATTAGTTAAGCTAAGAAATAAGAGCTAAATGAATTCCAGCCAATGAGCTTTATGACTAAAGTTTCTGCCCTGGACTCCTCCAATTTAGTCTTTACTCTGTTTTATCACACCAGATAGCTTCATTCTAAATTATGAAATAAAGCATCAACCTAATTAAGAAAAGCATGCATTGCATAGGTACAGTATATGCTAGTAAAAATATTTTTTAATTGAACTATCTAAACGAGAATGCATTCTGATAAAAGTCCAAGAAAGTATCAAGGTTTCCATGTTACTGCAGAGAAAATCTTACTCTCATTCAACAAGGGCATCTGAAGCAAACATTATAATATATATTGAAAAAAATATATTATTGATTCTATGTGTACAGAATACCTTTATGAATTAGAGTGAGAGAGGTGATACTCTATATTAATTCATCAGCAACCAGGAATCTTATTATTCAAGTATTCTTCGGTTGCAGGTAGAGAACCCAATGGTCATAAGTAGTCTTTCAAAATCCTTTAGCAAATTTGTGAATAGAGAAATTCAGTGGAAAATATATCAATTTACTCCTAAGGTAGGATACCTTAGGGTAGGATTCCTATCCCTTCATATTCCAAGAGGAGGGTTCCTCATAGTGGTAACAGCAGTGCTGCTACTATAAAAAGGCTAGTGAGATAAGAAACATCCTACTGAAATTCTCTTTTAAACTCAGTGTTCCCAAAATGAGCACTGAATATTAAGGGAGATGAAAAGTGACTGGAAAAGATATTCTTTGTCCCTTTAATTCAGCATCTGATTAAATTTCAAAAGAAAAGGGAACGGGGAGGATTCCACCTAGTTCTTGTTCTCCCAATGCAATCATTGTTAGTCTCTCTTTCACAGCAGAGATCAGAAAGAATTGTGATTTCAAGAGTGTTATTCCTTCCAGAGCAGAAAGAAAAGGAAGAAAAGTCTGGTTACCTGATGAAATCAGAGGGATCACTTAGAATCTAAATATCACTGTATTTATTTTTAATGCTGCATAATGGGAGACAATAATGTCTTTAAGTAAGAATATAAGAGAAATAAAAAAATGGGATTAACAGAGCAACACATGATCTGGAAAATGGGAAGTGGGTAACAATAGTAGAAAGTGAAGGGAAGGGAAAGAGTAAGGAGAGTGATGAGTATAATGAGATCAAACAGCTCAGATCTTCCCTAAGCACAATGTGTGGCTGACATTCACAAAGATAAAGCATGCCTTGCTCAGTTGGCTTTTAAGAACAGAGTGTAGAATAAAAGTGAGAAAAGAAACAATAATAGAAAGCAGTCTGCTGTGAGGCCATTTATTTACAAAAGAAAAAAGAAAGTTTAAACTGATATCTTGTTCTGTCACATTAATTGTTCTGTCACAGTAATAGCTGTAATTGCAAGGGAAAATAAAACATCCTCACTTCATTGGATTTTGAAGTGGGGAGGATTTTTTGGTAACTGTGTGTGTGTATGTGTGTGTGTGTGTGTGTGAGAGAGAGAGAGAGAGAGAGAGAGAGAGAGAGAGAGAGAGAGAGTCCTGATGAACATAGAAGTGTCTGTTTTGAGTAAAGCAGTATTCATTTGTTTTAATCATCTTTTGAACTTAACAATAGGATTACCTTACAGTTTGTTTTTTTCCTAGATGCTTCTTTTAACACCAGCTACATATTTGCACACAAGTAAAATAATATTAATGTTGAGAGTTGAAAAGCAATAGGCAGAAAAAGGGGTATGTGCAACCTTGTTTCATCTCTAACAGAAATACTTTCTTCTGAAGAGATTTTTCTTTCTTTCTTTTTAAGTCCATTGGCTTTAACACATACATTTGTGCAAGGAACATGTATTTGATTTATTATGTGCCATCAAGTTGGTTCCAACTCTTATTAGGGACAGATCATCTTTTTCTCCTTGACCAACTGTCTCTAATCTGGTCTTTTAGGTCTTTCAAAATCACTGCAGCTGAGTCCACCCATCTTGTCTTTTTCTTCTCTTTCCTTCCAGTTTTCTCAGCAAAGATGTGTTATTAGAAGTTGATAAATAGTCACAGTTTTTGGCAGCACCTAGCAAACCTTGGCTGACCTCAGAAAGCTAAGCATGATTGAACCTAGTTAGTACTGGGATTAGAGACCACAGAGAAATCCAGGGCTGTAAATAGATAGAAAAGTTTTTAGAAAAACTGGAAGAAGGAAATGACAAATCACTTTTGTACTGTTGCCAAGACATGGGGATGAAATATTTATGTAATCACAGGAGCTAAACTCAACTCAAGAGAGATTTTACTTTTTTATTATTGCTCCTTGATGCATGATGAGGAAGTCTACATGTACAAAACCCTAGAGACTTTGCCATTCTGCAATAGCTCCTCTAGATTTCATGTTTCTTTTTTATAAAAAAAGATTAGTTTAATATATTAGCTCCTCCCAATTATTCTATTCATTTTTTAAAAGAATATACCTTGTTTATTTCAAAAGAAAACTAAATCACTCATCTGAGACTTCAAAATTACAATTAAATGGACTATTCCCAGTTTGCCCTTTCCTTTGAAACAGATTTTTAAAAATACAGCTATTTTAGACACAGTTCCCTAGATAAAACAGTACACTGAATGGGCGACAGAAGACATTGCAACAGTCATGACATTAAAGGAAGAAAAAGGCTTTTTTTCAGCAAGCAGATGAATTCCATTTAATATCACTATTTCATTATAGGGATCACACTACAATACATGGAGGTAGACTACATGTGGCCTGTGCATTCAATATGCCTTTCCATTTTTTATATCTGTCTATATCTATCTGTCTGTCTATCTCTAGCTCTATCTCTCTATCATCTCTCTATCTCTCTATCTCTCATCTTCTGTATGGTCAATAATCTGACTAAGAATCAATTAAAACTACATAGGCTTTCCCTTTACCTCAAAAGGAAATGATCCAGATAAAAAGGGTGCCAATCAATCTGGTTTATGAAAAGGAAAGTTAAATATATTAATTGAATATTTTAGGCAGGTATATTATACTTTGCTCAATGCCTTGTTTCTGATAAGATAAGATAAGATGATGAGATGAGATGAGATAAGATAAACTTTATTGTCATTTTTTTTTACTGTGGGCAAAATGGTACACATCAAAAATGAAATTTAGTTGCCCGGTCTCAAAGTGAAACACATACATGACACACACCTAAAACATACTATGTACAACATATGTATAGACCCACACCCCTACATATTCATAGCAAATAAATATTAAATACTGTCCATCTTGAGTATATAACGGAAGGAGGATGCTTGAGAGTTCACAAGGTTAATGTGTATGGAATGAAACGATGGCTGAATCTGGATATTCTGCTACGGATATCATGAAGCCTCCTCCCAGAAGGTAACAAGGAAAACAGGTCATGAACAGGAAGTGTAGTGTCCCAGGTAATCTTACGGACCCCGCTCAAGCAACGCTTCTGTGCTATGTCCTGGATGGGAGGGAGGGAACTGCTAATGATCTTTTTGGCCATTCTTACCACTCTCTGCACCGCCTTCCTGTCTGAAGCAATGATGCTTCCAAACCAGACTTTGATGCCTTATGACAGGATGCTCTTGATCGTTCTCCTGTCGAAAGTGTTCAGGACAGGGGAAGGAAGATGTGCCTTTCTCATGTGACGGAGAAAATGCAGGTGCTGCTGTGCCCGCTTCACCAGTGTCTCACTGTTGACTGACCAAGCCAGCCTACTTATTAACTGCACACCCAGGAATTTGATTCTGGTAACCATCTCCACAGGTGAATCATTTATGCACAGAGAAGTGTGGTTATGCCTTCCTTTTTTGAAATCGACAATGATCTCTTTGGTTTTTCTGGTATTTAAAACTAGTCTGTTTTCCTTACACTAGTTCACCAACCCCTCAACCTCCTTGCAGTAAGCTTCCACCTTGTCATCCTGAATAAGGCCCACTATGTTGTATGATCTGAGAACTTCATAATATGGTTGGTGGCAAACCTAGCACAACAGTCACGGGTCAACAGGATGAACAGCAGCGGACTTAAGATGCAGCCCTGAGGAGAACTTGTGCTCAAGAAAATGGTATTAGATGTATTTGTTTCAACTCGCACATATTGGGGCCTGTTGGTAAGAAAATCAAGAATTCAGTTGCACAAAGGAGTGTTTAAGCCTAAAAGGCCCAGTTTGTCTACCAGATACTGGGGAATGAATGTGTTAAGCACTGAACTGAAGTCAACAAACAGCAACACATGTGAGTATTTCTTTCCTCTAAGTGTTTCAAGCTCAAGTTCAGTTATGGATATTTGCTGCAAAAGCTGGATTCTCTGCCAGAATCTTTCTACTCTGCCTTATAGTTACTGCTCCACTGCCTACCTTCCTGGCATTCCTACACTGACCTCAGAGTCATGTTGGTAAGCACAACAGGGCTTGTGTCATGGCTTCAGGTTCCAAGATGTGTGTAGATCAGCCCCACTGGACACTGCCTGCAGGCTCTGAAACAAACATTAACATCTTACCACAAGGAGGTTGAGGGGTTGGTAAACTGGTATAAGGAAAACAGCCTAGTTTAAAATACCAGAAAAACCAAAGTGATCATTGTTGATTTCAGAAAAGGCAGGCACAGCCACACTTCTCTGTGCATTAATGATTCACCTGTGGAGATGGTTACCAGAATCAAATTCCTGGGTGTGCAGTTAATAAGTAGGCTGGCTTGGTCAGTCAACAGTGAGACACTGGTGAAGCGGGCACAGCAGCACCTGCATTTTGTCCATCGTATGAGAAAGGCACATCTTCCTTCTCCTATCCTTACTACTTTCTACAGAGGGACAATCAAGAGCATCCTGTCATATGGTATCACAATCTGGTTTGGAAGCATCACTGCTTCAGACAGGAAGACGGTGCAGAGAGTGGTGGCCAAAAAGATCATTGGCAGTTCCCTCCCTCCCATCCAGGACATAGCACAGAAGCAGGGTCCGTAAGATTATCTGGCACATTACACATCCTTTTCATGACCTGTTTTCCTTGTTATCTTCTGGGAGGAGGTTTCATGGTTTCCATAGCAGAACATCCAGATTCAGCCATCATTTCATTCCATACAGCATTAATCTTGTGAACTCTCAAGCTTCTTCCATTATATATTCAAGATGGACAGTATTTAATATTTATTTGTTACACATATGTAGGGGTGTGGGCCTATACATATGTTGTATATAGTATGTTTAGGTGTGTTTCATGTATGTGTTTCACTTTGTGAGCAGGCAACTAAACTTCATTTTTTGATGTGTGCCATTGTGCCCACAGTAAAAAAAAATGACAATAAAGGTTATCTTATCTTATCTTATCTTATCCTATCCTATCTAGGTCCCTCTTCATCCAAATAAGTGCACTTCATTTACATTTGGCATCCAAAACAATATGGGATCTGAATATAAGAGAAAAACCATCCAAGGCAAGTACATAAAGCATAGATCTATAGAGTAACAGGTTATAAAATATGTGCCCTTTTCAAATGGATTGTTAGTGAGCAGAATGAGATAAATGAGGGTTTATGATGCTCAAGGTGACATAATGCAAAAATTGGTGGTACATGTACATCTTTAAAAAAAGTCTGAGTACACTGGATGGAATCCACTAAGTGATGCTTATGAGCAATCTCTTATTTCAGACTTAACCCAAGTACATTGCATTGCATAGGAAACATGGGTAAGGGATCACAACAGTGTGATCTGAGCTGTGTACTTAGCAACAATGCCAATGCCAGTGCAACATCTAAAAAAGCACATTTGCTCATAATTGTGTGATATCTGTCTTAAAATAAAAGACACATGATACTTTCCTTGTGTTTAATAGAGCATACGAAAATTTATTAAAAGAAAGGAAAATGGAAAGCAATTTCTTTATAGCAATAATGAATGAAATTCCCATGATCTTTATTGCAGCCATTGAGAACCACAATTCCATTTCTCCACACATTCCAATTCTGGGCTATTCGATTTTAATTGTCCACTAAAATTACAATCTTTGATTTTAGTGATTTAGAACGCATAGGCTGCCTTTCCACCAGAGGAGCAGAGCTTAATCTGTAGATTTAATACGCATTTCCTCTTCACTTACAGGACCTTTAAAAAGATTGTAAATATTTGCAAAGCTCCAGGAGTTCTCATCCATGGATGGTTACAATAAAATCACTGAAAATAACTGCTATGACCCCAATTCCCCAATCAGCTCATCACCATCAGGGACCAGCACGAAAATTGTTCAGCTCTGTAAATAAAACGGTCTATAAGGACATGCAACCAAGGACAGCTTGTGAAATTATTGCTGTACCAATTGATGAAATAATCTATGGGCATATTTTAATATATTTTCCATTGAATTCATCTTTGTTTATATACTTGATGTTTTTGAGTAGTGCAATAAAAAAGATGGAAGACAATATGAGCCAAGAGGGAAGGAAGTTGAATAATAAAACTGCAGTTATTAATGATCTGTCCTGCTTGGTGCAATAAGACCCTGACAGCTGTCAGATTTCAGACACATCAGATCCCTTGTGAAATGTAGTGAGAATATCACAGGGCTTTTATAATTCTCAGGCAGTTGCAAAGGTCCAACCTTGGAAGTCTGACAAGCCCAGCAGAGTTATGAATTGTTTAGCAATATAGCACAGGACTGTATTTGACAAAGCAGAGGTGATTTTACTTGGAGCAGTATATGTCCTTCCTGTTTCCTTAACATTAGAGCATTCAACTCTTTGCACAGTTGTTGTCCTCAGTTAAAGCTGCCACCAAATGTTGTACAAAGCATTATGTTAAAGTCAATCTGAGAAGCGTCTCCAAGTTTAATGTCTGAAAAGTATTAAGGAAAGCCAAGAGAGGCTTTTAAGAAGAAACTGGACAGCCATTTGTCTGAAATGATATAGAATATTCTGCTCAAGCAGGGAATTGGACTAGAAGACCTTCAAGGTTCCTTCCAATTCTGTTATTCTATGTTCTAAGAATCTAAGAATTGTAAACATTGTTCCAAAGTTAAGATTATCCATCCCACTTAGTTACTTGGCACATACATTCTAGATAACTTATCTGGTGTTAAATACCAGTGATACATCCTTTTGTAAAAATTTTCTTTTAAGTTATAATTTAGTGTGAATTTTAAGTTTTTCATCCACATATTCTCCCATTGATCAAGCATCACACTGCACATGAAATTCCTTGCCAACTGAATCATACAGTGTTTTACATGTTCCCTTTCCAAATTCAAATTTAATAACACTTTGTAGACCTTAGCAATAATCTGACCATCACTACCACATAGTGGGATTTCCAATTCATTTTTAATGAAGTCAAACCCATGACTTTTTTATCTAATTTAAATCTTTCTTTCATTTGTAGGTATGTAAACCAATGGCAGATGGAACCTTTTGATTCTAATTCTTTCTTGGACTTGAGGGCAAGATCATCAAAATTAAAAGATAATATTTTACCAAAAGTCCACCAGTCTGGCTTCACTGCCATTTCTTTTCTGAAAAAGGCTTCTTGAGATTAGGGTTATTTTACATTTGTTCCAAACTCTTAGTAAGGCACGTCTAATAAAATGATTATTAAGTCAACATTTACTTTAACTTTATCATACCATAAATAACTGTGCCAACCAAACCTTAATTCATGGCCTTCCAAATCTAGTAGGCTCTTATTCTGGAGGTTCATCCATTCTTTTAGCCAGACCAGACAACATGCATCAAAATATAATTTCAAATTTGGTAAACCCAAAGATTCCAATGCATTCTTAAAGTTTTCAAGGTAGTGAAAATTAAATCACAGATTTAAACCTGCATATTGCCAAAATATGCATTCCTGTTGAGATACTGTAGGAAGCACAATATAAAAAGTTAATCAACATCCTGTTCCTTATAGAGGTCATATAGATACTTCCAGGAAGCTCACAAATAGACTGTGAACTTGATGTAGTGATTTGGAATCTACAAATTAGTTATTATAGCAAACAGACAAAGACAGACCAGTTTCCATGAATTTACTTACTCTGTTATGCCATCCAAATTTACGGCCATTGTGGCTAGAAATTGTGGCTAGTTAAATACCTTTGGTCATCTTCACTTGCTTCAGGCCCCTTTTACTTGGAACCAGAAAAATAAAAAAACTATTAATAGCCTAGCTGAAGATGGCATGATAGTGGCAAATATTTTTCCAACTTTCTAGAGTATATTATAGTCCTCAGCTTCTAAAGCAAAGTGGCACTTGGAATGAATTATGTGGAAAAACATCTAGCATTAATATTTCCCAGTAATAAATTTCTATTATTTTGTTAGTTGTGGAGTCCAAATAATTCATAATAAACCACAATCTAACAAACTGAGCTAAGAGGGAAGGAAAACCATGGCCTGTGAAGCAAATAATAAAGAAAAAATGGGAGGTATAGTAACTATACAGGAGGTTTTCAAAATTTAGATTGATTTAAATTTTATGATGGAAATTAAGAATGTTATCCACACCAAACTATATTTTTACCCCTTAAACAATATTTATAGTGCAAATAATAATATAAATAAAACATGAATATCAAAATAATGTAATAAAAATAAAAATAGAATGCTGGCAAGGAAAAGTATTGTATGATCAATTTCTAAAAAAGATTGAGGAGAAAGTGGATAAAGATAAAACTTAGCAATGGCTTACAAGTGGAACATTAAAAAAAGAAGCTGAAGGATTGATTTTGGCTACACAAGATCAATCTATTCAAACTAATATAGTCAAGGCCAGAATTGAAAAATCATCAAATCACTCAAAGTCTAGACTGTGGAAAGAGAACAATAGATCCTATATTAAATTCATGCAAGAAGATTGCACAAACTGATTATAAACAACAACATAATGCAGTCACCAAAATGATTCGGTGGAACATTGGAAAAAGTTATCATGTGCCAGTAATGAAAAACTAGTAGGAACATAGAATTGAAAAAGGTAATCAAGAATGAGCAGGTTAAAATATTGTAGGATTTCGAAATATAAACTGATAAAGTCTCAGCTCATAAAACACCAGATTTAACTGTTATTAAAAAGAAGAAAGTGTGGATAATCGATTTGGCAATGCCAGGAAAAAGTAGAAAAGTAGAAAAAGTAGATTTGAAGAACATCACAAAATACTAGGATCTGAAAATAAAATAAAAATTCAATAAAAATTGAAAATTTAGCCAAGGTGGATGCCATACCAAAAGCTTTTGGACAATACTTACAAAATGTGCATACTGACAAAATTTCCATCAATTGTAATTGCCAAAGGCCATTCTGCTTGGATCCACACATGTACTTCAATGATTCATTACAATATCTTCTTGGGAAGAACTCGATACTTATGAAATCCAGCACTATCTAAAGAATGTCTATGGAGATTCTCAGTCATCCAGGTCATAGAATGACCTTGGATGAGAAGCGAAATGTCTTCAAAGAAAGATCACGTGAAGTATTAATACCACTTTACAATGCCTTGCTAAGGCCACACTTGGAATACTGCATCCAGTTTTGGTCACCACGATGTAAAAAAGATGTTGAGACTCTAGAAAGAGTACAGAGAAGAGCAACAAAGATGATTAGGGGACTGGAGGCTAAAACATATAAGAAATGGTTGCTGGAATTGGGTATGTCTAGTTTAATGAAGAGAAGGACAAGGGGGGACATGATAACAGTGTTATAACTAATCAAGGAGAGAAGCAATCTAGAACTAATAACTAATAACTAATCAAGGAGAGAAGCAATCTAGAACTAAGGAGGAACTTCCTGACAGTTAGAACAATTAACCAGTGGAACAACCTGCCTCCAGAAGCTGTGAATGCTCCAACACAGGAAGTTTTTAAGAAGAGACTGGACAGCCATTTGTCTGAAATGATATAGGGTTTCCTGCCTGAGCAGGGAGTTGGACTAGATGACCTCCAAGGTCCCTTCCAATTATTATTATTATTATTATTATTATTATATTATTATTATTATTATTATTGGATCATCACACAGTCAGCCAGATGTTCAGACTGGATTTGGCATTTTGTCTACCTATCGAGTCCTTACCCAGGACCTGGGATAGGCAGATATGGATGTTTGATGGTATTACAGGTATCATCGCAGGATGGAAGCAGTTCCTAGTACGGCCGCCTTTTGCAATTGACTAATAGCAAATTTGTTAATGCCTATAGTGTTCAAGTGGTGCTCCAGTTGTTTTGGAATTGCACCCAAGGAGCCTATTACTATTGGTACTACCCTTGCTTGCTTTTGCCACAGTCTTTCTATTTCTATTTGTAGGTCTTTGTATTTTGTTATCTTCTCCAGTTCTTTCTCGTCTATTCTGCTGTCTCCAGGCACTGCCACGTCCACTATCCAGACTTTTTTGTCTTTCTTATCGACAATTGTTAAGTCTGGGGTGTTATGTTGCAGGTGCTTGTCTGTTTGAATTCTGAAGTCCCAGAGCAGTTTAATTTTATCATTTTCTATGACTTTCTCTATTTTATGATCCCACCAGTTTTTGCTTACAGGCAAATGATATTTTTTGCAGATCTTCCAATGCACCATTGTTGCTACTTTGTCATGCCGCTGCTTGTAGTCAGTCTGTGCAATCTTCTTGCAACAGCTTACCAGGTGGTCCACTGTTTCTTCAGCTTCTTTGCATAGGCGGCACTTACTGTCTGTTGCTGTCTTCTCAATTTTGACATCCTCATCATCATAATCATCATCATCATTATTATTATTATTATTATTAACAAGAAAGTCCAGTTGCCTCATGAAAAAAGCATCTTTGGGACTATCTAAAGAACTGGTAGCTGCAATTTCACAATGTTGTGCATATAATGATAATGTTCCCGCATTAGCCAAAAATAGTTTAGTGCACTTTATAATAAGACACTTTTGCCCTTTTTGTTTGAATCTCTGTTTTTTCTTGCTATGGAACACCAAGCTCCACTTGCAGGGCTTGCCTAATAAAACATCATCACAATGTAAACTCTGCAGCCTCTTTTGTCTCCCTGTGCACAGACCCTGAAAAGCAACGGACATAGCTTTGAATAAAAAATGATGCTGTTGAAATGCAGAGCGGCAACAATCCTGGAGATTTAATAAGAGGAACTGTAATTCCTCTCAATTCTGATATACTTCACTTGCTTGTGGTTTTATCTTTTCTGGCATTCTGATATCCAATTCCATTTTCCATTGACCTTCAGCACTTCTAGTGCCTGTCAACCGGCTTGTGCTGACACCAGAAACAGCTAGTACCTTTCTGCTCTGCATAACAAGGAGCTCTCACTGGTATCTGATTGTTATGATTATTGGCAATCTGCTGTTTTCTGGGTCCATCAAAACCTTCCGATGGGTTAAGGAATTTTAGCTGCATTTATGGAAATACAGTGATAATATTAATATTCAGACAGGACTGATCTAACAACTTCACCAAAACTCCAGTTTTTTTCCATTCTAAAGGAAAACTGAAGGAAACTTTCTAAGCCACAGTTAATGTATCTGTGTAATTGCTGCCACAGTCAGGCTGTTTTGGATTGTTCAGAGATTCACCCCTAAATGCTAATAGTGTTACCCATGAGTTTGCTTCTCCATTTACCTCATATTATTATATATGTTCTGCTCTTTTGTTTAACGTTATTTCAAAATACGATTCTACATTTAATTTAGAAAAAGAGAACAAACTGAGGTAATGGATTGACTGGTATAGTTCCCTAAATTTCACACTTGAAACCTGAATGGTTTTTAGGTAGATAGACTATTCTGAAGGTAAATTATAGCAGGAGTACTTGAGTTACTACTGCACTCAGACATGTAGTTGAATCAGCTACTGGATAAGTGTTATTGAAGAGCTAGAGTTAGAGAAAGGTAGTGAACTGGAGAGATCAATGTGGAAAATAAATAACAAAAGGGAAGCTGGCATGCTAATTGCTAACCTCCAACATATTTATCTTTATTACAAAAAATATTTCCCTGTTCCACTCACCAGAAGCATCCTTTGGAAATGAAAATGATAGGAAGATACAATTCAGTGACTGATTTAGAATATCCCCCAAGTAAAAATAAAGTTAATCTTCAGTGATAGAGAACACAGGAGTATTTAAAGGGGGCTGAAGGGAATAGCAGCATCTGCTTGTCTTCTCATAAGTATTTTATGACTACTTACTATGGCAGCTGTTTTGTACTATCACACATGCAAAAGTTGCTCAACCACAGTTCATTCAAAGAAGCTATGAAGAGCCAACATACAGCAAGAGAAGGAAAAAGAGAAACTTTGTCCTGATTTGCTGGTGCACTGGAGCTGCCCCAACAGGTCCTGGAAATATGTGACTGATGAATGGCTATAATTGGTCTTGTTGTTTGTAACTATGTGGATCTATACTAAGACAATTAGACCCTTAATTTGTTTGCTCCTTGCCTCTCCACTGTTGCAACTTGGCAGTTAAATTTCAGCAAAGTTTTGTCTAGTCCTTGCTGCTTTCCAACATATGCTGGATTTTAGAAATCTTATCTCTGTGCAGGTACTTTGACTTTGATCATTTGTTTGAAGAAACAAGGCATAGAAATAATAGTTATATTTAAATACTGAGTTATCCCCAAATTTGGAACTTTGTAAACATTCCAACTAGTTCAAATCTTACTCCAGAGCTTTCTGAATGTCGAGTATAGATTGCCCCACCACAAATCTTCTCATAATTGTCTCAAAACCAGCAACATGCAAATATGAATCTCCTCCAGTTTTTCAGAGACACCTAGACAAAAGCACAACCTTAATTAATCAAATTAAATCAGCAAGACATTTCCCATTATCCCCTTTTAGTTCAAACCAGCTTCCATAATGACAACTGATGCAAGAATAATTAAACCAAGGCAGGCTGTAGGGAAGAATAGAATAATATACTGTATTTAGAGTTTGAAGATAATTAATTAATTTTGGAAAGTTATTTATGTATATTTATATATGTAAATTAAAAATTAGTTATTCTAAGCAGGAAACTTATTCTAGTATTTGTTTTGCTACATGGTCATAAAATGGCAGGGCAAAATAAGTTTTAAAACATCAGTAAACTTTGCATCAAAGTTGTTGAACAATTGCATTCATATGTTGTTGCAATGGTAAAAATGTGATATGGTAAAAATGTAATATGATACATGATTGGCCATAGTTCTCCAAGAATTCAGAGAAGCATCTCCCCCAGTCCTACTACTAAAGTCAATAACTTCAGAAAACTTGCATGGCTACATTCTTGCTTGCATACTTGCTAGCTTGCCTACATTCTGAGCATAACATACTATAGTAACCTTGAATATATTAGTTGGAAGGGGGGAAACAGCCTGTTTGACAAGGGAAAGAGAAGTAATGTAAATCTCAATCTAGTATGATGACCTTGATCTTTTGAATAATGCCTATGCAATGCTAAAACAAAAGTTAAACCCGTGTGCTTTATGTGATTGTATAGATAAGTGGGTATGAATGTATATACACAAACACACACACACACACACACAAGCAATTTTCATGAGATTTCATTTTTTCTATGTGAGATCTCACAAGGTATCAGGAGTGATTGTCCACAAACAAATGAATAAATAAACATACTAGCCAAAAAGGTGATCATCTCTGCTGCATTTATGTGGCTATTTAGTATAAGCCCATATTTTCCTCTGCGGTGAAATACGTGAAGAAACAAGTTACTGCAAAAAGACTATATAGCAATATATGAATGAAGTACACAGGCTCCCAGAAAGCTACCCTTTTCCACTGCCTAGTTGATTTGTCCCTCAATGTTACTATCATCAGCATAACTGGGGAGAAATATTGCTTGAATCAAATTTATTGCAAGAAGAACTGATTAAATGTTGCCCGTCTCCAGTGATTGGAATCAAGATTACAGTTTCTCTACCACTGACACAAGTAAGATTTCAAAGTATTTGATTTTGGTAGATCTGAACTTGTTAGCTGAACTGGGCTCTGTTGAATTAATGATTGTTGACAGAGAAGTCTATGTGAAAGTAAATTTTAACAATGGTGGTTGTAGGATGGACTGAATAAAGTATGTAAGGTCATGTGAAGAACAAACCAGCAAATAGCTTTATACAAACACCAACATTTTTCATACTTGCTAGGCTGAGCCAGCAAACCTCTCATCCTATTGCCAAGTAATTGCCAAGCCATTGGCATTTATTCAGTACAGCTCTAAAAAAAATATTAACAAGCTGCTATAAAACACGACCATTGCCTGTGAAGCTTCAGGGGGGGTAGAAAGATCTGAGCTGTCTACAAGAATCTATTGCTATTGTGCATTGCTCTAGAAAGTTCATTGCTCAAATGCTATCACAGGAGTACTGTATTTATCACTTCAGATGTGCATTTGACCCAGATCACTCATTAGGGAGAAATATATTGTACTGGCTGCAATGAACTTTGTTTGAATCACAAACCATAGCATGACTGTGTGGCCTGGAAAACAGATTGATCCAATTACATGCACTGTGTTTTCTCTATTAAATTGGGACCCTTAAACTGAAACATATTAGAAAATTAGCTCTTGCTACATAATTGGATAGCATAGGAAGATAACTGGCTGCCTGGTTTGAATGGGTGGAGGTCCTGTTTCATTTCTAATTTCCAGTTTCCTGGTCTGTTCCTCCAAAGTTTATCCTCAGTCAAGAGTGGTAAAGAGTTCTGTTGACTTTTCCAAATACATAAGAATGAATGATAAAAGTTCAAAATTCTCCCATTGTGCATTTCAGCTGCTAAGATATAGGCAAAATTTCTAGAAGAAATAGGATGTGATATTATCATTCATCGCACAGTCAGCCAGATGTTCAGACTGGATTTGGCATTTTGTCTACCTATCGAGTCCTTACCCAGGACCTGGAATAGGCAGATGTGGATGTTTGATGGTATTACAGGTATTGTCGCAGGATGGAAGCAGTTCCTAATAAGGCCGCCTTTTGCAATTGACTAATAGCAAATTTGTCAATGCCAATGGTGTTCAAGTGGTGCTCCAGTTGTTTTGGGATTGCACCCAAGGAGCCTTTGACTATTGGTACTACCCTTGCTTGCTTTTGCCACAGTCTTTCTTTTTCTATTTGTAGGTCTTTGTATTTTGTTATCTTCTCCAGTTCTTTCTCTTCTATTCTGCTATCTCCAGGCACTGCCACGTCCACTATCCAGACTTTTTTGTCTTTCTTATCGACAATTGTTAAGTCTGTGGTGTTATGTTGCAGGTGCTTGTCTGTTTGAATTCTGAAGTCCCAGAGCAGTTTAATTTTATCATTTTCTATGACTTTCTCTATTTTATGATCCCACCAGTTTTTGCTTACGGGCAAATGATATTTTTTGCAGATCTTCCAATGCACCATTGTTGCTACTGTGTCATGCCGCTGCTTGTAGTCAGTCTGTGCAATCTTCTTGCAACAGCTTACTAGGTGGTCCACTGTTTCTTCAGCTTCTTTGCATAGGCGGCACTTACTGTCTGTTGCTGTCTTCTCAATTTTGACTTTGTATGCTTTTGTCCTTAAGGCTTGGTCTTGTGCAGCCAGAATTAGTCCCTCGGTCTCTTTCTTCAATTTTCCTGCTCTTAGCCATTGCCAGGTTTTATTATTATCTGCTTTCCCAGCTATTTTTTTCATGTATTGGCCATGTAGTGCTTTGTCTTCCCATGCCTCTATTCTGTTCTTCAGTTGGTCTTTCTTGTAGGCCAGTTTGGTCTCTCCAGTAGTTAGTAAGCCTTCCTGATATACTAATTTCAGTGCATCTTCATCATTGTTCTTCAGATATTCTTCCAAAGCCATTTTTTCTTCTTCAACCATCTGATGTACTTGTAGCATTCCACGCCCACCTATTTGCCTTGGTAGATAAAGTCTATCAATGTCACTGCGTGGATGAAGAGCGTGATTCATTGTCATTATTTTTCTGGTCTGCCTATCCATTGCTTTTAGTTCTGCTTGAGTCCAGTCCACTATTCCAGCTGTGTACCTAATGACTGGGATTGCCCAGGTGTTGATTGCCTTTATGGTATTTCCTCCATTGAGTTTGGACTTTAAGATCTTCTTCACTCTCTTGATGTATTCACCTCTAATCTTTTTCTTGACTTCAGTGTGCTTGATGTTGTCAGCTTGAAGGATACCCAAGTATTTGTAGTACTCTTCCTCATCCAGACTCTTAATGTTATTTTCGTGGGGCATCTTGATTCCTTCAGTTTTCACTATTTTTCCTTGTTTGATAGTAAGTGTGGCACATTTGTCCAAGCCAAACTCCATTACAATATCTTGGCTATATATACGGACAGTGTTGAGCAGTGATTGTTGTTATTATTATTATTATTATTATTATTATTATTATTATTATTATTATTATTATTATTATTATATGTCTTAAATCCTGATCTTGGAATAGGCATTCTTGTGACAACAAAGATGTTGTTTCCATTAGAAAGACTAATGAACATGGGATTGGAATGAAGTTAGCTTGGGGTTCATTATACTATCATACAAATATTGTCCTAATCAATGTAGAAGTCCATCTGATGAATACAGTTCCATGGTAATTTTTCCTTCTCTCCTACATCAAATTTAGAACAATTATATTAATACATTGTACATTTTCTGTAATTTTCAGTTACCCCCTATTGATCAAAGTTTTTCACTTAGAAAAAAAATGGAAAGAAAAACCAAATAATAATGGGGAAGGGGAACACCCTAATCTGTGAAAAGGAGAACTTCTTAATTGCCCAGCCCCTATAGGTACTAACCTTGATGACTGGTAACTGTGACAACATCCTTTGAGTCTATGTCTGTTTGTCTATATCTGCACTTTTTTTACAAGTAATGGCATCAACAGCTGCAAATTAGGTTGCCAGTTCTTCCACAAGACCTAAGGAAGGTGTCTATGTCATTATAGATAGAAGATTTGTGAATAAAAATATAGCAGGCTCACAATGCTTGTCAAATGATGTCACATTGCTATAAAAAGAATGCATACAAATAAATGTTGATTCTTTGGCCACCATTATTATTTATTAAAGGCAGCCAACGTTTGAGATTTGCCAATATACAATATCTCTCTGGTCTCTTGAAAATGGCACTAAAACTTCATGGTCTGGAAACAAGTCCACAGCACAATTTTGGATGTGCAGCTTATTCATAGCATGGCATTTATAAGCCTTTTGTGCCTTTAATAATTGTAGTGAGAAAGCTATTGGTCTTGTATGAATAAAGTAAGCTGCTACAAAACCATGCAGCGCAAATGAAAGAGCAGAAAGTGAATATCACAGCATTTTCTGCCTAACTACATCAAAAACCATGAGAAAATATTCGTTTTGAGCCAAGAGACCTAGTTTTGGTCAGTGTAAGTAAATGAATATCACAGAATAGAGAGATTCACTATAGTTAAATTGAGGTACTGGAAGACAACAAGAAAAAGAAAGCTGAAGACTCATCTTCAAGAAGAATAGTAGAGCAGCAAGATTACAGTAGCAAGATTACTGGTGGGTCAATATTGGAAGAAGGATACTCTGCCTTCTTTAGAAGAATGGGTATTTAAGGTTTCTAATTTAGCAGAAATGGCTAAAGTTTCTGCTTATTTAAAGGACCATTCACAAGAGAGATATTTTAACGTATGGAGAAGATGGATAGAATATGTTCAGAAGAAATATGGAACTACAAAGTTTCACTTATTCTATGAGTAATGATTTTGTTTATAAACTTATGATGTTAAAGTCTGAAGAGAGTTAAGGGTTTTTATGATTTTGTTCATTATATAATTAGTAAACTTAAATAGATTATGTTTAATATGTTTGCATAATCCTGTATTTTGCTCTGGGAAGTCGGGGGAAGGGGGGTGGGGGAGGGGGGTGGGGGGTGGATGGGTTGAAGTTTAAGTAGTTCAGATAAAGTAGAAATAGTCTTATTGTATATAATATTAATGTTTTAATTTTGAGAGAGGAACTGCTTGGGCATTTCCCCTGGACCGCATCAAGCCCTCTTGAAGAAGGTGAGAAGTAAGTAGGAAGGTGGAGGTGAAGGAGGAGAGGGGGTGAGTGAAGAAAAAGAGGGGAAGAAGTAAGTTGGTTTGAGGTGGGATGAGGTTTGGGGGGAAATGGGCGGGCAAGACCGAATGTGGTGTGTATCAATTTGTTTTATTTTTTATCTGAAGTATTTGTAAGATGGTTATGTATTGTAAAATTGAAAATAAAAATTTTTACAAAAAAAAGAAGAGTAGTAGAGCCCAAACTCTGTTCACAATTTATATTAGACAGAACAGCTAGAGGAAGCCTGCATGTACCCTCTACACTGAGCATAACACATTGTGTTATAACACATAACACATCTGTGTTGTAATAGTTAAGGTGTGAACTGGCATCAAGGTGACCAAGTTCATTTCCCTTCTCAGTCATGGAAGCTCACTAGATGACTTTGGGCCTCTGTCAGCCAAACCTACCTTGCAGCATTGTTGCTGTGGAGAGAACTAGAAGCACAACGTATACTACCTTGAGTTCTGGAAGGGAAAGTATGGTATAAATATACCAACAACAGCAACAACAACAAATTGATGGTGCCCTTTACAGGGGCAAGAATATAGTTCTTAGAATTCCCAGCTAGCATGGCCCACACATTGGAGAAGACTGCCATAACTCTGTTGCGTGGCCTATCACTGTTGCAACAGAGGGTCAATGTGGAGAAACTCTGTACTATTAAAATTGACCCTTCTGAAATATATAATTGAAGGTCCCATTCCTCCCTCCTTCCTTCTCTCTCTCTCTCTCTCTCTCTCTCTCACACACACACACACACACACACACACAAAACACACACACACACACATACACTGTCTGGAATTTCTTTTTTTCCCCATGTTTTTAATCCATTGTCTTTTCCCCAATTATGTTTCATGGAGTTTTTTCTTTGTTCTTTACTCATATATTTTGTGAACTGATTGTCACAGCAATCCAGATTGTTTTGAACTTAAAACTTTTACATCTAAGAAACATTAACAACCTGAAGAGACGGCTTCCTCCAGGTCTCATCCCTTCTCAGTTATTGCCTCTCTTCTCTGGAATGCCATTCTCCCTGATACCCATATTGGCCCCAATCCTATTAGTTTTTATTTTCTCCCCAAAATCATGCAGTTCTTGTCTGTTCTAATGGGCCTTTGGAGATTGAGAAAGTTATTTTGGTTTTTCTTGATGTGGATGGCATTTCTCAGGACATAGGATATTATTTATATTGTTTTATTATTTTGATATATTTAAGTTTTAATTGTATTACTGTTTCAGGAGGTCTATAAGCCATTCAGACTCACAGATGATTAGAGCAGCATATAAACCCAGTAAAATATTACATAAAAAAAATAAATGCCCACTGCAATTATTTCATTTGTCATTTTTTATCTGTTTCCCACAGTCTATTCTGGAAGTGATAAAGAGATTTGTGCTAGATCTCCAAGCAGACACATGTTTTGCATTCAGGAATGATAAAAGAACCCTATCTTTTTCTCTATTACCTTCTTCTGTTCTTTTGCTCCACCCTCTCAAATAAAAATGCTGTACTAGAACCCATAAATGTCTATACACACGGCACAAATATCAGCAGAATTGCTCAAGATGGTATGTAAAAATGGATTAGCAGAATTGATTTTACAGAAGAAATGATGATGGAATAATGTTTCTTGCAACAGTGCTTTCTAATAGGCAATGAAGATCAATCCACACAAAACAACATTTTCATTATTTCATTAATGAAATAATAATTGGGGGAGCCACTCATAACCAGCTGCCTAAGTCTGTTGGCCCACTCTGCCTGATGGTAAAGCAGAATTGTTCCTTGACTGTATATTCCATCAAATAAAACTGTTCATAGATTCATCACTGTACATTTTGTTAATAAATGAGAGGGAGAAATATGGATGCTGTAGGAAATCACTTTTCCAAAGAATCTAGTAGAGATTATATGTAGGTTCTGAAAAGTACAATTCCCACAAAAAATACATTCTTAGAGACACTGCAAAGGGTGGGGAGATTTGCTTTGCTTTGATGCGTTTTTTTTCCCCTACATGACAGCAAATTAGTATCATGTTCTTCAGAATTGAAGCTGAGGGAAGAATCAGTCTTTCAGTTCCCACATAATGTAGTTCTAGCAGATAAATGGGGAGAGAGTGAGTTGGGATGGCAACTTGATTATGAACTATAAAACAAAAATAGACAGTGATTCTAATTATACATTTAGTATTAGTATAATTGATTTGGTCCTTAGATTAGGAAAAATGAGACCCTTGTGCCTAATAATATGGAAGAGAACACTGAAGGAAGTAGCTATGCTGCAAAACAAACAAGTTGCTTCCATCAAAAGAGGGAACTCTTGGGGAAGATGGTTGTATTTTATATGTGAGGTGCTCAAAATAATTTGAAATCTTAAGAGCATGGAAGGTACTACCTGTCCAACAGAAAGAGGATTACTCTCTTTATTTGCCTTCCTCATGATGTGTGTAGTTTGGCAGCTGGATTGTAATTCTCTGGCTACAAATGGTCTACTTTTATTGAACATAGCTGGAGGAGCATAAAATCTACACCTCTGTTTCTGTATGTGGAAAAAAATTATAATAAAATATTCATAGAATAGAATAGAATAGAATAGAATAGAATAGAATAGAATAACTTTGAATGTACATTCAATAACTTTGAATGTACACTAATCAGCATACAGTAAAATGAAATTACATTGCATACAGCCCTCAAAGGATCACCACCTCCAATATACACTATGTAAATATGACAAAAATAAATAAATACAGAATTATGCTTATACTCACATATATATTATATTATATTATATTATATTATATTATATTATATTATATTATATTATATTATATTATATTATATTATATTATATATGTTATATTATATATGTCATATTATATATGACACAGAGAGACAACACAGTCTTACCTTCTTACCTTTACCTCTGGAGTTGCTCATGTACAGCTTGTGCAAACCACAGCATCTTTTAACAGGGGATTATGTTTTGCCACTTGTATATTGTTAGCTGCACAGCTGGAGCTTAATAATATCATTATAGTTGCTAAGAGGAAAGATTCAAACACTCTTTTGATTCCCGTGTAAGATGTGTGAGCATTGCTCCCTAAAGATGGTACAGCTTGTCAAGAGCTTTTAGTTTCAAGCCATGCTTCTGAGGACTGCACAGAAGAGAATCACCCAGCTGTCTTTACAGTAAGCATTGGTTTTCACTGCTATCTCAGTTCATGTGGAATAATTATCTGGGACTTCAAATTGGACTTGAGCTTTTGTTCTTTTGGATTAGTACCATTGATACCATTTCACATCATGTTTTCTAAGGGCTTTTCTACTTGAACTAATAGACTCCAATATGTAAAATATTCAGAAATGAAACTGCTTATCTAGATTTCAATCCTTTCCTCCAGATTTCTGTTCAGACTTACCCTTGATTGGTAGATTTCCCTTCTTGTTTATCTTGACTATAAAAAGGAAGGGAGGGAGGGAGGGACGGAGGAAGTTCAGGCAGGGACAAGTCTTACCATTTTTTTTTTCATTTTTCGTATCATTTGGAATAGAAGGGAAAGGTTGTTTACATATATTTCAAAAAAAAGCAGTAAACCTTTTCACTGTTTCTGCCCCAGTGCATAATAACCAAACGAGTGGAGATGTTTTTCTACAGCAGGCAATTTTGTTAAAACCATTTGAGTCAACACAAGTCAGACACCCCACTTTTGATAAAAAGCAAAAATAGACAAATAGGGGAGGTCAAAGTAGCATAGTATACATTCCTGCCCTCTAGAAACTGTGCTCATGCTGGTGCAAACTACTGTTATGCTAATCAGTCTTAAGAGAATTAAAGTTTACCTCCTATGAACATTGACAACCAAAAGCTTCTGCCTATAATAAGGTGAAGTTAAAATGAGCCTTACTGGAGCACATACTCACATTTCCAACAGCAAACAACAAACTCTGGAAACCTACTAATAATCAAGTTCTACAAGGTAGTTAATGGCAAATTTTAGCTATTATCTCTAGCAATGGGCTTTCAAGTGCATATTTTGGATGTATACTTCATTGCCATGGATATATTTAGGCACCATAAACTTAGCTAATATTTCTTTAAAGTCATCCAGATTAATGACCATCACTAGATCTTATAGCAACAAATTCTACTAATGGATTGCATACTGCTTCAGAGAATCACATTTTTTTCTGGTTGTGAGTGTCATAATGTAATCTTCCTGAGTGCCCAACCTCCAACACTGTCTGGAATCTTAAGGAATTTCTAATAGTCCTGGGAAGGTCAACATCCTGCAAGCCCTCATTAAAGATTTGACTGCTTTTAAAATTATGAGTTCTCAAACTACTAAGATTTCAGTCATTTAAGCTATGTTCATCTGTAGTTATATAGGGCAGGGGTCTTCAAACTTGGCCTTTTTATGACTTGCGGACTTCAGCTCCCAGAATTCCACAAGTTGAAGTCCACAAGTCATTAAAGGGCCAAGTTTGAAGACCCCTAATATAGAGTCTCCTGCTTGAGCAGGGGATTGGACTAGAAGACCTCTGAGGTCTCTTCTATCTCTGTTATTCTATGTTCTGTATTTTAAAAAAAAAATAGTAACAGATCATGGGTGCCCTATTGGCCATTTCTGCCCTAAACAAGCATTTCTTTTTCCTAATCAATGATTTGAATATAAAATGAATGCTTAGCCAAATATAGGAAAGCCCATTTTTAATTCATTGTACATTTTAGGTTGGATGTTGATATATCTAAAAACCCATATTTTAGATATTATAACCATTAATGAATATAAAATATGAATCTGAGTAGGATAGGAAGCTGTTTAAGCATCATACATACCCACTCTGTTGGGAATAAAGACTTGGCTCTTGTTCAAATCTTGTGATAAACTATTTTAGATGTATCAATATGTTCTAGTAATAAAATAGTTCAAGAAGTGCAACAGCAATATGTGGTGATGGCTGCATCTTCATCTCCCCATCCATTCAGTGCCTAGAAACCACTGTATTTATGGCTTATCTTTACAGTGTGATGATAATGTGGCTGGAAATATGGACAAGGTAAAGAATGAGTTGGTTGGAAACCTGTAACATATTTTAATTCAGTGATTGTAATGTTACAGAATTTTGAAACCTGACAGACCAAATACAATTCAAGGAAGAATTGTTCTGAGTTTCTTTCTCACATATTCTACTTTTCCTAAGATCCAAATATCTTTTCTGGAATAGTTTAGCATTCTCTCTTGTTTCTTTGAATCGAATTCATATTCATTTGGACCTGAGCAATGATTAGTGAAACAGAATTTAGAACTATAACTGAAAGCAGATTTATTTACAAGAATGCATTCTGCAGATGTTGTTGTTGTTAATTGCGAAGTCGTGTCCGACCCATCGCGACCCCATGGACAACGTTCCTCCAGGTCTTCCTGTCCTCCTCATCTTCTGGAGTCCATTTAAGTTCACACTTACTGCTTCAGTGACTCCATCCAGCCATCTCATTCTCTGTCGTCCCCTTCTTCTGTTGCCCTCAATCTTTCCCAGCATTAGGCCCTTCTCCAGTGAGTCCTTCCTTCTCATTAGGTGGCCAAAGTATTTGAGTTTCAACTTCAGGATCTGGCCTTCTAAAGAGCAGTCGGGGTTGATCTCTTCTAGGACTGACCGGTTTGAACGCCTTGCAGTCCAAGGGACTCGCAGGAGTCTTCTCCAGCACCATAGTTCAAAGGCCTCAATTCTTTGGTGCTCAGCCTTTCTTATGGTCCAACTTTCACAGCCATACATTGCAACTGGGAAAACCATGGCCTGGACTATATGCACTTTTGTTGGCAGGATGATGTCTCTGCTTTTTAGTATGCTGTCTAGATTTGCCATAGCTTTCCTCCCCAGGAGCAAGTGTCTTTTAATTTCTTGGCTGCAGTCCCCATCTGAGGTGATCTTGGAGCGCAGAAAAAATTCTGCAGATAGGCAAAGCTTAATGTCTAGCTAACTACTCCTGCCAAGACCAGGGTCAGCATTTACTCTGTATCTATTTACCTGGGGAAAAAGTCATAAGGAAGTGACCTGAAATTAGCAATCCCTTAGACCAGACATGTCAAACTCATGACATCACGCAACATATCAGAGCTTTTTCCCCATTGCCGGCAATGGGGTGGGTGCGGTTTCTTGGTGACGCATCTGGGCCGGCAGTTTGACACCCCTGCCTTAGACAAAGAACAAGCAGAATATTAGATAAAGAAGGAACACAGAGTGGTTCAGAGGGCAGTAAGTCATGTGCCATTGGATTCACACCTCAAAATGTTCACATGTTCCCTGTTTTATTCTGCAGAGCAAGAATGGGTTGTTCTTTGTGTGCAGATGTGTTAAGAATGTCTTAAAATTATATCCACAGATTTCAGTAAATGTCTATTTTCAGTGTGCAAAGTATGTCTATAGAAACTGTGCTATTTAAAATTATTGCAATAGGGCACCCATGTAGTTACTGTCTCTGTACTTGCGAAGGCTAAGAATACATTTTCCTGAAAGAGTGATAAACCAGTTCTCCACTCTTTCAGGAAAATATGGGACAAAACTAGCAGGCTTCTAAATAGGCTTTTGCGCAGACTTGCATTATATTCAATTTTTTACAACATGGAAATAAATTTCCTTTTAACATCTGTGCACAACTATGATCCATAAAATAATTGTCAAAACATAAACTTCAACAAACACCAGATAACTATTATACAGCATTAAATTATTCTTTTGCAGGGAAAGTACAGCTCCCCAAAGATAGGAACATTGGTTTAGGGGCATTAGAAAATATTTTTAAAATGCACTAAATAAGATGCATAATTTAGCTTTTTCTCAGCAGAACGCTGGCTGGTTGCCAACACTATTCTGTCTTAGGCCCAGCTCAATGTCAGGACTACCCACTGGCCCACTACAAGTCAGCTCATTAAAAAAAATTGTTGCTGTGGTGCATTTGAATTCCATTTCTCTTGCTAATAGTCCAATTTAAGCTTTTCCTTCAAGAACAAACATCAGAAGAGGGCAATGCTCAATCATATATTCATTCTGTGTGCATCCAGGGACCACATTATGAGAATGATGTGGGAAATGAAAGGGAGCAATTTTCCTCTGCTCTAAAAAGGTCAATAAGTCTTTGGGGATGTTTTTCTTTAATATGAAAACTATTACATCATTGTTTATAAAATATTGACTTTCAACAGCCTTCTTTCTTCCGTAAATATGATCATCGAATACAAAGAAACTCAGTTTGGGATTATGTGTTGATTGTGGTTACATACGCATATAGAAACTACATTGGCATACCTTACTAAGGTATTTGATTTTAGCTGAATGTGATAGTTGAATCTACCATTAGGTTTTGTGACCCATGGTTTTCAACTTCATGATACATATGAACTGAGATACTCTGACTCATTCATCAAGACTCAGCTAAATCAAATCTCTATAAGTCTGAATCAACCACCATTTAGAGACTATCTGCACTTTCTGAAGATTTTTTTGGGAGGAATTTGGAAATCTTTTTTCTTCTCTCTCTCACACACACACCCAACCCAGCAATTAATGACAATTTATAAAATATTCTTAATGGGGTGTACAATATTTTCCATAGTGATGTGCTCTGATAATGAGAGGTTTGGGTATTGTGATGGATGCAAAAGGGTTTTATATTAGGTACAAAAACATGAGAGCAGGAAACCTTGCTAGAAAACATCCCCCTCCCACCAACCCCCAAAACATGCTATAACATTTATATTCCACCTGGAGAAATTCAGTACAATGCACTCTCGGTTTATCTGCCACATTGCAATGTGCATATGTAACCACAAAATTGTATTATGCAGAATTTTGTACACACACATATTGACGCAACCTCAAGTGTTCTCTCTCTCCAAAGGAACAAAAGGAGTCCAGTCATCAATTTATATGATGAAATCAAAGTTTAAAGAATCCATCTCAAAACTTCCCCACAATTCATACAAACTTCAGGTAATTTTTTTTCCCACTCGTTAAACAGAAAGCCACATGCTATTGCCAATACTATTTTATTTTAGCATTTTTGTAGCATAGTAAGATGCTTGAAGTTTACATAGATGTGTAGCTGCTATTGTGACTTCATTGTACACCACACTATCCATTTGCAAAAGAAGTGAAATAAATGTTCTGTTTAGGTGTGAAAGGATCACCTTATTTTAAGTTCCATGTTCACTATGTTGGTGCAAAAGGACCAATGAAGAACTAAGTAATGTAATAGTCAGTGGTGCATTGGGACTAGTTCCTGGAGGAGAGATGTGAGGTATAAAATAAACTATTAGAAATAATTGGGTAGCATGAATAGCAAACATATTACAAGAATGTTTGGGAGGCAATCTGGACAGGAAATTAATTTGGGAGCTAGAACTGGGAACTAATTGAATTTTATTAGGACTTAAGAAAAGAGCAATTAATTTGGGAGACTCTGAAATGGAAATAAGTATCTCTGGGAATTAATTGAATGGGAAATCAATATTTGGAGATATGCAAAGGGTGATGTTTTTGAATGGGAAAACTGAGGAGAATTTGAGAAGGAGAAATTTTTGGAACTTAAACCCAATCTTGGGCATAAGGTTTGCCTCCATCTTCTGCTTTCTTTGGCCTTGTCTGCAGCTTTTGTCTCCACTCTTGATAGAAATTCTTTGATCAAAAGGCTTCCATTTAGCATGGCTAGGAATGTACAAGCTAGAAACAATTTAAGAATTAGAAGCCCTCTGAGTCCTTTGCTAGTTTCAAATGACTTTTATGAGTCACAAGTGATCTAAGCATTCCCCTCTCTATCTGTATGACTCTGTGTTGTGTATGTGTGTCCTAGATACACATGGACATTTTGTTTTGTTTGTTTTTAAAAGCCATATTGAAAGGGGGCAATTTACAGATGATAACCCTAGACTACTCTTCTATATTTAGTCTTCCAAACTCAAAATTGGAACTCCCTAAAAGAAAAATAGTTGGAGAAAAATACTACAATCTTTTTGAGCACTGCAATTCTGTAAAACAGTAAATGAAGAAGGTCCTTTTACATGGAATGACATGCTAAGACTATTAAAATACCAGTAGTTTTAGCTTCTGCAGAAAATTAATATGCATTTTTGGTAGTGTTCTAATGGGATTTTCAAAATATTTCTTTAGGTTATTTAGAATAATCAGCATTTTTTAAAAAAGCCACTCCAATCAAACTACTTACCTAGGATAGTATGAGAATTCTTACATTGGGTAAGGTATTGGATTAGAAAATCTTCAAGGTTCCTTCCAGTCTTATGATTTTATGATTATGTGAAATCATCAATAGATTTGCAGTGTGAAGACAGATTTGTTATGTGAGCTTATTTGTTTGCCTCTTTATATTTAAGAGAATTAAATTAAGTTATCCAGTTTCCAGAGTTTGATTACAGAACCTTCAGAGGCTTGCTGTGATGTTTTTAATGAATTTTTAATTTTTTCATTCTCTTTTGGGCCATTAGTATGCTATCATTTGTGCAGAGTCAATTACAGGAGTCTTTAGTAACCCATTATTTAGATAGAATGGCTCAGTTTTAATTTGTGATAGCCAAAGAAATTAATGGCTTCCTGATGCTGCACATTCTTCTGCACATATCTTCTAGATCTTGGTCTTCTGTCCAGGAGACAGTTGAAGGGCTTTAGTCAACAAAAACAAAATATCTCTGAAAGAATAACAGAAGAGAGTTGTAAGAGATCTTGTAGGTCATCTAGTCCAACCCCCCGGCCAACCAGGAGACCCTACACCATTTTGACAGATGGCAGTCCAGTCTCTTCTTCAAAGCTTCCAGTGATAAAATTCCACAACAAAAGAGGCCAGAATACTTTCTTTAAAAGGTGCAATTAGCATTATGTGAAATTTTCCATTTCATTCACCAAACAGCAGTAGCTGAGAGCAAGAACAGAAGGAAAAATGTCGGCAAGATCGGGAATAATTGGGCATCAGTGGGATATGAGGAGCTGTGGTGGCACAGTGGTTAGAATGAAGTATTGCAAGCTGACTTGCTCGCTGCCAGGAGTTCAATCCTGACCACCTCAAGGTTGACTCATCCCTCCTTCCTTCTGAGGTCAGTAAAATGAGGACCCAGATTATTGGGGGCAATATGCTGAGCCTGTAAACCACTTAGAGAGTGCTGTAAAACACTGGGAAGTGGTATATTAGTCTAAGTGATATTGCTATAGTGTCATGACACATTGAGACATCAGCATCAATGGCTAAGACAAGATAAATAACTTAGATGAAAATGAGTGTACTAATAGGATGTGCCATGCTGGGATATTAGAGTGGCTGAGGAGAGGGAAAATGCTGAGAACTTAGGAATAAATCAGGAGCGTAAGTGCCACACTGGAACATCACTGTAAACAGTAGCAGGGGCTCAGAAGGATGGGAGGTGAGGCTGGGGGAAGCTTCAGTTGGGCTGGTGACTATGACATGAAAGCTTTTGAGGTAGGGAGAAAAGAGGGACTAACATGCACCACCTTTTCCCTATTCACCCTGTAATTTTTTCCTGATATCCCCCTGGGCTCCTTCTAGATTTTGTTTGTTGTTTCAAACATTTCTGTTTTTTTCCAGTGAAATTGGTTAGAACAATTATGATTCTAGATTAGGACCAATATCTAATAGGTCTCTGACTAAGAGGGGGTAGGACCTCTGGTTATCTAATATGTGGAAGACCTGACAATCCCAACTGAGACTTTTCTATTTTTCCTGCAGTTAACTTGTTATGCAGAAGTCTCAGTCTTCATAATCAGTTATTTGCATTTAAAGTCAGTAGCAAATAGGGTAGACCTAAGCATTAACTGATACTTTATGGTCACAGTTGAGCTTTGACAAGTTCTGGAATTTATACTGAATGTATCTTTAATTTGAGGCTTCCTGTAGTGAATTCCTCAAAGTTTCTGTCAGTGCTCTATTTTGCCTTCAAAGATCAGCTACAATCTGTTCTTGACAAGCTTCTTTGATATTCTCAGTGAAGCCAAGACAAGGTTTGCCTGGTGGATGATGTTTATTTTAGAATTAATAGAAACTCTGACTGTGCTCCCTTGAATACCTGCATGAAATTACTGGAGAAGATCATCAAGAGATTTGAAGCTTAGTGTTAGTAGTATACTGCTAATACCCTAAACCAGGGGTGTCAAACTCGCAATGTCACATGACGTGTCGTGACATGTCATGACTTTTTCTCCATTGCCGGCAATGAGATGGGCGCGGTTTCGGCATGACGCATCCAACCTGTGGGCCGGCAGATTGATACCCCTGCCCTAAACTCTATCACAGGTAATTGTATGTTTTTCCTGAATATCTGCCTGCATTCAGGAAAAAATAGGATTAGGGATAACAAACTGAAACTCAAGTGTTTTGTATTGGGTCACACTACCCAAAAGAGCAGATATGCATTTTGGGAGTTTTTCTGAATCTGAATCTCTCCTTTGTTTCTGAGACTAAGGCAAGAATGCTGTTTATTTGTTTTGGTTAATACTCATAAAAAAGGGTGCACATACTACAGTAACACATACTATATGGTGGGTTTTTTTAATCTGGAAAGTTCAGTTTGTGTAGAACTCAGTTGCCAAGCTGGTCTCTGAAAAAGTTTTACCACAAGACACCTATACAATATTGGTATTACACTAAATGACCATTTGTTTCCAGGTGAAATATAAAGAAATTATTATTATCTTTACAGCAGATTAAGGCTGTAAAGACCATCTTTTTAATGTGATTATCCCACTCAAATATTAATTGAGATAATCTGAAGAATTTTGCCTACATTTTCCTATATGCTCAGGTCACAGTAACACAGGATGAAGCCTTCTCTTTGAGGCTGCCCCATTTCCTTGAAATGTAATACATGCTAAATTGAGTCTCCTAACTTATTTCTGGTCTTGGTCAAAAGCCCATTGCAAAGCTGCAGTCAGAACCATCCTTTTGAATCAATTATTATATGTCAATTTGATGCTTTGAATCATATAACTTCAAATAGAATCAAACATCTGATGTACTTTTGAGTTTATTCATACCAACTGTAAATTCTCATCATCTGTTCAAAGGATATCTTAATTATTTTACTTTAACTGCTGATCCAAATTCTTGATATAAGAGGTTGTATTCTTCAAATTCTTATATTTTATCATAAACAACAACAATTATGTTTAGTTAGCATGTTAGATGGATAGAGTTAGGTTTAGGGTTAGGATTAGTGTTAGGGTGATAGATAGATGATATGTGATGCTAACTAGATGATAAATAGATGAAAGATGATGATGATGATAGTGATGATGAAGATGATGAAGATAGATGACAGACAGACAGACAGACAGACAGACAGATAGATAGATAGATAGATAAAAAGTAAAAGGAAGAAAATGCATGGGAACTACTTGGATTTTCCACTTAATTAAAAACAAAATTAACTAAGCATTACCATTTTGGAATTGAATAGCCTGGAGCACTAAGCTTATAAAAGAAATTTAAAATAAACTAATCAAAGAAGTAAAGAAATCATTAGCATTGCAAGATGTTAGAATAGGGGGGGGGATTATTCTTTGTAGCAAAAAAGAAAGCTCTGAAACAATACACTCAGGTTGGCAAGCTGAGAATAGATTGCAGGTAATTCTGGACCTGCTCGATCAAAGTCTTTCCTTATCCTTTATAACTAATTTATTGCCTAATTTATTAGGGAGGGACACTTTAAAATATAATAATATGCCAGACTAAAAATCTCAACAAAGCTGAATGTCTAAATTTTGTACCAGGCCCAGGCTTGATTAGCTAGGCTGAAACATGACACGGAATTTGTTGCTTTGCTTTCTTGCCCATTAAAACAGCAGTTTAATTGAAAAGTGGTTCCTCGTTGTTTCCAGGATGGCTTCACGGGCCACATGAAACCACTTCGCGGGCCGCATCTGGCGCCCGGGCTTTGTGTTTGAC
Source organism: Crotalus tigris (assembly GCF_016545835.1). Lineage (NCBI taxonomy): Eukaryota > Metazoa > Chordata > Lepidosauria > Squamata > Viperidae > Crotalus > Crotalus tigris. The sequence continues at coordinate 16,339,349 of NW_024096970.1, forward strand.
ATGTCTGGTCTAGACTATCTTAAAGAGCTAACATTAATCTTGCAAGATTCAAAGTATTTCTTCCTTTCTTCCTCTTTTTTTTTTTTTACTTTGCAGAAAACTATGGAGGAACCCTTCTGAAACACTTCCCACACTCTCCCACACATTACATGGACTGAGATAACTTTTACATGGCAGTTGTCCAGTCTGTGACTCTTCATCCTATCTCCTAAGATCATTCCCACAGACCAATACAAACATGGGGAAAATGCCTGCTAAAATATATTGATATTGGTCACAAATATCTATGGGGATTCTCAGTCATCCAAGTCATGGGTGTCCCAAAGGTGCTTTTTGAAAAGGTAACTGAACTTTCTTTGTTTTGCTTGAACTTCTCATCCAAGAAGCTTCTCAGTTCTGAAGAAGCTTCTTGGATGAGAAGAGAAATGTCTTCAAGCAAAACAAAGAAAGTCCATTTGCCTTTTGAAAAGTACCTTTGAGACTACTGACCACAAAAAAAAACCCCTCTAATGAATGGAGTTACTATAAGAATAGAATTGGGAGGGAGGGAGTGTGATTTAGAATAGGAGAGGAAATAAGACTGGGATGCCTAGTGTTTCCAGAGAATATATAGCAAAGAATGGTAAGTTTAGAAGAGATAATTGTTAAAATGAAAATAGCCAATTGAAATAGCAATAATTTGAAATGTCAGAAAGCATGATTGTATTAGCCAAAAATAGACTTTAAAAAAACTAATTATGAAAGTAAAAAAGTGAAATAACATCAAACATTAAGATAACAAAGATAATTTATGCTTAATAAACTCATAGTTAAAAGCAAAAAAGTGAAGATGGTTTATATTTTTTTTTCTTGAATTCAAGGGTAGATGAATATGGGCAGTGTCCTGGAGTATTAAAGTAGAAATTAATCCTAGAAAGAAGACAATAAGAAGTTTATACATGTTCATGACCGATAAAGACATTTCAAAATGATTTTGAAAGATGTAATCTGTGGCTTTGAAAGCCAGACATTTACAGTAGAATAAGCTAGAGAAAGACATTAGATGTATTTGAATTATGGATTTGGAGGTTTCCAAAAGAAAAATATCCTGCATCAGTCCAAATAAAATCTTGACTAAAAGATCCTGCATCCATTCAAATAAAAACTTGACTACTCCTTTGAGGTTGTGATCAGCAAATAAAAACTCATATAGGTAAGGCATCCGATGCAAGTATATGATGAACTAAAAATATGTATGTTGGCAAAGTAGAGGAAGGCAGAAAAAAGTGTTGTTGTTAGTTGCAAAGTTGTGTCCAACCCATCGCGACCCCATGGACAATGTTCCTCCAGGCCTTCCTGTCCTCTACCATCCATTTAAGCTCAGAAAAAGGTAGAAATGGATAAAATGGATAAAGGGATCAAGACATTCAAAAGTATTCTTTGAAATGTTAAGACATGCTGATGGAAAGAAGTCAAAATGGCAAGCATTTATCCTTACACTCATCAGGAACTGAGACTAGCCTGTTTCCATCTTCTACTGCAGTGTTTCCCAACCTTGGTTACTTGAAGATGTTTGGACTTCAACTCCCAGAATTCCCCAGCCAGCTTTGCTTTGCTTTGCTGGCTGGAGAATTCTGGGAGTTGAAGTCCACACATCTTCAAGTGACCAAGGTTGGGAAACACTGTTCTACTGGTATCAGCAGGGTTTTTTGTCATAGAATACCCAGAACAGAGTTCCAGCACCTTTTTTGGATGGAACCTTATAGGGTAGGCCAGGCAGGTTGTATGACGCGTGTGAGTTCCGGCACCTTTTTTTTTTTAACAAAAAAAAGCACTAGGTATCAGTAACCAGCTTTGTCAGATATGGTAGTGTATATGTTCTGTTAGTGCATTGATGTCTACTATATTTGGCACCAGGATTTGACAATTTGGGTAATATATCTTGCATTTTGTGACAACCTGAAAAGGTGACATGTTCTGAGACAATGTGCTAATGTGCGATATGTAAATGTTGACCTGAACTTGCTTTCTAAATTATAGGAAAATGAATATTTTGTAAGTCATATTTCAAAATGACACTGGCAGACTATAGCATCAAATCTCACAGGAGCAGCCATGGCTGGATTGTTACAACCTGATGAAGGTTTTGTCATTTTCTGTGCACACCAGCCAATTCATCTGCTTGCCTCTGGCAAACAGAGGGAATTTATCTGCCAAGCCTTCTTACAGTGAAAGTAATATTATCTTCTTTGATGGCTTCTAACTCAGTATTGTCTACCTGTTAACCATTTTGATCAATTGAAATAATTAGCAGGTTATAATAATAATAATAATAATAGTAGTAGTAAAGTTGGAAGGGACCTTGGAGGTCATCTAGTCCAACCCCCTGCTCGGGCAGGAAACCCTACACCATTTCGGACAAGTGGCTGTCCAGTCTCTTCTTAAAAACTTCCAGTGTTGGAGCATTTACTGCTTCTAGAGGCAAGCTGTTCCACTGATTAATTGTTCTAACTGTCAGGAAGTTTCTCCTTAGTTATAGGTTGCTTCTCTCCTTGATTAGTTTCCACTCGTTGCTTCTTGTCCTGCCTTCAGGTGCTTTGGAGAATAGCTTAGTTCCCTCTTCTTTATGGCAGCCCCTGAGATATTGGAACACTGTTATCATGTCCCCCCTTGTCCTTCTCTTCGTTAAACTAGACATACCCAATTCTAGCAACCGTTCCTTATATGTTTTAGCCTCCAGTCCCCTAATCATCTTTGTTGCTCTTCTCTGTACTCTTTCTAGAGTCTCAACATCTTTTTTACATCGTGGTGACCAAAACTGGATGCAGTATTCCAAGTGTGGCCTTACCAAGGCATTGAAGAGTGGTATTAATACTTCACGTGATCTTGATTCTATCCCTCTGTTAATGCAGCCTAGCACTGTGTTGCCCTTTTTGGCAGCTGCAGCACACTGCTGGCTCATATTTAGGTGATTGTCTACTAGGACTCCGAGGTCCCTCTCACAGTTACTACTATTGAGCATGGTGCCACCTATGCTGTACTTGTGCATTTGGTTTTTCTTGCCTAAATGTAGAACCTTGCTTTTTTCACCATTGAATTTCATTTTGTTAGTTAGTGCCCAGTGTTCAAGTCTGTCCAGATCCTTCTGTATCTGAAGCCTGTCTTCTGGAGTGTTGGCTATTCCTGCCAGCTTGGTGTCATCTGCAAATTTGATGAGTTCCCCATCTATCCCTTCATCCAAGTCATTGATGAAGATGTTGAAGAGTACTGGGCCCAGAACAGAGCCCTGGGGCACCCCACTACACACTTCCCTCCATATAGATGCAGTTCCATTGAGGACCACTCGCTGAGTACGGCCGGTCAGCCAGCTACGGATCCATCTGGTGGTGGTTCTGTCTACCCCACATTTTTCTATCTTGTCAAGTAGTAGGTTGTGATCTACTTTATCAAATGCCTTACTGAAGTCCAAGTAAATTATGTCCACAGCATTCCTCTGATCCACTAATTTTGTCACTTGGTCAAAGAATGCAATAAGATTTGTCTGGCATGATCTATTTTTGACAAACCCATGTTGGCTTTTAGTAATGACTTTGTTTGCCTCTAGGTGTTCGTTGATTCGTTGTTTGATTATCTTTTCCAGGATCTTCCCAGGTATTGAGGTCAGGCTGATAGGTCTGTAATTTCCTGGATCCATTTTTTTTCCTTTTTTGAGGATGGGAACTACATCAGCTCTTTTCCAGTCCTCTGGTAGTTCCCCTGTGTTCCAGGATCTTTGAAAAATATAGTTCAGTGGCTCCGATATCACATCTGCCAGTTCCTTGAGAACTCTGGGGTGTAATCCATCTGGTCCTGGCGATTTGAACTCATCTAGGCTGGACAGGTGCTCCCTAACCATTTTCTTGCCTATCTTAACTTGTGTTTCTGTTTTGTTTTTTATGGCACTATTTTTGATAGGTTGGTCTGTTTTTTCCCTTTGTGTAAAGACAGATGCAAAACACGAGTTAAATAGTTCTGCTTTCTCCCTGTTGTTTGTCACCTTCTTGCCACTTCCACCCACTAATGGACCAATCGTTTCCTTCACTTTTTTCTTGTTTTTTACATGTTGAAAGAAGCTTTTTTTGTTATTTTTGACTTTGGTCGCAAGCCTTAGTTCATTTTGAGCCTTGGCTTTCTTCACTTCATCTTTGCAGGCTCGGGCTATTTGCTGATATTCTGACTTAGTTATGTTCCCCTCTTTCCACTTTCTATACTTGTCCTTTTTATCTTTCAATTTGTCAGAGAGTTCTTTATGCAGCCATGCTGGTTTCTTTTGAGAGCTGTTATTTTTCCTCTTTGTTGGTATTGTGCTAGACTGTGCTTTTATTATCTCATTTTTCAAAATTTCCCAAGCTTCTTGAGTTGTTTTCCCCTTGAGGATTCTCATCCATGGAATCCTTCCCAAGCCCTCTCTAAGTTTATTGAAATTAGCTCTCTTGAAGTCCAAGACTCTAGTTTGACTGTGTTCTATTGGTTGTGCTTCTATAATGTTGAATTCTAATATTGCATGATCACTTCCTCCCAGGGTTCCTATGGCTTCAACACCGTCTATCATTTCATCTCTGTTAGTGAGAATTAGATCCAAGATGGCTAATCCCCTAGTTCCCTTCTCTACTTTTTGGGAGACAAAGTTGTCTGCTAGGTTTGCCAGGAACCTGTTTGATCTTCCACTTGGTGCGGAGTTTGTCTCCCAGTTGATGTCAGGGTAGTTAAAGTCCCCCATTACTATTGTGATGTGCTTCCTACATACCTTAGTTAGCTGACTGGCAAAAAGTTCATCTATTTCCTCTGTTTGGTTGGGTGGTCTGTAGTATACACCTATGGCAATGTCATTTCCCCCCCCTTTTATATTGACCCAAATGCATTCAAGACAGTTTTTATCATTGTTGTACTCTATTTCTGTGGAGATGTAGTTATTTCTTATATAGAGAGCAACTCCACCTCCTCTTTTATTTGGTCTGTTTCTTTTAAATAATTTAAATCCCTCTAGCTGTGTGTTCCATGTGTGAGTTTCATCCCACCATGTTTCCGTAATGGCAACAATATCGTATCTGCCCTCATTAACCTGAATTTCTAGTTCACCCTGTTTGCTGTTCATACTCTGTGCATTGGTGTATAAACATTTGAGTCCTTTGTGGGTGGCCCTGTGTTTCCTTTCTACATAACCTGTGTGGTGCCTGAGTTCCCCTATTGTCTTACCACCTATTTGGTTAGTGCACTTTATGTGGCACTTTAAAGAATAACATATATAAAAATGATACATGTGTGTATCTGACTCTACAGAATTGACCTGCATGTTTCAGCTACTGAAGCCTCAGGACACAAGAAGGAATTTAGATGAGCACTCCTATATTTCCAAATCTGTACATGAAATACTACCTTCCCTTCAACCCCTGTGCCAGTCTTATTGATATCTGATGGGAAAGACCTTAATGCATGGAGTTTTATAGTTGCAGGCTCTATCAGGTGTAATATACAAGATGAAATTAATGCCTGAAGACAGTTCAATTTGTATGATTCTGTTGGATCAGAGCAATATCGTTCTACTCCTATTTGGTTCAGCCATAAATATATTAGATAACACTGGATAAAATCCAAGATCTCTGTTCCTCGTTCTGACAAATGTTCTATTTCATATAGTTAATATTAAATAATTAATGGAAGAAATATGTAATCATGCCCCAGTACACACAAAGCACTTAAGAAAATAGATGAATGTAGACAGCTGCTAGAGGACAATGGCATAATAAGCAAATGGATGAATGAACTTAGTCCAACCAGATTTTCTCATTCAAAATATAAAGATCTGTCTCAGGAGCCATACATTTTCAGAGCATCATCCAATCATTATTGGAGTGTTATGAAGTCTGTTTTCATTACTGCCATTTGTGCCATTTGGCACAAGTATAGTTGAAAAGACTCTGGAAGATCCTGTAGTTTTTTTTCTCACAGGCAATTTATAACATCTTCCAAACATCATTGTGCCAAAGTAACAGTAATGAGTGTTGTGTTTCATGAAGATTATTAAAGAAAGCTTCCAAAATCAAAGATATAATTCCACAAATTCTATTAATACCAAAAGAGTCTGTTACCTTTCATATTATATTATTTTTTTATACTATTGACCTTTGGTTTCTTGTCTGGTTCTAAAATTTGGACTGGCTAATTTCTCTGAACAGGTGAATGGAATACAACAGAATATTACACTAAAAACAGGCTTTAATATTACTTGAGCAATTATATTGGGTGATGCTATAGAGATGTTATAAGTCACTTATATTGAATTGATCCATGCATAGCTAGTGGACACATCCCCTGATGTGTGTATTTGTGTGTGTGTGTATTTGTAATAAGTATAGAATTTGAAAGGCAACCTTCTCAAATTAACTATTGCAACTTCAAAGAGAAATATTTTCAATATTGTATAAATTGTACCAAATGATTAGCAGTTACAAGGTATACTTATTGCTTTTGTTTTCTGTTTCCATTTTCAGCTGTCATATATGACATCAGTTCTGTCCTTCCATGCAAAAAAATAATCTGAAGGAGAGGGAAGAGCAAACAAAAAATTCCCTATATGCAATTTAACTGGCAACATTTCTTTGAGAAAGAAGGTAAAATACATAAACATTGAAACTGCCAGTCCTACATAGCCCAGATTCAAGTATCATCACCCAGCAAATAAAAGTCACAAAGCTGAACTGATTATTAAAAAAAGAGCTTGTTCTGATTAGAGCAGCTCCACTCTTTCCAACGATATGTAATATGTAATTAATGGAGATAATTCACAGACCAAAATCTATCATGTAGTTCTCAAGGACATCCTTGAGCAAATCCAAACATGGATAGAACAAGATATTTTTAAATTGCAGAATGATGACTTCTGATTTAAATACAAAATGCGTTCAGGCGTGATGCCCTCTGTATTCTGTTTTAGCAGGCATTTTGGCTACAGAACAAATTATTTCCATTTCCTATAGTAGCCAGAAATCCAGGTATTTTTCTTTCACTGTGCTGCAATATCAGGACTTTATAGAAATGAATAGTAACCATTTCTATCCTGGCTTTGGTTTATCAGTAATCATGTGACTGTGAGATATAGGTATGCTGCATTCTCATAAGGAGCTTTGGGAGAAGGGACACTTGATCCACTAAACAAATATCTTTTGATGTTGACTAATTTTGCTTCATAACTGCTAAAATTCTCTTTATTAAAAGTGATATATACCAACCATCAATATCAAGGCAAAGCCAAAATCTTACAAGAGAAAGGAAGATTAATATGGGGATAACCCAGGTGGCTAATACTTCTTAGAGCATATGTATAATCCTTTATTTTATTGGTGCACCTATTTGAGTATACATTTGAAGGGTTCCAATATTCCGGTGTTATTTATCAACAGTATATTATTTTTGAAAAGTGCTCTTCTAAATTGTAAGACAATGTGAATTTCTCCTATTGATCAATCTGAATACTATAACCAAACTTCTAGGCTCATTTTGCCATACACTCTTCAGCTTGTGAATTAAAGGCCTCTGATTTGATTTAGGCTGCTCTGTCAAACAACCAAATTTGCTAATGTTTCTTTGATACCACAAACTCTATAAATCTAGCTTTAGTTTGTTCGATGATTATCTTTCCGCAGATATCTCTATGAAATCCTCCACAGGAGAGCAAAAACATTCAATGAGACCCATCACTTGGCATCCCTGCCCTGATGTGGAGTTGATGTCAATACAAGAAAAGGAGGCTGATTACCTGTCACAATGAATGTCTGTCAGCAGGAGCAACAGAGGCGAGCAATAGAAATGTGCATTGACAACTGCAAAGCCTTGGCAAGCAAATTAGAAATTGATCATCCCATTGTATATGCTTGGAGCAAAGAAGTAAGAGAAATGCAGGTTCAGACAGAGCTCAATTTACTTTTAAAAATGTGTCATAGATTTTACTTTCTTTGAAAAAGGCAGTTATCAACATTTGCTTTTGTTTCTTACAATTCACTACAAAGTCTCAAATGCCAGGTTCTGTATGTACTCATAAATTCAGGAAGGAACATCAAAATCAAAATTATAGCAGCTTAATAAGAGGAATAAATTACTGTTTATGGGGTGTGCTTTAGGGTTCAGAAGGCCGTATTTGTTATTGTTTTGTTTTTCAGCTGTTGGTTCATATAATGTTAGTTTTTTCTTGTCTATGTCTACATTTCTAGCTAATCTAAACTGAGGGGAGAAATTGAAACTGATATTGAAAAATATTTCACATGTTACATGTTACATTTAAAATCAGTTTAAAATCAAAAGACTTCCATCTTGATAAAATTCAACTTCGCGTGCATTGACTTTTGATACTTATAAACATATTAATCACTAAAAGCAGTACATATTGAGGCAGCAATGGGATTCTGCAGTTTTATCTTTTTTCCATTGCCTAAAAACATACTTCTATTGTTATCTTTTCCTTCTTTATTCAGCTCTTTTCTTTTTCTTCTGATTCTGATCAAGGTAGTTCAGGCTCTCAGTTGACTTGGTCTCTCTCAATAATGGAAGTGAGACTTTACAGGTTCTTACTTGCTGATTACCTATAGATTTAATTCACTCACCCTTTTCAGTTGCTATAGTATTTCTTAATCAAAGTTTATTTTCTTTCATGGAAGCACTTGCCTCAGGAATATTTTCTTATAAAACTTATACTGCTAACCTTAGTGCCTTTGTTATGCACATTATTTTCACTGAGCAGTGCTGCATGCTAACCAGTACAGTTTAACATCTGCCAAGAAGTGGGGGAAATCAGAAGAGGTAAAATGGCAAAGCCTAGTGTTATTAGCCAATCTCCATCCCTTTTGTAAGTGCATGTACATGTACAAAAGAGCTGTGGCTTAGATTGTGATGCCATGTCCATCACCTTACCTGTTTTGACCTTGTCCTATTCCCCTGTCCTGCAGCCATACTGCTCTCATGCATAGTTCTCTTCCCAAGCTCTCTACAGATGTTCTGTCCATGAAGCATGTTATAGGAATATTATCTCTTACAAGAGTATCTGGAATAGATAAGCCTTAAGGCTGATCCTGCACAACTGTTCCATGCTCCCAACAAAAGTTGTGTAGCTGTTATCTTTCTCTTTTTCCTTTTTGGCCACTCTTGTTTTCTTTTTGCTTTTATAAATATTGTATTAATTTTATAATTTTACAATCATGAGTACTTAATAAACAATGTGGTGTCTTGGTTCATTGGTAATTCAGTGGTACATATTAACTTTCTCAGTCTATTTCCAATACTACATCATCCAGTGCTTCCTTGGTCCTCTCTTCTTCCAGTGGTATATATTTTTCCACACTGGGCAAATACAATTCTTGTTACTGTTAATACATACAATTAAATATAGACATCTTCATCACATTTTTCTGGTATTATACATAATATCAATAGTGTCAGTTTATAATCATATCTTAATTGTATTTGCAGTTAAAATCCATTTGTTTAATCAATATCCTGTTTTTCCCACTTTTTTAAAATTTTAATTTCCCATCAATGTTCAAAATATCTCTATTGCTAATAATTTTTTTCATAATAAATTATATTTAGATAACCAAAAGCTTCCCTTATTCAAACCCTTTAAAATTTTTCAAATTTCCCATCTCATAACAAAGTATAATATTCTAGTTACAAATCCCATCCTACTAATTATAATAATACTTTTATTTCTAACAGTTATCTATTTTCTTAACCATATTCAAACATCTGTTTAATAGTATAATATCCCATCTAACAGATCAAAACCTCTATTTTCTTCAGTCTTACTCTAGCTTTCTTCCTTTGCCAAATAACTTTTCAAGTCAATGCATTTGAATCCTCAAGTAATTCTTCCTCTTTTTTGTATATATTGTTTGGAATGAGGAAGAGAATTTGATTGAAATATTTTTGGAAGAACGCTCAACCCATTTATATTCATTAAACAGCCTCTGTCCTCTCCTTCAGTTTTTCTTTTCATTTCTTATTCGTCAATATTCAGCATTTCTCTTAACAGTTTTATCATCCCTTTGATCAGCTCTTCTTCCTTATCCTCAAAAGTGTTCCGAGATCTTGACAAGATATCTTTTCCATTTCTGGTGTTATCACTGCATCTTCTAATTTTTCATTTGTCTGTATCTGTTTGTTAACTCCTTCTTTTAGGTCATCCATCCTTGGATCCATTTCTTCTAATTTTCCTTCTGTTATCTGAGTTACTAGTTTCTTCTTTGTAGTCATTGTCTAGATTTGTAAGTTTAGGTTACAAAATTGTTCTTTTATCTCATTTGCATTATTTTAGTCTCATCATGAAATAAAACAATTGTCTCTTGGATTGATTTCAACATAGAAAGAATTTCTTTCTGAGATTCATTAACATTTTCTTGCTGGTATATCAAACTGGGGGCTTCAGAGACAAGTATTAAAGATGAGGTTTTTTTACCATTTGTAGCTAAGTATGGAACACCTATTTTGATTTGTATGTAGTCTTTATAGTCCAATAGGGTCACCAACACAGTTAAGCAGCCGAAGAGGTTTTTCCCTTTTCCCAGCTGCAATCTGTAAAAGTGAAAGTTTCCAGAAAATAGTCTTATCTAAGTCTTGGCTTCAAGCCAAGTTTCCTTTAAGCATAATAAATTGTAGTGCCATGATTCACCACTAGATGTCATTGACACCATCTTCCAGCTTTCCAAATCCAAGCCTATTTTACAGACTTTCAAATATCTTTTTTTTTAAAAAAAAAGTCCCCAAATTTCAAAGCTATATATCTGTATTAATTCCAAATTGATTTTGTAGTTTTCTCTATTTTCCCCCAAAGTAATTAATTCATCGCTTTTCTTTTCCTAAGGGAGCAGGGCAAAAACGTCCCTTCCCTGTCTCATCAGAGAGGATTCTTTGCTTTGTGCATTCTTTTTCCTGAAAAGTAGTATTAAGATCATAAAAAGAGGATAAAATCTCACCCAGTTCCATCCATCCATTGCTAGTTAGTGCTTATCTTCAGTTGTCAGCAACTTCTGACTGGCCATACGAATGTAGCCTGTCTTTCTCCCGCTAGTTTGGAGGGCTTTCTCAGATCCAGTGGAAGGACTGCCACCCCTCTGCAATTGATGAGGGTCTTCTCCTTCTTTGTCACCTCTCCCAGATGACTTTTTAGGGTCCCCAGAGGGAGAATTTGAATGTGGAAGACAGAGCCCTGGCTTCCTGCATCCGTTATGCTGGAGGTTTCGGCCACTCTTGTTTTCTAAAGTGTAAACAAATCATCACTGACGGATTTCACTTTATATACTTTGCCTGCTTTGATTATTACTTATGCCTCTTTCATTTTTTTAAAAAATATTAACTTGGTTATTGAATGTACTTGTGTTATGACAATGTACACAAAACTGTTATTAAAAATTGGCTATGGAGCAAGACTTAAAATGGACAGGTAGTATAATTTGATTATTATACCATATCTCCTTGCCTCCCCCACTATAGGGATGTATATGATGAAAAATATCCAGATAATCAGTATAGGAAGCAGAACACACTGATAGATAAAAAGCACTGGCAAAAAAATCTCAGTTTACTTTCCATTGTTATCTAAAAGAAAATATATCCCATAATTGCCCTCTGGAGAATATGCAAGATTTCTTAAATTTGGTAACCAGATGTTGCATTTTTGATGAGCATGATATAATGAATGCCTTGTCAAACACAATAGCTGTCAAAAAGCTTAGATCTAATTTAGCTTTGTGGGACAGCAGATCAGAAATATTATATTTTCATGTTTGGTTAATGGAGGTTCTACCTAGAGATTTAACTCAGTTGATAGGAATATTCCAAATCATATTTCTTTGCAAAATATTTCCATATGCCAGAATGGAAGTAGGAAAAGCAAATTGCCAGTACTTCTTCTCCAATTATTCTAGAGCAGGGATGTCAAACTGCCAGCCCGCCAGATGCATCACAACGAAACCACGCCCACCCCATTGCCAAAAAGAAAATGTGATTGTAATATTTGTTATTACATAATGATTATTCAACATTTTTTTCTCAAATTTGTATTTGTTTTCTTAGATATGCAAATATATGGAAGAGTATTTGCAAAAAAATATAGGGATTTTGGATTACACTAATTTACCTAATCCTGTGAAAAAAAATAGCAAGCAGAAAATTATTTTCTTTGATATTAGATATTAAATGGACAAAGACCAACTCTTTCTCTTTCACACACACACAAGAGAGAGGCGGAGGGGTATATCAGGCATCCATTTTTGTGGTATATCATGGCATCTGCTTCTGGAGTCAGTTGCAAAGAATGATCTCACTACATGAAGACCTACAGCATACTCTTTTAATTAAGACTACACTGATTAATAATATACAGTAAATTAATGTATTTTACATATAGATGTTTCTACAAAGTCAATCAGTTGTTATACAAGGCAATATGTTACCTTGTATATATGTGTGTGTGTGACTTTTAATTGTTGTTGTTAATTGCGAAGTCGTGACCGACCCATTGCGACCCCATGGACTACGTTCCTCCAAGTCTTCCTATCCTCTACCATCTTCTGGAGTCCATTTAAGCTCACGCCTATTGCTTCAGTGACTCCATCCAGCCACCTCATTCTCTGTTGTCCCATTCTTCTATTGCCCTCAATCTTTCCCAGCATTAGGCCCTTCTCCAGTGACTTTTAATAATAGCCATAAACCATCTAAAAAGGCTTTGTGTATTGTTTTTCACATAAAACACTCCTGATTTGATCTGAGCTTTAGATCATGAATTCCAAAATATTTCCAAATGAAGGGGACAAAAAGAGAGTGTTTACTAGCAAAAGCTGATAATAATATAAAGATGTAATGAAATACTATAAGGAATTTATTTCACTCAAACATAGATATTTTACAATAAAGATCAAATATATCTTTTATAATTGTAAAAGTTGATTATTATTGTATGTTATGAATTATATACCTTTGTAGAGATAGCATATAACTAAATTCTGATACCATGAGGTGAGAGTATTCCCAGCCATTTCAGTTATGTTTTGACCACAACCCAGATCAAATTACTTTTCTTAAATTCATTTTAAATAATTGGGAAATATTAGCCATTAATATCTGGTGAATATCATCACAAAGAACTATGTATATTCTTACATTTAAGTTTCAATTTTATAAAAGATTTTCTTTAGTTTCTTCCGGTGGTTCCAGCGACAACGAATGGCGGCGTTTTACAAAGCCGCCCGTTCCTGGTGCGTGTAAAGCCGCGGGACTTTGACAATCAGCTGTCCCGCGGCTTGAATCTCCTCCCTGGGAAAAAGGGAGGAGGAGAGCTCTCAGGTAGAGGTAAGAGCTCCCCTGGATTCCTGTTATTTTGGGGATCGGAGGGTAGAGCTCCCTCGGAGCCTGAGCAACTCCGTGTTCCAGGGAGACTTCATTCCGAAGTTTTTGGGATGAAGCAAGTTGCGGCTTCCACATCTGCTTTTTTTTCCAGCTGCTTGTGAGTATTTGAAAGCAGACGGAGCAGACCAGGAGAGACTGTGCTTAAGTTTGATGGTGCCTTTAACTTCAGCAAGTTTCCTCTTCCTTTTCTTTTGTTCACTTTCCCTTTAGAAGAAAGGGAAAGTGAAAACTAAAATGGCGATCGTCTTTCTTGCCTGATTTGCATTACAGAGTAAAACCTGGATACAGATTAACTCTTTAAATACAGAAGTAAGAATTTGGCTTTTATTCTTTCCTCTTTTTTTCTCTATTTTTTTTTCTCTTTTTTTTAAGAACACTTAAAAGAACTGTGCCCTTTTTTTTTTTCAATAAGAATCTTTCTTCTTGGAACTTAAGAAAATGGCTTCAAAACGTCTGCCTCCCTCCCCTAAGGTTCCTATTTCTTCTCCAATGCCTCAGCCTGCATCTCAGAAACCAAAATCACCTCCACCTTCTCCTCCTCCTCCTGCAATTTCTCTTAATGATTTACAAGATGCTTTAAAACAGCATGCCTTGGATATTAAGGAGGAGGTAAAAGATCTTATAATTGCAGAGAGGGCTAATACAGAAGAATTATTGGAGAAAAAGAACAAACAAGTAAGAGACCATATCCTTCTGGCCTTTCAGGGCCTAGCCCTGCACATAGAAAGGATTGATGACCAGATGGAAAAGATTACTGAAAATGCATCAAGGATGGAATTTAGAATGCAGGAGGTAGAGAACAAGATAGAAATTACACAGGATGAACAAATCATTTCACAATATAGGGAGATGGAACACGCATTGCGTATCAGAGGCCTGAGGGAGAACCCTCAGGAAGACTTAAAGATGCTTATTGTGAAAGATATTGCTCCTAATATTGGTTGGCGGCCTGAAATAATTGAGAATGAGATAGAAAAATTTTTTAGAGTTAATTCACGGGTTGCTAGACAGAGAAATCTACCAAGAGATGTGGTTATTTATTTTTCTAGAAGATCTATCCGTAATGAAATTATACAGGCTTTTTACAAACAAAAGTTTCAAATTGCTGACCAAGACGTGATAATTTTAAAAGAGATACCTCCAAAAATTTTAAGAGCCAGAAAAGATTTTACTTTCTTGTCTGATGAGTTGAAACATTGTCAAATTTAGTTCAGATGGGAGATTCCAAGAGGAATAATAGTAAATTATGAAGGGATACGTCACAGATTAACTACTGTTTCCAAAGCAAGAGATTTTTATCAGTCTATCTTAAAAGCAAGATTGTCACCACCTCCACAAATAAGGATGACGGAAGAGTCTCTTATGGCAGGAGCCTCATCAATGATGGTTATGGAACAAGCTGCACCGAATTCTGACATAAAAGAGCAAAGGATGACACGAGCTGCCCATAAACGTAAAGAAAAAGAGCAGTTGCAGAAGAGTGGTGAAAGTTTGGTTGTTACAGAGCCTGTGGGAGGGGCAAGACCAAAAAGATCTTCGACAGCAGATCTGCAGGCCATGCTCCAGAGGCTCCAGGCCGGTGGAGATGGTCAGGTTCCTGACCTGGAATGTTAATGGCTTAAACGTGCCCCAGAAACGAAGAAAGATTTTCCATTATTTGAAACAACATAATAATGATTTGATATGTTTGCAGGAGACTCATATAACTTTAAAGGATTCTAAATTCTTGATGAATTCCCGTCTGGGCACACATTTTACTGCTCCAGCCCCTGGGAAAAAAGGGGGAGTGGTAATTTATGTGAAGAAAACTTTTTCAGCTAAACTAATTGAGGCTGATTCTGAAGGAAGATATCTTTTTGTGGAATTATTATTACAAGGCCGAAAGGTTCTTATTGTTGGACTATATGCTCCCAATCAACAACAGAAACAATTTTATAAGTTGCTGCATGGCAAGATATCTCAGTTGGATTATAAATCGGTAATTTTGATGGGTGACTGGAATGGGGTTTTAGACCCAACTATAGACAAAAGAAGTTCCTCTAAAACTTTTATTCAAACTAAATTACCTATGACTTTCTTTGATTTGAAGGAAGAATTGGAGCTTATTGATATTTGGCGAGAAAGGAATACAAGTGATAGAGACTTTACCTTTTATTCTGATAGACACCAGTCATTTTCAAGGATTGATTTTTTTTTGATTACTAGTGACTTCCTCCCTAGAGTGAGGAAGGTGAAAATTTTTCCTAGAACATTGTCAGATCATAGTCCGGTGTGGATGGAGTTATATTCGGAAGACGGGAATAGAAGATCCTGGAGATTGAATGAGAACTTATTTAATCGGGAGGAGTTCGTACAAAAGTGTAAAGAACATTTAAAGGACTTTTTTACTATAAATATGAATAAGGGAACATCGATGTCTATGGTGTGGGACGCTAGTAAAGCATATATGAGGGGAATTTTGATTCAATTGAATAAAGTTTTTAGGGAAAAAGGGTCACAAAGACGTAGAGAAATAGAAGAAGAGATCAAATCAAAAGAACAAGAGTTGGTTCTTAACCCTACTGATAATAATTTAAAGGTATCTATAAAGATGCTTAAGGAACAATTTAACATGTTGATGGCAGATCAGGTGGCTACCAATCTGTCGTATATGAGACATAATACTTTTTGCAATGCGAATAAGCCTGGGAGGTGGTTGGCTTATCAGTTACGAAAGAAACAGAAAGCTAGAATTATAGAGAAAGTAAAATATAAAGGTACTGAGGTTTTTCAGCAAGATTTGATTAAAAAAAGCTTTTTGGACTTTTACACAAAATTATATTCAAGTGATAATATAAGGGGTTTGGATATAGATAAATATTTACAATCAGTACATTTTCCTAGACTTTCAGAGGAACAACAAAATGGGATGAATAGTTTAATTACTGTGGAGGAAATTGGCTTAGCTATTAAGCAGTTAAAGGTTGGAAAGTCTCCTGGAACAGATGGACTGACTTCTAGGTATTATAAGATTTTATCTGAAGAAATGATAGAGCCACTAAAGGAACTCTTTAATAGTATTTTGTTGGGTATGCAAGTTCCTCCTTCTTGGAAAAGAGCTTTTATATCACTGATTCCGAAGGAAGATCAGGATCTTACAGAGCCTAAGAATTATAGGCCAATTTCATTATTGAATGTTGATTATAAGATCTTTACAAAAATTTTGGCAAATAGATTAATGCAGGTTATGAAAGACTTGATTCATAGTGATCAAGCAGGATTTATAACAGGGAGATATATGAAACATAATGTTAGACAAATTATTAACTTAATTGAGTACTTGGATAAGAATAATCAGATTCCTGTGGCTTTTATCTTTTTGGACGCTGAAAAAGCTTTTGATCAATTGGACTGGCAATTTTTATTTTCTTTGGTAGAGAAAATGAATTTTGGGGATAATTTTTTACATGCACTTAAAGCTATATATCAGCAGCAATCTGCACAAATTGTTGTAAATGGGGGATTGACTGAGAATTTTAATATTCAAAAAGGGACAAGACAAGGATGTCCATTATCCCCATTGTTATTTGTTTTAACATTGGAAATTTTATTGATTCAGATTCGGGAATCGAAGTTAATTAAGGGTGTAAAGATAAGGAAGAATGAGTATAAATTGCGGGCATTTGCGGATGATTTGGTTTTAATTTTGGAACAGCCGAATCAGGCGATTGATGGTTTATTAGAACTTATAACACAGTATGGGAATGTTTCTGGTTTTAAAGTTAATAATTATAAGACTAAGATATTATCTAAGAATATGTCAGTTAAAGAAAGGGAAAGTTTGATTAAAGCCACAGGTTTTCAGATGGTAAAAAAGGTTAAATACTTGGGAGTATATCTAACTGCTTCAAATGGAAAATTGTACAAGAACAATTATGAACCACTATGGGCAAAAGTCCAAAAGGATTTAATAGATTGGAAAAAATTGCAATTGTCATTGTTGGGGAGAATTTCAGCTGTAAAAATGAATGTTCTACCAAAGTTTCTTTTTTTGTTTCAGATGATACCTATTCTTAAAAAAGAGGCAAATTTGGAGGAATGGCAAAAGGGTATCAATAATTTTATATGGGCCGGGAAGAAACCAAGGGTTAAATTTAAGATATTACAGGATGCTCGAGAAAGAGGGGGACTTAAGGCACCCAATTTGAAATTATATTATGATGCAGCCGCCCTAACTTGGTTAAGTGATTGGCTTAATTTAACAAATATGGATATTCTTTTTTTGGAAGGTTGGGATTTAATATATGGTTGGCATGCATATTTAATTTTTAATAAGAAAGTTGATCGGACTTTTAAATCACATATTTTGAGGAATGCCTTACTTCGTGTTTGGAAGAAGTATTATTATAGATTAAATTATAAAATACCTATCTGGGGGATTCCCAGACATGCAATTGAGGGAACCTCTAAGGGGACAAATTTTGATAAAATTTCATATAAAGAATTGTTAATTTGTTCTGGTTCGAATTGGCATTTGAAATCCCTAGATGTATTAAGGCAGCAAAATATTCTACAGTCATGGTTTCAATATTTACAAATAATGGATAGATGGACTGTAGACAAGAAAGAGGGAATAACACTAGAAGATAGACAATTGGTTATTCAGATTAAAAACCAAGGTCCGGCTCATATAAAAAGAATATATAATGTTTTATTAGAGTTAGATTCGGAAACAGAATTGGTTAAAGATTGTATGATTAAATGGGCTCAGAATATACAGGAGCCGATCTCATTGGATTTATGGGAGATAATTTGGATAAGAAATGTTAAATTTACACAAGCTCAAAATTTGAGAGAAAATTTTTATAAAATGTTTTATAGATGGCATTTAGATCCTAAAAAATTATCTTGTATGTATTCCAACATACAGCCCAAATGTTGGAGATGTGGCAATAATGATGCGACATACTTTCATATTTGGTGGAATTGTAAAAAAGTAAAGGCTTTTTGGATTATGATTTGGTGGAACATTCAAAAGATTTTTAGAAAGAAGATAAAGTTTACTCCTCAACTATTTTTACTTGGTATTTTTGTTGACTTAAATGAAAAAGAAACTACTTTGATGTTGAATTTATTAACTGCAGCAAGGTTACTAGTAGGTCTATATTGGAAGAAAGATTCTTTGCCTACTTTAGAAGAATGGATATTTAAAGTATCTAGTTTTGCAGAAATGGCAAAAATTTCTGCTTATTTAAAGGATCATACACAAGAAAGATATATTACTGTATGGGGAAGGTGGATAGATTATATTCAGAAAAAATATGGAATTAAAAAGTTTTATTTATTTTATGAATGAATATCAAATATTATAGAGAATTGTTTTATAAGTTATGGAGTTAAAGGTTAATTATGATATTTTTTTTCTTTCTCTCTTTTTTTTCTTTTTTCTTAATTATTATAATTTTCTTTTTCTTTTTTTTTCTTAACCCTGTATTCTGCTCTGGGAAGTGAAGGGAGGGGGGGTGGGGGTGGGAGGGAGGGTAAGGGGGGGTTCCTCTATTTTAAAATTTTATTGTATTTTTATAAATGATTGTATGTTTTAAAAAATAAAAATTTTCAATCTACAAAAAGATTTTCTTTAAAAGTCAATGGAATGTAGTAAAACCTATCTGACCAAGTTTTTTTTCACCCTTAGGAATCTATAAGCAAAAGTGAATCCATGTATTCTTTTCTTCCAGAAAAGAAATATATTTGGAACTAAATTAGAGTATCTTGCTAATATAAGACAAATCATTAACCATTACTTAATCATTAACTCCAGAGATTGTCAAATCTAATCCCATTGAAATTCCAGCTAATATAGTAGCTCTTGAAAAATAATGCAGAAAATAAAACAGACTGATTTCCCAAGTGCATATAAATATCTACAAACTTCTCCTAGAAAAGAGCAGAATAGAACAGTTGGTATGAGCTGCTTAGTCACCAAATAAAACCTGTATATTCATTTTTTTTTGTTCTTGCTATTAATAGCATCAGCATTTTGTCTAAGAAATGATCTGGATATCAAACATTTTTAGCATACAATAAAACCTGATCAGGGTTAAGGACTTAACAAATGAATATTGCTATGTCTGAATGACTGCAGATGTCTCCTATTTATCCTGTAGATGAATTCATCTAGATAACTGAGGTCTAAAGACCAAATTTGACATCTTAATATTTATATGATTATTTTTAATTGACATGTACTAGTTGAGCTGCATCTGAACTGACATGACTGAAAAGACTGAACATTAACAGTGATTTTAATTTTGATATGGCATAGGCAATTGCCTTTCTGTTTGTCAGTTCACATCAGCTTTAACTAGCAATGTCAATATTGAGATATGAGAGTTTCAGTTCACAACATTTCAAGAACCACATGTTGTGTGCCATCCATCTTAATAAATATGTTTTCTCCCAATGCAAATAACAACTGTGGGGGCCAGTTTAGCTCAGGATCATGGTGTACTTATTTATGAGGAGAGAAAGTTTGTGTGTGTGTGTGTGTGTTTGTGTGTGTGAGAGAGAGAGAGAGAGAGGGAGGGAGGGAGGGAGGGAGGGAGAGAGAGAGAGAGAGAGAGAGAGAGAGAGAGAGAGAGAGAGAGAGAGAGATGGTGTTATGGTGACTGTGAGAGCTAAAAAAAAGGGGTTTTGGTTTGGATATAAGTAAGTTATATCCAAAGATACTTATATAAGTATTTTATTCCTATAGAAACTTCCAGAATATGCCCAAAATAGGAATACATCCTGTGGTACATGCTAACATCTTTCAAGTATCAGTTGTGATGAGTGTCTCATTGGAAGACTTGAGAAACCAGGCCAGCGATAGGTTACCATGGAGAAAAATCTGCCCATATGGTTGCAAGGAGTCAAAAATGAATTTGATGATATATAAAGAATACATTAGTTTGAAAAGTTGGGCCATATAACATTTTGCATAAGCATTCGATAACATACAAGATTAATTCATAGATTTACAGTTCAATCTAACTGTAAAAATGGTGGAAAGTATAGGATATTAAAATATATTTTTTAAAATCTTCTATGATGTATTTGCTATGAAATCAGCACTCCCACTGGGTGAAAAATGTTACTACTTTACAAGATCTTAAAATTGTGAAATGCTACTTAACAATGTATTATAGATCAGATCTCTTAAGGAGAGTTCAACACTCTAAATCTCTGCATGGTTAATTTCCATTAATTTGTTATATAATACTTTTGCTCACAACAGGAAAAAACTGAGGTGCTAATAACACATAATATCTAATATACCTTGAGATTTTCATTTTCATTTTAGGATTGTTATTTTAATTAGTTGTTTAACCAATTATTCCAATCATATTTTTCACCACTGATAATAGGATAAAGAAAAGTTAAACTTAGAGGATCGCATTAATAGGTTTTTTTTTAATTCAATTCAATTCAATTGTGTCTGATGCTGGACAAATCCGTGCAGTTTTTCAGAAGTGATTTGTCATTACCTCCTTCCTATGCCTGGGAGAAAGTGACTAGCCCAAGGTCCCCCAGGTTTTGATTTTGTGACTAAAGCAGGATTAGAACTGACTATCTCCCATTTTCGACACTGATGTCTTAACCATTCCATCTGAGGCTCTCACAGTTTTATCAATTAAAGTAGAAAGTCAAGGAATTTTCAAGCTGGAATGCATATAACATTCCTCAATTTAAGAATATAATGTCAAAGAGAAGACCCATTGCTGGAAAAGGAATACAGTATAAAATATAAAAATGAATATTACTATAAATAATCTCCAGATTGCAAATTCTGTGCAATATGTTTTTCACGCAAAATTAAGATTCAGGAAATAATTAGCATGAAAAACCCTGGTTTTTAAAACCAGAAATGAAGGATTTTCTTTGTCTTCTTAGTTAATAGTGACAAAAATCTATGCAACACCATGAGAAATTGATAGTTTCTCATTGTAATTTAATAAATAAATTGATGTGTTGCAAATAGATGAATTATTTATTTAACATTTTTTTATAGTCATCCAGTTAACTACACATGACTCTGGGTGGCATCCAAATCCCCACAGCTTCTAGGTATTGGAACAAGACATGAACAGCATTGCTTAATTCAGCAGAGACAGAGATACATAATTAGGTATCATTCACATATTGATGGTACTCGCCCCATAGAGATGGATGATCTCACTCAGTGGCTTCATGCAGATGTTAATTCATACAGAAAGGATGTTGAATTCCACAGCACCCGTCTCCAGATCAACACCAACTGATACCAGTCCTGTAGGAAGGAAAAGAACTAATCCAATATTCTACATCTCCCTCCCAACTATGGAATTGATCCAGATGGATTCCATAGTGAAAATTATTGAAGGCCACTAATAGGTCAAAGAGAGCAAGGACAGATGCACTATGCCTGTCCCACTGCCAGAGATCATCCAAAAATGCATACTTGGCTAGAAAAACTGTTGGGAAAGCATGTAGATTTTAAACCTGAACTTACTGGGTATAATGCCAGAAAAGATTAATAAACAAAATATATACTTGATTTTACATGTGATAACAGTGGCAAGAATCATATTGGAAAAATAAAGAAATATCACCAGAGGAAGAAATAATTAAAAAATAATACTAGAATGTGCAGAAATGGACAGGTTTACTATGCGGTTGAAAGTAAAAGAAGTAACAGAATACTTTCAAACTTGGGACTTATTTTATCAATGGCTGGAGAAAATAATAAAGGGTTAGGAATTAAATTTGTATTAGTGAATGATAAACTCAGACAACATGTTTGTTGAATAAATACTACTGAATTGTATGAAAAAAAATTAATAAAAACTCTACAAAAAAACAAAAAATAAAAATGCAGCCAATGCCATTTCCATCCCATTTCAATCCTGACTGAAAGGAGTCCAGATAATCCACTTCATTCAGGGCACAATAAAGCTGCTGTGCAACCATCTTCTTCACAATATTCCCTAAAAAAGGGAGGTTAGATATTGAATGAAAATGATCCAGTATGGTAGGATCCTGCAAAGGCTTGCGGAGATTGGGGTAGACCAAAGCCTCCTTAAGGAGCATCAGAATGACAGTGTCTTTCAAGCATGAATTAGCCAGCACTAGAACACAACCACATAACTCTGCCCCCAAACCCTCAATTAGCCAGAAGGGGTATGGATTTAAACTGTTCACAGATAACCAGGCATGACCATGTGCCAGGCATTTCCACCAATTTATATCAATCTGGGAAATAATTTGAGTGATTTTGTCCTAAAAATGCTCTCCAAATTCTTTTTTTATCTATTTGTATCTATCTATCTATCTATCTATCTATCTATCTATCTATCTATCTATCTATCTGTCTGTCTGCCTATCTATCTATCCATCCATCCATCCATCCATCATCCGTCCGTCCGTCCATCCATCCATCCATCCATCCATCCATCCATCCATCCATCCATCCATCTATCTATCTATCTATCTATCTATCTATCTATCTATCTATCTATCTATCTTAACTGCCCATTGGCATGGTTTTTAACAGAAGTGGCCAAAATCCAAGGCCTCTGAAGGCCTGCTCTTCAGGAAATGAGGTTGAGTTCTTGGGGGTGGAATGTGGTACTGGTACAAGGCACCAGACCCATGTTCCCTGAAAACAGCCCACCCACCCCACCCTCCTAGGTTCCTGAAAAAAGAACTCTGGTTGCATAAAGAACTTTCTGATAAATTGAAAGACAAAAAGAACAAGTATAAAAAGTGGAAAGAGCGGTACATAACTAAGGCAGAATATCAGCAAATAGCCCGAGCCAGCAAAGATGAATTAAGGCTCAAAATGAATTAAGGCTTGCAACAAAAGTCAAAAATAACAAAAAAGCTTCTTTCAACATGTAAAAAACAAGAAAAAGGTGAAGGAAATGATTGGTCCATTAGTGGGAATAAGTGGCAAAAAGGTGACAAGCAATAGGGAGAAAGCAGAACTACTCAACTCTTTTTTTGCACCCATATTTACACAAAAAGAAAAAACAGTCAAACCTATCAAAAACAGTACCGTTAAAAAACAGATTAGAAACACAAGATAGGCAAGAAAATGGTAAGTGGGTACCTGTCCAGCCTAGATGAGTTCAAATCACCAAAACCAGATGGATTACACCCAAAGTTCTGAAGGATCTGGCAGATGTGATCTCAGAACCACTGAACTATATTTTTCAAAGATCCTGGAGCATTGGGGAACTACCAGAGAACTGGAAAAGAGCTGATGTAGTTCCCATTTTCAAAAAAAGGAAAAAAATGGATCCAGGAAACTGCAAACCTATCAGCCTGACCTCAATACCTGGGAAGATTCTGGAAAAGATAATCAAACAACGAATCAGTGAACACCTAGAGGCAAACAAAGTCATTACCAAAAGCCAACATGGGTTTGTCAAAAACAGATCATGCCAGACAAATCTTATTGCATTCTTTGACAAGGTGACAAAATTAGTGGACCAGAGGAATTCTGTGGATATAATTTACTTGGACTTCAGTAAGGCATTTGATAAAATAGACCACAAGATAGAAAAATGTAGGTTAGACAGCATCACCACCAGATAGATTCATATCTGGCTGACTGGCTGTACTCAGTGTGTGGTCTTCAATAGAACTGCATCTACATGGAGGGAAGTGTGTAGTGGGATGCCCCAGGACTCTGTTCTGGGCCCAGTGCTCTTCAACATCTTCATCAATGATTTGGATGAGGGGATAGATGGGGAACTCATCAAATTTCCAGACAACACCAAGCTGACAGGAATAGCCAACACTCCAGAAGACAGGCTTAAGATACAGAAGGATTTTAACAGACTTGAACATTGAGCATTATCTAACAAAATGAAATTCAATGGTGAAAAAGTAAGGTTCTAAATTTAGGCAAGAAAAACCAAATGCACAGGTATGGTATAGGTGGTGCCTCACTCAATAGTAGCAATTGTGAGAGATATCTTGGAGTCCTAGTGGACAATCACTTAAATATGAGCCAGCAGTATGCTGCAGCTGCCAAAAAGCCAACACAGTGCTAGGCTGCATTAACAGAGGAATAGAATCAACATCATGTGAAGTGTTAATACCATTTTACAATGCTTTAGTAAGGCCACACTTGGAATACTGCATTCAGTTTTGGTCATCACGATGTAAAAAAGATGTTGAGACTTTAGAAAGAGTACAGAGAAGAGTAACAAAGATGATTAGGGGATTGGAGGCTAAAATATACAAGGAACGGTTGCTGGAATTGGTTATGTCTAAATTAATGAAAGCAGGACAAGAAGCAATGGATAAAAACTAACCAAAGAGAGAAGCAACCAAGAACTAAGGAGAAATTTCCTGACAGTTAAAACAATTAATCAGTGGAACAACCTGCCTCCAGAGCTGTGAATGCTCCAATACTGGAAGTTTTAAGAAGAGACTGGACAGCCATTTTTCTGAAATGGTATAGGGTTTCCTTTCTGAGCAGGGGATTGAACTAGATGACCTCCAAGGTCCCTTCCAATATTGTTGTTGTTGTTGTTGCTGTTGTTGTTGTTGTTATTGTTGTTGTTACTATTATTATTATTATTATTATTATTATTATTATTATTATTATTATTATTATTATTATTATATTCTGACCTGCCCAACTGCCTCCTCCAGGACTCCTTACCTCATATCCAATGCCTCTCAAAACATAGCCCACCTATATCGATATATCTAAGGGAGGGGTAGTCAGTGCCAAAGAGAAACCCATGTCACCACCAATCTTTACAACTTGTGAATCATGTCTCTCCCTCCTTCAGTCACTCTTACTGTACTCCCCTTTCCTACACCTCACCTTACCAATTCACCTTTACCACTCTCACCCGGGAAGGGCAATAGTCACTACTAGGGGGTAAAAATCCACTATCCAATCTTGTGCCTTGATGGGAATGGTAGAGCTTCTGGTGCAGGTGATTCATTCTTAAAACCTAGACTTAATAATTTACAGTGACTTGCTTATTTAAATTATTAAATATATTATATTATTTCAAAATACAGCAAGGTAATTATGTAATCTTTGTAGAAGGTCTTATGAAAGCATCCATCTGGAGTTCTGGACTTTTAATTTGAAGCTTATCTGGAGAGCACCACTAACACAGAACTTTTGAAAATAATCAAAGGCAAAGCTGAAAGTATTTTCAAAACTATCCCTTTCTGTAGAACTATGAAGAAAAGCAGGTGATCAATCAAATAAAATTGATCTTTCTTATGTCCCCAACATATGCCAGATGGTGATAGATTATTTTGCTTGTGAAAATATCAATAGGTGTGTCTTTGGAATGATATTTCTCCTTCTGCTAGTCAGTATCAGCAAAGGCAACTAGTATCTAGTGGATTTATGCAATGCCTAGGCTACATATTTTGGATAGTTGTCTTGCTATCCTTCAGATGTAGTGAAAAGAAGATTGACGTTTTTGATTTCATTACAGCTGGAAATTACTCACCTTTCAGGCAGATCTAGCCCACAAGTGATAATAGTATCAAAAGCTGAAAATCAATTTTATCACTTTCTTAGATAATGTATCATATATCTGTATCCCACACTGATATTATTTTATAGCCACCTATGTTATATAAAATCTCACGTCATTCTTAATGCCAAAATTATATAGGCTCAATGCTGCTCTCTCTCTCTCTCTCTCTCTCTCTCTCTCTCTCTCTCTCTCTCTCTCTCTCTCTGTGTGTGTGTGTGTGTGCACATATCTATATTTCCTATGAAAGCTAAATCCTCAGATATCATGAAGATGGGTAAATTCAATTGACAGTACAGACCACAATCTGGTTCTACTTCATTAATTTAGATTAGTAAGAAAAGTTTGGTAGGATCACTCAATTTTTTGAACCAGCAAAAATAAAAAATAAATCCATAATAATGTTGCAGTGCAGCTCCATGACTTTCTCCTTACTATTACAGTACAGAGTAAAATCTATTTTCTCTGTACTGTTATATTCCAAGATTACTGCCAGCAGTTATATATGCTTTGTACTTTTTGTACTTTTAGGTGTTTTTTTTTTTTCCAGCCTTGCTGATATATCTCACTTGTTTGGCGGGTGGTACTGTTTCAGTTACATAAGCTGCAACATTAGTACCTAAATTTCTGAAGCAGAGAAAATGGTGATAAAAATGGCTTTGGGAAAAGAACCAACACATATCAACTAAGATTCAGGTTGTTCAGCTCTATTTTAAAAAAATGTGGCATGTCTGCAATATCTATATATTGTAAGTGTAAATGCAGGTGCGAATTGGAGCAAATTGATTATCCTTTCTTACCTATGTGCAAATTTGTTTCTTATTGCACAGCTGATGCTATGCAGGTCACATTGGTGCTGTGTATCCAGTTGTGGGATTCAGCCGGTTTGCACCAGTTCGGCAGAACCAGTAGCTATTTTTTTCTTGCCCAAGCCCAGAATGGACTTCCAGAAGTGGCATCCACACAGAGAACCGGTTGTTCACTTATTTGAATCCCACCACTGTGTGTATCATTGTAATCAATACCTAGCTATACTCACAGAGTTTGTCAGTTCTACTGCATGCTTTTTATGAGGTTTCAGTAAATGTTTCATGAAATAAATCAGTGGCTTTTATCATCCCATGTAATACTCCTTGTATTATTTATGAGGGTTTAGTAATGCAGCATGTTGGTTCAGGCTAGACACCTATAAATAATCTAACCCAGTAGGGGCATAAAACAAATATAAGTAGATTTGATCCTTTGAAGAAATCTAGTTAACGACACTGATATGAGAAAGATTTGTGATGATATCTAAAATACAGAGATGAGAAATATATTTTAGTGTTAATATATTCTCTTGAGTACTATCATATTCTAAAATTTTAGGTAGGAGTGCTCAAATAGAACATAAAATGAGAAGTGGGCCAAGCTAAAATAATTGGAGTGTGAGAGTTTTTGCTCAAAGAAGCCAGCATTGCTGAAAGAAAGCTTGACAACCATAAACAAGAATGTAAAAAAGAGAAAATTAGTCAATATTGTGGAACATATATCAGTGGAAATTAACTATGACAACCTCTAAGTTCAGAATATTTCTTTCACAATACCTATAACTACAAGTCACACAGAAATAAAGTTTGTCTTGGAAGCTTTCCATGGTATACAATTTTTTTTTAATCCAGTATGTCTCTTCTTAGATCAGTATAATTCAAGGATTGAGGGATTCTCTGGTGGGAACCCTCACTTCAACCCTGAGCTACAAATATTCTCCTTTATTAATTCAATGAGTATTTTATTCTCAGAAAAAAAATCCAAAGCCTGAATTATTAATAGAGGGCTAAAATTTTCTAGAAAGCTCCATAGACTTCTAGTTAACTATCCTTGCTGTGGTAAAGCAGGAGCAGCTGCAGAAAGGAAGCAAGACTTCATTCATTCATTCATTCCATTTATATAGTTGCCCATATCATTAATGTGCCTCTGGGTGGCATACAATAAAAGCAGAGCATAAAAGAAACAGACAATAACATTATTCCATATTTTTTATTTAAAAAAATCATTTAAAAAGGCTAGGAGTGAGCATATTTGGTGTTGCATACATTATAGCTATCTCACCAGATCTCCATTTCCCTGAGATCTCCAAGCCTACTGTCATAGCTATGTTTTTAAGAATTTTCAGAAAATTAGGAAAAATGGGATTAATCTTACCTTGGGGGATGATATTCCACAAGAAAGGGGCCATTGCAGCAAGGGTTCATCTCCCTTGCAATTCCTTAACAAACGGGACCCTTTGACAGCTACCATCTTGACTTTTTTTGCACTCCCTCCCTGTTTGTTGTTGTATTAGAAACTCCAGAAACTGGAGACTTTGCTGGGCATTTTCTTATAAAAAAGGCAGATAAAGATAAGAAAACTTGGGAAGGGAGGAAAAGTTAACAAGTTGGCAGTTAACAAGTTAACAAGTTCCCATTATTTTCATTTTCCCTTGTACTTCTGTATTTTATATTTTGATAAACTAATAAAATATTTGAATCAAACAAATCTTGGTTATTACATCCCTTTATTTAGAGTAGTTAGTTGTTGGGAATTTAACTGTTTCTGTAACATTACATTCTTACACAACATGGAGGTCAAGAATATGGGCATATTGATCTATCACAGCACGATGGCTGGGGAATTTTGGGAATTGAACTTAACACATCTAAATTTGCCAAGTTGGAAAAACACTGATATCTTCTATCCATTTGTCAACCTTATTCTTCCCTTTTTTTTCTTTTCTCTTCCTTGTTATCCATATAAATCCATCTTAGATTATGTCTTCACTTGAAATTGGCAGTAGAATGTTTCAACAACTCCAATGTTTCCTGTTTACACAACATCAGCTTATCTCACTCCTATCCCATGATCTGAACAAAATTGTGTCAACTGTTTCTATACTGCAAAATGGTCAGTTGTTTCTGCTTAAACCATAGCCAGAGCCATATTGTAATGTGTAAGATGAATTGAATTTCCCCTCTCTTTTCTGGGCAGTGTGTTGTGTAACCATCCCTGTCTTGCTAATAAGAGAGTATTAACAATGACATCCTAAAAAAGAGGGCAGGCAACACCTACCAGTTATTTGTCAGCATAACTGCACTTTCAGAATTTCTCCCCAATGAGGAAAAAATATTTTATCAGTCAGGTCAATTAAACAGAGCCAGAGTAACAAAACACTATTCAGACAAGACCTTTGATACAGCAAATGCTGAATTACTTTAAGAATCAATAATGAGACTCTTAGACATATTTAACAAGTACTGTTCAGTAGGAGAAGAGATTGTTAAAAAAAACATTGCTTTCTATGCAGTGCATGAAATATCGACATTAATTTCATAGCATAAATAGTCCATGCCTGAGACAAAACCCAAAACATAGCAAGTTCTAAAATTTGCAGATGTCCACCTGGTCATTAAGATGTAAATCACCATCTCAATTAAATTTTTATTTAATGGAATGCTTCCCAGCCCTCTTTTTTAAGTGCTAGAATAATTAAAATCTTCAATTAAATTTGTGCTGGCATTCTTGGTTTGCAATCACAGGCAAAGGGAAGGGAGACTAAAGATAAGTTAAAATGGCTTCAATGTGCAATGTATAACAGTAGTGAGAAGAATCGATGCCCCTGTGTGTGAGGGAGACATTTTGAAAAAAATGCAATGGTGGAGGACTGCATTTTACACATCTACAGATCAACGAATAGATTCTTATCTACTTCTTCTAGAAATATTAGTTCAGTTGGTTTCACACGCTATAAAATCTTTGACAGAACTCAAAATCATGTGGCCAAAATAATGCAGACATTACTCAAATTGTATGGCTATTTCAAGGAAATCTGATTACTACATTTTTTAAAAAAAAAACTTCTGGATACAATTATTTCTATCTTACCAATCTAACACTGGTCTGAATAACAAGGATAGTAGCCAAAATGATGATGCTCAATCCTTAATGGTATACATTTTCACCCATTTTCAGTAAACTATGAGCAAACTTATTGGGAACTCAGTTTAAAAAAATCTAACAATCAAATGCCACAAAATTATTCTCAAAACTCAAGACTTCCCCTTGACCATGATAAAAAGTAAATCTTCCTTTTAGTTTATGAAAGAAGTAAGTAAAGAAAGCATGAAAGATGTGTAAAATAATAAAATGGCAAACAGATGAAAGAAAAATCTACAGTAACTTTACCTCATTTAGCTTCAGTTTCCTTTCCAATCTGGTTCAAGGTGCTGAGAATAATCTATAAAGAACTTCATTGATTAAGACCATAAATGATAAAGAGAATCGTCTTCTTGTGTATTCCTATATGCTTCCTAAAATTGCTTTTCGATGTTGTGGGGACATGAACTGATTCCATAATATAGTTTATGGCAATCTGGTAATGGTTTTTTTTTTCTCAGTTCTGAAAAAGGACTAACTAGAGAAAACACACAAAACTATCAACATCTTCAAAGGAATAAAATTCACAAAGAAAGGAGAAAATAACAACACATTCCCCTTCCTAGGTATCCTCATCAGCAGAGGCAATGACGGCAAATTGGAAACACAAGTCTACAAAAAACTATTCACACCAAGCAAGTGCTCCACTATCAATGCAACAATCTAACTTCCCACAAGAGATGCTGTGTAAGAACACCATTTAAATGAGCACTAACACACTGCAACACATCTGAACATCAGAAAAAAGAAAACGGAGCATCTATACAATGTCTTCCAATGAAATGGATACTCCCTTATCTTTATCAAAAAGAGCCTAACCACTCACTCTACTACAGCTCAACCAACACTGCCAGATATTAAAAACATTCCAGAAATCACCAACAGACTATTGCAGCCACACAAGTGAAAAATAAAAGTCAAATCCTACTATATAGTTGCAGAGAATTATCCTGTAAAAATTATAAAAAATAAAAACTAATTTCCTGGTAAGTTTGAATACCTATGTTTGATAAGTGTTAGCTAATAAACTCTATGTTTGGTTTTATTTTAAATTGTTATTGACCTTTTATATTGCTGGATTCACACCAAACAGAGAATGGGAGTTTATTGATTTTACATTTTTTTAGAGTTAAAAAGTAATCCCTTTTTATCCCAAGGGATTCTAGGCAGTATAAAAATAGTAGTTTTTTTTAGGCTAAGGAATGGCTTTATATTCATGTTCCCATCTGTTTGCAATAATATACATTTACCTGATTGATTGATTTTTATTTATTATTTATTACATAAATTTAAAGAATGCTCACCTCTGAGTGGCGCGGTGCCTATAGATGGAGTTTTCATGTCACAATAAGGAAGCTGTGAGTTCAATCCTAGATAGTGGCAGATTTTTTTTTCTCAATGAGTAATTGTCTGCTGCAAACTTCACATAGGCATCAGGAAGGGCATCTGGCCAGTAAGTGCTGAGCTCCAATCAGTTGCCACAACCCCATTCTGAAGCAAGTGATTAGAGAGTAATTAAAAGGGGGGAAAAAGACTGCTCATCTCTAGTTGACTTGAGCTGCTTTATATAATACAATAAATGATTCTTAAGAATACAATTAAAAGGTTCTGAGAGAGAGAGAGAGACCTGTCCCTCTCAAGATGTACTATACACTCCCTATAACTGGATTTTCATATGCAATTGATCTCAATTATATGAGTGGCAGAAGTCTAACTTCTTCAAACATGTATAATGGAGTCTAGCAACCTTCCCTGCCTCACTGGATTGGTTTTCTGGATTATCACATAGTTGAAGAGAACTATTGAATTAATGTTCTGCTTTTGATATTTTTGACATGACATTACAGTCTGAACTTTGGAAGAAAAAAGATAGAAAAGAAGTCCTCCAGGACATGGATATGTCCTTGAACACACCAAAAATATTTTACCAGTCTGAGCTCAGAAAACATCTATTGGTGACTTAATTATTTAATTTCAGTGGGTTATCCTAACCAATGCCTTTCAAACTTGGCAACTTTAAGATGTATGAACTTTGACTCCAATAATTCCCACATCTTCTGTTCTTCTGTCCAAATAAATCTTGGTTACTACAATCCTGATTTAGGGCACTTAGTTGCTAGAACCAGAATAATGAATTGAACTGTTTACTTTCTTCCATGAAATGAAGGCCAAGAGCATACACATATTGATCTATCCCAACATGCTGGTTAGGGAATTGAAGTCCACACATCTTAAAGTTGCCATGTTTGAAAAACACTGCTCTAGCACCTACGTTTTGAATAAAAAATATTTGTGTACAGCATTATTTGGAAAAACATGGATTAACGAAAGATTGGTAAATCATAATTCACTCTATGAAACCTAAATGTCTTTCAGCAACAGTAAGAAAAAGTAAAATATTCTTTAGGGCACCTTGGCAATTCAATAGACAAAAACCACTAACCATCACTGCCTTGCTATCATTATCATTCTTGGTATCTTTTGAAGATGTTACTAGAATGATAAGGACCCAAGAGGTTCTTAAATAATAAGGTCAAATTTCAATTCAAATGATTGTGGTACCCAAGTTAAGCTTTCTGCATTAATATTCATTCATTTCAATCTGAGCAGAGATTGAAATGTATTAATATTCTCACATGATGGAAGAATTTGTTAATTTACCATTTATCTATTACAAGCTGAAATATTTACCGTATATTCCGGCGTATAAGACGACTTTTGACAGCGATGAAACAGCCTCCGAACTCGGGGGTCGTCTTATACGCCGAGTCGTCTTATACGCCGGAAATAAGGTAGTTTCTGGTGTATAAGACGACTTTCTAGTAATGCGACTCGGCGTCGATCATCTTATATGCCGGAAATAACGTTATTTCCGGCATATAAGACAATTGATGCCAAGTCGCATGCCTAGAAAGTCGTCTTATACGCCGGAAACTACGTTATTTCTGGCGTATAAGACGACTTTCTAGGCATGCGACTCGGTGTCGATCATCTTATACGCCGGAAATAACGTTATTTCCGGCGTAAAAGATGATCGACGCCGAGTCGCATGCCTAGAAAGTCATCTTATACGCCGGAAATAACGTAGTTTCCAGCAAATAAGACAATCGATGCCGAGTCGCATGCCTAGAAAGTCGTCTTATATGCGACTCGGCATCGATCATCTTGCGACTTGGCGTGATCGTCTTGCGACCCGGCGTCGAACTCGGGGGTTCGTCTTATACGCCGGGTCGCCCTATACGCCACAATATATGGTATGTTTTTAGAGTAAGTAAAAAAAAGCAACTCTTTCTCAAGAATTGGTGTTGTGACCATGGCAGATATAATGAATATACAGTAAGCAGCCAAAATGGTCCTAATGGTTTGCCAATTATCATTTGGAACCAAACATAGACAAAGCTCAATCATTGTTTCAAACCATACTGTGATTTCTTTAGTTTTGCTTAGTATGATGCTTGAACTTCACTATCATATTTCATAAACTACAGAATATGTTTTAGCAGATTTGGTGAACTTAGTCAATATTGTTTTATTCAACATGTGTAATGCAACATTTGAATCAGATTGCCATGCTTATATAACACACTAAAATTAATAGGACTTTAGTCATTTTTTTTTTTTTGTCATCAGCTTCAGTGGATCTAGTCTAAGCAAGGACAAGGTCTGGTTTAAAACCTATGAAGATATTTATTTATTTATGTCTAAATAACTGAATTGTATAGAACTACAGCCACTTTTAAAAGTTGTTGAGTTTCCTATATACCACAATGATTGGTGAGCCTGGGGAAATCAGTTTCCATTTCAGAAAAAAGCCAAATGTGGAGCCAGCCAAGTTACTGAAGTGATAAGGCTGAGTAACTCTCTGTATTATGAATGACCACATATTTGGTTAGAATTGATGTTCAAAACTGTCTTGACAACAACATAGGTTTCTGACCTATGTTTAGGATGATAACACATGATGGGCATGATAAATTACTTGCAACAAAATAAAGAAAGAGTGTTTAAAAAGTAGTCCCCTCCTCCAGCTTTCCAAAATGATAACATTGTGTTGCAGCTTACGTTGGACAAATTGGGTTTCCTTTTCCTCCTTATATTTGTTTAAAGCAGAAGGGAATCTCAGGACACGGTCTGAAGATATGTAAAGGAGTAATATTGAGGTTCACAATGCTGGATTAGATACCAGTCTGGAAACTATGTACATTAGCAGAAGCAGTTAAATAAAGTGCATCCGAAAATTGAAGTTGTCCACAAAACCTATTCAAGTTCAGGATCAATAAATGAAAGTCAAAGAGATATAGAGCAGGCTAGGACTTTTTGGAAAGTAACAAAGGTTGAGAACTTGCTAGAGTTGAAACCAAGGCTAAGAAGTATTTTTATGGCTCTGTCCAAGTGCTAAGTGACATGCATGCAAACTGATTGAATCTTCTATACTGTCACAATTAAAAAATAATAATCTTGCTAGTGTAGATGTCTAATATTTTAGATATATTGTAAGACCTTCTACCCTCTGTATTTCAGTGATATACGCTACTTTTAAATCCAGTATTTTAGAAATGGGGGATATAAATGCATCCTATAAAAACAGGTCACCAAAAGGATGAAGGTTATCCCAACTGTCTACTAAAGCAAGAAGACACCTACATTGGGCAGAAGCAGCCCAGGAAGATGCTAGAGGCAGGTGATCCTTTATATATCCAGATTTTTTACTTACTCTTAAATGTGTAAGTATTTAAGCTTGCAGTAGATAATATGAAAGAAAAAGAAGAGAATGATGAACAGCAAAATGGATAAGTGCACCATTGGAAGAAACCAGGTTAAGGACAGATCACTATGGAGAAAATTTATCTAACTGATTGCTAGGAACTGAAAACAACTCGATGGCACATAATCAGAGCAATTAAAAAGCAAATGCTTTTTCACAAATTAAACAAGGTCTACAGTGATACCTCACATATAGTGAGAACATATAGTAGATAAAGTATGGAATACTTGTTGCTTGTTCTAGTTGCAATAAACATCAAGGTCTTGTAAGAATGTAATGACATATATTCTACTCTTCTGCCTTTTTTTTAAAGTTTTTGTGCTGATTGTTTGAATCTACTTACAAACTATCCAGTAAGAAGTAGAACAGCATTTCTACTCATTTGAGATCTTAAAGGTTTAAACTGCTTGCTTACACTTAAAAGCATTGTTTAAAATGACATAAACTATTTTCTCTCTTGAGCATGGGCAAAACACTTTAGGCAGCAACATACTCAATCTTATTATCCTATCAAGGTACTTTAAAAAGGACTGCCAGCAACCATAAAAATAATTCACAGTTTGAGGCCATCTGGAACCTGGGAGGCTGCTAGGTAAGTAGGAGGCAATGATTTGTGGTTGTTCTTGAAAAGAAGTCATAAGAAAGTCTTCCTACTAATGTTAGCTGCCACTTTTTAAACCTGTGAGTGAAATTAACTTCTCATGAAACTTTTAGAGTGGCAGAACATGAAAATAATGTTTTGCCCATTAATTTCCTTGGACTATTTTAATGCTTGTTTATCAAATGTCTACACCACTCATCTCACTTAAATGACCCTGGGCAGTTTACAATAAAACCATTGAGAAAACCATAGTTAAAAGCAATATTAAAATAGATTTATCTTCTCCAGGCTAAATATACTCAATACTGTTTTTTTCCTATGTATTATAATGTTATAAATCTTGATGTGTTGTATTATTTCATTATAGTTGTTTATGTAATATGATTAGAGATTATTAACATTCTGCTATTTAGATAGTTTGAAGTCTGCTCGAATTCTTGAAAATCTTCTGTAGAATAATTATATTGACGCTTAGAAGTGTCATTTTAAGCTCTAGCATTATTATTTTGTAAAAAAAATTTCAAAATACACATAACTAAAGGAATGCATTATTTAGCAGCAATAGGTTATATGATATCTGGATTCCTCTTGATCACATTTGAAATAACAGCATGGGCTACACACTAGTTTTTGCCAACGTGAATCAAATCTTAACCTATTTGTTTTAGTCCAAAGCATAAATTAAGATGGGAGAGATGAAATACTTGTATTGCTTAACCACCTGCGCTCTCTCAAGTTTTAATTCAATGAGGAAACATTTCATTATGTACCAAAAGAGCACTGATATTGTTCATGTAACAATATTGATGTTTCTATGTTGCATTTTGCAAACGCTCAACAATATTTTGATTAGGCAGAAAGATGGGAAAAATCAGGTTCCTATTTTCTTTGCTTATTCTCCTTTTTTTTTATTCTACTCTCCCCAAAACAACAAACCATTGGATTATCAAACAAATCAACCCAGAATTCTTATTCAAGGCACAAATAACCAGGCTCAAATTATCATACAAGTACTTTGAATGCATTATCTGAAGGCCCAGTTCTCTGCAGAAGGCTCTGATGTTGAGAAAGGTGGAAGGAAAGAGAAGGATGACTAGAAGCAATGTTGCTATATTCAATTACCATAGTAATAGTGCATCATTGGAAGAGGTAAAGGACCAAGTTAGGGATAGATCATGATGTAGAAAATCGATTTATGCGGTCACTAAGAATTGATAGCTTAGTGAAATATAATCAATCAGTGCAGATGACAACCGTATTGACCTTTTAGTTATAAATCATCAACGAAGAAAAGGAAGCAAAAAGTATTAAACATGGTTCTCTATGTATCTGCCACCTGGAGTTGTTCTTTAAGTTAAAGGACTGCAGTCTTTGCCTCATCAATCTTAAAAAAAGTTGTCTTAAAAAGAAAGGCAAAATATTCTTATCATTTTCCTTATTACATATTCATTTCATGCCCTTAATGCTGACCTGGCTTGAGAAAAAGATTTTTCCAATTTCTTACATTTTATATAGACATATAATAGGTATAAAATACAGGCAGATAAAAAGATCCTGAGGTCAAAAATGCAGGTCAAGTGTCAGGTCAAAAATGCAATAGAGATTGCACAGAATCACATTTTTCTTAAATCCCATGTAATTTTGATCATAAAATGATTTCTTCCCTCATACCTGTCTTCCATACTACCCTATTGTAAAATTAAGCACTCAATTTCCTAGTCTCAGTATCTCTGTCTGTATAAGTAATAGTTTTATGTGTTTAGTCCTTTAGCAGTCACTCCTGTCTTCCATTCTGGGGATGTGTATCCATATCCCCATTTACAATGTAATTTCATGCAGATCAAACCCTTATGTACATATGAATATATTCACATAATCTAGAACCCTCCATTATCAAAATTCCAGATAAGAGGAAGGGCACTGTTTTTTCTGGATCTTAAATCAACCAAGATTTAGTAAGATTCAGATTTGAGTCTTGCATCATTTAGAAAAGCCCCAGTTTACTTCAAGCATCTCACAAATCTGTCCCAGTCACCTAGATTTAATTTGAGCTTGAATGAAGCTATTGCATTATTCTTATTTAAACAATACTTTGGCATTACACTGGAATACAGCTTGGAAGCCAGCACAGATGAAAAGCCAGATTCTGTAAGCAATCTTTCCAAGTTATTGTGGAATGATTGAAATTTCTGCACAATTTCCAAGGGGAGGGGTGATCAGAAAAGAACAGCAGTAGAACAGCAATTACAATTTGTTATTTTGTTTAACTTGAAAAAGTTGTTAAATGGTTAATAAGCTTGATTGGGATCCCTTCGGCATAGCCTCAATCTAATGATAATTCTTCTTTCAAACCAAATGAATAGTTAATTCTAATATTCCTTTGTAGACTTGATTAACTTGTCAGGATCTGCCTAATTTACTTCCTGGAATTTAATCACTGAGCAAGTACAAAAATGTGCTTCATTTAAGGGACATGCTATTTAACTTGGACTAAAAACCCCAGGAGAAGGAGGGGGAAAACAGTCTTTCCATTTCAAATAAGCTAATGTCCCTGGGTGTTTGACAGATTTGATACCTCAAATTGATTTGGTTTCATTGGAATAGCCATTGTTTGTGCATTTCTGAATGCCATTGTTCCTTTTCAGAATGTGTATTTTTTTTCTTAATTATCTTTTTTCTACAGTCATACTTGGTATGCGGGTCAAACTTTCAGTTTATTTTTAAGAGCCCCAGATAAATACATTGAACCAACTATAATTATATTGTGTATGAAATTTGTTTCTAAGAAAATTTTAAAAGTTTACAATGGGCAGGGGGATTTTGCCACTTGCATGCTCAATAGTCAAGCCAAATAAAGTACTATTGGATATTATGCCTGAAAAAAGAAGAGAGCAAAATAATTTCAGAGGTAATTTCAAGAATGACATTTTTAAACAGACAATAGGTTGCTAGAGTACAGATCTAGTTCTTTTCTGAAAGTTTCAATATGTATGCTACTTTGTAGTGGCTTGTTACAAGGGGTGAGATTTTTTTTTTCCCATCAAGGAGAAGGTTCCATCTGGAATCTTTGCAAAACATAGGCGTGATCATGCAACTGAAGGTCAAAAGCAGTCCAGTTCTGACTATTATAGAAGACAATTATGTTGTTTGAATGTTTTATTTGAATTATGTTGTTGCATTTTTGTTCATTTATTCATTCCTTAATCTTTGGAATGAGAAACCTATTTGCACAAGTAATTCTTTAGGTCATGATAAGATGACCAAGATACCATCAAAAGATTTATAACAATAGTGTAAAGTTCATTCAGGCAAGAAGCCAAGCTACCATTTAACCCATATATTTATTTAACTATGTTTGTGAATTAGTGGCAAAATGGTGGTAATGAAACAAACAGGTAATTTCCTTTTCTTTAAAAAGGAATTTACCTGAAAAAATAAGAAAGAACTAGGTGCTTAAAATTTAGATATGTGAGTTGCAGGAGTTTTGAAGCTGGGATGCAAAAGATTTCTCTTCAGATAGATCAACTGAAGGTATGAAATGGGATAAAATTGCATGGTTATGCATATTTATGCATATTTGTGCACAAGCAATTGTATTTAAAGATTACATTCTCTGAATGACTGGTCGACCAGGAAATGTAGGGAGAGCTTTGAGCATGTACCGTTCATGCAACTCCCCCATCGCAGAGAGAGGGAGCCGACTAGGTGGTCCCGCCCCAGGCGCCTAATGGACCCAGATTGGTTCCAGGAGGAGCTTGGGGAAATA
The DNA here is from genome assembly GCF_016545835.1 of Crotalus tigris. NCBI lineage: Eukaryota > Metazoa > Chordata > Lepidosauria > Squamata > Viperidae > Crotalus > Crotalus tigris. The sequence continues at coordinate 16,378,360 of NW_024096970.1, forward strand.
CCTGACTCCCTTGTCCACAACTCATCCGGGTCCCTGGTTGTGGCCTGGAATGAGGCGGCGTCTGGGGCCCTGGATCGAATTGCGCCTTTGCGACCTCTCTGTGGTGGTGGTCCCCTTGGTTTACTGAGGAGCTCCGGGAGATGAAGCGCCACAAGAGACATCTAGAGCGACGTTGGAGGGCCAGTAACTCTGAATCTGACCGATCACTATTAAGAGCCTATCTTAGGACTTATTTAGTGGCGATAAGGGCAGCAAAGCGGGTTCACTTTTCTGCACTTATTGCGTCTGCAGAATCTCGCCCGGCCGCCTTGTTTAGGGTGACCCGCTCCCTTCTTAAAGTGGAGGAGGCGGAGGAACCCTTGCAGGGGAGAGCTGAGGAGTTTGTTCAGTTTCTTTCGGATAAAATCGCTCAGATTCAGAGAGACCTGGACTCCGACTGGGCAGTGCCAGCCGAGCTGCCAGGGGCTGGTCTTAGTCATGTTATCTGGAGCGAGTTTGAGCCTGTGACCCCTGATGAAGTGGACAAGGCTGTGAGGGCAATGAATGCAGCAACCTGTTTATTGGACCCATGCCCCTCCTGGCTGGTTTCTGCCAGTAGGAAGGTGACACGAGGCTGGCTCCAGGCGATAATCAATGCCTCCTTGATGGAGGGGTCTTTCCCTCAACCTTTAAAGGAAGCGGTAGTGAGGCCCCTCCTCAAGACGCCTTCCCTGGACCCAGCTGTTTTGAAGAACTTTCATCCCGTCTCCAACCTCCCCTTTGTGGGGAAGATTGTAGAGAAGGTGGTGGAGTCCCAACTCTTGTGATCCTTGGATGAAACTAATTATCTGGACCCTTTTCAATCTGGTTTCAGGCCCGGCTACAGCACTGAGACTGCTTTGGTCGCACTGACCGATGACCTCTGGCAAGCCCGGGATAGGGGTTATTCCTCTATCCTGGTGCTTCTTGACCTCTCAGCAGCTTTCGATACCATCGACCATGGTATCCTTCTGCATTGTCTCGGAGAGGTGGGGGTGGGCAACACCGTATTGTGGTGGTTCTCCTCCTACCTCTCTGACAGGTCGCAGTCAGTGTTGGCGGGCGGACAGAGATCGACCCCTAGGCACCTCGATCATGGGGTGCCTCAGGGCTCGGTCCTTTACCCCTTCCTTTTTAACATCTACATGAAACCACTGGGTGAGATCATTCGACAACACGGGGTGAGGTATCATCAGTACCCGGATAATACCCAATTATATATCTCCACCCCGTGTCCTTTCAGTGAAGCAGTCGACGTGATGTGCCGGTGCCTGGAAGATGTGAAGGTCTGGATGGGGGTGAACAGGCTTAGACTCAACCCTGACAAGACCGAGTGGCTCTGGGTCTTGCCTCCCAAAGGCCAACTGGATGGTCCATCATTAGTCCTGGGGGGGGCAAATTTACCTCCCTCAGTGCAGGCATGCAACTTGGGTATCCTCCTGGACTCACAGCTAAATTTGGAACATCTATCGGCTGTGGCCAGGGGGACCTTTGCACAGGTTCGCCTAGTGCACCAGTTGAGGCCTTATTTGGACCGGGAGGCTTTACTCACAGTCACTCATGCCCTTGTCATCTCAAGACTGGATTACTGTAACACGCTCTACATGGGGCTACCCTTGAAGGGTGTTCGGAGGCTGCAGTTGGTTCAGAACGCAGCCGCGAGAGCGATTGTGGGTGCGCCAATGTACGCCCACGTGTCACCTATCCTCCGCGAGCTGCACTGGCTTCCTGTGGGTCTCCGGATGCAATTCAAGGTGTTGGTTATCACCTTTAAAGCCCTTCATGGCATAGGGCCAGGTTACTTACAGGACCGCATTCTGCCGCACAGTTCCCAGAGACCGGTGAGGTCCCATAGATTGGGCCTCCTTCAGGTCCCGTCAGCCAGACAATGTCGGCTGGCGGGCCCTCAGGGAACGGCCTTTTCTGTGGTGGCTCCGACCTGGTGGAATCAACTTCCCCCCGAGGTTCGAACTACTCCCACCCTGCCAGCCTTTAAGAAAGCCGTTAAAACTCTCCTGTTCCGGCAGGCCTGGGGCTGATGTCCCCGGGGGGAGCCGGGATATGATCGGACTCGCAGTATGACTGTATTATTTTATTGTTTTATGGTTGTTTTAACTCTGTACGCCGCCCTGAGTCCTTTGGGATTGGGCGGCATATAAATAAAATTAAATAAATAAATAAAATAAGTATTTTCATTATTGATACTACCTGCTCCTCACTTCCTGGAGAAGTTCCGGGCATTTACACATTTTAGTTTGTTTCTGAGTGAAGGTATACCTTTTACATACAGTCTTTCTTCAGCTCCAAGTACAGTCTAGCAAACCTTGTCCTGAAGCAGAAAAATCCAGTTTTCTCTACTTGCCTTTTACAATAGATGATATTGAATATTGATGATATTGAATAAATATTTTGTACATTTTTCTCACAGGAAATGTTTCCATTGTTTGGGAGAAGCTGTGAGCCTTCTCATCAAATAAGCAAATCCCTCCTCCAGAGAGAAGCATTAAATATTCATAAATATTTAATGGCAGGGTACCATGACCAATCATAAAATACATAATTACCAGAAATATATTTTGATGAGATTGGTCCACTCCTACTTTCAAAATGCTCCTATCACCTCATCTTGTCTTTGTTTTATTTATGAGAGAGTGGATATATTTCCTAGCAATGCACCAGTTGTTATTGTATTTTTCAAGAATGTTTATGATCCTATATAGTTCCAGAGGGATTTTAGGGCAAGGGACAATGATGATAAAGAGTGGCATTTTTCATTCTTTTCAGCATGTTAGCTGTAAATCAAGAAGCCCTCCATTGTAGAGGGAGAGGTCTTCAGGCATACAGATGACCTTGGCAGCACATTGCCACCTTCTGTTTTTTATGTATTTCACAAAGCAGAACACAGCTCTTCCCCTGTACTACACAACTTTTGTGAAGTTACATCTAACCTGTCTAGAGAGACCAGCCTACTTGTTTTAAAAATTATATATGAAGACTTGATTAACCATCACTGTCTCTCTCATTTCAAACTTCATTAAAATATTTCTGCCCCAATTCCAATGAGATTTTGAAAAAGCAAAGCAAGTGATTAAGAGGCATCAGGCATTAGAGGCATGTTCACATAATTAAGGAAGCTCATATGCCTTCACACAGAATGCCTCTATTTTCTTAAAAGAATAATCAGCAAGTGATTAGCTGAATACTAGTTTCTTGTTTAGCAAAACCTAACACATAGCTGATTAAGGTCTCTCTGTATATGAACCAAGCTTAGGTTCACAGAATATACATTAGGAGGAAAAGATTTGATGTCAACACATATTAAATAGGGATAGGGATGTCAACACAGATTAAAACCAGGCCACTAGTGATATTTTCTATGGTTACTGGGTGGCACCTTTCTTCACTGCACAGGGGATATTTACCCAGAAATCATCTGCTGCAGAATAATTGCCACTTATTTTGGTCTTGCGAGGATCTGAGAATATTATGTGGTTCTTCATAAAACCAGATCAGATAGAGAATGAAACATACTTTCCTCATTCAAATACCTACTAAGAGAAAACACTGGAGAACAAAAAGACTCAACAAAAGCAAGAAGTATGGACAGAACTGGAAAACTGAGTGAAGGGTACAATCAACATCACTGCCATTATGAAATTGTAAGTTGTGAGAAAATAGTTGAGAGCATGATTTTGGAATTCTGCCTTCTCTCTGAGGACATGCCGAGCGAGTACAGGCTGAAGGAAGTTGAAATGTTCAATCTGAAAAAAATAACATATAATATCAAATTTTGACTACATTAAAAACTGTCATAAGTAGTATAGGCTGGAACTATTTTCCATTACCAGGTGAAATAGAACCAGAAATGAATGTAATGTTCATTGTATTTAAACACAGGAAAAAAACTTTATGATGGTAAAATCTATAAATGTTGAACAGTCTACCTGCAATGTTTTTAAGAAGAGGCTGAACTTCCATCTTTCAATAATAATTTAATTACCTTTCTTGCATTTTGAAGAAGACTAGATAATAGAATAACAGAGTTGGAAGGAACTTCGGATTTCTTCTAGTTCATCGCCTGCTCAAGCAAGAAACCCTAAGCCATTTCAGACAAATGGTTGTACAATTTCTTCTTTAAAACCTCCAGTAATGGAGCACCTACAACTTCTGAAGGCAAGCCATTCCACTGAATGATTGATTGATTGATTGATTGATTGATTGATTGATTGATTGATTATTCTGATAGGATATTCTCCTTAGTTCTAGTTTAGTTCTCTCCTTGATTAGTTTCCATCAATTGTTTCTTGTTCTGCCTTCAGGTGCTTTGGAGAATAGATTTACCCTCTCTTCTGTGTGGCAGCCCCTTAGATATTGGAATACTGCTACCATGTCACCCCTAGTCCTCTATTCACTAGACTAGACATAACCAATTTCTGCAACTGTTCTTCATATGTTTTAGCCTCCAGTTCCCTAATAATCTTTGTTCTTCTTCTCTGCAGTCTTTCCAGAGTCTATTCATCTTTTTTAAATTGTGGTGACCAAAACTGGATGCTCATGTTGCCTTCCAACTCCATGATTCTAGGATTCATATGTCTATAAAAATATATTTGATTATATTTGTAAATATTTAATGTACTGCAAAAAAAATACCAACTATTTCTCAATTATCGGATAATGGAAGAGTGAGAGGGAAAACTAGGCTCAGCCTTTGCTATTATACAGCACTTTTCTTTTTGGAAAGGAAAAAGGAAAAAAATGGAAAGTCCTCATTCAAAAATTCTGCTTGCAAAAACAAAATGCCAGTCTGTCATTCATAACTTGAAAATAATGTTTACAAAGTATAAATAGCCGGCCTGTTGTTTCAATGCAAATTGTTTTTATAAGGACAATAGCTGGTCTCCACAGAAGAGTTCATTTGACAGCAAGTGTACCTGCATTGATAGATTAATGCTGGCTGACCTCTCATTCTCTCTTTTTATCTACACTGGCTTTTAAAATAAAAAACTATCTCTTCACTTGGTTGACACCCTTCCTTCTGCCAAATCAACAGAGTTGAAATGTGACTAAGAGAAGCAATTAAAATAGATCTGTCATCTTATTCAAATGTGTCGCATGCAATAGTCTACCTAGAAAAGAAGCAAACAATATGGGATAGTAATTGAGGTTCTTCCCTGTTGACAGCTTATGACAAATGTGGACATTTTCTTTATGCTCTACCTTAAATGTGCCAAACATAGACACCGATTATAAGTGAAAAAAGCTTTGACTGTGACACATCCAAAGCACAGTGATGTCAAGTCATCATATACTGTAGATGGAAATCGAAGCAAAATTGGAACAGAAACAACTAATTTTCATAGGTATTTGTGCACTATGGTGAACTTATCAAGAGTTTATTTGGTGACAGAAGAATGGCAGGCAGGCGAAATTCTGTGCAGAAAACACTGTGTTGAAAGGGACATTATATGGCACCTGGTCAACTCTCTGTGATGAGGGAAATCTTAAGCTAGTCTATCTCCAACAATGTGGAAGTTATATTGGCCAAGATTTAGTGCAAAGTAGAATTTCACAACTTCCACCAAACTGAAATTGATTATTAAAATATGAGTCAAGTCCTTGTTCAGTCATAATCAGAAAAATCAATCCCCAAAAAGTCATCAAGCTGCCAGCACAATATAGATGTAGATTCAGATTACTTAGAAAAGCAGTGTATTTGGTAAGGGATTTATTACTGCCACTAACAATTTGTGGAAATATAAAATAAAATTGTATTTGTGCTGGTGCTGTGCTCAGACAGCATCAGTAAAGTAAGATTTTTCCCCCTAATGTATATACTACATATGCTCAACACTTTTTTTGTCATAGAACGCATCGGAACAGTGTTCTGGCACTTTTTTTGGAAGGGAAGAACCTGCGAATGTGAATAAAGCTCTGGCTCGATGAAAGGAAGCTGCCCGGGGAAATTGGGGGCATCGAAAGTCAACCAGGAAATATTTCCATGGCCCTGAAAGCAGACCTTCTTCTCTGCCTTGATTCACGAGGCTCCCCCCTCTGCCACCGCCACCTGTCCTCACCCTCACATTGGCCGCAAAGGACCAGGACTGATTCCTGGAACAAATCTCGTTGAGGGACCAGGCATGCTCCAAAAGCAGCAGTGCCAACACTGCCTTGGTTGCTCTGGCTCCAGAGGAAGTTTCTGTGTCATCAGAGGCAGAGGAGGACGAGGTGGCAGAAGACATCCTGGCTCCTCCAAGCACCCTCTCAAAAGCCGCAGCAATGGCAATGGCATCCATCAACTGATGCTGCTCGTGTAAAGATCTGTAAAGCAGTCCCCACCCCGCTCTGTAAAGGGCTTTCTACTGGAGCTGGATGCAGCATGTTAGAGGCTTCCACCAGTCCACCGGAGCTGTGCATGAGTTCCAGCACCTTTTTTTTTTTTTTACAAAAAAACACTGCATATGCTTATTAATGGCAATAGCACTTGGACTTATATATGGCCCCATAATGCTTTACAGCACTCTCTGAGGGGTTTACAAATGTTAGTATACTGCCTCCAACAATCTTATTTTACTGACTTTGGAAGGATAGAAGGCTGAGTCAACCTTGAGCTGGTCAGGATTGAACTCCTGGCAGTGAGGACAGTTAGCCTGCAATACTGTATTCTAACCACTGGGCCATCACTGCTCATAGAAGATGACTGATGGTGAAAGAAGAGCAAGCTTGGAATTTAACAAACTAACAGATGAGCTGAAAAGGAAACAGAACCCATCAGCCTCATCATTCTAATAGAAACAGTGAGAATATCCAGCCAGCCAGCAGCTGGTAAACCACCTTTCTTTCCTTCCTGCCCCAATACAGCAAGAGCGCAGAATAGCAACAGAAGTCAGCTAACTTAAAAGTGGTTAGCAGAGTGGGACTTAGTTACAGGCACAGGTAACAAAGGAGAACAGAATTGTTCCCACACTGACCCAGGAATTGCCAGCCAAATGTCAGGTTTTAGAAGATTTCTTTCCTAAGCTTTGCTTCAGGATGGAGGAAACAATTGAAGCAGTTCATCAGAACAGAATCATGACTCCATGGATCTCCAGTGGGATGTTGCCAGTAAATCACTGGAAAAGGTAGAAGTCCAAGAAGTTATATGTGTTGTGCATAGAATTCAATTTCAGGAAAAGGCAGAGGCCTTGAGAGACTGTGATCAGTTTCTTGTTCTGTCCAGGTATGTAAGTCCAATCACCCATTCCATAGACAGCTCTAGTCTATAGGAAGCCATAGAAATATTTGTGAAAATACTGGCACTATTTCTGATTTGTCCTCCTTGGAATCCATAGGTGTCTCTCATAATCCTCTCTGCTCCTATATTGATTGCTGGTAAATATAAAGCAATCCCAGACAATTGTCCAGTGCCCAAAGTATAAGGCTTATTGGAACAATTTGGGTAGCTAAATTCATCACACTCCTAGCCCTGTTGAAGGGATATTGGCAAGTATCTCAGGACTAGAAGACTGTTCTGCTTTCACCATTTATCAAAGGCTGTTTTGTCATTTGAGTTAAGGAATACCTGCCATTTACAGGTCAACCAATTTCTCTGAGATTATAGAGACTTTGTTATGGCATATAATATTGGCATATATTCTGGGACGAACACATGTGTTACCTGGAGTAGATATTGAAATTAATTAGACAGAATGAGCTAACCAAGACAAAGAAATGTTACATTCCTTTACATGAAGTACACGATGGCACAGGGCAATATTTCATTCAAGTGATGAAAGGAGAGGATATATAACTGATTGTCCTGTTCTGAAAGCCAAACATCAGGTGAAGTCCTTTTTAGGACTGGACAGATTATTAGAGTTTGTATCCTCCAGAAGTATGACTTTGACTATGGCTATACTCATGGCAAAACAAATATAGAAGATACTCTATCAGACATTGTTTTGAAGCTGGAGCCTAAAGAAATGCCTGCTTGAGTGGGAGTACATTGAGGGGAAAAGTGAAGCCAGTTTTGTAGAGTCTGCCCTATTAGTTTGGATTTAGGTAATCCCTTCTTTAATTCCTGACTCCTTTAGTCTCCACAGGATCTATCTAGCTACAAAAGAAAAACAGGACAGTGGTGCAAGCGAACAAAAGTGAAAGCAATCAATGAGTCTCATTCCAGGCTCTGTTGGTTGGGTGAGAAGGAGATTTGTTTAGACCTTTACATATATTACAAGAATCCTTAAATAAAAGTCAGTTTTTAAAGATGCAGACAATTGCCATTTTCTATATTTCTTAGCATACTTTGTTATGTTATTAATTTTTAGCTTTAATATCATGATACACCATTGAGAAATAGGTCCAGCAATTTATCACTATGCATGTATAGTCTTACATTACATGGAAATCCTATGCATGTGCTATTAGAAGTTTTCCTGTAGCCAGTGGAGTACATTTCCCAGTAAATATCCACAAAATTGAAGTTTTAGTGCAGAATCATCTACGTTTTACTCTGAAATAATTCCTATACATTTTAATGAAAGTTGTTCCATGTGTAGAATTGCAACCTTATTTAGATTTTACTTGTGCAATGAGTGCTATTTTTTTAAAAAAAGAGTTACTCTTTTTCCTCTTTCCACATTTTTTCCTTTTAAAAATGGAAGGGAAAGATTAGTTACTGCAATATTGGTGTCATTATTGTTTTTAATGCATTCTGTGCGTGCAGAGTACTAGCCTGAATTACAGGCAGAGTAGGCATGTTTAAAGTACTTTCTTTTAAAAATAATATTATGCACCATATTAAAAAAAGGGTTTAATTCCTTTGACCATGTATTCACTGCAGAATAAATAACAACAAAAAGGTCAGCTGCATGGCATGTAATTAATGTAATAATTCAGTCTGACCCTGTTGATCCAGAATATTTTTCCTATTTAGGATGGGAAACAGGCCAAAAACAGGCCAAAATGATTAATGATGCAATTTGTCTCCAAACAAGAACAAGATTTGGTTCAGAACCCATTTCAGCAATTTGTTAAAAAGGCTGAGTCTACTCAGAATGATTTGGGAACCACATTAGAGAACTTTCAGGCACTCTAGTGCCTAAGAATTTGTCTCCTGCCGATTACAAGCAGTAAAAGTATTGCTTCTACCTACGATACTACTCCAGAGTGTTTGGCTGCGTTGAGTGGAATTTATCTAGAAATTGACAGTTCCAGCACGAGTTCCAACATTACTGTCTCTGTTTCTCCCCCAGAAGCATTACATGGTTTCAACCACCAAAGGATGCTTTCTTATCGATCCTAAAGAAAATTGTGTTATAGTATAAGTTGGTAGTAGCAAAAGGCAGTTGTATAAACTAGAATACTGCAGCAGAGTCAGTTTACAAAATGAACTTTACACAAAATAGTGGTTGTAAAAAAAACGAATTCCACTGTCAAGTAAGAAATGCTACATTTCAGTGCAACATTCCCACTTGGTTTCGGCAGACAGGAACTATTAAGCTTTCAGAAAAGTTTATCATTTATTTTTTAAAACCAAAAGGAAAAAACTGCTTCTGCTATTGGGGAAGAAAATTGCATTTATTACAAGAGAACTGAGGATTCTAACATAGTTAAACAAGGTGGTGGATGTTTTGGAAAAGCTTCTTCAGGAGCAATTTTAGGTTTGTCCAGTTGATCAAGTAATAGCAGAAAAGACTTGGGGATTCCAGAAACAGGATTGCCGAAGAGAAGGAGTCTCTCAGCAGTTTCTAGGCTGCTTCATCCTGATCCCTCTTAATGTGTAGGTGTCTATTGCTTTCAGTGGAAAAAGATGGGGAAATTAATTTGAAATACTGAAATGCATATGCCACTTAAAAACAAAGCAAGAAATCTTATTTTAGGTGCCAATTTCCTAGCATACATAACTAGAATATATATGAGTTACAATCTTAAATATTCCATGATATTTCTGAGTTTGTCACTCTTGAGCCTTGGGGCAATTATGCCTTTTGGATTTGTGAAAATCCCCATCAGTAAAAGCAAAGAAACAGATATACAGAAGCAAGAGGAGCTAGCTTAATGGAAGGAACTCCATTACATGCTTGAATGGATCCTGCTAGCTACAAAACCTGCCTGGGAATGTATTAGCAAACTATATGCTGCATGGATTAATAAGCAGCCAGTGGAATAAAGTGCTGATGGGGCTTGCCATTTTTTATCCATTTGATGGAGCAGTGGAATACTTAGTACTAAATACTTAGTATCTTTCCCTCTCCTTGTGCAGCAATTGAGTTCCTGTTCAAAAAGATACTAGAGACTTGCAGATGGGGAACCAAACACCAGTGCAGGCCTTTCTGGGACTGGCCAGATTATTAGAAGCTTATTAGCCCATAGTGGCAAAAACAATCAGAGTTTGATAGTACCTTTCTGATTAACAAGTTAATTAAAAGGCAGTCTGATGAACTGAGCTGTAGGTTACAAAAGTATTTGCCTTTTATTGAAATTTGTCAGTGGGAAAAGGTGTTAGCAGACTTATCCTGATTTTTATAGGCTTGTAGAAAAAGCAAGAAAAATTGTGAACAAATGCACCTAATCTCTACATACTGCAGAAATTAAAGCAGAACACCCTTGACTGCATGGTATAGAATCCTACTTCTTCTCCAAAAATATCATGAGTTTATTGTTCTTCATAGACATATGCCCTATCAACCTGAGGTATGTGCTCTGATTCTGACTTCTTTGCCATCCTTCCCTACAAACACAACCTGATTTTCACCACTTTGAGAAAAGCACATCTTCCTTCCCCTGTCCTGACCACTTTCTACAGGGGACAATCGAGAGCATCCTGTCATACAGCATCACAGTCTGGTTTGGAGGCATCACTGCTTCAGACAGGAAGGCGGTGCAGAGAGTGGTGAAAATGGCCGACAAGATCATTGGCAGTTCCCTCCCTCCCATCCAAGACATAGCACAGAAGCGCTGCTTGAGCAGGGTCCGTAAGATTATCTGGGACACTACACATCATCTTCATGACCTGTTTTCCTTGTTACCTTCTGGGAGGAGGCTTCGTGGTATCCGAAGCAGAACATCCAGATTCAGCCAGAGTTTCATTCCATACAGCATTAACCTTGCGAACTCTCAAGCTTCCTCATTCCGTTGTATATTCAAGGTAGACAATACTTAATATTCATTGCTACGTATGTGTAGGGATGTGGGTCTATACATATGTTATTCATAGTATGTTTAGGTGTATGTCATGTATGTGTTTCACTTTGAGAGCAGGCAACTAAATTTCATTTTTGATGTGTGACATTGTGCCCACAGTATAAAAATGACAATAAAGGTTATCTTATATTATCTTATCTTTTCATATAATGCATGGAGAAAAGCTAATGTATCTGGAGCCAGCTGTGGGCATGGAGGTTTGCTGTAAAATTTAAATGCTGTTTATTCAAGGATACAAATTCTATTCCCTGATCCAATTTATCCCCATTGAACACATTTTAGACAGCATAGCAGAATGAGGGGACTCAGCTGGAAGGAAAATGCCTTTTTCTCCTTGTGTATGAGAGTTTGAGCAGTTCATTTCACAGACACATTGTCCTCTTCTAAAAACATTGGGGGAGGCGTAGAATAACATGAAAAAGAGTCTTTCATCAATATTTCAGGGACAGGTACTAGTTAGTTTTCTTATCTTTAAAAATGTGTTTTATTCCTTGCTTTTAAAACTATTTTTCATTCTATAGGGCTATGTTTCTTTGCACAGTGTATAAGCGGTAGAATGTGTAGTCAGCAGGAAATGTTGATACACTGCTGGGACAGTGAAACCATATATTACAATACAATAGTCTTGGTCCAAAATCATGCCAGAAAGGGTTGCCAATGAGAATGTGAACAGTGGCTTTTGACATCTACTGCAAAATTGCAGGCAATGGAGGGGTGTGTGTGTGTGCAATTCTCTGCCTTGCTGCAAAGTTCAGAACAGGAAATAGCAGTCTACAGTATGTGCCTTTCTTTTCTTACACCCCAAAAATCACTTGTGACTAAGATGTCCTATGGCTTTTCAGGATTTGACACCAAATTCAATGTAAGAGTCTAATATGATCCTTAAGAAAATTTTAAAGATACTCTGAAGCAGATAGAAAAACTATCTGTTTTTTATTTTCTAGCAAGACTAATTTCATTGTCTTCCACTGTTAATTCATATCACCTAATTCCCTTCTAAGACACAGCAAAGTCGCTTGCCTTTTAAATTGCAAGGCAAGGACAGGGTTCTTTTTTCCTGTACTCAGAACTTCAGCCTCCAAGCATGTATATTTTCAAATCATGATGTGAGCTTAATACACTACTTTGTTCCTCACCTATCTATTTCCCAATTTAGTTAAGGATTGTATCTCTTTTTCATTTTGGAGTCAAGGTATTAGCTGATTTATCTCTGGATGGGTAGAACACTTGATCTTGCATTCTCTCAAATCCCTGGGGATTATCTGCACAGGGTAGACCACATTCTGGGATGCCTCTTCCTTTTCCATCTTCAGAGCTCTTCTCTCAAACATGCCCAATTTTTTTCAGCAAGTGTATCTAGAACTGCTCTCAAATTTACAAGTCTTCAGTGGTGCAAATACTGCCTAAACCAACTAAGGTTTAGGAGCCTAGATTGGTCCCTCAGATATCCCTGCATTTCCCAAATTGCTGGCATTCCAGAAAGCCTTAAAGATCTGGCTGTTCTTCAAGGCTGTGGGATAGCATGGTTGGGGCCCCTGACAGATTGAGTAGTTAGGTAGTTAGCTGGAACATTTATTTGATTCTTGCTGCTAATTGAAGGAAATAAAAGTTATTCTTTTATAAAATTGTAGAAAAATAATTGTAGAAATGTAATGCCAATACATGAAACTGTCTCTTTAGTACAAATGTAACACTGTAACACAAATGTAACAATGCAATGCCAATATATGACCAAATGTTTACTATTTCCTGCCTAAAAATCCTCCGGACACAGGAACTTATACTTTGAATAGAAATCCTACTATCAAAGAGGGGGATTTTGATCCAAAGTGAGAATTACAAATAAACAAGATAACAGCAGATGGACAGAAGAGGTCAGGTTAACAAAGTACAACTTCAGAGTACATCTATAAAGATGAAAGAGCTGCTTAGATGTGACATGCATTGTAGGGGTATAAAATGCAGATCTTGAAACCAGGCCAGTGTGCTCCTGGAATCCAATCCATAGGGAAGGATCCAGGAGCAAATGCTCCTCTCTTCTATTCTTTCTCTTTTCTCTTTTATTCTGTTTTTGTTATTCTCCAATAAACCTTTGTTTTGTTAACCAGACTTGTCTTCGTATTGTGAGTATCAAAATTTGGAGTTTTTACATCTCACATAATCTATAAATCATAACTATTGTATTTTATTTTTATTGTATTGGTTTCATTGTATATCAACAAAAGGTGGAGTTATGCCTAAATTAATGTATCTAAACCATAGTTTACCAACAACCAGAACTATTAAAGACAATCTTAGTTCCCAGCTATTACCTCCATTTCATTTGGCCTCCTTTCTACTTCTTAGTGTCCTCCCTGATATTTTCTTACTTGTCCACCTCTGGAGAGAGCATACCTGTCACTCCTTTTCCCAATGAAAACTCTTCTTATCAGCAAACCAGCCCAAATGAGTACAAAGTATTTACTTGGATGTCTGCCTGACAGTAGGAAGCAAGCAAGCAAGCAAAAAGCCGTGGTGCCGATAAACTTGTCAATAACCCCACCCAAATATCACATCTGGAAAAACTGAGACCCAGTAAGAGTAAGGAAACCTGCCCAAATATTTTCAGGTTTGTTTAATGCATTAAGTATTTCAATTACTTCAATTACTTTATTTCATTATGTTGAAGATATTAGTGACCTAATTTTTCCGCATTTTTTCTGAAGTATATATGCTAGCCTTTGCTTCACTATACAAACAGATTCATACACTTCAGATATTTGACTGAAAAGCACTGAAGCTGAACTAAGTAAAAAATCACCCAAGTGTCAAAATTCCAAGCCTGGCATTCTAAAACCATATTGCTATTAACTATATGGCTAAATGTCCATACTGTGCATACAATCAGTGAGATAGCAGGGCCAGGATAATCACATTATAATCCATTTCAAACTCTAAGCTGAACGGTGATATTCTTCACATGGTGATAGAGGGAATCTGCTTCCTTTCCAGAACTGATAAGCTCAAGTAAAAAGCTGGTTCATTTGAGAAGAGTTTGCAATGTAAATAAAAACTTTGTTAGAGGTTATTTTATACAATAATTCTGAATTTAGGAAGAAGAAGAAGAAGAAAGAGAAAATATAAAATATTTCGGATGAAATAAAAAGATAAAAAAGGATTAAAGAATGCCCCTAGCTGCCTGTCTCTTCACATATTCAAACAGTTGGGGGTGGGGGAAAAATAAAATCAGGATTATTATTTACTTATTTATATATAAGATTTATATTCTCCCTAAAATCTCAAAATTATGCTCCAAAGTTGATAAACTATAAAACAGAATTACAATAAAGAGCAAGAATAGCCAAGTCTGTAATACTTCCTGAAGGCTAACAGGGCAGGCTGGTCAACTTTCATTGGGGGAGATCATTTCATAGAATAGGTGCCATTACAAAGAAACCATGCCTCCTAAGTCCTGTTAGATTATGTTTTTTTTTTCAAGGAAGAGGCTTGGAAAATGCCCATCTGCTGGACATTATGGACAATCACCATAAAAACCTGGCCTTTTACTCATGACTACACGCATTGCTACATTCTGGACTAACTGCAGCTTCTGGGTGGTCTTCAAGGACAGCCTCATGTAAAGTATATTGCACTAGTTCAAACAAATGTAGAATCTGTGTTCTAGTTAATGGTGCATAAAAACCTTCTTGACCATGGATGCTACCTGCTCTTCAAGGAGGAGCTGTGAATCTAAGAAGACTCCCAAACTTCATATTTTCTAGTACCTGATCAAGGGAGCTATGGGGAGGGGTGATATTCCATAGCCATTATATTGCCAAGACTGCTTTTTCCCCATTCAAACCCTTGATCATAAGCCCCACAAGTCCATAATTGCTATAGTGGCCATAAACTCCCAAGCTCCCCCCCCATTCAATCCCTAAGGATTTAAAAATAACATTTAACATAAACCAGCAAATCAACCAGGTCCTGAAATTTCCCAATAAGGTGCTAGGTGGTGAAAAACCACAAACCTGTTATCTGATATTAACTCTGATGGCAACTCCAGATGTTTAGATGCTTACAAGTCCCAATAGAGAATATTGAACATTGATATCCTACTTGTTGCATAACATGGCTGCTATAGTACACCAGCTGATTCTTCACAAGACCACCACAACTCCCTGCTCTCACTGCTGCCTATTGGTAATGTCCAGCCAGTTCCTCCTCTGTAACACTGGGAGAGAGGGAGGGAGGGAAAGATGGAGGGAGAGAGGAAGGGAGGGAGGGAGGGAGGGAGGGAGGGAGAGAGAGAGAGAGAGAGAGAGAGAGAGAGAGAGAGAGAGAGAGACCCAATCCACCAACACACCTCTCTCATGCCAGGAAAACTAGTCACCAACAGCCCACTGCCATCAGAAATTCTTAGAGAAGGAACATCCAAGGTGCCTCCATTGCAGAGGCAACTATACTGCAACTGAGTGGTGGCATAGAAAAAAAATTCACACCAGCTAACAATTGATTGGTAGATCTGCTACTATTTCCGCACAATAATAACAGGAGAAATGCTCTCAGAACACCTGAAGCCTCTAAAAATCCCAGAACAGCAGATGAAAACAAACAGATCTACATCCCCTCTTGGAGGTTTCCATGGACTTCAAAGCATTCAGTATGCCACCAAACATTTCCCTCTCACTTCACCAATCCCCAATCAATTTGATCACTGACAACAGTAGCCCACTGGCCCAACGTCATGATAAAAAAAAATCTATGTAACAGCCTGTGGGGGAGGTGAATTTCACAATGCACAATAAATAAACTTTTTTACAGACATATTTTCTAGATGTCACCCAAAGCATTATGAAAGAAGGTTCAAACCAAGAAGAAAATTAATTTGGACCATTTGAAAAGAAATTAGCAAAAATAAGCACAATAAATAAGCCCAGCCATAAGAAAATTAAAAAAAACTCAATGCAAGGCTTTTCTCTCACACTGAATCTGATTGTGCAATTGCCTTGCTGTCTATTTCAACCAGACAAGTTGGTTGACTGTTTCCTCTTCTCTCTCAAGCTTCCAGTAAGTAAACGTCTATGGAGATTCTCAGTTATCCAGGTCATAGTTATTCCAAAGATGGTTTTTCATGAGGCAACTGGACTTTCTTGTTTTCCTTTGAAGACATTTTGCTTGGATGAAAAGCGAAATGTCTTCAAAGAAAAACAAGAAAGTCCAGTTGCCTCCTGAAAAACAATCTTTGGGCTTCCAGTAAATAATAAAACCTTGAAAAATGACTAACAGCTAGTTCTCCATACAATTAGGAAGAAGCATAGTTTCTAAGATGCACCATACAACTACAGTTCACACAAATTCATTCCAAGGGATAGAAAATAACTATAACCTTGATTTTGCAACAATAATCAAAAAGCACAGAAGTATCCATTCTGGCACTTAGAATTAAAACAAAGCATCCCACAGGGCAGAAATGTTTTTGTTTCTAATAGGCAGGAAACACAATTGAATGCACATTTTGGGTTCTGTGAGTAGAAAGAAAAACTAAAAATTAAACACACAGCATGACCTTCTGAGATTAGTGAGAGGGAAGACAACCTGGAGGAGAAAAGAAACTGAGAAGGTGACAGGATTAAGATGCAATATTATTATTAGTGTAAACCTGAGTGGAAAGATAATGAATTCTGGAGCCAGGTTGCTATATTCTTAGCAATTGAAAGATGAATAATTAATAACCAACTACAAAGTTCATAATTTCCTCTCCCTCTCCCAAGGAGATAATCAAAAAGGCAACAACTAACTTAGGGACAACCGCTTGCAATATTTTATGCAAATTACTGTCACTGTTGCTACAAAAGTGTTCATAGGAGTGTAACTGGGAAAATAGCCCAGATATTCTGCTAGCTCACAGTGGCACAGCTGGAAAGGCATTGGGCCACAAAGTCAGTGGCACATGTAATAAAGCAGTGAATCCATCTATCTTTCCAAATCCTGAGAGACAAAGGATTACACCAAAGAAAGACAAAATGAATATGTGCAATTCTGAAAAAGCTCAAAAAAAGATTTCATATGCATTTTAGAGAAAAATTGCCATCAATAAAAAAATGCCTTTAGTGATAATCTCTCTCTCTCTCTCTCTCTCTCTCTCTCTCCAATGTCTCTTGACTTCATGGATATATTTATACCTGCAGTATGGAATTAGTTTCCAATTGCCTTCTTCCAAAATATGTTTTTCCCCTTTGGCTTCTCAATCAAGCTTATAGTCCCAGTGTTCCCTAATATTTTCCAACACAATAGTAATAGTCATTTGTAATTTTTTGCCAATTACTTAATCTGGACAACACTAGATTATATTTGAAAAGTTGGTCAGAGTTGGTAGCAAGTAAGCTCCACTGCACTCCTACTCTCTCTCTTTCTCCCCTACAAGAATATATTTCTGGTACTAGATATCTATATATTTAAACTCTAAATAGATCTAAATAAACTCAGAAGACATCAGTCATTCATAGCACACGCAGCATAATACATAAAAAGATTAAAACAGGGATCAGCAACCTTCTTCACATAGAGACTAAAGGTCATATCTGTGAATAGATGGCAGGCCAGTTTAATCTTTATTGCTAATAAATGAAGGCAATAATAATAAAGCCAGGCACAGATGTTGACCTTCTAACCCATCTCCCTTAATTTCTAGGAAGCCCTGATACTCACATCTCACCTACATGCTTCACTCATCAGAGAAGAGAGAAATGGGACATATAAGTATGTGAGGGGAAAAAACATAGAAGGGGAGGGTCCCTGCCTCACCCCCTCAGCCAAGATGCATGCTGAGGGTGGCTTCTACCACCATTTCCTTCTCCTTCTCTGCCTCATGGCTCATGTTCAGTCTTACAAACACCAGGCAATGGACCTGTTGCTCAACTGTTCCTCCCTCCACCCCACTGGCTGGTGAATTCTATAACTAGAATCATATCACCCTTTCTTATAGGATCAGTGTGGGCCAGGATATGATATTTCTTTTGCGGACTATGGGCTAGAAGATTTTAGGTGGTGGGCTAAATCCAGCCTGTAGGCTAAAGATTGCTAGAAGCTATAAAGCTCAGTTTCAAGCAGTCTCCCCTTAAAAAGTTGAGATGCTTTTGATATCCTATGAAAGAGTGACATGAAAGTTTCAACCAAAGAATTTAAACTGAGAGCAACAGTTTAGATTAGGGATATCTACTTTTGAAAAGAAATACCAGCAGCGTAATTTGAACTGAAAGCAAAAATATAGCCAAGGAAGAGTGCTCCAAATTTCTAATAGCTTTATTTGAAATTAAAGAAGCTTTCTAAACTATCCAGTCTATTGCCTTTTAAGCATCTCAGAATTTCCAACCAGGATAGCATTTGGTCCTGCCAAAGAGTAATCCGGAAAACTGTAATTCCAGTTTATCCGAAGAACACCAAGAAATGCATGGTTGCCTTACATGGTGACTCTTCCTTTGCAAAGGATTTTCATCAGCTCCTCTAGTTTTACTAATACTTCCCTCACTTCCTTCTCCAGCTCTATCTACTGCCTTCTCCACACCTTTTATCTCTACAATTTCTTTCTTTTTGGTCTACTTGGTTGTTGGGCATACATAGAAAAGCTATATTTTAAAGATTTCTGTGGGCTCTAAGATAATGTTAGCCAAATAAATAGATGGCTTTTATGTTTCCTCCCCCCTCTGTTGCAACTTTATTTGGGGAAAAACTCTATATTATTTTAACCTGCTCCTTTTTTATCTCTAATTGTCAGTCAGTTGTTTGTATAAATACCGTTTGGAATTTTAATAATCTTGGTGCCCACCTTAATTCTTAATCTCACTTCTTAATCTCACTATTTACACTGAGCCCTTCCTTCCATGCTCTTTGTTTGATCACAAAGCATCACTATTTTGTGCTCCCAAATCCATTTGAAATATCAAAGCCCACAAATATTGTTCAAAGTCTTCAAAATTTAATATTGAAAAAGAAATTTAAAACTGAATTTGCTGCAGTGGAAAATTACTGAATAGAGAAACAAACCTACCAAAAAACTACAATGGATGGGAACCAGGAAAGGATAGCATAAAGGGAGGATGTAAGATAAACACGTAGGCAAAAAATTATCTGGGTCTTTAGAATTGGGAAAGGAAGAATACAAGCTATAAAAACAGCTGTAAGAGGAAATGGCTAGCCAGGGAAACTTAACTGAATTGAAAAACAGGAAATAACCTATTATTTTAAGGAGCCATAAAATATCAGAGCTCAAAATAACTAATTGAATATATCTGTTATTTTATGTTACTAATGTACTTGTGATGTATGATTTAGTATGTAGCAGAAAATAGATAGGAGGTGGTCAGAAAGAGTGTAACCTTATAGCATCTCAGTCAATGGGAAAAGAGGAGGGATGTGGTGGCCGGGACAGGATTGTATAAAGAAGGAAAGGGTTGAAACTTTAGAGAGAACCAAGCTTTGATAGCTTCTCTCCCCACTTATTGCAATAAATGAAACACTGTGTCTTGGCTGGTTATTGGTCAGGTGAGCTTGCCTCTGATCATGAAGGAAAGTAGCCAGGAGCACATAACAGCCTTGGGGACTCTTCCAGGATTTGCATCCGTTCCATCATTGACAGCCGAGATATCCGAAAAGGGGGAGTGTGTGCCTGAGTAAGTTTTTTCCAGCCCTAAAGATTGGATTGCCCCTGCTGAAACAAAGAGGAATCAGAAATTCCAAGGCAAAAAGCCAAGACCCAGTGAAAACCTAAGAGAAAGTCTGCCGACTCAAGGAAGGACTTCAACTCAGCCTAACAGTAAGATACCAGAGGGGTATCCATGTAAGAGTTTGAAGAGGAGGGACGCCTCTTCAGCCAGAGTGCCAGCCAATAAGGAAAAAAGAGAAAAAGTATTTACATTCTGGAATGAACCCTCTAATAGTAATATACAAAAAAACAAGACCTTATTCCAAAATCTGAGAATCATCCTATCTGGATTCAGGCACTTTTTTTCTTTTGTTTTTGCAGTTTAAGCTCTCATATACCACTCAATAACATAACCATTTGGGCTGGGAGCTTTTTCTGATTTCATACAGGTAGTAGTGCCTATTATTTTTGAAGAAGTTGATCAAGCAGTATCTGATATGAGCTCCGTATCCTGTGCTTTGTATCCAAGTTGTTCCTAGCATCCTTGGATGGGTATTTATTTAATAAATTAATTCATTAATTTGATCTATGTCTCAGCTTTGGATGGCATGCAGCAAAACATAAAATAAAATAAATGATACTTAGTTAAAAACGCACAAAGCAACTGGGATTCAAATGATTACATTTTTTCAGGTGGTATCTCAACCTGATTCAAATGCCTGAGATAAGAGACAGGTTTTCATTGCCTTTCTAAAGCCCTGCAAGATTGGATGAATTCACAATCATGCTGAAAGACGACCTCTCTCCATGTAAATTTTAAAAAGTAGCATGAAGAGGCTGAACAACCAGATTGATTCACTTAATTACAATGATAAAAATGGTTGTAAAATTAGGTCCTGATACATAATAACTTTGTTTATGCTGCATTGATTTAAAATGGAAATTCCAATCACAACAGTGATCATAAGTTGAGGACTACTTGCAATGCACTATGTATGGGACTACCTACCTACTTGGAAACTGCAATTGGTACAAATCACAGCAGTCTGTGTGCTGTCAGTGAAGACTCATTGCAACCATATTGTCAGCCTTTTGAGTCAGACCAGACAGGAAAAATGACCAGATGAACTAATTCTACTTTATTGTAAGGTTAACATTAACAGAATCTTGCAAATTTGAAAGTAGTTCTCTTCCTGCATCCACTTTACAGCCCCAAAACTAGGGAAAGTACCTTTTGAGCCTCTTACCCTGGTCATATTCCTACTGCAAGCTAGGTTTTAATCTGATTGTTCCATTGGTTGCATCTACTTATATCCCAAGGTCATATGCACATATCACCAGAATTGTGATAACTGCCCAGCTCCTAGTAGCTTTCTAGGTACAAGTCCTAGTGCTAGTTTTAATTAACAAACTTTACATGGTTTAGCTCTTAGGACTACCTTGTTTATGTGGAATGGGATTCTGTACATTGATCCCAAGCAGGGATGTTACAGGCTCCCCATGGATGCAAAGGGATGAATTTTCCATACCGATGCATAGAAGGAAATGAAATCTTGTTTAAGCATTCACAAAAGCTTTATATATTTATGCTCTAGATAATTTTGCATATGTATTCAAAAATCCCTTAAACATTCCAAACCCCTCTCCCAAAATGCCTTATTTATTACCTTTCCATTAAGTGTAATAGAAAAAAAGTGAGTATCTCCTAGTATCTTTCTCTTCCTTTTCACTAATGGAGGTAGCAAATTAGTTCAGAAAAAGAAAGAGGTCTTATCCAAAGACTTTGCTATCTGAGGCGAAGGATAAAATGAGTCTCATCATTATTGCAAATTCAACAATAACCGAACTGGCAGCTGGTTCTTATTTTCTTTGCCAAACATAATAAATAGACAGGTAGCAGTCTGGTTAGATAATAGCTAGTAGGGAAATTATACAGTACAGCTTTTTCTTGACTCCCAGCTTTGCTGCCTGAAGCTACTGCCTTATTCTGCTTAATGACTGAGCCAGCCTGAAGTACAGGACAGGTAGACAATCAAAGTGTATTGCTTCACAGACATGTTAAATACTACAAATGAAGATGCATTTTTTAAAAAAGCATTACTTCACTCTTTCAGAAAATTTCGTAGACTCATAGACCATACTTATAGTCGGTGCTTTCTAGACTCTTAACATCTTTTTTGTATCAGAAAAAGAAGAGAATGACCAGATGCAAGGTGAATGGATTCAATTACACTGACAATAAGTGCACTACTGGAAAACCTGAAAAAAACAGGTTAGGATCAGAAGTTTGTGAAGAAAATGCACTCATGTGGTCACTAAGAATAAAAAAAAAGCCTTGATGGTATATAATCAAATAAGCCACAAGGAGTCACCTTATCAGGGACTGGGCAGCATATAAATTTAATAAATAAAGAAGCGAAAGAAAATGGAGGCTTTGGGCTACCAGATTGGGTTTTATATTATCAAGCAGCTGCACTAACGTGGTTAAAAGAAGGGAAAACCCTTAGAAATAAAAGATTATTATATCTAGAGGGGCATGACCTACAACGTGGATGGCACACCTTTCTATTGTATGGGAAGAACAAAATTCATAAATACTTTCAAAACCACTATGTAAGAAATGCATTGCTTTTGACATGGGAAAAGATAAAATCTAGAATTTACATGAAAATACCAGGATGGATTTCAACAATGGAGGCATTTGTACACCCAAATTTAATTAATTATGTGAAATTTGTGACTTATAAAGATATTTTGAACACTGATCGGAAACTACAAAGTAAACAAGAACTGGAAGAACAGGGCCTAGAATTATCATGGTGGCCACATTTGCAAATGCAAATGAGTTACGAGAAAGATGCAAAAATATATGGTTTTTACAAAGATCAGACACATTTGACCAGATACTACTGTCATCAGATGATAAATTGATTAAGAAATTGTACAATTTTCTTTTAAATTTAAAGATAGAAGATGAACAGGTTAAAGAAACAATGATAACTTGGGCAAAAAAAATGGGCACAATGTAGAGTTAGAAAAATGGCAAAACGTATGGGAAAGAAACTATAAAATAACAAGGGCAGCTACCTATAAAGAAAATGTATACAAAATGTTCTATAGATGGCATTTACCATCTGCAAGACTAGCAAAAATGTTTAAAAATATGTCTAGCAATTGTTGGAAATGTAGACCAAATCCAGACACATACTACCATCTTTGGTGGATGTGCCCTAAAGCAAAGAACTTTTGGTCAAAAATGCATAGTTGGCTAGAGAAGATGACAGGAACACATGTAGACTACATACCGGAACTATTTATTTTAGGTATAATTTCAGAAAACTATGATAAAGAATGTGTATGATTAATATTACATGTACTAACAGCAGCAAGAATTACATTTGCTCAGTATTGGAAAAATGAAAAAATACCATCTGAAGGGGATATAATTAATAAAATCCCGGACTGTGCAGAAATGGAAAGGCTCGCATTGAAAATGAAAGGGAAACAAGATTCAGAATACTTCCAAACATGAGAAAATTTGTATAAATGGTTAGAAAAATGGAATAAAGGGTAAAAATGGAAACTGTATTACTATTAATGGTAAATATGTAAACCCAGACAACATGTTGCTTACTCCAAGACACTTCCAATTTTACGCGGGAGAAAACCCGAACAACCAAAGACCTACATACAAATACCCGCGAAAACCTCAGAAAACATATATATATAAATAATAAATAAATAATCAATTTACAACTGATGTTGGAAAAAACATGGACATACACATGAAATAGACAATTAAGATTATTAACTGTAAGCAAGGAAGATTCAACTTTGGTTAATAATGCAAGGATAGGGGAAGGGCTACTAAATCCTTCCCTAAACTAGTTGTTGCTGTTGTTGTTAATTGCGAAGTTGTGTCCGACCCATCGCGACCCCATGGACAATTTTCCTCCAGGTCTTCCCTAAACTAGTACCCCCCCCCCAAAAAAAAATGTTGGAATCCCAATTCTCATGAATATTAAGCTGATTAATTAATATATTTGCAACCAAAATATAATTAATTGGAGGAAAAGAAACATCATCCATATCCCAAATAAAATTAATATGCTTCTAAAGTTGCTATTTAGCCAGAAGGTGATACAGACACTGTTATATGGTATCTATATGTTTACATATTATAGGGTTAATAAAAGATTTATTAAATGAGAAAAGAGATTTATTCAGAAAAAATGGTGCAGAAGGAAGAGGGAAGATAAAGCAACAGCTAATGAAATTTCCCTTTGGTTACCGTTCAAAGTATACATGACCCCCTCAGGGTCTGGCTCTGGTATTACTGTAGCCATCTGTCTTTCTTCTCCTTCTACAAATGTCTTTATATTTCTCTCTCTCTTTCTCTTTCTCTCTTCACAGAAGCATCCAAAACATGAAATTAGTTTCCGATCACCTGGGGCAAGGTCAGTAAAGGCATCATTGCTGTCCCAGGTATAATAATGAAGCCATCAATAACAATTAGATCAGGGTTAATAAGTGGAAGATAATGAGGAAAGATACAAGGTCACATTGAACTAATAGTAAGCACCTTGCTCCTGAAGGACATTGTGTGCTCTAGAGGATCTATAAACAAGTAATACTTTCTGCTTGATGTGTTAGAGCCCTGCTGTTCTTATGCTTTGAGAACTAATTTGACTTTAATCCGAGACATAACTTATCAAAGACCAATCTCTAGAACCATTTGTCAATGTCCTTTCTAGTTCTAGAAAATAAAGGTAATTGGCACTATAAAATATAATCCTACCCATATTCAGTTAGAACTAAGGCAAACTGAATTCAGTGGTATTTACCTCCTATACATTGTATGGAATCATGTTCTCATAACAGCTACTGTGGGCTGCAACCAGAGTTACAGACTACAGCTGAAGGAAACTTAGTGCAGATCATTACTTAGTTATGAAACTCACTGAATTATTTGGTTCAGTCACTTAATGTCTTATTCAAAAAAATAGAAGTATAAAATGTATATCATTTTAATGGTTTAAATGAAAGACAGAATATTGATTGTTCAGATGACAATTTCCTTCTCTGCAGGTAAACTAACATTTGTCAGCTTTTGATTCTGCTTGTTTATTTTTACCTTTTGCAAGTAGACATTTAGCAAAAGCATGGAATTTTCGCTGTATTCAGACAATAACTTAACCCATTGTTAATAAACCACTATGTAATGTGGTTACTTGGGTTTACACAATACACTGAACTTTAAAATTGCCAGAATATTGTTGCATACAATGTAACAATCCCAATAACACCGGGATGCTCCATAAAGCTGGTCTGTGAGCTGGTCCATGGGACAAAAGAATAAGGCAAGCTGGATTTGAATAACACAAATTAATTAATCACATTTTTGCTTTGCATGTTGGACACAAATCTAGTCAATACCTTGGTAAGATTCAGAAGGATTTCTGTATGGTCTAGTAACACTTTAGCTATGTAAACACACTGAAAGCTATGCTGAAATAAGTTTGACTAAATTGGAAATTTCAGATTAAAAAATCAGGTAGTGCTGGAATCATTCTGATTCCTGAATAAACTGACATAAGTCAAAGAGATGAACTAACATGGACCAGCTTACAGAGCTTTGTATATCAGATGCAGTTTGTAGGTAGAAAGTCAAACACTCTAGCCAATTCATATCTAAAAATTCAGTCAGAGACCTTCCCAAAATTGCAGGATCCTTACTAAATGGGAGAGCAATTGAAAACTTCTTGACCAGACATTGATGTCACTCTTAACAAAGGAGATATGTAATAGAAGTTATGTTTTATCTGGTACATCTTATGCATTTAAATTAAAAATTACTAAAATGGAAATTCAACACTTTCCTTATTGCATTGTGAAGAAAACAATTGTTACTTGCTAAATTTCTGCTATTATGGAGTGATATAGGCATGAAATTTTATTCAACACAAATAAGGCAACTAAAGTGCGGTGTTTCAAAATTCCAACTATCAAGGGATTATTCAGGCTGCCTATTAAAAACAGAAAATGAAAATACTTGCATTTTCATTTAAATCTAAAACAACTAGATGCAACAATTCTGAGGCAAAAACATACTTCTGTACTAATGGAAAATAGGTAAATTAAAGAATTTGCTTTTCTCATCTATAATACCAGTTGTATGAATGTCATGAATGTCATTAATCTATTTCTGCATGAAATGATTGTAGAGTAAATACTGTTATTTCAGTGGGGTACGAGTTACTCTATAATTCTGAAATTATTTGGATCAGCATATCAGAACAACATTTTGTAGGACTTGCTTCAATACCCTCTTCCCTTCCTTCCTATAATTTATTTTAATTAGTATGCATCATTTCATATTGTTAATTTTATAGCTAGTAAAGACAAGCACCATTTCATAAGACAGAATGATGATAATGCTAACTAATGCAGTTATTCTGCAACCCAAAAAATAGAATTAATTCCCATAAAGTCAGAAGTGGTGGTGGGATCCCTCCCCACAAAGAAGGAAGAGAGAAAGAAATAAGTTTGCATTTTTATAATATCTTAATGCTGTTTTTAATAAAATGGCTTTGTGTACTATATTTCAGTCTATCAAGCAAAGTAAAGGGTTCTAACAGTTTTCCTACTAAGTACATAAGGAAATGTCTTTAAAACCTGGTAATCTACTGATTGCTCATTTAATCCAATTTCTGGGCTTTACTGGTTTTGTTCAACCACGGTAAGATACCCATTATTTTAGCAGAAGGTAATGGGGAAACTCTGCTTAAAATTACTGCTTTCAGTTATCCAATAGCATGCTAAATATTTATAGTCCAAAACATCTGGAAGTCACCAGACTGAGGAACAGTGGGTTGACTGTCCTATCCCAAGTTACTTTTGTTCTCATGAGCAAATGAATACATCAAATAAGTAAACTTCTCTCTTTCACATATTGTGTCACTCAAACATAGATTCATATTTCCATGAGAAAGCCATAGTTGAGTTTTTATTGCTTTTTATTGTTGCTCTAAACCATCCAGTGTTTCTTTTACTATGGGTGGCTATAAACGTTTTTTAAATAAATAAATGTTTCCTAGCTTATTTAGCCAAAGTGAAGGCAAACCATGTCAGCAATAGCAATAGCACTTAGACTTATATATCACTTCACAGTGCTTTCAGCCCTCTCTAAGCAGTTTACAAATGTCAGCATATTGCCCCCAACAATCTGGGCCCTCATTTTACCGACCTTGGAAGGATGGAAGTCTGAGTCAACCTTGAGCTGGTCAGGATCAAGGCAGTGGGCAGAGTCAGCCTGCAATACTACATTCTAACCACTATATCATCATGGCTCTGTTCAGTTTAATTGTTTCAAATATATACATATAAGGCAGCAAGTGGGACAACAGACTAAAAGGGCACTAAACTTAAAAAAAAAAAAAAGTTGCCATTAGTTGGCCAAAACCAGTAAAACTGAGGGATGCATTTCAAAATCTTAAAAGCTAAAATTGGAACTTCTTAAAAATAACTATTTATGTTTCTAATAACATAATTATTGGAAAATTTGATTTTCCAGTTTGTGTAAAAACCATGGTGTGTGTGTGTGTGTATAAATAAGCTGCAATGTCTAGGTCAGTGGTTGCAAATCTATGGCTTGGGTGCCAGAGGTAGCACTCAGAGCCCTTTCTGTGGGCACACGCGCCTTCGCCCCAGTCCTAGGCCTTCAGCTGGGTTTTATAAAACCTTTTCGCTTTAGGCCTCCGCTGCCGTGTGCAAAAAAAAAGGTTCAATCAATCAATTTCAACTTCTCGCGGGAAAAAAAGATCTTGCAAAGCAAAGTTGGAATTGATTGATTTAACTTTTTAGTCCCACCCAGTCTGCTGTTACCACTGCAGCCTTGCCCACCCAATGGGCCACACCCACCCAGCACTCAACAATGCATAAATGGGTTTTGGGTTGCAGTTTGGGCACTCAGTCTCTAAAAGGTTCGCCATCACTGGTCTAGGTGCATGCCTTATACTAAACTATGGTTTAAATCCATAATAATATGCTAGTATTGGCTAAGTTCATGCAACAAACAATCAAAAGTTTTTTTGTGTAGTCATATCAAATATTCTTCTGGGAGTTAATAAAAACTTATTTTTCAATTATTATTTTATTATTCAGGATTTTCAAAATCAAATTAACTTCTGATAGTGGCATATTATTAATGGACTTTTTCCTCCTTTCAATTACGTATTCTGGAAACTGTATTTATGATTTTAAATTTGGTGCTATTTTGAGCTCTTTCAAGGAAAGAGAATTAATTTGAAGACATTTGAATTTTCAGAAAATTGCAATACGTTCCTTTTCCTTGTCTAACATGCTCTTCCTTCATACAGAGACATGAAGAGTCTTGGAATGGATTACTCTGATTTCCTAAATATGCACTGCCCTGCCTGGAGTGCCACAGTAAGCCCACAGGGGCACCACAGGATTTTTGTAAATTTTTAAGGGAAACACAAAAATGCTCAACATCTGTCACACACCTTGTGAACTATTAGTTTAGTATTTTTCTCAAACTGTTTAAATATCCCATGGATCTCCTATGAGTTTGATGTTGCTGTTAAGGATGAAATTTTCCAAACAACAAATTCTAGTATACAGTTTGGAAACTGTGGGGCACCATGAAAAAAATTACTAAGACACTAAAAAAGTTCAGGAAGCTGTGGTGTATTGGGATATTATTAAGCATGCCTGTGAACCTGTATATTATTCAATTTCTTGGGTGGCTTTTCTATCTGTAATTATTGCAGACTCAGTGGAATTTTTGGAAAAGGAAGCAGCAGAAAAATCTGCCCTCTGTACTAATGTCTTTGATCAATAGAAAATACTGAAGACCTTTTTGAAATGCTACCTTCTTGCATTTTCTTTTACTCTTGGCTAGCCAAAAACTGAAGAATATATTTGTTCCACCCAGACACGATCTTTTCTGCCACGTATTGATCTAATTAATCCATAATGGGTACCACTGGGTTTTGGCTTAGCAAGCCACAATTTCATTCTTGGGACAGGTCTGCACAACATGCTAAGGTGAATAGGACCAAAGAGAAAGTCTTTCTGAAACACACACTTGGATACATATTACTAGGGTCAATTTTTATTTATATATTCCTGGCTATATTTATTAGTTTATATATTCCTGATGTAGATAAAAAAATAGCATTTAGCAATGGTCCTGTCTCTTCATTAGTATAACACTGCACTAGCACGTTTTCCTCAAATCTTACCAAATTTTTTTTTCTTTTCAGCTAAGACAGCAGTGAATTGCATTTGAATAGGAGCCAGGCTGCACACTTGAAAGTTGCCTCAAGGACAGTTTAAACAAAACAGTGCAAACAAAGAGCAGATGATCTAAGCAAAACTGACAGTCAAGATATACATTCCATCAAAATCATTTCCAGCTATAACATTTAGGGCTAACCAATCTGCGTTGGAATATTGGTTTACAGTTACCAAGCAAGAGCTAGAGTCTCAGAAATAGAGGTTTAGATCTCCTCTACATGCCAAAAGGTGGCTATGGGGTGGTTTACAATAAAAAAAAACAGCACAGAAAGAAACAAATTTCCCTTCCAATATACCCTGTGAGTGTTACTTTATCCACATCTGGTCTAGCACAGAATGGAATGCTTACTTATTATGCTATTACATAGTTACATAACTGCAACTAGATCTTTCAGCTGCAGGAATCAAAAGACACAATGACATTTTTACAATGAGACTCAATCACTTCCTTTTCACATTTTTATGAGGAAGATTTAATAAAGGTATGAGCAATCACTTGGTGGGCAAGCATCACATTTGATTTTAGAGAAACTGTCCAAGAGTCACATGGTTTAGGGCAGCGGTTCTCAACCTGTGGGTCACGACCCTTTTGGGGGCCGAACGACGCTTTCACAGGGGTCACCTAAGACCATCAGAAAACACATATTTCCGATGGTCTTAGGAACTGAGACACTGCTCCTCTATCCAGCCGCCGCCACCCTTCTCCTCCTCCTCCGCTGGCTCTTCCGCTTCCAGGGTGCCCTTCTCCTCCGACAGCGCCTGCTCCTGCCACCTCAGCACCATCCCGTGATGGCCATGTCGACTCCCAGCTGCTGGCCAGGAACCAGGCCAACTCCCAGCTGATTCCCAGGAGCCAGGCTGACACGCGGAGGCTAGGCCAACTCCCAGCTGATGTGCACACACCAGGCCGACTCTCAGCTGGCTGTCGGGAGCTGGGCGGTGTGTAGCAGCCCTGATGGTTCCCCCAACACCACCCCGGGCCAGCTCAGCTGCGTGGGTGGCCAGTCCAAGCTGAGACGGGTCTGGGCCGCTGCTGGTGCTTCCACTGGGCTGCTCCGCCGCTGCCCCCACTGCTGCCTGAGCTGAGCTGTGGTGCTGAGCCGGTCCCCATGCCTCCTGGTTGCCTGGCCACACTCCGCCCCCAGCCGCCCTCCACACCACCCGGCCCGCCTCCCTCACCATTGGAGGCCGCCTTGACCCTCTGGCACCCGGCACGGCCCTGGGGCTGGCAGGCAGGAGCGACTCCTTTCTGGCTCGCTGGGCTCCGGGCCTCAGAAAAGGCAGGCAGCGGGGAAGAGGGCGATGCCAGCATGTGCATCAGAAGCCAGCCGGATGGGCCAGGAGGGGAGAAGTGGCCTTCCAAGCAGGAGCTGGCGCTCCAGCTGCACCCATCATGTGTGAGGAGTCAGGGAAGGGCTGTGGCAGTGAAGGGCTGCGCGGCATGGAAAGGGGCTCCCATGATCCCGCCGCTACAATGATGCTCAGGAGGCTGGAGGGGCAGGCAGGTCCAGGGGGGCGGCTGGGAGAGGGCAAGAGATGCCGGGATGAGGATGGAGGGCTCCAGACTACCATCCCCAGCAGCCCTAAAAAGCACTGTGGAAGAGTGGGAAATGCTGGGAGTTGTAGTTCATCACCATCTGGGAAAACATGACTCTCCAAAGATCCTTCCTTCCTTCCTTCCCCCTTCAATCTCCTTCCTCCATCTCCTTCCTTTCCCCTTCAATCTCTCTCTCTCTCTCTCTCTCTCTCCTACCTTCCTTCCTTCCCCCTTCAATCTCCTTCCTTCTCCATCTCCTTCCTTTCCCCTTCAATCTTCCTTCCTTCCTTCCCCTTCCCTCCCTCCCAACATTTTTTTAGCAAGGAAGAGTAAGCTTCTCCAGCGAGCATTGCTATATTGTTTTTGTGATTAATCACTATGCTTTAATTATGTTCAATTCGTAACAATGAAAATATACCCTGCATATCAAATATTTACATTACGATTCAAAACAGTAGCAAAATTACAGTTATGAAGTAGCAACAAAAATAATTTTATGGTTGGAGATCACCACAACATGAGGAACTGTATTAAAGGGTCGCAGCATTAGGAAGGTTGAGAACCATTGGTTTAGGGGATTTCAAAGGGACAATATACAAGATGGATGTAACTGCATCATCTGTTTGAGGGCTTTTGTTTATCCAGTGGTGGTATTTTTTTGTTTTTGTTTTTTTGAGGTTAGTCTGGAAATTATGTGAGGTTATTAAATTTTCCACCTCAAAATAATGAAATGTCATTTATATTTTTCAGCAGTTTGCTAGCAAACATCAGTGAGACCACTAATAGGGGCTTAGAGGGTACATTCTAAAACATACTTGCAATGCATTTAATATCATTTTTATCTCAGCTGCAGCCCTCATTCTTACAATATACTTCACTAGATTGTGACATGGCAATTTGCAAGTTCTACTAGCAGGAAAAAAGAGTACTGGTTGAACCATTCAATTTCACCCTCCGGATACTAAATTTAATTTCCTTTGACTTATCTTGAAATACACTATAAAATTAGCTGGCTCAAGAAAGGTGCAGTGTTCTTATAGTATGTGTTTCAGCACACCATAATGAGTGACTGACTGGACAAGGGATGGCTGTTTCTATGTGCCAATAGGATTACTGGGTTCTAATTCAGAACTTTCAACTCATGGAGATACATCATACCAAATGTACTATACATTCCAGTATTCATCCACTTGAAGCATTCCATCCTTCTCTCTCACTTACTTACCTTTAAAGATGTCTCCTTTCTCAAGCAAGTTATATACTGCAGTGTTTTCCCTCTGGTCATATCCAACAGCCAGCACTATTCCTTCCTATTACAAATCTGCATACACTGAAGTGACAGACAGCTCGCCTGCCCTCAGGGAAATTAAATCCTCAATTTGGATCCCAAAGCACTTTTAAAGGCCACCTTTATCCTTGCCCTCTCCCTACTGCTGTCTACACAGCTGGAAGCTCTCCTTAGAGAAGAGTGAAAAGCAATCAATACCATCTCCAAAGAAGATGCCATTGGCAGCCTGGGAACACTTAACTGTAGTAAGCCACATGCTGTTGATTAAGATGCCTGGATGGGGGCTGATTGATTTGTCTACCTTGATAGCATGCTAACGACAACAATTATTCAGCTGTTCACAATTCCCAATAAGAACTGGCAAGAGAAAGCTTGCAAGAAAATGCAAATTTTAAATCTGTCTACGGATAGACAAAATAAATAAAGATGAGAGCTCAGGTCATAAAAATAATTAGGTGCAAAAACAGCTCAGCTAGGTAACAGTAAATATAACTTATTTCACTTACAAAATGGATTGAAATCAGGAAGGAAATGCATGGACAAGGAACAAAACAGGAGATGGATGAATCATAAGCCAAATCTGTATATGCATAAAATCCCCAGATGGCATCTCCAATAAAGCTAGAATAAGCTAATTTCTAAAACTTTGGAATTATACTGAACCATGCGTATCAGTCAACATATAAAAGAGTTACCACATTTGAGCAGCAAAAATCCAAATGATGATTAATGGCACCAACGAAATACCAAAAAATTGAATTCTTTTCTGCCATAAGCAAACACCAGGCCCAGACAGAATAACTGCTTCTCCTTCTGCCCCCTACCCCACCTCATCTTCACAGAGATTTTCAATAAATCACTGAAAATGTGTTTATGTATGCTTCAAATAAACTGTTTCAACTCCTCCTATGGGGTGGCGCTCTAGGGCATTTCATGCCAAAACAACTAGACACAGTTTTTTTTTCCCTGTGTCATCATTCTGCTGATCATCTAATTCTTACAGTGCTATCTAATGTCTATGTATATTTATCCATGTAGTGTGCTATTATTTATACTTATCTTCTTTACTCCCCTATTATTGGGATGATGGTGATGATGATGATGATGATGATGATTCTGTTGCTTTGCGTATATACTGAGTACTTCTGTACCAGAGACAAATTCCTTGTGTGCTGAATCACGCATGGCCAAATAAAGTTCAGTTCAGATATGATACACTTAGTAAGTATAGTGCAGTTTCTTTATTATTAATATTATGCATATTCTTTGAAGATGAAGAGAAATTGCTGAATCCAAGAAAAGACAGGACATGCAAGTAGAGATGACAGAAGAAATCATCATAGTGATTTAAAGTTCAGAGTGGGGAGTTAGTATGGTCAGTTAGCTCCAAGACAGGTACTTTTAGCTGAAATTGCATAAAGATTTCCCAAAATATGTTAGAGTCTCATTGTATGCCATCCAATCCTCTTTCAGTTTTTGCCCTCACACATTATGTGCAATTCTTGAAAGCAACTAATAGTGCTTGTGTTCAAGATTACTATCCTTCAGAACTGAAAATCTGGGTGGCCAGTTGCCAAAGACTAGAACCATCCATTCTTTTAATGGTTGTGGGGGAGTGCAAGCACTGATTGTCATTCAAGAAAAACCCTCACTGGAAAAGCAACGATCCTAAATCTAGATGAAAAAGTGTCCACCTTACTGGCTGGGGAATTCTGGGAATCGAAGTCTATACAGCTTAAAGTTGCCAAGGCCAAGAAATATGCATCTGAAGAGATTCATTCTTACCTTCCAAACTTTTATTATTGAGAGGAAAAACCATTGCACAGTAGCATTTTCTCTGTTATTTATTCCTTGTTATTGCTGCATCATCTCTTTTTTTGTACTTCTATTTTCACCTTCTAGCTTTGCATTCATTAAATTTTGGTCCCCTCCCAAAGAGAGTATAAATAGGTTGAGCAATTAGCTTAATAAGTTCATTTCTGCTAATTGTACCATTTAACAAAATTCAAAGCAAGACTAAATTTCTGTGTAAGTTATTACCATCATCATCATCAGTCCCATGCACTTTTATATAAAGAATAATAATCAGGCCATATAAAATTACCCCTTTGGGAATGTTCCTACACTGTAGTCACCAGGTGCCAATTTTATCACATTATATGTTCCATTAGGTAGGCAATGGCCTAAAGTGGTATGGAAAGATTAATGTCTTTTCAGTCTATTAATTCTGCAGAAGAATCAGGACATTCCAATGTTGCAAGAAGAGAGATAGGCCGTCCTTAATATAGCTGGGAAAGTATATCAAGTATTATCATGTTACATGATGAAAATCCCTTTTTGGTTGCTGTATGTTTCTAGATCATATATTAAATTTAGAAGTAGACCCAAAATTTATATTAAACTGGACAGGTAAAACTTATTTGTGTTCAGTAATGTCTGAAGGGAGGGGTTATTAAGTTACAATATAAATAGTTTTTCTCTCTTTTTACAGAAAATAAAATATCTAATTATCAATTCCCTTCTATCATATTTCACACAGTCATAGAACATAATTCATATGGTTTCACACTTTAACAAATTAGGATTGCTTACACCAGCTGCCAGAATTCTCCAGCCAAAATAACCATTGCTGAGAATTTGGGACATTGAATTCTACAAATCTGGAGAGGGTCCAGCCTGGAAAGGCTGACATGTCATCAGAAATGCTCGTTTTAAACATGGCTCTGAATATTATCTTAAAAAATAAAGCTAATTTTTTTTTATCAATCCAAGATTAAATAAAAAATACTCAGGTTTTCTTATCAGTGGAAGTGAAAAACTGAATGTAACTAAAAACTAAGACTAGAACTAAGGAGAAATTTCCTAACAGTCAGAGCAATCAACCAGTGGAACAGCTTGCCTTCAGAAATTATAGATACTCCATCACTAGAGACCTTCAAAAAGAGACTGGACACCATTTTTCTGAAATGGTACAGGATCTCCTGCTCAAGCAGAGGGTTGGACTAGAAAACCTCCAAGGTCCCTTCCAATTCAATTATTCTATGTTCTGTGACCATCATTCTACCTAGGTTAGTACTTGGATTATAAATTTGTCTTTTTGTCTTCCCTTAAGTCCATGTAGGAGGTTTTCTTAATTATTCCATCTGTGTGCCAATTTCAGATAGAAAGGGCACATCGAAACACATTCCAGGTGACTGCTTAGACCAATCTCCTGCTTTTGGAGCCTTGCCAAAGCTTGTGTTGATTTTCTTTTGAAAGCACCTCAAGCTACTTTTATATAATTGAAGTATATTGTCTGCTGTTAACCTTAACTACCATATTGAAATGCTCAGAGTAAATAGATTGACACTGCATAGAAGGCTATGTTGATGTGGTAATTATTTGCTTTGCTCTCATTGATTTTTTATTTAAGCAAAATAGCTGGAATTTAGTTAGATATAAAAGTTTTGCAGAAAAAGCCCACAGTTTTGACAAACACATGTTTTGATCTATGCAATAAGTCCATCTCAAGCTGTTAGTGTGCCAATATATTAATTCTGTTTTTGTCTCAGATGGAGAGGGGATATTTAATTACCCATTATTACAATAAGCCCACAGTCTGGTGCAACTTGGTCTTATAGCTTGATTCTCTCCCATGAGGAAGAATAGTAACTGAGGATTAATCCATAAAAATGATCCACAGTTGGAGACTGGAATAGGGAATCTTGAATCCAGGGGAGGGGGATCTTAATGACTCCATGAGACCATTACTCACTGGATGCAAGTGGTGGGTGATCAATTAGTATAGTCCACCTTACACATCCTGAGGATCTGGGTGGTTTTTAGCTGGCAGTTGAGATTTTCCCACTGACTTGGCAAGCAGTTTTGTTACCAGGCAGTTTTGCCTGGTCAAGCTCTAGAATTCAAAAGTGGTAAAACTGCAAAATAGAATTGCTGCAGTGGGAAGCTGCATTAGTGGCTACCCCATCCTTATGAAATAGCCTAACTCCAGAAACCGTCCATATACTGCTTTCTTTTAGGAAGGCAGTGAAGACAGTGTGGATTCATCAAGCATTTGGGATTTGACTGTATTGCTCTCATTGTCATTCTTAACTGAAATAAACATCAAAAGCATGGTATTTTTAAGGTTCTAATCTTCGATATGGAATTTGATTTTATTATTAATCTGATTTATGGATTGTATTATACTTTTATGCTGTTCAACTGTTATGCCTAATCTGTGTGCTTTTATGAACTGCCTAAAGTCATTTGAAAGTTGTGGGATAAAAATTCTATGATCAAAACATTTTATAGGTTTGTTTGGTCTTGTTTTAGCATGTGCAGTTGTCTGTCCCTATCAGAACAAAAATCAGGTGTATCCTACTTGTCTCCTACTTCTTTTGTGAAGGTCTAAAAATGCTATTGGGTGGAGTGTTCTCTGAGCAATAAAGTGTTCCTAGATTTCACAGTGATTTTGTGTAGCCAAGCATCCTGATTAGTATCCTCTATAAAGAAATTTATAGACTTCCAGGTCATGCTGTAACTTTTGGGGAGCAGCAGGAACACCTGTTCTGTTTACATTTTATTGCCCATTTAAAGATACTAGCTAAAAGAAACACAACATAGATATTCAGATTTTGTTTACAACCCTCCATTGGATCCTAAGAAATGTGGAAATGTCAACAGTAATGTTGTTTTTCACATAAAACTCATTTGTTAAATTTCTCACCATTTTGTTATATATTTGATGTCAGGAAAATAACAAAACATGAACAAACAGAAAACAAAATACACTCTGAAGAGTGTTGTTGCATATGGAAAGCCTAATTAAAATACAATATTGTGCTTAGCTAGCAAAACCCTTGAAGATTTCACACTGCATTGTAAAATAAACATGAAATGAGATATTGCAGAAATGACATCTTAATAAATATAATGAAATTCCAGTGAGACACAACATATCAACTACTATTTGGGGATTAGATACCTCCAAGATATGAGATTATTGATCTGACATTAATCATATGGTTTTGTTAACTGAAGGAAAACTGGCAGCTACACTAATATGGGGCCAAATTCTCATTATGTAAAAATGTTGGTCCATTTGATTAAAAGGAACAACTCTGATTCATGACAGATCTTTTCAGATATTTGAAATGATGGGAAGGACAACAGGTTTGAATAGAGTGGGATCACTCTGTCTCTGTTCTAACAAGACCTGGTGGCTGTCAGATTCAGAGGGATCCTGAGGTTACAGATAAATCTGCAAATGGCCTCAACAGCTCTCAAGAGCTAATGAGCAAACTTAAGAGTGCTAACAACCAGATGTCTACAAAGAATATAAATCCTTCTATTTCCCACTATTCAGTCAGAACTGAAGAAGCTTCCTAGATGAGAAGTGAAACATTTTCAAGGAAAACAAACAAGAAAGTCCAATTGCCTTTGGGACAGCCATGACCTGGAAGAATCTCCAAATGGCATTCCATCCTTAACTTTGAACAGGATGGTGTTTCCCCCCTTCAAGAGTGGTGTGCACTTTGGTGACATTCCTGGATGCGTGGCTTCCTTTCAAGGGCAGGTGACAGTTGTGGCCAGAAAGATCTTTGCAGAACTTCATTCATTGTACTAGTTATGCCTGTGTGATGGAATTTTGAGAACACTTTGTGTTTGTCATAAATATTTTTTAACCCATCTTGCAGAACACCCTTGGCTAGAAACAAGGAAAATATAAGGAATCGATTTCTAAAGGCCACAGAAGAAAGTACAAAAACCAATTCACTATTGCAACATCCTTTTTAAAAAAAACCCTAAGAACACTATCTCTACATGTAATATTGGACAAATAAAATCAGGCAAAGAAGAAACTGAAGTAGTAACTGTGACTATGACCATAAAATAAAGAAATATTTGCTACTTTGGAGAAAGATTATGATCAAACAAAATATTAATATGCAGGGACATCCCAGTCACAACTTGTTATCAAGATGATGATGATGATGATGATGATAATAATAATGTTGGAAGGTACCTTGGAGGTCATCTAGTCCAACCCCTGCTCAGGCAGGAAACCCTATAGTATACCATTTTGGACAAATGGCTGTCCAGTTTCTTTTAAAAACTTCCAGTGTTGGAGCATTCACCGCTTCTGGAGGCAGGTTGTTCCACTGGTTAATTGTTCTCACTGTCAGGAAGTTTCTCCTTAGTTCTAGGTTGCTTCTCTCCTTGATTAGTTTCCATCCGTTGCTTCTTATCCTGCCTTCAGGTGCTTTGGAAAATAGCTTGACTCCCTCTTCTCTGTGGCAGCCCCTGAGATGTTGGAACACTGCTATCATGTCCCCCTCGTCCTTCTCTTCATTAAACTAGACATACCAAATTCCATCAACCTTTCCTTATATGTTTTAACCTCCAGTCCCCTAATCATCTTTGTTGCTCTTCTCTGTACTCTTTCTAGAGTCTCAACATCTTTTTTACGTTGTGGTGACCAAAACTGGATGCATTATTCCAAGTGTGGCCTTACCAAGGCATTGTAGTGGTATTAATACTTTGTGTGATCTTGATTCTATCCCTCTGTTAATGCAGCCTAGCACTGTGTTGGCTTTTTTGGCAGCTGCAGCACACTGCTGGCTCATATTTAAATGATTGTCCACTAGGACTCCAAGATCCCTCTCACAGTTACTACTATTGAGCAAGGTACCCCTCTACTATACCTATACATTTGGTTTTTCTTGCCTAAATGTAGAACCTTACTTTTTTCACCATTGAATGTCATTTTATTAGATAGCGCCCAGTGTTCAAGTCTGTCCAGATCCTCCTTTATCGTAAGCATGTCTTCTGGAGTGTTGGCTATTCCTGCCAGCTTGGTTTCATCTGCAAATTTGATGAGTTCCCTATCTATCCCCTCGTCCAAATCATTGATGAAGATGTTGAAGAGCACTGGGCCCAGAACAGAGCCCTGGGGCACCCCACTACACACTTCCCTCCATGTAGATGTGGTTCCATTGAGGACCACATGCTGAGTATGGCCAGTCAGCCAGCTACGGATCCATCTGGTGGTGATGCTATCTAACCCACATTTTTCTATCTTATCAAGTAGTAGGTTGTGATCTACTTTGTCAAATGCCTTACTGAAGTCCAAGTAAATTATATCCACAGCATTCCTCTGGTCCACTAATTTTGTCACTTGGTCAAAGAATGCAATAAGGTTTGTCTGGCATGATCTCTTTTTGACAAACCCGTGTTGGCTTTTAGTAATGACTTGGTTTGCATGTAGGTGTTCGTTGATTCATTGTTTGATTATCTTTTCCAGAATCTTCCCAGGTATTGAGATCAGGCTGATAGGTCTGTAATTTCCTGGATCCATTTTTTCCCTTTTTTTGAAGATGGGAACTACATCAGCTCTTTTCCAGTTCTCTGGTAGTTCCCCAGTGCTCCAGGATTTTTGAAAAATATAGTTCAATGGTTCTGAGATCACATCTGCCATTTCCTTGAGAACCTTGGGGTGTAATCCATCTGGTCCTGGCGATTTGAACTCGTCTAGGCTGGACAGGTGCTCACTTACCATTTTCTTGTCTATCTTAACTTGTGTTTCTATTCTGTTTTTTATGGCACTATTTTTGATAGGTTGGTCTGCTTTTTCCCTTTGTGTAAAGAAAGATGCGAAAAACGAGTTAAATAGTTCTGCTTTCTCCCTGTTGCTTGTCACCTTCTTGCAACTTTCACCCACTAATGGACCAATCATTTCCTTCACTTTTTTCTTGTTTTTTACATGTTGAAAGAAGCTTTTTTTGTTATTTTTGACTTTGGTCGCAAGTCTTAGTTCATTTTGAGCCTTAGCTTTCCTCACTTCATCTTTGCAGGCTCGGGCTATTTGCTGATATTCTGACTTAGTTATGTGTCCCTCTTTCCACTTTCTATACTTGTCCTTTTTATTTTTCAATTTATCAGAGAATTCTTTGTGCAGCCATGCTGGTTTCTTTTGAGAGCTGTTATTTTTGCTCTTTGTTGGTATTGTGCTAGACTGGGCTTTTATTATCTCACTTTTCAAAATTTCCCAAGCATCTTGAGTTGTTTTCCCCTGGAGGATTTTTGTCCATGGAATCCTTCCCAAACCCTCTCTAAATTTATTGAAATTAGTTCTCTTGAAGTCCAAGACTCTAGTTTGACTGTGTTATAGTGCTTGTGCTTCCATAATGTTGAATTCCAATATTGGATGATCACTTCCTCCCAAGGTTCTTATGGCTTCAACACCTTCTATCATTTCATCTCTGTTAGTGAGAATTAGATCCAAAATGGCTAATCCCCTAGTTCCCTTCTCTGCTTTTTGAGAGACAAAGTTGTCTGCTAGGTTTGTCAGGAATCTGTTTGATCTTCCACTTGGTGCAGAGTTTGTCTCCCAGTTGATGTCAGAGTAGTTAAAGTCCCCCATAACTATTGTGATGTGCTTCCTACATACCTTAGTTAGCTGACTAGCAAAAAGTTCATCTATTTCCTCTGTTTGGTTGGGTGGCCTATACACCTATGGCAATGTCATTTTCCCCCCCAATGATGATTTTCCCCAATTGCAATTTAAGATTATGAAATCTTGACCATTAAAAAGGCTAAATGCCCGAGAGGGAGGTTTTGAGCCGCAGAACAGCTGGTGTCTGCTGTTCTCTGTGGTTCTAAGTAGCCGCCATCACCGACGCTAATCCACCATGGAGTCACTGAAGCAGTAGGCATGAGCTTAAATGGACTTCAGAAGATGGTAGAAGATAGGAAGGCCTGGAGGAACATTGTCCATAGGGTCGTGATGGGTCGGACATGACTTCACAACTAACAACAACAAACCCAATGGAAATAATTATCTATCAATAGGTAAAGGTAAAGGTAAAGGTTTCCCCTGTCCTCTAGTGTCTGACTTTAGGGGGCAATGCTCATTTCTGTTTCTTAGTCGAGGGAGCCAATAAGGCTGAAGACATTTCTATGGTCATGTGGCCAGCATGACTATACATCTATACTGTTACCTTCTCACCAAAGTGGTGCCTATTTATCTAGTTGTATTTGCATGCTTTTGAGCTGCTAGTTGGGTCATTAAGACTCAAAGCAAATAAATAACCGAATAATAATAGCATCAGCAATTCCTCATTTAATGACTACATCAGGTAAAAGCTTGTATGTGACTAGGGTATGGATGAGAAGGAAGTTCATACATTCAGCATTCAGCCAAATTCATTCAGCAGACAACTAAAGAGAAAGCAAATGTTAATGTATTTATTATTATTAATTTATTATTTTGATTTATATGGCTGCTCATTTGTCATATGCCATGGTGCAAGTATATAATATTTTAATCTTATGGGCAGAAAATGGATGGACCAATTGTCCTCATCTCAAATTATTTTTTTTCTTGTTTGAACATCAAAATTACCATATACTATTACCATACTTTTATTCCAATAACCAAAGCACACAATGACTATGATGACATGATCAGCTCTATTTAAATAATTAAATAAAAGCACTTCTACATTAGTTAACTCACAGAATTTACTACCAAAATCTGTATGGATGGCCCTCAACCCAAATGCCTTCCAAAAGGGATAACACAAATCCATAACGGATAATATTCCTCATAACTACTACTGTATTGCCTATTATAAAAAAAGGCAATGGGTCTCTGTATTCTAGTTATTGAGTATGAATGCTTTATTCGTGCTTATGCTTTTGTTCTGATTATAGATTTCTTATTAGCATAACTTCTCAGAGAAAAGTTCCCACTAAAGTTGGACAGCCTAATATAAACTGAAAGAACAATCGTATAAATTTTAACTATTCAACTAAAATGTAAGGTTAGGATCATTTTTTCTGCCTTATCATTCTAAACTGATTTATGTAACTGGCAATGAAGCCAGACTCTCCTCCATATCTATAAAGGGAAGAACTAGCAAATAATACCAAGTGCGGTAGGCAAAAAGCTCTAGACTTAGTCTGCTGGGAAATAGATTCATTACATGTATTCATTCATTTCAGTTTGTCTAACTGCCATGGTATTCTTCTGAGGTGAAATTCTGGCAATTGAAGTGGTGAGACTTTGTACTGTCTTCTCTAAAATGCCAGTATCTATAAAGTTGATCTGCAAACGTTGTATACTAGTCAAGGATCTTCACAAAAAATATAAATAAGTAGAATTTCCTTTATCAGCCAATGAATCATAAAAAAGCATAATTTCAGCTGGTGATAAATAGTATCCATAATTGTCCTAAGGAGTAACATTTCTTCGTTTTAGTTCCATATAATCCTCTTTCATTATCATATTAAGATAAAAACTGGAAAAATGCTTTCCAACAAATATTAGATTAGATTAGGATTTGATTCATTTCTTCCCTTTCATAATATTCTTTTTTCTCTAGTTAGATTTTGTGTGGTTGCTCCACTTTTACTTAATTTGTTACAATGTTTAATTGTATGCAGCACATATACAGTATGTGTATATTATATATTCTTTACTTAATTTGCTCTATCCTTACTATATTGTATCCCAAATTGGACCCAGTGTTTGCACAATCTTAATACTCTAGCCCATTTAACAGATCAAAAACATTGGTTACAATAAAGAATGACTTTGAATACTGAAAATGATATTCCTAAATAATAGATGAAGTTGGCAGGAGCATCTAATTAAAAAAAGACCAGTTTGAAAAGAAGTGGGAAAACTTCAATATCTCTCAGGAACCAATGTATATCACTATTCTAGCAGTGCCAATGAATAAAGATGATATTAAAAAGCATGATCTTTCCAAACTAACACACCTTCTCCACTCTTCCCATTTATACTAATTGTTGGGACTTGTTAAAACAATGCCAGATTTTGCAAAATTGTTTCTGTGGATGATAATACTGTCAGGGCTATAAACTTTTCATTCCCTCTCAAGTCTTGTACGGCTGCCTAATGATAGTGAGGGGTTTAGAATAGAATAGAATACCAGAGTTGGAAGGGACTTTGTAGATCATCTAGTCCAGGGCTTTTCAACCAGTGGTACATGTACCACCTGTGGTACTTTGCCACATGGCAGGTGGTATGCAACTATCCTAGAGAAGTGTAGTCGAGGAGGGGAATGAGCCGAAGCAACCCAAGCCTGAGGGAGAGGCAGCTGCAGCTGCAGGACTGTCTGGGCTCAGCAAAAGCCCCAGGAGCCGGCAGGGCTCCAGCTAATTGGCTCCAGGTGATTGGCGCTTCCAGAAGCAACGCAGAGCTGCAGGTGAACTGAAGAAAAGGGGGGAACAGAGGAGAAGATATAAAAGGAGTTCATTTGGGTGGGAAAGGGGAAAAAAAGACAACAGGGAAAGAGAAGGGGAGCTCAGCAGGGAGGAAACAGAGATAGGGAAGAAGCAGCAGCTGTTGCTGGAAGAAAAGGTCCCCTGGTTCGTTTTCTCCAGGCAGGAGAATGCAATCAGTGCTGATGAAATGAAAAATTGGCAGACAAGCATGTTGGAAAGGAGGTGGGTTTATTTAGTTCTGGATCAGCTGGCAGCTTGATTGGCTTACCATAAGGATTTTTGTACAGTTTTTACAGCGTTTTGTAATTCAGAGGCTCGGTTTGTGTGCTTTGGTTATTGGAATATTTTAGTCTGTATTGTAGGCTAGCAATGAGTCCAACATGTTGACTTCTATAGGTTTAATCCCTTAAACAAATGTAATTAGTTTTACCTCCTTATTTTGAGACTGTCTGTGGCTTTTTAAAAAGTTTTCTTTGAAGGTAAACAGGCTTAATTTAAGGCTAAAGCTTTTTGCAATTACTGGAGCCTTTCTATCTCGAGTTGCAACATTGTGACACATGACACACCCGAGGCAGCTTAAAGAAAAAAAACGGAGTTTATGTATTTCTTTATTTTGTGAACCTTTCTTGCTTTGCACTTGATTCCTGTATCTTTAAGGGTACAGGGAAGGGATGGGGGTTGCATTCTTATTACACTGTGGAAAGATCTCAGAGGGGAGAGAGGAAGCTCGGGGTCTGTAAACTTAGCAACTTTAAGACTTGTGGATTTCAACTCCCAGAATTTCTCAACCAGCCATGACAACTGAGGAATTCTGGGAGTTGAAGTCCACAAGTCTTAAAAGTGCCATGTTTGAAAACCCCTGAGCTAGCTGGTAGTAGTGCATATTAATAAACATAGATAAATTCATCATACATTTGTCAGTGCAAAGGAAAAGTGATTCAGCAAAGGAACAGCCACCAAAGAAATTAAAACTGGTACTTTTTTACTTTTTTCTACAGTTTGTAATATTTTATTAGATTATAGAATAAAATACAAAAATACAAAAGCAAATAGTAGAACACAGTGGGGAGGAAAAAAGGGGGGGAAGTGAGGGGGAGAAGAAAAAAAGAACAGACTTTCTCTGTTGCAGTAGAAGAAAGCATTAACATTGAATCTCAACTTTTTACTTTTCCATAATCAGTGCTTTTTTGTAAAAAAAAAAAAAAAAGGTGCTGGAACTCACACATGTCATACAACCTGCCTTGTCTACCCTATGAGGTTCCATCCAAAAAAGGTGCCGGAACTCCACTCTGACTGTTCTATGACAAAAAAAAGCCCTGTCCATAATATTATAAACTAGCCATTTCTATAACAACAAATGAATCTAATCAGTAAAACCCAAGTCATCAAGTTTTTGACATGTTGCTAAGCACTGGTGGTACTCAAATATTGTCATGTCCTAAAAGTGGTACAATCTGTGAAAAGGTTGAAAAGCCCTGATCTAGTCCAACCCCCTGCCCAAGTAGGAGTCCCTACACCATTTCTGACAGATGGCAGTCCAGTTTCTTCTTGAAAGCCTCCAGAGTGTTCCAG
Source organism: Crotalus tigris (assembly GCF_016545835.1). Lineage (NCBI taxonomy): Eukaryota > Metazoa > Chordata > Lepidosauria > Squamata > Viperidae > Crotalus > Crotalus tigris. The sequence continues at coordinate 16,423,135 of NW_024096970.1, forward strand.
GGAGGGATGAGTGAAGCATACCCAGAATTTATTATTCCAGCAGGTCATCCAAAAGATGAAGGTTATTTCAGTTGCCCAGTTGAAGCAAGCAGGAAACTACATTGGGCAACAGAGATTTAAGGACATACTGGAGGCAAGTGATTACTACTCTATTAATAACAATGATATAATTTCATACCCTGCAGGAAAAAGCAACCCCTACATTTACCAAGAAAACCACATCATCATTGCCACTTTCAAGATAGAAGGTATCACCCCCTCCCATCTAGGAGGCCAACATTCCAGCATTCAGGTCATTTTCTTTGCCACTTTTATGATCCAGAAGGGATCTGGGTCCAGTAAAGAAGTGATTGAGCTGACAGCCCAGAAAATCCTGTCCACTTCCTCAGGAGTTAGTGCTCAAAGTCATTCCCGTTCACAACATCAGATTGTACCCCTTATTACTAAAAAACTAATTTGAGTCAACTGAAGTCATATACCCTTCATGGGCTGGATTGTAGTCAAGCCAATGCAAGCCAAGGCAAAGGCTTATTAAGGTCCTTGGTTAAGTAGTACTTTTAGTTATGAGTTTAAGAAGATTGATGGCATTGTAAGAGCTGAACCGATCCCCAAAACACACCTGTTGAGTTGAATTTCACAGTCTGGAAGAGTTAATCAATGTTACTTTAGAAAGTTGGACAAGAAGACCCCCCCTCCCAGATCCCTTCCAATTCTGTTATTCTGTTATCTGGATCCAAAACTAGACAAAGAAGTGGTATACCAATGCCCTCCTTTGAAGTTATCTAAGTTCACAACTCAGGAAGAACTATGGTTTCAAAAAGCCAAGGGCCACACTAAGCAGTTGCAAACAAGTATTGATGAGACCTCCTGTTTTTCTTCCCCAGTCTACCAACCTTTATGAACCAAACTTTGGACATACGCAACCCAGCAGAGAAAAGGAGAGGTGATTCTCTTCCCCTCTCTCTGCCTTTCTTTATTTCTTCGGTTCTGAAACATTGTCTCCATTCCCAAGTGAAGCAGCACTCATGCAAAAGGTGGTTCTTATGAACAAGGGTGGTACAGGTGTGAGTGTTACATATTCTAAATTTCTCTCCCTCTTTGATATGTCAAGAAGCCCTAACAATCTGGCTTTCTTTGTGGTGATAAGAGTTTCTATTTTTCTTTTTTTCCGTCTTCTCTGTCTATTGCTAACATTTGTGTAAAGTAAATCACTTTTAGAAAGTTTCTCCATTTTCCCCGCAAGTCTCTAAACAATTGCTTCATCTTTCTTTCATTGAACTGAATGTAGTAGATTCTCCATGGATTATTAACTGCTTATTTGATTGCTGTGTAAGCCTTTATTTTCAAATATTCTTTGTGCTTCATTCTCTATCAGTTGACAATTATTTATTAAATCTATTGAATTTGGGCTTTTTAAAGAGATTTTCTTTTTTATAAGTTAAGTAAAGCATGCAAGCAAATTGTGGTTTTTAAATTGTCATCACTGACTTCCAAAACTATCTCAGAATTTGCTTTTAAAAGCAAAAGTAGAGATTTCTAGGCACAGGTTTTTCTATGGTTAGCTCCTTAAAATCTTTATTCATTCAACTGTAAGGTTTTCTGCACTCAATTTACAGCATCACCAACCAGATCTGAGGCAATATAAAGTATTTGCAATAGAGGCAGACATATAAATAGAGTAAAATAAGCAAACAAATCTTCTCTGCTTTAGTGATTTTTCACCACAGCAATGTCACCAAACTGCTAATGTGTAACTCCTCTTTGCCACTATTTAATTTTATTTGTTTCTTCTGATTGGCTCCTCCTCTATTATCTATCCAATAAAATAGGCAGATGAAACTATTCTCCATTGGCTGGTTCAAACAGGTAAGAATTTTGCTTTGCTTAGAACATATCAAAATTCACAATTGTTTTCACACACTGGGTGAAGAAGGTTCAAGTCTCAGTATATAATTAGCCTGAAATAATGAGACTTTTCAAGATCCCACCATTGAATGTATCAAACCAGGGTGCCATTTCTGAGAAGCTTTTATTGAATTCCAGGGTGGCTGCTTTATAAATGTAGTCTGTTAAATTTTAGTTGCATTTAAATTATTTTAATAATCTCTTATATATCTGACCCAAAAGGCTTCAAAGCAAAATCTGGAATGATGTGGGCCTCAGTCTGTTTCTTCTGCCATAAAACTGAAGAATGTATTTCAAAGTCATAATTTAGGAACATCACAGGAATATAGTGATTCTTTAAAAAAAATAACAACTGAAAAACAAGCAGATAAATTATGGCAAATAATGCAAGTGCCTCAAGTTAAAATGATTTTTTCCTTCATATGCTTTTTAAAACCATGTGGAAATTGACAAGAAGAAAATAATAGAAATAAACATTACTGACATTTAAGCAGATATAATTGGATCCCCTTCTCAGAAGCCCTTTTTCTCCTAGAGGCAATTGTACTTCATGAAATTTTAATTCTTGCTGATGTACTAATTCTATAAGATTATTATCTTAATTACAAAAGGGCTAGCAACGTTACACCGCATGTTAAAATCCACATAGTAGCAAGTAAGTGATTCAGATGGAAATATAGCTCAGTACTCACCTTTAGCATTTCACTGTTCTTTCAATTGCCTTAGTGATATTATATGGATTTTGTGATTCAGTTACTAATTTAGTATCACAAAATCAAATTCAGACTATGAGATTTGTGCATAAATTCCATTTCTCAGCCTAGCACAATGATGGCGAACCTATGGCACGCATGCCAGAGGTGGCACTTGGAGCCCTTTCTGTGAGCACACGTGCCATTGCCCCAGCCCCACGTCCCCTCACAACCCCCTCCTCACCAGCAGTCTGCCCGAAGAAGAGGCTTCCCCAGGCACGGCCCATGGGGAGCAGCACAGCCAAGGACATGGCAGCTGGGCAGCAGGGCAAGACTCTGCCCTAGCACCCCATCACATACAGGTGATGCTGTGGGTGGGCGGAGTGGGGAACAGAGCGGGGAGAAGGCTAGTTTTTGGGCACTCAGTCTCTAAAAGGTTCACCATCACTGGCATAGCATAAGCATTTTAGCATCTATTTGATAGGAGGCACTTCATTTTCACAATTATTTAATTCTCACTGAAAAATATAGATTTGCTCCTTGATTTTAGCCATACTCATAGAGCCTTCAAATTGCACAATTTCTGTTAATCACATACACATACAATATGTTGAATATATACTTCAGAATACAACAGCACTCAGAACTACTATCCTTCTACATTTGTCCATCAAATATCTTAAGCTCTTCTAGTCATATAATTCTTGGCATCATATATGTTAGCAGCATGAAATATTTGTTGTGGTTTTATAAAATTATGATTCAAAGAATCAACAAATTGCAACTAATCAATATGATTGAACCTGCAACAAAAACAAAATATGATAATTGTTGATATAAAGGATTTAATCATCAATTTATCCAAGATCTGAATATGAGATCTGTCAAAACAGACTACCAGGGATGAAAATTAATACTGAATGAAACCTATTATGATCCATTTTTTCTCCACACAAATGAAACCATCATAATTCATTCAAATGTTTCTAAAGGTTGTACATAGAAAGACAATGGGAAATGTATGTCTTTTTTAAAAAAAGTCTGCATTAACAAAATGTAAACATTTCTTAGAAATGTAACAATCATATACTATAGATATTGTATATAAAAGCTTTATGTGTTAGGAAAAGTTGTGAATTAAAGCAAAGGCATGTTCTTAAAATATGATTTAATACGTGAATACTGTTATACGTAAACAAATATTAATAGGATAGATTTATACTGATCTACATATCCCTAGAGGTGATTTATTCAGCAGTATTTATATGGGAAACTGACATATCTAGTCCCTGAAGGAAACTTTTAAATTCTAAAGTATCTATTCAAGGAATTTAGGATCAGAAATAAGTTTAATCCTTAAATCTACTAAACCTTTAACCTTACAGAGGATCAGTTCCATTGTGGACTACACATTGAGTAGTAGGTTGTGGTTTACTTTATCAAATGCCTTATTGAAATCTAAGTAAATTATATCCACAGCATTCCTCTGGTCCACTAATTTTGTCACTTTGTCAAAGAATGCAATAAGATTTGTTTAGCATTATCTGTTTTTGACAAACCCATGTTGGCTTTTGATTATGACTTTGTTTGCCTGTATGTATTCACTGATTCGTTGCCTGATTATCTTTTCCAGAATCTTCCCAGGTATTGAGGTCAGGCTGATAAGTCTGTAGTTTCCTGTCTGTCAGTTTCTTCAGAACCTTGGGGTATAAGCCATCTGGTCTTGGTGATTTGAACTCATCTAGGGTGGACAGGTGCTCACTTACCTTTCTTGCCTATTTTAACTTCTGTTTCTAATCTGGTTTTTTTTTACAGTACTGTTTTTTATAGGTTGGACTGTTTTTTTTCCCTTTGTGTAAAGACAGATGCAAAAAAAAAATGAATTAAATAGTTCTGCTTTCTCCTTGTTGCTTGTCACCTTCTTGACACTTTTCCCCACTAAGGACCAATCATTTCCTTGACTTTTTCTTGTTTTTTACAAGTTAAGATAAAACTTATCTTACAAGATAAAAAAGTTAAGTAGAAATATCAGCAAATTCTTTGGTCCTAAGTTTAGGATTTCATATATCAAGAACAACAACAAGGAAGAATATTGGCGGCTTTGAAGTTTAGTTTTGGATTAGACTCCTGAAGAGCCAAGAACAGAAACTGATCGATCATCAAACAGATCAATGGAGAGTTCTCGCTTGAGGCACCAATGTGAGGCTTAAATTATCCTACTTCAGACATACTTCCAGATCTAGCTCTCTGGAAAAGACTCTAATACTGAGAAAGATAGAAGGAAAGAGAAAAAAAAGAGGATGACTAGCAGCAAGGTGCATGGAGACAGTTACAGTGACATAGTTGGGAGACTTGGAAAAAAAACAGATTAGGAATAGATCATCATGGAGAAAATCTATCCATAGAGTTGCTAGAAGCCGAAAATGACTTGATGACATATAATCCATCAAAATAATCAGTGTCAACAATATCAAGCAGGTTAAGAAGTGAATAGACAGCCATTATTGATTGTAAAGAATGTTTAAACATGATACCAGTCTTGCACGTTATTTAATACTGAATGAAGAGATTTTACCTCTGCTGAAATTTCCAAATTGCCTTCTGTTTGAAGCTCATTGTTGTTGAGTTTTTCTATTGTTTTTAACTCTTCATGACATCATTTCACCAGCAATTATTTCTTTGAGTTCTTATAAGTTCATACTTGTATCAGTAGTACGGTATTTGGCAATTCTATTTTATTTTAGCCTCCTTCTATTGCCTTTCATTTTAAGCATCGGGAACTTTTCAAAGAATTCTTGCCTTTGTATTACGTGTCTAAAATATTTAAGCTTTATTATTAGAGCTTCCAATGAACAGTCTGGTTTTGCTTCATCTTTCTCTTACAGCCCAAGGTATTCTCAACTTTTTCCCTAGTACCTTACTAATGCCTATTTCATTAGGTTTTGTTGCCTGTTGATATTTTTATCACTGAACAATAGACCACGTGGCACACTGTGTATCTACTATTCAATGTTTCACTTCATTTATTATTTCATGCTCTATACTTTTCAGATCATACTCTTCCATACACCATGGATATCTCCAGATGGGCCCATAGAAATTGAATTCTACCACGTCTTCTGGCTTTGTTCAATAAAGACTTTCACATAATACTTTTTAGTAAGGTAGTCATGGAATAGACTAGATTGCTAGCTTTACTCATATCATCATATGTAACTGTATTATACTGATTGTGAGGTCACTTCAGGCCTAATTTTGTCATATTTGAGGCATTACATTACAAACACAAACCAAACCCAGTTTATGCTAATGCTTTTCTGTGTAAGCAATGCTCTAACATCTAGAAAATACTTGGCAAGTCAAAATACTATTTACTTGCATGCCGCCAACTAGGAGGTAGATGCTGTGCTAATACTCCCTCAGGATTCTCCATTTCCATAATGATCTTTATTTTTAAAATATTGACTTTTATTTTAAAAATATGAGCATTGATATACATAGAAGCATTTAAGTGATATTTTTAAAGATCCTTCTCTTTAAAATGTATTATCTCTCATACATGCATTTTATTTATGTTTGCTTTTAAATTGTATTGCCCTTTCGCTATGAATGTTTGGTCCTTCACTATACTAATTAAATGTAGTAATCTGTTCTGGCTTGGAGGTAGAATTTGTGGACTGAACTCATCTTAGCCAGTATATGATTTTGAAATGATCTATTATTTTCTTCCTAGGTTGGTGATTTTCTTTCTAAAGTCTATCATTCAGAGTTTCCGTATATCTGTATTAGAGGAAATGTAAACAATGACTCCAAAAATCTAAATAAGATACAGCTTGAATGGTAAAAGGCTGAAAACATAACACCAAGCAGAGAGAGTTAGAAGTATCATCATAAATCATCATAGTAATATTTTGCCTTGGACAAGCATAGATGAAGAAAACAAAGCCCTCAGGTCATTTTAGAGAGAGCAATATTTATTGGGCTAGTGCCTCATTAAAATGAATACAATACAAATTGTTACAAATGATTCCCTTTCTTTGAAAGAATGATGCTGGGCAGAATGTGTAATTATGATATGCTGGTAATAAAACACATTGCCCAAAGGAACAGCTAAGCCTACATTTATTTTATCCCATAGTATTTCCCATAGAGTGCAAAAATCTGAATGAGCTGCTCAAGAAATCTCTTCTTGATAAGTCATATGGTCAGGCTTTTCCATTCTAAAGCAGAAATAACAAATCAAATCAAAATGAAACCCTATTCCTGTTCCATGCTCCTTTAGACAGATTTTGTTAAAAAAAAATCAGAAGAAAGCCTGATCACTATATTTCTCCCTTTGAGCCTTTTCTTAGTTCACAGCGTTGTACATGGGGAGCATCAACTGAAACCTTTCTAGAATGTTATGTTTGTTGTGATTTTGCAATATTTATTTATGGTGTGGTTTCATTATTCTTATTCTTATCAAAAAGTAGGAGGATGTTTCCACAAGAATAGCAGCTCACGTATGCAAGTGCCAAAGATCACATTGCACCAATATTGAAAACTTAATTCCCACATTCTACTTGTTGACAGTTGTTTTTCACCTTCTGTTCAAGTTGTTGGCTGCACATTTAAAGTCCTAGATAGCTTTATATCTTGTTTGCCATGAAACTGCCTAGTTATTAAAAGCTGCAGAAGAGAATATTACACTTGTGAAATGGATTGGTTAGGCATGGTCTCCTGTGTCAAACTTTCCAGCATGTAACTCCATTTTGGTTTCTACAAGAATCGTCAATCCTTGTATTGCTCTTGTATTTTAATATTATAGTGTTTTCATAGCTTCATGGTATTGTTACACTGAAATGTGGTTTTTAATTTTGTAAGTTGCAAACCAGCCTATACCCCAGGTGACCATTTCAAAAACTTATTCTTCAAAACTGATTGGATGATGGGAGGAGTAGGCAGCAGTGGGAAATGCCTAAAAGAGGGAATTGGGGATTTGGTCTGTGAATTTCAGTTCTGGCTTTGCTTTACTGCAATTCACTTGATTTCTAATAAAGCTATATCTTTTGAAACAAATGGAGCCAAGGATCATTTTACTTAGAAGTTTGAACTGAGGCAGGTGTGACACTCTAGATCAGACATCCTTGCTTGGCTGCACTTGTGGCCAAATGTGCCCAAACTAACTGTTCTTCCATTAGCAGGGAATGCTGCATTGGGCAAAGGTATGTGTGAAGTGGGTAATGCTTTCCTTATATAGAAACTTCAAGTCACCGTTTATTTACTAAATTCCTTAATAAATGTATTGAGCTGGGTAACAGAACCAATTTAGCCTTGTTCCACAGCCTGTGATGTGATCCTATCCATATTATATGAGTGCAGGATGTACATGCTTTCCTGATTCTTAACCAGGAATAAGAAAGCTATAGAAAAGAACCTTTTTGTATCCAAGTTCTGATATGGTCAGGCTGAGGAATAAATCCCATGATTGGGAGCAACCTAGCTACCTCAGAAAAGGTTTAGCAGCCTATCCTACTTGGCAGAGTTGAAAAACTGAACTTCGCCTGGATTATGGCTAGAAATCCCAATTTGTAAAAATGTGTTTTCTTTTTTCTTAGAGTGTCAATGGCTTGACCATGAAGCAGAGCCAAAGGGAGCTGCTTTATTCTCAGCTGAGGTTTCTGAAGTAGCCAGGTCTGATAATTTGAGTCAGAAAAGTTATAGCAGTTGACATTTCTGACTCATCGTTGCTGGATATGGAATTGGAAATTGGAATTGATTTACTTTCATAGCCTAATTGAAGAAGGAAGAGTATGCCCCTTTGCTGAATGCACATGCTTACAAGCTTTAATCTTCTAATAGATATGTAAACAAAACTCTGCAAAAGGAACCTACTTTTCTTGATATGTGCAGCCCCTAAAATCTGGACTCTTAAGTGTTCAGGTAGAGACATATTAAGTATTGCAATTCACATGGGGGTACGGCAAAAAGAAACTGGCAGCCTGTCCTACAGTTCAGGCTTTCTAATAAAGCTGTTTTGGATAAAGCAGCTTTATATATAATATCTGGACAGGTGTTAGAAGACATGAGTGAGAGGAAAACAAAAGAAACGCCTAGTTCATTTCTGACCATGTCTACAGTTTCTCTGAAAAGTGCACCACTTGTGCCATCTACTGGCCTTTACTTGAAGGACAAAAAATAAATATGTCTTTCTAGAAAGGGGAAATGTTTGGAAAAAGTTGTAGACCCTCAGAATATATACACCAGCTATGCTTTGCTGTTGTAAAGATGAGCAAAGCAATGAATGCAGAAAAGATAATGACTAATGATGTAATCAGCTACAATCTACTCAGAAATCTTGCACAATTCAGTAAAACATAAATCAGCTTCCCTAAACCGGCACTCTACAGTAGGGTCTCCAACCCCCGGTCTATGGACCGGTACCAGGCCGCAGCAAGCCAGCAAGTGGGCTGCACAAACAAGCAAAGCCCCATCTTCAGGATGCAGGCAGCAGACAAAACCACGCCCCCTCCAGTCCAGGAAAAACCTCTTTCCATGTAACCAGTCCCTGGTGCCCAAAAGGTTGGGGACGTCTGCTCTACATGTCTATGGATATTCTCAGTCATCCCAGTTATGATTACCTCAAAGTTGCTTTTTCAGAAGCAATTGGATTTTCTTTGTTTTTTCTTAAAGATGTTTTGCTTCTTATCCAAGAAGCTTCTTCCGTTCTGAAGTGAAGAATTTTCAAATAAACATATTATAAAATATTGTATATATGATCATAGTTGTAACCACTATGTAATCCTGAGCAGTAGGACTTCCATTTGTTTTTTAATTTGCTAGATTTCTAGTCCATAATCTTTATATAAGAATTCAAGGCAGTATACATAGCATTTCCTCTCCAATTTTTCTCCACAGTAACAGTCCTGGGAGACAGGTTGGGCTGGGAGAGAATGTCTAATCTAAAATCATCTTAGTGAAGTACAACCTTAATCCCCTCCTTGTTCAGCATATTCATTACTTCACCAGATTCCTGTCCCCCCCCCCCCATTCACAGATTTATTGTGGTTCTGTATTAGGCCTACTATCAATGAATGACTAGGAATGAAAGGAGCAGAGATTGTTTTGAAGATATTTTTATGAGAGTTTTTTGAGCATATGCTAAATAGCAGTGAAATTCTTTCTAAAGTTTAATTATATCATATTTAACTGGAGGCAAGCCTTGAGTTTAAATAATTGTATAGGCCATGGTTTTCCCAGTTAAATGTATGGCTGTGAAAGCTGGACCATAAGAAAGGCTGAGCACCAAAGAATTGAGGCCTTTGAACTATGGTGCTGGAGAAGACTCCTGCAAATCCCTTGGACTGCAAGGCATTCAAACCGGTCAGTCCTAGAAGAGATCAACCCCGACTGTTCTTTAGAAGGCCAGATCCTGAAGTTGAAACTCAAATACTTTGGTCACCTAATAAGAAGGAAGGACTCACTGGAGAAGAGCCTGATGCTGGGAAAGATTGAGGGCAATAGAAGAAGGGGACAACAGAGAATGAGGATGGAGTCACTGAAGCAATAGGCATGAACTTAAATGGACTCCAGAAGATAGTAGAAGACAAGAAGACCTGGAGGAACATTGCCCATGGGGTCGCGATGCATTGGACATGACTTTGCAACTAACAACAACAAAGCATATATTCACTTTTGACAGTATGAATAATATATATTATAACCTGATATTTTGAATTTGGTTAGATTTTTTTAAAACCATCTCATCAGAAATTTCCATAAAACTAAAAGTATATTCTACAACATGTTTTGCATGTCTCTGACATACATATGTTAAGAGACTCAGTAAGCCATGGCAAATTTTCCCAGAAAATCAGATTAAGCAGCTGCTTTAAAACTGAAACAATTTATTCCAATTGTGTCTGATTTAAATGTTCAAGTAAGTACTTTATAGTAAGATTTATACAATCTCTAGTGTAAACTTTATAGCAAAAATAAAAGACATATTGCAATATAGGCACTGATTTAGATACAGATTTAAATCAAAACCTTCTCCATTTAACCACATGAGTATAGGAAAGTTGTGTGAATGAAAGCTTTGGTTATTGTTACTTTGCTTGGGTTGTGCTGGAAATAGGAGTGTTACATTGCAAGCAAAGGCTAAATATATATACAGATGTCTAAGATGAAAAACCTATTTTATATCTATCTTGTGCCATAAAGAGCAATTAGTGAAGGAATTTTTGCCAGCTGAAACATTAAAGAGAAAAGACTTTGATAAAGAACAAGTTAGGGCCTTGATAGCCTCTTACCTCTTGGCCATGAAACCTTACCTAACTAAGTTAGTTCCAAAAGGAATGATAGCTTGGTATGATAAGAGCAACACATTTGCTGTCCTTGCTAAATCAGTGGAGGAACATTATCTTCTTGATTAAATTCTTTCCCATATCACAATTTTGCCTACCAATTTCTCAAGTGCCAGAAAACAGCACTTACACAGACAGAGTTGATCTTGTTACTTCATCGTTGTCTGTAAGTAATAAATTCATCTTGATCCCAAAACATGTTTGTGGCAGATAGAGATTGAAGCTGCATTGCCTAAATATTAAAAATAATTAATGAATTTCTCTTTCCATTTGTGGAAGTTTAATTGGTAATAGCCTAGTTACCTTTTCAATACCACACCAAGACCTAGCTTGAAAGCAGGATCAACCAAAATGGGCAATGGAACCAATCAGGATTCAGCTGCTCATATAAACCAACCAGAACTCAGCACAAAGAAAGAACCAATCAGGAATTAGCACTCAAATATGGCAGCATGAAGAAAGGACCAATCAGGAACCAATAACATGAAAGTGACCAATCAGGATCAGACCAAGAACAATCTGCACCAATCAGAAATCAACTCTACTAAAGACCAATCAGAAGGTAGGTCACTTGTGTATAAAGAAACAGTCTATTTCCCATGGACTGTTAGCAGATTATTTTGTCTCTGAAGATGCCCAGCAAAACATTAGAAAATCTCTTGTCTAGACTGCAGTCACTAAACACTGTCCAACAGATATAGGCATGAAAGCCTACACCAGAATATTGATAACAGATAATATGACACTGATATATTTTAGGATCTCCTGCAAAGATGGCTACAAGCAAGTATTGGAGCTCATAACACTAGATATGTCATTAGAAGACATAATTATGAAACTCCATCTCATTTACTTTGGCTATGTCATGAGGGAGAATTCAGTGGAGAAAGCAATTATGTATGAAAGAGTTAGTAGTAAAAGGAAACCAGGGCATCAAAGAATATGATGGCTGGAGACCATCAAAGCTGACACCAGCCAGAGCATTAAAAACTCAAAGAAATAGTGCAAGATCGGAAAATGTGGGGAGACCTGGCCCATAGAATCACCAAGAGTCAGACATGACTGAATGCATATCATTATCATCAACTCATATTTTAGGATACCTAACCTATGTACAACTATGATTTGTATATGCTTTAAAGGATAAATGTATGTGGCAAAATTCCTCAATCTACAGGCCTCTAAAGAGAGATTATAAATCCAGACAGCATGACCCCTTGGCTTCTAGCCAGTGATGTGAATGACAATATCATATTGGTGGAGGCAATTGATAGGGAAAGACTGGATTTTTTTTAATCAATCACCATGAATCACCTTTAATCAATCACCTTCTGTACAGGTGTTTCTTCAATTATGAAAGCAGACAATCCTTAGAATTTGGTGGCTCTTAATCTGGAAGGTTCAGATGGGGAGATGGATTTTTTATTAAATATTAAGTGAGAAGAGTTGTGGACTTCAAAATTGGAAACTGCTTTCCATTACACTGCATCTATCTCCTGTAGTGCATTACCTTTGCTCTGTTTTAGTTTTGGTTTTCGCATTTCCTCTTTCTGAGAACTTACATAAAATACAATGGAAAGATAGAAAAACTCTCAGGGTCAGGATAAGTTATGGGGCAGGATGAGAAATGTTCTATGCCTGGCATTTAGATCCCTTCCAAGTTTGTTTAGCTTTAACACAAGCAACCAAAACTGATGAAATAAAATCCTCATAAGATGTAGAATTACTAGAAATGCTGATGAGCTTACATAATTACAAATATTCTCCTGGTATCTTACGAGGTACTTAGGGAAAAATTATTATCAATATCAGGAGGGAACTATCATTTAAATACATTAATCCTTGATTTGTACTCTAAACTCTAACAATTTGAAAGGATTTAGCTTCTAATTTTCTTACAAACTGAATGAACAAAGTGAAGGTTGAAATGAATCTGAACAAAGATAAAGGATACTACCAAGAGTGGATGCTTTCAGTTTACTTTTCTTTTAGTCTGGAATAAATGACTAATAGCCAGCCAAAGTGTTTTTACCACTTTAGACAAAGAATCTTTAGCACTGAGAACACTGTCACTTTAAAGTTCCATAGGGAAAACTCAAGAGTGAATGCAATAATTCATGGTATTAAAGAAAGAAGATAAAATATTAATCCCAAAGTAAAATAAATTTAAATGTAATTGTAAATTTTTAAGTGAAGTAAATTTAAATTCATGTAAAGTTGATGTTAGTCTGAGGAAAAACAGTGATCACCTCTCCCCAAGGAAAAGAGAATGAAAAATTGATGAAATGATTTCAAAGGAAATACAGTATAGTCGTTTCCTCACTGTTGTTTCCTGAGATCATTGCAGCTAATCATTCAGAATGTTTACTTAAAAGTGAGGCAGGCTTCTTAAGATACAAAGTTCACAGTTTTATATATGCTTGCAGTAATGTTGGCTCATCTCTCCACCAGTAAATTTTATTTCAGAATGTTAATAATAGGGTAATAGTTACTAATAGTGATGTATGAATCAGGCTTCTTGAGATACAAAATTCACAGTTTGGGATTTGGTTCTTTAAGACCCTGTCGAGCTGTCAGGTACTGGGCTACAAAGTTGTCATTGCCCAGAGTGCTGCTTCACACAAGCATGGCAGCTCAGACCTTCAATCCTGAACCAAATCCTATCAAAAGCTGGAGTAGTGACAAAGCTGAAGATTAAGGGAGCAAGTACTTTCAGAGTGATAGCTGGGCCTGGAAGAGGCATTGATAAGAGTACTAGAAAGTGAGGCATTTTGCTAAAAACAGTGCTAAAGATAGGGTCTCCAGGTTTAGCAGAGGACTGGAGTAAAAAAACTTGAAGGTACCTTCCAGCTCTATTCTGATTCTGATTCTGGTTGCTTGTTTTAAGCCCTTCTGTTCTCTGTGCCCAGCACATATCAGAACTTTCCACTTGTTCAACTCTTTATCTTTGTCTTACCTTGAAGATCAACAATTGACTTTCCTTGCTTTGAATTACAGACAACTAACAGTCATCCCTGTGACAGTCACCTGTGTATATTGTTAACTGCAGGATAGAATGCATATGAACATAAGGTATGCAATCATATGTAATAGGACCAAGTGATGGTAAGGTAGAAAAAGGATAGTTTTAGTTCACTAATTGTCATTTAATTATTTGCCCACTTTCCAGAAAATGGAAATGATAGCTCTATTGCAGCTGTTCTGGTGCAATATTGATTATGCCAAAAAAGATTGCAGATCATGTTCCTGTTCTCTTTAAATTGGCTTCATATCTGTAATTTTGAAATTATTTCCTCAGTTACTGTGATCTTTCCATACCTCTGACTGGTTGGCAACCATAAAACATGATTTTTCAGGACACTATTATCAGACATAGCATTTAAAAATATTGTTCATCAATCAGGATTTTGCATTTGAAAAAGTGTAAAATATCCAAGGGCATCAGTACAATATCTCAGTTCAGAATAGGGCTGATAGACAAGCTAACAAAACAGCAAATACAATTTTCTGTATGTTCCTGAGCAAATTATGATAGATGGTGCTGTATTTCCTTTCCCAGCATAACATCTTCTGGGAATCTAGATAGAAAAATGAGAATTGGATGCCTCTGCTTAACATTAGGAATATGAATATATATGGAACGGAATATACACATGCACATACATATATATGTACATATAAAGAATATATATACTGTATATATATTATTTCTTTTATAACTTTCTTCAGAAATATATATGAAAAGATTTCAAATATCAAAAAACCATATATATATATCAACTCTGTGTTTTTTATTTTATTGATTTATTTACTTTATTTTCTTATTAAGTAACTAATAAATATTACTTGATAAGTAAAATTTTAGTAAGAAAGATAAAAGAAAAATAAAAAAGGATAAGCATTTTCAATTATAATTAAAACTAGCCAAAATTTTCAAGACTATTTTTTTTCCTCCAACAGGCTAAGATTGTTACACTTTAACAGCCATTGTCCAGTAGTTTTAACATTTTTGCACATGAAAAACTAAAAAAGGTTACTTGGACAATTTTAAAACTGTACAATCCATGATGTGGTATTAGCATAATGTGCTCACTGGAAATATATTAAAAACATTTGCAGAACTTTTATTTAATGCCCAAAGAATATTAAATGTTTGCCTACAGTTCACCCAAGTTTCAGCCAGCAGACAATTTTCCATACGGTTCACATTCAGAAATGAGGTATGTTTTCAGCAGTTTGCCTATGCTTGTTCTTACATGGTGACTTCTTTCACATCATGCCAATTTGATTTATATATCATGGGTTGTTTTGCTTAACATGATATCTGTGTCCAAGCAACTGTGGTTTATTAAGTAAATTATGTTTTAACATAACCACAATTTTGTATAATTTTTGAATCATATCAGTATCTGCTGATTTGTATATTCACACACATAAGAAATGATAGATAAATTATAGTGATAAAAGGAAAATGAAATTATTAGGAAGCTATATAAAAAGGTACTTCCCCTATAAAACTATTTTCTGCTTAAAGATAATCAAGCACTACTAGTAAATCATTATTTGTTCCATACATAGGCAAACAGTTAATTTTATGACTATGTAGAGATAGCTGTGGTCAATTGACTATTAAGGCTATCAAATCCATAAAACTTTATTGGCATTAAATAATAGCTCTACAATCTTAAAGTTCTGCTCCAGTCAAACTAATCTGCTTCCCTCCTTCATATCAGTGTTTAAGTGTTGGGGCTAGATGTGGTATTTCTAAATAGAAACTTTTTGCTTCTCATAACATATTTCTTCTTATGAATGTTTTGCAATCACTCTTACATCAGAAAGCTAATCTGCAAAGCTTCCATATTTGTGATATAGTTTTTTTTTCTTTTTATGACCCTTTAATCCCTTTGTATCAGGGTGGAGTCATGACAACTGATTGGAGCTGAGCGTTTCCTGGACAGATGCCCTTCTGATGCCTACATGGAGTTTGCAGCAGATATTTTCTCTTTGAGCCCTAAAAGAGAAACATCTGTCACTGCCTAAGATTGAATTCTCAACCTTCCGAATGGAAGGCAAGCGTCTTCACCTCCAGGCCATCACACAACTCATATTTGTGATAGAGTTATTACTTGATAAAATGACAAATAATAGAATATGGTTAGCGTAATTGCCCATAGTCTTTTGCTTGATTATAAGTATCATATTTATAAATTTAAAGTAGGTTAAATAGCAATAAATAATTTCTGGATCAAGATCTATGCTAAATAATGTGTTGGCCTTGTATTGTAGTGAACTGAGTCTAGATACCATGTCAATTGTAATTCTGGGCCAATAGCATTTTCTTCAATGATCTCTCCTATTATTTCCAGTCAGGCCTTATAAATAGAAAATTGTACTCTAGGAGAATTATAATATGAGAAGTGGCTTTATTTACTTACTTACTTATTTACTTCATATATTTGCCAACTTACGAAAATGAACTCTGAGTAAACAAAATAAAAAGACAATGCAATAATATAACCATTTTCAATAAGATGATGATTACATTGATGACTTGGTAAAAACTCAAATCTATATGGCAACTGTCCTGATTCCAGTGTCTGGTATCAATGCTGCTAATATTGAATATTCTTGCTTTGACAATATATGCAGAACCGTCTGGTATTTTTAGAGTTAAATCAGGTGACAGGGAAAGGGGAGGAGAATATAAGGAAAGCCCAGGGAAAAAGAAACGGAAGTAAATCTTTGCCCTCCAAGTTAATTGGAAGATGTGAATCATGACCCCAAAATAGGGGAGGGGAAATGCCTGGAATGTTACGTGCAAAGGAAGGGAAATTCAGATCTTAGCATCCACCATGCTGTGCTGACATCTCTGTAATACTAATAAAGGCTTTTTAGGTTAAAAAAATGCCTGAAAGTTCTTTGAAGTGTTTTGTTAATCAGACACATGACATCTGGTGTAAAAAAACAGGTGCCACCTCTTTGCTGAAGGCCACCAAGACTGGAGCTACCTCTATCTCTGGAGAGATGCTGTTCCACAAGTCCCATGATAGAAAAGGCACACTTTAAAGGCCTGAAACTGTTTTAGATGTCACATGCAGATACATTCCACAAGGTCTCTGATATCAGATATTTTAAAATAAGAACCTCTGTATTTTTTTAATGTTCAGATAAATTTCCATGTGAACCTGACAGAGAACCAGATTGGGTTAGCAATAATTATTATTTTTCTACTTTTGAATCTTTAAGTAGAATTGCACATTTATGCATTTCCAAAAATGTGCACCATCATCAATGAATTCCATTAGGAAAGCAGTCTCCTTAAATAAATGTTAAAACTATATACTGTATTTTAAGAAAAATAATCTACCTATATAAGCAATGGGTTCTTCTACTTCACTGTTATCCAGCTGTGCATAAAATGATAATAAGCTCCAGATAAATCTAGTCTTTCTGGATTATTGAGTTAACTTGCTGTTATTAAATAAAAGTGGCTTAGAATCTATATATAAACATTACATACAATGGTGAAAATCCATAAAATTGGATTAAATGCTATTGACAAATTTTAATAATGACCTTTGCCCAGGTTCGCCTGGTGTACCAGTTGCGGCCTTATTTGGACCGGGAGGCTCTACTCACAGTTACTCATGCCCTTGTCACCTCAAGACTGGATTACTGCAATGCTCTCTACATGGGGCTACCCTTGAAGAGCATTCGGAGGCTGCAGTTGGTTCAGAATGCAGCTGCGAGAGCGATTGTGGGTGCAGCAAGGTACACCCACGTGTCACCTATCCTCCGTGAGCTGCACTGGCTTCCTGTGGGTCTCCGGACACAATTCAAGGTGTTGGTTATCACCTTTAAAGCCCTTCATGGCTTAGGACCAGGTTACTTACAGGACCCCATACTGCCGCATAGTTCCCAGAGACCGGTGAGGTCCCACAGATTGGTCCTCCTTCAGGTCCCGTCGGCCAGACAATGTCGGCTGGCGGGCCCTCGGGGAAGGGCCTTTTCTGTGGTGGCTCCAACGTGGTGGAATCAACTTCACCCCAAGATTCGAACTACTCCCACCTTGCGGGCCTTCAAGAAAGCTATTAAAACTCTCCTGTTCCGGCAGGCCTGGGGTTGATGTCCCCGGGGGGGCCGGGACACGATTGGGACATGTTGTATGAATGCACTCATTTTTATTGTTATATTTATTGTTTTAATTTTGTACGCCACCCTGAGTCCCTAGGGATTGGGCGGCATATAAATTTTATTAATAAAAATAAATTAAAATAAAATAAAATAAATAAATAAATAAAATGTGCCTAATGTAAGTAATAAGTGATATGACTGCTAACTTTCCTATTTGAATTGATTTGAAAAGGGCAACAAGAAGTAAAATCTTGTTTTTAATCAGCAGTTATGCCCCAGAGGAGGGAGGGAGGCAGGGAGGCAGGGAGGCAGGGAGGGAGGGAGGGAGGGAGGAAGGAAGGAAGGAAGGAAGGAAGGAAGGAAGGAAGGAAGGAAGGAAGGAAGGAAGGAAGGAAGGAAGGAAGGAAGGAAGGATGTACTATTATCACAATCACATTTCTATGCATTCCACTTTTAAGTGGAAAAAATAGACTTAATGCTCAACCATTAAAAAACTATTTGCAGAAAGCAGAGGGCTAACCCAGATGTTACCAATGAATGGATACAAATGAATAGGAAAATTGCAGTAGATAATAGTTCTAGCCAATGGTCTGAGCACATTTAAGCAGAAAATTAGAGCATAAACTTTATACCCTATCTAAATATATACTTCCTTAAGGAGGAAGAGAGGGCAAAGAGAAAGAAATCAAAAGAGAGAGTGACTGGCCCAAAATCACGCACCTGGCTTCCATGCCTAAGGTGGGACTAGAATTCACTATTTCCTGGTTTCTAGCCCTTTGTTTTAACCATCAGGCCCAACGGGCTCTCTATTCAGCAGAAATGTTAGCTTTTCTTAACCAATGGTTTAATGTCTGCTGTAGAGCTCTTACTTTTGCTTTATTTCTCAGAAATATAAATGCAATCAAGAAAAATATTTCTCTGAACTTTTTTCTTTACAAAAGAAACACTGAAAGCTTAGGCACTGGAATGATCATGGGGCAAGTGTTTCCTATGGATGCAGTCAGCCTTCTTCATACTGATGACCAAGCCTGGTGGGAGAAGAATTCTGGGAATTATAGTCACAACATAACTATTGAGTACTATGGTAGGACCACCTACAGTATAGAAATACCATTAACTTTGAGTAAAACATATGATACTTTGGTGTTCTAATCCTTAAGATGATTAACCTAAAGAAAGAAAGATGTGAGCAAATTTATATTTGTAAGAATTTAGGTCAGTTTCTTTTATTCTTGTACTGAATAAACTAATAAAATATATAACTATAATAAAACTTGAGAATATTTAAAAATATTGAGAATATTAAAAAAACAACCTTTGCTTCTGTGTGTGTGTGTGTGTGTGTGTGTGTGTGCATGTGTGTTAAAGATGTGAAGAAGGAAAATAACACCTGTTGTTATTAGTTGCAAAGACATGTCTGACCCATTGTGACCCATGGACAACGTTCCTCCAGGTGTTCCTGTCCTCTACCATCTTCTGGAGTCTATTTAAGCTCACACCTTTTGCTTCAGTGACTCCATCCAGCCACCTCATTCTCTGTCCTCCCCTTCTTCTATTGCCCTCAATCTTTCCCAGCATTAGGCTCTTCTCCAGTGAGTCCTACCTTCTCATTAGGTGACCAAAGTACTTGAGTTTCAACTTCAGGATCTGGCCTTTTAAAGAGCAGTCAGGGTTGATCTCCTCTGGGATTGATCGGTTTGATTGCCTTGCAGTCCAGGGGACTTGCAGGAGTCTTCTCCATCACCATAGTTCAAAGGCCTCAATTTTTTGGTACTCAGCCTTCCTTATGGTCCAACTTTCACAGTCATACATTGCAACTGGGAAAACCATGGCCTGGACTATACGTACATTTGTTGGCAGTTTTCCAAATTTGCTGGCAAATTAAATGTAGCACTTTTACTACACCTAAAATCCTTGAAAGCCAGAAAGCCAGTAGATTGGAGTAGAAACTTATAGAAATTTATATTTATATATAGATCATCTCTATTAGCCTGCTATCTATTGAAGTGAACAACTTCACTTTTTTGTCTGCGCCATCTTTACCACCACCATTAATTTCTGCAGGTTGCAAAATAAGCAGAACTCCATTCTTCCACATGCAGAAGGGCTAGCTTAAGTTATGGATATTATAATGGTATATAGGAGACTGGGCCCAGAGATGCTGGCTAGGGAACTTTCAGATAAAAGGGAGGCAACTGTCAGTTGCGTAGTGGATGGAGCAAGAGGCTCAGGGAGGATCCTTGCTAAGTTATCAGGCTATAAAATTGATAGCGAGAGAATGATACTTTCAGACTTGCAGGATTCCATTAATGCAGCTTTACAATAAAGTAGAATTTATTTATCTGGTCATGCTTCCTGTCAGGTCTACCTGGGAAGAGGGGAGCACTCCCTGCTATTTCCACAGCTGAAATTATCTAAGAAAACTGACGGGGCTTTGTTCCATACCAGTCCTCCAAATATGGTAAAGTTTTGCTGTCATTTGAGGGACCATTAAAACACATATGTCAAAGTAGCAAAATCATGGGTAGCATTTAGCAAGGCAATTTACTTGTATATATTGCAGAGATCAATTACATTAATTAGCAAGGTTGATCTCTTAAGAAGAAACTCATTAATTATTTGAAGCAGAAGAACTACCCCATATGGATTTAATCACGCTCAAACAGCAGAGGCATCTACAGAATCTGATGCTTTTCATCAGAACGATAAAACTGAAGCTATGTCATTCTAATGAAAACTCCAACTTTGTCATACATACGAAATGGGCAGAGCTTGCATTGTGATGGCCAGGTATACTCAGCAGGATCTCTGTTTAGTTCATGGACATTCTCTAACAGTTTCACCTTCTGTTTCCTATTTCTCACCAGGCCAGGCAGTAAATCACAAATCTCTAGGCATTTTATATCTAATTCAGCTCATGTCTAGATTTGGAAGAAGATTGCAGACAAGACTTGGCTAATTTGGAATCTTTACTGAAGGTGAGATTGAAGTTTAATATAGTAGTTGATTGGCCATTACAGAGTAGGAATTCAGACTCTTCATACCAATGTTCCAACAGTTTTTTTCTCTGCCTTTCCAGGTTAATATACTTGCCAATTCATGTGATGGTCTTGGGTGTCTGATATATGTTTTACTTAATAGTCCTCTCTAGAATGGGAAACCTTTGGTTGTTTTCCTCACAAGTTTCAACCTTTATTCTAAGAGAATAGCTACATTCCGGGCAGCATAACTTTGATTAACCATTGATGAGAAATAATCAGAGCAGTTTTCTCCATTAATCAGAAATCATAGGGAGCCTTTTCTCAGCTTGCTTTATGCATTGGGGAAAAAGGGTTTCTTTGAATGAGTCAAATAAAAATAACATTTCCTAATTCTAACCCTAACATATTCATCATAAGGTAGGGCTTAATAAATGGTACAATGATACTTTATTAAGCTATGCCCTCTGTCATCATTGAACCTTCTGGGGCTGAAACTATCTTTCAGGTCAAATGCAGTTCTCTGTGTCTGCTTTTAAATACATAATCAACTACCCACAATCCATATTTTGCAAAAGATGGAAATGTACTTAGCAGTAGATGAGACATATAACATCCATATAATCAACCTGTCCCTTTGCAGCTCCTCAGACTTAAATGAACTGTCCATCTAGAGTTGTATTTCTGTTTCAATTCCCACTACTGTATACCATTAATACCTGCACACTAACAGCCATTAAAACAAAAATTCTGACAGAATGGATTCCAATGGTGATCAGAGTAATTTGTAATGCATCTCATAATTAGGAACTTCAAAAGAAAATGTGTTAGCTTTTGTCAAATGTATTAGTAAAGCTTAATAGAGTCCTCCAGGTCCCAGTTAGAAAACTGAGTGTTAAATAAAATGCAGGTAGATAGCTGTGTTTACTCAACTGCCTTGAATTAGCATACTGATAGGACAATGGTTCCAACAGTGATGAATTGTGGAGGTTGATCACAAGCCGCAGAAGTTCAATGTGGACTGAGTCAGAAGGTTCAGCCCCAGCTTGAATTATGAATATAGACAGTGATATTGATCATTATCAATAATTGCCACCAGAAGTGTACATAGCTGAGAAACCATTATAGATCAGGTGAGTGTAAAATTATATTATTGAAAGGGATTAGGTTTGCCAGGTCAAATGAATAGACATTTTGCCATATGACAACAGATGTTTTGAAAACAGATTAAAATTTAGGTAATTATGTTAAGCTCAGTATTACTGAAATGAATTCAGAGATGCTTTTTGTCAGCATTTTACATTGAGATTTTATTGTATGCAAAAACTGGTGGGGGTTTTTGGGGGGGTTTTTTGTTTTTTTTTTTGCAATATTGATTTGCATGGCTGTTTCCTCAATCTATACCCTTATTTACTACATGGAAAACTCAAGACAACTAACCCTAAATAAAATTCAGAACACAAATGGTTTTTTATAATTAAGTCTGACCAAAAAGAAATATAACTTAACCATTCCTCTAGAGCAGAGGTGTCAAACTGCCAGCCCACGGGCCGGATGTGTCATGCCAAAACCATGCCCATCCCATTGCCGGCAATAGTAAAAAAGTTGTAATATATCGCAACACATCATATGACATTGCAAGTTTGACACCCCTGCTCTAGAGGCAGAATAAATAACAAAATACTGCTTTTACATTTTTACCATAAAAGGCTTGTAAATAATTTCAATAAATAATACTTCTAGTTATCTGTTCTCCCAGGTTAATAATGTATCAAGCTTGAAGCGCTCACATGATATTGCCACCACTACTGCTTCTCAGTTTGCCAACATACTAGGGGGGAGGAGAGACAGAAGTGGAATGCAAGTTCCTAGCAACAAGAAGTCAAGCCATAAGAACCAAAAACGTTTCAAGAGAGACACTTTCTCATAACAATATTTTGAGTCTTGATTGGACAACTTGACCTACACTAATAAAGGGAGGGAGGATTCTATATTTTAATTATAGTTGTCTGGGCAGGAAATATCCAGAGTTGGTTTTACTTTCATTCATGCCAAAATGATGTACTCAATAAAGTTTTGCATAAAGAGATTGGATTGTCTTGGCGGTGCTTACTCAGTTGGGTTCATTAGTCAGAACCTTGACAGTAAGGTGATAATTTTACTAACAAATGAACCAGTAGACATGCTGACATACAACTCACAAAACCATCCAAAGATACTAATAAAGCTTGTTACAAAGCTATTAAGGGAATTTATAGAATTTTAGATTATTTAAAATTGAAAGTTTCATGTGGTTTTCCAGGAACAGCAAACTAAGCAAGAGGTGGCATTAACCATCTTCAATGCCTCTTAGCCTAGGTAAACCTGTAATTGGTGTTCCAATCAGGTAGCTGGGCAAAGGCTATCCTGACCACAGTCTTCACTTGCTCTTTCAGCACCTAATTTATAGGCTTGCAGAGTGCACAAACCATTGCAAATTGGCATCACTCTAGAACAGGAGTGTCAAACTCACAATGTCACATAACATGTTGTGACATATTGTGATTTTTTTTCCATTTCTGGCAATGGGATGGCCAGTTTCACCACGACACCACAGTCTGGTAATTTGACACCCCTGCTCTAGAAGTAATAGCCACTTTGTTTTTCTTAGGTCATGTATTCCCAACTGTACCTGAGACTGTACTTAATGAGGGATGAGGGGAGGAGGTGACTTTAAAAAAAAACAGCTAAAGAGTTTAAACACGAGTCAAGACTTGTTCCTGGCTTTGTGCAAGTATTTTGCAGAGATGTATTCAAAAGGAGCCTAACAGATGATAGAGTGGTGGGGTTGCACAATGAAGTAACAAAGAGAGACTACTACCAAATAGCAATTAACTGACCTTTTTGAACTCTAAACCTACATCTTCAAAGAGGTCACTAGTAGCAAAAGGGACTGTCCAGCTGCAACTCTCTCCATTCACCACCTATCAGAAGCTCAGATAAAGACCTCATTATTTGTTTGCTGTCAATTGTTATTCCAGTTCCTTTTGAACATGAGGTAGAATTCTTTCAAAATAATTATAAATCTATATAAAAAAAGAATTAAAGTAATAGTTGACTTGCATCAGGAAGGGACTCTGCCATGAAGCATCAAAAAGAGAGTCTTTCTATGCTGCTTCACACAATTCTCTTTTTGCCAACAGTACCAGTAGCTGCTATTCAAGATGATCTCTCTTCAAAGATAGGTCTCTAAGCTAGGGATTGGCTCAGAGATCCAGCAGGCAGAGAAAGTAGGTTGAAAGAACCAGACTCTTCTTCTTTCCAAAGTTGAATGATCCTGGAGAAGAAGGCCAGATAACAGGAGGGAGGTCTTCTGTATTAGATTAAAGAGACTAGTAGAAAGAACATTAGCATAAAAAGAAAACCACTGGGTTAAAACTACTGGAGATTATTCATTTTTTAAAAAAAAAGTTAGCAAATCTGACCTCTTCAGTAGGTTCATAGAAGTTACTCCTATTGCCTTAAATAAGGTTTACACTAATTATTAGAGCCTCAGGTAATGAAAGATATGGCCTAGTTAAATCTAACTTTATTTTAGCTGAATGTTTGAGGAAGGTGTTGTTCATTACACTCAAATGTCCATTAAATTCAACCGATTGAGAATCCTTTGCTACAACTGATAAAGAGTGCCAAAGCACAAGTCACAACAGCTCCTGCCCTTGCTGTTCCCTCTTTGTCAAGGGTGTTGCCCTTGATTAGTAGCTGAATGGGAAACAACCACTTAGAGCCAGTTAGAAATTAAGGCTTAAATCCTCTCCCTTGTGGTGGATGGAGGTCTACTCAGTGAACCATCGGAAGCTCATTATATATAGCAATAAAAGGGCTGATCTCTTCATAAAACTCCCTCAGAACTTCTACCAATTAACCCATATTCAATTTAATGCCTGTAGCATAAAGAGCTTGCCAATAAATCATACTTAAAAAAAATCCCTACTGAAGGCAAAGGGGAATAAGAGCCATATTAATATACAGCAACATATGGAATTAATACAATTAGGAACCAATAAAACAAGTCGCTTGGAGCAATGCTGTCCTTGCAAAATTTCAAACAACTGACACTGCATGCAAGCAGCCAAATTTCTGCATCTGAGGAAGGAGTGGATCTTTGATACTTGTGTGCAAGATAAATGAGAATGAACAGTACAGATGAAGCAATACTGTAAAATATGTTGACAAAGTCAAAGTGGCATTGGGAAGGGCTATATTAAATTAGAAAGCTATGAGATGACTTTAATTTTGCCCATAATGCATTCATCAAGTATATTTTAACTCTCATTTAATCTTTACGTAGATGACAATATTATTTCTTAACTAAGGTGCCTGAGCTTCAGATCTACAAATTTGAATGAAGCAGTTCTGCTTGGGTTATTGCAAGTACACTGAAATATCAACTCTTTTGTCTTGCAATAACCACAAGAATACTGGTATATTTGAGATCATATTATACTAGCATCACATACTTCCTCTCTATTCACTGTAATATCTTCAATAATTTTTCCTTATTAAACAGTTTCAGAACAACCTTTGGTCACACTAGGGAGGGATATCAGGGGCTGTATGCAACATATGTTATGCAACATAATACATGGTAATTGGTAAAGTATTGTGCATTTTGGTGAAATACACATAGAGGTAGTCCTCGACTACAGTTGGGACCAGAAACATCCATCACTAAACAATGTAGTTATTATCTGAATTGCATCCAATTTTAAAACTTTTTTTGCCATAAATGTTAAGTGAAATCCTGTGGGCATCAAGCAAATCACATGGTTGTTAAGTAAAAAGCTGATAATTGAACTTAAAAAGTAAAAGCTCTCTACCAGTTCTTCTAAGACTAGCATCTGTTATCATTAGTTTGGCCTTCCAGATATTCAGTCGTTGTCCCTTTTGTTTTTCACTGTCCTCCTTGACTTTCATTACTAAGAATTTTGAGATCCTTTGCATTTTCAAAGGATGTCATCAGCACGGTGGAAGTTATTGATATTTCTTCTTCCAGTTTTAAAACTCATTCATCTTCTTCCAGTCCAGCTTCCCTCAATATATATTCAGCATATTGGTTGAATTAATAAGGAGAGAGTATACAGCCTTTTTTTCTCTGCTTTGCCAATTTGGATCCTGTCTGGTTCATCAAATTCTATCTGGACTGTGGCTTATTTTGACCTGCGTGTAAACTTTGCATGAGGGTAATGTGATGTTCTGGGATTTCCATTTTCCTAAGGACACTAAGAACACTCTACATGATCAACATACAATTGAAGGCCCTACTATAGTCAGTGAAGTACATATTGACTTCTTGAGGCATCAACAATAATACCTCATGTTTTATAGTGACACTGTGGAAGTCAGCAAGGAAATAGAGGTGTGCGCCTTTTTTTCTTAGGTACATAGAATCTCATATCGCAATGTAATGGTTGAGCAGATAACACAGAATTAAGCTTTAATTCAGTCGCTAAAGGCTTATGATGTTTTGTCTTGTCCTTGGTATGAATCATTGGTGGAGAATGGAATGGTCTAATCTGGTTATATTGTATATATTTTTATTTGATTTGATCCTATTTGAATTAATTAAGAACAAGTACACATACAATATATTAACAGTAGTAACAATATAAAATCAAATTACTAATCATAATAAAAAAATAGAAAATTATAAATGGATCAGCTCCCATTCAATTCATTAATTCTTCCTTGATTCTTCAGTTTTAAAAAATGTAGACAAATTACATATCAAACAATCTGTTTCTGCAAACAAGGGAGATTTCTTCTTCCACTGTTGTCTAATAATTCTTTTAACTGGTTCCTATGACTGACAAATACTTTATAAATTAAATTCCAGATATAAGGAATGTAGTGAACACAAACAAGTGCATCTTTAATATATAACAATGGAATCACATTTACAAACTCCTTTTAATCCCAAGAAGAGGCAATTAGAGCACAAGTTCACACCACATCTTTTAACATTCCAAATCCTTCAACAGCAAGGCAATTAAACATTCTCTGAAATATTAAATATACATGAAGCAATGCATTTTGGTTTTTAGGAAGCTAAATTCACCTTATGTAAAGCAATGTTCAAATATTTTATCAGGCCAGGACATTGAAGCACAGTGTTCCAGAGGTCACATGAATAATGCCAAATTCATCAACTCCTAACAAGCAAATTATACTTCTCTAATAAAAATGCAATGGATCCCTTCAAAAACCTGTCAAACCACCGTGGAACTAAAAATCAGTTATTACATCTGAATCAAATAAATTAAACAATGAATGTTGAATTTCAAGAAACTACAAAAAAGCACCATGAGGTAAATCAAAGTCACTTTTTTAAATTCTATAAATGTTTTAAAAATGGCTCCTCTAGATGTGCATTCATCCAAAGGAGTTGTATTATACTGAATATACTCCCAAAAGAGATATACCGAAAATTTCAAAGGTGGGGTTGCAGGTTTATTTTTAGAATATACAAGATGACAGTAGGAAGATACTTCATCCATTCTTCTTCTTCTTGTGCCATATCTGTTATCGGACGTTGGCGATCTTGTTGGTGATCCTGTTTTTATCAGCCACCTCATGAAAATATGCTGCTGAGTTTTGTCCAAACCAGTCCCTTAGATTTTGAAGCCACAATGTTCTTCTTCTGCCTGGACCTCGTTTGCCTTCAATTTTTCCGTGGAGGATTAAATGGAGTATGCCATACAGAAGTTTATTTGTGCTCAGGAGATATTAAAGTTTAATATTAGTTTTACTAACTTTAAAGTACTATACCTATTTCCTCTGTCAATACCCCTTTGAGACTTACAAGTAGCTGACTATAAATCAAGAACTTATACTGTCTTCCAAAATGGATGAGTGATTCTTTGCTTGTTGATGCTGTATTAATTCCAGCCACTCTCCTAACTTTCAGATCCTTTTCACCATAGTCTTTTATCCTTCACTCTCTTTAGATTTCTTTTCTGGTTGTCTGCTGTGAGAGCAGCCTTCAACTCTCTTCAGATAGTTCAGTTTTACTTGTTGGAAGACTGTTTTAGCTCTCCTCTATGGTCTTGCAGCTGCCTTCACTCGTTTTCTTCTAAACCAATTCTTATCTGACCTGATCAGTAAACACAGGCTTTAAAAGGCCATTATTTTTTTAAAAAAATTAAGAGAATCAATCACATTTGGAATAATGCAAAACAAATGAAATGCACATAACTAGGCTGTACAGACAGTGTGGTTATCTGTATATTAGGTCAAGATAGAAATTTTCATTTGGCCTATGTTTCTAATGAACTAATGAATCTTCCAGTCAGAACAACAGTTTTCCTATCAGTATGAGTATATCTACAAATTTTATGATGCAATTTCTGTTCAGATATTGCCTCTGGATTCATTTCATTTAAAACTCTTAGGAAACATTCCATATGACAATGGATGTGAATTTTCTTGATTTTTTTTTTACATTAGACAATAATACAGAAGTTTGATAAAACAGATTAAATACATATGTCAGACATGGAACAAATATACACAGATATAAATCTACTGAGAGTAAATTATTGTAAAAAAAATCTAAGGGTGTAATTTAGTAAAACCTTGTCAAATAAATCTTAAGTGCCATTCAGAAAATTAGAAATTTTAACTGTGGAAGAAAGATAAGGACATAACTGCTGGTTGTGCACTTCTACCACCCATCCCTGTGGGTATGTTGATAGTAAAGATATGAAGCAAAACTGCAATTGTGTTTAACTAAATATATTCAGGAATCCTGATTGTAAATAATTCCCAAATGATGAAATTATAGCAATCACATTCAATTTGATATATTTATCACACAGGAAGTTCATTGGTTAGAGAGTTTGGGAGTGGAGACTATGCAGATGACTGAAGAGTACTGGTAAAAGTGCTCGAAATTTGTCAGGAAAGTGTGGGCTTGTCATTGTTCCGTACATGTGAAACTTAGATGATTATTTTAAAAGAGATCATACAGGATGAATATTAGATAATGTATTATAATATGTTGGAAAATTCAGGTTTCTAAGAAGTGGTACATTCAGGAGGAAGGCACTGTGCTACCAGAAAAACTAATTTTCATCAGGTTAGAAATTGTTAAGTATGAATGATAGATTTGTTAACTCACCAGTTAGCTGCTAATTTAAAGGGGATAAGAGCAGAGTTAAATTTCTGTTCATACTTTCATGTACTGCTAAAAGATTAAGATTGCTGAACACTATCCTGATGCCTGTCAAATGTCCTAGAGTTTTAATCTCCAGAATTTCAGCTAGCATGCAGCATTGATAGTAAAGATTCCATATCATTATAATACTCATTTTAGTGATCTTCATCCTTTCCCTTTTACATCTCTGTGCTGGTGTCCAAGCTTAAAATAAATGAAGAAATATGAAGGAAAGAGAAGACCAAAAGAAACAAGACAATTATCTCAAACACACATTCTCCTACACATTACACACTGGGGGGAAGGGAGGCAAAGCCTTTGAAGATGGTGTTTTGCAGTGTGTTCAGATAAATGGAATCTTTCTCTCCAAATCATTAAAGTACCTATATCTTTTCCCTAAGATTGAATAGAAACTATTCCCACAGTTGCTTTGCTTTAACTCAATGTTTCTCAAGCTCAACAATTTTAAGTGCTGGCTTGGAAATTCTGGGAATTGAAGTCAATATGCCTTAAAAGTTCCTGAAATTGAAAAATATTGCTTTAATTATTTAAATGTGCTGCTTTAGAGTTCAAAGAGATGTGCTTTGTTTGTGCCTATATATATTGTAAAGTGCCTCTTTCAAATGCTTTGCATAGCCCTAAACATATACACCAATCACATAAACAAAGGAGAAAATAGACATAGGATTTTGTGTTTAGTGGACAGCAAAATTAGAAGATTGAAGAGATACTTAACCTCCTGATGGTTTCACATAGTTATGAGGCTGCCAAAGTTTACCAGTAATTTAAAAAGAATGGAGTGTGTATAGGCATACCAAAACTGAGAAAGATAATAGACTCCTAAGCATGCTCTCTCAAAAACTATACTCCTAAATTCATGGGCCTTCCAGTATTCTTTTGTGAGATGGAGGGGGAGTCCAAGAAAATAGACACAACTGCACAGTTGAAGTCCTATCCTTCTTTTATATGTGTGCATGTTAAAAAAAAGGTGGGGATTCACACAACCACACCCACCATCTTGACATTTTTTAAACCTTCTGCAGATGCTTTTGTTCTTTATAAGTGACTTTGATAATGCAGCTAAAAAAGCCAACTTTTTCCAGCTTCTACGAAGTTAACTAAGTCTTCCATTTAAAATGTTCAGTGATAGATTTTAAAACAACAAATAAAATATTTGATAGGTCAGCCCTAGTCAAACCATTTAAATTAATCACCCTCATAAGCAGTGCAAACTGGAAAGCATAAGGCATCCTTTTTACCGAGAGGCCAAGTTATTGTGACCATTTACAGTGAAAAAAGGCCAATTTAAAATGTATGCTAATGGGAACTGAAGCCTCATTTGTAACCCAGGCCTATTAAACTAAGCTCCAATGAAGCCAATTTCATTAGTTAAACACACATAATGCAATGAAGAGATCTCAAGGTTCAGATCATGATTTAACCATAAGTCACAAGGGAAACGTGTTTGGCAAGTTTCATCTGAGCAGAGACAGGAAGGATCGTTGAACCTTCTTGCATGATTTGTAATCTATAACTGAAGGTTAGGCAAAGACTAATGGAACTGTATGCAGGCCACTACAAAGACACAGGAGTGGTATTAGCAGAAGAGAGAGAAAGATGTGGGGACAGAGTGGCAGTCTCGTGTTCCCATTATAATTTTGTTTGCAAATATGTAACGTGTATGTGTGTATATATACACACACACATATACACATTTCAACATGCAGTTATCCATGCTGTTTAATTTATGCATTCCTTTTCTTCATAATACCACTTTACAATGTCTTGGTAAGGCCACACTTGGAATACTGCATCCAGTTTTGGTCACCACGATGTAAAAAAGATGTTGAGACTCTAGAAAAAGTACAGAAATGAGCAACAAAGATAATTAGGGGGCTGGAGGCTAAAATGTACAAAGAACAGTTGCTGGAATTGGGTATATCTAGGTTAATGAAGAGAAGGACTAGGGTTGACATGATAGCAGTGTTCCAAAATCTCAGGGGTTGCCACAAAGAAGAGGAAGTCAAGCTATTCTCCAAAGTACCTGAAGGCAGGACAAGAAGCAATGAATGGAAACTAACCAAAGAGAGAAGCAACCTAGAACTAAGGAGAAATTTCCTGACAGTTAGAACAATTAATTAGTGGAACAACCTGCCCCCAGAAGCTGTGAATGCTCCAACACTGGAACTCTTTAAGAAGAGATTGGACAGCCATTTGTCTGAAATGGTGTAGGGTTTCCTGCCTGAGCAGGGGGCTGGACTACATGTCCTCAAAGGTCCCTTCCAATTTTTTATTATTATCATTATCATTATCAATACTGCACATTCCCAGCCTTGCAAAACTCTAGAAGGTATGTCTCTCTATCCTATCTGGTCTTTCCAATTCCATATCTTTCCATAGATATATTATTATACTGATTTTACAAGCATGTGAGCTATAGCTCTTATTAAAAATGAAATAATGAGACTATTATCAAAGAAAGACGTATAGACAGAAATGGAGTTTTAATACTCTTCCATTTAACTTAAGGCGATAAAGTATGCAAATTAATGATAGTGACTCAAGATATTCCCAATATCCCTCCTGGGAATGCCATGTTTAATTGGACCTTGTTTCCCAGTGAGGCTCATTCTTTTCAATGAAGGATCTAGTCCATTTCAGTTGGAGAGGAAGGAGGGGGACAAATTAACAACTCTAGACACTTTCTCACTTTTAATCATAAGACATATGTGGCTGCTTCCATTAGCATTAAATGTGCCACCTCTGCTTGCTTCACTGCACTCCATTATCATCAGCAGAATGCAACTTGCACACAATATGTTGTAAAAATCATTTGCAAAGCATGCCGGTTCTCTGGAAAGACCAATCGCATGAATTTCATTGAAAAGTTAAGAAAGCAGGAGAAAAAAAAACCAAAGGTCATCCAGCCACTTATGCTAATATTTGGTCATAATTCTCTCCCAGCTGACATTAAATAGCTAAGCTACTAAATTTTAATAGCACAGTTAAGTCTTTCAGACAAGCACAATCTGAGGTTGGAAGAAAAAGTATAAAGGAATGGTTATTTCACCTGTTTTAATTCTTTCAAAGAGGGCTGAGAAGAAGCCCCCTCATTAGCTAATACTTAGAGATTGCTGGGGGGGGACATTTTAAAAATATTTCTCCTTTGTTTAAGCTACATATCAGCAGAAAAATTTTCAGAGCTCAAAATAATTTTTAAAAAACTCTTATGCAATGATATATGGCAAATAAATCAATTTAAGAGAAGATGGTAGAAGCAGAGACTAATAGCCCATTTGAAGTACTGGGGCTGCTTGGCTAAATTCCAGTTTAATGGAGCAGCAATACTTCACTTAGATATTTCCCAGCTCTCCATTTCTTGCCTCAAACTCATGCAGAAATAATATGGTTTAAAGATGAAGAAGCGTTCAGCATGATGATGTGACTTCATGTTCAAAACCATTGCACATTCCAAAGAAAGCTATTTCAGTGCATGGCTGACATTTCTAGTGGCTACATCACATTTATTCCCTTTCCATTCCGATTCTCAAACATTCACACCACTTCTCAGAAATGAATGGTGTTCTAGGAGCAATGAAAAGATCTTATATAACCCCATAATGCTTTTGAAACAGCTCTCTTGCCATTTCACATATATGTATCCTGTTCACTATCCTTGAAACTTTTGCTATTTCTCAAAAGACATACAGTATTACTATTACAAAAAAATCTCCAGTTCTCATCAATTCACATGGGCTAGATTAAATACAGCTGAACAAATGCACCAATTCCACTCCTTCAAGCAGACCCAGATAGCTGACCCAGCTTTTATAACCATTATGGGCTATGTCAGCGCTGAGTAACAGCTTAAAATTGCTTCTTAAGCCCCAATCATCTCAAAAGCAGGGCAATAAATGCAACTGGCCTTTGGCTAACACTCAGAACAGTAATGTTATCCCTGCTGTCATCTCACCCAAAATCCAAGAAATATTTTTGTCTTGGAGTGTAGATACAACACAGGTCTTGCTTTGTGGCAAGGCATTAACCCTGAAGAGGGCCTTTCCACCAATGATAGCATGAGGAGCAAAACTAGTTAATTAATCTAGGGAGATTGGCCTGGTCACACCCATTGTGCAATCAGTAGAACTAACATGAAACAAGTGCACATGTAATTGCCCAGCAGAGTCCATTGATACAGAAGTTCTATCCTCAGCCCAAATCTAACACACAACTTTAGAGAGGTCCTGAAAAAGGATAAAGGCAGGCATAAAGATTGGGCAGCTTTGTTCATAAGACTGAATGGTACCCAAAATAAAGAAAAGATGGGTCACCTTAAAGTGAGTTTCATCTTCACAAAAGATATGAAGATTAAAGGCAAGGTGGACTTCATACACTTTTGCTCATGTTTGGTGTCCAGTACGATGGCAGACCCTTAAAAAAAAGTCAGCAAGATGGAAAGCAAATCAAAAGAAGCATCTCTGATCTGATTTTTTTTTCTTTTGCTTTTTAAGGAAGAGGACTTGAGAAGATAAAATACAGTCATTAGGCTATCTGGATAATGAGGAGGGAAAGATGAAAAGCAGAAAATGAAAAAGGCTGATGAAGGAGATGTGCCCATTTTGTTGCAGTAAGTACAGCTCAATACCATTTATATCAGAAACAACTGAATTGCAGCTTTTGTTCATCTTCATTTTGTTTTCTAAAAAAAGAGGCGATTTGGGAGCTTTTGATATGTTGTGTTTCACACCATCAGGAATATAGCTATAAATATTATGCCAACATTCAAAGTTTCTGGATATGTTGAACTAAAAAATGAACTTCAGACATGTAAAACACTTGGAATCTGTTATGGCAATCATATTTGTATATTAGATAAATATATCTGTGTTGCCAATTACATTTGCAAAAATGCTGTCATCTATGGATTATAGATATTAACATTTATTTTATCATTTTTATATCTCACTTTTTATTCAAAGGAGTTCAGTCAGTTGTATTTACTGTCTCATAATAAACTCTGGAGTAGATTTGACTGAATGAAAGTGACTGGCCCAAGATCTCTATTGTGAATCCACATAACACTAATCATTACATCCAATAGCATATTGTGGCAAGTTTTTATACATATGAAAAGCCGAAAACAGAAAAAGAATGGGTCACCAAGGCAATCCTGCTTCCCCTTCTTGTTGCCAGATGTTCAGGCACAAGGTTTGAATGCCTTCTCTGAAATGAGATTCCCACTCTATTAGTATTTCAAAAGACCCTGAAGACATGGTTGTTTACCCAGGCTTTTGGTAAAGCTGATTAACACCCTTTTTCTTCTTTTGTTCCAATCTGGGTTCGTTATCGCAGCCATCTTTGTTCCTGTTGTTTTGTTTTTTTAGTTTTTAAGAATTTGTAAACTTTCTAGAGTTGCAAGGAGTTGGACAGCATATATAAATTTAATAAATTATTAATTTGGGTTTAATTTGTAATTCCATTTTCCCATGAAACACAATTACCTTGTATCATTGCTACACTAATCAATATTACTTGTTTTAAAATTTCCTCATTATAAAATCTATCTAATAGCTAGAATAAAAAGAAATGTTTTGCTTCTATACCTCTCATAATTTTATAAGAATTCTGGATCTCACATTCATTAATCTTTGAGTACATTTCCACCCTTAGCTAATATACAATTTGCTTAAGCATGACTTATTGAATAAACTACAATTAACTGGATTCAGCATCACACTAAGCCCTAAATTGTAGTCTACACATCTCCTTTCCTAAACATAGCAAGTTAAAACCATACAAGCCACATCAGAGTTTAATGTTAGACAATGTCTGAACCAGGCCTTGTTTTTCAGCAGCTCAAGAAATTACAACAAATGTATTAAAGCAGAAACACTGAACAGGGTGAAATCAACCTCAGACATATCAGAAATCTGTCCAGCCTCTCCTCTTCAGTAGACTATTTTGTTTGCAATAGTGGTGAATATTTGTAGATCGGGTGTAGAGTGAGGGTGAAGGTTCATTCTCCAAGCTTGAGGGTTGGTTTCTGAATGTTTCATTACCAGGATAGGTAACATCTTCAGCAGTGTTTAGAGGATGTCTGTGGCATCCTCTAAAACTAAGTAAATACTTCAGCAACATCACTAATTGGGACCAAAGACTATCTTTTCATGACAGCTGGACACTTGCTTCATATTCATTAGAGATGCTTCAGTTCTCAGAGTAAAAATCCCACTGGAGAGGGCTATTTTCGATACTGACTACTCATAAATAAACACTTAATTAATACCAACAGTACCAATTTGAGTGGGGGGAAATTCAACTGAAATAAAACATCAGCATTTCAGTTTAAAACTGAAATGTATCTATTTCAAATTAATTAGTTTTGGACAATTATTAATGAATCCTAATATTTTTCACAGTGCAACCAACAAGCAATGTATTTATTTTTAGTCAACTGTTATCAAGCCCTGTGCTAATTAAAGTCAAGCATCAATAGCAATTTATCTAAAGTGAGATTTTAAAAATGTGGACAATAATGTGAAATAAGCAAGTGACACTATAGTTTCCAAGTGTGTAATAAAATCTAAAATATAGGAAGAGAAATGTTAAATACCTGGGGAAGAGAAAATACAGAGGCAAAAAAAACATTTCTGACTCTAATCAGGTTTAGTATCTTACTTTTTGCAGCCATGTTTATATGTTCAATGCACATTTATTTCTGAAAAAAATAATTCTTGATAATACCCAAGCAAACAATTTCCATTGGAGGTGGCAGATCCTTACATAAATAATTAGTTATCAATAGTTAAATTAGAGTAATATTCAGGAAAACATCAAAGGCATTGCAGAACACACATTGAAACTGATTTGTCTTTTGGTTAGTTTGTTTAGAGAAATTTAATCTTACTAATGAAGAAATTTATGAGGGGGGAAAAAAGGAATCAGTCAATCTGGCTCGGGTTTTGTATAGATGGGGCTACAATGCAGAGACAGAGTAATCCATCCTCATGGGTTTCTTTTCATCTAAATGGAGAAAAAACTCAAAACCAGGAAGAGTTCAAGGGGATGCTACTGCTTGAAGAAATGAATAAGATAACATTAATCTATCCTACATAGAAAAGCTGACCAGATTCTATCAATCCTTCAGGGCAGCTCAGATAAGAAACCAGATGTCTGTTAGAGATGTCTGATATCTTCTGTAACTGTGTTTGATGTTAGTGTTTTTTAATATTTCCTTATTTTATTGTAAATAATTTTATTTTGATGTTATAGCAATAGCAGTACCACTTATATACTGCTTCACGGTGCTTTACAGCCCTCTCTAAGCAGTTTACAATGTCAGCATATTACCCCCAACAATCTGAGTCCTCATTTTACTGACCTTGGAAGGATGGAAGGCTGAGTCAACCTTGAGCTAGTGAGGATCAAACCCCTGGCAGTGAGCTGAATTAGCCTGCAATATTGCATTCTAGCCACTGTGCCACCATGGCTCCTTTATATTGTCAGCTGCTCAGAAACTTTCTGGATTTGAGTGGCATCAACTTTTAATTAAATAAATTGTTGCATCCAAATCTTCTGAAACCATATAGATTCTTCCCAGTTCTGTCATTTGACAGTACAAGAATCCTAAATTGCAGAAAGGTAGTGGTGTATTCTTACCATACATTCTTCTGAGTCTAACAGTCAAAGGAAGAGTCCTGGGAAATTGTCTTTCCCATCTAGACCTTCCATTTGATTTATAAAAATAATTTGATATTTAATTAAACAACAGCATCTATCAGCATAGCCATCTATGAAACAATCTAATACTTTAATTCTTATGTTTGGAAATATCTTAATATTCTTTGATCAGCAAAGATGGAGAATATAATATTAAAACATAAATAAACTGTAAATTTAAAAAAAAATATTTTTAATTAAATTAAATAAATGAGGGGGCATGATGGCCGATGCCTCAGTGATTAAAGACACTGAGCTTATCAGCTGGAAAACTGATAATCTGGATTCAAGACCCAAGCACCGTGTGTCAGGGTGAGCTCCCATTACTTGCCAAACTCCTGCTAACCTAGCAATTCAAAAGCATGGAAACGCAAGTAGATAACTGTTCATGTGGGAAGATAACAGCATTCTGTGTGCCTGGGCACATAATCATGCTGGCCACATGACCACGGAAGTGTCTTTTGACAATGCTGGCTAGCTCAGCTAAGGAACAGAGATGAGCACTGTCCCCTAGAGTTGGACACGACTGGGCAGAGGAAATCTTTATTTTTACCTTAAATTGTAAACATTATTATGTCCTTGCAATACTGCACTTGATACTAATATTCCTTTAGCCAAAGTGTCTGAATAGTTCTAACATTTCAATCAAATATTAATAAATTTAAAATAATTCATTCCATCTTACCCTATGCAGTGAGTGGTATGTTATCCATCAACCAAATTATGCATGCTTGTTTCATTTTAATTCAACTATTTATTCATCCATTTAGTTTCACATATAATGAGTGTGATGGCAGCCTTAGATTTCTTCCTTCCTTCTTTTCTTGCATTAGTATTTAACTTAATTAAGTTTTACGATTCCTACAATTTCTACTTCACAAACCTTTACTCTGATGTTATTCTGTGCATAATAACTCCAATTAAAGCTAGTTATGAAAATGGCCAGGAATACACTGTGTGATATTTATTTAATGAGAATATGTTTTTCCAAAATTGGCTTTCCATTGTAATTTTTCTCTACTAAAAAACAAAAGAATTTTTTCTTTAATTCCATAATTCTTGGCTCAATGATGGTTCATATATATGAACTTAGAACTGTAATAATTAAAAGGCACCCTTGATGCCAATATACCTTTGCCTTCTGGTATGGATCCCAGAAGTGTTTTGTTTTTAATGTACTTTTATATAGATAGATATATATTCATCATGCTATTTGCTTTCAGGGTAAACAAATTAAGCTAAGGGCAGGAAAGTAATAAGAAATAATAAGATAAAGGGAAAAATATACTATCACAATGTATCTCAATTTTAGCAACTTTAAGATGTGTGGACTTTAATTTCCAGAATTCCTCAATCAGCCTCAATCAGAAGTTGACAAGGTTGAAAAATATTAGACTAAATTAACAGTTTCAGTGTAAACATGCCTAATGTAACATGCCTAATTTCTTGCTACCATCAATGACACAATATTGATCAGTTTTGGCACATTGGGGCAATATGCCACAAGCACAATGATAGCCAGTGTTTCTCCAGATATGCTCATATATTAGTCTATGTAAGCTAGGGTCTCTAATCTAGAGACTGCTTTGCAAGTTGACAGGATATTATTTTTATCCTACCAGCTATCCCATATACATAAGTAGCACATTGATAGTCTCTGTCAATATAGGATATAGGATCTGTCAATATCCTCTATTCCTAAGTAACTTAACTCAAATAAGAGCCATCGTTGCACAGTGGTCAGAATGCAGTATGGCAGGCTAATTCTGCCGACTGCCAGGAGTTCAATCCTGACCAGGTCAAGATTGACTCAGCCTTCTATCCTTCTGAGGTTGGTAAAATGAGGAACCGGATTGTTGGGGGAAATATGCTGACTCTGTAAACTGCTTAGAGAGGGATGTAAAGCACTATGAAATGGTATATAAGTCCAAGTGCTATTGCTATTGATAATAACAGCTCAAATAATCCCTGCTAAATTCCATGGAACTTAATTCCCAACGAACATATTTTCAACTGCAACATTAGACTGCACCTGTGAAAAACCAAGCTAAAATTATATGAATTCCCTTTTTCTCACTTTACCTGTATAACATTTTATGCAACATCATGAGTACAAACCAAACACAAGTTTGCAACTT
The DNA here is from genome assembly GCF_016545835.1 of Crotalus tigris. Classification (NCBI taxonomy): domain Eukaryota; kingdom Metazoa; phylum Chordata; class Lepidosauria; order Squamata; family Viperidae; genus Crotalus; species Crotalus tigris. Next base: position 16,462,240 of record NW_024096970.1, read on the forward strand.
TGCAACATAGGAGGGTGGGAAGGAAGACATTCTGCCTGTCAGAACCCATATTCTAAGGGGGCTCTTTCTAACTTTAATTAATCTTTCTACTCTTCTGGGTTCTGCCATGCTCCTGGAGGGGAGGGGGAAATGCTGCAGGCTGTTTCTTTATTTTCCTGTATTGCTACACTGTAACACTTTTGCTGTCTCCACATACATGCTCTTTGAACTATCTTTCCCCTTGATGTCAGCTTGAAGGGGGGGAGGAGAAAGGAATGCACCTCCGGCAACTGGTTTATCTACATTGCTGCAACCCTGAGACAGCCTGGCATTATCAGCTCTTTCCCACAACAGACTTAACACCTGGGGATTGGCCCATTCGAACTGACCGGTTGAGCTATTGGGGTGAGGTTTGCTTGGGACACTTTTAACCTATTGATCTGAGTGTGAAATCGTCAGATCCTGTCTATTATGCCTGCTATCAGCTTCTCCTAATAAAAGTTTCTTTTGGAAGAAACTGCTTCCATGAGTTCTGCTTTCTTAGGATGAGGTTTTGAAGTGGGCCCTAACACTGCCCTGATTCATCAATACCTTGTACTTAGTTGAAGTTTTTGCCAAGCGTTGGGGCAGTGGTGGGATTCAAATATGTGAACAACTGGTTCTCTGTGTGGATGCCCCTTCTGGAAGTCCATTCTGGACCTGGGCAACAAAAAATTAGCTACCAGTTATGCTGAAATGGTGTGAACCAGCTGAATCCCACCACTGGGTTGGGGGCAGTGAGATATCATCATCAATCCATGCATATGGATATTAATTTTAATTTTTAATGTATTTATTGTTCAGAGTATAGAACTTTCAATATGCATGAAGATTATATGTCAAAATCTTAAAACTATAGTCATTCTGTGTGTATACTGTGAATCTGTACATTTCTTTAGCAAAGAAAAGAGTTAAGAGGGGCTGTTACAATACACTCCTCTCTGAATATGATTGGCAGCTAAACATAGCAGTATATGTTATATAATAATGTGAAATAGTAATAGTAGGAAATGCTTCAAATGTTCAATTTTCTTAAAAGGTACAATTATCCAGAAGAAATATGCCGCATACTAGAGCCACCTCTTTAAAATCTACAATTATTTCATAAAACCAGTAAAATAGAACAAAAACAAAAAACAAAATATAAAAAGGAATAAAGAAATAAAAGATAAATAAAGAGAAACTCTTTTGAAATTTTACATTTCAGCATTGAAAAAGATATTTACTTATAGCTAAGACATGGATGTTGGAATTAAATCAAATTATCTACATACCATTAAAACTCTCATCATGACCTTTAACAAAGCAAAACTGTGCATCACAGGACAATAATTTTTGAATCAAAGTATCTCAGATGGGATAACTTATAGGATGTATCAAAAATCCAGGATGCATACTCTCAAGGGAATGAAATTTGGGGAAATTGTGGGTGCTTCAATGTTACTTTTGTACTGCTGGCCTACTGCTGTTGAGGTCACACGAACTTCATTTTCATCTTTCTATGACAGTTTCCCAGCCAGTATCAAATCTCTCACTTGGTCTCCTACTCAGCAACAAACCCTTACCTGTGCACCCTACTTGACCCACATGGCACTTCAATGACCCCTACACACCCTTCTTCGCCCATACCAGTCCTCATCCATATGTCCTATTGGCACAGCATCTCTCATGCACCCCCCAAGCAACCTTCATAACCAACATATTTACCCATGCACCTTCCCTGACCCACATCTCTGGTGCATATCTAAACACCCATCCCAACCAATATAGCACCTGTCCCATATCCCTATGAACCTACACCTCTCTGCTTCTCTGAACTCTGAACTCCCTGCCTCGCCCCACATTTACCTGCCTGATGTTCTTGGCCTTGCAACTTTTTGCTGGCTTCTCCACTGACTTTTTTTCTATGCAAAAGAGAGAATGGAATGAAGGGAGGGAGAGAAGGAGGGAGGGAGGGAGGGACGGAGGAAAGAAGGAAGGAAGGAAGGAAGGAAGGAAGGAAGGAAGGAAGGAAGGAAGGAAGGAAGGAAGGAAGGAAGGAAGGAAGGAAGGAGGAGTTTCCAATGCTCCCTACCAGCTTCCTGCAAGGAAACTCAGTGGGGAAGCTATCAGAAACTCAGAAGTTGCTATCATTCCCATTGCTTTTTTGCCCATCTATTGCAATTCTGTTTCTGTGTTTAAGTAACAAAATATTCTGAACTGATGCTCAACAGAGTACATGTAATCTTGTCCTTATTATAATTTTCTAAGAGGTGGAAGAAAATCACACACAAAAAACATTGTTCATAATAGAATAAATCTTAATTTTAAAGGTGGGTTTTTAGAATTTAATACATGGTTTAGCCAAACCTACACTCAGTCATTTTATCAGCCATGGCTGATTGCAAATAGTCATTCCTTTATTTTCCCTATTCTAAAATACCTTCCAAACACCTTGCAAAGGAGAAGTGATTACAGTTCCAAGCCGAGACCATATTCCAGCTTCAGAGATGCAAAATCCTTTAATAACTTCAAATAACAGAGATTTTCAGATGCTGAAATATATTGAATTGCACTTTATGCCTTCAACCTCATTCACAGGGCAAATCAATAATGCAGCTAAGTAATTTACATCACATGCTAGACAGACATCTACTAAAACCAATGTCTAGTGAAACACCCAACTTGATAAAGAAGGAATATTGTAAGAGATTCTGTATGAACCTTTCTTTCCAAGAAAAGATGTGCACGTTTATCAGACTAGTGTAATCCATACACGCATAATACCTGGGACCCACTACATTTCTTACCAATGTGAGAACAATGGTAGTCTATGTTTTAGATTCAAATGGAAAAGATATCTTGCTGATTACCTATCAATTGTAGAATCCCACTGCAGATTCCAAGGTTCTATTCAGCTTAAGGTTCTTAGCATATGAGATGGATCATGCTTTTCTAAATCAGAAGGCAGTTCCATCTAGTCCAGTACAGTCCCCCTAAAATGGCCAAACATGCAAACAAAAAGTCCAGAAGCAAAACACAAATGCAATATCCCTCTATTTTCATGTTTTCAAAAATCTAATGTACAAACCCCTGTCTCTTGTTTACCCTTATGGAAAACCTCTATACAATGTGACAAACATACAGAGATTGTGAGCCCAAAGTCAAATGATATTTAGCCTAATATTATACAGATTGAAAGGATGAAATCTATGTGTTTAAAAAGTCAAATCTTCTGTGTTTAATGGCCATAAATAATTTCTAAATTATGTGGTCCCAAAAGCATAATTTTGTTCCCTGTTGAGGATAAAAACATACACAGATGGTCTTAAAATAGTTTTCACATAATTAAAGAAAAAACAGATCTCCAAACACCATGAAAAGAGACAGAAAGTTTCATCTCAGCCCACACATGTGAAATGACCACATCTATTTTGGATAATTGCCTCACCCACTAAAAAGCTTTTTATGACAAAAATATTCAGCCATCCCCAAATCCTCTATTCCTATTACTGTATAAATGAAGCACAGTTGGTGCTGCATTTTTGAAAAAAGTTAGTTCAAGAACGAAAATTGTCAAAAAGATTTAATACAGATAAGGAATTTATTAAGTTCTCAGCCAATACTGTAGTATTGATGTAATAAGTTTGTATGTTTTTCATAATTTTGCTATTTATTTTAGTTCAAGATCTATTTTAGTATTCTTGCTGTATGCTTTCTTTTACTGTTTATTTTAATTCTATACTTTAAAACATTTGTGTTGCTGACACTTTAGAAATTAAAAAAAAGATTAATAGGAACCAGAAAGTGTCTGATTTCAGTGATCACAACAAAGCTATTTTGTTTATTATTATTATTTTTGCATACTAGTTCTAACTATATTCAAAAAGCTAATTCAAAATGTACCAAATGTAAGCTATAACTCTGTTTTGGTGTTGTATACTGGCCAAATGTGCTAATTTATATCTCTCTTGTGTCTCATAAATAATAATATAAACTACATTATTAAATTCTCAAAGGGATATTGAATTTTTTTAACAAAGAAAACAAATAACACTATTATCTTTCTTGTTCTGAAGCACTAATCATTCACATCTCTTAAAACTTCTCTTAGATATGTTTCCATTTGTTTTTATTACAAATATTCATTTGGGGAAAACAGCTTTGTATGTTTTATTAACTAAACAGAATAAGGGCTTTTTTCAGCAATCTGTTACATTATGTGAACAGTTTACCAGATTGCCATTTAAAGGAATATGCTTAGTTTTTTATATAAAAAAACAACCAAATGAAAGCTGTTCTAGCTTTTCATTGCATCTTTGCCTGATTTTTCTGCATATTAACCACATTGTTTCATCTCACAGGAGATATAAAGTATCTCTTATAAAGTCTTCTGTTCTTCACCCAGCTTTGCAATTTGCTTTTTTTTATTTTATTTTCATTCCCCCTTATATGTTCTCATGATTTTAATGATGATGCTAGTTAGTGAGGAAGATTCACTAAGTCACTTATCCTACCTAATTTTTTTCACATATTTCTAATTATGTGCTGTACAAATCTTTCAGAAGAGGTAGAATGTGAGCATGTGCCTGAAGAACTCCTCTGCTGATGGTGAAAGCAGATACAGCACATCTTTTTCCACCCTTGTCAGGGAATGTTAGCTTCAGGAGCTGCTAAAGATTGCCTTTAAAGATTGGACAGATGCGTACAGCTTTAAGACCCAATGTTCCAAGCAAATACAAGATATCTGCCTATTTTAGCCACTCAGAAAGCAGTGCTTCACACCACTCCCATCTGTTCCAAAGCACTTCTTTCACAGGATTTGCACAGCCCAGTGGAGTACATTCACAAGTGTCTTAGCATGAAACCTTATGCATTACCAAATTGCAAATGCTGCCTAATTGAGTATCACAAAAGAGTTCATTTGCAGACATGGAAATTTACAGGATTTTTTTTCCAGGGGCAGGGGTAAAGTTGCAATATATTGTAATTTGTGCATGCAGTGCACACTGCTGTAACAACAGTGGCCATTTATCTTCATAACTGTGACTATTTCACCTGATTTGTCAGGGAAAAGTTTCCATGAGGGGTCCTTGGTGCTCTCTGAACTTGCCTATTCTCCAGCATGATTGGATGGAGAACCCACGGATGGGGTTGTCTTAATCTGTCTGCTCCAATTAGACTAAGTCTGAAATTTAGTACCGCCCCCTCTGTGCCAACTGCACCCCAGTTTTAGACTTAGTCTCTTTGCCCCAAGACGCATTTTGTCTTCGCTCCTGGAGCAGAAGACTGTTTAATTCTATTTAATTACTTAGCTCAGGCTATTATTATTATTTGTTATTTTATTATTGATTCAGAATCGATTATATCTAGAAGAAAGATCAATTATCCCAGTCTGAAGCCTATTCAGGCTGACAGACTCACAATCCTCTCCCTCTGGGGGGGGGGAAACTTTTCCCTTCTTTGTTTTCCCTCAGTTAGGGACAGCAAGATCAAACCTTTGATTTAGGTCGTTTTCAGAGCCTCATCAAGCCTGGAGGGAGCCTTCCCAGGTCCCTCGTCCCCAGCAGAGAGCAGCAGGTGAGAATTTGGGTGCGGCCCAATTTTCGGAGCCGGGAGGGCCTGTCAGGCCTTGGATGACAGCTTTTCCAGCTGGCCTAATCACATGCCACCAGCTGCTTTAGGAGCCCAGGCGATTCACCCGAACGAGGGCTCGTTGCAGCTTAGTCGCTAGGCCTCAAGGCCTTCTTCCAACGGCCGTTTTTTAGGGCGCGAAATTGGCGGCCGCCATTTTGAATTGCCTCCCGGTGGCCATTTTGGGTGTGGCTGAAGCCCCCGGTGGCCATTTTGTATGTGGTTAAGGCCCTCGGTGGCCATTTTGTGAGTGGCGGAAGTCACCGGTGGCCATTTTGTGTGGAGCTGAAGCCTCGGTGGCCATTTTGAGTGTGCCTGAAGTCATCGGTGGCCATTTTGTGTGTGACTGAAGCCCTCGGAGGCCCTTTTGTGCGTGGCAAAAGCCCTTGGTGGCCATTTTGTGTGTGGCTGAGGCCCAGACTGCCTGGAACTTTCTTCTGAAGGCAGTATTACATCATCGGTGGCAGGATCGTCGAGAGAGCAGGTTCGACTGGGGAGGGCCGGATCGATCCCAAGTGATCGGGGTGCCCATTAACTCCCCGCCCATCCCCCTCTTGGGCTGAAGTATCTCTGTAGACTCCCTTGGTGAAGTACAGCGCCGAGGGGGGGCGTTTTGCCAAGGTTGAGACCAGAGCAACTCATCATGGCAGAGAAAGGCAGCGAGCCGGCCAAGAGGAGTCGCCAATCAGAGGCAAGTGGTAAGAGCACCACCAAGCGAACCCGGCCAAGCAGGGAGCCACAGAGAGAGGAAGGGTGCCAAAGACTGAGAGCGGCCTCCCCAGATCTGACAAGCACGATGGGAAGGTCTATATTTGAGTCCCTTTCTTCGCACAGTGCCTCAGCCCCAGGGGCCTGGTCTCCCCCCAGGGGAATTCCTGAGTCAGATTCAAACCTAACAGTGGCTTCAGGGAGGGGTATAACCGGTCAGGACACCTCAGGGCCCCAGGCCACATTCACTCCCACTGCAGCAGGACTTCGCCCTCCTGAGAACCAGGCCCTGAACCCGAACCTCCTCCAGTCCATGATAGCCCAGGCTGTGGCTCAATTTATGGCCTCCAACACCCCACAGCCACCCCCACAGGCCACCCATCATTCACAATCTCCGGATTGGATGGATGATCCCGCATCGGATTTGGAATCTACAGGAGCTGAACAAGCTGGCCTAATTTTGTCTGAGGACGAGGGCATCACCCCATCCGAACCCATCCCTCCTGTCGATCTCTTTGACCATTCCTTCTTCAATTCCCTGCTTCTCAAGGCCTGCACCACTGCAAACCTCGCCCAAGAACAGGAGAACCCACCAACATCCCAGGGTCCCCATGCCATATACACTGAGCCCTCTGTCTCACAGAATCATATTCCCTGCCCTCCCCTTTTTCTAAATATAGTCCAGAAACAATGGGAAAAACTAGGATCCCCCTTAAGCCCTGGTGCGGTAGAGAGAACATTGTTCAATGTTGCTCCTTCCCTGACCTCCCTTTTGGAGATTCCTGAGATTGATGAGCCCTTGAACTCATTGTTTCCCAAGTCCAACATCCCTGGGGACATAAATGAGGCACTAAGGGCAGAGGACAAGAAGATTGAGTCCGCCCTATGCAGGTCCCACCAGGCATCAGCCTGGGCAACGAGGGCGGCAACCTCCATGGCCTTCTTTGCCAGGGCTTCGGTCCTGTGGCTACGGGAGCTCCAGGACATGATCCCTCCGGACCAGCTCAGAGCCCACCAGAATCTGGGTAAGTTGGTGGCCACGTCCCAGTATCTAGCCGATGCCTCCCTACACATGATCAGATACACTGCCCGGACCATCGCGGCAGACATTTCAGCACGAAGGCTCCTTTGGCTCAGAAACTGGCGAGCAGACACCAAGGCCAAGTGGCGTCTGGCCTCTAAACCTTATACAGGTGGACAACTCTTTGGTAAGGCGCTAGAGCCATACCTAACCGAAGGTAAGGATAAACGCAAGACCTTGGTTAATACATCAAGGAGGGGAGATAGATGCTGGGGGAACTTGTTGCAGAGTAACTACAGAAGGCAGCCCTTTTGGCCAGCACCAGCCTGGGACTGGGCCCAGGCTCCTCACCCCTCCTTTCAGAGACAGGAACGACAACAAGATCGTTCAGCATACAGAGGCAGATCACAGTTCCAGACCAAGCGGTCCTTTCGAGGCGCAGGGAGCCGCTCCTTTAAGCAAGGCAAGTGAACCTGCAGCCTCACCTCCCATAGGAGGCCGGCTGGCCCTCTATTCCAGCATTTGGGCGGCCACTACTACGGACGCATGGGTGTTAGACACCGTCTCCCAAGATCTGAGACTAGAATTTTGTTCCCCTCCACCTGACAGATTCCGCTCTTGTCCTATTTCAACAAACAGGACCAGAGCTGAACTTATGTCAGAGGCAATAGCTCATTTATTGCAAATACAAGCAATTGAACCAGTACCACAAGACCAAGAAGGACGAGGGTTTTACTCAAACCTTTTCGTCATTTCCAAGACTTCAGGGGGCTGGAGGGCGATCTTGGACTTAAAAGGTCTAAACCTCTACTTCAGATATAAAAAATTTAAGATGCAATCACTTCAATCAATCCTGGCTGGTGTCAGGCAAGGTGACTTTCTTACCTCCATAGACCTGACTGAAGCATATTTGCACATCCCAATTTTTCCTGGACACCGCAAATTCCTCAGATTCAGTTATGCCCGATGCCACTACCAGTACAGAGCCCTTCCATTTGGCCTCTCATCTGCACCGAGAGTATTTACAAAGGTACTGGCAGTGATTGCAGCCCACCTTAGACAAATTCCCACCAGAGTTCAATGCTATCTAGATGACATTCTAATTCAGTCATCATCATGGCAAGGTGCCCAAGCAGACCTCGCCCTAGCCATCAAGGTTTGCAGGAGCACGGTTTTTCTGTGAATTTCCAGAAAAGTCATACTGTACCAACAACTTGGCTCCTCCATTTGGGTGCAGTTATAGACACAGGCAACTGCACGGTCTACCTATCTCAGGACCGACGGAACTCTATCCAGACTCTTGTACGTCGGATCCGAAAGGACAGAGTAGTCACATTGGCATCCCTTTCACAACTACTAGGGAAGATGGTGTCCTGTGTGCAAATTGTGCCATGGGCACGTCTCCATGCCAGAGAATTACAGTGGCTTCTCCTTCCATTTCAGAGACTTCATACCAGCACATCCCACCAGAAGGTCCGAGTTCCACAGTCGGTGTTGAACTCCCTTCATTGGTGGGACTCTCCGGCACTGTCACGGGGAGCAGAATTCAAAGAGCCAGACAGGATCACCATCACCACAGACGCAAGCCTATTTGGGTGGGGGGCACACCTCCACACTGGGCCCAAGGTCAGTGGTCCAGGCAAGATCTAAAGAACAATATAAACTGGCTGGAACTAAGAGCCATACACATGGCCCTAAAGAGATTCAGCAGCTTAGTACAGGGCCAGCACGTCCTGGTCTTAACCGATAACATCACAGCCAGGGCCCATATCAACAGACAGGGGGGAACAAGGTCCAAGCCTCTCATGCAGGAGGCCAGATTGCTGGGGTCTTGGGCGGAACTGAATCTTGCCTCCATCAGGGCGGAGCACATATCCGGAGTGGCCAACCAGCAAACGGACTCACTGAGCAGAGCCACCGTGGACCATTCCGAATGGCAGCTGGATCCAAAGATCTTCAGAGAGATCGTGGACAGGTTTGGTTCCCCAACCCTAGATCTGTTTGCCTCCCCAGCCAACTCACAGCTTCCCAGATTCCTTTCCAGGTTCCCGTCTCCATCAGCGGAAGGAACAGATGCACTCCGCAGTCCCTGACCCAGGGAACTGCTCTATGCCTTTCCTCCCCTGCCCCTTCTACCTGCCACGATCAGGAAGATCCTTCGCGAACAAGCAGAGGTCCTCCGCATTGGCCGAGACGATCTTGGTTCGCCGACCTGATGGAGCTCTCCGCATCCCCTCCATGGAGGATTCCAGCCAATCGGATCTCCCTCATTCAGGGGAAGTTACATCATCCGGACCCTCAATGGCTCCAGTTAACCGTCTGGCACTTGAGAGGCAGGCCTTAGGCCTAGACTCATATTCGTCAAGGGTCATAGCCATGATCCAGCAATCCAGGCGACCCTCGACGAATAGAATATACGATGCCACGTGGAAGAGCTTCTGTAATTGGTGTTTAGCTCACAAAATTGAACCCTTACAGTCTGCAGTGCCAGTTATCTTGGAGTTCCTGATGGACGGTTTGGACAAAGGGCTTTCCACAAGCACCATCCGTAGGCAGGTAGCAGCACTCGCCACGGTTATTTCCTATGGCAAGGAACCCTTAACACAGCACCCTATGATACGCTCCTTCCTAAAAGGAGCTAACAATGCCAGACCACCAGCGGTACATAGATACCCCTCCTGGAACCTTCATCAGGTTTTACAGGCTCTTGTCTCACCACCCTTTGAGCCAATTGACACTTGTTTGCTCAAACTATTATCAATGAAGGTGGCATTTCTGGTTGCTGTAACTTCAGCCAGAAGAATCTCTGAGCTGGCTGCCCTGTCAGTGAGAAAGGACCTGTGTATCTTCCATAGGGACAGGGTTACTCTCAGGTTAGATCCCTCTTTCGTGCCCAAGGTCAACTCCTTGTATGATAGATCACAGGACCTAGTTTTGCCGGATTTCTGTCCGAACCCATCTAATGACATAGAGGCTCAGTGGAACAGATTGGATGTTCGCAGGGCCTTATATTGCTATATACAGAGAACCTCATCCTTCCGCAAGACTGAGGCTCTGTTTGTGTCATTTCACCCTTCGTCGTTAGGACAGAAGGTTTCCTCACCCACTATAGGCAGGTGGATTAGAGCTTGTATTTCTCTGGCATACCAGACTCAGTCACTACAAGCTCCCAGCCATATCACGGCCCATTCCACCAGGGGCGCAGCCACTACAGCAGCCTGGTCTACCCAGGCATCCATAGAGGAAGTTTGTAGGGCAGCAACATGGGCATCGCCCTCCTCCTTTGTCCGTCACTACAAGATGGATATATATGCATCTTCTACGGCTTCATTTGGCCGCAAGGTCCTAGAACACGCATTAACATTGGGTGGGAACCAGGCCCAATCTAATTCCCCACCCTAGGGACACAGGGCTTTGGTATGTCCCATCCATGGGTTCTCCATCCAATCATGCTGGAGAAAGGGGCGTTGTCTTACCTGAACGCCTTTTCTCAGCATGATGATGGAGAATCCACTCCCTCCCATTAGGTCAGTTGGCCTGGTCCCCATTTGTTCAAACGCGTCAGACTAAAGTCTGGGTATCGCCTTAGCCTAAAACTGGGGTGCAGTTGGCACGGGGGGGGTACTAAATTTCAGACTTAGTCTAATTGGAGCAGATAGATTAAGACAACCCCATCCATGGATTCTCCATCATCATGCTGAGAAAAGGCGTTCAGGTAAGACAACGCCCCTTTTTCTTGCAGACATTTCATTACCGTGACTAGGTAACATCATCAAGTGTCTATGTTCTAGAAGAGCAACTTGCAGAATTCCTTATGACAAATTAAATTCTGGTCCACCTAAGTACTATCACTACTGATTGGTATCTACTCCAGGTTTTCAAAATGAAGACTTTCATAGCCCTGTAAAAATTAAATTGGGGCTGTCTTGCATGTAAGGCTGGTTTTCTATTATTGAACTATCAATAGTAGTTCATCTTGGAAACAGCATTGAATGCTTTAGATGGGGATGCCTTTTGCAGTAGAGATGGTGAGGACTGGCTATACAGATAGTCCTCACTTAACAACCACAGTTGGGACCAGCAACTCCATTGCTAAAGGACTTGGTAGTTAAACAAAACATCATGTGGTCATGACAGATGTATGACCTCACTTATGCTATGGTCAAGTGCAGGGACAGGCAACCCAAAACACTCAAAGAGCCACTTGGACCCGTTTCCCACCAAAAACAAAACACCGGGAGCCGCAAAATCCTTTTGATATCTAAAATTAAGATTACACTGCATATATCCTTTTTTACCTTTATTATAGGTGTGTGTGTGTGTTTGTGTGTGTGTATGTATGTATATATATATATATATATATATATATATATATATATATATATATGTTGTGTGTGTGTGGGGTTTGTGTGTGCTATTATTAATGTGTAGATGTGTGTGTGTGATGTGTGAGTATGTGTGTGTATAGTGTATGTGTGTGTGTGTGTGTGTGTGTATACGCACACACACACACACACGCAACGCACACACACATTAAAAATAAAAATATGACTTTTGGGAATATCCATACTATTAAAACAATGATCACCAAGAGAATGCTTTAAGAGAATAAAATTACATACACACATAGGTAAAAAAAGGATATTTGCAGTGTTATCTTCATTTTAGATGTCAAAAGGGTCTCTGTGTGTGTGTGTGTCTCTCTCTCTCTCCCCCTCCCTATCTGCCCTTGGTCTGCCACTCCTCTTCCCCCACTCTCTTTCTTTCTCTCTCTCTCTCCCTCCCTCTCTCTTCCCCCCCCCCTATCTGCTGCTCACCTGGCAAGCTTCAAGCTGTTGTCCAACAACTCAGGGGTAGGCAACCTCGTCTCTTTTATGACTCATGGACTTCAACTCCCAGAATTCCTGAGTCAGCCTAACTGGGCTAGCTAGCTCTCTCCTGCCCTTCCTGCTTCCTGCTTCCTGCAGAGACGCAGCACAGGGAGGAGCTCTGCCCAGTAAGTTTTTCAGATCCTCGGAGAACACTGTGAGTGCATTCTCTTTTACACATACACACAAAACACACACACACACACTCACACACAGAGTGAGTGATGAGTGAGTGAGTGAGAGTGACTGTGAGAGAGAGAGAGAGAGAAAAGCAGGGAAGCGCAATTGTCTGTCTCTCTCTGCAAAGGCAGAGGAGGCTGGGAGCCACAGGGGAAGGCTCAAAGAGCTGCATGCGGCTCCGGAGCCGCAGGTTGCCGACCTGTGGTCAAGTGAATCACAACAGTGTAAAATAAGACATGGAACTCTGACTTGCAATTTTACCACTAGCTTTTCTATTAATTGCTTATGATTGTGGCACACTGTCATGGTCATAAAAGATCATCAGTTGCAAAGTGTTTGAATCTCAATCCCATGATCACAGGATGTTGCAAGGGTCATAAGTGCAAAGCTCAGTCATGAAATTACTTTTTCAGTGCTGTGGTACTTCAAACTATCATGGTTCCGCAGTGCTTTTTTTGTAAAAAAAAAAAAAAAAAAGGTGCCAGAACTCACACATGTCATACAACCTGCCTTGCCTGCCCTACAAGGTTCCATCCAAAAAAGGTGTTGGAACTCCATTCTGGGCTTTCTATGACAAAAAAAAAGCCATGTGGTTCCGAAAGATGAAACCAAAAAAAGAACTCCAAAGCAAAAGGAATTTCCCTAGAGAACATATTTATTTGGCTACATAATATTGGCACATTCAAAAGTGAACCCAAAACTGAAACACTCCCCCAAAGGTTATAAAGTTACAAAGTTAAACTTCCCACCCCAGCAGTGTGTCATAAATCACATTCCCCAATTAACTACTTGCACAAGCTTTCTAAAGAAAACTACAGCCCACCAAAATGCAGTTAGCAATGACCTTGGTTCCCACAGAACAATTTATTGTTATGTCTAAGATAAAACACTCATCCCCTCTCCCAATTCTGTGGCAACCAAAAATGAAGTGAAAATGGCTTCAGCTGATTTCGTTTTTAGAGTTGACACAAACAGTCACTAAATGGAGATGTTGTTAAGCAAGGTCTACCTGGACTTGATGAGAGTCTGGAGCTTTCCTTTCACAGCATTATTAGCCATTATTTTTCATCAAGTAAAATAGAACCTTTATCTTGTACTGCACAGGAAAAAATATGCATGTTTCTTAAACTGTGGATGCACATTTAATAATGAAACAAAAGGGTGGATTCTGCCTAAAAGTGGATCTGGTTGCAAAATTACTAAACTAGAGAAGCTGATATCCCACCGTCTCTTCAAAGAAAAGGCCTTTATAGCCATGAAGTCTGCCAATGGAACCAACTTCAGTTGTCCATTCAGCACTTGCTCAGAAGATCAGTGAAGAATAGACCTAGACATTATTTTCAGACAATAAGATTGATAAACTGTTATATACACAGCCCCTCTCTGAGGAGAGGGTCTGTTAAGAAATTGAATGAATGAATGAATGAATGAATGAATGAATGAATGAATGAATGAATGAATGAAAAACTAATTCTCCTGTCCCTTCTCTCTCCATATCATGAGGTTGTTTTAGTTTCAGAGATAGCCAGAGATAGATAGAGAATTTAAAGTCAGTGCTGTAACAATACTTATGCCCCATTTCTATTTTATTAGGGGTCAACACACACCCCTCTCCCAAAAGACAAAGATAGGCCCCAAAAAGTTCTGGATGAAAGGACTGAGGAGGGTCAGTTCAGTTTACTTCTAGGACCTCTAAATACACAACAATAAATCATTTTTCAGAGTAGAGTTTTAAAAATCCAATCACTTAAACTGATCTATCACCACTCTTGGATGAAGTGTGCCAGATCCTTATAGCAGAAAACTAAAAAAAAAAATAAATCCTGTAATATTTATGATAATAAAACTGAAAATACACTCATATTTAGCTAAGAAAAAGTAAGCAAAGGCAAAGAAATTGAATTGGTCGCTGTTATTTAGGGGATGAAAGGAAAGTGTTCATATGCCAGCAGGAATTTCCATGTGTATTAAAAAAGTCAAGATTGCTAAAACCACATTATATAAATCCTTCTCTTTTAGGATCAGGGCTTTGATTTCATAGTCACAACTTCCCCTAGGTGCGAGATATATTTTCTAGAATTTCTTCTTTCTGCCAGTCATTAGGTACTACTGCTCAGTTTGGCTTCTACTGTTAAGTTGTCCCTAGAGCAATTCAGAATTCATCTAAACTTCATCTCAAAACTGCTAATGTAAATTGTGCTACCGAGCAGAATCAGAGGAAGAGAAAAATGTAATCTGAAAAAGCTAATATGGAGCATAAGCATTTCCACTTGAATGGCACTCTTCTTACCTTGGCAGTTATTCTGAAACTGCTCTTTGGAAGGAAACAATGGCCTTTCAACTTCCTCGTGGCTCTTCTGGGCAAGATCATTGTTGTAAATATTGAGTCAATGCTGTCAGCTTAATAGTTAGAAGGAACATTGTTCACACACAATAAACTCAACAAAATGACACAAGGTGGCTGTGCGTACATTAAAAATCTGATCTGGTAGAGTAGTTTTGTTCTTGTTATACTAAGAAAATCTTTTTAATGTCCTGTTCTCAGTTAAATAGAAAAAGATGGGGTAAAGTTTAGCCGATGTCTTCTCTGCCAATTCATTACATATTATTATTTTCCTGTGCTCTAACACTCTCCATATGACTTACTTTACAGAGAAAAAGACAAGAGATATTCATGTTAGACTGTTACTTTCCTAAGCTAGTGCTGGCAATGGGTTTTTGCTTTTATCAATACAACAGATTCACTTGGCCACAGTGTTAGCTTTTTTAACCACCACCATCCCCAACATTCCTGTTTCCTGCATAACTTCCAATATGCAAATGATGTTTTCATTTTCTTCTTGGTGTCTTATAAAATTCAAGATAAGTTTCTTCAAGTTGTGGTTGACGCTCAATGACTCCGTGGAAAGATCCTTGTAGTTCTCCTGACAACAGTACAAAAGTAGTTTGTCACTGACATCTTCTAAGATTGTCTTCCCAAGTTCAGTCTAATCTACACAACTGAAATTCTTTGATCGTCCCTGTACATGCCCTAAGGAAGCACAACCTTAGTTAGTTTCTGAGTTAAGACAAAGTTGGTCAAATGCCACCACCTGCTGACACTTGCCCCTATACAGGTGTTCTTTATTTATTTGATTTGTTTGCCACCCATCTCAGCTCAAATAGATAAACCAATCATATTTTATATTGTTTCATCAGTATAAAATTCAATTTTCTCTCTATATAGTTACTATTTCAATTGTGACTTACAAAATTTAATATAAAAAAACAGATTTTTTTCCCCTTTCAAGTCCTGTAGAAAAGAAAAGAGAAAAGTTTCTTTGTAAAAGTAATTTATGGAGAAAGTAGAATAATAGAATTAAGAGATGGAAAGGATCTTGAGGATTATCTAATCCAGTGTTTCTTACTTTTGATAACTTGAAGATGCCTGGATTTCAATTCCCAGAATTCTCCAGCCAGCATACAATAAATTGACTGTTCATTTATTCAAACAGAAACACAAGTAGCAAGTAATAGTTTCACACCCCCAGAGGTGAGTCAGAATTAAAATAATAATTATATCAAATAAAATTTTAATCTAAATCATGCCAGCCTGTTATTCTGTCCTTGAGACCTTTTTGAAATCTGTGCAAAATTAAATATGGTTATATCCTATTGCTGATTAGCGGCAGATTAAAAATGCAGTAGTGTAATATGTTGTCCCTTTCTCTTTTTTAATCCATTCCCAGAATCTGCGTGTGCATTTTCTTGCAGAAAAATGAACATGGTTCTCTGAAGAACCTATGATTGGCTGCTATACAGCTCTGGTCATTTCAGTATTATTAATTCTCAGTATTACTCTTCAATAACTGAAAACCAGTTGCACAGGAGCTGTCCAGCTATTTTTCAAAAACATTTTTAACAATTCTCCGAAACATTTTTTCTTGTGCCAAATTCTGGCTTAGATTCTAATCACCTATAACTACAAGGTGGTATTTAGTCTTTATTATAGGTGTATTACACCCGTATAATTCTTAATGTTTTTTTAGGTGGACTGAAGTGTGATGGAAAGTATTGGATATAATCTGATTAAGGCTTTATCTTTTAGAAAAATCGCTGAATTTAAGTTAGGACATTTTTTAAAATAATGAGAAAAGAACTTCCAAAAATTGAAATATAAAAGAATGTACATTAATAAAGAACAAGCTGGAAGTGTTACATGGCTTGGTATAAATCGTTTCAAATTTCACAAAAATCACAAAGTCAGAAGGGGATATATGGGCCACCGAGTCCACCATCTATTTAATACAAGCCTCCAGATTAAAGCATTGCAGACAGAGGGCTGTCTTACTTCTGTTAAATTACATCCATTGAAAAGGCAGCCACCACCTCTCTATGTAATTATTTCCACTGTTGAATTTCTCTCTCTGAAAAGGTTTTTTTTTCCCCATAACATTAAGTGGGACCTTCTTTCCTCTAACTTAAATCCATTATTCCATGTCCTATATTCTGACCTGAAACAGAACAAATCTTGACTTTCTTCAATTTACCATCCTTTCAGAAATTTGAAAGGGACTATCATATTCTCTCCCCCAGACATGTTGTTTCATGTCAGATCTCAAAACTAAACATAATCAAGTCCTTCAATCTCTTGTCAAACAGGTAGTTTCTAATCCCCTAATAATTCTTACTGCCCTAGTCTGATTTTTTTCCAATTTTCTGAATCCTTCTCAAAATGTGGTGTCTAGGGCTAGACATAATATTCAAGCTGTAACCTGATGAAAAAAGAATAAAGAAGAAATTCCCCCCCCCATAATTTAGAAGTATAAATTCTGTATCATTTCTTGAATATAAGACAGAGCTTCCTAAGAAATCCTTCTCATATGGTCTGGTATGTGCGTGACTATAAAAAATTGAACGGAGAAGCACCCATGGATTAAACTGAATATACACCAAGTCCAGTGCCCAGTTTATTATTGTGATCCCCATTTTTTTTCTAGGAAGAAAGCCTTTCAAAAATTCCCAAAATCCTATTTCATATAAGCATTCAGTAGCCACAAGGTCATGAAACTTTCCAGTCCTCTCTAAAACAAATAAGCTATTGATCATTGCTACAGTTGTTGACAGTGAATTATGAATTGTTCATATGTCAAATCTACTGTACATTCATTTTATCCTGAGACCTAGCATTGGAAAGAGTGATATAAATTGGAATGTCTGCTGACCTGGAGCCCAATTAGTTTAGTATGTGATTATTTCATTTAGTATGTTTTTAATTAATAACAGAAATAACAGAATAGCAGAGCTGGAAGGAAGGTCTTTTAACCCAATCCCTTGCTCAAGCAGGAGGCCCCATACCATTTCAGACAAATGGCTGTCCAATCTCTTTTTAAAAATCTCTACTGATGGGGCACGCACAACTTCTGGAAGCAAGCTGTTCCATTGATTGTTCTCACTGTCAGGAAATTTGTCCTTAATTTTAGATTGGATCTCTCCTTAAAAAGTTTCCATTCCTTACTTCTTTTTTTTTTTTTTTTTTTTTTATTAAAATTTTTCAAAAGTTTTACAAATAAAAATCCACCCCCCCCCTCCCCAACCACCCCACCCCCCCCCGACTTCCCAGAACTGGATATAGGATTATTTAACAAATTTTTTAAAAATAACATTTACAATTTATAAAATAGTTAATAATAATGATTAAAAATCACAATAATAATATATATAATAATAATATGCATAACATAAACTTTAAAATAAGTAATATATACTAAGAAGAAAAAAAAAAAAAAAAAAAAAAAAAAATAAAAAAATGAAAAAAAGAAAAGAGAGAGAGAAAGAAAAAGGAAGAAAATAGACGAAAAATATATATGAATAATAATACATAAAAATTATATATATATAAAAAGGAAAAAGAAGAAAGAAAGAAAGAAATAGCATTCATTACAAATTATGAGAAAGCTAAATAATATTTTTCCATATCCAAATTATATTGTATGAAATTTATCCATTTTTCCCATACCGCAAAAAATTTTTCTTGAGATTGCTCCTTTAAGAAAGCCGAAATCTTTGCCATTTCTGCCAAATACGAAACTTTGTAAAACCATTCTTGTAAAGTAGGCAAAGATTCCTTCTTCCAATATTGTCCTATTAATAGCCTAGCGGCTGTAATCAAATTTAACATCAATGTAACCTCTTTAGCATCACAGTCAATAACAATACCTAATAAAAATAATTGCGGCGTAAATTTTACCCTCCTTTTAAAAATTCTTTGAATATTCCACCATATCTTAATCCAAAAAGCTTTTATATGCTTACAGGTCCACCAAATATGATAATAGGTAGCATCCAAGTATCCACATCTCCAACATTTCGGCTGTAGATTAGGGTACATAATGGACATTTTCTTTGGGTCAAGGTGCCATCTATAAAACATCTTATAAAAATTCTCTCTTAAATTTTGCGCTTGTGTGAATTTAACATTTCTTATCCAAATAAGTTCCCAAGTATCCATTGAAATCGTTTCACCAATATTCTGTGCCCATTTAATCATACAATCTTTAACTAATTCAGGTTCTGAATCTAATTCCACTAAAACCCCATAAACTCTCTTAATATGGGTTGGCTTTTGGTCTCTTACTTCTTTTAAAAAAATTCCATCTTCTCTAAGCCAGCCCATTTTACCATCCATCTTCCATCTATCCACTATTTGTCTATATTGGAACCATGAATAAGTTAAGTTTTCATGTGTTAATTCTTCCAAAGATTTTAACTGCCAGTCTTGGCCATCCCATCTTAGTAACTGTACGTAAGAGACCTTGTCCATATTTACCCCTTTCCTTATACCTTCTATGGCATGCCGAGGTATAGCCCATAATGGTATTTTGAAGTCACTTTTATAATACTTTCTCCACACTCTTAACAAAGAGATTCTTATAATATGAGACTTAAAAACCCAATCCACTTTTTTATTAAATATTAAATAGGCATGCCATCCAAAAAGTAGGTCCCAGCCTTCCAAATGAAGTATTTCTATATTTGTTAAATTCACCCAGTCGCTAATCAAAGTCAGTACTACAGCATCATAATACAATTTCATATTTGGCACCTTGAGTCCACCTCTCTCACGAAAATCTTGCATTATTTTAAGTTTCACCCTTGGTTTCTTCCCTGCCCAAACAAATTTATTAATACCTTTTTGCCATTCATCTAAGTTACGTTCGTTCTTTAAAACAGGTAGCATTTGAAATAGAAAAATAAACTTTGGCAGGACATTCATTTTAATAACTGCAATTCTACCCAAAAGGGATAACTGTAAATTATTCCAATTTTTTAAATCCTTCTGTACCTCCATCCACAGCTTTTCATAGTTATTTTTGTACAATTTTACATTAGAAACAGATAGTGTAACCCCCAAATATTTTACCTTATCAACAATTTCAAAATCTGTTAAGTTAACTAAAGCCTGTTTATCACCATTAGTCATATTTTTAGCTAATATTTTAGTCTTATTATTATTAATTTTAAAACCAGAAACACATCCATATTGTTGAATCAATTGTAATAATTTCACCACCGAGGAAACAGGTTGAGACAAAGTAACAACCAAGTCATCTGCAAAGGCTCTTAGTTTATATTCTTTTTTATTAATTTCTATTCCTTTTATTTCTTGAGACTCCCGAATTTTAATCAACAAAATTTCCAATGTTAAAACAAACAATAACGGGGATAACGGGCATCCCTGTCTTGTTCCCTTTTCTATTACAAAAGCCTCTGACAAACCCCCATTTACAATAATTTGAGCAGTCTGTTTTTGATATATGTTAGATAATACTTGTAATATATTTTGTCCGAAGTTCATCTCCTTAATTAAACACAACATAAACTGCCAATTCACTTGGTCAAAGGCTTTTTCAGCATCCAAAAATATCAGACCTGCAGGGACTTGGTTATTCTTTTCTAAATACTCTAGTAAGTTAATAATTTGTCTAACATTATTCTTCATGTACCTTCCAGTTATGAAACCCGATTGATCCCTGTGTATAAGCTGCTGCAAGATCCCCATAAGCCTGTTAGCTAAGATTTTTGCAAAAATTTTATAATCCACATTTAAAAGAGATATAGGCCTATAATTTTTAGGCAAAGTGAGATCCTGACTATCTTTTGGAATCAGAGATATAAATGCATTTCGCCAGGATGGAGGGATTTCTAACCCCTGTAATAACTTATTAAACAGTTCACACAACGGTTGAATCATCTCTTCTACTAAAGTTTTATAATAAATAGATGTCAACCCGTCCGGACCCGGCGCTTTGCCCAATTTTAATTGTTTAATAGCTGTAACAATTTCTTCCTTAGTAATTAAACCGTTAATCTTTTTTCCCTGATCTTCTGTTAATTTAGGAAAGTTAACTTTGCCTAAATAATTATTTATGTCTGTAGTTTGAATATTAGAACCCTTATATAATTTTTGATAATATTCTAAAAAAGATTTCTTAATCAATTCTTTCTGATAAACCAATTTACCATTCTAATTTATTTTATCTATATTCCTCTGTTTCTGTTTTTTTCTTAACTGATAGGCCAACCATCTCCCTGGTTTATTAGCATTACAAAATGTATTTTGTTTCATAAATAGAAAATTGGTTGCAGCTTGATCAGCCATCAGCATATTAAATTGTGTTTTTAACAATTTTAAAGCTCCTTTAACCTTTTCATCTGAGGGATTTGAAATTAAAGATTTCTCTTTTAATTTAATCTCCTCTTCCAAGTCTTTCCGTTTCTGAGTCTGTTCCTGTCTATGCAAATTATTCATTTTTATCAAAATACCACGCATGAAAGCCTTACTTGCATCCCACACCATTGACATTGATGTTCCCTTATTCATATTTAAAGTAAAATATTCCTTTAAACATTCCTTTAATTTGTGAACATTTTTTTCTTTTTTAAATAAGTTCTCATTCACCCTCCAGTATCTCCTGTCTTCCTTCTCTGCAAACAGTTCCATCCAAACTGGACTATGATCGGACAGTGTCCTAGGAAAAATTTTTACATTCTTTACCCTGTTGTATAAATCTGTTGTAATCAAAAAGAAATCAATTCTTGAAAAAGATTGATGTCTATCTGAGAAAAACGTAAAATCCTTTTCTTCTTGATTACGTTCACGCCAATAGTCTCTCAATTCCCAATCTTCTTTCATATCGAAGAAGGCTTTAGGTAGTTTAGCCTGTTTAAAAAAGGTAGAAGAGCCTTTTTTATCCATTTGTGTGTCTAAGACACCATTCCAGTCTCCCATTAAAATCACAGATCTATAATCCAACAAAGTTATTTTCTGATGTAGTAACCTATAAAATTGCTCCTGTTGCTGGTTTGGTGCATACAACCCCACAATAAGAATTTTCTTGCCATATAAACCAAGTTCAAGCATAACAAATCTTCCGTAAGGATCTGATTCTAACAGGGTAGCAGATAAATTCTGTTTAACATAGATTACCACACCCCCTTTCTTCCCAGGGGCGGGAGATACAAAATGAGATCCCAAGCGAGGATTATTTAAATATTTTTGGTCTTTAGCTGTAATATGAGTTTCTTGCAAGCAAATGATGTCATTGTTATGTTGTTTCAAATAGTGGTAAATTTTTTTTCTCTTTTGAGGAGTGTTTAATCCATTAATATTCCAGGACAGGAGCTTTGCCATCTCCCTTGGCCTTCAGCCTGGAGAAAATCCGCTCAAATTCTGCTGCTGATGAATATGTAGCAGAGCTTTTGGATCTTGCTCCTCCCACCGGCACTGAAACAATTTGCTGAGTAGATTCTCCAATTTCTTTTTCCTTTTCTTTTTTCTGTTGTTCTTTTTCTTTACGTTTATGTGCTGCACGGGTCATTCTCTGTTCTTTAATCTCTGATTGAGACATCCATGCCACCTGTCCAGCAGTCATCATCCCTGTAGCTTCAGATTTCTGTTCCACCTCTTTATCACTCAAAACTGTCTGCATCATGGGCAAAGGAGAGCCTGCTCCCAGGACCGTTTTATAGAATTCCTTAGCTTTAGCAACTGTATTGAGTCTATAACGTGTCCCCGCATGGCTCAAAACAATGCCCATCGGAATCTCCCATCTAAATGGCATTTGTCTTGCTTTAAGTTCATTTACTAAAAAAGCAAAATCTTTTCTGGTTCTTAAAATTTTAGGTGGAATTTCCTTTAAAATAATAATATCTTGAGCAGCAATCTGAAATCTTTTATTATAAAAATTTTGTAGAATCTGATTTCGCAAAGACTTCTTAGCAAAATATATCACCACATCTCTAGGCAGATCCCTCTGTTTTGCAACCCAGGAGTTGACTCTATAAATTCTTTCCACATCCCCACGTAACTCTTCTTTATCAATATTCAAAATAACAGCCAAGTCATTAATCACCATTTCCATCAAATCTTGAGTTTTATCTTCTTTCAGACCCCTTATTCTCAGAGCATATTCCATCTGTCTGTACTGGAACATAAGAATATCATCTTGTGAAGCCTCCACTTTTTTCTCCATATCTTGAAATTTATAATCCAGAAGTTCAACTGTTTCTTCAATTTCCTCTACTCTGGAGTCCAGCTTCACGACCACTGAGGCCATTCCAGATAAAGCTAAAAGTATATCATCCCTCAAAATAGCATTATTCTGTTCTAAAAGCTCCTTCATCTCTTTCTTCATTTCCTCCTTAGTTTCAGATTTATTCTGATCCAAAAGTTGTTTCATTTCCTCCCTAAACTGTGAAACAGCACTTACCATTATTTCTTTAATGTCTTGTGCTGATGTGCCAGATGGGGGAGGTGAAGGTGGAGTAGATTTAGGTTGCTGCACTGAAGGTATTATTTTAAGTTGTTGCTGCACAGTAGAAGTAGCAGGAGAAGAAGTTACTTTAGAGGCTGCAGTAGCTGGTTGTCGTTTTGAAGCCATTTTAATTTATCTTCCTTTCTTCTTAAAAGTACCAATAAAAATAAGTAGTCCAAAAAAAAATTAAAAATAAAATAAAATAGAATAAAGTAAAAAAAAAGCAATATTAAACAACAATTCAGCCGAACCGTCTTCTAAAGAAAAAAAAGTTTCAAAACGCCATTTTACTTTCACTCTCACTTTTCCGCCCAAAAAAAAAAAAGAAAGCTCGAAAAAATAAAAAAAAATCAGCACAAACTAAATAAACTAAATAAACTAGAAAAAAAAAATAAAATAAAACTAAACTATAAATAAAATCCTTTAAACAGTTCTGTCCGGTTTAAGATTACTCACGGTTTCTTTAAGTACGGAGATGGTAGCGGCGTCTCGCTTTGTTTCTAAGAAACAAAGACAGCTGAGAGGCGGAGAAGCAATGAACTCCGAGGGAACCCTCTTTCTACCCCCTAAAAATAAAAATCCAGGGAGAGTTAAGAGGTTCTACCTCTATTCATGCGATCTCTACCCCTTCCCTTCGCCCGGGAAGGGGATTGCGAGCCGCGGGCCAGCTGGTAAACGCTGTGCTCCGCGGATCTGACACCTTCTCAGGAGGACGGCTACAAAGTAGCCGCCATCTCCACCGCTTCAACCACCGGAAGTCCTCCATTCCTTACTTCTTGTCCTGCCTTCAGGTGCACTGGAGAATAAGTTGACCCTCTCTTCTCTATGACAGTCCCTTAGATATTGGAATACTATTATCGTGTCACTCCTAGTCCTTTTCTTCATTAGACTAGACATACCCAGTTCTTCATATGTTTGAAATATTTTTAATCCATCAGCCATCCAAACCAAACCCCGTGATGGCACTAATGTTTTAGGATTTTTAACTTTTAAAAATGAGAGAGATAACAAAGAGAATGTAGAAAGAAATGTTCCTCTCTTTGTCTCCCACTTATAATACTGTAAACTTGGTTATTAAAAGTAAAAAAAAAAACTTTTTGTGCAACTCCTAGAGAACATTGTAACTTGCTGCCATAGGAAGTAGTGATGGCCAATATATCAGAAGGGTTTAGGTGATTTTTTGAGATAAAGTTATCACTGGCTATTAGTCACTTTGGTTTCATATTAACTTGAATATGCTTTTCAATACAAGTTGGCTGAGAAACATGGCCAGCTGGACATTATTTCCTTGCAATGGCACCTGCTTGGCTGCTGTTTTAAGAACATGCTGAATTGGATTAGTCTAATTAAGAATTTACAGTTGTGTTCTTTTTGCTTCTTCCATTGCCTACCCACATCTTTCCATTAGTTTTCATAATGAGCATATTTCAGTGTGCTGTGGAGTGCAACCTTTTCTACAGTCCCAGCCAGACTTCCTCACCATTACTGTATTATAGCTACATTGGCTGCCAGTTTGTTTTCTGGTGCAATTCAAGATGCTGATTTTAATCTTTGAAGTCCATCATGGCATAGGACCACATTATCTGAGGCACCACCTGTCCCCAATTACATCAGCCTGGCCTATTAGATATGGCAGAAAAAGCATGCTTCAAGTTCCATTTGCAAGGGACTTACATTTGACAGGTCCCAAGAGGCACTAACCTTATGGAACATTTTCCCCTCATCACTGAAAATTGGTCAGCTCCATCCCTGTTAATGTTTAGGAAGTCTCTCAAGATCTAGTTTGGGGGGTCCCAGGAACTGGCGACATTTTAAGTTGACTCTTCTATTGCAGGTGGTATGTAGTTGCTGTACTTCTCTCTGTCTTATGGTTTATATATTCTACTTTTTGTAATGATTCTTTTTAATTATTACTAATGATTATCTATATTTTTGTAATGATTTTTATTAAAAAAAATAAACTATGGTTTTATTTGACTATGGTATGCTGCCCAAAGTCACTTCTGTGAGATGGACAGCTATATAAATTTGATTAAATAAATAAATTATTCTTATTTTAGGATGAACCACATTGTGGCCAGATTTCTACGGCTTCTTGGTTGCCATATTGTTGACACTTTCACTCAGTTTGTAGAGAACCTTCTTAAAATTTTGCAGAGCCTGTTTTAATTTCAGAGATTCCTGAATAATGTATCATCTGAAAATTTGCTAAATATTTAGTTATTTCAATCTTTGGTTAAAGAGAATTCAAAATCTTCTAAATACTTTTTTTTCAAATGTTCAATATCATTTATCAGATAGGAGGGTTCCCATCCAATCAAATCAATCTTTATTGCAGTAATTAACAAGCTCCAAAATATGTAACAATGGGCCCAGAGATCGGATTGAAAGAATTAAAATAATAGGGAATAAGTATAAAACAGTAATTTTAATAAAAAGGTATTTGAACAATAAAAAGCTTAACACCAAAAGAATTAAAATAAATGGAGAGGATGAGGATAATATAGAACATTTAACTCAAAGGAATGCTAAAGATAAATGCTTCACTTAAAATAGGAGCAATTTTAACTAATAAAAGTCAGTCCTGCATTGACTTTAGGGGTAAGCCATAACTAGCAGCTATAGTAAGCTATATCTAAGTTCAGCTGTTTGAGGACATTATGTGCCTTATTTTATATGCAGAACCTGGCTATGTTAAAAGTTGTCTTGAGGATAATATCAGATGCATGTGTATAGTGTTTTATATTAAATAGGCTCTGCTTCCTCAAAGCCATTTGAGAGTAAGTGAGAAGGTGAAGCTCTAGAACAGGCATGTCAAACTCACGACATCCTGGAGCTTTTTCGCCATTGCCGGCAATGGGGTGGGCACAGCTCTGGTATGACAAAACCGGCCCACGGGCCAGCAGTTTGACACCCCTGCTCTAGAACCTTTGTAAGCTGTTTTGAACTGCTGGAGGGAAAAAACAGGATATAATTTAGCAATAAATAGATGTTATCTAAATATACACGCAATG
Organism: Crotalus tigris; assembly: GCF_016545835.1. Taxonomy (NCBI): domain Eukaryota; kingdom Metazoa; phylum Chordata; class Lepidosauria; order Squamata; family Viperidae; genus Crotalus; species Crotalus tigris. The sequence goes on from NW_024096970.1 coordinate 16,488,458, forward strand.
GGCACATAGGAGAGTCATGATGGTGCTACAAGACAGCTCACAGTTCTTTGTTTAGACATCTTTTTACTGCAGAGACTGTTTGTATATATGCATTTGCTAAGTATGTGGCTTTGGATTAAGATAACTGTTCTTTAAACTAGCTCTGGAAGTCCTCTGCAGAAGGAAAAGGAGGTTGGGAGTGGCACTGATTAAACAGGAAAATGACCCAAGAACAAGGGTTTTGCACCTTCTGTGTGCTGTCCATCAGCACTTTATTCAAGATTGCATCATCCTAATTTAAAAAAAAAAAAAAGCAATCAAGCTGCTAGTAATATATAACTTCCCACATTTGAAGGAATAAACAGGAAAAAATAGACATACTGTAGTGCAACTTCCATTTGTTTTTAAACACCAGTACCCTTTGTCTTTTGTAAATGTCCCAAAATATTTTGTTAGTGATTAAGATGTTTAGTGGAGCCTTTTCTTTGGGCAAAAAAAAATATTAATTTGGTTCACTTTAAACAATCAATTTTTTTGCAAATTAACCAGTGAAGAAAGTCCTTCATGTCACAGAGATAGATAGATAGATAGATAGATAGATAGATAGATAGATAGATAGATAGATAGACAGACAGACAGACAGACAGACAGACAGACAGACAGACGAGTAAACATACATACATACATACATACATACATACATACATACATACATATATACATACACACACATACAGTATATTGTTTTATCCTTGGCACTAGAGACAGGAAATGTTGTTGATTAGGAAACTATTTTGGTTCTTCATTCTAATTAGTGGATCATAGCTTGGATTTAGAGGGCATCCTACATGCCCATCCATATGGAAACTTGATGCTCTGTCTCTGCAGAGTCTGTCTGTTTCTGAGAAGGCATGCAAACAGCTTCTAAAATAAGCCTATTTGTGTTTTTTTGCCAGTTCACAAAACCATATCCTTGCCTAATTTCTCTGTGGATATGAGATTTGAAATACAGAAAATGAGTTGCTGGATACCTGCCACTTAATGTGATTGCAGAGGTGGTAAGCATGAAATGCAAGCTGTGAACCATTTTTAAAAATCCTCTTTTTCAGCGGCAAAATATCCATGAATTAGTAAGGGCTACTCTTTTTCCAGCAAAAAGATAACCAGGGGGAAACTATGGGTCAACTGACATTTTTCTTCATTTATTATTCTCAGTTTCAGGGTAAACTGGCTGAGCATTGTCTAAGACTGCACTATCAGACTCTGGGAGGGCTTAAATCAAATTTTACATTGCAGAGGAAATTTACAACATACATTGGAGGTACGGGATAAGGATGGATATTATTCTGGGCAGAATTAAACAATCTTTATCACCTGTCTACAGAGAGATTAACAAAATATTATAATAGAAATTGGTGCAATTCTAGAAGTAATTATATCATTTAAATAAAAGTATGATTTGTCTCACCAAAATGGGAAAGATTATGACCAGATTATTTATGTCTGCTGTCTATCTGCTGTCCAGGACCTTACTATTAATGATCAATTTCAAGGATCTTGTTTTTCTTCCTATGAGATCTGGACTTGAACTGCTCAGCTTTGCAAATAAAGCAGAAGTGGGCACCTTTTTAGTGACAAAGCTATTTTTGATGTGGATCACTTGAGTAGGTTGAGTTGTAGCAAAAAGGAGGTGAGGCTAGAAGTGGATACCCACTGTCTCTTGAACAATCACTTTTTCTCTGACACTTCAGTCTTCAGGCTGCAGATAAGGGGGCTGCAAGGGGTCCCCAATTAAAATCCAAAAATACTTTACTGACCTTCAGCAATTTTTCAAAGGAAGGACTGCTCTAAATTATAACAACCATAAAAGTTTCAGTAGGCATACAGAAACCTGAAAGCACTGAAAAAACTCCCAACCCCATGCTTCTCTCTTTATCTGATTTGCAGAATTAACTAAGGACCTTACAAAACTGGATGCAATGTGAATTCCTTGAATCAGACATTCCAATTTAACTGTTAAATCTAATCTACAATTTCTTTATTTTATTTTTTTAAAGTCTTAGATGAAAACCTCTATTGACACAACACAATGACTCTATGCACAGCCGTTATAACCACAACAAATCAAATGCTGCAAATATTAGACTACATAATGCAAAAAGAAACATGGATATAAAAAGTAATGAATAAAAGCCCAAGTGTTTGAAAAGAAAAATACAGGGAGTGATTGTAGTTGATACATAAATATCAAAAATCTAGAAGTAAATGAATCTACAGTATGTATTTTGCTGGAATGTTTACTAAAAATGGAAAAATTGAAAGATTTTAAGTTACCCAAGTGCTAGTAGGAAAGTAGTCCTACTTACTAGTAGTAAGTAGTATGATGTAGGTGAGGAATGAATGTTGAAAAACCAAATATGGCTGTGTATAGGACTATTATATGGATGTGAAAATTGGATATGCCAGGAGATACATAAAAGTTGAATATGATACAGTACAAGAGAAGATATTGTATGAGTGTTAAGTCAATATAAAAATGAGTGACCATAGGAAAAAAACTATATAGAAATGATTTGGTCATATAGAAAGACTGACCAAGGATTGAATTGCAACAGTAATATATGAAGAAAGAATGAATAATTGGGTCTAGAATAAGGGGAAGACTGAAAAAGTCATGCTTTGATGGAATTGATAAGAATCTGGAAAAGAGAAACCTGAAATTTAAAGAACCAAAGGCAATAAATGAAATTGTAATGGACATGTCAGAAAAGTATGGCTTGGAAATATAAGTTGATATGGAGAAGCAAAGTACATTGATAAAAACTAGTTTGGGTTATGATTACCTTTTCTTTTTTTTAAGTGATTTTCAGTTTTTCTGTGTTTGGGAAGGTGGGTTATTTCATACTCTTTCATAATGTTTCTAATTCAGAAAGGAAATCACGTTATGTGTATTTAAATGTCAACCAAACTTTATTATAAAAATACAGCACAATAAGCTAGGTAGATAAGATAGGTAGGGATAAGCAAATTATGGTTTAGGCTGGTTGCCAAATCCAGTGCGACTATTCAGTCAGAGAAAAAATATTTCAATTATATGTTCTGATAAACAAGAAGAAATGAAGTTACCTCTGTTATGTTGTAAAATTTACAGCAACGCAGCTGTACCTTGAAATGAGAAAAAAGGTTCTGCTTTACAGCCGATCGCAGATTAAGCTTCCTGGCTCAACAGGATGCAGAGTTCTGTTTGGATCATGCAGGAAAACCATGGGAGATTCAGACAGGCAGAAATGATTAGATTTTCCATCACTTCACTAATGCTGTCAAGCCTGCTGAGTTTTTCATAAGACTCCAACTTGTGGAAAGCTTTCCTGTCATCAGGCAATGCAGTTAAGTCTGATCTCTACATTGTCCCAAAAGACACAGCTGTGTTAACATGAGCAGGAAAAAAAATCCTTAAATGTTTTGGTTTAGGATACAACAGATATTACCTGTATCACTCAGCAGTCTCAGTATCTGAGCATATACTTGCTTTGTTTTGTGATCTCTCACTTTTGGTAGATAGATAGATAACTTTTATTGTCATTTTTTACTGTGGGCACAATGGCAGACATTAGAAATGAAATTTAGTAGCTTTCTCTCAAAGTTTATACATACATAATACACATTTAAATATACTATATACAACATATGTATAGACCTACACCCTTACATATAAGTAACATATAAATATTAATCATTTTCTATCTTGAATACATAACGGAAGGAGGAAGCTTTAGAGTTCACAAGGTTAATACTGTATGAAACAAAACTGTGACTGAATCTGAATGTTCTGCTTCGGATACCATGGAGCCTCCTCCCAGAAGGTAACAAAGAAAACAGGTCATGAAAAGGATGTGTAGTGTCCCAATCTTACAGACCCTGCTCAAGCAATGCTTATGTGCTATGTCCTGGAGGAAAGGGAGGGAACTGCCAATAATCTTTTCAACCATCCTCACCACTCTCTGCACCGCCTTCCTGTCTGAAGCAATGATGCTTCTAAACCAGACTGTGATGCTGTATGACAGGATGCTCTCGATTGTCCCTCTGTAGAAAATGGTAAGGGCAGGGGAAGGAAGATGTGCTTTTCTCATGCAATGCAGAAAATGCAGACGCTGCTGTGCCCGCTTCACCAGTGCCTCATTTTTGAATGAGTAAGCCAGCCTACTTGTTAACTACACACCCAGGAATTTGATGCTATTAACCATCTCCACAGGTGAATCATTTATGCACAGAAAAGTGTGGCTGTGCCTGCATTTTCTGAAATCAACAATGATCTCTTTGTTTTTTCCAGTATTTAAAACCTCTTTTCCTTACATCAGTTCACCAAGCCCTCAACCTCCTTGGGGTAAGCACCCTCATTGTCATCATGAATAAGGCCCACTACTGTTGTATCATCTGCAGTTTTGGGCATTATTCCACAATAAATTTGTATTATTATCATCATCATCCAAATTAATATCACAGTGTGATTAACTGAATGTTGAGTCCAATCATTTGAATTTTGGCCAAGACTCATAGAGTCTTTCTCTCGTGGGGTCCTTGGTGCTCTCTGAGCTGTTTTTTTTTCTTTGCAGATGTTTCATTACCAAACTAGGTAACATCATCAGTGCTAGAAAGAAGTGGTGTTTGCTTTTTATATATGCACTAGTGACTTGCCCTTTCTTTGCCTTTCCTACAACTCACCTTTCCTCCAAACTGGTTGGAATAATGCACACCATATTTTCAGATGTTATCCTTTGAGGAATATTTTTTACTGAGAGACAATAACCAGGAAAAAGCCACCCATTGATATTCCTCATTGTGCAGAAATTTAAATCTACATTTCCCACATGTAATTATGTCATATTTAATGACTATCTTTTGGGGAAAGGGAAGGAAAACACTTTAGCACTATTACTTCTTGTAACAAAAAACTGGTGTGAGCCACCACCAGATTATCACCAAAAGGTTTTGCTGAGAAACAAATTGGAGATATCAGCATTTTCAGGGAAAGCCTAGGTTTACGAATGTAAAAGATATTTCCAAAACAAACTCCACCAGTTAAAGGAAACTAGCTCTTGCTTAGAAGACTGAGAGACAATTGGGAAAGAAAAATTCAGCCGGAAAGTAGAATAGTTTCATACTATTTTATGAGAACATTAAGGAAGAATTGTTTCTTAAAAATATATTTCAATATTTTGCTGCAAACCTCATCTATTTGTAACATTTAAATGACAGAATATTGCTGCTAATTTGTGCATCAACACTTAATTTAGAATTCACAGGATTATATCAAAGAAGGAGAGCACTAAGGGAGAAGCCAATATGGCAATAAACTTTTAAGAAGGTTTATTAAGAAACTGTTCCCAAATACAGTCACAAGGCCAGCGGTTCTTCCTCAGTCTACTGCAATGAACCCAAGTGGCAAGGATGGTCTTGGAATTCAACTCACAAAGAAGTTGATTTTGCAAGGCAAAACTTATAAACCTTTCTCCCTCTCACCCTCACACTTTGGAATGATGATATTGATACTGGAGTGATTAACCAGCAGGAAATTAGTGTTTATATTTACATTTATTGGACAGGAATAGAACAGAAGAGAGTAGTCAGGTACACAATAGGAAATTCACATTGAAAGGAAAGCAATAGCACCAGCTGTTTGCCTAGTGCACTTGAACTGCTCAGGAAATGAAAGCTGCCAGCTATTAACTTATTAAGGTCAAGGCAAGAATTTTGTGAGTTGCAGACTGCAGCAACAATCATACTAGGAGGAGCTAATTAATTGATTAAAATCATGAAAGCAAAGCTTGTTAATTTGCAGTTAGCACTTATTAGTAAAGAACCACACTGTGAAGAAAAAACATTCAAGAAGAGAAAGTGTTTACATAATCTCTTTGCTTTATGGGCGGAGAAGAAAAAAAAATGGCTCAGGCAGAAGACACTGAATTTTTTAAAATCTAATTTAAGTTTAATTGCCAAAGGCAATATACTATACACCTATGCCTAACTAATACTAGCGTAGACCTAACATTATAAGGCAATGCAAGTTAAATCACACAAGAAACATTTAAAAATGATGTTGATGATGATTCCACATAGATGCAATAATGTGCTACCTTTCTCTGAGAGATCTTCATAATCTTGTGACTACAAATGGGATTTTAAGGAATTTTGAAAATGTTCAGAATAGTTATGGAAATAAAATTCAATAAAACTGAAATAAAATGTCAGGAGCAAGGAAGCTCATGAGGCAGATGGCCTAAGAGCAGTATAATGGAAAAAACTGTTTGGAGAATTCTCTTTCTGAGAAGAATTGTTAAGAATGCAATAAGATGCAGAGGACCTTGGTGAAAGCAGATTATTCAAATCAGGTTTCAGGCACAGCATGGAGACAACTGATCACAAGTGTTGATGAGTTATGATGAGACCAAGAGAAGGATAATGCAATCCTCCTGAGATGAGAGTGAGAATTGTTTTCCAGTGGCCCTTGTCCTTTCTAATTCTGTTTCAATTACAGAGTACCATAGAAGAAGCAGATTATCTGGACTCTTATCAATCAGGGTTCATACCTGAATTTGGGAGAGAAAAGATATTGATTTATCTAACTGATCACCTGTGTCCGGTCTTGGGCAGGAGTAGTAGAATACTGCAACCAATTTTGGTCACCATACTTCAAAAAAGATGTTGAGACCTTGGAAAATTTTCAGAGAAGAGCAACTAAGATGATCCAAGGCCTGGAGACTAAAACATATGAAGAACAGCTGCAGGACTTAGGTTTGGCTAGTCCAGTGATGGCGAACCTTTTAGAGAGTGAGTGCCCAAACCCCAACCCAAAACCTACCTATTTATCGCAAAGTGCCAGGGCTGCATCAGCATTGTGGTGCCCTCAGGGGGGCAGGGAGGCACCTCTGGCACGCAAAAACTGGGGCGCAAAAATGGGCCACCGTGCTGCAAGGCGCAAAAATGGCCACCGCTGCACCGTGGGATGCAAATACAAGGCGCTGCACCATGCAAGAACAGGGTAGGGCTAGTGAATATCATGCAGGCACTAGCTCTGCCCCATTTGCAGTGTGTGCATGCTCGCGGTCCTGTGCCTGCATGCACACATGCACACATGTAAAATGCTTTCCCCTCCCTTTTCTTCTAGTCCACCAATCAACAATGGTTGGTGACCTCTGCTCTACCACCTCTACTCAAGCTTGCTAGTCAGCCACTTCGCCTTCTTTGTGCTGGGCGAGGCTCCTGCTCTGGGCAGTGGTGGCGGCCTGATGGACCTGCTGCTGGTGGTGGTGGCGCACGTGCCAACAAAGAGGGCTCGGAGTGCCACCTCTGGCATGCATTCCAAAGGTTCATCACCACTGGGCTAGTCTAAAGAAAAGAAGAAATAGGGGAGACATGATAGCAGTATTCCAATATTTAAGAGGCTGCCGCAAAAAAGAGGGAGTCAAATTATTCTCCAAAGCACCAGAGGGCAGGGCAAGAAACAATGGCTAGAGATTGATCAAAGGGAGAAACAACCTGGAATTAAGGAGAAAGGTCCTAACAGTGAGGACAATTAACCAGTGGGACAGCTTGCCATCAGAAATCACGGGCGCTCTATCACTGAAGGTTTTTAAGAAGAGACTGGACAGTCACTTGTCTGAGATAGTATAGGTTCTCCTGCTTGAGTGGGGGGGGGCTGAACTAGAGGTACCTTTCAGATTCTATTCTATTCTATTCTATTCTATTCTATTCTATTCTATTGCTCCTGTCCTAGTTGTTTTCAAACTATTGACAGCTTTCAGTACCATCAATCATGATATCTTTCTAGATTGGCTGTACAGTTTGGGGTCCAAGGCACTATCTTTTACATTGGTTCCACTCCTTCACTGGCCAGTAGCAACTGAGAAGGAGAAATTGGATCAGTGATTGATTTCTTGAGGATTAATACAGAAATAAGCTCCAGTACCAGTAGCCTACTTGAGACATGAGGATCTAGCTGTAATAGCTCATATATTTATCATTGATTAAACTGTTGAAGCACAGTCTGCTTGGAGCTACCTTCAGACCACTCAGAAGCTTTAATTAATGGTGTTTGGGGGCTTTGCACTGACTTCCTGTTAGCTTCCAGGTGCAATTCATCATGCTGATCTCAATTTATAAATCTTTTTTACAGATTATGTAATGCTGGTTATGCTGTAAAAAGCAGCACTTGTCACTCATTTCTTGTAATAAACTTGTAATTTAAACAACTCTCGTTCCTGTTTTCCTGTGCCTGACATTTCTGAAGATATCAGGGCTAAAGCCCAGAAGTATTACTTCTCCGAAATGGATTCCCATTGAAGATTTGTTGGGCCTCTTATATTTATTTGTTTGTTCAATTTCTATAGCTGCCCATCTCAGTAATTGACTCTGACTGGCTTACAATTAAGATATTGCAATTAATATTACAATTAATAAAAATAAAAAAATATTTTAAAAGAAAACCAATAGAAAACAGACCTTTTCCAAAGGGCTTTTGGGGGCATTATCAGGAGTCTATTTAGGAATGCAGTGGGGTACAGTCCTGATTAACGAATAGAGTAGAGTAGAGTAGAGTAGAGTAGAGTAGAGTAGAATAGAATAGAATAGAATAGAATAGAATAGAATAGAATAGAATAGAATAGAATAGAATAGAATAGAATAGAATAGAATAGAATCCCCGCATTTCCAAATATTATGATAAGGCGGGGGGGGGGGAATATTAGGAAATGTAGTTCATAGTTCAACAGATACCTGGAGGGCCACATGTTGACCATTTCTCTAGGTTGATGGCTGATACCAAACATAACAGCATAACAAATGCAAGGCCTTTTTGAAATTGGAAATCTTAACATAGAATAATCTTATCCACATATATCTAATAAGGTTTGCTTCTGTTTATTATGCATTATAGCTTTAATACTATAATGTTAAGCAGTTATAAGGATAAGCAGCAGTGGGGAAAAGCAATCCTAAACTTTTTTTAAAAAAATGGGGAGAGATGTAAGAATAGGAAGGAAAAAAAAAACCCTCTATCAGATATTCCTGCTGTGAACAATCAAAAAGGTGAAATTTCCCCTTTCCTCCTTTCCCTTCCCTAGGGCAAGCTCCTGTAACCTGCTGTTACTGAGGACATTATAGTAGGAGAAAGAGAATGGAGAGGTGCCTATTACAGACAGATTTAATCAGACACCACTCCAGTTGTCACGCAACTTTCAGAAAGAAATTGCTTTGGTTTCTCTCAAATGAGATTAGTAAGTGTGGGGGAATTTTAATTTAGAAAGGTGATGGCCAGTCGCAGCAGGCTCATCACATATATTTTCTTCTTTACCTTTATGTAGTTCCTGGCAAGTGATTGAAAATAAAATTGGATGAGGAATACTAGAGAAAAACTGCTGAAAATATCTTTATCCACATCTACATTTATATTTATTTCCTGTATCAGTTTTGAAAGTCTAAAGCATGTTAAGAAACTTGTTGGGCAGAGTTTCCTCTAAGTTAAACCCACTGAGTACCGTATTTTCAGTATACTTAGAAGGCAGTTTCATAGAGGAAGTTATTCTGATTCTGTAATGCATCACTACAAGATGCTTCAGAGCTGAGTATCAGCTCTGCTCTTACAAAAGGTATGATTTGTAAAAGGGTGCACATATACGCCCTTGCAAATGATTGTGTTGAGGCATATTACTTATATTATGAGTTTGGGGAAGAAAGGATTGGTTATGGGATTTTAGTGCTATATTATATTCTCTCTGTTTGCCATCTTTAAAACAAGAAACCCAAAACCAGCAATTTATACTGTCAGAGTTCAGATGGCACAGTCAATAGAAGATTTCCAAGGTTTGTGACATAGGAGCTAGCAATCAAGACAGTTGGTATACAACATGCCTTTGTAATCTTGCTTTTCTTTAGTAAAGTGTAGAGATGTAGGAAACCAGAGAAGGATTGGCTGTCACTGGGAATTCAGATTCCTGTCCTTCTGCCCAATGTAACTAGAACACTTAACAAAATAATTTTCTATTCTAAACTTTTGAAAACTTTTTATCTTCACATACTTATACATGTTTCAGGCCTAACTGTTGTGAAGATCTCTAGCCAAACTATAGAAGAAGAATATTTCTGAGCTACTTTAGAGGAATGCAAAAATAGGTGGATGAAGGACTGCAAAAACTTTTAGCAGTCCCATTAAATCAGAATAAGAGAGAACATAAATGACCTCATAGCTCTGGAAAAAAAGAAGCATGAGAAAGAGATTCAAAATAACCCCACCTTGATTTTACATGGTATAATAGGAGACAAGGGGAAACTTCAGCATGTTTTCAATGTTCTGTTGCACTTTACAATAATAGTTCTTGTAAATATCCACTTCTTGACCAGGCTTACTTTGAAGCTCTGACAGCTATTAAGGAACGCTCACATATGGCTAGCTGCCCCAGTCATGTATACAAATTGAATTCTGTATTTAATATGTCCTCTCTGGACACAGATTTCATTCATCCCCATGGGTATCTATAGGAGGATTCAGGCAGCAAATGATGAAATGCTTGAAGATTTCACCTGCAAATGTCACAACTTCCTCTCTTAGCATCATATATAATAAAAAGTAATTTTAACAAATATTAAATGATACAATATACATGCAGTTTTCATTCACTTTTATCGGCACGCCACTTATTCCCCATAAGCAAATTTTTTTAATCTAATTTTTTAACAAACTTATAAAAGATAAAGCACAGTTTCCTATTTCTGTCCTCAACACTTGCCTTGGTAATTTCCAAAATGTTATGATATACACACAATTTCAAGGAAATTTATTGAAAGTATTTGTTCCAGACTAGTGGACAGTAGTAGAAATAATATGGCAATATTCCTCTCTTCTGAGTTAGGTGGCCTCTATTTTAAATTTCTCACACTTCTTCTAATACCTGTTAGGACATCCCTTCATAGCACTGTGGGCAGAGTAAAATGCTACCAATTCTCCTTGCATTGGCACCTTTAGTTACAACATTTCTCACACCTGTGTCTTCAGAGTTACCACAAACAATATTTTTAAAAAATGTATTTATCTTAATGAGTTTGAATGTTTTAGTTTTGGGCAAGTAATATTGTCCAAAATGTCTAAATTTAGATAATGAATAATATGCTCAACAAATGGATGTCAATTTTCTGGGCAAATACCTAATATCATTGTTGATGATGTATCATTAATAAAAAAAGGAAATAAACCTGATGTCAAGAGATAACAAAAATAGAATAAAATGCTATTGAATAGCTAAGTTTAGAGGCTGTACAAGATGTGTTCTTTTTAAGAAATGCAGCATACCTGACACACCATCATTCACAGAAATTTCCAAGGTGCTATTTGTCATCATCAACCTCATCAAAGACAGCTCAGCCGTATTCTTGCAGACTGTTAGGTCATGAGATGCCACCATGCCTGACCACCACATTTATCAGTTTAGGAAACCAACATCCAATAGTTGGCATGCTGAAATATGGAAAGCCAGATACAACATTTATCTTTGTTGGAACTGACTGATCACTCCCACAGTTTTAGTTCTTCCCATGCTGACACTCAAACATAATGTCTTACAATCTATCATTGGATCCACCTTTGAAATACAACTTGGATTTTTTTTAAAGAGCCAGAACTTTGTGTGTGTGTTTGTGTGTGTGTGTGTGTGTGTGTGAGAGAGAGAGAGAGAGAGAGAGAGAGAGAGAGAGAGAGATTGTTACCATGATAAATTTGAAGCAATACAAAATATAGTAGGAATAAATAATGATATAATAATGGTATATTCATATACATCAGGAGTGTCAAATTTGCAACGTCACATGACATGTCATGACGTATCGCAACTTTTTTTCCATTGCCGGCAATGGGGTGGGCGCGGTTTCAGCATGATACATCCAGCCCACGGGCCAGCAGTTTGACACCCCTGGTATATATTGACAGTATTGCACAGTAGTTCTGTTATTTATCAGCTTGTTTCATTTAAAAAATTTTTTTTCAGAATTTTGCCATGATTAAATTTAAGTATTTGAAAGATGCAAAATGGTAGAAATATTGAGCAATACACAGCTGATATGGCTTTATCACAAATTTATTTCCCCATGTAGTTAGAATTTTCTTCCTTCAAATAAATGGATGCCTACAATCCTATTTGAAACGGGTTATGAAATATCATACACATTTTGAACTTCATTAGTTCAGATGCTATATTGCCTCTAAATACAGGTGATCCTTAAGTAACAACCATAATGGAGCCCGCTTTGGTCATTAAGCAAATGTCACAGTAAGTTAGGTGAATCCATTGTTTGCTATGGTGCCAAAATCTTGAGGTATAAGTGCCAGTTTTCACCAGAACCATTGTAAAACACAATTATTTGACCATGGGACACTGCAGATGGCCATAAATGTTGCTATGTTGCCAAGAACCAAAAACATATCACATGACTGTGGAGGGCCCCAACTATTGAAATTTCAGATGCAGGTCATGAGTCCCCTTTTTCAGGTAGGTCATAACTTCAAATGGATGCTAAGTGAATGATCATAAGTCGAGGACTCCTGCCTATAATTTTTATTAAAGGTTTTTGTTTTGTTTTTTCAAAAAAAGGAAGATAAAAACTAACACAAACTAATGCAAAGTAAGAAGAGAAAAAAAATAAAGAAGCCAAAAAATATAAGAAAGGGAAAAAAAGAAAAATAGAAAAGAAAGAAAAAGGATATAAAGAAATAACTTCTGATCTTCTTAACCTCAATTAATTATAAATTTACCTCTTACTATATGATTACAATATAACTATATTCTTTCTATAATCTATCTTGTCTAATCATCAAAATCTTAAATCATATGTTCATTTTTTTTTCTGTTTCACACACACAAAAAAGTCTATAAGGGGTTTCGAGTCAACAAGAAGGTAGACATTTTTTTTTTCTTGGATTAAAGAAGTTAATTTAGCCATCTCAGTATCTGCCATCATTTTCACCAACCATTCCTCCATTTCCATCTTGATGCATGCAATGATCTTGCTGCAGTTATTATGTACAAAACCAAAGTTCCATAACTTTTTTCCAACTGTTTGTCAATCAGTCTCCCCAGACAAAATTCTCTGGTCTTCATTATATTCAAATTCTATATTATCTTAAGGAAATAAGTGGATGGCAAATGTTTTGTCTTCTCTCATCTTCCCTTATCATAATAATACATAGAAGACTGCTGTCTTTGAGATTTTTATACCATTAGTCCTATTGCTGGTAAAGAGGTAGTTTTTCAGATATATATTTGCTAACTTAAGTCTTACACCAAGCATGCTTCTACCATGGCAGTGCTTGGCTTTGATGCTATAATACTATTACCTCAGTTAAAGGGAAACATTTTTTTCAATCTAGCCAATATACTACTCATTTAAATGATTACACTACTCATTTAAATACCATAATGGCCTAAATATGTATATATTATGCCACTAACTCTAACTGATATAGAATTAATGGCTTCTCAATGACTTCTGCAGCTTTTCCTCTGTAATCTCACTAGTATCTTCATTTTTTTTTCAGAGGGTTTGGGGAAAATATATGATTTTGGACAATCAAGTCATAACTAAGTAAATTAGCAATTTTATTGTTGGGCCAGACTCCAGAATTCTTTCCTGTGAACATGATAAAAAAATCCAGAATGAGATAGAATACTCCAAAGAAACTTTTTTTCTTTGCCTTCTTCAAAAATTGTTTCTCAATGGCATTATTAAACAGATGAGGAAGCTTCCTCAAATGAGCACAACCACAAGAAAAGATAATCAGGATATAAATCCTAAAGGTAGATATATTCCATCTTTCTGACTTACAGGACTAGAAGATATATGATCCATATTTCCCAGAATAACATAAGGATGGTAATGTTCTTATCCATCAGTATTTGCATTTCCAGAAGATTTCTTCCCAAAAATGTAGAAAAATATATTTTAAAATGCATAGTTTGAGAGAAAATACATTCAACAAGAAATTCTTATTCTAAAAAAACAATGTTTTAAAATTTATTATTGTGCAAATACTCGGTTATTCAGAAAGTGGCAGGTAATAGAAATGCAAACTATTTTCAATAAGAGAGAGTTACCCGATAGCTCTAGCCTTAAGGTGTACTAGATTTCTTGATGCAACAGCTCTGTATATTCTCAATTTGTCCTTGGGCTTTTCTCTATTTTACATTTGGGGAATATATTCTGTAATTAAAAGAGTCCTTATCAAAGGACAGCAGACTCTTAACATATGTATAGCCAGCTGTACATCAGAAAACCCCAACAGCTATTTTCAGAGTTATTAAGTGGATGTCATACAAAGGAGACAATATATATGAAAAGTGTCCTAGTGGACAGTCTGTTTTTGAAGATAGGTGGAAATGTCTTACTACACTCTTTTAAGATACCCCACCATAAAATAAATACCTTATAAATCAGTAGAGTTTTCAATACATGGGAAACACCGAACCTAGGTTTATGGACCATCACCCCCAGCTTCTGGCATTTTAATCAATGTGTGGAATATTTTGCCCATTTCACTCAGAATAAAAATAGCTGTGTCTTTAGATGTTGAAGAAAGAAGATGAGGTAGTGACATTCAAGGGAAATCCATTTGAAGCCAACTATCTGCAGGGTACACAGATGGAGTGGGGGGGGGAACTAGCATATTGCAAAAAAAGTAACAACTTCTAATGTCTTTGTTGTTGTTGTTAGGAATAGATGTCTCCCAAAAGGCACAAGAAACATTCTTAGCAAATATTAAAGGTAGATGCCTACAACAGTGTCAGAAAAAGTTAATCAAGTATAACCACTTCCATAAATGAACCTTGTGTCAGTGTCAACGCTAGGACACAGCTGCTAGCATATCATATCAACCATTAGAAAATGTCATGGCATAGTGGTATGCACAGCATTAGGCAATTTGTTTGGATGAATGGGCATATCTGAAAATGGCATGCATGACACCCTCTCAATACATACTAAAAAGGCAGAAATGTTTGCTAAGGAAGATTTCAGCATATGAAAAGTTCAAATATGAAATGCTTAAAGAAGATACAAAAAATTGGTTCCCATGTGAACTAGAAAAATCAAAGACATTCTGGTGAAAAGTTTCAGGAATTGTGAGAGAAGTGCCAAGGTGGAGCTGGCCATGGATTGATCAATGATCGAGCTTTGCTGAAAATTAGAAAAATGGTGTCAATTGTAGTCTTTAGGAAGTTCACAAAGAATAAGTGTGGTATGTTGCCATGCTCTCTTGATTCTTCTAGAACTGAAATATGATCTGACCAATGACATAGAATTCAGAAGTTGCACATGTATGTCTTCATATGTATTTTTTAATTCAGGAATTAAATTATAAAAGTTGTAAAATTGCAATTGTTTATACATGTCTGAGCCTCTGGATGAAGAAGTAGCATTGAAAACATTTTCCAACCAACGGCATCCACAGCATATATATAAAACATTAAAATGATGAAAGATCTGTCATGTTATTACAATATCACCTCACACATAAAAATGTAAGAGACAAAGCTTGTGTTGTGACATTGCACAATGTGTTTCATCACTTTGCTTCCCTTCTGGCCCTCCATGTGATACTACTGCATTATATGAAATTGTGTTCTCCCACAACCAAAGATGAAGTAAGAAATAGTAGTAAATATAGTAAATATTTTGAATTACTGGAGAGGTTGATGGGAGCAAATTCATATTTTTTTTCCTCCTTATGTTTTATGGTAAGTTTAGTAAACATTACAATTAAAGAGATAAAAACTAATGCAAACTACAAAAAATAAAAATAAATAATAGAGAAAAGAAAAAATAGGAATATATATATATTGCATTTGCAAAAATTGACCACACTATGTGGCCCTCAGAATAATTCCACAAGGTGGAATTTCAGGTATCAGAACAGCATTGGTTTAGATAGATATGCAAATAGAAATGGCGGAATGGAACTAGAAATCATGCAATCTAGAATAATTATTGTATGAATAGAGATCTACACACAAGAGTTCCTGCAAGCTATACCAGACCACCTGAAGTGATAAGGATAAATAGATATTTCAAAGTAGAGCTGAGGCATTGTGTTTACATATAATTTAAATGTTAAATTTCTCAATCTGATTCATAGCATCACTGCTTTGTTGGAAAAACAATTTTAGGTTAGATCTTGGACAGATAAAAATTACATGGATGATTACAAATCTTGCAGCAGATAAAGTTACAAACAGTCTGCCTTCTATTAATTCTCTGAACACATCAAAGATATACGTGAATGCTGCTTTTATCTGTGCAAACTCCATGTGAGCACTGAATCTCCAACAAAATAAGGATGATGAGAATAACATTGGAGAGCCGAGCAACTTAATTATCTGCTAGTAGAGCTTTTATGTCTTTTTTTAAAGAATATTAATGTAGCTAATATAAATACAGGCATTAATGGAGATTTAATTTAATTCAAAAGTTTCCCCTGGTAAATTTATTTATTTGATTTATACCCTGCCTTTCCACTCTGTTGAATTTTCAGCAAAAACAAAAAAATAAAAAGTCGAAAGCATAAATTAGGGTTAAATGAATACTAACATCATAAACAATTAAGCCTGCTAAAAGTCATTTATTAAATCATGAGAGAAAAAGGGACAAGTGCAATTTGGGAGTGTCTTCTGCAGTCTGGGAGCTCTATATATGCTCCTCCATGTACTAGAAATCCAGCACTCTGACAGCAGAAGTATTTTCAAGAGAGCTTCTCTGTAGAATTTTAAAAATAGGCAGCCTTATCATAGGAAACATGATCTCTTACCTAGTTAGGCACTAGTTAGCAGTTCTGAAAAGAGTTATATACAACTTAAATAGTGTTTGGTAAGCAACTGGTAACCAGTGAAGAGCTTTCAACAGACGTCATATGAATGCTGTCTCTCGCCCCAGTTATAGTCATATTTTGTACCACTATTTTCTTTTGGTCACTATCTAAGAGCTGCCCTTGTACAATCTATAGCATCTTCAAGAGAGGATATAACTATAGTGTGGATAACCATCATAAAATCAGAGTGTCCCAGAAAGGATCACAGGTAGCAAATCAGGTCTAATTGTGCAAAGCATTTTCCACTACAGCTGCCACCTGTGAATCAGGATCAAGCAATACTTTAGATTGCCACTGTGGATTTTCAGGGGAAGAGCACACTCATTTAAAACAAGCTGAATTTTTACTTTTAAATCTAATTTCCTATTTATTATATATGCACCCATCTTCTCTGGATTTAAATAATTATTCGCTGAAATTATTTTTTGGCTTGGCATCTATCCATTCTTCCACTTTCCTCATTTCCTTTTGTCTTACTGTTATTCTCCCTCCATGGGAAGTCATCTACTAGCCTCCTGTGCTTCTCAGGATAAGACAGTTCCATCCACTCCCAAGGTAAAGTCAGTTTATTCTGCAAGCCTTCCTTTTGCATGTGGATTAAAATACTATTGTTTATGGTTTTTGAAGAACATAACAGAATAACAGAGTTGGAAGGGGCCTTAGCGGTCTTCTAATCCAACCCCTGCTCAGTCAGGAAACCCTATACCTTTTCAGACAAATGATTGTCCAATCTCTTCTTAGAAACATCCACTGTTGGAGTACCAGCAATTTCTGGAGGCAAGTTGTTCCACTGATTAATTGTTCTAACTGTCCGGAAATTTCTCCATGGTTCTAGGTTGCTTCTCTATATGGTTAGTTTCCATCCATTGCTTCTTGTCTTGCCTTCAGGTGCTTTGGAGAATAGCTTGACTCCCTCTTCTTTGTAACACTGCTATCATGTCTCCCCAAGTCCTTTTAATTAAACTAGACATACCCAATTCTCTATCATTTTCTTCTCTACCATTTGAATTTAATTTAAGAATGCTTGAAGAATTCAATCATTGTGCAGTCCTATGTGAAATGACTTAATCTGCATCTTTTAGACAGGCAACCAAATCAGCAATTAGCTATCCACTGAGTCCTGCAGTTCTTTGAAAACTGTTATTTATAAACCAGGAGTTTATAAACTAAACTCCACCTCACATTACATATTTAACCTTGCATAGGCAGAAAAATTGAGAGTATGAATCTATGATCAAAATTAAATATGTCTAGAAAGCCTTACCAATGCTAATATGAAAATGATTGATCGCAACATATTTTTATTTTTAACATTTGATTTTTAAAATAACTTTCTACTTTCTGTCCTTCAATTCAATAATTTAACATATGCAATTAGGAACTGTAATGTCACACAAATTCAGCAAAAAAAAAAAAACCCCAATGTAGTCAACATTCAGAATCTAACTCATCGTAGTTTTTTAAAACATAAAAGCATAAATTATGCCAATGATAAACTTATATTATTATTAGGGTGAAGGTTTGTTCTCTGAGCTTGTGGGTTGGTTTCTAAACATTTTGTTACCAGGCTAGGTAACATCTTCAACAGCATTTAGGGCAGGGATCCTCAACCTTGGCAACTTTAAGACTTGAATTGAAGTCTACAAGTCTTAAAGTTGCCAAGGTTTAGGAGATATCTGTGTCAATCTTCTGTTTATAAGAGCATCAGATGTGGGTGTGTCAAATGAGGGTCTCGTGATTATCTCCTGATCCACTGATGATTCACACCCTGACCTGAAGAAATCTCCCCATCACAAGACCCATCACAAGCCTCTCTGACGATTCACACCTGACCCATCACAAAACCCACACCTGAAGCCCTTATAAACAGAACAGCACTGACATAGACATCCCGTAAACACCAGTGAGGATGTTATCTAGCCTGGTAACAAAATGTTCACAAACCAACCCACAAGCTCGAAGAACAAACCTTTCACCCTCATCCTATACCCGAACTACAAATATTTGTCACTATTGCAAACATATTATTATAACTGTCATTGCATTCTTTAATAAACTACAACTTGTATATTTTATACCAATTTCAAGCTATAATTTGAGCAAACTATACAATCAATGGATTTAAGATGTACAAAAAGTCCTTCCTATTTAGATATCAGCAGAAATCCAACATATAATCAACAAAAAATATTTACCTTACCAAATGGACCCAAATTTTTCATTATCTTCTGAAAGTAATGAAGTTCAGAAACTTTAAAAAGTTCAGTGTTTCTAATGTGCAGATATTTCACCATTCTTCAGTTTTTTAAAATTAATTTCTGCCAGTCTTCTATTCCCCAAGAGCTTATGACACTTACCCACAAGGTCTAGTAAACATCAGTTTTTCAGTCACATAATAGTTCACTGAGAGAACATGACTCCATCAAGGCTTAATAACCTTTTGTGTAACAAGATAACAGAAAGGTGGCCTTCCAGAAGCTTGTTTCTATCAATTGTGAGGCTATTCGTTTGATCATAAGATATGTGGGTATTCTCTAAATACTGGGTAGTTCAGAAGAGGTCTAGAGAAAAAGATATATATTGACATCATGATCTAGTTGCCTTTCAACAATTACTGAAGTCCAGGAAAAACTAAGTGAGGGTACTAGAGAACCCATTAAAAAATTCACTCAGATTATTTTCAGGATAGCTGCTTTGTATCCTTCAATACATCTAAAGAGAATTTGATTTTTCTAAGCCAAAAGAAAAATGATATGTTCCTTCATTCAACTCATCTAGCACTTCCTACCTTCTCTCTTGTAAGTAGGGTTTGTTTTAGTTGTTTTTGTGTCTTTGTTGTTGTTACTGTTCTATATTGTATTGAGAGCAAACTGCTCTATTAGTCAGAGGGAGGACATAAAAGATATTCCAATGTAGTATTATTTTAACCTATCTTCCTTCTTCCCCTCCATCTTTTAGAGGGATGCCACAAATCTGGCAGGGTGGCTCTGTTTGTCAGTTGATGGATGGATATTCTGTAACTGGTCAACACCACCACAGAAACTCTATTGTGAATGCACCCAGCATATACTCCCAATATTCTAAATATTCCTGTTTATTTACTGCCTGGCCTGCATCACATACCACTGTTCAGTATTAAACATATTTTACCTTTAAGACTTCTATTTTGTCCTAACTTGGTAAGTTTTTGTTGCTTTGGGTAGTAAACTATTATTTTGGAAATACGTTTGGAGACATTTACCTCCCTCTGAAAGTTGCAATACGAGCTCTTTTTTCCTACTGAACTATTTCACATCGTACACAGTAGAAAGGTGCTAAGATTGATTTTGTCAGTTTTCTTTAGCTGTCAAATATGAGTATTACACAAGATGTAGCTGTGATGTCCCCATGGTAACTAAAAGTTGCATTAAATGAAGGAGAAAGTATGATTGGATCTACTTTATAATGCCACCTGAATGTTATTTTATTGGACCTGTTTTGTTAAATTCCATCCCACTTACCAGAAGTCATAATTAAGTAGTATATTTCTAATTATCTAATTTTAGCAATTTGTTTAATTCAAACTCTAAGAAAAAAACCAGGCAAAAT
Source organism: Crotalus tigris (assembly GCF_016545835.1). Lineage (NCBI taxonomy): Eukaryota > Metazoa > Chordata > Lepidosauria > Squamata > Viperidae > Crotalus > Crotalus tigris. The sequence continues at coordinate 16,508,925 of NW_024096970.1, forward strand.
AGTCAGTCAGATACAAAGTTTTTGTAGTAATAGTAATAGTAGTAAAGTTGGAAGGGACCTTGGAGGTCATCTAGTCCAACCCCCTGCTCGGGCAGGAAACCCTACGCTATTTCGGACAAATGGCTGTCCAGTCTCTTCTTAAAAACTTCCAGTGTTGTAGCATTTACTGCTTCTGGAGGCAAGCTGTTCCACTGATTAATTGTTCTCACTGTCAGGAAGTTTCTCCTTAGTTCTAGGTTGCTTCTCTCCTTGATTAGTTTCCACCCGTTGCTTCTTGTCCTGCCTTAAGGTGCTTTGGAAAATAGCTTAATTCCCTCTTCTTTATGGCAGCCCCTGAGATATTGGAATACTGCTATCATGTCCCCCCTGTAATATAGCCTTGAACAAAAACATGCAGCTCTTAAGTAAGAACTAATAGACCTAGAGGCTTTTATTCTTCCTTGGTTCCCTGTGGAAAAACCTGAGGCTTAACTAACAGCAAAAACACCATTTATAAATGTGGAATTGATGAAAAATGAATCAGCCTGTGTCAAACTGTGCTCAGTGACTTCCATATCTGCCAGCTTCCTCTGCATCATAAGAGCTTTCTACCTTCCTGTCTGAATTAGTTGTAATAAGATGGATGGAGAGAAGTAAAATGTACTAAATGAAATGCACTGCTCATCAGCTACCCTCTGCTTTGCTGGCAGGTGGTTCCCATCCATATGGAAGAGACAAGAGATAAGTCATTGCAGAATAACATCTCTTAGAAAAAGGAGCCTCTGAATATAGAAGCAGTATGTCTTGAATGCAAAGGACTTATAATAGGGGAGGCAGCTACCCCATAGGGATCCTATACAATCCATCATACTATCACATGCAGCTTGATATCATCATACAAATAATTTGCACTAGTTGCACAATGATGTCATGGCATATATGATGTCATCTATCTGTCTGTCTGTCTATCTATTTTATAGGCTACCCAACTCCTAAGCAACTATGGAAGGCTTACAACTAAAAAAAGTACACAACATATAAAAAGAATACAACAAACCAAAAAAGCAAAATATAAGAAAAGCCAAAGCAGACTGAACCAAATTAAAACTAAATAGAAAGGGAGGTTATACAACCCAATAATTTCCTAAACCAGGAAGAGAGATTCCTACTGAGGGCAGAAATTGAAATAGAGTAGGCACATTTTTCTTTTACTCCAGCCATATTGGGGACTAGATAATAATTGTCCAGGACTGCTGCATCTTCCTGGGAAGAAGGAATATCAAGGCTGAGGGGAGCACTTCTTCCATCAAAGAAGCTGACACCTAAACATAGGTCCAGATACAAGTCATCTGCTGTATTGCTTTAATCATACAGGAGGGACTTGAATCTAACACATGGCTGAGCCAATACACCTGTCCACTTCTCAGGAGTCATAAGATCAAACTACTACAGGGTCCAATTCTGTGAGAATCAAAATGACTTTATTTGCAAAACAGCAAGAATATTCTTTTCAGTGCTTCTGAACATGATCAGGCCTGTTCCTTTGCCATAGGGATCGCATCATCCTAAAAAGAGCAACAAGGCAACTATAAGCATATGCTTGTATAAAGCATATATAGGTGTATAAAATATATATAGGTGTATTTTCCACTTTGTATAAAGGTGGAAAAAAAGAATGCTTTTGTTCAATAGGATTCACAATCTGATGACCCTTGACAATGTGTGCTCCATTGGGTCATCATTTCAGGGATATTTATTTACATAAACAGAGAAACAGAATGACCATGGGCGGGGGGGGGGAGCAGTGGGACTGGAAGGAATAGCCACTTCTTGCTAGCTTACCCATTAAGTTTCTTTATGGGAAGCTGGTAGGAAACATCAGAAATCCTTCCTTCCTCCTTCCTTTCTTCCTTCCTTCCTTCCCCCTTCCCTCCCTTTCCAGCAAGAAGGTAAATGGCTGCTGCTGAGTGGGTGACAATTCTAGGGATTGCAAGAGCAGCTGAGAAACTGTAATACAATGTTGAAAATTAAGAACATATGACCATAGCAGCAGCAACAGCCAGTAGCACTGAAGCAGCAACTATTTTCCCAAATTTCATTCCTTGGGGAGTCATAGAATCTGGATTTTGTACAAATTCTGTAAGTTAGCTCATTGGAAGTATCTTGATTCAAAAATTGTTGCTTTATGTTTTGCCCAGTTAAAGGTCATGACAACTAGAGTTTTAGTAGTACATAGACTCCATATGCTTCATTTTCCAAAGCTCCTCAGAAAACCAAAGTGTGCCCATTGGATATGTACATGGAAAGAGAATTCCAAAGAGTGGTCCATTCTAAGATCTGAGCCACACATACATTCCAGGCCAGAACTTAATGTCTCAACCAAGTTGTCCTATAGATTTCAGGTTCATCAGTTGCCTGGGTTGAGTCAGTTTAATTGGCCCTGTCACCTGTGGGATGGGGTAGCACCAGGAAGCTTAATAGCAATCAGAAAGCAATCTGACCATGGCAACAGTCTAATAGCTATACTTTCAAATTTTCTCTTCTGGCAATTATTTTACTTTCATTTTCTTTCTTTTTTTTTGTTCCATGCCTTTTCCTTCCACAAGATCTACTCTTAGTGCTGCTAAACAAGCATTAGTCCTACATTCAGAATCCTTCATCATCCATATATCTTTCACTAATTCTCTCATTATGAATTATCAGTTAAGTCATGTTTTAATGCATTTTTTTCTACATATATTTATATGCTTAAACTATATATTTGAAACAGACAGATCTTTTACTAAGCAGATGCTTCCTGACCATCATTTTCACTCATTCTTGGTCTCCTAATGGCCCAATTACTTTCTCAGTACTCTCTCTTCACTTTCTCACACATCTATTCATGTCACTAAGATAATACCTTTTCCTCCACATCACATTAAATCCAGGAGGGTTTGCAAAGATAGAAAGGTATGCAGAGATGCTGTGGTTTGGGTTAGTGTAGTTACTAGTAGTTAAATCTCCTTTTTTCTGCCTTTAGTTTATTTTCTTACTACTAAACTTTGTGCTTTTTTGTAATGATGGTTATCCTGAAATAGAGTACATGAGGTATACGTACGTATTTCAATTAAAGCAAATTATTATATTTCCTTTAGTATTTTTCTTTTGTTGCAGCTATCTTATCTGAGATTTGGAATAGCCCAAAACATTTCCATAGGACCTTGAGAGGCTTTGGAATCCCTGGGAACAGGGATGCCCATGCATCCAAGGATAAACCAATCCACTTTAGATAAATGTGTATGTGATTGCAGACCATGAGTTGTATTCTATACTGCAGGCCCTTTATCCATATATGCTTTAATGTATCTGTAGATGCAGCATCATATAGAAGTTGTTCATTAAATCAGAGAACTATAGCTTAACTGATCAGTTGTTCCATACAAATTGGAGATTATCTACATAGCTTCGTTTGAAGAACTCTGAAGTTTTATAATGTTACATTCATACATACATACACACACACACACACATACAGACATACATATGCATGGAAACATAAACAAACTCCTATGAAAACATGGCTGTTTAACCAGTGTTTTTGAGCACTGTTCTAGAAAATACAGAGAGACAAGATGGAAATTAATGCTAATTGTCATTTGTAACAATGTATGGAGGATTCCCAATTTTCAATGTTACTTTAAGGAGAAAGCACTACATTCCTATGTCAATGTGAAAGATCACCAGCACTAAGGAATGTGAATCTGGCTTTGCTTTGAAGTCAAAAGTATTAGATGTATTGATGAGATTTGTGAAGATGCCCGTTTGAATCCAGAATTCAAGTCCTTGGATATTTGACAAAGTCAAAGCAGTATCACTTCCAGGAACTATTTGTTTCAATAAGAACATAAAAAACTTTTATTTTTCCCTTAGTTAAGAAAATATGAACAGGTCTCAAGTTAGGTTTTCCATCTTAACCTCTTTCTTAGCAAGGTGAACCTAAGTTTGTATTGTTGCAATCTAGGTAGTATCTTTGTACTACATTTTATATATTGCAACAAAGATCATGCATTTACAATCTGCATTCTCAAGGACCATATGCACCAATAGGATTTTACTTCCAGTCCCCAACTTCATTCCCTACCAATTTTTAGCTAAAGAATTAATATTAAACTTAGTCTTTTAAACGTTAAGTACTATAATTAAGAGAATCAACTAGATCAAGTTGCTCAAGTAAATAGATCATTTTTTTAAAAAAAAATGGATTCAGTGACTTTCTGCTTCAGTTACCCTATTGCTCCAACTCACAAGCATTCCCAAAACACATACCTGAAATTCACAAGCTGTCTACCACTTATAAAAGTAAATGTTTTTTACTTCATTTTACTGACTTTCTAGCATCCTTGATGGTGAAATTGCACTCTGCTGAACTGTTTCCCCTTTATGATTGAGTTGCTTTTGTTGTAAAGTTTCCAGTTTTTCCTGTTTCTAACACATGTCAAACCTAGGTTCAATGAGATATTTCAGCATTTGCTGGTAATCTTCTTTCCCAACTTCTTAAGTTTTAAGATCCCATACTGAACAATGTAATCACATCAATTATAGACACAGACAGTGGTGGGATTCAAATAGGTGAATAACTGGTTCTCTGTGTGGATGCTGCTTCCGGAAGTCCATTCTGGGCCTGGGCAACAAAAAATTAGCTACCGGTTCTATCAAACTGGTGCGAACTAGCTGAATCCCACCACTGGTGACAAATTGGTCAACTTCAAAGTTGTGGCACTTGCCCCTGCAGAAGATAGGATTCCTGTATGAGATAATAGGAATGAATAAAACTTATGAGTTGTTTATATAATATTCAGAAATTGCATGTAAGTGGTAGAAATATAATAAATCAACATTATATCTGTTGAGTCCTCGAGTCAACGGCGAATGAAGAGCACACATTCTGTAATTCCAACAACCTTTATTCTCATCAGTTCTCCCTCTGACACAACTCTGAGGCTCGCAGGCCTCTCTGTCTCCTTTAATAGACTCCCTGGGCAAAAAAGGTAACAATCTGGCACGCTTCCACGCCTCGCTCATGCGCGCGAAGCCAGCACCACTCAGTCTGGTCCCGGGCAGCTTGCAGCAGCCCGGGACCATTGCAACATCCCGAGCCTGCCTTTGCAGGCTCAGGACACAACACCCCTTCCCCCCCGGATGAGACTTATTAACTATATAGGTAGTTATACACGACCTCAACACAAGCATGGTGTGTCAAACCAGGGAACCTGCACATCTGTTGCAGCTACTCACTAGCCACACTACAGCATGGTACCAGGCTATTGTTTTGGAACTTTCAAGTTCCCCCAACAACAGCAGGCACCCTCTCACCTTCCTTGCTTTGACAGCAAGGTTACAAAATCTTCAAGGTATTTGGGAGACCTTTTTACTCTCTGTGACCTCCTCAGGTTCTGAGAACCCCCTAATTCCTCTTGTGCAGAGGTTGGAGTGGAACTGCCTCCTCTTTTAAACCCTGGTGGTCCCCGTGAATTGTGTCCTGTTGCCTGGTCTGCTTGTTTGCCCACCGGGCTCATCAGACCAGGATTTTGCTCCCCACTGAACCTGGCTGACCTGCCTAACTGTAGGCTCTCGGGCCTCTTTCGTGCCCGCCAGTATTTGGCATTTCTGTAGAACTCTCCAAGTCCACAATGGACCTATCAAGGGAATGCATCCCTTCACTCCCAAGCCCCGTAACGGGATTGTCTGGGGTTTCTGCAGTGCCCCAATACTCTGTTGCCCCCCATTCTATGCCGGAGGTGCCAGAATCAGGATTTGCCTCTCTGACTACCTCCCTGTGTGTAGACTTCCTTTTGGAAGCAGTAGCAGTACTGGGCCAGCTTAATTGTTTGTGTGCCAGTTCTCTTGCATTGTTTGGGTTGTTTGGATGCTCCCGGTTATTCTCCCTGCTTGGAGTGCTGAATTGTGGTTGTGAATGATGATTATGCCCCCTGGGTGACTCCCTGGCTGGAGTAGGCACTGGTGCCTGTATTATTTCTTGTTCCCCTGAATTCCTGTTAGGGACACTTGCAGAACCTTGGAACAGGCCTTCTTCAGCCTCTCCGTTTGGCCCTGGCTGCTGCCAACATTTTTCCCTTTGCCCACAGTGGTCCCCGTCCCCCCTGGAGAAAGCCCAGGAGTTGCAGAGGGTAAGTCCAGTTTCGTATGCAGTTGATCGATATGCCACTGAAGGACATGACCGTTGTACAAGGAAACCTCATAGGACAATGGACCAGTGACCTTGCATACTACAGCCGGAACCCACAGGTGACCGGGCCCATAGTTCCAGGTCCATACTGGGGCGCCCACTTGCAGACACCGCGATGCCCTGGGGTGGCTGACCCTAGGAGGCACTCTGTCCTGGTGCAACCTGTCAAGGTTGGTGATCAGTTTGCGCCCCCAGCGGAGTTCAGCCGGGCTCTTCCCAGTGGAAGTGGAAGGTGTGGTGCGGTAAGCAAGAAGAAAGTCTGCCAACCTGTGGTGCCAGTCCCCGTAGGTCAGTTTCTTTAAAGCATCCTTGGTGATGCAAACCATCCGCTCAGCCATACCGTTGGTGGAAGGGTGAAATGGTGCAGAAGTTGCATGACGAATCATGTTGGCCTGCAAGAAAGCCTGAAACTCGAAAGAAGTGAATTGAGGACCATTGTCAGAAACCAGAACATCTGGGAGGCCATGTGCAGCAAAAATCCCTCTCAGTACTTGAATGGTCTTGGCAGCAGTGGTGAAAGAGACAGGAACAACCTCAAGCCACTTTGAATGGCTATCAACAAGGACCAAGAAGAATTGTCCCTGAAAGGGCCCAGCGTAATCTACATGCACCCTCGACCAAGGTGACTGTGTCTCCTCCCATCTATGCACAGGAGCCTGAGGTATTTCAGGGCATGAGCACTGACACAAGTGGCATCCATGCACTTGGGCCTCTATTTCCCTGTCTAAACCTGGCCACCATAAATGGCTATGCATAAGCGCCTTCATCCTGACAATGCCAGGATGACCCTCATGAAAGGAAGCTAAGATTCTAGGTCTCATTGAGGTAGGGATAACAACTCTGCTGCCCCACAACAGACAACCCTGAAAAGTGGATAACTCATGCTTCTTGAGCCAGAAACTCTGGAACTCAGTACCTGGACAACTCTCAGGCCATCCAGACAAAACCCATGACAACACACGAGTGAGTGTGAGATCCATGGCTGATTCAGCAGCTATATCCCTGGCATTTAAGGGAGACTCAGGCAACGCCTGAATGGAAAGAATGTTGATGGCAGCGGCAGGGTCAGCCTCCACCATTTGTAAAGGTAATCTACTTAGGCCATCAGCGTGGCCCATTTCCTTGCCAGGTTTGTGAACCAATGAAAAATCATAGGCTGACAGAAAGATGGACCATCTCAGATAATATGGGGAGTTTTTTTGTTCGTAGTAAACAACCCCAACAGAGGCTTATGGTCAGTATAGACGGTGAAGTGTCTGCCATATAGAAAATCATGGAATTTTTTAATCCCAGCAACAATGGCCAAGGCTTCTCTGTCTATCTGAGCGTAGTTTCGCTCAGCAGAGGACAAAGTTCTGGAGTAATATGCAACAGGAACCTGAGTTCCATTAGTTCTTAAATGGCTAAGTACAGTTCCCACCCCATAAGGGGAAGCATCACAAACGATGCACACAGGAAGAGTTTCATTAAAATGTGCAAGCATATCATTTGATGTAAGTAAGGCATTGACCTCATTGAAGCTTTTTTCATGTGCTTGTGACCACTGCCACACTGCCTGCTTGTCTAGGAGTCTATGAAGTAGCTCTGCTACATTAGCTTTGTTAGGTATGAAAGCATTGTAAAAATTCAAGAGGCCCAGAAAAGCTTGTAACTCAGCTTTAGACTTAGGCCTAGGAGCTTGCAGTATAGCCTTTAATTTAGACTCAGCAGGGTGAATACCCCTGGCATCTATTCTGAATCCCAGGAAATCTGTAGAAGACACTCCAATTTTGCATTTGTCTTTTTTAAGCTTGAGACCTGTTTTTCTGAAATGCAGCAGAACAGCCCTCAATCTCTCAGCTAAATTCTGAGTGGCTTCTCCTGCAATAAGGACATCATCAAAATAGGGGCAAACCCCTGGTATACCTCTCAGGGTGTTTTCCATTACACTTTGGAAGATTCCAGGAGCTACATTTACTCCAAATTGTAGTCTTTTGACTTTGAATGCCCCCCTATGAGTTACAATAGTCTGTGCTTCAGCAGCAGCTTCATTAACAGGTAACTGTTGATAAGCCTGTGCTAAATCTAGCTTTGCAAAAACACGCCCCCCTTTGAGGGAGGCCAAGATATGACTGACTACAGGGACAGGATATGCATGCTGTTGCAATGCCTTATTTAGTGTGCATTTGTAGTCTGCACAGATGTGAATGTCCCCATTAGCCTTGAGAGGCGTAACTATGGGGGTTTCCCATGGACTTGAGTCAACAGGTTCTAAAACACCTTGCTGGATCAATTTGTCCAATTCAGCATCAATTTTCTCTTTTAAAACAAAGGGTACTCTCCTTGCTTTCACCCTAATGGGAGTGACAGTGGGGTCCAGTTTCAAAGAAACTGGGGGGCCTTTGTAAGCTCCCAGCTGGGGGCTGAAGACATCTGCAAACTCTTTGCAGACTTCTTGTAGACCTGGCGTTTGCAAATTGTGTAGCCCTGTAACTTGGATTCCCAAGGCCTCAAACCAATCGAGTCCAATGAGACTCGTTCATTCACCCCCAACTACCAATACATCTAATGGACCTTCAAAATCCTTGTATTGTACTTTAAGAGTGGCCTCCCCCTTAACACACACCTTGGAATTTTGGAAGTCTGTTAAGACTATATTGGATGGCCTAAGCTTGACCTGGAACCCACTGCTAGAACAAATCTTTCTGAAAGTGTGGATAGAAATGATTGAAAGGGCAGACCCAGTATCCAGTTCCATAACCAATGGAACTCCTTGCAACTTCACCTTAAGTGACAGTTTCTTTTTAAGTGGCCTGTGTGTGCCTGTCCTATAAATGCTTCTACGTGATGCACAGAAACCCACCCTGTTTTGACTGGGGACCCTGGTATCTTTCAGGCGCAATTCTTCTCAGGGTTGTACCTTCTGACGGCCCAGACACAGCTGCTATGTGGCCTTGCTTGCCACATGCTCTACAGATTGCAGAACGGAACCTGCAGTTGGTCCTCTTATGGCGACCTCCACACCTGAAGCACTTGGGTACAGCTGAAGACTTTTCTTTGCCTTCCTTCTGCTTCCTTTCTCTGGATGGGTAGAGATGATCCACCTCATCTTCAGGATCTTCCTCCGAGCTCTCCTGGACTCCCTCATGGTGCACGGAGACTGCCTCTGGGTTGGTCCTGATAGGCTTCATATTCTTGACTGCCCCACCTGCTGCCTCTTCTGCAGTGACCTCTCTCAAGGCATCTTGGAAGGAAATGTCTTCTTTTCAAAGAGTCTCTATTGCAAGTCTCTGTTCCTAAGCCCACATACAAATCGGTCTCTCAGCCTTTCTTCTAAATCTTTAAAGTCACAAGGCTTAGCTGCTCTTTTCAAGGCTGCAATGTATTCTTTGGCTGATTCACCAGCTCTTTGATCCCTCTGTTCAAACGTGTGTCTCCACGCAATAACAGACAACTTGGGCTGGAAATGTTCCTTCAATAACTTCTTTAAATCTGTGTGACAGATTCAAGAGGAGCAGGGGCTGCCAAATTTTCTGCAATTTCAAATACATCTTGACCACAGACACACAGCAAAGTAGCGGCCTTCAAGACACCATCTCTAACTTGATTCACTCTAAAGTAATTTTCTACTCTAGCAACATAAGACTCCCATCTTTCTGGGTGAGTAACGTCGAATTCAGACAGTCTCCCTATCTTCGCCATTCTTGCTTCTTACAGAAGGGGTCTGTCAGCCACCTTAACTCCAGCGACGCTGTACTGGCAGGCCAGGTGCTGAGTTTAACGCCGTCTTCCTCTCTCCAGGACTCTTGGGGTAAGCTTACAAATCTTCTTCTTTGTTCTTGTAAGCGATCCCACCTTCATCGCCAGTGTTGAGTCCTCGAGTCAACGGCGAATGAAGAGCACACATTCTGTAATTCCAACAGCCTTTATTCTCAGCAGTTCTCCCTCCGACACAACTCTGAAGTTTGCAGGCCTCTCTGTCTCCTTTAATAGAATCCCCGGGCAAAAAGGTAACAATCTGGCGCGCTTTCGCACCTCGCGCATGCGTGCAAAGCCAGCGCCACTCAGTCTGGTCCCGGGCAGCTTGCAGCAGCCCAGGACCATTGCAACATCCCGAGCCTGCCTTTGCAGGCTCAGGACACAACAATATCCTTAAGTGATAAGGATACAATTCAGCTAATGTTTAGCAGAACATAAAACAAAATGAAATAAAAGTGATTATGAAGAAACGGAATACAGCACATATCTATTCAGGCAAGCCTGTTTTGACGCTAATCTATAATGGGCATTTTACACTATATTGCTGTTTTTAGCTGTTTTTTATTTTCTAAACCATTTCATTCTCTTTCAAACTGAATTGTAGGAAGATCATGATGACAATGGTGGTAGTGCTGATATTATGACAGTGATAACAAGGATTCCCAGATTCAATTATTACTGGATAGAAACTAATAGATTGGCTTTGTATTATCCTGAAAAGCAAGGTTTTCTCTGAAACTGAAGTGGAAGCTATTCAATAAATAGACAATAATAACTATTTGCTATCTAAGCAAGCCTGAAATTATAGATAATTTGAATTCTGGGCAACTAACAGTTGAATAAAGTTATAGAAACTTTAGAAGAATGTCATTCAGATCTATAAGAACAGTATATAATTTGGCAAAATCAAAGCATTATAGCTAAACAATTAGAAAACAACTGACTGAGGATTGACAAGCAAACAAGCAAAAACCAGGAAGAATATGATTAGCACCAGAAAAGAAAATGTTTTTGGTCAATCTTTGTATGACATTAAATGGCAATCAAAACAATTCTATCATAGCTTATTAAAGTAACAATCTTACATATTCCATTGCTTCTATTATATTAATACAACCGGGACTTAAAATAAAGGAAGTCAAGGGCTTTTATCAAAAGAAGGTCATAATGAAAAGTTTGTCAAAGTCAAAAAAAAATTGGACAGATTTGAGTAAAAGCAGAATAAATTAAAGCTTAAATAAAAATGCTGCATTTAGAATTAAAATTTGCCTTACTGAGGTTAAGAAACTGACCAAGAAAAATATGAAACATCTTCAAATCCAGAATAAGGAAAAAAGCACTAAATATTGAAAAACATTGTGGAAAAATGATAAGAAAGTAATAAAAAAGCAGAATGAATCAACAGAACTGAAAAAGAATTTAATGAAAAGCAAACGGAAGATAGGGTGTAAATAACAGAAATAGTTCAAATGCAGATTGAAACAATCAAAAACTGGAATGCCCAAGAAAAGATGAACTACACTTTTGGCTCAAACACCACACAAGCACATTTCCAAGCTTGTTGAATGACTTTCTGCAAATAACAAAAAACAAAGAGTAGATAACAACTGAAAAAACATTTCTAGTACATAAATCAAGGGAAAAAGAAACTAATAATTACAGGCCTATAACTAACCTGATACTGCATTGAAGTTGTTTACTGGAATTATAGAAGTCCAATATAGGCTTCCTTGAAAGAAAATGCCATTTTCCCAGTGGAACAAAGGGGAATGTGCAAAAATTCACATGAGAAAAATGACTGCCTACTAATTGGTAAAATGATTCTTAAGAACTCCAGAAAGAAAAATGAATCTTTTAATTACCCAGATAGATCATTTTACGACATTTAATTCACTTGCTCTTAGTTGCATCTGAAAATAATAAGACATTTTGGAATAAGCAGAAAGATTGGAACATTTCAAGAAATGTTAACAACTTCATGAAAAATCAACCTTATGGTAAACAGAGAAGTAAAAATTAAACAAGATATATATCAAGGAGTCTTATTGTAACTGGCAATGATTTGATTCATAAATATCCTGAATAAAATCAATTGTGAATACCAAGTCACAAAACAAAGCTTAAAAATAAATGACTCACTTTATAGAGATAACATAAAACTGTACAGTAAATCAAAAGCTGAAATCAAGTCTCTATTGGATGCTATCTTCATATTTACTGACCATGGAAAAATGAAATTTGACCTGGACAGATGTATTATCTGACAATTAAAAGAGGAAAGGTTATAGGAAATGATGGGCTGTAGCTAATGAATCAAAACACCATTACATACCTAGCATTGAAGAAGGTTATACAATATTTAAGATTAATGGAAGCACCTGATGTATTACATGCCAAGGTTAAAGAGTCTACTAGTTCAAATTATATAAAATATTTTTTAAAATTTATATTACATAGCACACATATTATTAAAGCAATCAAAACTCAGACATTCCCTATACTGCAAGAATTATTGACTAGACCCAAGCTAAACTGGACAATCTAGATCAGTTCTAGATTTAGACTAAGGAAATTATGGACCATAATTCATGCACTTCACCCAAAAAATGACATTTATAGATTATATGTATCCAGAAATAGAGGTGGTAAAGGTGTACTATAAATAAATAAACAGTGGAAGGAAAAAAATGTAATATAAAGGATTAATTCAAAACAAACAAAGATGCTGTACTTACAGAAGCTTGAAAGGTATCTGAACACCACAAAACCAAAAAGGAATGCAAGAGGGAAATAATTTAAAGTCAGATTAACACCTGGAAATGAAAATAACTCTGTATGCATGATTTTGAAGGAAAAAACTTAAAAAGTTTTCGGGTTCAAAACTGAAACATTTAATGAAAATAAAGAAAGAATCATATAAATAAATTCTGCAAAGTAATACAATCAAAGCCAAATTTGAACATTTTTCTAATATTCTTCTTCTTGTTGTGGCATATCCGTTATCAGACGTTGGCAATCATGTTGGCGATCCTGTTTTTATCAGCAGCCGCACGAAAAAGTGCTGCTGAGTTTTTTCCAAACCAGTCCCTTAGATTTTGAAGCCACAATGTTCTTCTTCTGCCTGGACCTCGTTTGCCTTCAATCTTTCCCTGGAGGATTAAATGGAGTATGCCCTATTTTTCTGGGTGTCGCATCACATGTCCGAAATATTTTAATTTTCATTTTTTAATTGTTTTGATGATTTCCCTTGGCTTTCCCAGGCGGCTTATCACCTCCTCATTTCTGATCTTGTCAACTCAGCTTATACGTAACAGCTGCCTGTAAATCCACATTTCAAATGCTTCTAGTCTCTTCAGGTGGCCTTCTGTCAGAGACCAACTCTCTACTCATAGAGCAGGATAGAAAAAATATAGCATCTGACAAGCCTGGTTTTCAGTCTTAGGCTTATGTTGTGACTGCAGAAGACCTTTTTCATTTTGAAGAATGCTGTTTGAGCTTTTTCTATCCTTGTCTTTACTTCAATGGTCATGTCCCAGCTTTCATGTAAATTGGAACTGAGGTGTGTGATCCTTTCAACTTTTTTCTAGTGGTATTCCTTCTGAATTTTTCTAATATGGCCAAATGGAAATTAGAAAAAACTAAGGATAAAACTATAGATCATCTCATTAGTGGCTCTAGCAAAATCGGCATGAACAAATTCCTGATAGGATTGAAATATGTGCCCACTGGAACTCATGTAAATAAAAAGATTTATTATTTGCAAATGCCACTGGAACCCAAAAGAATTATACAAAATGAAGAGATAAAAAATTCTGTATTTTAAAATTCAAACACTGAAGCACTTAGGTCCCAAAACACTTGATAATGCTGTTATAGAAAGAACAAACAAAGGTTCGTTGATGTGGCAATACCTAGAGGTAATCAAACTGATAAAAAACTGAAAAAAATAACAAAAAAATACTATAATTTACAAACTGAGTTTGAAAGATTGTGGCGGAATATATTGCCATACTAATTGTAATTGGATTTTTTGGCTGTAATAACAAAAGGATTCATCAAACATTTGCAGAGTTTAAATGGACTTGGCATCACTAATTTGCAAAACAGCATGCATTTTACAGCAAATTCTCCATGACTGTTAGACCTTTAACTAGGACTCATTTGATTCAACACTCCAGTAAATTAAATGTGATATTCAGTGGGGCAAATAGTGATGTATAACCATATCAGGCAACTTCATATAATATATTCCAGAGCATCATAAAACCCAATAATGCAATATTTTAATTAGATCATGTTAAAAACACTTCTTTTTGCCTACATTCTATGCCTTCAGCTAAACCTCCAGCTTTTTGGCAATCAGAAATGATTACCAGTTACAATGTATAGCAAGAAAACTGAACACCGAGAACTCATCCATGGATATACAGTGGAGGCTGTGTACTGAGCAATACCAAAATTCTTGTTTGACATGTCACAGATGATGCATTTTGGTTTGAGGCAAAAAGGGAACTGGCTATCTCTAATCCATTTTGGAAATGGATTGTCACAATAGCCTCACCTTCTGCTATACCTTCTGCAGCTGACTCCTCTGCCAGTTGCTGCCAGTCTTCAATCTGTTTTCTGCTAATGGAAGTGACTATCAAACTGTCTGCGAGATATTTCATTTTTGTTTTTTTGTTATCAGTCTAAATACCTGGGTATTATATCATGTTATAAAAAATGTCTAGTGGCTTAGCTAGTTCTTCTCTTATTTATATCCAACTTAAGTCCAATCTATTTATATTTGTGAACAAAAAATATACCAAACATGTTACTTGCAATTAGCTCTGATTTTTTTTCATTTTCAATGCAAAAGTATCAACCAAGAACTAAGGAGAAATTTCCTGACAGTTAGAATAATTAATCAGTGGAACAACCTGCCTCCAGAAGCTGTAAATGCTCCAACACTGGAAGTTTTTAAGAAGAGACTGGACAGCTATTTGTCTGAAATGGGATAGGGTTTCCTGCCTGAGTAGGGGGTTGGACTAGAAGACCTCCAAGGTCCCTTCCAACTATATTGTTATTGTTTGTTACTGTTATTGTTAAATGGATTTTAAATTTTAAAAAGGCAATATATAAGAGATAAAGGAAAGAGAAAAAGGGGATGACCAGTAGCAAGATAGAATTGACTGAGTTATACTGGTATGAAAATATAATTGGGAAACTTAAAGGAACAAATTAGGGATAAATCGTCATGGAGAAAATCTATGAGATTGTCAGGAATGAAAAATGACTTAATGATACATGTTTCATCAAACCAATAATGTGCTGAATCGAAACAGCACAAGTTGTGGCCATAGGTCCATATGTAGCTCCTGAAGACTTGGGAGCCTCAGAAATCTACAAACTATGGAATTTTAATAGTTTATCTGACAGAGAGTGATTTTTTTTAAAAAAAAATATGTAAATAAAATTTAGTTAATGATATTAAATTTGAAATAATTTAATAATAATAATAATAATAATTTAAAATAAAATTAATGTTTTTCTGATCATCATTGACATTTTAGAAAATTCTCCCTTAATTAATCAAACAAGTATTGTCTGCAGCCCCAAAAATGTTTGTTTATGTCAGTGAGCAAGGGCAAAGATGGAAAAATCCCTTCTGTGTCCAGAAGCTACTTTGTGTATTAATTTGTTTATCTATTGCTACAGCTTATAAGTCACTCCAGACACTCAGAGAGGGTTAATGAATTATTATATAATGATAAAAACAGAAATCAATTTAATTAATTAGATGACTTCAACAGATATAAACAGGAAATGTGATACTGACGACAGCAAGAGATGGGCGATGATTTTTTTTCGGTCTTTTTGTTTAAGTTGTTTTAAAGCAAAATAAATGTATTAAGTCTATCTGCCATTCCTTTTCCTCCTAAAAACTGCCCCAATTCATCATCAGATTTCTTTATCATCAGATTTCAGCAGCACAAGGGTGAGTTACTTATTAATCCCAATCCTACTACATGACTTTCCTGCAAGGAAAAAATTGTGCAGAAAAAAATATAACTTAGTACAGTGCACAGAACATTTTTTGGAAAGAGCTAAGAGTTGTGGACTAAACATCAGAAAATTAACTGTTAACAAAAGTCTCAGAGAGAAGAAAAAGAAAAGAAAAGAAAAGGATTTGGACTGTTTTTCAGAATGCATTAGAGGATTCTTTCAGTCAGTTAAAATCTATTTAGTGGCTTAGATAAAGATAAGCTAGGATGAAAGAATCAACAAACAGTATACAAAATGCCCAATAATTAATTGAGAAAATACATTAATGCTTATTTTTCTTTATATGAATTAATGAGAAGCTTTCACTATGAAGAAATAAATTGCAAAATTTAATATTTTCTTTTCTTCAACTCATTCCTAGAAGGGGAAGAGAGGACTTACTCATGGAAAAAAAAACAGTGATTCTTTTTTTTTTTTTTTAATCCGTATCAGCCAGCAAATGTAGCTGAAATTACCTCCAGGCTTTCTCTGTGCCTGTGATTCCACTAAATGTCTATGGAGATTCTCAACCATCCAGGTCATGGTTGTCCCAAAGGTTCTTTTCCAAAAGGACTTTTTTGATTTTTTTTTAAAAAAACATTTTGCTTCTCATCTAAGACGTTTATTCAGTTCAAGCTTCAAAGAAAAAAACCAAGAAAGTCCAGTTGTCTTTTGGAAAAGCACCTTTGGAACTAGGATGCCACTAATGGGTCAAAAAAGGCAAGAAGGAAATTTACTTTCTCCACCTATTCATTTGCTAAGTAAGCAAAGGAAGAACCATGTGGGTGTTAGAGAACAGCTGGAAAGAAGGGATTTTAGGAACAGGACTGTCAGACTGGCCCCCACTTACTCCCTAGGAAAGAATGGCCCTTGACTCCATGGGTAATAGAGAAAAGATACTTTTACTAGAGATGTTGAGTGCAGTGTGAGCGAGGCAAGCTCTAAAGAAAAATCATGCAAAAATCATATATTGAAAGTGATTCCCATTGTCCAAAACTCCCCCCATTGAGGGAGCAGTCCAATCAGATCTTGCTCCAATGTTTTGGGAGTGTGATGCTCCTGGCACCACAGCAAATTACTTTTCCAGGGCCGGTGTCCTTGAAGGCAAGAAGATGGCTCAGTTTAGCACCTCTGGTTCCTGTCAGTGTCCACACTCCCCAATTTCCCACAAGATTTTTTCATACCTCCAGCATTCTTCCCCTCCCAAATGCCCCCTCCCCCCCATTATGACAGTTGCTAGCAAGCTTCAAAGAAAGACAAGATAGGCAGCTAACAAGGACAGACTAATGCAGTGTTTCTCAACCTTGACAATTTTAAGGCATGTGGACTTCAACTCCCAGAATTCCACAGCCAGCATTGCTGGCTGTGGAATTCTGGAAGTTGAAGTCCACATACCTTAAAATTGTCAAGTTTGAGAAACACTGGACTAACGATACATACTTTAAATCAGTTCACAGGAAGCAACACCGGAAGCATCATTCTATTTGGAGACCAAATATTTGAGGCCTGTATCTTTTCCATGCCTTTTAGAATTGTGAATACCTAGATCCTAATTTCAATGTGCTATGAACCATTAAATCCCATACAAGTGATCTTATTGTTTCCATTCATTTGTAAATGTGGCCTATTATGGGTTTCTTATCAGTAAGTCAAACTAAAATCTGATTTGACACTTCATGGAAAAAAAATTCCTCACAAACCTCATAAAACTGGTTTGTTCACAACAAACCTTTAAGGTTCATTATGTCACACATGTACCCCAGCCAAAGAAATGTATAAGTTTATCATTCTCAGCTGTTGAGTTGACTTTTCTGCTTTGGTGTAATTTGAACCCTTTACTCAGCCACATCCACCTGTTTTTCTTCATCCAAACCATTCATATTTCCAGATGTTGATTTATTTCTGTGGATTGATTGGGCTCCAAATACACAACCAGTAAGTGATTCTCAATTAGCTATGGGATTACTGGAATCAGCTTCTTACACATATCTGTTGTCAGGCAGATATAGTCCAGATGGCTTACTGGAAGCAGGTTTTTTTATGTATAAGTAGAAGAACCATGTGAACTATGCACATCAAATCCCTGTGTAATGCAGAGGTTGCCTGCTGCCTTCTTATGTGTCACACTTCAGTGGTCATGCTACCATTGGCAGAAGTTCATAGAGATGGACTCTGATACATACAATACACATGAGTTTCACCAATAATAAGAGCGGCAGCACAAGACCAATATATATCTTATTGTGGTTGAAAATTGCTTTAGCCCTGAAGCTTGGGAAAAACAGTGAGCACTGTACTTGTGCAATAGAGGCATTGTTGTAGGTAAAGTAATGGTAGTTGGAAGTATGAAATCAGTGGCACTAACTCTGCAGCACCTCATGACCTCTGACCACATGGGACAGTAAGATGTAAACAGAAAGTTAAGGATTGTCTCTTTGTCATTTTGCCGGCTTATAGTCTAAGAGATTATAAATCTTAGATACCTTCCTTGTTCCCAGGCACACATGTTTTTAAAAAATGTGCTCTCCAAGTCCCTTCCTGGCAGAATGTAGCTAGCTAAGCTTTGGCTAGATCTATACATTTTCTTGAATATATTTCTTTTCACAAATGAAAGCAAATATATGTGTGTCCCAGGATAATGTTGCAGAATCCAATCTGGCTCAGTCACTGGGATCAGAGTTTTGTCTTCCAAGCTTTCATATTCTTGTTGGAGCCCCTCATCAGAGAACTTCTCTCTACCTGATTGTAGCCCAAAGCACACATGCCGGTAGAGAGAAGTTCCCTGAGGATGGAGTGCAGCACAAGTCTGAAAGCTCGGAAGACTAAAATTCTGGTCCCGATGACCAACCCAGATTGGATCCTGCAATATTTCCTTTCTGTTATAGTTAAAAATCCTGCCTCACAAATCATTGTTCAGATCAGATTCCTATTCTCAGGAATGCTCACATGCCCACCCACAGAATGATTCCACCTCCAATAATTGGTCCCACTGAATACATTGAGAAATCAGTGGTTCCTGCAGGCACATACAATGGCAGTCACCGGAACCTCAGGGACTTCTTAAAGTACAACCAGTTTATCATGACATAAGGAAATCTCTTTAAAAGAGCACCAGATCCTACTTTTGTAAAACAAACTATCAAGAAATGGAGCAGCATATATCAACTTTTAACAACTACATAGTTTTCCTCCATGATGATCTGTTCCTAACCTAGTCTTTCAAGGCTTGCAATGATGTGCCCATTGTCGCTGTAGCTCAGTCCATTTATTTAGTTGTTATTTATCCTTTTCTTCCCTTTCTTTTCACCTTTCCAAGCGTTAGAACCTTCTCTGGAGAATTAGGGGTTTGCATAATAGATGCAAATATATTCTGGATTTCACCTCAAATTTCAGGTGTTGGCTACAATCTACTCATTTGTTCTAGGTTTAAATTTATTCTTGGAATAGAAGAGAGTAGCATCTATTTTTTAGTGAGTTCCTCTGAACTTGAAGAACCTCCTATTCATTGGAAATCAATTCTTCCTTTTAGCAAATAAAACAATACTCAGTGGGTTGTAAACATGGGGCAAGGAGAGGTTTTTTCAAAAAGTTTATTTATATCCTAAGGATATTTCTTGATAAAACATTTTGACAGTTTCCAGGGGGTTTTCTGGTCATGTGATTCTGAAGAATTGGGCACTGAGTAAGTGAACAGAATACAAATTATCCCCCATTAAGGCTTGGGAGCGATCATCACAAAGAAAATTATGGTACATTATGTTTATTTCTAGCTAACAAAAACAATCCATGAATAATAAGGCAACAAAATTCATTTCATTGAACAGAGAAAGGAAAAAATAACCCCACAAACCACAAATTCCCTCACTAGTCATATGTTTTTTGACTACCATGAGATTAACACTCCTGGACAGAGACAATGGGGGAACCATATATGTAAGCTATTGACTATAATTCTGAACCAAATTATGATACTCTGTTTCCCAGTCTAAACTCCCAGGCTGGTTTCTTGTCTTCAGCAGGAATTATCCAGGAATATTCTTATTCCTATTGATTTCTTGGAGTAAGATATGGAAAGAGACAAACAGTTTTTAATGACTGATGTTGATTTGGCTTGCCATTCTCATTTCCACGGTTTAGGTTTTTCTTTCTTTTTTTAGCTTTCAGCCCCATTTTTTTCATTGATTTAAAAAGGGTAACAAAATTATAATTGCACAAAAGAATTAGAATGTTTTTTGAACTCCTCCCAACCCAATAGATCAATACAGATATAGATGTAGATATAGATGTAGAAATATAGATATAAACAGATATTCCTGCTGAAATGTGGCAGTGTAAGATCCCTAGTTTTAAAACAGCAGAGGGATCCAAATAGGCTAGCTGCTGGTCAAGAAAATATTCATGTGTTCTCTTTCCACCAACTGATTATCTGTTTTAGAAACAGAAACAAAGCAAAGACTTTTAGCTGCTATTTCAGGAGCAGGAGCTGGCAGACAAAGAGAAATGGTTGGAGCCCCCTGGATGGCTCTTGATAGTATCTCAATAAATTATTATTCATCTAACTTATTCAAGAAATTGAAAGTATTGCATCCTTGATGGATCTCAACTAGGTGAGTATTTAACGAAATAGTTACCGGCAGTGCTTTTTTTGTAAAAAAAAAAAAAAAAAGTGCTGGAACTCACACACGTCATACAACCTACCTTGCCTACCCTACAAGGCTCCATCCAAAAAAGGTGCCGGAACTCTGTTGTGGGTATTCTATGAGAAAAAAAAGCCCTGGTTACCAGTAAGTTCAGTTGCACCTGTCTCCCATGTTGAAACAAGAACTGTTCCCAACTTTTCTATTTTTAATCAGAAAAGAGGTTTTCTGAAAAAGATAATTGGGTTTGTTTATGCTTCTCACCTTCTCTGAATAGTTTACTCCTTTGCGCATTTTTCTCTGCCAAGATATTGTTGGCAATTTATCTATTTGCTAAAGCTAGGATGGGAACTTACAATCCTCAACTAATGGTGAGAATTGCTGTGCTCCATTTAGCCACAACTGGAGGGTCAAAGGTTACCCCGCACTTATGTAAAAACTTGCAATGGCTGATGAATACTAATTGCCCAGATAGCTGAACTGATATTTGTTATCTAGATATAAAATAGTATATTGGCAAGATATTATTTTCATCTTACTTATTACAGTCACGCCTAATTATACATGCTCATCTGAATTTATATCCTTCAAGGCAGGATATAAGTTGAGTAGAGGCAGAAGCCAGAAAAATTATTTGAGGTCTACTCAAATACAGTCTTCTCATATAAATTTTTATCCTGCTTTCTCTGTTTTGTCCAATTAAACAGTAGCAGGTAAACAACTGTGATCAGAATCCCAAATTTTAAGAAAGGAAAACAGAATTCTGTGCAATTTTGTAAAATTGGAGAAAGGTGCATTGTATCATTTTAATACAAGCTTCACACCTTTTGTATCTAAATACCATGACACATATACAAAAAGAGCGCAGCTTGCATATTGACAGTATGATACTACACTCATAATTTACCCATCCTACTTCACTGCCTTCCTGCCAACAGCTCTGGTGGGAATCCTCTTGGTATAATTATACTGCTACTGCAACTGCTGCTAACCACATTGAGACAAAGAGGCAAAATATTTCACACAAACTGGATGCTTTACATTGCCTCATAGGCTCTTAGCATCCTTGGACTATTGCAAGTGATGGCTATGAAAAAGAAGGAGCATGAAGCAGAACCACTTCTCTGTTAGAAGGGGGGGGACATTCTTTTCCATAGAAATTCAATGCTTGCTCGGTTCAAGCCTTTATTACAGCAAAATAACCCCTTTAAAATCTCTATAGTTAGAAATCTTAGCATGAAAAGTATTGACCTATGGCAGGGGTAGGGAACCTTGGATCTTTTATGACTTGTGGACTTCAATACCCAGAATTCCTGAACCAGCCATGCTATGGGATCATTTAAAACAGACATGTCAAACACAAGGCCCCGGGGGCTGGATGCGGCCCGCGAAGTGGTTTCATGTGGCCCACGAAGCCATCCTGGAAACTGAGGGAACGGCCCCCTCTGCCTTGGCCCTGGTCCAAGGCAGCCGGGAGCCAATGTACAATTTTGTGGTGGCCATCTATGCTAAAACGCATTCAGTCTTAGCTCCATAACCCCCCCCCCCGCATGGCCTGAGAGGAACAGTGAGGCTCCTCCAGTGGACCATGCCTTGGCACTTGCCCTGGTCCCACCTCCCTTCTGCCAGAGACCCTCAGATCTATCCCACTCCTGCCCAGGCCCCCACAGGCACCCTTGACACAAATGATGTAGAGCTGGCCACACCCACCCAGTAGGCCACACCTACCCTGGCCACACCCATTTGGCCCCTTGAGGGCAATCACAATGCTGATGCGGCCCTCAATGAAATTGAGTTTGACACCCCTGATTTAAAATATTTAATCAAAGTATGGATGCAACCACTTTGATATACAGACCAAGGCAATTTCCTTCCCTAAAATATGGTCCTAGAAAAAGACAGAATGTAATTGTTATACCAAATGTCTGTAATCAGGACAACCTTTGCATAGATTCATCTTGGTTGCCAGTTGGACCCTGTCTTTGATCAGGAGAATCTTCAGTTACTCATGCCTGGTCACTTCACAACTGAATTATTGCAATGTGCTCTATATGAAGCTTCTCTTAAAAGACACCTGGAAGCTACAGCTGCTTTAGGATGCAGGGACATGAGCAGTAACAGCCACTTCTTGGTGTATCCATGTGTCACCACTGCTACATGAGATACATTGGCTTCCAAGTGCAATTCAAGAAGCTGGTTGTTACCTATAATGCCCTGCAGAACATAAGGTCTGGATATCTGAGACTCCTTGCCTCCAATCATTTCTGCCTGTACAGTATTTTCCAGCAGAGAGATGTGCTCCGGATCCCCTATATTAAATATAGCCATCTTGGGAGACCTAGGAAGCAGGCCTTCTCTGATGTGGCCCCTACCCTCTAGATCAGCATCCCTCCAGAGATAGGAAGGGCACTCTCTCTCATAGGGTTCCAGAAAGCTTTGAAAACCTGGCTTTGGTCCCAGGCCTGGTGATTATGTTTATTGTTTGACTAAGGCATTTTTATTTTATTGATTTTGTTGTTTATTAGAGGGGTCCCCAACCCCCAGGCCGTGGACCAGTACCAGGCCGTGGCATGCCAGCAACCGGTCTGCACAAACAAGCAAAGTCCCATCCATGGGATGCAGGCAGCACTCTCTTTCTTCATGGAACTGGTCCCTGGTGCCCAAAAGGTTGGGGACCCTTGGTTTATTAGATAATCTGAGCTGAACACCTGATTTAATGTTTTTAGCTGTTTTTATATGGGTGTTTTTCCTAATTTTATATGCTGTCCTCACTTCATTGGAGTTGGATCGCTAATAAATTTAAATAAAAAAATTTCTTCTTGTTCCAAAAATAGACTTTTGCTTTGTTAAGCCCAGACAATATATTAACACTAAGAATCTTTCTGCTACCTTGAGCAAACTGACTTCTAAGCTTCAGACATCACAAAATTGAACAATTAAATGGAATTTCGGGCTAAAGGCTCTTGACACAGAACATAAGGATAAAAGGAAGCAACACCTGTGTTCTGTCTTAATTTATTGACAACTGGAGAATGCAATTCAGAAAGAGGTATAGCAGAAACAGTCTTGCACAGAGAGAATGTAAACTCTGAGTTATAGCTAGAATGGTTGAAGAAAAAAGGCATTTCAAGATGACCTTTAGAAAAGTATTTTAGAAACCACAAACAGCACCTACAAGTTCTTAGGTTAAGTTACCATGTTACAGGTCAGAGATTCCTAGAATGCAGCAGTCCTTGATCACTTCCTTAGAGATTTGCCTTCTAACCCCAGTTGCTTCATTTTTGGCCAATAGACAGCTCTCTTTGTCCTGGTTCATTTATTACACTAAGTCTTAATACTGATACTGAGTTGGGTTTGGCTTGATGTATTTTACGAACTAAGCCTTTGTGGCTTGGAAACCACATTAATAATAATAATAATAATAATAATGAGGATGATTATGATGATGATGATGATGGTGAAGATGATGTGGCTATCAAACATCAAAAACATCTGCCAGACTATCCCACCTCCTTTACATGGATGATCTGAAGCTGTATGGAAAAATATCATCTGAAATAGAATTGCTGTTCAACACTGTCCGTATATATAGCCAAGATATTGTAATGGAGTTTGGCTTGGACAAATGTGCCACACTTACTATCAAACAAGGAAAAATAGTGAAAACTGAAGGAATCAAAATGCCCCACGAAAATAACATTAAGAGTCTGGATGAGGAAGAGTACTACAAATACTTGGGTATCCTTCAAGCTGACAACATCAAGCACTCTGAAGTCAAGAAAAAGATTAGAGGTGAATACATCAAGAGAGTGAAGAAGATCTTAAAATCCAAACTCAATGGAGGAAATACCATAAAGGCAATCAACACCTGGGCAATCCCAGTCATTAGGTACACAGCTGGAATAGTGGACTGGACTCAAGCAGAACTAAAAGCAATGATAGGAAGACCAGAAAAATAATGACAATGAATCATGCCCTTCATCCACGCAGTGACATTGACAGACTTTATCTACCCAGGCAAATAGGTGGCATGGAATGCTGCAAGTATACCAGATGGTTGAAGAATTAAAAATGGCTTTGGAAGAATATCTGAAGAACAATGATGAAGATGCATTGAAATTAGTATATTAGGAAGGCTTACTGACTACTGGAGAGACCAAACTGGCCTATAAGAAAGACCAAATGAAGAACAGAATAGAGGCATGGGAAGACAACACACTACATGGCCAATACGTTAAAAAAATAGCTGGGAAAGCAGATAATAACAAGACCTGGCAATGGCTAAGAGCAGGAAAATTAAAGAAAGAGACCGAGGGACTAATTCTGGCTGCACAAGACCAAGCCTTAAGGACAAATGCATATAAAGTCAAAATTGAGAAGACAGCAACACACAGTAAGTGCCGCCTATGCAAAGAAGCTGAAGAAACAGTGGACCACTTGGTAAGCTGTTGCAAGAAGATTGCACAAACTGATTACAAGCAGCGGCATGACAAAGTAGCAACAATGGTGCCTTGGAAGATCTGCAAAAAATATCATTTGCCTGTAAGCAAAAACTGGTGGGATCATAAAATAGAGAAAATCATAGAAAATGATAAAATTAAACTGCTCTGGGACTTCAGAATTCAAACAGACAAGCACCTGCAACATAGCACCCCAGACTTAACAATTGTCGATAAGAAAGACAAAAAAGTCTGGATAGTGGACGTGGCAGTGCCTGGAGATAGCAGAATAGAAGAGAAAGAACTGGAGAAGAGAACAAAATACAAAGACCTACAAATAGAAATAGAAAGACTGTGGCAAAAGCAAGCAAGGGTAGTACCAATAGTCATAGGCTCCTTGGGTGCAATCCCAAAACAACTGGAGCACCACTTGAACACAATTGGCATTGACAAATTCGCTATTAGTCAATTGCAAAAGGCGGTCTTATTAGGAACTGCTTCCATCCTGCGACGATATCTGTAATACCATCGAACATCCACATCTGCCTAACCCAGGTCCTGGGTAAGGACTCAATAGGTAGACAAAATGTCAAATCTAGTCTGAACATGGCTGACTGTGCAAATAATAATAATAATAATAATAATAATAATAATAATAATAATAATAATAATAATAATAATAATAATAATAATAGGTTGGAAGGAACCTTGGAAGTCATCTAGTCCAACCCCCTGCTCAGGCAGGAAACCCTATACCATTACAGACAAATGGCTCTCCAGTCTCTTCTTAAAAACTTCCAGTGTTGGAACATTCACTGCTTCTGGAGGTAGGTTCTAACTGGTTAATTGTTCTAACTGTCAGAAATGCACTATATAAACCCAGCCAATTGTATTTATTCAAGTAAGCAGACAACTAGTTATGGCTTATTATTGAGCAAACCAGAACCATTTATCATTTGTGAACAGTGTCTCCAAATTCCAAACTGGCAGTTCTTGATCCTTATTCAAACATTCTGAAAATCAGAGCATCTGTTGTTGTATCTGTGCTGACTTCTTTCACTAGCAAGAACCCATAATAACTCATGTGGAAGCCACTATGTGTAACTGCTTTTATTTTTCCCCCAAATCAAAATTATTCAAGAATAACTGTACAAGTGAAATGGGGTGAAGAAAAGGAAAGAAATTAGGGGCTTTAAGCCAGGGGTGTCCAACCTTGGCAATTTTAAAACCTGTGGTGTGGGATTAATTGCACAAATATGCCCATAGACATGCTCCCACAAAGTCCTTGAGATAACAAACGGACTGCTCTAGACACGGACTACATTCATCAGCCGTTTGGACAGGGTCTGATAAGAACAAGGGAAGCAGGATGCATGAATCATTATCCACCTGCATAGCCTTGCATCTGGACAGTGTCTGTTATGTGATACATTGTAACCACCCCTATATACGTCTTTTGATTACGCTGTGTGATGTAAAAACTATAGTAACAATAAAATAGGGTGTTGGGGTCAGCTCTGGGCTCCCATCCCGAGATACCTGCGTGCGTGTCTCATTCTCCATGGGAGACCACCACATCTGGTGACCCCGACGTGATCCACTGAGGGATACGTCCCTGCCGACCCTTTACTTATCGCCTGGAATAGGTTTGGTGCACCCGACGAAGTTGCTGGCAACTGACTCCTCTTCGTAAGTATGGGGGGTGGAATGTCTCATGCTCAAAAGCAGCATGTGGTAGAGCTGAGGCTACTTGGCAGGAAAAAATATCTTACTGATCAGGAACAGAAATTAACCCGTCACCTTTCTAAATCTGAGGCTGTTAAATTGCTTGCTTACTTATGGGCTAACTGCTCATCCTATCCGGAGTCTGGATCTTTAAAAGTAGATACATGGAGGAAAATCGGCGCCGTCCTCCATCAGTCTCCGAGAGCCCCCCCAGAGATTTTGTGCCTTTGGAAAATTGCCTATACCCTGATTCAAACCCATGCTGACTCGCCTCATCAGCCTTTATTAGGCCCTCCACCGTACAAAAGTCCGTCTGTTATGTTGGCCACTTCCTTGCCACCTGGAGCCGGTTTTAACCCTCCTTCTACCCCTGCAAATTCTATGGATCCTGATAAACAACAAACAGCCTCTCCTGTTCCTGCCACGTTGCCGCCTGTCTCCCGGCCCGGAATCATCCGTGGTGCTTTTCAAAAGGCTTTGAACAATGGTGATTTGAGTGTTTCTGAACTATCCGAGACAGAGTTGTTCCCTGTTACTTATCAACAGACCGCAGCAGGCATAGTGGTTGATTGGGAAGCACTTCCCCTGGCTATGATCCGAGAATTAAAAAAGGCTACAAAAGATTATGGCATAACCAGTCCCTATACTAGAGGACTGATACACTCAGTTGCTAGTGCATAATGAATGTTGCCTCAAGATTGGAAAGATCTGTTCCGCATGCTTCTTAACGGAACGCAATACGTAGTTTTTGAATCTGAATATAAGAAAGAGGCACAAAACAGAGCTAATCACCCAGGTTCACAATGGACAGCAGAACAACTCTTCGGAGAAGGCAATTTTGCTACCCTTAATGCTCAGGCTCAAACTTTTACCCCCTTTGCATTTCCGATCATTAATACTTGTGTTCTTTCTGCCATGGCTCGTGTTGATGAATCTGGCACCCCGATTCAATCTTTTTCTGCCATTCGCCAAACTGCGACTGAATCCTATGCAGACTTTGTGAATCGCCTACAAGTTGCCATTGAGCGTCAAATTTCAAACAGAGATGCAGCAAATGAAATCCTCATAAAATTGGCTTATGAACATGCAAATGCAGACTGCCAATCCATTCTTAAACCACTTGTTTCCAGTCCCACGGCCACCCTAGCAGACTTTCTTAAAGCCTGCCGCATTGTGGGAACCAATGCTTTTCAAATGGACACTCTTGCAGCTGCAATCCAAAAGGGGAATCAACCCCAAGGCACTTGCTTCAATTGTGGAAAACCTGGTCATTTTAAAAAGCAATGCAGAGCCCCAGGAGGCGGCGCGGCTCGACCCGCTGCCATCCCCGGAGCCAAGCCCAAAACTGTGTGCCCAAAATGTAAAAGGGGTTTTCATTGGGCCAATCAGTGCCATTCCTCTCAATCCAATCGGGGAAACTAACAGAGGGGTCTGCAGCTAACCCCTCTCCAAAGGCTGCATCCTTTTCAGACTTTATTCCTTCTTCTGCTTCGCAATATTTTTCTGGCATTGATTTAAAATTGGCTTCTGATCTTTCTGTTACTTTTCCTAACCTACTCATGGTTGCTGAAACCCTTTATTCTGGACCCTTGCCTCCGGAAACGGAGGGAATAATCCTTCCCACACCTGTTGCTCGGGAACAAGGAGTGTTTGTGCTTCCAGGTATGATATATCCCATGTATAGAGACACCCTAAAAGTCCAATTTTATACCAATCTCCCTGTCACAATGAACCGGGGGGATACGGTGGCATGCTTGGTTTTATTACCACATGCAGCACCATCCATTCCAGAGGCTGCATGTGCACCTCACTCTGGGAATTCTTCCTCTGATTTATTGGCACTAACAAAGCAAATTACTCCCCAAAAACTGGTGATGCCTTTTTTAATCAATGGCATTCTCTTCTCTGGTCTTGTAGACTCTGGTGCGGATGTCTCAGTCATAAGAACAGTTAAATGGCCCTCTAACTGGCCCCTCAAATCCTCACCGGCAGTCAGGGTAGTGGGAGGACTTCAACAAGCAAGCTCCAGTAAAAATTGGCTTACTGCACAACGAATCACAAAAGGCATTTCTGCTTAAAACTCAAGATTTGATGGAAATGGTGATTAATGACTTGGCTGTTATTTTGAATATTGATAAAGAAGAGTTACGTGGGGATGTGGAAAGAATTTATAGAGTTAATTCTTGGATTGCAAAACAGAGGAATTTGCCTAGAGATGTGGTGATATATTTTGCTAAGAAGTCTTTGCGAAATCAGATTCTACAAACTTTTTATAATAAAAGATTTCAGATTGCTGCCCAAGATATTATTATTTTAAAGGAAATTCCACCTAAAATTTTAAGAAGCAGAAAAGATTTTGCTTTTTTAGTAAATGAACTTAAAGCAAGACAAATGCCATTTAGATGGGAGATTCCGATGGGCATTGTTTTGAGCCATGCGGGGACACGTTATAGACTTAATACAGTTGCTAAAGCTAAGGAATTTTATAAAACGGTCCTGGGAGCAGGCTCTCCTTTGCCCATGATGCATAAAGTCTTGAGTGACAAAGAGATGGAACAGAAATCTGAAGGTACAGGGATGATGACTGCTGGACAGGTGGTATGGATGTCTCAACCAGAGGTTAAAGAACAGAGAATGACCCGTGCAGCACATAAACGTAAAGAAAAAGAACAACAGAAAAAAGAAAAAGAAAAAGAAATTGAAGAATCTACTCAGCAAATTGCTTCAGTGCCGGTGGGAGGAGCAAGACCCAAAAGCTCTGCTACATATTCATCAGCAGCAGAATTTGAGCGGATCTTCTCCAGGCTGAAGGCCAAGGGAGATGGCAAAGCTCCTGTCCTGGAATGTTAATGGATTAAACATTCCTCAAAAGAGAAAAAAAATTTACCACTATTTGAAACAACATAACAATGATATTATTTGCTTGCAAGAAACTCATATTACAGCTAAAGATCAAAAATATTTAAATAATCCTCGCTTGGGATCTCATTTTGTATCTCCCGCCCCTGGGAAGAAAGGGGGTGTGGTAATCTATGTTAAACAGAATCTATCCGCTACCTTGTTAGAATCAGATCCTTACGGAAGATATGTTATGCTTGAACTTGGTTTATATGGCAAGAAAATTCTTATTGTGGGGTTGTATGCACCAAACCAGCAACAGGAGCAATTTTATAGGTTACTACATCAGAAAATAACTTTGTTGGACTATAGATCTGTGATTTTAATGGGAGACTGGAATGGTGTCTTAGATATACAAATGGACAAAAAAGGCTCTTCTACCTTTTTTAAACAGGCTAAATTACCTAAAGCCTTTTTTGATATGAAAGAAGATTGGGAATTGAGAGACTATTGGCGTGAACGTAATCAAGAAGAAAAGGATTTTACGTTTTTCTCAGATAGACACCAATCTTTCTCAAGAATTGATTTCTTTTTGATCACAACAGATTTATACAACAGGGTGAAGAATGTAAAAATTTTTCCTAGGACATTGTCCGATCATAGTCCAGTTTGGATGGAACTGTTTGTAGAGAAGGAAGATAGGAGATCCTGGAGGGTGAATGAGAATTTATTTAAACAAGAAAAAAATGTTCATAAATTAAAGGAATGTTTAAAGGAATATTTTACTTTAAATATGAACAAGGGAACATCAATGTCAATGGTCTGGGATGCAAGTAAAGCTTTTATGCGTGGTATTTTGATAAAAATGAATAATTTGCATAGACAGAAACAGACTCAGAAACGGAAAGACTTGGAAGAGGAGATTAAATTAAAAGAGAAACTTTTAATTTCAAATCCCTTAGATGAAAAGGTTAAAGGAGCTTTAAAATTGTTAAAAACACAATTTAACATGCTGATGGCTGATCAAGCTGCAACTAATTTGCTATTTATGAAACAAAATACATTTTGTAATGCTAATAAACCAGGGAGATGGTTGGCTTATCAGTTAAGAAAAAAACAGAAACAGAGGAATATAGATAAAATAAATTATAATGGTAAATTGGTTTATCAGAAAGAATTGATTAAGAAATCTTTTTTAGAATACTATCAAAAATTATATAAGGGTACTAATATTCAAATTACAGATATAAATAATTATTTAGGCAAAGTTAACTTTCCTAAATTAACAGAAGATCAGGAAAAAAAGATTAACGGTTTAATTACTAAGGAAGAAATTGTTACAGCTATTAAACAATTGAAATTGGGCAAAGCGCCGGGTACGGATGGGTTGACATCTATTTATTATAAAGCTTTAGTAGAAGAGATGACTCAACCGTTGTGTGAACTGTTTAATAATTTATTACAGGGGTTAGAGATCCCTCCATCCTGGCGTAATGCATTTATATCATTGATTCCAAAAGATAGTCAAGATCTTACTTTGCCTAAAAATTATAGGCCTATATCTCTTTTAAATGTGGATTACAAAATTTTTGCAAAAATTTTAGCTAACAGGCTTATGGGGATCTTGCAGCAGTTTATACATAGGGATCAATCGGGTTTTATAACTGGAAGGTATATGAAGAATAACGTTAGACAAATTATTAATTTATTAGAGTATTTAGAAAAGAATAACCAAGTCTCTGCAGGCCTGATATTTTTGGATGCTGAAAAAGCCTTTGATCAAGTGAATTGGCAGTTTATGCTGTGTTTAATCAAGGAGATGAATTTTGGACAAAATATATTACAAGTATTATCCAATATATATCAAAAACAGACTGCTCAAATTATTGTAAATGGGGGTTTGTCAGAGGCTTTTGTAATAGAAAAAGGAACAAGACAGGGATGCCCGTTGTCTCCGTTATTGTTTGTTTTAACACTGGAAATTTTGTTGATTAAAATTCGGGAGTCTCAAGAAATAAAAGGAATAGAAATTAATAAAAAAGAATATAAATTAAGAGCCTTTGCAGATGACTTGGTTGTTACTTTGTCTCAACCTGTTTCTTCGGTGGTGAAATTATTACAATTGATTCAACAATATGGACGTGTTTCTGGCTTTAAAATTAATAATAATAAGACCAAAATATTAGCTAAAAACATGACTAATGGTGATAAACAGGCTCTAGTTAACTTAACAGACTTTGAAATTGTTGATAAGGTAAAATATTTGGGGGTTACATTATCTGCTTCTAATGTAAAATTGTATAAAAATAATTATGAAAAGCTGTGGATGGAGGTACAGAAGGATTTAAAAAACTGGAATAATTTACAGTTATCCCTTATGGGCAGAATTGCAGTTATTAAAATGAATGTCCTGCCAAAGTTTATTTTTTTGTTTCAAATGTTACCTATCTTAAAGAACGAACGTAATTTAGATGAATGGCAAAAAGGTATTAATAAATTTGTTTGGGCAGGGAAAAAACCAAGGGTGAAACTTAAAATAATGCAAGATTTTCGTGAGAGAGGTGGACTCAAGGTACCAAATATGAAATTGTATTATGATGCTGTAGTATTGACATTGATTAGCGACTGGGTGAATTTAACAAATACAGAAATACTTCATTTGGAAGGCTGGGACCTATTTTTTGGATGGCATGCCTATTTAATATTTAATAAAAAAGTGGATTGGGTTTTTAAGTCTCATATTATAAGAAACTCTTTGCTAAGAGTGTGGAGAAAGTATTATAAAAGTGACTTCAAAATACCATTATGGGCTATACCTCGGCATGCCATAGAAGGTATAAGGAAAGGGGTAAATATGGACAAGGTCTCTTACGTACAGTTATTAAGATGGGATGGCCAAGACTGGCAGTTAAAATCTTTGGAAGAATTAACACATGAAAACTTAACTTATTCATGGTTCCAATATAGACAAATAGTGGATAGATGGAAGATGGATTGTAAAATGGGCTGGCTTAGAGAAGATGAAATTTTTTTAAAACAAGTAAGAGATCAAAGGCCAACCCATATTAAGAGAGTTTATGGGGTTTTAGTGGAATTAGATTCAGAACTTGAACTAGTTAAAGATTGTATGATTAAATGGGCACAGAATATTGGTGAAACGATTTCAATGGATACTTGGGAACTTATTTGGATAAGAAATGTTAAATTCACACAAGCGCAAAACTTAAGAGAGAATTTTTATAAGATGTTTTATAGATGGCACCTTGACCCAAAGAAAATGTCCATTATGTACCCTAATCTACAGCCGAAATGCTGGAGATGTGGATATTTGGATGCTACCTATTACCATATTTGGTGGACGTGTAAGCATATAAAAGCTTTTTGGATTAAGATATGGTGGAATATTCAAAGAATTTTTAAAAGAAGGGTAAAATTTACTCCGCAATTATTTTTACTAGGTATTGTTATTGACTGTGATGCTAAGGAGGTTATATTGATGTTAAATTTGATTACAGCCGCTAGGTTGTTAATAGGACAATATTGGAAGAAGGAATCTTTGCCTACTTTACAAGAATGGTTTCATAAAGTTTCGTATTTGGCAGAAATGGCAAAGATTTCGGCTTTCTTAAAGGAGCAATCTCAAGAAAAATTTTTTGCGGTATGGGAAAAATGGATAAATTTTATACAACATAATTTGGATATGGAAAAATATTATTTAGCCTTTTTATAATTTGTAATGATTGTTTTTTCTTTCTTTCTTTCTTCTTTTTCTTTTTTTATATATATACATTTTTTATGTATTATTATTCATATATTTTTTTTTTTATATATATATATGCTTTATTCTTCGTCTACTTTCTTCTTTCTTCTTTCTCTCTCTCTCTTCTCTTTTTATTTTTTTTTTCTTTTTTAGTATATATTATTCATTTTAAAGTTTATGTTATGTATATTATTATTATATATATTATTACTGTGATTTTTATTATTATTATTAATTATTTTATAAATTGCAAATGTTATTTTTAAAATATTTGTTAAATAATCCTATATTCAGTTCTGGGAAGTCGGGGGGGGGGTGGGGTGGTTGGGGAGGGGGGGGTGGATTTTTATTTGTAAAACTTTTGAAAAATTTCAATAAAAAAAAAAAAAAAAAAAGGCATTTCTGCTAAATTTAAACCTGTCATCCTCCCTCTTCACACAAATTTATGGGGCAGAGACTTACTCTCTCAATTTAATGCGAAGTTAACTCTGGAAGACTAATAATGCCTCCTTCACCCATTAATCTTGTACTTTTTACCTTAAACTTTTTTACTGTTTCTGGCACCCCTGGCTCAACCGCCGCAAGCAGGCATTTTTCTGCTTCTCCCACAGATTCTTCACGCCCCCAGGTATACTATCGACATTTGCCTGATCCCACCTGGAAAGGGCCTGCCTCCCTCATTACCTGGGGTCGAGGCTACGCTGCAATAGACGACCATGGCGAGATCATTTGGACTCCAGCTCGTTGTGTTCGTCCTTATATGGCTCAACGTACACCACTTCAGCCAGGCATATGAGGATCAGGGACTGTGGGCTTTTAATGCTTTTGTATGGGATGCCAGGCGCACTGCTTTTACACTTAACGTCATGAACTGTTGGATTTGCATGCAAATTCCTGGTGACAGTCGTGGTGGCCTTATTTTCCATGCCATCCCATTCAATGAAACAGGATGGAAGCAGCTGTGGAACATAACTACAGAGACATTGAATATGACATATGCTGTGGGCGCTCGTATAATGGAACCTGCCAGATTTTGTTTTTATAGCACAGGACTATTCCGTACTGCCACTTATTTGGGAAATTATAGTAATTGTCAACAAGTTATTATATGGAATTCAGCAAAGAAATGTAAATCCATCAAAAGCAACCTTACTAAGATAAACAACACTTATCGAAGCAATCAATGGACAAACGTCAGTACCTACATGGCTTGCCTTGACATGGAATCCATAATAACATTTGTTAATGAGTCTCACCAGGGTTATTATGAGTTACCCGATATGTGGCTACTATGTGGCCGTAGAGCCTATCGCCAGGTGCCTAAGGATTGGAAAGGCACCTGTACACTGGGCCTTTTGACCCCTGCTGTATATGCCTTGCCTCATCTCCCTGATGGACTCCTGTGGAACAAACGTGATACTGGTTCCTCGGATCCACCCCTAACATTGAGTGGTAGTTTAGAGACTCAAATCAGCAGAGGAATATTGCCCAATCTAGGAGTTGCCATGAACTATAGGGACCTTCATTTGCTTAACAATTGGACTGTTCATATGTTTAATAAAACAATCAACAGCATTAAAATGATTAATCAAGAAATGGGGGAAATAAGGGAAGTAGTTTTGCAAAATCGGTATGCTTTAGATATTATTTTACCAGCAAAAGGCGGTGTATGTTCTTTAATTCATTCTCATTGTTGTATGTATATACATGATTTTCAACCTAATATTTCTGCTACAGCAAGGAAAATGGAATTTATGATCCAAAATAATCCCTTACACAGCGATGGATCAGGCACCATGGATATCTGGGGTGCCCTTTGGTCCTGGCTACCGGATGGATCCTGGCTACGATCTTTGATTTCTATTATAGTAACCATTTTTATATTAATTGTATTGCTATGTTGTTGCATTCAATGTATTCCCTCCCTCCTGCAAATGTGCAAAAATGTTACGCCCTCCATTAGGAAGGACGCCTTTATCAGTGAATCAAGATCCCTTCTGGAACTGGAAGTGAGTAACATTTAAAAAACACAAAACGAGGAGATGTGGGATTAATTGCACAAATATGCCCATAGACATGCTCCCACAAAGTCCTTGAGATAACAAACGACTGCTCTAGACACGGAATACATTCATCAGCCATTTAGACAGGGTCTGATAAGAACAAGGGAAGCAGGATGCATGAATCATTATCCACCTGCATAGCCTTGCATCTGGACAGTGTCTGTTATGTGATACATTGTAACCACCCCTATATACGTCTTTTGATTACGCTATGTGATGTAAAAACTATAGTAACAATAAAATAGGGTGTTGGAGTCAGCTCTGGGTTCCCATCCTGAGATACCTGCGTGCGTGTCTCATTCTCCATGGGAGACCACCACACTGTGGACTTCTATTTCCATGCTGGCTGGGAAATTCTGGGAGTAGAAGCCCACAAGTCTTAAAGTTGCCAGTGTTAGACACTCCTGCTTTAGGCCCTTAATCAGGCTGCTCAGATGATAAATACTCTGGTTTTCAGAACACCTAAATAACATTCTGGTGTAGGCTGGATTCATACATCATTCTGAGACATATGTTATGCTTTATAAACCACAGTGTCTAGGATCACACACCACAAATAAGCCAAAAAGATTCAAACCATATTAAAGTTTAGCATAAATTCAGCCACTGTCTTCCATTGATCTGACTTTATATTCATTTGTTGAAAGTAAGGAAATGGCCACAATCCTTAAGAAAAAGCTCCATATGTAAGGCTACATAAATGACAGAAGTGTATATCACTGTAGGTTTACATGCATTACATTGGAATGACACTTGAAATTGTAAATTGTAAAAGCACTTCAAACATTTCCTGTCGCTGACATCCAGCTAAGAAAAGTACGTTAGTCATGTAATATACAAACTAACTGCTCTTTGGATTCCATGTGTAATTTCTATGTACTTATTACTGAATTCCTACATAGCTTGGAGGTGAGCAATTTGTTGCCTCCTGACTTGTGCGCTGTCTATTAGTTATGATTTTCCTACATGTATCATTACTTTCAGGGGAACAATTAGCAGTCCATTAAGGGCTTAAATTTAGAGGCTGCAAAGACTCCCCAAAATATATATGCCAGAAATATCAAGATGCCAGGTGAGTAAAAGTGGTGCATTTGAGAGATAGAGATGTAGCCAATGCAAAATAGGCCACTGTTTCCAATCTAAGAATTTGATAGCATAGGTAGATATATATCCAGGTTGCAAATATTCAGACACCCACTAGAGAGAAACAGAGAGATGCATACAATTTCTCTTTCCTGCCATCTGGTGCTCATCTGGATTTTTATAGCCCAAATGTGGTAACTCTACACTTACATTTATGCTCAAATATTTTTTCTTATTTCTTGGATGGAACCGTGGTTGCCATAAAATTGGTCAAGAACCAAAGGCTGGATAGTACGCAGTCCAAGTTAAACAGAATGAAACCATTATACTAGGACCATGTATAAGCAGTAGAAGATCATGCTTCCACACATTTTTGTTTGATTTGGCTATATTATTGTGAATAAATAGTCACCATAATAAATGCCTGTTTCAACTGCAACTTGAGAATGGCTTATATACCTTATTGCTGTTTGCAGCCAAGTCTCCAGTAGTGTTGCTACATTGCCACCTAGTGGCAGATAAATGCACCAGAAAACATGGCTGGAAATGGGGTAGAAATACACAGGAGAGTTAAAATACATATTTCACAGCTGAAGCATTGAAAGTGCTGTTTGCCTATCTAATCTGTGCAGGTTAGTAACCATTTTGTTAAGAATTACACTTAAATTAAAACTGGAAAAATGCTATTGAACTGGAAGGACACTCAGCTGTCACCTTTGCCAGAATCAATCACATTTCTTCAGCATGCAGAGTAATGGATGCATTTGGATTTAATCTGAGATGATGGATTTTTTTCTTACTTGGTACATTTCTGCATAGATACAAGGCCAGTTCCATGTGCAGAAACTTATCTGTCTAAACTGAGTTTTGGTTAAGGGATCATAGTTGCATAAAAGAGTACATGTTTGGTTATAAAGAAGACCCTGATTCAATTTCCAGTACATTTAATGAAATTATATTGGATGACTGATAGAGAGACCGAGACTCTGCTGACTCTTGGAGACAAAGGGAATAACTGTCAGATGGAGCAGACAGTACTGAATTTGATAGGTCAATGTTCTGACACAAAATCAGTCTTTATATAATTAAGTACCAGAAGCCAGCAATCAAAGAATTAAACCATTCAGTACAAGAGTTGATATTCACCCTTCTTTTCCACAGCACATAACCTCATATTTAGAGCATATATGAAATGTTAGTCCCAGTTAAATTAATTCCCCTAGAATTGGATTTCATATAGCTGCCAGCTTAGTTCCCTGAACACTAGAACAATCAGGAATGATTTGTGTTTTAGGCCTAGTTATTACAAAGCTTCTGTCATTACAATTAGAATTCAAGCCATGGTTATTGCTATGTCTATCCCAACAGTGCATTCTCGTCCTTTTGTGTGGAAAGTAGCTGTTTCATCTCACAGTGATATCTGGCAGGTCATTGATTCATTTGCTGTCCATTTTCAGGGAGGGGGGGAAATCCCATAAAATATAGCTACTCACAAGAATGGCTAAGTGAGAAGAACCATATAAGAAACTTTCTACTTCTTTCATTTCCTCCTCTCGCTTCTGTGCACTTAGTCACAACACAAAAGAGAGCAGAATCACAAGCACTGGGGCTACACATACGTGTCTATCCTCACACACAGAGAGACAAAACTTTTACCTCTACCCTGATTAGACCCTAGCCAATGCATACAGATAGACACATCCTCCCATTAATCCCTATGGATGGAGGGAAAAGCACGTGCAGATGCAACCCATTATTTCATTACAAACGAGTAAAGGTTTCCCCTGTCCAGTCATGTCTGACTGTAGGGGGTCTCCATTTCCTGGTAAGGAAGCCAGTGTTTAAAGACCCTTCTGTGGATATGTGGCTGGCATGAGTATATACAGAGGTGCACAGAACTCTGTTACCTTCCCACTGAAGTGGTACTTACTTATCTACTCTCATTTGCATGCTTTCAAACTGCTAGGTGGCAGGAGCTGGGGGAAGAATGGGAACTCACCCCATCATGCAGTACTTGGCTCTGAAACTGACAACCTGCTGGTTGACAAGCCCAGCATCTTAACCACTGAGTCACCACAGAAAAAAAAACACAGGCCACTACTTTGACCACTGTTGAAAAGGGGGTTGGAAAGAGATTCCAAAAGTGATGTTTTCTATGCTTTTGCTACTTTAAAAATTAGCTACAGAATAAACATACAGATCCAGGTTCTGTGAAGATGAGAAACTAGATGAGGCCTATTGGGATGATTATGTATAATTTATGAAGAATAATGTGTTTTGGATATTGCAAATTTCTTTCCAATTGTTTCCAAAATGTAGAGAAAATTCTGCTTACTTTGAGTGTAGGCTGCAAATAGAGTATAAAGTGAAGACCGTTAGGTATAGACTGTTAGGTGTAGACCGTTAGGTGTAGTTAATAAAGTCAAAATCTCATATTTTGAGTAGCTATATCATACTGGTTTACTGCCATTAAATTGCAACACCCTTTGAACAACAGGGCTTCTTTCGTTTCCTATTTGCATTTAATCCGGAAAAGCTGACAGAGTATGACAAAAGGACTGCTGTCATTAATTTCCAGTATAATTAGTACCTACTGGACAAAAAAAAAAGACTAAATCTCATTGCTACAATTTACAACTCAGCAAAATGGGTACATTAACACCGGGAATTGGCACTATGATTATGTGCAGTGGCGTATAAAAAGCACATTACTTTGAGCAGATAAAATATTTAAGCTGGCTATCTGCAACTGGACAAATTGCAAATGATTAAAAAAATAAACATTTTTTATTCTGCATGTGTTTCATTTCTATGATGGCTGTAATTGTGCCTCACAAAACGCTATTGGTAAAGGTAAAATGTTTAATTTGTGTTCTCCTCAGTCATTAGAAAATTTAAGCATTTGCTTGGATCCTATGGACTGAAGGTGAGCACCAAATTAATGAAGGCCATAGCCAGCTGTGTTCCTATCTTGAGGCAAATTATGCATATTTTGATGAGAAAGAAGCAGTAATTGAATCTTCCTGGATTAAATTTTATGTAGCCATAAACCTACTATTAGTCCAGCAGCTAAATTTAATAATTCCTCAATGATGGTTCCATTCCTTAGCTGTTTTTGTTGTTGTTTTGTCCCTTCTTCCTGACACACAAAATGAGAGGCACATATTAAGCCCCAAACAATTGTGAGATGACAGAATATTCCAGAAATATGGGACTGTTTTCAGCCATGGCACTATTTCCCCTAGGATGCTTGCTTTTAAATTACCTTTTAATCACAACATCTTTATACACCATTTATTATTACTAGGAGTATAGAATTAATTCTCTCTCCAAGTTCTTAACCAAAATGAAGTTCCTGCAAGTGATTTCAAACAAGCTAAGCGAAAGGTACAGAGATTTCATCACAGTTTTATAGTACATATATGTACTATATGACTCTGTGATAAGTTTCTTTGAAACTATATTTAACATGTAAGATTTCTCTTAAATTTATTTATTTGGTTCTTTCGAGTCAGTGTATTATTAAACAGAATCAGATGGCCATTGAGTAGTCTCCAAGCTTAGCCAAAGCACTGATGAGTGACAGTATGCTTCTATATTGTATTTCCAGGGGCAATAACAAAGCTAAAGAACACACAATTATTTTTAGCAGACAAGCAAAACATAAGACAACTTTTCCTAAGCAAAGTGTCATACCGCCCATGGCTGGGGAGTTATGGAATAATTACCTACTTATTTTCAGAGCAAAAGACTGGGGAATCTTCACATAAACAAATGTACAGACAAAAATGAAAAATGTGAGAAGAGATTTCTATTATGAGGAACATATACTGTGAACTGGATGTATCCTTTTGTCACTGTGTATAAACTGGATGTATCCCAAACCAAGAATGATATTTGGCAAGCCTTCTAAGCTTGCGCTCCTTATTGTTTCACACCTATAGACAAAGTCTTGACAGACTGAGGACTCTACTATCTGCCTCTATAATATATTCTGTGAACTATTAGGGAGGAGTTGTCTTCACCATCTTTTTCTCACACATAATATCTGGATTGAGTTGCCTCTTACTCCCCAGGAATGAACTCCCTCCCTCCTGGTGATCCACTTCCTTGCTACATTCCATCACATCTTTCTTTAACT
This sequence comes from Crotalus tigris, assembly GCF_016545835.1. NCBI lineage: Eukaryota > Metazoa > Chordata > Lepidosauria > Squamata > Viperidae > Crotalus > Crotalus tigris. The sequence continues at coordinate 16,549,581 of NW_024096970.1, forward strand.
AGAAAATTCTGCTTGAATGAGTCCTGTCCAGTTGTTTTTCATGGTTTCCTTTTTCTCGCATGCAAGAATTGTTTATAGTATATTTTCTGCTGAAGGCAATCTTGTGTAACTGTCAGTGTAGAATTGGATACACAGGTAGATGGTAGCAAGAGATTTTTTGGAATTAACAACCTTGCTTGTCATGTCAAACCATGGCACGGATGGGAGTGATATCATCTTTGTTTCAAGGATGCACTATTATTCTGAATTAGATGCTGGTGGAACTCTGAGATAAGGGTGTTACAGTTTTTCTTAGAGTGCATTAGGAAACTCAGCTGATGTCAAGATTCATTGAAGGGTCTTTAGAAGATCTTGGCTTGGTAATTGAATCAAACATACTATCAAGCACAGGAAATCAGGAATCCAGGCAGTTCAAGTGAATATATACAGTAAGTTTATTGCATGGTAAAGTTCTCTACAAGAATCTGAACTACTAACAGTTAGTAATTAAAGCGAGTTAGTGGCAGATAAGTCAACAGAATTCAAAGTAGACTGGACTTGAGTGTCTTGTATGCACAAAGGGATTTGAGTTTGATGAAGGGTTTGACCCCTCCCTCAGGCTCAGCCCAGTCATCTCCTACGCATGCAAGTTCGTGAGCTACCAACAATTTTTTCAAATGGGTGGCATTGTATCCATTTCTTTGAGGATCTGTCAGAACTACCCAACAATATAATGGCAGGTGATAAAAGAAGTAGGAATAAAATAAGTAAGGGCAAAAACAGTACAAACAGCAGCATTCTGAACACAATTCAAAGGGTGAAGTGAGGTCTGGGGTTACCAAGACACCAGGTTGCTACAATAATCCAAACACAACATAATCAGGTCATGAACTAACCACTTAGTTATTTTTATAATGAAGAGCAAGCTATTCATCCTACAATCAATCATTAAGGAAATGAGGTAAATGTTATGTTTAGCTTCTTCTTGATCCTCACTGCTGTCATCAAATGGATGTCTTTGTTATTTACCATCCCCATTATTTTTAATAATTTATATTTTATTTTATATTTTTAAAATGTATTAGTATTGTATAAATTCTTCAGATGAAGTATTTTTAAGGCATTTAGGAGCATGTATGAAATATATAAAAGTACCATAACTGAGCTGAAAAAATCTGAATGACCACTAGATTGGAGCAGCAGTAGGCAGAAAACTGCTTGTAGCCCATTTAGTGATTGTTACAGCCCAGATATGATAGCTCTGTTTATCTGAACTATTAGACAAGCAATGTCTTTTGAACTGCAAGGAGCAGTCTTCTAATATGGTATGCAAGCCTGAAGAAAGACTGCTTTAATGATACCAAAATGAAGTGCTTAATAAACTCTAAACTCTTTAAAAGTATTTGCATAACCCTTTAAAATATTCTGCTGGTTCAGAGTAAGTTTGGACCACATTAATATTCTCAAAAAAAAAAGTCTAGAGGGTGAAGAAGTGTTTAATTTCTGTTGTTCTTTTCCTCTAGGTTCTAAAGAATATTGATAAATGAAGATGCAAGAAGTAAAATGAAGTGAATGTTTGAAACAGAAAGTTTATAGAATGAAGCTCTGCTGAAGTAATGACAGCTGGGCTTTGAAGGACATGCTCTTATAATGGATGTAAAACTGCACACTCATTTCTACAAAGTGGCTAAAGTCTGTAGTTTCTTCGTCATACTGAATCCTGACAGTTTTTTTTTCAGTGCCTGCATGTGTTTGCTCTGACTTTGAATCATGTACTAGATCTGCTGTGCTCATCCCTGTGGTGTGGCAAACTGATATACTTGATTTTGACAGATGTTGATCTGGCTTTTATTTGACACATGTTACAATTTCCCTCAGATCCATTAGTGCTTTGCTGCTGCTTCCAACCATGATGGATGGATGGATGGATGGATGGGCAGATATATAGATAGTCAAACAGATAGGACCGATTTATAAAACTATAAAATAGATAGTTCTCTGAAAGAAATTCTATGGGAGTGATTCATAACGCCCACTTCCAATGAAAAATGGTAAATTCCTAAATATTTTACCAGTTTGGATGTTGATTATATAGTTGTGACTCATATAAGCTTTACCTATGGACAACAGCTCCATTTCATAAATTCCAGCTAAAATATCACTTCTGAACTTTCAACAGATAAAAGTAGTATATCAAAAGAAATCATTTTATTTTTCTAAAACTTGTTTTTATTTTACTCTCTTAAGACTTCATACATAGGCTGTGTAGAAAGATGCATGTAATTGGATCTTGTGGATGAAAGGAGTAATTGTAGTAGCAATTAATATCATTATTCCTTTGCAATTATTGTGATCCTTCATACTCTTTTCCCTTGAGTGTGGCCCTTCCAGCAATTTGCAGTGGAGAATTTACCTTTCTTTCTGAACTGCAGACTGCTTTCTGTCTTCTCTATTTTTTCACATTATGATTTAAGAAATGCGCGCGCAAATGTTAATGACAAAAAATATGTCAAACAACTCTGACCCTGAATGAAAAGCATTGTCTGTGAAAGAAAGATACCGCATTGTAAAGAGCGCACCTCTTTCCAAAAGGATACATGCCAATGAATAGTCCCTTTTGCCTTTGAAGTGGAAGAGAGGATAAGCGGACTCTCTCTAAGACTAATGAAAAGAGGAACAAATCCTGCCAAAAATATCTGTGGCTCATAGAAATTTAATAAAGGTTTTCGTTAAGAAGAATTATGGTTCTCCTTGATGACTTTAACTTAATTTGCTTTCATCTGAAAGATTAAATTGCAGCAGGAGTTGGAGCTAGTTGATCATCAGAGACTCAATCCATGAGGATTGCTAAGAAAAAGAATTGGTCATAAGATGGGATTCAATTCCACAGAGTCCAGCTGAGGTCTCTGAAAGCCAGACAGAATCTTCAAAGACTAATCTGGGCTAAGTTTCTGTTCAGCCTTAATCAGACCTTTTCTGTAACAGTACTAGCCTGGAGAATACAGTAGTGAAGCTGTCCTTTAGTTACTCACAAGGGAGATAACACTGAGATTCTACCTTAAAAACTTCTTATCTGACTCATTTGCTTAAGTCAATTTGAGAGAAAACATTTGCACACAGTAACCCCCCCCCTTTCCATCACTATTAAAAAGGCCCCCAAATCTAACTTTGGTTAATATTGTTGAATGCAGTCTCTGAGTTGCCATCATATTTACTGGCACATCACTTTTCATTTCCTTTCTGACTAGACATTGAAAATAGTGGTTTTGCAAACTTCTGTAGAAAAATCATTGCTATCTGATAAAAATAAAACACAGTGTGAAAACAAAACCTTTTTATAAATGGGAGTGTGGTCTCTACAAGCAATCATGATAATTGCATGTTGTTAATTTTATTGTATTTGCCCTTGCCGTGCTCAGTTCTTTGTACTACCTTAGTTCACTTTTAAAAGTGTTATTCTTAGCATCAGAAACTAAGAATACCCAGGTTTAACTCTCCTTGATCATAGAAGTTCACTGAGTAATTTTGGGCAAGATATTCCCAGCTGAAATAATTTCAAGAGGTGGTTCCTCTGAAGAAAATCTGGAGGAGGAGGGACTATGTATGTCACATTGAGTCCCTGAATGAAAAGTAGGGCATAAATAGATAAATGAGTGGAAGTGGGGATAGTTAAGAATACATCCTAGGGACCCTTTGGCTGAAATCTCATTTGAGACTGAACTTATTAGGTCAGTGGTTCTCAACCTGTGGGTCAGGACCCCATTTGGGGTCGAATGACCATTTCACGGGGGTCGCCAAACAACGCAGTCCGCCATTTTTTCCCCTTTTCCTTAGCTGTGCTACTCCCTTTTATTCTATTGGCTTTTGAAAGCCAATAGAATAGACTCTCTTGAATAGAGTCTAATTCTATTGGCTTTCAAAAGCCAATAGGAATTGTCCAGGCTGTCTCTGCCCTGCTAAGCCCACCAAAAGTCCCATTCTGCAAACAGTGCTGCACCAGTTGAGTAGTCCTCGACTTATGACCAGTTGAGTAGTCCTCGACTTACGACCGGTTGGGGGTTGAGGCATTAAAAAGGTTGAGAACTACTGGATTAGGTGGTGTAGGGTAAAATTGGAAGACTTAATTTGCCCTCTGGGGATATAATTTGTACCCCAATATGAGATGTATAGAGGGGGGAAGAAACCATGTATTTGCAAATTCAGTGAAATGATTTAACAGGCTGCTCTGTAAACTAAACAAAAGCAATCAGACACCTGGAATCACAGCCACACCTGAAGTCAAAAGGCACTAACAAAATAAGTGAAACATTAACTGCAAAAATTCACACTAGCTGCAAGTGTGCATCAGACAGGTAGGAATTGTCGGCATTTAGCACAGGGGATCAAAGTAACAATAACTGGTAACCAGTAAAATAAAAACTTAAAAGCAGATACTAAGTGAAGCCTATGCTGTGTAGAAAAGTAATTTAATCTATCCTTTGATTAATATTTTAATATGCATAAATTAACTCAATCAGTAAAGGTAATATCAGTCATGACTGTGTTGACCTATTTTACTGTTCCTAATTAACTGTAATTGCAAAGTACAGTAACCAATCAAATGGAAGTAATGATTTGCATATGCCTATAATGAGGGTTTGTAACCCTATCTATTTCCATACATTGCCTGTTGCCTTCCAGGACCATGTTTACCAATAAATCAGTCTATGCTTCAATGTTACCATGTTCTGTCTCTTGTTCAAACATACCATATAATGGAATTATTTCTCTTTCAATGGCCTTAAATCTCCTAAGAATTCCAAATCAAAAGAGTCACTCTGGGTAGCAAGATGAGCAGCATATAACTTTAATAAATAAATAAATAAATGAACCACTAGTTGTTGCTGAAGCTTAACAAATCAAATATGGTCAGACTGTACAGGAACTCCTGACTTAACGACATTCATTCAGTCACTCTTACAATGGTGCTGAACAAAGGGTAGTGACAAATGGTCTTCTAAGTTACAGCAGTTGCAATCACATAATCAAAATTTGGGTGCTTAGCAATCAGCCCAGATTTACAACCATAGCATGCACTTCAACACCCCTGCCCCAGCTACGTCCCCCCAATGCTGCCCTTCTGGCCACTCTGTACTCAGCTGTTGCCACCTACCCCTGCCAGCCCTGGATGACCTTTGCCATCTTCTCCCCTCTGCTGCTGGGTGAGGGCATGGCCCTGGGATGTCCACAACAAGCATGGCAGGGTGGCAGAGACTTGTTTGCCAAAGGAAGCTTTCTGGACCTTGCTGGGGAGGAGGCAGTGGGATGGAGCTAGTGGAGGAGGCAGAGCAACAGGGAAGGCAGTAACTCCTCTGGTGGAGGGGATAGTGAGATGAAGCAAAAGCAAGCACGGCAGAGCAGAAGGTCACATCTGCCAAATGTTAAGTTGGGGTGTTGGAAAAACATGTTGGCTCTCTAGGCAGAACAGTCGCAGGCTAGAGATGATGAGGCTTACAATCCAAGAGCAACTAACAGGTAGAATGGGACAACTCGCCGTGGCCAACTTGCCATGACCATGGGACAATGCACCACAAGACAACTAGCCATAGGACCATTCAAGAATACAATTTAATTATTTAAAATAATTTTAAAAATATTTTAATTTTTGTCATTCACATTTCATTTGGCATCCTTTAATGATTCTATTCCACCATTTCTTCAATAATAATGTAACTTTTGTCCTGTGGCATGTTGTCCTGTGGTAAATTGCCCATGATGAGTTGTCCTGCAGTGAGCTGATCATGGCAAGTTGGCCATGGAGAGTTTGCCATGATGACTGTGGCAAATTGGCCATGGCAAGTTCTCCTGAACAAGGGGTCTTCAAACTTGGCCCTTTTATGACTTATGGACTTCAACTCCCAGAATTCCTCAGCCAGGCATGCTAGCTGAACAATTCTGGGAATTGAAGACCACAAGTCATAAAAGGGCCAAGTTTGAAGACCCCTGTCCTAGACCCACTAATGGGTCATGAGTTCCTTTTACTGCTTAGAAACTTTGCAAAGTTCAAAGCAAATAATAGTAATCATACAGGACTTTTTGCGTAACATGGATTGGCACCCACTTTAAAACATGTTTCTGTGACAGTTTCAGGCAGGGCAGCTTACTGTACAGATCTGTGATTCAGCTTTGGTCTGATTTGACAATTTAAATCACTTGAAGAAAGTGCTTAATTTTCTGAACTATTCAGGCAAAAAAAAAAGAATGTTGCTTCTAAATTGTCAAATCTATTCAGAGGCATCTGATTCAATTCAATAATTCAATTCAATTTCCAATCTGATTCAGGAAGTCTGGCTTCAGATCAACTCTCCAATTAGACTTTTTACACAGCTTCATCTTAAAACTTGGCTGTATGACACTGGGATAATTGTAATAAAAATATATTTGTTGCTCCCCACAAAAAAAGATACTGAATGTTGGAATATTTGCACATTTATATATAGACACAGACATTTCAAAACCATCTCTGTAATTCAAATAGGAATGTAGCATATGTTACCATAGTGAAGATTGTGTGCTAGTGACTTATGTCATTTCCTGTTCATTACGTTCCCTGGATACTAACTACTGATGGCAATTCAGCCCCTGCCCTTCTCTTTCTCCCATTGTTCCCTTCTTTTAAGCTTTAAAGGAATAATGTCCTTTGAAATAGAGACCTGTCCTCTATAGAGAAGGATGTTGAGATTTCTCACCTTGGGTGAGAAAGCAGCTTTTAAAAGTGACGACAAGCAAAGAATAGTAAATTATCACTTAGTAAGAGATTTTTTGTGACCTCCTATTGAACACAGGCCATAAGTGACAAAAAACAAAACAAAAACAAAAACAGAGGCCTCATTACTTTGTTCTTTAAGCAATGGAGAGAAACCAAACATTATAATAGCATCCCCTAATCTGCACCCATATAGTTTTCTAAAGATTTCCAACTTGCTGCTGCTGCTTTCTTTTAGGGATTTTAAAAATAAGCATAATATTTTGTCCACAAAGATAAAGGATGTTATATTCGATATTTGATTTATGTTTGATTTTGCTAAAAGTCACTTTAGATATATGTAAAGTTGAAATACATATTACTTGTATTTATTAACTTTGGTGGCTTCCTATGAACAATTTTCATTGGTCCTTCTGAACAAAGTTGACCAAATTGGAGTCTTGGAGTACTAGTGGACAATCACTTAAATATGAGCTAGCAGTGTGCTGCAGCTGCCAAAAAAGCTAACACAGTTCTAGGCTGCATTAACAGAGGGATAGAAAAAAGATCACATGAAGTGTGTTAATACAACTTTACAACGCCTTGGTATGGCCACACTTGAAATACTGCATCCAGATTTGATTACCACAATGTAAAAAAGATTTTGAGACTCTAGAAAGAGTGCAGAGAAGAACAACAAAAATGATCAGTGGACTGGAGGCTAAAACATATAAGGAATGGTTGCTGGAATTGGGTATGTCTAGTTTAATGAAAAGAAGGACTAGAGTTGACATGATAGCAGTGTTTCAATATCTCAGGGGTTGCCATAAAGAAGAGGGAGTCAAGCTATTCTCTAAAGCACTGGAGGGCAGGACAAGAAACAATGGATAGGAACTAATCAAGGAGAGAAGCGACCTAGAACTAAGGAGAAATTTCCTGACAGTTAGAATAATTAACCAGTGGAACAACTTGCCTCCAGAAGTTGGAAGTTTTTAAGAAGAGATTGTATGAAATGTACAGGGTTTCCTGCCTGAGCAGGGGGTTGGACTAGAAAACTTCCAACTCTGTTATTCTATTCTATTCTAAATTCAATTTGACCTGGACATAGGGATGTAAGCTTGACAACCATTTGACGTATTTTGGATTCTTTCAACTCATACATTTTAAGGAGGTGAACAGGATATATGGAGGGATTGTTAATTTTTAAAAATTAAAGTTCTATTGGATATTTGTTAAAAACTGCAAACATATAGGTTTCCTTTACTATCAGAGACTGACATTTGATATGTGGAAGTGTGGGAAGTCAGCTCCCCAGAGAAGGAAATATTAAAAGGCAGAAAAATATATTTCCTCAAAAGGATTTTTAAAAGCAGAAACCAACCTTGCCCCCAAGTCTCTCTGTCCCAAGCAGGAGCCAGCCCTATACAAATGCAGATGTAACCATCAGAAAGTTGGAGTCAAAAACTCAAGAAGACAAAGATCTAAAATCTGCATACCCCACCTGAGATGGGACATAATAGGACTAACCCATCACCATCAAGAATACCAGAGAGTTTTGTTTGTGTGCCACCTAAACTCAGGTCAGAATACGTGACACAGGAAATAGCCTCAAAGTTCATGCCACAGGAACAGGAAACTATTCCAAACAAAAGGCTTTCAGAGGGTATAAAAACCTACTACCCATATGTTCAGGTCCTTCTTTTCTCTCATCTTTCCTGCAAGAACCATCTTTCAGTCTGGTTCTTCAATAAACTGCAACCTTCTTCCCAAAGCAGTTGCCATGTTGTTTATTTATCCCCGACTTGGATGAACCAGGATGAAGACTTTTCTTTCAACAGAAGAAAGCCTTCTTCTGCACTTTTCCCAATAGCATCCACTGCCTTAGGTATTTCCCCTACTCTCATTTTCTTTAGAAAACAGCCAAGATATTTGCCTTTTCTACTTTATTAATTGATATCTGAATTGTTTTCAGCTTACCATTTTACTTTTATTTCTTAGTTTTACTTTTTGTGCTCTGTATAATTTTATTTATTGCTAGCTACCCTGGCTGCTCAAATTAAACAAAAAGGTTGCATAGAAACCAAATCAATAAACAAACAAATCCTGCAAAAGCCTTCTAATCAGAAAAATAGAAAGGAAATATAAGTGGTAAATTTGACTTGTTAGAATTCTGAGGGCTGAAAACAAGAATCTAGTTCTGGAACCTCAGCTTAAGCACCTTATTCTACAGTCATTCTCCCATATATTAGGAAAGCTCTCTATGTCTCAAAAATGCCCATCAAACTCCTATATACAAGCTCTTCTTTTCACTCCTGTGCAATTAGGGTAAATGTGTGATGAAAATAAGAGGCAACTGAAACACAGGAAAAAAAAATGCTGTCAAGCCAAGGAGATTTCTTTTCAATCATTCAAGCAAGTCACCTTCCTCTCATTAATGCAAATTCTAGATTGTGCCACAGCTAGTCCTTTCCAAGAGGTTGGAAAATAACTGTTCTGTCTGAGGATAATGATGAAAGAAGCAGGTTCGGCCTCTCTCTTTAATGCCATTGTCAGCTTCACTAGCTAGTTTTATAAAGAGGAATTCAGATGGTACCAAAAACAGCCTCAGTTGCCTGCCTACTGGGAGTGTCTGTGCTTATATTGAATGAGGTTCAATATAATGGAGAGTTCCCTTGAGTCCCTTTCATTGTGACAGTGATCTCGGGAAGTATATTACTCCCAAAATGTTCGGTGCTACTATGGCTGTCTCTGTGCATGCCAGAAATGTGCAGCATATGGCTCAAAGCTGCCTGGGTTCTGCCTAGCAGATGTCTAGGGCACAGCTTGACAGGAGAAAAAAAAATGTAGTGTCACTTCCCACACCTTTCCCTTTGGCTGGCTAATTGCTGTTTATTAAATGGTCAGCTGCTGAGAACTTCAGAGAACTTCAAATAGAATCCCAGTCAACAAATTCTGGAAGAAATATGAAATGCTTCTTCAACAGCTGAAGTCAAGCAACTGGAGCCACCATCACTGGCATACCAAATTAAGCTCCTATCTGGAAAGTCAAGGCAAGAGTATCATCAGACCTGAAATATTGCAAGGATGTGTGAAACAAGAAAAATCATGCAGATTTCTGTCAAAAGAATGGTCTCTGTAAGCAAAAGGTAAACTCCAGTGGATTAAAGAAAGAATATGGCATGTTAATTTGGCATGTTAAAGGGGCTTTAAGTAGGCTTCTGTTCCACCAAACTCTGTCACTTTGGAGAGATAAGTATGATATAGAGAGTGTTTACACAGCCATAAATCTGATTTGCAGAGTTGTACTGCTGCCCAAGAGTCTTATGCTGGTGTTCTTCCCTCCCATATTGCTGACTCTCAAGCTGCTAATAGGAAGGCACAAGACTTAGCATCCATTTATTGATCTTTTTGCATTTGTCTTTTATGGTGAGGGGAAAATGTTTAGCACAACAAGCAACAACTATACATCTGTCCCTTGTCATGGCTGGAAGAGGTGGGGATGGTGATTGTAGCAGAGGGTGATGAGTTGGGATTTCCTGCCACTGGGAAACCTCCTGCCTCACCACTTCAGAAGAAATCTTGCAAAATTCTATTTCCAGTATAGCTGGAACTAAGATTTCTAAGGTTACCTACAATCTCCCAAATGGTAAGGGACCCCTCCCCCCCAAAGGGGAAAGAAAACTATCTCCTCCCACCAAAGTTACTATCAAGGATGAAACTTTGGCAGCTATATACCTCTGTGTTTCAACTTGTCTTTAGAGTAAGGGAGGGGAAGTGTTACTTTCAAGTGGGTTAGATGGAGAAAAGAAACGTCTACAATTCCACTGAAGACCATGAGAGCCTAAAACCTTTTCAAGGATACCATAACAGGTGTGGATTTTAACAGACAGTTTCCATAATAAAGTGAACTTATTTACATGGACTATGTAAGACGTTGGGGGTCTTACATATACATATACATATAAAACATAAATACCAACCACTAAAATCCAATTACAGATGGGGACAGTGGGGGCAGAGGGGGGAGTTGGGAATTTTTTAAAAAATAACATTTTTAATACAGTTAAAATCCTTCTGAGAACTCTGGCATCACCTGATATCACTGACTCATAGTTTATGGCCAATGGTATTTAAATATCAGATCCGTTAGTTCTCAAGGGCATCATCTAAAATTCGCACAAAGAGATGGATTTTCTCCTACTCTAGAAGATTATTATATACTATACTCGTATCCATTTGAAGTATTTTTACTGAAGTATTTAAAAATTATCTAAAACAAAAATGATCCTTCATGTCAATCTTTCTCTAACAATAAAAATTGTTAGACTGTAAATTATAATTTCTATAGGCCATGTCCATTGGCCATACCAAGAATAGTTGGGAGATGCAGTTCAAAACATCTACTATGTTGGAGAAGTCTCCCTTAAATTAACAATTTTTTATATTTTTAGTGGATTTTGTTTCTATAGTTATTTGTTATCCCCATCATCTTTTCACCACTTCAATCAGGGTTAGAGAGTAATACCAATAGTCAAGAGAAGATAGAATCAGAATGCAACCCTTAATTGATCTGTATAAGAATTCTTTCTACATCTAGTATGGGAAGTCTATGAGGACCAAATAACCCTGAGCAAAATAAATAAATAGAAAGTAAATTGTAAGAGAGCAGTTTGCTGATGATTTTTCATTCATTTGAATTTTCCACGGAAAAGCAGACACCTATTAGGAAAGTTGTAATGTTTTGCTAAATAAGGAATATTGGATTTTATTTTATTTTATGTGGTTCAAAGCAACCTATTTCTCTCAAAGTTCATTTTTTCCCCTTCAGACTTTTAGCTGGACCTATCCTTTATTCCTTTGTCCACATTTCTAAAGCCTTATTCCTTTCTTTAAATTTGACACCCATCTGAGTTTTTTTTCTCTGTTTTCCTAATAAGTTGTAGATATTACTTTAAACAGATTTTGATGTGAATTTGTGTTAGAGTTTTCTGTATTTTTTTCCTTCTATATTTTTTTCTTCTATCTAGTGGTTGTCTATTTTTTTACAGTCCAGTCCAGCTATGGTCTAGCTAATTCAAAAACAGAAGACCACCAGAGGAGCAGCAAGAGTAGCAAAAGTTCTTTCCCCAATAATAGAAAACATGGGGTGGATTTCTTTCTTATCATAAAGAAAAAAAAAACATTTTTGTTTAAAGTAGAAGCGGCACCCTATTTACTTTTTGAAGATGGGCTCTACTCTGATTAAGGGCAAAATTTCAACAGATGACATATTCTCCAACTTGATATGCAGGAATTACCAGTTAGAATTAATATAATGCTAATTTCTGACAAAATGTGATCCACTGGAGAAGGAAATGACAAACCACTCCAGTATCTTTGCCATGAAAACCCCATAGACAGTACAAAAGGCAAAAAGATATGATGCTGGAAGATGAGCCCCTCAGGTCGGAAGGTGTCCAATATGCTACTGGGGAAGAGCAGAGGGCTAGTACTAGTAGCGCCAGAAAGAATGAAGCGACTGGGCCAAAGCCGAAAGGACGCTCAGCTGTGGATATATCTGGTGGTGAAAGGAAAGTCCGATGCTGTAAAGATTTTTTCTCCATAGGAACCTGGAATGTAAGATCCATGAATCAAGGCAAGCTAGACATAGTCAAAAAAGAGATGACAAGACTGAACATCGACATCTTAGGAATCAGCGAACTAAAATGGACAGGAATGGGTGAATTTAACTCAGATGACCATCAGGTATACTACTGTGGGCAAGAATCCCTCAGAAGAAATGGAGTAGCCTTCATAGTCAATAAAAGAATAGGAAAAGCAATACTGGGATACAATCCCCAAAATGACAGAATGATCTCAATTCGAATCCAAGGCAAACCATTCAATATCACAATAGTCCAAATCTATGCCCCAACCACTGGTGCTGAAGAGGATGAAATTGACCGGTTCTATGAAGCCCTACAGCACCTTATAGAATTAACACCAAAAAATGATGTCCTTATCATCATGGGGGATTGGAATGCTAAGGTAGGAAGCCAAAAGATAACCGGAATAACAGGCAAGTTTGGCCTTGGAGTACAAAATGAAGCAGGGCACAGGCTAATAGAATTTTGTCAAGAGAATACGATGGTCATAACAAACACTCTTTTCCAACAACCCAAGAGACGGCTCTACACATGGACATCACCAGACGGTCAACATAGAAATCAGATTGACTATGTGCTCTGCAGTCAAAGATGGAGAAGCTCTATACAGTCAGTAAAAACAAGACCAGGAGCTGACTGTGGCTCAGATCATGAGCTTCTCGTTGCAAAATTTAGGCTTAAATTGAAAAAAGTAGGGAAAAGCACTAGGCCACTCAGGTATGAACTAAATCATATTCCTGATGAATATACAGTAGAGGTGACAAATAGATTTAAGGAATTAGATCTGATAGACAGAGTGCCTGAAGAACTATGGATGGAAGTTCGCAACATTGTACAAGAGGTAGCAACTAAAACCATCCCAAAGAAAAAGAAATGCAAGAAAGCAAAATGGCTGTCTGAGGAAGCTTTGCAAATAGCTGAGGAAAGAAGGGAAGCGAAAGGCAAAGGAGAAAGAGAAAGATACACCCAATTGAATGCAGAATTCCAGAGAATAGCTAGAAGAGATAAGAATGACTTCTTAAATGAACAGTGCAAAGAAATAGAAGAAAACAACAGAATAGGGAGGACCAGAGATCTCTTCAAGAAAATTGGAGATATGAAGGGAATGTTTCATGCAAAGATGGGAATGATAAAGGACCAAAATGACAGGGACCTAACAGAGGCAGAAGAGATTAAGAAGAGATGGCAAAACTACATAGAAGAACTATACAAGAATGAGCTTAACGTCCCAGATAACACAATGAGATGGTCACTGACCTCGAACCAGACATCCTAGAATGTGAAGTGAAATGGGCCTTAGAAAATCTGAGCAACAACAAAGCTAGTGGAGGTGACAGTATTCCAGCTGAGCTATTCAAAATCTTAAAAGACGATGCAGTAAAAGTGCTACACTCAATTTGCCAGCAAATTTGGAAAACTCAACAGTGGCCACAGGATTGGAAAAGGTCAGTTTACATTCCAATTCCAAAGAAAGGCAATGCCAAAGAATGTTCAAACTATCGCACCATTGCACTCATTTCACATGCTAGTAAAGTTATGCTTAAAATCCTACAAGCTAGACTCCAGCAGTATGTGGATCGAGAACTACCAGAAGTACAGGCAGGATTTCGAAGAGGCAGAGGAACTAGAGATCAAATTGCCAACATACACTGGATCATGGAGAAAGCTAGGGAGTTCCAGAAAAACATCTACTTCTGCTTCATTGACTATGCAAAAGCCTTTGATTGTGTGGATCACAACAAATTGTGGCAAGTTCTTAAAGAGATGGGAGTACCAGACCATCTTATTTGTCTCTTGAGAAATCTATATGCAGGTCAAGAAGCAACAGTGAGAACTGGACACGGAACCACTGATTGGTTCAAAATTGGAAAAGGAGTCCGGCAAGGCTGTATACTGTCACCCTGCCTATTTAACTTATATGCAGAGCACATCATGAGAAAGGCAGGGCTAGATGAAGCAAAAGTTGGAATTAAGATTGCCGGGAGAAATATCAACAACCTAAGATATGCAGATGATACCACTCTAATGGCAGAAAATGAAGAGGAACTAAAGAGCCTCTTGATGCGGGTGAAGAAGGAGAGTGCAAAAGTTGGCTTGAAACTCAACATTAAGAAAACCAAAATCATGGCATTTGGCCCTCTCAATTCCTGGCAAATAGATGGGGAAGAAATGAAGGTAGTGACAGATTTTATCTTTTCTGGGCTCCAAGATCACCTCAGATGGGGACTGCAGCCAAGAAATTAAAAGACGCTTGCTCCTGGGGAGGAAAGCTATGGCAAATCTAGACAGCATACTAAAAAGCAGAGACATCACCCTGCCACAAAAGTGCGTATAGTCCAGGCCATGGTTTTCCCAGTTGCAATGTATGGCTGTGAAAGTTGGACCATAAGAAAGGCTGAGCACCAAAGAATTGAGGCCTTTGAACTATGGTGCTGGAGAAGACTCCTGCGAGTCCCTTGGACTGCAAGGCGTTCAAACCGGTCAGTCCTAGAAGAGATCAACCCCGACTGCTCTTTAGAAGGCCAGATCCTGAAGTTGAAACTCAAATACTTTGGCCACCTAATGAGAAGGAAGGACTCACTGGAGAAGGGCCTAATGCTGGGAAAGATTGAGGGCAATAGAAGAAGGGGACGACAGAGAATGAGATGGCTGGATGGAGTCACTGAAGCAGTAGGTGTGAACTTAAATGGACTCCAGAAGATGGTAGAGGACAGGAAGACCTGGAGGAATGTTGTCCATGGGGTCGCGATGGGTTGGACACGACTTCGCAATTAACAACAACAACAATTTCTGTAGATAAAAACATGCCAACAAAATACACTTAAACTATTATTATTAAATAGTTTGGTATGATTATTTCACACTTCTGAGAGAATGCTTAAGGCAGCAATTAAAAAATAAAAATGTACCCTTAAATCCTTTTAAAATGACTCTAACATTAAGGTATAGTAAACAAAATGATCACAACTAGTCCAATTATCCTTTTAAAAGCAAAATTGGACTTTTAGCATTTAGAATAGTCGCTAGAATTAATTTGGCCAACCATATAATCATTTCAATAATAAATAACCTTTTTTAAAAAAAAAATCCATTGGCTGATTGCCTATGAATTTTCAGAGTTGAAGTCCCAACATGTATAGATATACAGCTATCAAAAAATAATTATCTTAATTTTTAAGTTTGGAGTTTTATTGTTTTACTTTGGTTTTGCTTTTCAAAAAAATCCTTATTAAATTGAAAGCATGGGACAATAAATGAAGCTTGTACAATGGTCTTTCAAGCATTTCAGCTGTTAAGCTCCAACAGTTTTCAATTAATGGGAAAGAACCTCACTGTTAATGCTGGAGTGCCATCTAGTGGGAATGGTTCATTGAAGTAACTGTGCTCCATAGGAATGCTTTCAAAAGAAATTAAAAAGTTATTTTTAGAACTGTACCATCCATGCCTGAATATAAGCTTTCTTGGAAAAAATAAAATAAAATGATGTAATGTTACAGCCCAGTGCTTTGCTTGGAAGTCCACCAATTTGCTGGGAAAACCCTCAAGTTAAACAGGTGTGGACAGGAATGCCCTACATTAGTTTTAGCATGAAGTAACAAATAGCATTTTGATAAATTTTGCTTTGTAGCTTGTCACATGTCCATAGCAGCCACTTTGTGAATTGCTGGTATTACTCTCCAGCAATCATTTGTCCACTATATCAAAAAAAAGTGTAAGAAATCGCACATTACATTTCATTAGATTCATGTCTGATCAACATACAAGAGATTTATGGACAGACAACTTGTTTTGTGGAACATAGCTATGCATTGCAAAGAACAGGAAGTTGCTGCTGCAAATACTGTGGAAAAGTATAACATACATTTTCAGAGCTTGAAAGAAGCAATCATTTTTGTCCCTGACAATCGGATGTTACCTGATACCAGCAATATTTAATATTAACTATGCTTTCAGCCACCTTGCAGTTCTCATGATTTAAATATGTTGGACTACGTTTTCAATTTTTTTGCTTCCTTTTTTTTCTTCTTTTTAAAATAACATCTTTCCTGATAAACAGCGCTTGGAGGACTCAAAAGATTTCTCAAACTTTTGTATTATTTTGCTTGGCCCTACGCAGTGATGGCGAACCTTTTAGAGACCGAGTGCCCAAACTGCAATCCAAAAACCATTTATTTATCACCAGGTGCCAGATGGGCATGGCCAACTGTGTGGGCGTGGCTGTGGTGCTCATGGCTGACTGGGTATGCATGGCCATAGTGGTGTGGCCACCTCAATGATGCTTGTGGGGAGGGATGCCTGTGGGGCCAGGCAGGGTTGGGGAGATCCAAGGGGTCTCTAGAGGGTGGGGGTGGGCCAGAGGCTTGTCCTGCAGGGTGAGGCGAGGTGAGGCAGGGCGGGTGTGCCAAATGCCGCAGGGCAAGGCAAGGTAAGGCAGGGGCCGGAGCAGCTGCTGCCTGACACCATCGTTCCCCACACAGTGGCCAGCAAGCGCATGGGGGCCGATGGTGTCCATCAGCAGCCACAGCCTGCTAGCTGTCCTGCATCATGCAGCCCCATCGGCATAGGCAGAGATGGCCCCAGGAGGAGGTGGAGAGGCAGCCAGGGGTCTGGAACCACCTCAGCTGCTTGCTGGCAGCCCGACGAGTCAGCGGATCTCATGCACCAGCTGCCCCTCCTGCTTCCCTGCATGGTTGACCGGTTAGAGCAGCAGCAGAAGCTGCCCTTGTCAGAGCCGTTGAATGGATAGGCCAGGCTTCCTTCCAGCCATCCCGGGGCCATCTCCACCCACGCCAATGGGGCTCCGTGGCCATTTTGCCATTTTGCAGGACAACCAGCATGCTGTGGCTGTTGATGGACACTGTCAGCCCACATGCACTCACTGGCCTCTGTGTGCGGGGGCCAATGGTGTCAGCAGCAGATCTGGAAGTGAAGCTGTGCTGACCATCCTTGCACTGGTGGGGGCGGCAGCTGGGGAAGGCGGGATCTGGCATGCACCCACCCACTGCTGCCCCACATCGTCCTGCGTGTGCCTCCGGGACATGCATGTGGGATGATGTGGGGTGGCAATGGGGAGGGGTGGGCATGTGCCACAGCTCACCTTCCCCCGCCGCTGCCTCCACCAGTGCGAGTATGGGCGGCACAGCTTTGCTTCCAGATCTGCTGCCGGCTGGGCTTGGCAATGCAGGGATCTGTGCTGCCACCTCCTGCTTCCCTGTGTGGTTGGCCAGTCAAGGGGCTCAGAGCATCAGGAGCAGCAGCCGCTGCCCGTCAGAACCACCGTGTAGACAGGGCCCACACCAGGTGAGGACTCCTTTCCAGCTGTCTCAGGGCCGTCTCTACTCATGCCGATGGGGCTGCACTGCAGAAGAGAGATGGCGGCTCTGATTTCCTCCTGCCGGCTGCCCCTGAGCCCCCTGCCCGGTGCCCCTTCTATGCAATCCTATGTGACTAGTGTGGATAAGAGGCTCGGCTGGTGGGGGGGCTTTCCTCCACGGAAGCGTACTGGCCCTCCCGCCAGAACCCCTCGCCTTTCCCCAGCCGGGACCTGATCACCCCCACCCTCATGTCCCCACCCCAGCTGACCCCTTAGCAGCCCAACCCGACCAAGACGGAGGGAAGGCAAGGCAGATAACTGGTTGTTAAATGATTTGAAACCCACCACTGGTCGCTTCCAAAGGCTCACTCACTCTCCTGCCAAAACTGCTCCTTTTATAGGTTCCCTCACCCTGCCCAGCTTTGCAGCTGTTCCGGACTCTGCATGCATGGAGAGGAGGAGGTGAGGAGCCCGGCCCTGCATCCCTTTGTTTGTGGCAATGGCGCACATGCCCACAGAGATGGCTCTGCATGCCACCTGTGGCACACGTGCCATAGGTTCGCCACCATGTGCCTAAGCATTAACTGGCTTCTCTTTCTGGCCTGACTCCAAAGCTTAAATTTGTGTTTAAACCATTTTTAAAGTATGAATTTAGTTTTAAATAAAATTACAGTTGAAAGAAGTTGGAGATGGGAAAAGTTATTAACAGAGAAAATTACAATAGTCTGCTCTGTGCTGGAGAGTTAATGAGATGGGGAAAAATGACAGCATTTAATGTAAGGGCTTTATCCATTAGGAAGACAGTGATAAGTCCTGAATATATTTTAATGAATTAGTTGGAACGCAAGAATTAATTGTCACGGCTTAAATCAAGAGAACATTTACCTTGTGCTTTTATGCTGAACAATTATTAAGTTACTTTCTTGTTAAATTGCACAATTTTAAGACAGCACCTTCAAGATGTGTTGACTGCAAGTCCCATCATCCACATCCAACACCACATATTGGTGCCATAGTTTACAAAATATATAATGCAAAAAACAGTCAAGCTAGAAAGTTATTGCCTGATATACATAGATTTACAAAATTATGGCTGCAAATTTGTTGTCTCTGCCTTCTCTAGAATTAAATACTTACTTAAAGGTAAAGTACCTTCTTTTGAAATTAAATTTGCTGAGGCATTTCGTCCTTTTGAATTAGCTGTTGTGATTCCATCCACCCCAAAAAATACTATAATCAAATCCTTTTTCCTAAAGGAAGTGATCCAATCTACCCAGATTTCTAAGTGCAATGAATAGTCAAGGAACTGGTATAAGAATTTGTGCTCAAGGTAAACCCCCTATTCCTTTAGAACACATTCTTCTCAGAGGGTGATTTGCCATTTTGATAGATTTGCCTTTTATTCCTTTGTTCATGCTTCATCTTTCAAGCATCATCTGTTGCATCAACACTCTTATTTTTGGCTGATGCAGACTATACATTCTTAATCAACTTTAAATACTTTTTAAATAGATCTTTTGATGTTACTTTGATAAGATAAGATAAGATAAGATAAGATACGATAAGATAACCTTTATTGTCATTTTTATACTGTGGGCACAATGGCACACATCAAAAATGAAATTTAGTTGCCCGCTCTCAAAGTGAAACACATACATGACACACACCTAAATATACTATGAACAAAATATGTATAAACCCACGTTCCTACATATACGTAGCAATAAATATTAAATATTGTCCATCTTGAATATATAACGGAGAGCGTTACCAGGAGGAAGAGGAGGATAACTGGCAAAGAAGACAAGGGGGCAAAAAGAAAGACCTATTATTTAACTTTCTTGACATCCGTAACAAATATTACAGTGAAAAATTAAGAAATAATTATGTAGGCTACGCATAGATGCAATTACTTTTTCCAGCATCAGAAAGATTATTTTTTCCGTTGTAAGTGTAGTGCCACTCCCGTAGGGACTGCTAAAGTCCGTGTCCCCTTGGCCTCCTCTTGACCTGGCTGCCAGTCCAAGGGATCTCTCACTTTGGCACCTCTGATTAGTGGTGCTAGTGCGGTGGTGCTCAGTCACGGTCGACAGCCACTCACACGAGGCGATGATGGTCGATCTCTCTCGGCGGTAACTCACGTGGAATAATGCTGGTCAATCTCAGGCAGTCACAGCTTACAGGGGGCGATAGTAGTCAATCCTTGGTAACAGCAGCCTATGTAAGTTGATAGTAGTCAGTTCCTGGTAACAGTAGTTTGCATAAACAATGGTAGTCAGTCCTTGGTGACAGTAGCTTGCATACGATGATGGTAGTCAGCCCCTGGTAATAGCAGCTTGCGTGGTGTGAAGGTGGTCAATCTCTCTCTGGAACTTGCAGGGACCTCCCTTCTCCACTCTCCTCATTTCTCTCTGCCCTCACTCCACATAATCCTTCCCTTCTCTGTCCCCTTTGCCTCTTCCAGCTGATTCTACAAAACTTCTCTATTTCCTCCCCCCCCCCTCTAACTTTTTCCCACTAAAAAATATGTTCAACCTTGTCAAACTCTTCCCTCACTCTTCCTCCACCCAACTTGTTCCAACAAAGGAAAAGAAGTAAAACTTCCCTCATCTATCCTCTCTCCCTCCCCTTTGTCCGGCTTGCCCGCAATGAAAAAAAGCCCAGTAAAAGGCTTCAAACCCCCACAATCTTACTCTCTCTCTCTCTCTCTCTCTCTCTCTCTCTCTCTCTCTCTCTCTCTCTTCCTCTGGCTAACTCTCAACAGAACAAACTCCAGCCAGCCACTTGCTCCACCCGATATCCCCAAATTGCCACCTTCCTTCTTCTTCCTCCCAGTCGGCTTCCTCCTCCTTTTTGACCCCTCCCAAGGGCCATGCCCCACCGCCAGACCAAAAGTGGCTGTCGGAGGTCCTCGGCAGGGCTCCAGCAAAGCCTATCAGCTAGCCCCAATCTCGCCCCAGCTCTACTACATAAGAATGTGCTACAACCAGTTTGGAGATTTTATGGTCTTGTTAATTTCAGTCAGGAGTACAAGCTAGTCAATGTGGAGGGTACTAATCAAGGTCATAGAGCAACCTTGTGGTTAGCAATTATTGTGACTCAGTCACACTCAAGCTGAAGATAAGATAAAGATTTCCTAAATATTATTCAGCCAACATAATTCTGGTCTAAATTTTCTTTTCGGTAACTCAGTACCATCCAAGTAAGTTGGGATTGCAACCTTCAGAATTCCAGAAGAGACAAGGAATATTGATCCACAGACACCCACAACTGAAGTAGTAATTCACACTGCTTTGAGAAAAAATGTCCTTATAATGTTGGTGCCTCGATTATACATTCCAAAAGCAAAGAAATTAATAGAACAATGAAGACAATATAAACAGCATCTTTTTTTCCTGCAGGCAAATATTTTTAGTCAAGAATAAAATCTGGAAAAAAAATAGATACAGATCCATATATTACAATGATAAAGATTATTCTTTGCAAATATAAGCCATTCCCCATCACACTACTCATTTAAAAAGGCTGTTGAGGGATTCACTGATTTTCTGAACTACTTAAATTAACCCTAGATATGAATAAATTTTAGGTACAGTGGGTATTAATTTCTCTTAATTTAATATGCACAATTTTATAGGAATCCAGTCTATTTAAAAGCACAGTGCATCATCTACACTAGCCTTTGCTACACTTTTCAATAAATATTCTACCTTATTCTATGTAGCTTAATTGCTGCTTATTATTTTTCCCTACAGTGATAATTTCCCCTTTAAAAAGCATTTCCATTATATGTAACCTGGCGTTTTGCCTACTATGGATCAATTTACTGAACACAATGTTATTCCTTAGCCATGAAAGTCAGCTGGGGGACCTCATAGGACTGTTGTTATGGGGAAAATGGGAGGAGGAAGCTACGCTGGATATATTTACTGTCTTGAGTCATTTATAAAAATAATAAAGGTGGGAAATAAATAAATATTTCTTATCAAACAAACAGAAAGCAAAAGCTTATCTAAAGGTCAGCATAATAATGATCAGAGAAAGCACAGAAAACTAAACTGGATATCAGTGTCTATGGAGATTCTCAGTCATCCAGATCATGGTTGTCCCAAAGGTGCTTTTTCAGGAGGCAACTGGACTTTCTTGTTTTTTCTTTGAAGATGTTTCACTTCTCATCTAAGAAGCTTCTTCAGCTCTAACTGGATGGTGAGGAATGGAAGGATTTATATTCCTTGCAGAGAGCTGGTCATTTGCATTCTTTTAGAGAGCCGTTGAGGCCATTTAGATGTTTACCTGTGTCCTCGGGATCATCTGAGCAGTGCAAATGTGTGGAGCCTTCCTGACTGCAGGATGCTTTCTGTCCTGTGTCCCTTCACTGTTGAACACATGTGCAGGCTGTTGGGGATGAGTCTGTGTTGTCTGCATCTCAAACTCTCGCTCCCTAGAGACTAAAATAGACGTTCTGAAACTTGAGCTGGCCATGAACAAGGAGTGTATATCGGAAGTGGTGGCCCTTTGACAGCTGTATGCAACGAAATTTCATTTTGATGTATGCTGATTGGTGTATATTCAAAGTGACAATAAAGTTGTTGTTGTTGTTACTACTACTACTACTACTACTACTACTATTATTATTATTAACAGAGGGATAGAATCAAGATCACGTGAAGTATTAATGCTACTCTACAATGCCTTGGTAAGGCCACACTTGGAATACTGCATCCAGTTTTGGTCACCACGATGTAAAAAAGATGTTGAGACTCTAGAAAGAGTACAGAGAAGAGCAACAAAGATGATTAGGGGACTGGAGGCTAAAACATATAAGGAACGGTTGCTAGAATTGGGTATGTCTAGTTTAACAAAGAGAAGGACAAGGGGGGACATGATAGCAGTATTCCAATATCTCAGGGGCTGCCATAAAGAAGAAGGAATCAAGCTATTTTCCAAAGCACCTGAAGGCAGGACAAGAAGCAATGGGTGGAAAATGATCAAGGAGAGAAGCAACTTACAACTAAGGAGAAACTTCCTGACAGTTAGAACAATTAACCAGTGGAACAACCTGCCTCCAGAAGCGGTGAATGCTCCAACACTGGAAGTTTTTAAGAAGACACTGGACAGCCATTTGTCCGAAATGGTATAGGGCCGTGGTGACGAACCTATGGCATGGGTGCCAGAGGTGGCACTCAGAGCCCTCTCTGTGGGCACACGCGCCATCACCCCAGTCCTAGGCCATCAGCTGGGTTTTATAAAACCTTTTCGCTTTAGGCCTCCGCCGCTGTGTGCAAAAAAAAAAGGTTCAATCAATCAGTCAATTTCAACTTCTTACGGGAAAAAAGATCTTCCAAAGTTGGAATTGACTGAACTTTTTAGTCCCACCCAGTCTGCCGTTACCACTGCAGCCACACCCACCCAATGGGCCATGCCCACCCGGCACCCAACGATACATAAGTGGGTTTTGGGTTGCAGTTTGGGCACTCAGTCTCTAAAGGTTTCGCCATCACTGGTATAGGGTTTCCTGTCTGAGCAGGGGGTTGGATTCGATGACCTCCAAGGTCCCTTCCAACTTTTTATTACTATTATTATTATTATTATTATTATTATTGATCATCATACAGTCAGCCAGATGTTCAGACTGGATTTGGCATTTTGTCTACCTATCGAGTCCTTACCCAGGACCTGGGATAGGCAGATGTGGATGTTTGATGGTATTACAGGTATCGTCGCAGGATGGAAGCAGTTCCTAGTAAGGCCGCCTTTTGCAATTGACTAATAGCGAATTTGTCAATGCCAATGGTGTTCAAGTGGTGCTCCAGTTGTTTTGGGATTGCACCCAAGGCGCCTATGACTATTGGTACTACCCTTGCTTGCTTTTGCCACAGTCTTTCTATTTCTGTTTGTAGGTCTTTGTATTTTATTACCTTCTCCAGCTCTTTCTCTTCTATTCTGCTGTCTCCAGGCACTGCCACATCCACTATCCAGACTTTTTTGTCTTTCTTATCGACAATTGTTACGTCTGGGGTGTTATGTTGCAGGTGCTTGTCTGTTTGAATTTGAAGTCCCAGAGCAGTTTAATTTTATCATTTTCTATGACTTTTTCTATTTTATGATCCCACCAGTTTTTACTTACAGGCAAATGATATTTTTTGCAGATCTTCCAATGCACCATTGTTGCTACTTTGTCATGCTGCTCCTTGTAGTCAGTCTGTGCAATCTTCTTGCAACAGCTTACCAGGTGGTCCACTGTTTCTTCAGCTTCTTTGCATAGGCGGCACTTACTGTCTGTTGCTGTCTTCTCAATTTTGACTTTATATGCATTTGTCCTTAAGGCTTGGTCTTGTGCAGCCAGAATTAGTCCCTCGGTCTCTTTCTTCAATTTTCCTGCTCTTAGCCATTGCCAGGTCTTGTTAATATCTGCTTTCCCAGCTATTTTTTTAATGTATTGGCCATGTAGTGCTTTGTCTTCCCATGCCTCTATTCTGTTCTTCATTTGATCTTTCTTGTAGGCCAGTATGGTCTCTCCAGTAGTCAGTAAGCCTTCCTGATATACTAATTTCAGTGCGTCTTCATCATTGTTCTTCAGATATTCTTTCAAAGCCATTTTTTCTTCTTCAACCATCTGATGTACTTATAGCATTCCACGCCCACCTATTTGCCTTGGTGGATAAAGTCTGTCAATGTCACTGCATGATTCATTGTCATTATTTTTCTGGTCTTCCTATCCATTGCTTTTAGTTCTGCTTGAGTCCAGTCCACTATTCCAGCTGTGTACCTAATGACTGGAATTGCCCAGGTGTTGATTGCCTTTATGGTATTTCCTCCATTGAGTTTGGACTTTAAGATCTTCTTCACTCTCTTGATGTATTCACCTCTAATCTTTTTCTTGACTTCAATGTGCTTGATGTTGTCAGCTTGAAGGATACCCAAGTATTTGTAGTAATCTTCCTCATCCAGACTCTTAATGTTATTTTCATGGGGCATCTCGATTCCTTCAGTTTTCACTACTTTTCCTTGTTTGATAGTAAGTGTGGCACATTTGTCCAAGCCAAACTCCATAACAATATCTTGGCTATATATACGGACAGTGTTGAGCAGCGATTCTATTTCAGATGATATTTTTCCATACAGCTTCAGATCATCCATGTAAAGGAGATGGGATAGTCTGGTAGATGTTTTTGATGTTTGATAGCCATGTCCTGAGTTATTCAGTATTGTTGACATAGGAAACAGTGCAATAACAAATAGTAATGGTGACAATGAATCTCCTTGAAATATTCCTCTCTTAATATTAACCTCTCCCAGTCTCTCACCATTGATCTTCAACTGTGTCTTCCATTGTGCCATCGATCTTTGCACAAATTTTGTGATGTTTCTACTGACTCCTGTTATTTCTAGGCACTTGATTATCCAGTCATGTGGAAGAGAGTCAAATGCCTTTTTGTAGTCAATCCATGCCACATTCCGGTTGGTCTTCCTTTTCTTCCAAAATCGTTTTGTCTATTAGGAGTTGATCTTTTGTTCCTCTGCTATTGGGGCGGTTTCCTTTCTGCTCAGGTGAAAAGAGATTGTTTTCAACTAGATGCTGTTGTACTTGCATCAGCTACCATACCAGTTAGTAATTTGAAAGTTGTTGGTAAGCAGGCAATTGGCCTATAGTTGCCTGGTGTTGCCCCTTTTGCTGGATTTTTCATTATTAGGTAGGTTTTCTCAGTTGTTAGCCACTTTTCAATTTCTTCTCCTTGTAGTATATTGTTGAACTGCTTGGCAATGAGTGGGTGTATAACAGTTAGATGTTTCAACCAAAACCCATGCAGTTCATCTTCACCTGGTGCTGACCAATTTTTGGTTTTCCTTGCTCTTTTTTCTACCATTTTTGTTGTTATTACTAGTTCTTTCATTTCACCTTCTGTTCTATTTGCATCCACCTCTTTTAACCAAGCCACATCCTTGTTGTATTTCTTTGGGTTATCCCATATCTGCTTCCAGAACTGCACTGTTTCTTCCTTGTCAAATACTGACTGATTCATTGCACTTTCTCCATTGATGGATTGGTAGAAACGTTTCTGATTGGATTGAAATTGGAGGTTCTGCCTATAGTTTGCAATTCGAGCTTCATATCTACTGATTTTCCTGGCTATAGCTATTATTTGTTGCTTTATTATTTCCAGTGCTTCCTTGATCTTCCTTGTTTCCAAGTGGTATTTCTTGATTAGGTATTCTTTGGTCTTCTTGTTCTTCAGCTTCTTTTCTTTCATCTGTTCTAGCTTGCTTGCATGTGATCTTAACTTGCTGATCTTATTTTTTAGTCTAACTTTCCATTTTTGTGGTGCAGTTTGTTTATTTTTCTTCTTTGTTGATTTTGCATCCCAGGTATTCAGTTATAACTGCAGCTGTGCTGTATATTAATTGGCTTGTTTCTTGCAGTGAATTGGTACTTATACTTGATATTGCAGTATTTGCATCTTTTAATGCTTGTGCTAGCTGTTTCTTTGGAACAAGCTTCAATGCAGGCAGCCTTATTCTGTTGTTTTTGTGCTGTTCTAGATGCTCAGTTATTCTTTGTTTCAATTCTTTTATTTCTTTAGTTAGAGGGTTTTGTTCTTCCTGAGGAAGAGGTGCCTGGTTTCCAAATGAGAACAGTTGTATATCTCTACTGGATTCTTTCACTGCCAACTCCCCTTGGTTTGCCTCTACATTCTGAATTACTTCTTGTAAGGCTTTGATTTCTTTGCCCTGGGTAAATCTTTGCAGTTCGTCCAATTCTGTTTCTGTAAATACTTTATTTCGTATTATAAATCGGCGTTGATCTGCTAGTCTCTGTTCTGTTATTTCTGATTCTGGATGTTGTTCTTTCCAGAACTGGTGCATTCGTTTTAGATATCCTCTTCTTGTTGGACTTGATCTGTAGTAACAGATCATTATTTCTTTGTTTTCCATCACTGTGTATCTGCGACGGGTAAACACCTTTTCTTCCAGTAGTTCTGCAGCTGCTGGCCCTGGTTGCTCAGCCAACAGTTCTGAGTCCTGTAACCCATTTTCTACCAGATATCCAGGAACTCCAATATCTAGCAAGGACCTTGTTAACCCGGGTGACATCCGAGCCGGTATAGCATTCTGAAATTTATGTCTCACCATATTTTTTATGGGAGAGACACTCTTTGTCTGACTCCTCTGATGAGACCTGTCCAGTATGGTTGAACCTCTGGCATAGCTCTCATCTTCCTCAGAGTACACAAGCCCCACAACCACATCAAGGTAGTGCCTCACTGGGCATTATTATTATTATTTAATCCTAGTGGAAAAAATTCACAAGAATTGGAAAAATCTACTTATCCCTTAAGACTACAAAATAAACCTGAGGACAAGAAAACAGATTGGATAAAATGGACTGTAGTGATGTCAGGAATTTCAGTGAGAAAGAAAGTGATAAGAGAAGCGGAGAGAAAGAAAAAGAAAAAAAATTTCAACAAACATGGAAAGGCAGAAGTCCCGTACAAAGACACTTCACCTGATTTACTTTTTATATCTACAGCAACATTTACGAACATACAGAAAAAAATTTTGATTCAGCAAAATTCATTGATTAAGAAAGATACTGGGCAAAGAAAAAAGACTAAAGTGGAAACCAACAAAATAGATGATAGGACTTACCAGAGAGAATACTTAAAAAAGAAACATTTGTTTGAATACAATTAAAGAAATAGAAAAGTTTTGGAATATATATGTCATTCTAAGAGAGATCAATTCCCTAAATAATATAGTATGCTTTTTCCCCTTTTTTATTCTTTTTTTTTATATGAGTAATATAAAAAAGTTGAAATGACTTAGATAAGGGAAATGTTTTAGATACTTTAAGAAAATTATAATGGATAAAAATGTTTTGAATAAGAGTTAAAGGACTAGATGACTAGATATATTAAATGGAATGTTTAAAGATTAAACATATTTTTAATTATGGTTAAAAAGAATAAGAAACTTAGGAAATAAATATATATTAGCTTAGGAGGGATATATATTTTAAGTAGTATGTTATTTTTTATGTTTTTTTACTCTTGCTCTCCTTTCTTTTTTTCATTGTTCTATCTATTCCTTAAGAAATGTAAAAGTGTGAGATGGTTCATATAGAAAAATAGAGTTAAATTTTTAAATGTAATTAATTTTTGAGAAAATCTTGACCAGTGAGAATACTTAGAATCTGATGGGAGGAACAAATTAAAATAAGGACTGTAACAGGATCTATGATAAGGCAACCAGAACGATTGGATAGAAAAGTAATATTATATTGATATGACTATTAGTTTCAGGAATATTGGGGAAATTATATATTTAATTGTTATCTATCAAACCAATAAGAATTGTATTAACTCAATGTTTGCAAAAGAGGATATTTTGGGAAAAGAGGAAATCAACTAAAACCATTATGTGGATTATGGATTATAGAAATCAATTGTTAATGATTGTTTTACAAATGTAACCCAGTCAACACACTGTTCACCAATTATTGTGATTTATGTTTTTAAAAAATATCAATAAAATATATTACAATAAAAAAGATCAACCAAAATATTAAAGGGGGAGTAAGGAAAGTAAAAAGAAAGGAGCAGAGAATAGGCATTAGAGTTGGAATCCTATTCTTGACACATAGGGGCTGTAGTTTTCAGCGGGACTCTGTGCTTTTATCTCCTTTCTTGTGGGTCCACAAGTCATAAAAGGGCCAAGTTTGAAGACCCCTGCTATAAACTATGGATTTGTCAGATAGACTGATACTTTTAGAGCAGTCAGAGACTGTGATTTTAGTAGTTCATACAGATTTTTGGCAATAGAAAGAAATAACTTTCCTATCATCATGCCATTCCATTACTGCAGACTCCTCAAGGATACTTTTTAAAATAAAATTTCGTAACTTCAATATTTCTCCCACCGGGCATTCTTTCTACACATGAAGCCATCAGCTTTCCAAGATTTAGAAGATTAAGATAGCAGAAATAACAGCAGCAGGCTAAGCAAGCTTCTTGTAAATAAACAGAAAATGAAAAATAACCTTTCTTTTGAAATGCAATGCACTTTTTAATAAAAGTATCTTCCCAATGGAAAATGATGCAGGTGTTATCATGCTTGGGTTTGTACAACTCCTGAACTTAAAACAGATCTTTCCAAAATCAGTTTGCTTAAATAGGAAGTCGGGATGTAAATCAAATAAATTTACAAAATATAATAGAATACTTTACTGGCCGAGTGTGATTAGACACAAAATTAATTTTTCTATAATGTAAAGCAAGTAAATTATGTTATGCTTTAGCGATATAAGCCTTAATTATGTGCAATTATCCCCTCTCCCTTACTATTGCAAGCAGGATGGTATGTCGTTTATAGGTTTTAGTGCTCCATTGCCGAAATTGAGGGGGGGGGGAGAACTACTATACAAGCTGCGACACATGGTTATGCTAAATTTGGGATATCACCGGGGGACAATAATCAAAGAAATCATAAATTCTTTGTCCATACACCGGAGATATTGTAAATTGCTTATCGTTGCAATGTATAATTGTGAGAAACGTCATTCCTTGAGACTGATCCTGACCCCAAGAGGTTTGAACTGGAATTATTCCTCTTGCAATGTCTCCTGGTCTTGGTAGTCCTTTCGGCCGATTTTTCGGTACATACCTATTGCATTGATTGCTGACTAGGGAATTCTGGGAGCCTACACATCTTAAAGTCCCTGCGATTGAAACACACTGATCTACACAGAAGTATCTCTCTCTTTCATTGCAGAATAAAACTTTTAATTTCCAACGGACTCTCAACGTGTTTAAGTCCTTAACATCCTGCAATGAAGACCGACAACTCTTCCCTCTTCTTTCCTTCCGCATTTGAGCTCAGAACTGTCTTAATTGGTCACCCGCCTCTTCGGCTTTTGATTGGCCGCGACAATGACATTGACGCGTCGCTCCGCCATTGGCATCGGTGACTTTCCGGCCAATTCAGAGAGTCCATGTCAGAAAACACAAGAGCCAATGAAAACGTGCCGTCTCCAACGTCAAGCAACTATTGGAAGCGCCGGAGAGGTGCTCTGATTGGCCGCCCGTGCGGCTGAGGGGCGGAGAGCAGGGGTCTGCTCTCCGGGTTTTCTCGGAGTGCCGCGGCGGAATCGCTTGTGTCTTCAGCGGGATGGGTGTTTTCTCGCAGGCCGGGCCACGGTGGTTCCTCGCACGGGTGACGGTGTGGTTGCCGCTGTTCCTGCTGCTAGCGTCGATCAGCTTGGCTTCTGCTGGTCAGTAAGAGCGTTTCCGGTGGGCTTTGCTTGTCGAGGGGGCCGAGTTTGGGAGGGGAGAACCTGATTGAGAGGGCGGCAGCGGCGGCCCGGTATGGGGGTGAAGCAAAAGGCCGAAAGCCGGTCTGGGTAAAGGGAGGCGGCCAATCGAGAACCGGGTCAAGTGCGTTAGAAGAAATAGTTGCTTTAGTGGTCCTTTCTACCCAACCTCCCAGAAAGGGTATATAAACATCGCAGATTAGTCTCTTTTATCTTACCTTTACAATACTGTCACTAATCGCTTTTTTAATTTTATTTTATTTATATCTCACCTTAATAACTCAAGGCGATGAACATCCAATTAATATAGGCAAGGCAGAGAAATATTCCGTATGGGCCCTCTTTGTGTTTAAAGGCACTTGCTGTGCATATTGTACGTAAGGCTAGACTTCGGGGTTCAGAGCAGAGAACAGGTCCACCTGTTGTAAGGCTCCTACCAGCTTTTTCTAGAGCAGAGCCTGGTAATGATCTGCTAAACAAGGAGTGGAAAGATTTGTTTATTAAGCGCATTAATAAATGTTGCTAAAGATTTTGACACCCCCTTCAATAACTGATGGTTATTGTACATGCTTAATACATGGTTCATATACTGATACATCTATATAAGTATCCAAACAAGTGCATATATATGTATTTGGCACTTACTTGTTATATTTATATCCCAATTTTCCTATAAAAACTCAAGGCAGTGACTATGATTTCCTTTTGCCTATGCAGGAATCTAAATATGATCTATGCCTGCAACTGAAGCCATTAATTCACATTAAAACACAATGTACCAGACATGTTCTAATGCTTTGCTGATAAGATACACATTTGTCTTTTTGCATCAGGAAAGCCATTTCTTGATCATCTTCCCCTCCCCTCTGAAGAATACTAATTTATTGTAATATATTAACAAAATTTAAAAAGCCTCTAATATTTACTGATTATTATATTACATTACATTATATTATTACAAACTAAACTTAGAAAGAGATATGGAGAAAAAGAATAAAAAATGAAAAGAAATATATAAAGGAATGACTTCCAATCTTCATCACAATAAGAATAAGCAAATTTGATAACTCTTTGCATTCCCATAAGGTTACAAAGAAAAAAATTTCCCACAAAAAACTGTTTATTTCCAAAATCTTAAAAGTCTCAATATTCCAAATTCGCCTGGACCCTTAATTTATAACCTTTCTTAGATCAAAATCTATTTAGCTTTTGCTGTTTATTTCCTGTTTTAAGTTTTTAAACTTACAGTTAAATTTTCTTCTGTTCTAAAACAGCCGTAAACTCATCATTCAGATCTCTAATAGCCTTAAGATGGTTAAATAAGCATTTTCTGAAAATGACTAGAAAGTGAGGTTAGCAAAGTCATTGTCCTTTAAAAGACCATAATGACCGTCAGCATGATGGTTGATCCCTTCCTCTCCTGGTACTCCAACCTGTGGGAGATTGTTATCCTGCAGTCTTCTCATGAGGAGCATCCATCCTGGGTTACATGTGGTTAAGTTATCATCTCCTATCATTCTATTCTATTCCTTATCCTTGATGGTTGTCTAGCTTTTTTAAAGACTGTTTACCTTCCCAACCCTTTTCTTGATATTTCTCTACTCTAAAAGTCTATATTTATCTGGCTGGCCAGAATGCTCTGGAAAACACAAGATGCCAGATGGTAATGCTTATTGTTTGTGTGAAATATGTGAGCTCATTTCTGCAGTGTGGAATAGGAGCAAGTTGAAGAATATAAATGAATAAAATAAATTTAGCTATGAAGTAAGTTAATAACAAATAGCAGTTAGGGAGGTTTGTAGTGTTAATGGGTGGGGTAGTAGTTTTTCACTGCCTAGAATGTCTGAGGAAATTGGTTGTCATATATAAAAGAAAAGCAGTGGAGATTGATAACTGAGATAGTTATATTATTCCCAAGAACACCTGGAGAGAGGAATGGCCCAAGGTACCTTCTTGTGGCCTGACCATCAGTGATCTCTCTACTAAACCACTTGATCTTGACTTGCCTCACTTTGTCTGATTGAAATTGAACAGAATTAAGTGTGATTCTGGAAGAAGTGCTACTGCCCTTTATCAGTGGGAATTGTTGTGATTGTTGTGCTGATATGCAAACTATTAAACATATTGTGCAAGATTGCCCATGATATGCATTCTCTAGTTCCCTAGAAGATCTGCATGAAGAAGCACCAGAGGAGATTGCCTGGATAGCTGAATTGGACATCCAGTTATGAGGCCACTGCCATACTTCCATAGAAGTTTTACATGGACTGTGTATATATGTTTACTTCTGTTCTGTCATGTTCTCATCATACCCTATATAAATAATAACTGAGATAGTAAAGTCAGTTTGACTGAGAGAGTAAAGCAGATAATTCTACCATTAAACTGCCCCATTAGTAAATAAAATAAAATAAAATTTAATGTTTTAGTCAAAATGTTGACTAATTTCTCCCTTATTCACACAAAAACCAAGTTGTTTAGTTCAAATTCACCCACATAATCGTCAGAGATGTAATAGTATTTCTATATATTACTTAATCAAGGCTGGATATATGATAACACAAGATTTCTTCCTAGCAAAATGGTAGCATAACCTCTCATATTTAATACTGGTTCATCTCTAGGCATATTTTAGATATATTCACTGGAAATTTCTTCTTGTAGTTGTATGAATATTTGCCTTGAAATAAACCCCATTGAATATAATGCTTGTTAGCTGTTAGAGCATACAGAATTGTATCAGAAAAAAGATAAAATTTTTCTTGATGATCCTAGCTTTGTCATGTTCTTTCTCTCTCTTCCACATGTTTAAAGAATAGCTTTGCTATGAGAAGTGTTACAGAAGTCTTTCACAGAAAACATAGGCAGAACAATGCCAAGGATGAATGCTTTATCTAAGGTGCATTGATAGGATACAGTTTTATTCAGTTGTTTGTCTTATGTTCTCGCTGTCCAAAAATCTGAAAGCGTTTTCTTAATACAATATATTGGCTATAAGGAAAAGTATACTTTGAGTACTTATTACATCCAAACGTATGGTTTGATATTTTATTTTTTTAGAGTACCCAGTTTTGTGAAGCAAAGAAAACAATTCTAGATTAGTAATTTTTAATTGGCACTATATTTCTATACCTATCCTATTACTATTACTTTCAAATAACTAAGACACTATTTTAAAATCCTGCTCTAAAAGTGTTTAGTTAGCTTTGGACTGATGATAATGTTTGCATTTTTGTTTTGTCATTTGTTGCAACTACTGTGAAAGACTTTGTGTAATGGTAGATTATCATCTTTTCCTCTAAAAGTTATATTTCAGTTCAGTTTTATCATTCTTGCAATTCTTCAACACACTAATTGTTTTGCAAAATATTTCTTCTACCACCTGGGTAGCAGGACATGCACCTTCATTATAAATCTATATGATATTTGTTTTCTCCAAATAAGACTGAATTATTTCAAAATTATTGGCTCTATTTTAGGTATAGGTCCTTGCTATCCATATTAACATTGCCATGGAAAACATTTCTGGGCTCATGAATATATATAACTAAAAAGATTCCTTTTCCAGGCTGACTAGGTTCCTGAACATTAGCTTGACTTTAATGCTGGGAATATAATGTAATATTTTGTGGTATATGAACCATCCTTCTGTCGTCTTATTGTCTTGCAAATTTGTAGATTTTAACTTCAGAACTGGCCTTATTGCAGAATTTTAAAAGTATAAAAAAATCATTCCTCCTCCCCATTCTCCTAGTTAGATTTACCTCTTGCTTTTCCTTTCCTTCTGAAAGCTCAAGATTGCCCACCTAGGATTATTTTTACCACAATGGCCTTGTGGAGTATGTTAAGAGATTGCAGTCAGCTCAAAATCAGTCATTGTGTTCCATTGCTTGGAGTAGATTTGAATCTATCTTAATCCAACATGTTTATCACCATGATATGCTACGTTAGTTAGGGAAGACTTGTCTAAAGTTTGTTGAAAATTATATTTGTGATAACATGGATCAATAGTTTTTATTTTTTTGTTGATTCTATAAGTGTTCTTTTTTTCTGTAGTAACTGAACATAATTTGCAATTTCTAGGTGGTTCCTGCATTAATATCCTACCTGATACTTTCTAAAAAAAAATACCTATAATTTGTGTGTATGTGTGCGTGTGTGCTTTAATTTAGCTGATGGGGATTGTAGAAATTACTACTGGTGTCCCATTTGAACTGTGGTCTCATTATCTATAGTTTTACATATTTACCATGGACTAATAGAGGTGAGACCTCAGTATACAATATATGGAAAAAAATTTGCTTATCTTTGGTTTTGCACTTGATTTTTTTGTTACTTGTTGCACGCAACAAATTTTTGTGCATGAGAAAGAACATGATTATAAATAAAAGGATTGGGTTATCTTAACAATATACTTTTAAATGGTCGCAACAGATATTGATAGGTCACCTGTAGCACAAGACTTGTTATAGTAACCAGTCACTTTGGTCAGAGGGATTTGCTTAGGTGGTTATGGAGGAAGTTTGCCTGATCAGGTCTTCAGTTAGTACGGTATTAACATCCAACAATGCAATTGAAAAGCCATTCCACCGAGATTATGAAGAACTTCTTAGAGCAGAATAACTAGAAAAACCAAATGCCATCAATGGAAAGACTACAACGAAGCCACTTGGAGCCATGTGACTAAATTGATGCAAGTGTAAATATTAGTACATTGCACATAAAATCATTCTTGAAGAATTTCTAACAAAAAGAGACTGGCTATAGGCTTTGGATATAATTTTCCAAGACTCAAGGTCTTGTAAATTGCGGTGTTATTGACTATGGTTTATGTTGGAATGGAACTACTCTGAATAACAAGAGTCACATGTATCCATCTTTTTCAAACTCTAGGTTTTCATATTAGAAAAACAATTTAGTTAATTGATCTTGAATTGTTAATAATCCTTATTTTTTTCTCATGGGAATAAATAATTAGCATGTGCCTGTGTTTTTAATATACACCCAGAATAAGCTTTTAAGAAACCAGACCTGAATGTTTATCCTAACAGGGATTGGTTTTTAAAATGTACTTTTTTTTTTTTTGTTGAGTGCTTGAATATAATGAACCTAAGCTAAGACTTCTCTGCTGGCATTTTTTTTTTACAAAATCTTTACCAGGTGAAAAGAAAAAGACAACTAAACAAACAGAACCTGTTTTTCTTATGATATATTGCTTTGGAAAGAACATCTTATCTGCTGACAGTCAACAATGTGTTTGCCTGCAACTTAATATAGAGCTTGTTCCTTCAGAGAGATGTTAACATGATGCAATGAGAATGAAATACAGCCAACTTGCTTCACTTTAAAGATACAAATTATTTCAATACATTTATTAGTTTGATAGTTTAATGGGTTTAGCCTATTGCACACATAATACTAAGGTAACATAAACTTTGCAATTTATTGTGAAGCTGATCATTAAAATATATCATTATTAGTATCTATGCTTTTTAATATGAATTGTTTTCAAGTGAAATCAGTATCTTTTTGATACTGTACAATAGTTTTCTCATTATTATGGATATTAAATATGCTGCTTTTTCTAAATAAATCAAATTAGACTTTATATTACTAAGTCTGGAAATTTTCTAAAACATTACTTCTTAAAGAGTGATTTCTAATTTGCTTTCTATATTATATAATATTGCCCAAAATTTATTGTAGGTTTTTTTCAGTTCCTTATTTTTGGCCCTTTCCATGTATCAGACTTTTTATTTTCTTATATTACCTCTGTTTTGTCTAAAGCATTTTTTTTCTCCTGCCTAAGGATTCAAGCTGATCTAAAAAATTTTTTGAAATAGATGTACTGTAAATAGAAATAAATATCAGTCACATTGTTATTATAATGTGTCTATGCTTAGTGATTATTCAAAATAAAGTAAACTCACATTTTACAGTGAGAGAAAAAAAATACCTTTTACAGGTTTTCAGCATATTGATTAATTTGGAATAACTGATTGAATTAGATCAGCAGTTTAACTTTAAGCTGTATTTTATTTACATACCTCTAGTTATTCCACATTGCCTTTTGCAAATGTAAGATTTCTTTATTGAAACAATTTGTATTTTCTGCTCCAATTGCCAACCATTCTAGATAGTCCTGTGATCTTTTTTAATTAGTGGTGAGCTGTGGTGGCGCAGTGGTTAGAATGTAGTACTTCAGGCTACTTCTGCTGACTGCCGGCTACCAGCAGTTTGGCAGTTCGAATCTCACCGGCTCAAAGTTGACTCAGCCTTCCATCCTTCCGAGGTTGGTAAAATGAGGACCCAGATTGTTGGGGACAATATGCTGACTCTGTAAACTGCTTAGAGAGGGCTGTAAAGCATTGCAAAATGGTACATAAGTCGAAGTGCTAGTTCTAGTGGTGAAGAGAAGAAGTAATAAAAAAAAGTCTATCACTCATTTTTTCACTAAAGACAAACTGTGCTTTGTAATCCTTCCTGATTTGGATTATTGATTTACAAATAAGCTATGAATTATAATTATACAGCGCATTCAGAAAGTATCCAGCCCCCCTTCCACTTTTGTCAACTTTATTATGCTGCAGCCTGATTCTACAGTTGTTGACATTCATTTTTTTCCCATTAATCTACACTCTGTACCGACAAAGTGGAAACAGAATTTTAGAGATGTTTGTAAATTTATTAAAAAGAAAAAACTGAAATATTACATTGGTATAAGTCAGTGGTTCTCAACCTGTGGGTCGGGACCCCATTTGGAGTCAAATGACCATTTCACGGGGGTCACCAAACCATGCTGTCCACCATTTTTTTCCCTTTTTCCTAGCTGTCCTACTCCCTCTTATTGGTGGCCACACCCACTTGGGGGTCACCACAACATGGGGAACTGTATTATGGGGTCACGGCATTAGAAAGGTTGAGAATCACTGGTATAAGTATTCAGGCTCTTTGCCACAACAATTGAAATTTAGTCCCGATGCCTCCCATTTCTCTTGATCGTTGCTGATACGTTTGTACGCCTTGATTGGAGTCCACCTGTGGTAAATTAAATTGGACCTGATTTGGAAAGCACACACCTTCCTATAGAAGGCCTCACAGCTGACAATGCATACTGTAGCAAAGCAAAAGCCATGAGGTCAAAGGAACTGCCTGCAGTGCTCAAAGACAGGATTATTGCAAGGCATAGATCTGGGGAAGGCTACAATAAATTTTCTGCTGCACTGAAGGTTCCTAAGACCACAGTGGCCTCCATAATTCTCAAATGGAATAAGTTTGGCACAACCAGGACTCTTCCAAAGACTGATTGCCTGGTCAAACTGAATAATTGGAGTAGAAGGGCCTTGGTAAGAAATGATGGTCACTCTGACTGAACTCTAGATATCCTGTGTGAAGATAGGACAGAATTCCAGAAGGACAATCATTGCTGCAGCCCTCCACTGTTCTGGCTTTTATGGCAGAGTGGCTAGACAGAAGCCTCTCCTCAGTGCAAAACACATGAAAGCCTGTTTGGAGTTTGAAAAAAGCACCTGAAGGACTCTCAAACTGTGAGGAACAAGACTCTCTGGTCTGATGAAACCAAGATGGAATTGTTTGGCCTCAGTTCTAAATGTTTTATCTCACCTGCCCAATATTATCCCAACAGTGAAGCATGGTGGTGGCAGCATCATGTTGTGGGGATGTTTTTCAGCAGCAGGGACTGGGAGACTAGTCAGGGTTAAGGGAAAGCTGAATGGAACAAAATACAAACATATCCTCAATACAAACATGTTCCATGGCACTCAGGAGCTCAGACTGGGCCGAAGGTTCACTTTCCCAAATGATAATGATCCTAAGCATACAGGCAAGACAACATAGGAGTGGCTTAGGGACAACTGTATGAATGTCCTAGAGTGCCCCAGCCAGAGCCTTGACTTGAACCCTATTGAATATCTCTGGAGGGACTTAAAAATGGCTGTCTCCCAACAGTCGCCATCCAACCTGATTGAGCTTGAGAGGATTTGCAAGGAAGAATGGCAGAAAATCCCCCAGTCCAGGTATGAAAAGCTTGTTGCATCATACCCAAAAAGACTCGAGGCTGTAATTGCTGCCAAAGGTGCTTCAACAAAGTACTGAGTGAAGAGTCTGAATACCTATCCCAATGTGATATTTCTGTTTTTTCTTTTTAATAAATTTACAGACATTTCTAAAATTTTGTTTTTACTTTGTCATTATGGGTTACTGAGTATAGATTAATAAAAAAAAATGAATTTCAACAACTGTAGAATCAGGCTGAGCATAGTAAAATTTGCAAGTGATGGGGTTCTGAATACTTTATGAATGCACTGTATATTCATTTATTGCGAGGTATGTATTTATCTCTAGCACATCACTATATGGCTTTGGGTGCATATTGCATTTATGCATGAAGTAATTTCATAAACGTAAGTTTATATTTGCATGTTCTTTATCATCAGAAATGTTGACACAAAATTAATGTCACTTGTTAAGAACATGATTTATTCACAAGTTTTGCTGTTAAAATCATCCTTTTTCATTTTGTAGATGAAGAAGCTGCTCAAGAGGAGTCTTTTGAATCAAAGGTGACTAGTCTTTTGTCTGGGATTCCTTTCTCATGACTGAGAATTGCTATGAATTTTTGAATTAATGAACATGGTGCAATATATAATTGCCATGAAAAATTCTTTACCTAAGTTTCATGGATTTATAAAAGCTTAAATGAGAGAAAAATGTTTCTTTCAGTGATTCTATTATTTTGAAGTAGATTAGATTATTTATTTCCATATAGGTCATTTCAGAATTGAAATGGGAAATATTGAAGCTGGTGGAAGTCATAGTTAGCAACATCTAATGCAGGGGTAGTCAACCTTGCTCTTTTATGACTCGTGGACTTCAACTCCCAGAATTCCTGAGCCAGGAATAAAACAGCCAAGGTTGACTACCCCTGATTCTAATGGGATACAATGAAAGATTGAATTGCTGGGAGTAGAGAATAGACATATTTTAAAAACAAAAAGCAGGTTCTGGAAGAAAATGTGATCAATTGGAATCTATAACAAAGTAGTTTTTAAAATCTAAAGATTATCTTGGTGTCTTTTGACTTCTTGCATGCAATTGTCTTAAAACAAAAGCCCCAACTTTGCTACATTTCCTAACAAAAGCTATCTTGTTTCTCTTTTCTCCCAACTATTTATTTTGTAGTCAACCTTGCCTTCTGAAGACCAAGTGAAGGATCATTCAACAGGAGCCCAAGTGGTAGCAGGTCAGATCTTTATTGATTCTGAAGATCCAGAGACTCTAGCTGAAGATGCAGATAGTTTTGGAGAAGAGGACAAGGAAAGGACTTTGGAGAGCTTAAGTTCTTTAGAATTGTCTGCCTTACTAAATAAAGACTTGGAAGAAGTAGAAGCAGAAAAAACAGGTGATTGTGTGGGTTATTAGTATTTTCCATATGCAGATCTTAAGTAGTTTTATATGTACTTTTTAGATGAGATTGGTAAGAGCTTGAGGAAAACATTATCATGGTTTTTAGAGAAATTGATAAAACTATAGTTGGTATAGTGCAGACATGTCAAACACAAGGCCCAGGGGCCAGATGCGGCCCGCGAAGTGGTTTCATGCGGCCCGCAAAGCCATCCTGAAAACAGTGAGGGAACGACCCCGCTGCCTTGGCCCTGGCCCAGGCCAGCCGGGTAGCCAATGTACAATTTTGTGGTGGCCATCTTGGCACTTGACCCGGTGGACCATGCCTTGGCATTTGCCCTGGTCCCACCCCCTTTTGCCAGAGACCCTCAGATCTGTCCCACTTCTGCCCAGGCCCCCACAGGCACCCTTGACGCAAATGATGTAGAGGTGGTCACACCCATCCAATAGGCCACACCTACTCCATCCACGCCCACCCAGTATTCTGCATCCACTCTGGCCACACCCACCCAGCCCCCCAAGGGCAACCACAATGCTGATGCAGCCCTCAGTGAAATTGAATTTGACACCCCTGTTATAGCGAGTCAGAGGCCTCCTATCCCTCCTTCCTATATAAATTTGCTTTTCTTTCAACAAACTGACCTTAAAATAATAGTAACATTGTACTATTTATCTGTAAGTCATTATTGAACAAATATATAGCTTGCTTACAAGTTTTCAACATTATATCCCAATTAAATCTTGCAAATTTCTATGGGAAAGTGGTAGATAAAAAAAGCATCATGTAAGCTGCAGATCCTGTCTGCAGGTTTTTAAGAAAATAGGTACCTTATTTCAAAATGTGAGCAGTAGTGTAGAAAATGCTACAACTGTGCAAATATAACATTTATTGTTTCTATTTGTTAAAAATAATGGTGCCTGCATGAGATCCCAGACATATTTTCATGTTTCTCAATTGTTTCTCTGGGTGTCATGTGGTAAAAATCAGATATGTGTCTACAAAAATATAGCAAAAATCACTAATAGTATTTATTTAAAACAGCATTGTTTAAACAGTATGTTCTAAATTCTGCCTACAGCTTTTTTGTAATTTAAAACTCCTTAGGACATGAGGGCCAGTTTGGTGTAGTAGTTAATGTGCTGGCCTAGAAATCAGGAAACTATGATCTCTGGTCTTGCTTTAGGCATGAAAGCCAGCTGAGTAACTTTGAGTTAGTCACACTTTCTCAGCTCAACCCACTTCATAGATTTGTTGTAGGGAAAATAGGAAGAGGATGGAGAGTTATATATGTTCACCATCTTGAGTTACTTATAAAATAAAGGTGGGGTAAAATTGTAGTAACTGATGGAAATATAAAAATGCATTCGTGTGTATCCATGAATCAGTAGAATTGATTTTGCTGGTAAAATAGTTCTC
Source organism: Crotalus tigris (assembly GCF_016545835.1). Taxonomy (NCBI): domain Eukaryota; kingdom Metazoa; phylum Chordata; class Lepidosauria; order Squamata; family Viperidae; genus Crotalus; species Crotalus tigris. Next base: position 16,590,390 of record NW_024096970.1, read on the forward strand.
TATCTTTCTTATATCTCAGCCCCACCAGCGTACTCATAAGGTTTTAACAGAGTTACATACTTAATCAGACTTCTGATTGAAATGCTTTTTATTACAGGTTGCTGGTAAACCTCTTTAATGTCAATTAAAAAATCATAGCTTACATTCTGTGGTTTTAATTAACTTTACTGATTCAGTCACTAAATGTGGACATTATTAATCCTTGTATGCATCTTATTTCCAATTCTCAGATCCGAATTTTGAAACAGATTTTAGATGGTGATGCTAGTGATACCTGGTGTTCATCACAATCCCATAATAACAGATTTTTCAATCAAGAATTCTCAAATATTTAAAGATTAATCATTATTTGAGAATTTGGACTTAAATATAGGAAGGCATATGCATATTTCTTTATTAATGCACTGAAAACAAGACTATTCACAAAATGGAAAATGTTTTGTTTCTATCAAACAAACCACTGAGCTCTGGAAGTTCTGCAAGACTATTTTTGATTCAGTTGCATTCAGCCGAAGGATGAGAACTTTCAGAATATTTGTCTACAACCTTGTGTGGGAATACATCTTAATACTGAATTAATATGCATGACTGCATACATAACTTTCCTAATAGGTTATCTGAAAAGACAGCTATACCATTCACCTCCACAGGAATTACTGGTAGCAAATAGAGAAGCTGGAGGGGGGCAGATTTCAGAACATTAATCTAGAAAAATATGGTGAGAAACATACATCTGAATAGAAATTGCAATATGTATTTTGAAAGAAAGTAATAGTATTGTCTTTCTTTCATATCTTGTCTGTTTCAGTGTAGTATATCCTTGTATTTTGTTGATGGGAATGTTTTTTATATCTGATTTCACACATAATTCTAAATCAGTGGTTCTCAACCTGTGGGCCGGGACCCCATTTGGGGTAGAACGACCATTTCATGGGGGTCGCCAATCAACGCAGTCCGCCATTTTTTTCCCCCTTTTCCTTAGCTGTGCTACTCCCTTTTATTCTATTGGCTTTTGAAAGCAAATAGAATAGACCAGGGGTAGGCAACCCAAAACACTCAAAGAGCCACTTGAACCCGTTTCCCACCAAAAACAAAACACTGGGAGCCGCAAAACCCTTTTGATATCTAAAATGAAGATAACACTGCATATATCCTTTTTTATCTTTATTATAGGTGTGTGTGTGTGTGTGTGTGTGAGAGAGAGAGAGAGAGTGTTTGTGTATGTGTATGTGTATACACACACACACACACACACACACACACACACATTAAAAATAAAAGTAAAAATATGACTCTTGGGAATATCCATACTATTAAAACAATGATCACCAAGAGAATGCTTTAAGAGAATAAAATTACATACACACACAGGTTAAAAAAAGGATATATGCAGTGTTATCTTCATTTTAGATGTCAAAAGGGTCTCTCTCTCTCTGTCTCTCTCCCTCCCTCCCTCTCTGCCCTTTGTCTGCCACTCCTCTTCCCCCACTCTCTTTCTTTCTCTCTCTTTCCTCTCTCTCTCCCCTCCCTCTCTCTCTCTCTTTCTCTCTCTCTTTCTCCCCCCCCCATCTGCTGCTCACCTGGCAAGCTTCAAGTTGTTCTCCAACAATCTCAGGGGTAGGCAACCTCGGCTCTTTTATGACTCATAGACTTCAACTCCCAGAATTCCTGAGTCAGCCTAGCTGGGCTAGCTAGCTCTCTCCTGCCCTTCCTGCTTCCTGCAGAGACGCAGCAAAGGGAGGAGCTCCGCCCAGAAAGCTTTTCAGCTCCTCAGAGAACAATGTGAGTGCACTCTCTTTTACACATATACACACACGCACACAAAACACACACACACACACACACACACAGAGAGAGAGAGAGAGAGAGAGAAGCAGGGAAGCGCAATTGCCTCTCTCTGTCTCTGTCTCTCTCTGCAAAGGCAGAGGAGGCTGGGAGCCACATGGGAAGGCTCAAAGAGCCGCATGCGGCTCCGGAGCCGCAGGTTGCCGACCTGTGGAATAGACTCTCTTGAATAGAGTCTACTTCTATTCGCTTTCAAAAGCCAATAGGAATTGTCCAGGCTGTCTCTGCCCTGCTGAGCCCGCCAAAAGTCCCATTCTGCAAACGGTGCTGCATCAGTTGAGTAGTCCTCGACTTACGACCGGTTGAGTAGTCCTCGACTTACAACCGGTTGGGGGTCGCGGCATTAAAAAGGTTGAGAACCACTGTTCTAAACCATAAAGTGGATTATTTTGAATCTTAGCTTGTGGGAATCAGTCACTACAGCTTATTTGGGGCTTACTGCAGTGCATATGGCAAAGAAGGAGTTACAAATAAGCTATTACTATATTTGGTTACCATATAAGTTTTATTTGAATATAAGCAGATAATCTTTATGATACATCAAGATTTGCAAATTGAAATATCCCAATAGATTTTTTTAAGAACAAATATTTTGCAAAATTAAGGCATCTGAAGTCCTTAATCATTATGAAACTTTTCACACATCTAATTATAACACTGAAAGAAAGCATAACATGATTTTTGCTCTCTTTTAGTGCTGTATCATAAATATAGCACATGCTCACTGGCTTTTCAGTTCTGTTCAAATGCCACGTCAAATTGCATTTCCTTGTTTTATGTAAATTTCAGAATTGCATTGCATCTTGTAAAGAGATGATATTCTGTCAAAATCCTAATCTATTTTTAATTTAGGTCAAGAACTATAACAGTGAATTGTTGCAGAATATTGCAGCATTAAAATGGACATTGGTACTTTATTAACAGATTTAATCAGATTCTATCTTAAATAATTGATTTAGATAATTTCATTGTGTTGATTTTATTTTCTCTCAATTGTTTAGATTTTGTGACTGTCATGTTGGCTTTCAGCTGTACAACATAGAGATAACTTTTCATGCATTTGGTTCTGCTGTAGAATAGTTTCTGACTGGCAGAGGTTTTGACAATTTATATGTGATTCTGTTAACCTGTTACAATTTCTTGATCTTCTGAAACTGAAAATGTGAAAATGTTTATAGACTTCTTTTTGTAATAAAACACCTTAGGATATATATTTTACACAGGAAATCTGCAAGAAATAAAATTTACAAACAATTGGTGACCTTGTAGGCATTGCAACTTCAGGGTGTTTCATGTGGGTTTTTGTTTTAGTTTTGACAGCTATTGGAGGAACTGCAGATGGTGAGTTATGTCGATTCCCCTTTCTCTTTATGGAGAAGGAATACTCAGAATGTACTGCAGATGGGAGAGAAGATGGAAGACTATGGTGTGCGACAACCTATGACTACAAGACTGATCAAAAGTGGGGCTTTTGTGAAAGTAAGAATGGCTTTGCTAAAAAATTCAGTTTTCAGACTTCGTGAATTTAAATTAATGGGAGTCATTAAGGGATGTGAATGTGAAAAGTTATGTTTGTGCATTCTGATAAATGGATTTAAAGGATCCGTTGTTAATAGAGATTCTGCATATTATCAGCGTGGGAATTGTTGCCAGTACAAGTACTGCTTACAAGAAGATCTCCCAAAGGTATTTACCAGGACCCAAAAACATACCTTCTGTATTTTTGCAAGAGTTAAATTAAGCAGCTAAATGAAATGACTCTTTCTTTAGCCTAATGTTGTACATATTAATTACATTAATTCACCATTCAATTTTTACTTTTTATATTTTAGAATTTTTGATACATTACTCATGAGCTTGTTTTTTTTAGAGTAGAGCTTAGATTTAAAGTTCTGATGCATTTAATAAGTTAAAAATGTTTTAGAAAAAAAAAAGGTAATTTCAATATGTGAATATTTTCTCCACATGCTTACAAAACTTTGGAAACTATAGAAGAATAATCTTGAATAAACAATAAATATAAAGAAGCATTTCTTTTCTTTTTTTCTTTTTACTCCGTTCCAATTGCTAGTTCAGCTTTTTGTTTAAAATAATAAATGATATTACCTGGAACAATACATTTTCTATGCTTAAATACAATCTCTCTGATCACTGGAAATATTTCTATCAATAGAATTAATCTATTGAAAGTTCATTTCCATTTATTTTAATTCTAAAAATGTAGCAAATAAACAATGTTTATTTTTGAAACTGGTCAGGTGTAAAATTTCATAAAATATTCTGCTTTCTATGCAAAATGTGTTTTGAGTATAAAATAGGATGGTTTGGACCTTGGGAAATGCTCCAAGCAGCTCATTTGGGGGAAAAAGTGTGTTTTCATAATTTTTTACTCTGAAAATGCCACAAAATGTTTTGCATATTCCTAATTAAAATCAGTGTTTTTTTTAACATTTAAAAAAATAACGCCTTTTTTTTTTAAAAAAAAAAACTTCATCAAATGCATCATGAAGACTGGTTTCTAAGAATACCATCAAATTATGAGTCAGATATACTTTGGATTGTTTTTTTATATGATTGGGTTTTTTTTCTTTTCAGAGCCTATAGTAATTTGATTGCCGCGTTATAAGCAAAATGGCAGAAAACAGTATAAGCCTGAAATAGATGGTCTCAGAATAAAATGACAGAATTTTAGTGAGTGTTAATTATCCTTTTTTAAATCTTCTTTTTATTAGCTGAAGAGGAGTCTCATAAGAGAAGACAAATGCAGGAAGCAGAAGATGTTTACCAAACTGGGATGAAAATTCTTAATGAGAGCAGAAAAAAGGCCCAGAAGAAAGAGTGAGTTGTCTTCTTTATATAGATCAAATCTTCTGCATAGAAGGATATCAGTAGCTTTTAATTATGAAATCTATGTCAATTTCTCCCAGTATTGTATTCATCAAATTTTTTGGGGTTACAAATTCTGTGGATCAAACTAGCAAATGCATACTGCTGATGCCTATTGTGTTTTCCCCAAAATAAGACCCAATTTTTATATATTTTTTGCCTCCCAAAGAGGCACTAGATCTGATTTTCGGGGGATGTCTTATTTTTTTTTCCTGACACCTACCTAGCCTTGTGGCAGCACCAACAACTCTGTACAGCAGGAGCCCACGTGGCTACCACCCACTCACAGCCGCTTGCAGATGCCAGATGCATCACGCAGGTGCTGCAACAAAGCAGGAGGGGAACTGCCCCATCCACTTACCTCAGGACCGTCGCAGCCAGGCCTCCCAAGCCATGACACCTGTTGCATCGCTGCCTCACTTCTGCGGCCGCTCGCAGCAGGACTCCACGTGGCCTGCTGTGAGTGGCAGCTCGGTGAAATGTGCCACGTGACATCCTGCTGCCAGCAGCTGCCAGCAACCAGAAATGGCCGGCAATGGCCACATAGGTTCCTGCTGGATGGGGCTGCTGCTGCTGGTGCCACTGCCACAAGGCGAGGCAGGTGTGAGGTCATGGGAGGCCTGCCTGTGGAGGCCCTGAGGTAAGCTGGTGCAGGGTGCATGAGGCAGCTTCACCCCCTACCCCCGCCCTAGCTTGATTGTTACATGTGCGCCTTGCCCTACCTCATGCAACTAGACAGTGAGATGGAGTGGACAGGGTCTTATCTAGGGCTAATTTGGGGGGTAGGGCTTATATTAGGTGTACATGTAAAAATCAAGCTAGGGCTTATTTTGGGGAAATATGGTATATGTTGAATATATGCAGTCACTGAGAAACCTCTAATGTGCTCCAAGTTTCTTTCACAACAGGGTCCCCAACCCCCAGTCCACAGACTGATACCAGTCTGCGGCCTGTTGGGAATGCTCCATGCAAGCGTCAGGTGAGCGCGCAAAGCTCCATTTTTGCAAGTGGCGGATGCGCATATGAAACCATTCCCTCTCCCCTGCCACTGCTGGTCCATGGAGCTGGAAAGATTGGGGATCACTGTTTTACAAGATATAGCATATCAGATAAATGCTACCTATTAGGTTAAAACCTAAGGCAGAAGTAGATGAGTGCCTATTTCTGTGAATCATGAAGCCCCCAAGCACACATCATTAGCATGGGGTGGTTTCCTCCCTCCCTTCCCAATTATTAACAAAGGTTGGTAGGTTCAGTGCACATTTTTTTGTCGTAACTACCCCCTGCTAACAAACGGGGGGAAAATAATTTCAATCTCACCCCAGCAATAAAAATGTTTGACTTAATGTTTTTGCTATTATTTTCAGTATATGAAGCTTGCATTTCAGTTATGACATTGCATTCATGTCTTACATTATATATCACATGAGAGAAATCTGCTAACCTTTAGAGAAGAGATATAAGGTCTGTCCACTTGGATGTATCCTCCAGAAACTTCCAAAAGTTTTTAGCAGTTATTAATGTAATATTGTTAATGTATTGTTAATGTAATTTTAGGGAAACATTATTAAATACATAAAGAGGGAATAACCATGTTCATTGTAAATGTTAATAAAATGAAATTGGATTTGGGTTTTAACAATCATATTCATTCAAAGGGCTTGTGCAGCCTTCAGCTGGAGAATTTGCACACCATCTACACATGCATTTTTGGAACAGCATTTATGCTTAAAAGAATAAAGCATGCATTTTTTTTCCCTTAAGGGCTTATCAGTATTTTTTGAGAGCTGCTGACATGAATCATACTAAGGCGATGGAAAGAGTGTCTTATACATTATTGTTTGGTGACTACTTGAAACAAAATATTCAATCAGCTAAAGAACTGTTTGAGAAGCTTACTGAAGAAGGATCTCCTAAAGGTCAAACAGTATGTATATTTTTTTTCTCTCAGGGCCCATAGATCTGTCATTCTTATTGTGAAAAGTTCTGGGATGAGAAGGTTGTATATAATTGAAAAGTATGCTCACATTTTAAACCATACTCATCTATATAAAATTATATTAATTAATTTACAGATACTAAGTCAAAAGGAGCAATAAGGGAACAAACCAATTTCATACGTTATACTTTCAACATAGTGAGATTGATAGCTAGCCCCTTTTAAACATTTTCTATTTTTAATAAACATTTTAAAAGTTGCATTTTTTTATCTTAAATTTATACAAAATTGACTATTATTCCTAGAAGTTGATCTATTAATGTGAGATATTCCAACATTTCAGCCAAGAATTGTAGCCAAAAAACTAATATTAGCCTTCCAGTATACTTTATTAAAAAACACTGTAGATCTAAAATCGTCCAAAACACATTCTAATACAATATGGGTAACAATTTAGAAGTTTCAAATAATGCTAGTGAAATCAAGTGGTCCAGAGTCATTGAGAGTTAGGTTCCATACAGATTTAATAAATAATAAATTATCATCATCTCGTAAAATATAGTTTTATGTATCTTCAGGAAAATTCCTCATACTACATCCAGGTGTGTGTAAACACTCATGTCTGTGTTTAAATTCATGTTGGAAAAACTTTTTTTTAACGCTTCCTGGATACTAAAAGTGCAGCTGCTGAACTTGTATTGGGAGGAGGGCATTTTACAGGAGGGGAGCCCCTGCAGTCCCATCATGATGAGGACTGTCAATAAGCATTCTCTACATCAGTGGTTCTCAACCTTTCTAATGCCGCGACCCCATAATACAGTTCCCCCAACCACTTATACATCACCGGGTGCCAGGGGCATGGCCAAAGAAAAGGGGAAAAAAATGGCGGACAGCCTTGTTTGGCGACCCCCGTGAAATGGTCATTCGACCCCAAATGGGGTCCCGACCCACAGGTTGAGAACCACTGCTCTACAAGCACCTCTTGGGTAATCAGATTTTATTTTGAATAAGTGATCTTGCAGATAACTGGCCCCAAGCCATGTAGCATTGTATTCTACTGCTTGATTTATACCATTTATTAAGACTTGCAATTAAGCAAATTATAATATCCCAATATATCTGTTACACTAGAGCAGTGTTTTAGCACCACTAAATAAACACATGTGGTAGATTAACTAATAAGGAATGATTTTTCCTTACAAAAGCCATGGTGGCACAGTGTTAGAATGCTGTATTGCGGGCTAATTCTGCCGACTGCCAGGAGTTTGATTCTGACCGCCTCAGGGTTGACTTAGCCTTCCATCCTTCTGAGATTGGTAAAATGAGGACTCAGATTGTTGGGGGCAATATATTGACTCTGTAAACTGCTTAGAGAGAGCAATAAAGCACTATGAAGCGATATATAAGTCTAAGTGCTATTCTATTGCTATTTTATGTAAAATTTTGCACCTGTGTCAAAACAAAACCCACATTGCAGCTTTCTATGGTCTTTAAAAACAAAACAGGAATTATCTGGGGCATTAGTTACGGATTTCTTCATCATCATCATCACAGCTCCCACACTATGCCTACAAAAGATGTCTGGATATAATGCTGCTGTCTATTTAATTTGGATTCAGAAAACATATCTAATCAAAATAATTTTGTAAAATTGCCATTTTTTAATGTTTCTTTCAGGCCCTTGGATTTCTATATGCTTCTGGTCTTGGTGTTGATTCCAGCCAGGCTAAGGTAATGTAAAGCCACCATCTTTTGCCTGTTTCTTGTTAGTGTGCCATTGAAAACAATTAACCAGCTGCACTTTTTTTTTTGTAGGCATTAGTTTATTATACTTTTGGTGCTCTTGGAGGAAATTTAATAGCACATATGATTTTGGTAAGTAGAGTTTCCTCAACCATACAAATAATGACATAAAACAGCAAAATCCTGATAGCAATCTTGCCTTCTAGGTTTTATGGCTATGTTTGGTACTTACTGAGAATTTATCCCAATGAACAGAGAGAAATTTACCTCGAGGAGATAAATTTAGTATTATTAATTTGCTTTTAAAAAGGAATATTGTAATTGTATGTATAAGGTTTGGAATTGCTCAATTTTATTGTTTTTACTTACAGCATTCTATCCTGAATTTCATTGAAACAAAAGAAGTTGCAGATAATTTAACAAAAACATGTTATTTTTGTTTTGAGTATTTTCAAATGTAAGACAGCAGTACTTGCTTTATGACAGTAGTCGCTTCTTTTCAGGGCTACCGGTACTGGGCTGGAATAGGTGTCCTTCAGAGCTGTGAATCTGCACTTACGCATTATCGCCTAGTAGCTAACCATGGTACGTATATGTATGTTTATACATCTAGTACAGTGGTTCTCAACCTTTTTATACGGCGACCCCCGGTCACATGGACGCGCCGCCCCATGCGCGGTGCGCATGCGTGGCGCTGCCCCCTGAGGGGGGAAAATGACAGATCGCGTTGTTTGGCGACCCCCGTAAAATGGTCGTTCGACCCCAAATGGGGTCGCGACCCATAGGTTGAGAACCGCTGATCTAGTAGATGAAGAAATAGATTTATACATTTCTATTAACTAATTTATACACAAGAAAAATTTGTGACATTCATTCCCTTTAAATAGAAATGTGGTTGGTTATACAGATTATATGATGGCTAGTAATCAGCTAATGCTAAAAGCAAAGCTTGGACTCTGATGTTTGTTTCAATTGATATAACAGGTTTTGTCACAGGATCTACAAGGGGAAACGTTTCAATATCCCTTGCATGGTGTAAATTTGATCTGGAACATTCATATATCTTATAGCACATTTGGCGAAGAGATGGGGGGAAAAGTCTTATGCAAACAGAATTGTGCTATTATTTAGTTTCCCATAAGAAATAATAGAATTGCAAGCATATAATGAATGTTTTTCTTTAGTACAATATTATCTTAATTAGATGTTTCAAGTTTATTTCTTATTTTTGCAATATTAGATATTATCCTTGCTTGAACTAATTGGTTCTGTTTAACCCTCTTACTTGGAGACTTAGCTGGCATCACAAATATTTGTATAAAGAAATAGCAGCCAGAACCTCTTCACATTAAATTAGTTGTCCCATGATAGTGTTGTGTTTCTCTCCTCTCCCCCATAAACTTAATCTACAAATCCCAGGGTTAGAACATTTTTCTTTGTAGAAAGTATCCATAATTTGGAGGTGATCTTGAGGGGCTCCCTTAGAAAGGAATATCTTAATGATACAGTGTTACTTTTAATCTTGTAGCAAACTTCTGTATACTTTACAGAATCACATGACTCAATGAAAGACATATTTGCTTATAAATATTTATGTGTCAGTTATTCAAAGGGCATTTAGAACAGGTGATGATTCCTTTTAGTAATTCCATGTATGAAAACTATGATGTGCACTAGACTTTGAATTTTATAAGGATAAAATTAAATGTTTCTGCCCTGTTCTTTCTCCCTAGTGGCTAGTGATATCTCTCTGACTGGAGGCACAGTGGTTCAGAGAATTCGTCTGCCGGATGAAATAGAAAATCCAGGAATGGCAAGTGGAATGTTGGAGGAAGATTTAATACAATATTATCAATTCTTAGCTGAAAAGGGAGATGTTCAAGCGCAGGTAATTTAATTGTCAAACTAGGATGGGAAAGAGAAAAGTTAGTTCACTCATTTATATCGATTGAACAGGAATAGGGAATGTAGCCAATTTTTGGAGTTGAGTAGGTTCACTGAAGAAGGCTTGTTTGCCTAATTAGATAAAAGTTTATTCTTTCCGTTGCATTGTGTTTGCTTGTTTAACTGCCTGAGAAGCGAGACTTACAATTGCAGCTGATTTATTGATTAGCTAGTGGGTGGAGCTACATTCTTGCAATTTAGTCTCTGGAAACAGAGAAGAGGCAGTAGGCCCTCTCACGTCAGCACGAGTGGGGCAAGCCTGACCTAACAGGATGAGATGGTTCTTCAGACAGCCTGGAATTTAATAACAGGGCTCTTCTTAAAATTAACAATAAAATTATTTACTGAGAGAATGATGCAAAGTAATCAAATCAAACTAAAGGTCTTGAAAATAATAGGATGTATGTCAGTTAAACATGTCAGTGATGGCGATGAGATATTGAAGAATAACAACATGAACTTTTTTTCCCAAAGTTGTGTCATTTTGATTGCCACATTTGTTGGAAATGGTGAAGAGTTTATCAGGAGGCAAGTTAGGGAATACTCAACTATACTCTTTAGGTATAAGATATTTTAAAGGAGCTTTTTTAAAGAACACAAGTTCCTCCAACGTTTTAAAAAGGCAGCTTGGTTGGTTGTAGAGCATACTATATTTTCAAAACATGATGAAGTCAGATTTTATGTAAAGCTGGGGAAATTTTTTTCCTTTCCGTTCTACAAAATGCTGTGAGTACTTCCATTTGTCATTTCGATTTAGTTTGCACTAAAACTAGTTTGTACATTCTCTTTCCTGAAACTTAGTACAATGAGCTGTGGTTGCATGGCATTATTTTACATAAGCGTCGGGGCCCACTTCAAAACCTCATCCTAAGAAAGCAGAACTCATGGAAGCAGTTTCTTCCAAAAGAAACTTTTATTAGGAGAAGCTGGTAGCAGCCATAATAGACAGGATCTGAGGGTTTCCCGCTCAGATCAATAGGTTAAAAGAGTCCCAAGCAAATCTCGTCCCAGTAGTTCATCTGGTCAGTTCAAATGGGCCAATCCCCAGGTGTTAAGTCAGTTGTGGGAAAGAGCTGATAATAAGCTAGCAAAGGCATGATTTCCAAATCAATACTTCAGAACATTGTAATGAGCAATACCTTACAAAACATGATAACAGCCATGATTTGGTATAGCTCATCAGCTTATGATTACTTTTGGAGTACAGAGTGTTGCCTTGTTCTCATTGCCCATCCTTTATTGTTTTGGATTGTTACAAAGAACTTGTGTAAACCAATGTTACTCAGCAGAAAACTGGATGTTTGGGATAAATGTAAGGAAAATCTTTTTTTTCCTGATTAGTTTTCAATATGCAGGAAGTAATTTCATGTGGGGGCATGACTGTGCCGCCCTTTGGATCTAAGCGGAAAATATGCTTCATTACCCTGGAAGATCATGTAGTCCTCTTTGGCAACTTAACACAGATGTTTCTTTTCTCCAAATCATGTGGCTGCCTGCCATAGTTAGGTACAGTTCAGGAAAAAAAGATGCATTTGGTGACAAGTGCCTCATGAGCAGTCTGATGTGTTCTAAAGACCCTTTTCTCTTAGAAATTGCACAGCCCAATTAACAATATGAAGAGATAGAGCCTGGGCTGATATGTATTTATTACATTTATTCACCACCTGACCATATCAAAGCCTTGTCTCCATGCATGGAGAGTTTGTAGATATCTCATCAATTCTGAGATGAAATTACTATTTTTTTATCGCAGCAGGGCAGTTGCAAATACTGTATATTCTTGCTTTGACAATATACAGAACTGTCTGGTATTTTGGGGGTTAATGCAGAGCAGAAGAGGGTGGGGGAGGTAAAGCCCGGGAAAGAAAGAGGAAGGAAACCTTTGACCTTCACACTAATTGAATAACGTGATATATGACAGCTAATTTAGGGAGGGAACATGCTGATAATTTAACTGCTCAGAGGAAGAGAACTTAGATCTTAGCATGTTGTTATGGTTCCGGCTAATGAAACACTTCAAAGAACTTCCAGGCATTGATTTTCCTAAAAGTCATTTATTGTTACAAAATGTCGGATAAGGCATCAGCCTCCGTTATGCCTGTGCCGACATTTTGTAACAATAAATGACTTTTAGGAAAATCAATGCCTGGAAGTTCTTTGAAATGTTTCATTAGCCGGAACCATAACAACTTGATTTGGAGGTTGTCCCTTTATTGTGTGTGCATTCTAATATTCTTTTTCTTCAGTGTACGCTTTCTTGATAGGAAATTAAATAACATGTTTCAACTACTATTTCAGGTAGGGCTTGGACAATTGCACCTGCATGGAGGAAGAGGAGTAGAGCAAAACCATCAGGTATCTGTAGGGCAGTGCTTCTCAATTATTTTCTGTCATGCCCCCCCTAGGAAGAAGAAAACATTTCGCGCCCCCCGCGCGACTGTAAAACTTTTTTTTCTGTACAGAGGACCGATTTCCGGGTCTAAAAGTCACACGGGCGGGTTTGGCCAATGAGGATAGAGCATCATGCCTATCCAATCGGGTCCTTTGCATGTGTCACGTGCGTTGGCGGTCATGTTGTCCTCCGCGTCGGGCTGCCGCTTGCGAGTGAGTCGGATGATCCGATCTAGAAATCCAATATGACAGTATTTGCCGAGGTCAAACGAGCCCCCCTTTACGGAGCCTCGCGCCCCCCCTGGGGGGCACGCCCCACTATTTGAGAAGCACTGCTGTAGGGCAATACATGAGATGTTAGTACATTTAAGATGTAAAATGAAACTGGAATTGAAAATCTCTATATCTATTGCAAGAGCTGTCTTCTTAGCATAACAGTAGAGATCTAGGAGGTATTTCAACGTTGGGTGGTCACTGCAGAAGGAGCCAAATTCCAGTTTGTCTTGTATTACATAGTTCCTACCTGACGTTGGTCTGCATGCATTTACTGTAGCTCACAAATATATCCCATTTTTGCCTGTTGCAACTTGTTCTCATGGATTTATGTTGAAAAGTTTATGTAGAAAGATAGAATACATTGTTCACTTGTTTGAATAAGCAGCAAATGTTATTAATAATGCAATAATCAAGATGACCAATGTATGTAAGTGAAGAATGTTTAATTCAAGTTTGGCATTAAATAAGAAGGCGTAGACTATGCCTGTGGTGAGAAATTTATTAAACAAATTATACATTAAAGAAAGCAATGTTTCTCAATCTTGGGAACATTAAGATACATGCACCTTAAATCCCAAAATTCTGGAAGTTGAAGACTATATGTCTTAAAGTTGTCAGGGTTGAGAAACATTGCTGGAATGATGCAATCAGAATCACAGTAATGCAACTAAAATAAACAAAAGTATTTTAAAAATAGAATATAGTTCTAAGATGATAATTTTAAGTATATTGTTTAACATAATCCCATTAAATGTATTTAGTATATACTTACTATAATTAGTAAAGTAATAGAATAAACAACTTTTTGTCAGCTTTCTTTTCCTTGCAGTGCTAGGGTACCAATAGGAACTGCTTATATTGAAAAACATTTAAAAATAATGCCTCCTTAAAATAGAATAACTCCTTCTTGTTCCTCCACATCCTTTATTCTCATGTGTGGACCAGGCCTCTTACTCAGCTAAACTGATACCAAGAGTTCATAAGATCATGATGTAAAAAGATGTAATAGTCATAATAAGTATTTATGTACCTTTTAGCTAATTAAAAGGAAATTTTCTCAAATTCTCAAGTCATGGTTTTGATGGACCAAAAATTGTGCATTGAAGATGCAGTCCTGTGGGCTACTTGGAATTAAGCACTATTTATCACAGTGTGATTGCTTTCAAATAAACAAGGATATGTATAGGCTATCAAACAAATGATACTGCCTTAGTATTCAAAAAGTGAAATAATTGTTGAATTTGCATATTTTAGTATCACATTCAGTTATATAAAACTAGTATATTTGCTCATATAATGCAGATTTTTAAACAAACTTGAATGAAGGCCAAATGTTGTATTAAAAATTGTCACATATTTATATTTCTACTCTTTTTCTCCTCCAGAGAGCTTTTGAATACTTCAACCAAGCAGCTAATGCTGGCAACTCACATGCAATGGCATTTTTGGGGAAGGTAAGGCATACCACCTTTGAGCTGTGTATTTGGAAATTACTTTTTGATTACTACTTCAATCAGAGGATTTATACTGTAAAAAATAAAACATAGCTAAATGTCAGTGTGATTGTCTATTTAAATGTTTCTCTAAAAGGCAGTATCTGACATAACTTCAACAGAGAATGAACAAGACCCAAACCTTCCTAGGCCAGTTTAGGGAATAGCTTTAGCTGCCATAAACACTTTTCTATTACTGATACTTCACATAAAATCCAAATAAACCAACTAAAATAATTATAAGATAGAAAAATGTGGGTTAGACAGCATCACCACCAGATGCATTCGTAGCTGGTTGACCGGCCGTACTCAGCATGTGGTCCTCAATGGAACCGCATCTACATGGAGGGAAGTGTGTAGTGGGGTGCCCCAGGGCTCAGTTCTGGGCCCAGTGCTCTTCAACATCTTCATCAACAATTTGGATGGGGAACTCATCAAATTTGCAGACAACACCAAGCTGGCATGAATCAACACTCCAGAAGACAGTCTTAGGATACAGGACAGACTTGAACACTGGGCGCTATCTAACAAAATGAAATCCAATGGTGAAAAAAGTAAGGTTCTACATTAAGGCAAGAAAAACCAAATGTACAGGTATAGTATAGGGGGTACCTTGCTCAATAGTAGTAACTGTGAGAGATGCTTTTTATCAAGTAGGATCCATTCTGTGACTACCTTGGTCCACCTGCCATCAGTTCTTCTTGCTATGTGACCAGCCCATTCCCATTTCAATTCTTTTACTATCTTGATGATATTGTATACTTTCGTTTGTTCTCTAATCCATGTGCAGCTCTTTTGATCTTGTCTTGTAATGCCAAGAGTGTATCTTTTCATGGCTCTTTGCGCCACTCGTAGCTTTTGTATCGATTGTGAGATTAGTGTCCATGTTTCACTGGTATATGTTAGAGCAGGTAGCACACACTGAACAAAAACGTTTCGGCCATAGGAGGAGGTTCTTGAAAATTATGCTTAGCTTACCAAATGCCTGACAACCACATTTAACACGCCATTCTATTTCCTTTATTGTATCACCTACTACGTCTAGTTTTTCTCCAGATATAATTTTTTTTCTTTCTTTGGTGAATTTGTTTCTTGACAACAATATAGAAATATTTCACAATCCTGGGATTTCTTTTCAATGCTTCTATGAATTGCCTGCAGCCCATTATGTTTCCTCATAGTCTCCTTTCCAAGTATCAATTAGGTCTGCTTCTGCTGAGTGTCATGGTTTCAAGATTAGTGAGGTTATCTAATCGGATTAAGGTGTTCAAACCACTAAATGAGTTATTTCCCACAGAGAACAAGACTAACGTTTCTCAAACAACCATCACTGCTAAGCTTACTTTCCTTTAATGACTCTGATACACTTATTTTTATTCACATTTTTTTTAGACTCTAAAAGAATTCAGAGAATTACTTCATTTAGAAAAAGACTGCTAATTTAGACATAGGAATCAATTTTATAGTGTTATTATGGTAGAAACCTTCAACCTTGGAAGGTTTATAAGACATCTTCAGATTTTACTGGTCTGTCAAATAAGTCACACTTTGTAAATTTTATTAATTAGACAATTTTCCTGGAGAAAATCTGACAGAATGCTTTCCTCCTTAGTAATTTCATCCACTAAGCAAGAATTGAGATTTACTTAGGTACATCTTATTATTGGAGACTTTCTCATACAAAACTGAAAGAGGAATATTGCACATTTTTTGTAGAATTCTATTAGTTTGATTAAACAGGTGCTCCGAACTACAAGTGGCTGGCTGACCTTTAAGAACTACAAGAAAGTGTTCACAGATATAGAGGTGATGTTTCTTCTGCACTGTAGTTTGTAAGGTACAGGTTGGAAGGAGATTTTTCTCCCTTCCCTTTTTTAATGGATCTTTACACTTGTTTCTTCCTCTGTCACAAAATAAAAGTTAGACAAGCAAAACCAATCCAAGAGGCAAATCTGGATCATTGCAAGTCTTGCTTCCAGAATGAGGGGGGGAATATATGTCCATTTTTGGATGTTCTATTAGATCAAGCCAAAAGGAACCTTAACAGAAAGGACAATAGGCTATTCTTTCTCTCAGAGGAAGAATCTTTCTTCTAAGATTCTGTTACGATACATGCATTGATCAACTAAAACAAAATTTTACAAAATAGTTTTACATTTAAGCAACTTTAATGATATTATTATGGCTTTCATTAATGTTGGTATAATTCAAAGAAAAGTTCTGCATTAAGATATTATGCCAAAGATTAAATATTTTTTTCTAAAATTAGACTCTTAATAACTTTTAATTACATTTTGTTTTTATAGATGTATTCAGAAGGAAGTGATATTGTACCTCAAAGCAATGAAACAGCCCTTCAGTACTTTAAGAAAGCTGCTGACATGGTATGTTGCTGAAATTTTGGTTACAAAAACTCATATATATACAACCATATCTCTGGAAGCCAATCATTTTGAAAGGAAGTGTTCTTCACACAACAAATACATATTTGTTTGTTTTTGAGGAAAATTATTGTTTCTGATATATTCAGAAAATCCAAATAAAAATGCATTTTTCAAAAATCACATATGTTCAGTATTCTCCATTTATGACGCTCCACCTTTATTAATAAACTAGTTAAGTGGTTTTAAGCAATATGACTATTGCTCATATTTGTAAGACATATGTGACCCTGTGGTAGTATCTGTCATTTGTCCCATACAATAAAATTCATATATGCAAGTCTGATTATTTTCTTCAAGTGCTTTATGTCCAATTTGTCCTGACATAAGACTGGGCATTATGACAATTTAGTAATTATGTGAACAAAATGGAAAATGTTTGTCTTCAGCTCCGGGTAAACCTGCCCTATTGATTCAGTATCTTGCATATTATATGTTTTATACGGAACAAAACTCAAAATATTTCAACAGAGGGAGTTTGGAACAGGTCCTTTGATGCCTCATTTTTCACCTCAAGGCCACAAAAATAGATAATCAATGCTAACTATAATCTATACAAATTGTCCAAAGGGATAGTTTTGAACCGTTCTAAATTTCCCACTGCAAATAATATAATTGGCATGCCTGGGGAAGGGTTGCCAGCCTAATAAATACTTGCAAAAATAAAACATAGGAACCATGATAGTTTTGTTTTGAACTTAAAAACTTCTCTTCAGGATTGGAATATTTGTTTCCCAATCTGTCTTTTTACAAGTTACTAGTTTTGAGTTAGATTTTAATCACAGTCTTGTATTTCAGGGCAATCCAGTAGGACAGAGTGGTCTGGGAATGGCTTATTTATATGGAAGAGGTGTTCCAGTGGTAAGTCTCCTTAGGAAAATGGCAGTAACAACTCTATTAAAAAGAGAAGGTTGTTTTTGCAATATTAGAATCGTATTGTTTATATAGCCCTTTGTATTGCACTTAAATGGATATAAAGGAAAGTATCATTTGAAATGGAAATTAGAAAAAATATACTTTCAAGTGGTGGAAATGTTCAGATAAACAGTTCCAAGTATCTTTCAAAGATCCTGGAGTACTGGGGAACTACCAGAGGACTGCTATGGAATGCTTAAGTCCTCAGACAGATTCATATTTTACTCATTATCACTTAGAAGCAATATATGTATTCACATTAAAACATAATAAAAGAGATTTAGGATTGCACTGAAGATTTTTTTAGTGCACTTTAGTGTAGAATCCTGCCTGATCCTCCATCCTCTGTGTCCCCCTTTAGAACCATGATCTGGCCCTGAAGTATTTCCAGAAGGCAGCAGAGCAAGGATGGGTCGATGGACAGCTTCAGCTGGGCTCCATGTACTATAGTAAGAGACCTTTCTGATATTCAGAATTTACATTTTGGAACTGATATCTCATTTTTTACAGGAAGATGTTGGAAGTAATTGAATAATCGACACTTTGGTTTTCTTTTTTAGGAATGAAAC
Source organism: Crotalus tigris (assembly GCF_016545835.1). Classification (NCBI taxonomy): domain Eukaryota; kingdom Metazoa; phylum Chordata; class Lepidosauria; order Squamata; family Viperidae; genus Crotalus; species Crotalus tigris. Next base: position 16,608,832 of record NW_024096970.1, read on the forward strand.
ATTTGTAATTTTCACCTCACAAAAATATGGCATAAATTAGATTATTAACCTTTAAAGCATGTCATTTTAAAAAGTGTCATTGTTGAATCAGTTTCTTTTTGCCTGCATATTATTGATCTTTTAATATGTATCCTTGCCAAAATAATTTTAAATAACAGACCAGAGTGCATCTCTGTTTCATAGCCAGAAAAATAAATATAATAGTGTATGGTTGGTTGGGAGTTATTATGTATTATTTTATTTCTGAATTGTCTAATAATTGAACCTCTTTGGGCAGATTATGGTTAATAAAGATATTAAAAAGAATAAAACTCATTCATACTTAGCACAGGATAGTTATTATAAAGCTAATGGAAGCCACAATTCATATTTTCATAGAATGAAATTGACATGTTGTTTTATTTAGTGACCTAAAGTCTTTCCCGCTTTTGATTATATTGATCCAGGAAGTGGATCAAGACACTGAGCTCTTTTAGTTGCGCTGTATGTTAGGACAACAAATATAATGTGTCAAGCAGAAAGCAAGATTTCAGGTTTGCACCAGACTTGTTAACTCTAAATTGTAGGCAACTGAATGGTTCGTAAGTTCATTTAGAATTATGTATTTTAATTTCACAATTCAGACTGAACTGGTGAATCTTGTTGTTGTCAACTAAGTGAAATAGCAACATTGATCAAATTTAGAGAGTGTACAGATCAAAGGACATCAATTCAATTATTCCTGCTAATTCTTTTCTATTTGTAGATGGCATTGGAGTCAAAAAAGACTATAAGCAAGCCTATAAATATTTTAATCTGGCTTCTCAAGGGGGCCACATTCTGGCTTTCTATAATTTAGCACAGATGCATGCTACTGGCACTGGAGTAATGCGGTCCTGTCATACTGCTGTTGAGGTAAATATTAGTTGTTTTCCTAAATGCAGGGACAATGAGCAGACAGTGTTGCACTTGTTTTAATGAAGTTCTGATTCTGTTTTAAGATGGGTCATCTTTGGGGGAATATAAATACAGCAGCAATGAACTATTTCAAATAATTTAGTATTACCATGGAAATACTTTAATTGGAATATATTCAAATAAATGCAGGGCTTGACTTTCTATAAATATGAAGAATACAGTTTGCTGTTTAAAGAGTGAAGTCATCTATCTGGATAACAAAAGGCTTAAATTTCAGCCTGCTTATTAACATGAATTATTCCAGGTTAAGTATTTTTTCTTTAAAGTTTCACATAAAGTAAGATGAATTCTAAGAGAAATTCAAACAACAGAATTAGCTTGCTAAAACAACAGTAGCTACTGATGAAATGTATTCACTCTTTTTCCCTATATGCACCAAAATCTGGAGCTTTGGTGGCTTCTCAAGAATGAAATTGTGAGCTTGATGGGAAAAGTTCAATGCTAAAACATTTAATGTAATCTAGAAACATTAAAAATAGGATTTGTTGGGAATTTGTGCTGTTCACTGAGTTCTTAAACATGTTTGATAATCTTTTTACCTAATGCTTGATTGCTCTTACTCATTCTTCATCACTGTTGAATGTTTGTGCAGATAATGAACAAGATAATTGTTTCTGCAACTAGAATATATTTCTAAATAGACAATACATAAATTAAAATTACCTTTTTTTCCCCTATAGCTATTTAAGAATGTGTGTGAACGGGGCCGTTGGTCTGAGAGACTTATGACTGCTTACAACAGCTATAAAGATGGCAATACAAATTCTGCAGTTGTTCAGTATCTCCTTTTGGCAGAACAAGGCTATGAGGTTGCACAAAGCAATGCTGCCTTCATTCTTGATCAAAGTAAGGATTAAATAGTTCCTTATATTGCTGGTCTAGTACAATGCAGTGGTAATTTTTAGCACCCAATTCTTACTTTTGCTTAGTTGCTTTTGTCTATGCACAAATGCATGTGATATATCAATTTAATATTCATATGAATTATGAATGAAGCATATATCCACACAGGAGTCGTAATCCCATAAAAAAATTAAAAATTCAAAAGCATTCTGAAATTAGTATTCTAGAACTCTAAACAGAGTTTATTGAAATATTTCTTTTTTTCCTTTGATTGTTCAATTATCAGACTCAAGTGAAAAATTCTATTTAAATGCCATTTCAAAATGAAAGCATTCATCTTATTTCCTTTTTAAATTATATGTATGTATAATTTAATCTCTGGAGCAAAGATGACACCAGCCACACGGACAGCTTTACCTTACATCTGTGGTGTTTCCGAAGCCACGGCTCGGCTGCTGGCCCCCCACAATGTGAGTGTTGCCCATAGACCAAAGCAGACCCTAAGAACTCAGATTATGCATCCCAAAGAGCCACTCCCCAATAGTGAACAGTCTTCCATAGTCTATAGAATTAATTGCAGGAACTGCCCCTGCAATTACGTTGGGGAAACAGCTAAAAGGCTCAGGACTAGGGTCCACGAACATGAACTGGCAATCAAAAGGCAGGAGCAGCGCTCACAAGTGTGGGCTCACATGGCCAATTTAAACCATACATTTGATCTGGAAAATGCACAGACCATATCTCGTGAGACCACTAAGAGTGGGCGCCTTCTCAAAGAAGCCTGGCTTTTGGATGAAAATTCCATCAACCGGCACATAGACCTCCTACCAGCATACCAGACTCTCAGAAGATGGGAGAAACAACGTGGTAATCCACGGGGTAGATGGCCATCCCATACGGTGCAAAAGCAAGACCATGGCTCTACAAATGGAGAAGCTGCGATCCCTAGGGAGGGCAGTGAACTGGCAAAAGAGGAGGGGGGGGCGGGTGACACCACGAGATAGCAACTGGCAGGACTGGAGTGACAGGGCTGCAGGTGAGGTGGCAAGAGCTGCTATGGGAGGAGATGACAAACGGCTTGGAAGGAGAGACAAAATAGAAGGGGAGAGTATGAAGCAGAAACATCTGAATAGTTGTTCTTTGCAGGATCAGGGAGAGGGAGCTACAATCATAAGATCCACCAACAGGCTGCCAGATGAGAATCAATTTAATACATTGCAGAGTAACATAGCTAATGGGCCAATAACGCGTTCGAGGAGCTGGGCAGCTGTATATAGGCAAGCTCCCTAATCACCTAGCATTCTAACTCTGTGACGTCAGTAGTTTGGCTGATGAAAGCTCAGTAGGTAACTTTTTTTATTCACAGGCTTGTTTATATTAAACAGTCCTGTTTATTTTATCCTGGTTCATTTTTCTTATTTATTTATTTATATATATATATATATATAATTTAAAAAGGAAATAAGATGAATATAAAATCAATATATATAATGTCAATACATTAATTGCTAGATATAAATCAAGTTCTAATATATTTTAATAATAATGAATAATATGAATTTGTAGACTTAACTAATTAAAAGATAACCAAGAATTAGTTCAGTTACTCACACTCCTTTCCAGTACTAAATAATTGGATAGTTGAAAATATATAAAATAAACAGATGATGTTTAATATTGTCAACAGAAAGCAAATTCTGCTGAACTGATTCACCCAACATAAATTTTCTGTTTATCCCCTTAATAATAGATTTCATTTAAAACACATTAAGCTATCAATTAACATACATATATTTTGGAGTTCATCTCCTCTGTTCTTTGCTTATCAGTATTTACCATCTTATGTGCAGCAAAAATTAATAGTTATGTTTGCAGATAGGCTATTAGCAGTGCTGAAATTTAGTGCTATAAACTCTTTTATATCAAATTGAAGTAGCCTAGATAACTTAATATTTGCAAAAAAATTGACTGTTTAGCCAGTTGTCTAATTTTGTAGGTTTCTAGTGCATCAGCTTCTAATTCTTTCTATCCCATTCAGTTTATGAAAGCTAATCTCATAAACTGAAATCTCATTATATTACTTCAGTGGCTATATGAAGTATTTGTATGACTTATATGAGTGAGGCAATGTTAATATAAATTAAACTCAGACAACAAGGGCCCAAACAGTTCATAAAAGACTCCAAGCATTTCTGCATTTTTTTCACTGGACTAGAAAAGAGGGATAATCCTTAAATCCAGTGCGTATTTCAGATGTGCCTCAAACAATATTTTCTGCATTGCATTTGGTTTTTATATACATTTGACAAAATGTCTGCTTAAAATTCAGGTTGCACAACTTTTTGTCAAGCTGAAAGTTATATTTCACCATTAAATGGCAGCTGAGACTTCAGGACGAAGTCAGAAACCAAATTCGGTTTCATTTATTTTCTTTACTACTTAATTAGAATTATATAACCTTATCAGGATAACTCTCCAGTCACATATTCAATAATTTTCCCTTCCACAGTGTGTTTTTTTTAAATATACAATAACTTCTGGAAGTTTTTGTTTGCTCCATCCAAGACTTCAGTTAATGCACCTTGGACATATTATTTTTATTTTATGTTTTTAGCCTTTTTTCATAATAAAATACGATCATGATGAATCTTTTGTCCAGGCATCTGAGACAATTAGTGAGCTCTGACTTTACTGAGCTTTAACTTTGCAGAATCCAGTAATCACCATGATTCCTCAGCTGATTAACATGCTTGCAAACAAGGATACTGATTCCGTGTTGAAATAATTCGGGGGGGGGGTGTCATTTTTTTAGTTAATTTATGCTAAATTAACAAAAGCAGTGGCATATAAAGAAAACTTATATAAAATATTTTACAGATGGCATTTAACACCAGTGAAATTAGCAAAAATGTTTAAAAAATACTTCAAACAAATGTTGGAAATGCAAACAAAAACCAGATACTCATTACCATATCTGGTGGACATGCTCTAAAGCTAAAAGATTTTGGTCAAAAATATACTTATGGTTGGAGAAAATGACTAAGAAACAAATAGACTTTAAGCCAGAATTATTTTTGTTAGGAATAATAGGAGCAAATTATGAGAAAGACTATATATATATTTAATTTTACATGTACTAACTGCAGCAAGAATTGTATTTGCCGAATATTGGAAAAATGAAAACTTACCAACTGAAGAAGAATGAATTAAGAAAATTTTAGAGTGTGCAGAAATGGATAGATTGACTTTAAAGATAAAAGAGAAAGAAGATTCAGTGTATTTTAGAACATAGGATAGAAAAGTGAGTTAGAGAGAAAGGAATGTGATATGTAACTTTGAATATATACTAGTAAGAAGAAGACTATTGAGCAATTAATTAACATATTGTTTATGATAATTACTATTCATTGTTTTTGTAAAATACATGAACCCGGACATCATGCTGTTTGCTAAATATTAACAATGTTATTTTAAAAAATCCTAACTCCAACCCCACCCTATTCCTGTGTGCAAGCACTTGGAGGGCAGCTGTCAATCCGTCTCTATGCCCAGTCTCCCTCCCTCCCAGGGCCATTATCCTCTGTGCTCTAAAAGAGCACCTGAGGATCGTAAAACAACTAGTGGAGCCAAGGACAGTTTGCCTGATGCGGAACAACTCTGTGCGATATGGATTAATACAATCAACGGACCGATGATGCGCTCAAGGAGCCGGGTGCAGAGGCAGGAGGCTATATGAGCTGCCTTCCCAATCTCCTTCTATTTTAACTCTGATGACGCCAGCAGTTTTGGCCAGATGAAAGCTTAGTGACTCTTCTTAACCACAGGCTTGTTTATATTAAACAGTCTGGTTTATTATATCCTGGTGTTTGTTTTTTCTTTTATTTGGTTAACATAATGCCCAGGATTCATATTTTTAGTATTTTAAAAGACAATTATGAGCAAGCTGTGTTGCTCCACGCCAGGAGATGGGAGAAGCTCGCACGGCGCATACCCACTGGCTACCGTAAACTGGCTTTTATTCATGATTGCCTCCGAGGAGATCACCCCCCCCCAAGTCATTACAAAGAAAGCCCCTCATAGACTCGGCAGAGTGCAAGAGGAATACCCGTCAATTCCAGCTTTGCACCATGCGCGCTTCAATCAACGAACATTATAAGCACATGTGGAAGGTAGGAATCCAAGAACATCGTGAATGCTGCCATGCCACACTGATACATCAACACTATCAGGCACTCCACCAACAGGTCCACCAGGCCACTGTAAGAGCGAGCCGGCAAAAATCAATTGCACTCCAATGCAAAATGGACATCTGTGCCAGATAACGGTGGGCACACTATTAAGCTAGTCCACAATCTGTTCTCCAAACCCCTGACCCAGGAATAGATTTCCCTCTTAGAACGGGATGCAGGCCACAACCTGACGGACGCACGGGCAATTGACTTCATGGTATCCTTAGAGCCTACCATCCAACGCATCGAGGCCAATGACGAGGTCAGAAGTACAATCAGACAGCGGGTTACAGGCCTGCTGATTAACCATAAATGGCGTCAGGTGCTCCCTAGAGAGGAAGAGGCCCTGGAACAACTAAAAAAGGACAACATTATTGTCATACTCCCAGCTGACAAGGGCAGGGCAACTGTGGTTATGGACAGATCAGCGTATTTTGACAAAGCCCAGGCATTACTTAATGACACCATGGCCTATAGAGTCATCACCAAAGATCCGATGACAACGCACACAAACCGCATCAATAAGGTACTTAGTAACCTCAAATGTCGGGGTAAAATCAACGACGATACATTGAGGAGGATATGTCCCAGCGATGCAGGCATGGCTAGGTTTTATGGCCTCCCGAAAGTACACAAAGAGGGGATTCCCCTATGACCTATTGTGTCCTTCAGGGACACACCCACTTCGGGACTAGCCAAATGGCTTAGCGGTCGCATCAGCCACTTGGTTGATAACAATGAGACCACTGTGAAATCGGTTGAGAAGTTTCTAGAGAGAGTAAAGCCCCTAAGGATAGAGAAAGATGAGGTAATGATATCATGTGACGTTACCTCACTCTTTACCTCTATCCCTCAAGATCTGGCGGTCACAGCAATAAGAGACTTCCTACAAGAGGGGCCGAAACAACATAAGGACTCTCTCCATACCAATGATTTAATACAGTTGCTAACCTTATGCCTGAAGACATACTTCACATTTCGGGGCGTGGTATACGAACAAATAAAAGGGATGCCAATGGGATCCCCCATCTCAAGCATTATTGCTGAGGTGGTTCTTCAGCAGCTAGAGTCAATAGTAATGTCTAGGTACCACCCAAAATTTTGGGCGCGTTATGTAGATGATACTTTTGTGGTTGTCAAAAGATGGGATAGCGCTAAATTCTTGGAGGAACTGAACTCGGTATATCCAGATATCTGCTTCACCGCAGAAGAAGAGACTCAAGGCAGTCTTGCCTTTCTGGATGTACTGATCAGCCGATGCCCTCATGGCACATTGTGCACGTCTGTATATCGTAAACCCACCCATATAGACAGAATGCTACATTATAATAGCAACCACCCGGTAGCACACAAAATCAGCTGTATCCAGACGCTATTTAAACGGATCAATTCCCATTGTAGCATGGGCAGAGCTAAAGTCGAGGACAAAAAACATCTTCATCACATTCATGCGCAATGGCTATCCCATGGGGTTTGTGGGACAGCATAGTAGACCACATCGAAATCATAGAGACTCACGCTCCAATGTGACAGCAATGCTGGCCACATGAACAACCCTCCCTTACATTCATGGTGTCTCCGAGGCCACGGCATGGCTGTTGGCCCCCCACAATGTGAGCGTTGCCCATAGGCCTGAGCATACCCTTAGGTCCAAGGTTATGCATCCAAAAGAACCGCTCCTCAATGGTCAAAGATCGTCTGTGGTTTACAAAATCAATTGCAAAGACTGTGCGAGCAATTACGTTAGGGAAACTACTAAAAGGCTGAGGACCAGGGTCCATGAACATGAACTGGCCATTAGAAGGTAGGAACAACGCTCACAAGTGTGGGCCCATATGTCCAGCTCTAGCCACACTTTCAATCTAGCTAATGCAAAGGTTATAGCTCGTGAGACTACCAAGGGTGGCCGCCTACTCAAGGATGCCTGGCTCTCTAATGAAAATTCCATCAACCGGCATATAGATCTTTTGCCGGCTTACCAGACTCTTAGGAGATGGGAAAACCAGTGCCACAGCCTGCTGAGAAGACATTTAACTCTTCCTTTGCAGGATTGGGGCAGTAGAATGATGGATGAGATTGGCACGATCTCTAAGGAAGACAATGACAGCGTTTTGCATAATTGGAACGATGGCTCTATAGGTGAGACGACCACAACTCCCATGGACCGAGATGATGGACCAAACGGTCCTAAGCCAGGGACGGACGCGCTGAGGCGATCTGGAAGGAGGGGGAGGGAGGGGGAAGACAGCAGTAATGCCGGAACAGCTATTTGTTGCAGGACTGGGGTGGAGGAATTACGACAACGGCCTTGGGGTGGGGGAGGATAATGGCCCTGGGAGGGAGGGAGACTGGGCGTAGGGACGGATTGACAGCCACCCTCCAAGTGCTTGCACATGCTCTAAAAGAGCACTTGAGGATCGTAAAACAAGGAGCCAAGGACAGTTTGCCTGATGCGTAACAACTGTGCGCGATACGGATTAATACAATCAATGGACCGATGACGCGCTCAAGGAGCCGGGTGCAGAGGCAGGAGGCTATATGAGCTGCCTTCCCAATTTCCTTCTATTCTAACTCTGATGATGCCGGCAGTTTTGGCTGGACGAAAGCTTAGTGACTCTTCTTAACCACAGGCTTGTTTATATTAAACAGTCTGGTTTATTATATCCTGGTGTTCGTTTTTTCTTTTATTTGGTTAACATAATTTTTGGTGTTTTAAAAGAGATATATACATATATATAAATAAAAATAAAAAAAATAATTCAGGTTCAAGTTCCGTTCATCTCTGTTTTTGTGTTGCTCATTTGAAGAACAGCAAAATGGGTAACATGATTAATACTAAATGACAAGAAAAGAAATGACTTGGCTCTTTACTGTCTCACCCTTTTCCCCCCAACACTATAGAAGAAGCCAGCATAATAGAAGAGAATGAAACCTATCCAAGAGCCTTATTACACTGGAACAGAGCAGCCTCACAAGGTCAGTCATTTCAGAATTTAGTCCAGTTTCCTAGCAATAACCTCAAGAACAGAGCTGTTGTGGATGGTTTTTGATCATACTAAGGAATTGTAGCAGTACTTGTTTAATAGCTGAAAGCAGATCTTGATAATAATGTACCATATGTTTTAATAGAAAACTGAATCTAAATATATTTTATAGATTTAGGGTATCAGAGGTTGCTTCTGCATCCATATTCTTGTTGTATTAGTTGCCATAGTCAGTTTGAAGTGAAAACATCATTTTTGAAGTAATTTAACCTAGAAATCATATTCTAAATAATAGGAATAAGGGCAGATACAGATTGTGTCTGCAGTGCAAGTCTGTTCTCTCCACATTAATTGCAACATCTTGAAAGGAATGCAAAAACCTAAACAATATTACAAGTTCTTTTATAGATTTTATTTTCTTGATAGGTTATACTGTTGCTAGACTAAAACTTGGCGATTATCATTTCTATGGTTTTGGCACTGAAGTTGATTATGAAACTGCATTTATTCATTATCGCCTGGCAACAGAGCAACAGCACAGTGCCCAAGCCATGTTCAACCTAGGATACATGCATGAAAAAGGACTTGGAATTAAGCAGGTAAGCAAGTGCATAGTTATTCCTGTAGTTTTGCAGTATCCCAAATATATGTTTCAAAAGACTGTCACAATCTGCCTTTAAATAAGTGAGAAATAAACATGTGGCTTTCAACCTAGCTGCAGAAGATTCTGTAAGTGATCATTTCAGACTTTGACCAAAATAATCAAATTATTGTACTATTCTCGGAGTAGAGATTATTTGGATTGATAAAATCATTTTAGTGTGATGCATAATCATAAAGATAGTCAAAAGCACAAGGTATAACTATTTAAAACCATACTTTCCAAAGTTCTTGTTAACTTTTTATTATTCTGTCATAAGCATTACTAAAGAACAATATTAAATTTTATCCCATTAACTCATGGGATAAGTAATTCTTGTGAATACGTACACCAAAGGAAGAAAGGAGAATCTCTGTACAATATTCATATGATCTGGTTAGCTCTGTTTTTGCAAATTCATGTTTTATATATGTTATAGGATATTCACCTTGCAAAACGCTTCTATGATATGGCAGCTGATGCTAGTCCTGATGCTCAGGTTCCTGTCTTCCTTGCACTTTGCAAGTTAGGAATTATTTATGCCTTCCAGTATGTACGAGAAACCAATGTAAGTAATGATAAAGAAAATGGTGTTATTTATGTAATCTATATAGTGGTGATAGCTTTTCTTTCACCTGATTAGCTTTGATGGATTTATGTAATATCTATATCTATTCATTTATCCATCCATCTATACCCACACACACAAACATATGTACACATGCATGCATGCGCGTGCACACACACACACACACACACAGAGAGAGAGAGAGAGAGAGAGAACATAGAACAGTTTCTAGGATTTGGCTGAGAAAATATTTTGAATTTTATTTCCATTCCATTTCTATGGAAATATCTTTATATTTTTGGGTCAGATATAATGCTTATGATTTTAGTTCAGTTCAGTTTATCCAGAATTTCAAGGACCAATTGTAAGTACCACTTGTTTAGCACTGTTGTGCCTTCAAATAGTTGTTGAACAAATGGTCCTTAATTAAGGACTGCTTACATTGCACAAGCAATACTATCCTTGTGAGGAACTTTTCCAGTATTCAGATATGCTATTCCAAGTATTGCAAAAATGGTCTAGCTCAGGGGTAGGCAACCCAAAACACTTAAAGAGTCACTTGGACCCGTTTCCCACCAAAAACAAAACACTGGGAGCCGCAAATCATTTTGATATCTAAAATGAAGATAACACTACATATATCCTTTTTTACCTTTATTATAGGTGTGTGTGTTTGTGTGTGTGGGGGGTATTTGTGTGTATGTGTGTGTGTGTGTGTGTGTGTGTGTGTGTGTGTATATATATATATATATATATATATATACACATACATACATACATACACACACACACACACACAAATACACATACACACACAGGTTAAAAAAAGGATATATCAGTGTTATCTTCATTTTAGATGTCAAAAGGGTCTCTCTCTCTCTCTCTGTCTCTCTCCCTCCTTTTCTATCTGCCCTTGGTCTACCACTCCTCTTCCCCCACTCTCTTTCTCTCTCTCTCTCTCCCTCTCTCTCTTTCTCTCTCTCTCTTTCTCCCCCCCTCTCCTATCTGCTGCTCACCTGGCAAGCTTCAAGCTGTTGTCCAACAAGATCAGGGGTAGGCAACCTCGTCTCTTTTATGACTCATGGACTTCAACTCCCAGAATTCCTGAGTCAGCCTAGCTGGGCTAGCTAGCTCTCTCCTGCCCTTCCTGCTTCCTGCAGAGACGCAGCAAAGGGAGGAGCTCCGCCCAGTAAGCTTTTCAGCGCCTCGGAGAACATGTGAGTACACTCTCTTTTACACATACACACACACAATACACAAACACACACACATACACAGAGAGAGATTGAAGCAGGGAAGCGCAATTGCCTCTCTCTGTCTCTCTCTCTCTCTGCAAAGGCAGAGGAGGCTGGGAGCCACAGGGGAAGGCTCAAAGAGCCGCATGCGGCTCCGGAGCCGCAGGTTGCCGACCTGTGGTCTAGCTTCAGATGTACTCATTCCAACTTGTGCTTCAGATTAGGTCCTCTGAAAGAACTATTACTTGAGAAGGAAGTTGTTCTTAGCTGAGACTTTTCATGTTATCAAAGCACAGAGTATGAAAATTGCATCTAGTCCGGTATTCTTCCCAAAGGGATTCAGAAAGTCTGTGAGCATGAAAAGAGAAGTCCTCTCCTGCTATTAAGCCTTAGCAATTAATATTTAACAAAATAGCATGAGATATTTTAGCCTGTCCACAGACGAAAACAAGTGTTTTATTTGTTTTAGGCACAAGTGGCTTGGGTGAAATGGGGAAAAAGCCAAGGATACTGACAGCCAGAGAGAGGGAAATTAAAGAAAAGTGTAATATGTCATTATAGGAGCCCATTTTTATCGTCAGAAGCATCAGCAGAAGAATAGGCAGACAGGCACATAAATCATTGGAAGGGAGGAAGGGGAAGACAAGCAGACAACCTAGTGAGATAGGTTGTAGTGGAAGCTTCTTAGTACTAAGGCTGTCAGGAAAGGAACAGATGTGCAGGCCAGTCTATCAGCCATTGTGGCAGTTGAAGGGACCGTTTGAGAGACACTGAGAAAGCTAGGGATATGCTGTTCTCAGCTGCTCTGTAGAGAAAAGAGGACACCATGTACACAAGCCTCACCTCCTTAGGATTTTGTTTCATCCCAAATCTGGAACAATCAAAGCATTCTGGACATCAGTTGCAGCTAACTGACTGATCAGAACTCATTTATTGGATTTGTTCTTAGTTTGAAACTAAATGTTTTCATACATCAAACATACCAGGACTGGATTATTTCTTCTGCACTGTTACTATCCATCAAACATAGTAGTCTTGCCATTTAGAAAGATGCTGAAACTATGGGGAATTTTATACACATTATGGTTACGCTATTGAGAATTAATTGTCTCTTCCCCATCCACTCCCGGTGTGTTTCTGTTTAGGTCAAGGAAATATTCTCGCACCTGGACATGGACCAACTCTTGGGCCCTGAGTGGGACCTTTACCTCATGACCATCATTGCTTTACTTTTGGGCACAGTAATAGCTTACAGGCAGAGGCAGCATCAAGGAGTCCCAAGGCCTGCGGGTCCACGACCAGTGGTACCTCCTCAAGAACCTGCTCCAGAACCGCAGCCACCCCAATAGTAACAGCGGGAGATTCAATGAAGTGAACTGGAATTTCTAGCTCTTCTTGTGATCTTATGACAACAGATCAAATAGTTACATACACACCAGATTCAAAAAAGTGTTGAATTGAGAAAGCAGTTTAGAATTATGCCTTTTTTCAGGGATTTTTTGAGATGGAGTGGAATGTTATTTCTGTGCCAATGGAATAACAAAATAGATTTTGTGAAAAAGAAGTCTGCTACTTCAAAAGTGATGCCTACTATATTTAGTTTATTCAGTGCCCTTTTCAACTGTCCTTTGATTGTTCAAAAAGAAATATATTATGAAGTTTAATATGAGAACATCAGACCTTGTGCTCTTTTAAGTAAAAGGCTGTTGTCTTTTCCAAATATGTTTGTGATTGTGATAAACGACTTTATTTTATGGTTCTCCCAATTATTTTGAAACCAACATAAACCTCTGTAGTGGTATCAGCCATGAGGGTCTGGATCCTTTATCTTAGAATTACCAGTCATAAACAGATATATATTCATGGGCTACTCTTTCTAGAGGTCAGGTTTAAAATGCAAACTACACTTGTGCAATGACTATTTAAATAAGATGAAACCTCCATATTTTGTTTAGCATTCAGACTTGCTTGAATTATGCACACTCAAGAATCTTTCTGATATATGTTTTCCCAAGTGTACATGGCAGCTTGTTTAGTCTTCCTTTTTATTGTTTCACAAGTATGCCAAGATTTATCCAAGAAATGGGCTGAAAAAAGGACCAGTGTTAATCAACCTCAGAAGACCTCTTTATTTCAGTAGGTTTTTTTGAAGTATTTTCTCATTGGGTATCATTGGTATGCTTTTCAGTCCATCATAATATATTCTTATGATTCAGACTTATTTGGGGTTGAAGATTGTGCAATTAAGTGTTATTAATATAACTGCTATCTACATATCTCTTTAAAATATGCACTCTGATGTTATGCTGCACATGGCTTTTGGAGAAGTAGTCAGTGAATATACATATGATAGACTATCCTAACAGTGTTGTTTTATAACAACCTCACAATTATGAGCTATACCAGCTATGCCAGATTTGGGTAGAATGCATGTGATTTTAAAACTTTTGCAAAATGAGAGTAGAATGCATGGCCAGGATTGAAACATCAACATTTTCAAAACAGTGAGATGAGTTATATGAGATGCAGTAGAAAATCTATTCCCAAATTTCCCTTGCAATGTCATATTTTTGCTGTAATATTAATTTATGAAGATTTTATGTATTGTACTAGGAGGAAAAAACAACAAATTTTGGCTAAAGACCCAATTTAAAAAAATAGTCTACTTTTGCAAATGTAGATGGTTCTAATGCATCATTATATAATCTTGAGTACTCTTGAAAGAAATATAATTAAATACTGTTCTCTGGAAACTAAACCTTATTAAGTGCATTTCAGAAATATGCAACTTCTGTATATATCAGTAGGCTCCCTTGTGTAAGTTTAGAATACATGACAGGAACAACAAAAGTCCCCTTATAATGAAAGTGAAGAGAGAGAAATTGAGTTTGTATGACTCTAAAATACAAGGATATTTTTGAACAGGATTGCTTATATCTACAGGAAGCTGTTTTAACAGCAAGGCATATGTTTTAGCAGCAGTATTACTGAGGCAGGTAATTATGTAGAGCTCTCCTTCCACTTGTACACACTGGATAAGATGAAAAAAAAATTGCAATGAATACAAGATGTCAAAAATACAAAAAGGAAACAATAATTAAAATCTGTTCAGGTATTTGGGCTGCCGGTTTTTTTTTAAATAATTTGTGGAAAACTTAGCTATTTCAGAAAAAAAAAACTTTCCTCAAGAAACCTTGCCTCTTCTCCAATAAAAGTTGCAAATGGAAAAATGTTCCAAGTCTTTAATTTGAATAATGGTCTGCCCTTACGTGTATTGTGTACAAACTTTTATGTGATGAACTCCAGAAATTTATATTAACACACAGTAAATAAAATCCAAATTATTATATTGAAACTATTTTTTTCTGAAATATAAGGAATAATTTTTCAAAAAGATTAAAACATTTCCAATGACTTTTTCCTCTGACATTACTTTTAATTACTATGGTGAGCTATTATTTCTGCTCCCTAATTACAGGCATGTAATGATGGATTCTATATGCTTAAACTTCACTTAATATAATATCCTGCATCTAGCACTTGAATGAAAATGCAAAATTGCAACATTTTACACCTTTCTGACTTTCTGCTTTCAAAAGTCAGGATAAGCAATACAGTTCCTGTTTTTAGTGTTGTCTCATCTTTATAAAAATATTGATTTAAGTTTTATATGCTTTTGAAAAGCATGAAGCTAACTCAGGGATTTAAGAATTAATAGATCATCTAGGTTATCTGCCTAAACAATTGTATCTTTGATTATTCTAACCTATTCTAAATTGAACTTTTACCATTTATATTTAATTAAAATAAATACTACCAGAATAGAAGTACTTCAATTCTGTTGATGCTACAGAAAAGACTTTAATTTTTAAATTTTAATATGCAGAAGAGTTTAGTAAGCAACCCACTTACTTTCTGAAAGAAGGTGAATTAAACTTAATCTAAATAGGCTAGTTCAGGGGTAGGCAACCTTGGCTCTTTTATGAGTCGTGGACTTCGACTCCCAGAATTCCTCAGCCAAACATGCTGGCTCAGGAATTCTGGGAGTTGAAGTCCACGAGTCATAAAAGAGCCACGTTTGCCTACCCCTGGGCTATTTAATGGTAATCAAATTTCTGAATACAAATTGTTATAATTGAAAGGCATTCTTCTAAACTTGCTGAATTTAAAGGCTGTTTCTATAAAAAACAAAATGTCTATAGCAGACCAAGTAGGATTAGAACATAAAGTTGGTTTATTACAGGCATTAAAATTCTGTTTAAATTTAGTAATTTTACTTACCCAACCTTTTAAAAAAAAACTTATTTTACCAAATGTGGAAAATATCAGAAGAATGTTTTGGGGAATATAATTATATACTGTTTGAATATTATAGTTCAGATTGTTAGCTGCATTAACATGCTATGCATATGTATGCAAAAATTTATTCTGTGTAGATTAAACTGTTCTGAGGATTTAGTCAAGAGTATTTGAAATTATGGCAAACATTTTACCACATTAGTCAGGCTGTTAGGATCTGCATTCTTCCTCTGTATATCATAATGCATGTTAATCTAGAATCTGTAATGTGACTGTACATGAGGATGAATATTGATCTTTGAGAATGTATTCCAGTATATTAATTCTGTTCCTTAATAGTGGTAAGAGATCTGAGAGCCAAGGTTTTCTGCATTTTAAGAAACCAAATGTACCGCACTCCGACTAAAGGTAGCCATCACTGTTAGATCCAATCGCTGAACCTAAGGTTACAAGCAGGTGCAAGCACTTGCACGTGCAACACTATTATAGTAAAGCCTTGGACCCCCAAGCCACAGATTCCTGGTATAAATGGTTCAATTGATAAGAGTGGAAACCTTGGTGCATTTGTATGAACACAAAGCTTTATTTCAAATTAATATTGATAGAAACATGCTGCAAGTCGTGGCTGTCTGAAGCTGGACTTAGGCCAAAACAATCTGCTTGCTATTTGTAAAGATCCCCATATGTCAGGCCCTTCCAGCCTTTTAATATTTTAAACAGCACAATAAACTCATTTTTTTCAAAGAATTGGTATGATTTGAGTGAGTGCATTTGCAGAGAGGAAATAAATCTGTGTGTCTGACTTGGATTGGCAAAAGGATATGTCGCTAAGTGTGTATAAGGGGTTTTGTAAATTTTCTTTTGTATTTAAGATGATGCAGTATAAAGGCTGGAAAAGTGTAATATAGCTGTAAACAAAATCTGTTAATAGAGAAATGTACAGATTCATTTTGTATTATATCTTGTTAAATAAAGATGCCACTTTGATGATTGGCCTGTAATGAATGCTGTAAGAAAACTTGTGTTGCCTTTTATTAAAGATATTTTTGATAAAACAGTGATTCATATTGTTAAACTTTACATTCCCATCTTTCAAATTCAATAATGATTTGTAATCAACTGTTTATTGAGTTCTAAAATGTACATGCCATCATGTATGCCAATAATGGTTCATAAGGTAATTGCTATGAATTATGTATTTATGTATTTCATACTCATGAATGTGTTGGAAGAACAAGCAACATTCTTATATGTATATCATTTGTGGTGATATTTTGTATTGCGTGCAATATACATTAATAAGCCTAGACAAAATAAAGCTATGTCTGTAAGAACAGTTTCCAACATAAGAATGGGCATTAAAACATCCCACTGCCTTCTGGCAGCATATGTCTGTGGGCATTCACAACCCTTGAGGGTGTACGCTCTGTTTAGCAGTCACCATGGGAACAAAATTCTTTGTACAATACTAATCTTCCCATTCCCCTCTAAAGAACATAAGGATTTCTCTACACTACAGCCTTACTGATAACATTTAACATCACTTTACTGCAAAGTTTTGTTATACCCGAAAGAGTTTACATGAAAAAAAAATAATAACAGGATTTGAGAAACAATGCAGATTTGTAACACCGGATTGAAATGGGCGAACCATAATGTATCTTTCTGCAAATAAGGCCAGACCTCAATTCTTTCAGGCAAGCTGTTTTCTGTTGGCCTCTAATCTCCTATTAGATAGTTGTAAGAGCAACCACTCTAATGCATACTATAATGAAAGACTCAGTGTGCTTAGGGAAATTGCCATGACAGTAGAACAAGCCCCTAACCTGATTTTTAGGGACAAATTTAAGTCAAATGCCTGCTTGTTGCAATGAACAGCACTGCCATTCAATCATTACATGAGGTAAAAATAGAAATTAGATCATTGTATGTCAATAGATAAATAACAACCATCCCAATCTACTTCCAATTTATTTTGAAACATTTTTTAAAAAATAATAAATTACTTATTTCAATAGTATTAACATTACAATCTAGCATTTGTGTTACAAAATAGACGATATTAACTATTAAACTATATACCCTTAGTGCCACTAAAATAGAGAGCTACAAAGCTGTTTATTTTGCATTGCTCAACTTTTCTAGCATCTCTACTTTCTTATTGCTTTACATACAGAATATACTAGATGTGAGTTATTTAGCTTCATTTTTGTTCTGTTTCTTGGTCTGACTTATTGTTAGTTTATATTCATGACATTTAGTAATTTTTTGGAACTGCATTTTTAAAAGTGATTTGAGATCTGTAATGTTTTAAAAGGAAATTGCAATATAGTGCAGATATTTTGCATTTACTTTGAAAGAGAATTAAGAACTAGCTTAACTATCTTCCAATAAAATAATTAGAATAGAATATTTTTGCCTAGATTGTGCTATATATATTTTTAAATGAAGAATTAAGTTGATATTTTTTGCCTGAGAAAAAATACACAGAATAGAAAATGATAAAATGAGATAATGTTGAACAAAATGAAATAATATGATCTAATTCTATAATTCCTTTTTCTTACTTTTTGTTGTTTTATTGAAGGTTGTCTACTGAAGTTCATACAAATTGTTCAATCTGTAAGAAAAAAACCACTCCCAAAGCAATAGGAATGAACTTGTACATTTGAGGGGAAATTGTTTAAATCCAGACTCCTATCCTCCAGCATGAACAACCCAAACAGATTATTGACTCACATTCAAGCTGTTTTTAGCCAGACAGAATCTTTATGTAAACATGGAGCAGGTACACTTCAGTGTCAAAGCTGAGAAACTCATTTGACTCAAAGAGCAAGAGGAAAAGAAATATATAGGTGGGTTTTTGCATTCTGCAGTAACTTCCGAGTATTGGGGTTGCACAGTTGAGTTTCTGAAAAAACAGACTGATAACTATGCCTGGCCTGTATTCTGACTGCATGATATTGAAAATGTGTATTAACTACTTATAAAGTATTGTTATACAGAAAGATATATTTTCAACCCATGGTTTTTTATTTATTTGTTTACCCTTTTGTTCAATATATATGGCTGTTCTTCTCAGTAAGTATATCGAAGTGGTTGGATTGTTTATTTTTATTTATTTATTTTGCAGGACATAGACTAAACCTGTTGGCTTCATCATTATTCTGCCCCTTCATATTAGAAGAGCAATACTAAATTCTGTTTCATATTTTCATCAAATTCAGGTAATATAATTTGATATACTGAAATAGTATGTGAAATTGATAGATGATTGGATAAAGCCTGTCCTAATAATAATAATAATAATAATAATAAAGTTGGAAGGGGCCTTGGAGGTCATCTAGTCCAATCCCCTGCTCAGGCAGGAAACCCTATATCATTTCGGACAAATGGCTGTCCAGTCTCTTTAAGAAACTTCCAGTGTTGGAGCATTCATAGCTTCTGGAGGCAGGTTGTTCCACTGGTTAATTGTTCTAACTGTCAGGAAGTCTCTCCTTAGTTCTAGGTTGCTTCTCTCCTTGCTTAGTTTCCATCTGTTGCTTCTTGTCCTGCCTTCAGAACTTTTCGTAACTAGAAGAAAATATCCTCAACTCCATCTTAAAAGCACTGAATAGATTGCTGTAGATGGTAGGCTTCTTTAATTAAAAATTGGGCAGCACTGTTTTAGATTTTTTTTCTTTATTCCAATAGTTATTATTTTTATAAGTAGGTCAAGATGGTGAACATGCATTATACTCCCTCCTCCAATTTTCCCCACAACCCTAAGGGGTGAATTCGGCTGAGGGAGAGTGAATGACCCAAGGTCATCCGATGGCTTTCATGCCTAAGGCAGGACTAGAACTCAGACTACTGGTTTCTAGCTTTAACCAATAGACCAAACTGGCTCAAATTTTGTTCCTCCTCAGCAGATATCATTTGTTGGTTTATTCATACAATTTATATGGCAACCAATCTCGTTGCAGTGACTGTGTGTGCATGTATGTATTACTTTATTAAATTTCTACAAAAGGTAAAAGAAAAAAGAAAAAAATAAGGAAAAGTCCAAGAAATGAAGAAGAAAAATAATAAAAAAGTACTTTCAACTTTCTTCAATACAGTTACAAAAATAAAATACAAGCAGCTTTTGCTCTAAAATTCAGTAGCATATAGTATTTCTATAATCCTAAAGACATGACCGCAGTGATGCTACAATATTCATGTGAAAACCAGTCACAAGTCATTTTTTACAATTTCTACTATGTACTATACTTGCCCTGGATTGCTTCAGTTAAAACATATTCATTCTCTTTCTAGTCCAGTAAGACTAGATTCCACGACTCTCCCTCTCTCCCTCCCTCCCTCCCTCTCTCTCCCCCTCTCCCCAACTTACAGGCAGCTTACAAAATATTAAAACAAGATTTCTTACAAGTAACAAATACACTGAGCTGATGCTCTCTGATATAATTTACATAAAATTCCTAATCACATGGGCTGCTTTATGGCTATTGGAACAGAAGATAATAGTGTATTTCAGTGACTGCATTTGTACACAGAAGCCACAAATCATTTTTTACTTGCTACAATGACTAGTTCTATGCACCATACTTTGTCAAAATCAAACAAACTACATTGTGGCTTAGGGCGATGCGTGAGAAGATAAATGATAATACTCTGTGATTATAGAATATCGTGAAATCCATGCCAAAAGGAAACACACTGTTCTGGACCAAGGTGAGTGAAATCCAGGAAGACTATTATAATAAAAAGTAAGGCCTCTTTGTCAATTTTTCCTTCAAATCAGCAAGTTTCCATTTGGACTGGCCTCCGGAAAATCCAAAAACATCATTTAAATTTATCTTTCAGAGATACATTGATAGTTCAGTTTTGCCTGTTGTCCTTTTATGCAGGAGGGAGGGACGAATAACTGCTTAATTTGACGCGCTCTTCTTGATGCAACATTTGCAGCATGCGGAAAATATAGTTAACACAGGTTTAGAATGATGGTACTAAATTATTACACAGTTGTATATTTACGCGACGGATTAAAACCAGGGCAGCCACGTTCCACTACTCCACCAACCCAAGAGAGGTAACACTCCGCCGCCCATACGTATTTTGCCACGCCCACAATCCTTTTCAAACCAATCCCAGCTCGCTTTCGCTCTCCTCCGGCCGGCTCAGGAGATGGCCCAATAGAGAGGCTCGGGCTCTTTTCTCAAAAAGAAGGAGGAGAGAAGCAGAGCAGCTCTCTTACTTCAAGGGGCTGCTGGCTGTTGCTTAGCTTTCCTGCCGCCGTTGGGAGATTCAGTGTCACTTCAGTGTTACTTTCCTCGGCGCGATCCAATCTCTCCCCTTCTGTGCCTGGAGCGAGCGAGGGAGTCAAATTGAAGGGAGTTTCGCAGGTAATCTGTCTTTTCCCTCTCCACCCTTCTTCGAACCGAACGAGCAGGTGGCGGATGCCCGGCCAGTCCTAGCCAGAGTCCTCCCGTTCTCCCTTCCTTTCTGCTCCGCATCCCTGATGTAGTGTAAGAGAGGAGACGTATTTCTTTGAGGCGAAATACGTCTACGGCCATGTTCTCTCTTCTCAATTCCTGAAACTGATCAAAGGGAACGGGCGTGCTTGGAAGAATGTATTGCTCAGCGGCGGGCTGAACAAAGACCAGACAATACAGTAGCCGCTTCACCCCTTCTTCCCTTTCGGTAGCTTGGCTCGCCTTAGTTTAGTCTGAAAGAAGGGTTATCGGAGTTAGAGTGTAGCTCGCCTCGTCTCTCTTTCAAATCTCTGTTAAAATATAATTTCGGTGGCGGACTTGGGGAAGTCGGAGAGTGGCCGCTTACCCTCCCCCACCCAGGGCGAGATTAGCACTTTTGTATATAGCTTGGATGAGTGGGTGAGGAGTGAGTTGTGGTTAACTGGTGGCTTGAGGCACGGTTCATAGCCTGGGGATATGCCACCCGAATGTTCCTGTTATACGATGCAATCGACTACCAGCCTCCTGATGAGAGTTACTATTAAGGAAATGAGCATAGCCTTAACTGCACCCTGTTGCTTTGCATCCTGCCACGTTCAAGCATTCCTTCTTAGGATATTTACCTGGGCAGTTCAAGCACCTGATTAAAGAAGAAATAATTGTTTCCATCATATGTCCCAGCCACCTGTCAAAGTGCTGCCAGAGGGACTGCTCCACCAATCAAAACCCAGTCTGCAGCTCTTGCAGGAATAGGAGAGTTACAACTGAAGGGGATGTTACTTGGATTTCCTCCCTGTGAAAGGTTATGACTGCAAATTAAAGCCTCTTCTAAAAGAATGCACTCATAATAACCCCAGGGGAATGGGTGGAGATGAAGCTTTCAACATATGCAAATTCACAATATGTCTTGCTTGCTATTCTCCTGCTTTGAACGCATCAATTACTCTTATACTTAATGAATCCAGATAAATCTACTTGTATATTAATATTTTAGATGGCATTCTCAAGGATAGAAAACTGAAACACAATTTATAACTTGTCTTGGTTTGTTTGATGGAATTTAGTAATGGGCATAGAAAAAAAAAGCAGTAGTAAAAATAGAATGTAATATATGTGGGAGTGGTAAAACTGTTGTTTCCTAAATTAATTTAGTGGTGTTATTTAGCACAAAAGAGGGGGATATTTTAGAGTTTTCTACGTGAAGCAAAGCAACTCTGGACCCCAAATCAAGATGCATAGATTCAAAAACCAGTCTTGACATTTTCTCATTGGGGCAGAAAAATCCATCTGCAATTCTCCCTCTCCCTGGTAGTGAAAATATAACATCAACACTGAAGTATCAAGTAATTAGCAAATGCTATACATTCATACTATTTAAAATTAGTAACCTCTTACCTAATGGTAACGCTAGGCAGGACCCTCAGTTTTTGTTAATGGTGGAAAGGACCTAATGTCATTGGGAAGGATGAGAGGTTATGTATACCTCAAGTGTAAAAACATCTTGGAGTACTCCTCACCTTAAACCTTTATTATATATGTGCACACATATCCCTTTCTTAAAAAAAAAAATAAACCCAGATCTTAGAGAACTAGAAGCCATCCTGAAGGAAAGGAGGGTCAAATATTATCTTTTATCATTTGAAGAGTTCTGCCTTCATGACGGGGGAAAAAACTTTGAAGCATTAATATTGTGTTGTCCTTGCAGTAGTGAATGCCTCGGTTTATGTTATGGAATGGAAAGATCAAGAGGGCTTTGAACAAACAGTGTTGCCAGTTCATGTTTGCAAGTTATTTCCTGAAGAGTAAACCTGGTTGGATTTGGTTGAATTAACATTTCACACTAATCCTAGACATTGTAATTTTATGTCAGTGGTGAACAATATTTAGAGGTCAGGGACTGATTTTGGAAATGGGGGAGGGGGTAATGGCTACTATGGGTGGAGCAATTATAGAAAGCTATAATTGCTCCACCCACAGCAATTATGTTATATATACGTGTTACATATACTGCATAGCAGTGTTTCTCAACCTTGACAATTTTAAGGCATGTGGACTTCAACTCCCAGAATTCCACAGCCAGCATTGCTGGCTGTGGAATTCTGGGAGTTGAAGTCCACATGCCTTAAAATTGTCAAGGTTGAGAAACACTGCTGTATAGTATTTTGTTTCTTTCCCATCTCTTGGGGATGGGTGATATTTATGAGGAGGTTACTTTTTAAAATTGTATTTTAGGTTTTATTGCCTTTTTCATGTAAATGCAGTGAGACACTGTTCTAATACACTTGTGTAATTGTACCACTGAAATTTAGTACTAAGATGAAAGAGGATTCCATTGACTGCATGTAGCCTCAGGTTGCCTGATCCTTTTCTTTGAGATAGGCTGAAATCTGAGGATCTGGATAAGCAAAGGCATAAAAAAAACCATAATACAAGATAGCTGGAAGGAATGCAAGTGCCAGTGAATTCAGCATCAAAAAACTCAGGTAAATGAGTAAGGCTTGAGAGAAAAATAGAGACGATGAAGGAAAGAATTTGAGAAACAGTCTCAACAAAAAGGAATCAAATTAAAAGTCAAAATTGAATATCACCAGTATATAAAATGTTCCCTTTAGGGTTATTATACAGTCATTTGAAAAAGTAAGTACAGACAATGTAATTTTTTTTTTAAAATGGACATGCCAATATTTTATCTTTATTCAAAGCATATACAAAGATAAAAGTGACTTAACTGAACAAAAAAAGCCAATGAAAAATTGACTTTGCAATTATTTATTCAAAAAAAGGGATAGGTCATTTCTTTCTGTGGAAAAAAATCCTTGATTCCAATAGCTGATATTGTCCTCCTTGACAAAAGAATCTCAAGTAGGTGTTTATAATAACTGTATACCTTCTCTGACACTGACCAAGAAGAGTTTTTTTTCATGTAGAATTTTTTTCAGCTGGTCAATGTTTGAGGCATTTCTTACACACAGAGCCCATTTCAAATCGTCCCATAGCATCTCAGTGGGTTTTAGATCTGGGCTTTGAACTGAACAGTCTAGAAACATTTTTTTATTTTATTTTATTTTGCTCAGCCATTCCCTGGTGGATTTTCCGTAATTTTAGAGTACTTGTACCTGTACTTTTTGTTAAGTATCAGTCTTCTGACAGATGGTCTTGCATTATCCTTAAGCTTCTTCTAGAACAATGAAGAATTCATAATTGTTTCCATGATAGGTAGTTGCCTGGGCCCTAATGCAACAAAGCAATCCCAAACCTTAACATTTCCAGCACCATGCTGTACAGTTGGTATCAGCTTATTCTGGAGAAATGTTATCTTTTCATCAAATATTTTCTGGTACTGTGGCCACTTGTACATGATCTTCTGAAATGATTGATATGCAATTGTTTAGCAATCTTTTTAAACCCCTTCCCAAACTCAGCATCGTTATAATATTCAACAGTCTTCTTTTTTGAAGGCCTCAAAGAGCTCTTTCACTCTAGTTATGGTGCTAAACACATCTCAACAGCAACAGCAAATAAAACTAAATGACTGAGGTTTAAATGAGGGATTCCTCCCAGATCCTTTCTAATAATGTTCTATCATTTGCACCTGGTCCAGTGCACCTGATTCTAGTTTTAGATATTTGAGTTAGTGATAAATGTAGAGATGTGGTTACTCTTTCCAAATGCAAAATGTGCATTTATATTTATTTAAATTGTACAATGGATTGCAAGAGGTAAATGGTGCACAATATTTATTACATTATATCCCCTTTAGGTACTATACCATTGTTGCTGAAATGATCAAATACCCGTACATTGAAATACGTTGAAAAAAATTCAGTGGGGTGTACTTAACTTTCTCACATTACTGTATATCCTGTTTTGGGATATACTATTGGGCTTCAGTGAAGTTGTTCAAGCTTATTTACAAAAAAAAAAAATATTGGAAAAGATGGCTATATAGATACGCAAAAGGTAAGTGCAAATTTGGCTATCTGCTACAGCTTGCTCCCCCTTTGCCTGGCTGAGTTAGTATCAAGCAAGTTCTGAAACCTACATTCCCCAGCTTTGTCTATATTTTCATCCAAGCATTTATTCAAACATTTGTAAAAAGCAGGTGAATCATATCACCTTTGCTACTGCCCAATCCTTTCTTGATCAGCATAATGAAGAAAATGACAAAATCTACATCATGTCATCATGAAGCAAATTCCACTCCTCTTTATGTCTCAGCATTGGGCATAAGAAAATAAGTAATTGGGTTTGCATTGTGACATGGTGATGCATGTGTTGCCATATTCCCCACCTTACCAGTGTCTAAATTGCTGCCCCCAAGAATGTGATCTTTAAAAGTATACTGCCTCTGGAAATGTAGTTTCCATATAAGGAGCACGGTCATTTGCTATTGTTCTTTATCTAATCACGCTTTTAAGATCACTAAGCAACCAACCTCACAGAATATGGAGATCAATTCTTGCTACAAGATTTACAGCCCCTGCATTACTATACTAGGAGATAACAGTCTCAAACATTAGTCCTTGATAGTAGAGAACAGCCATAAGATATTAGAGAACAGAACTGTGTATTAGGCTTGTGCAATCCTTTGGTAATAATTTGCCCAAAAAAATGTTTTGGAGTTGTGTGACAGCATCTTCTTGGAGTCATTTCTGAAGCATTGTAGCTGCACAGACGTATAATCGGTGTGCTTCCTAATCTCATTGTAGGTACAGCAGAAGATGTAAAGATGCTTTAAATCTTTAACAATGCTAATTCCGTTAACTTGGTCTTCTTGACCTCTCAGTGGCTTCCGATGCCATTGATCATGGTATCCTTCTGGAGCAGCTTCAGGACTGAGAGTGGGGGGGGGGGCTTGTACTATCCTAGTTCACTTTCTTCCTCTATGGCCACTCTCAGTTGGTGTTAATAGGATGAGAGAGAGCCTGCCCTTGCCCACTGCTTTGCGAGGTCCTGCAGGGCTCGGTACTCTCTCTGCTCCTATTCAACATCTACATGAAGCCGTTGGGTGAGATCATCCATCACATGGACTGAGATATCATCAGTATGCTGATGATACTCAGCTGTATGTCTCAGCCCATGGTGAGTTAAGCAATGCCATGACCTCCCTGTCACAGTGCCTGGAGGCTGTTAGGGGCACTGTGGGGAAGCAACGGGTTGAAACTTAACCCTGGCAAGACTGAGTGGCTCTGGGTCTGGGATTCTTTGGCCCTTGAAGAATTGCCATCTTTGGTCTTGGATGGGACGGCACTGCCCCAAATAGACCGAGTGCGCAATCTGGAGGTTCTCCTGGACTTGCACTTCTTGCTCGAAGAGCAGGTGGCAGTTGTGGCCAGGAAGGCCTTTGCACAACAGTTTTGCCCTTTTCTGGACCAACAATCTGTACTCACAGTCACTCATGCCCTAGTCACCTCCTGTCTTGACGTGACGTCCCCTGCATGGAACTGCCTTTGAGAAGCATCCAAGAGTTCAAGTTGGTGCAAATTGCAGCAGCCCTCATGGTTTTGTGCAGATCTCGGTATGCATATGTGTCACTTCTCCTGCAGGAGCTGCATTGGTTGCCAGTCTGCTTTTAGGTGCACCCGTCTCTTGCCAATCACATCCACCTGACCCACTAGAGTGGGGAGGCAAGGAATGTTGCAGGACCTGTCCCCTAAGGAAATACATCTGGTGAGACCCGGAAGAAGGGCCTTCTCTGTAGTGGCTCCCTCCCTCTGGAACATCATCTCTCCAGAAACTGGTCCCACTTTGACATTCTTTCAAGAAGGCCCTGAAGATGTGGTTCTGCCAGAGGGCTTGGGGAAACCAGAGCAGGATGGAGCTCAATAAAGGGCTGATATGACTATGTGTTGTCACCGGGGGGGGGTATTATATTATTGTTTTAATTTTTTATTTATTTTTATTTCTTTTATGTTGTGTTTTTATTTCCTATAAGCAACCTTGAGTCACCGTAAGCGAGTAGGTGACAATATATATTTTTCAAATAAATACATAAAACTTCTTTATATTGAGACAGTTTCCTACTAATAGAAAGGATTATACACTGAGCTGTTCCTAGTTTTAGTGATATTTGTCCACTTTCTAAATATTTCCCAGAAATGAAGGGAAAATGTATCTCTCTGGATTACTGAATCTGAAAGTCATACCTTGCAATCATGAAAAGCCAATGTTTTCCTGTGGAGTTTTCAAGTATAAAATGTTCCATTCAGATTATGCCAGACTTGTTTTCATCCGCAACTTGGGCTGTGCATTAGCATCTTATTTCAATAGTGATGATTTTAGTAAGAGGCAGAAGAGAAACATTACGTTCTTAAATATTGCCTTCTCTTTCAGAGGATCAGTTTAAGTAGTTGACATAGGAGATCTTTCCCCAATGGAAGAGAATTTCAGCTTGGTGAAGTAGCAGTTCCTCAGCAAGACAAAAGAGCAGGGTTGGGGAAATGACACAATAATATGGGGAAATTGACCAAGTCTCTTATAGCTCCTGTTTTCCACCAAGAGGGAGTCCATGTGGCTTATCCTTCCAGTTGCTAAGCAACAACTCACAGATCCTCAACATCACATTTTCCAAATTCTATCCAGATGGCTCAAGTCTGAGATTGGTGAGTTTTGAAAGCTTCCATGTATATACAGGTAGTCCTTGGGTTACAGTGGCAATTGGGACCAGAATTTCCATCACTAAACGATGCAGATATAAAGTGTGACATCACGTGGCTGCATTGCTTAGCAATGGCAATCCTTACAGTCCCTGTTGCTGTTATTAAACAAGGATCAAGTAAGCACCTCCTTGCAGTTTCCTGCTGGCTTCTAACAACCAAAGTCATTGTGGGAAAGGGGCAGGAAGTTGCAAGTTCCAGGCAGCTTTCAAGCAGGCTGACCGGGAAGTAAGTGGCAGCTGCCAGGTAGGAGATGGCACAAAAAGGGTTTGTGAGTGGCCAGGGAGGCGCGGTGCGAGTGCAGCAAGGCTTGGGGAGAATACACAGGTGAGGATGATTTACATGAGCAGCTTGCGATCTTCTCTGCCAACAGTGAAGGTTGGAAATTGCTATCATGTGACCACGGGATGCTGCAACTGTCGTTTGAGCCAGTGACCAAGCACCCAAATCACAATCAAGTGCTTAGGGGTAATGGGATGATGAGAACTTTGAGGACTGGCTGTAACCATTACTCATTCAACACTGTCGTAATTCCAAACTGTCATTGACCAAGTGGTGATTAACTGAGGACTACCTTTATATTCCTACAAAACAACTTTAAGAGGTGAACACCTGTGGCTACAAACTGGTTCATTGAAGGACCTGGTCAGTGCAATAACTGCACTGTTATCAGTGTACAAAAGTTATGTATACCTTTTTGCATTCTACTGTAGAAATTTGTTGCTAGGAGAAATGCAATTCCTTGTTTATTGACATATTGACTACAGGAGGAAATACCGTTGCCTTCCTGGCTTGGCTTGGTCACTTGACTCATCTTGCTAAGCACTAGGAAGATATTTTTATACATATTAACTTAGTTTCCATTCTATTAATAACTACAGAATTTTAGAGCAAGAATTGATCCAAATTAATTGAGTGAGCCTTTCTCCTCAAAATTTGTCTGATTTTAAAACTCTCCTGCCCTCCAAAAGACAAGATAATATGAAGCTTCTTTTCAATAAAAGCAGAATTCATGATAATTTTACGTACATATTTTATTATATCTTTTATATAAGCTTCTATTGACTTCCTTTTATAAAAATAAAGATGGAATTTGAATTTGGGGGGAAATAATATATTTTATTTATGACTAAAAGTTAGTGTTTTCCACTCACAAATGGAATGCTCAGGCATTGTGTGAAGAAAATAACTTTGCCTGAATTGAAATTAAATGAAAAAAATAGTCAGTTGAGAACATCAAGAGCATGGCCACATAGGGAATGATGTTGGCATGCTGTAAACTGCTGAGAATCATTTGGAGTGAGGCTGCATGCATGAAATTTGAATTTAAAAAATAAGTACATAAATGAAACAGTAGAATTAAGTTGCCTGAGAAAATATATTTTGGAAGGATATACCTCTTTAAGAATGAAATGTCATTTATCTCTTTATTCATGATGTTTCTTGTCCCTATTGGATGGCCGTTAAGATGCTGGGCTTGTCAGCTGGAAAGCCGGCAGCCCTGGTTCAAGACCTGAGTGCCATGCAACGGAGTGAGCTCCTGTCCTTGCCCCAGCTCTTGCCAACCTAGCAGTTTGAAAGCATGCAAATGTGAGTAGATAAATAGGTACCATTTTGGTGGGAAGGTAACAGTGTTCTGTGATATCATGCTGGCCACACGACCGCAGAAATGTCTTTGGACAGCGTTGGCTCAATGGCCTTGAAATGCAGATGAGCACCACTCCCTATAGTCAGCAACAACTAGTGAAATAAAATCTGCAGGGACTCCTTTACCTTTACCTTTTCCCTATTGGTTCCTAACTGCCATAAGTAACTAATTACAGGGAAGAACTTAACAGTGTCTTTTCTGAATTCTTTCTTTGCAGTTAGTAATGTTTGATATCTGATACTGTACTGCAATATGGTGAAAGTGGAAAACTAGGTTATATCACAGATTACCATGTTATTACACTGAACAGTACAACCAACAACAAAAGAATTTCCCTCAAAAAGAAAAAAAAACTTGATTTACTAAGATCTAATACAGCGGTTCTGAACCTATGGGTCGCGACCCCATTTGGGGTCGAACGACCATTTTACGGGGGTCGCCAAACAACGCAATCCGCCATTTTTCCCCCTCAGGGGGCGGCGTCGCGCATGCGCACCACGCATGGGGGCGCCGCCGCGCATGCGCGCCGCGTCCGTGTGACCGGGGGTCGCCGTATAAAAAGGTTGAGAACCGCTGATCTAATAAGAAAAGAACAGGAAAAAAACCCACTCTGTTCTCATTTTAGGTGACATAAACATAAGGGAAGTGGTAAAAACAATAGTTCTGCTATCTAAATAAATTATGATTACATATGCTAAGCTATGATTTAAACATGGATTATTAAATAAATCACAGTTGCCTGGACTTGTTCAATGTACTAAACCATTAATTATGATTTATAGCCCACACAGACTATGCTTTAGGGTGTCAAACTCAATTTCATTGAGGGCTGCATCAGCATTGCAGTTGCCCTCGGGGGGCTGGGTGGGTGTGGTCAGGGTGGATGCAGCCTACTGGGTGGGCATGGATGGAGTGGATGTGGCCTACTGGGTGGACATGGCCAGCTCTACATCGTTCGCGTCAAGGGTGCCTGTGGGGGCCTGGGACAGATTTGAGGGTCTCTGGCGAAGGGGGTGGGATCAGGGCAAGTGCCAAGGCATAGTCCATTTCTTCATTCTCACAAAGGGTGACACTTCCCCAGCATGCACCCAGGGGGCAGGGCCAACGCGGCAGGGGCTGGTTCCTCGTTGTTTCTAGACGGCCTTGTGAAGCTAAGACTGAATGTATTTCAGCATAGATGGCCACCACAAAATTTTACATTGGCTCCTGGCCGGCCTGGGCCAGGGCCAAGGCAGCGGTGGCCGTTCCTTCACTGTTTCCAGGATGGCTTCGCGGGCCACATAAAACTACTTCACAGGCCGCATCCGGCCCCTGGGCCTTGTGTTTGACATGTCTGCTTTAGGATATGTGAACTAGGACTGTAGTGGATTACATTTGAAGAATTTCAGAGGACCAAGTTAAAATATAGTTTAACCAGCAGAATTATGCTATGTGACTCTATACAGCTATTTCAATGCAAAAAATTAATGACATGGAAATGCAACCTCATGTGAATCTCATTGGATAGACTGTACACACAAGTGGACAGACAACTATAGAAATCCTCCTGGCTTTAGTGTGCAGATATGTAACTGAAATATGTAAAAATTAAATAATGCATCATGAGAAGTCATAAGTTGTATATAAAATTCTTTGTATAAATATAATTTCAAAGGTTCATGCAATAGAGTTTTAAAAATGTGCTTGCATGAAGTAACATATTTTGTTTGCATAAACTAGATAGAATAGATAGATGTGTTGTGAGATTTAGTTATTCTATCTAGTTTATGCAAACCAAAGAACAGCATCCTATTATTATTATTATCTTTTATTCATTAAACATGAACCTCAGTCAACTGAACATTCAAATTGGCTGGCGCTGATGGTTGACACGGGTTGCTACCAGCAACCTAGGTATCAACCAGGTACCTCCTTAAAATATAAGATATTCCGAGTAGCGGTTTTTTGTAACATTGCTGGAGTTATTGTAGGAAGCTGCAGTTTCTTGATGTATTTTGCAAAGTTTTTGGACATAGTTCCCAGTGCCCCGATGATAATGGGTATCACTGTTAACACGTTTCATCCATAATCGCGCAGTTTCAATGGCCAGGTTGCGATATTTCGTAATTTTTTCCAGTTCTTTTTCTTCGACTCTGGCATCTCCTGGTTCAGCGATATCAATCAGCTGTACACTTCAGTTCTCTGCAACTGTGATATCTGGCATGTTGTGTTCCAAATGGTGATCTGTCTGTATTCAAAATAATAATAATAGTAATAGTAATAATAATAATAATAATAATAATAATTAAAACATCTAACTGTTATACACCCACTCATTGCCAAACAGTTCAACAATATACTACAAGGAGGAGAAATTGAAAAGTGGCTAACAACTGGGAAAACCTACCTAATAATGAAAAATCCAGCAAAAGGGGCAACACCAGGTAACTACAGGCCAATTACCTGCTTACCAACAACTTTCAAATTACTAACTGGTGTGGTAGCTGATGCAGTACAACAGCATCTAGTTGAAA
Source organism: Crotalus tigris (assembly GCF_016545835.1). Classification (NCBI taxonomy): domain Eukaryota; kingdom Metazoa; phylum Chordata; class Lepidosauria; order Squamata; family Viperidae; genus Crotalus; species Crotalus tigris. The sequence goes on from NW_024096970.1 coordinate 16,640,857, forward strand.
ACAATCTCTTTCCACCTGAGCAGAAAGGAAACCGCCCCAATAGCAGAGGAACAAAAGATCAACTCCTAATAGACAAAATGATCTTGGAAAACTGCAAGAGAAGGAAGACCAACCTGAATGTAGCATGGATTGACTACAAAAAGGCATTTGACTCTCTGCCACATGATTGGATAATAAAGTGCCTAGAAATAACAGGAGTCAGTAGAAACATCAGAAAATTTATGCAAAGATCGATGGCACAATGGAAGACACAGTTGCAGATCAATGGTGAGAGGCTGGGAGAGGTTAATATCAAGAGAGGAATATTTCAAGGAGATTCATTATCACCATTACTATTTGTTATTGCACTGTTTCCTCTGTCAACAATACTGAATAACTCAGGACCTGGCTATCAAACATCAAAAACATCTGCTAGACTATCCCACCTCCTATACATGGATGATCTGAAGCTGTATGGAAAAACATCATCTGAAATAGAATCGCTGCTCAACACTGTCCGTATATATAGCCAAGATATTGTAATGGAGTTTGGCTTGGACAAATGTGCCACACTTACTATCAAACAAGGAAAAGTAGTGAAAACTGAAGGAATCAAGATGCCCCACGAAAATAACATTAAGAGTCTGGATGAGGAAGAGTACTACAAATACTTGGGTATCCTTCAAGCTGACAACATCAAGCACACTGAAGTCAAGAAAAAGATTAGAGGTGAATACATCAAGAGAGTGAAGAAGATCTTAAAATCCAAACTCAATGGAGGAAATACCATAAAGGCAATCAACACCTGGGCAATCCCAGTCATTAGGTACACAGCTGGAATAGTGGACTGGACTCAAGCAGAACTAAAAGCAATGGATAGGCAGACCAGAAAAATAATGACAATGAATCATGCCCTTCATCCACGCAGTGACATTGATAGACTTTATCTACCAAGGCAAATAGGTGGGCGTGGAATGCTACAAGTACATCAGATGGTTGAAGAAGAAAAAATGGCTTTGGAAGAATATCTGAAGAACAATGATGAAGATGCACTGAAATAGTATATCAGGAAGGCTTACTAACTACTGGAGAGACCAAACTGGCCTACAAGAAAGACCAAATGAAGAACAGAATAGAGGCATGGGAAGACAAAGCACTACATGGCCAATACATGAAAAAAATAGCTGGGAAAGCAGATAATAATAAAACCTGGCAATGGCTAAGAGCAGGAAAATTGAAGAAAGAGACCGAGGGACTAATTCTGGCTGCACAAGACCAAGCCTTAAGGACAAATGCATACAAAGTCAAAATTGAGAAGACAGCAACAGACAGTAAGTGCCGCCTATGCAAAGAAGCTGAAGAAACAGTGGACCACCTGGTAAGCTGTTGCAAGAAGATTGCACAGACTGACTACAAGCAGCGGCATGACAAAGTAGCAACAATGGTGCATTGGAAGATCTGCAAAAAATATCATTTGCCTGTAAGCAAAAACTGGTGGGATCATAAAATAGAGAAAGTCATAGAAAATGATAAAATTAAACTGCTCTGGGACTTCAGAATTCAAACAGACAAGCACCTGCAACATAACACCCCAGACTTAACAATTGTCGATAAGAAAGACAAAAAAGTCTGGATAGTGGACGTGGCAGTGCCTGGAGATAGCAGAATAGAAGAGAAAGAACTGGAGAAGATAACAAAATACAAAGACCTACAAATAGAAATAGAAAGACTATGGCAAAAGCAAGCAAGGGTAGTACCAATAGTCATAGGCTCCTTGGGTGCAATCCCAAAACAACTGGAGCACCACTTGAACACCATTGGCATTGACAAATTCGCTATTAGTCAATTGCAAAAGGCGGCCTTATAGGAACTGCTTCCATCCTGCGACGATATCTGTAATACCATCAAACATCCACATCTGCCTATCCCAGGTCCTGGGTAAGGACTCGATAGGTAGACAAAATGCCAAATCCAGTCTGAACATCTGGCTGACTGTGCGATGATCGATAATAATAATAATAATAATATTGTAATGGAGTTTGGCTTGGACAAATGTGCCACACTTACTATCAAACAAGGAAAAATAGTGAAAACTGAAGGAATCAAGATGCCCCACGAAAATAACATTAAGAGTCTGGATGAGGAAGAGTACTACAAATACTTGGGTATCCTTCAAGCTGACAACATCAAGCACACTGAAGTCAAGAAAAAGATTAGAAGTGAATACATCAAGAGAGTGAAGAAGATCTTAAAGTCCAAACTCAATGGAGGAAATACCATAAAGGCAGTCAACACCTGGGCAATCCCAGTCATTAGGTACACAGCTGGAATAGTGGACTGGACTCAAGCAGAACTAAAAGCAATGGATAGGCAGACCAGAAAAATAATGACAATGAATCATGCCCTTCATCCACGCAGTGACATTGATAGACTTTATCTACCAAGGCAATAGGTGGGCGTGGAATGCTACAAGTACATCAGATGGTTGAAGAAGAAAAAATGGCTTTGGAAGAATATCTGAAGAACAATGATGAAGATGCACTGAAATTAGTATATCAGGAAGGCTTACTAACTACTGGAGAGACCAAACTGGCCTACAAGAAAGACCAAATGAAGAACAGAATAGAGGCATGGGAAGACAAAGCACTACATGGCCAATACATGAAAAAAATAGCTGGGAAAGCAGATAATAATAAAACCTGGCAATGGCTAAGAGCAGGAAAATTGAAGAAAGAGACCGAGGGACTAATTCTGGCTGCACAAGACCAAGCCTTAAGGACAAATGCATACAAAGTCAAAATTGAGAAGACAGCAACAGACAGTAAGTGCCGCCTCTGCAAAGAAGCTGAAGAAACAGTGGACCACTTGGTAAGCTGTTGCAAGAAGATTGCACAGACTGATTACAAGCAGCGGCATGACAAAGTAGCAACAATGGTGCATTGGAAGATCTGCAAAAAATATCATTTGCCTGTAAGCAAAAACTGGTGGGATCATAAAATAGAGAAAGTCATAGAAAACGATAAAATTAAACTGCTCTGGGACTTCAGAATTCAAACAGACAAGCACCTGCAACATAACACCCCAGACTTAACAAGTGTCGATAAGAAAGACAAAAAAGTCTGGATAGTGGACGTGGCAGTGCCTGGAGATAGCAGAATAGAAGAGAAAGAACTGGAGAAGATAACAAAATACAAAGACCTACAAATAGAAATAGAAAGACTGTGGCAAAAGCAAGCAAGGGTAGTACCAATAGTAATAGGCTCCTTGGGTGCAATCCCAAAACAACTGGAGCACCACTTGAACACCATTGGCATTGACAAATTCGCTATTAGTCAATTGCAAAAGGCGGCCTTACTAGGAACTGCTTCCATCCTGCGACGATACCTGTAATACCATCAAACATCCACATCTGCCTATCCCAGGTCCTGGGTAAGGACTCGATAGGTAGACAAAATGCCAAATCCAGTCTGAACATCTGGCTGACTGTGCGATGATCCATAATAATAATAATAATACTTCAAACATAATATGTTTTAATTGTCTCTGTTGATGGCTGATTTGTCTGAATGTCAATGTTTGGATTTACATGGCCCAACTGATTCACAGTTTTCCAGTTGAAACTGGAAAGTTACAAATCAATAGACACATAAAAGTCATCCATTTTTACATATCATTCAAAAGAGACAATTAAAACAAATTAAGTAGGAAACAAAAAGACCAGAATATATTCCCTCCAACAGCCAACACTCAAATAAGCAAAGATTAACACCAGGCAAACAAGCCAAAAACAATAACCAAGGAACTACCTCAGAGAAAACCAAACCCCCACCAATACTGGCATATCTGGTGTCCATATATAAACTGCGAGAAAATCCACATTCACTAGCTCTGACAATGTTTCCTAGTTGGGTAATGAAACATCTGAAAGCAAACAAACTCATAGAACAACAAGCACTCCACAGAATAAGTTCTGTCATCAAGATGTTAAGAACGTCACTATTTCATCTTAATTGTCCATGAATCTAGTGTAATTACAAGATGTTTCATTCATACATATTTTCATTTATTCTATGGGGAGGTCCCACTTCACATATTTTATTTGACTTTCCCTCTACAGCCTAGGGATATTGTGGTAGAATTTGAAGCTTCAGTGATGGATAAGCCT